>NC_066619.1:274529880-275839001 GCF_025201925.1 Gopherus flavomarginatus | reverse complement strand
TGCCTGGGGGCAGCACCCAGAAAAAGAGTCATCCAGGGTCCAGGAGGGACACCGGGGCCAGCGCAGGGTGAGACACTGGCTGACAAAGGGTGCTCCGGGGGTTGGAGAGCTAATTCCCTGGATGACCAGCAGGGGGTGCCACTGGATGAGTCTGTGCACCGTTGCAGTGGCTAAACAACTGGTTGAAAGACCCTACTGAAAGAGTAGTTATAATGGTTCACTCTCAAACTGGGGAGATCTATCTAGCTGGGCTCTGTAGGGATCAGTCCTGGGTCTGGTACTATTCAATATGTTCATTAATTACTTGGATAATGGAGTGCAGTATATGATTATAAAATTTGTGGATGACCTCAATAAAGGAAAATGCAAAGTACTTCATTTACAGAGAACAGAATCACACGACGCAAATACAAAATGGGGACTATCTAGCTGGGCAGCTGTACAGCAGAAACGGATCTGGGGGTCATAATGGATCATAAACCAAACATAAATAAAAAATGAGATGCAGCTGCAAAAAAACTTAATGTGATTCTTTGGTTTATTACCAGGCGTGTCATATGTAAGACATGGGAAGAAATTGTTCCACTCTACCAGGCATTGCTGAGGCCTCAGTTGAGTGTTGCGTCCAGTTTTGGGCACCTCACTTTAAAAAAAGATGTTGACAAATTCGAAAAAGTCCTTATAAGAGCAACAAAAATGATAAGAGGTTTAGAAAAACTGGCCTATGAGGAAAGGTTTTAAAAAACCACCACCTTGGGTATGTTTAACTTTGAAAAAAGAAGACTGAGGGATGACCTGATGATAGCCTTCATATACATTAAAGGTTATTAGAAAGTGGACAGTGGCCAACTGTTCTCCATGTCCAGTGAGAAGAACAAGAAATAATGAGCTTCATCTGTGGCAAAGTAGACTTAGGCTAGATATTAGGGAAAACTTCCAACTGTAAGGATAGCTAAGCACTGGAATAAGTTACTGAGGGAAATTTCAGAATCTCTGTCACAGTAGGTTTTTAAGAACAGATGAGACAAACCACTCCAGGGAAGGTTTGAGTATACTTGATCCTACCCCAGCGCAGAGGGCTGGACTAGATGACCTCTTGAGATCCTTTCAAGCACTATATTTCCATGATTCTATGAAAACTTGTGCTCATCATCTTTCCTCAGTTTGTCCTCATATGTAACACTGCACACTTGACAAGCAGATGCAAATTTCAGATATTTCCTTTATTACTTAGAAAACCAACTATCTTAAAGTTTTTCTTTATCAGCCGGTTATTTGTATTATTTTCCTCTGTATATTACAGACAAAGCGTATGAAACACAGAGATTCAATAAGAAACAGGAAAAAGCAATGTGACAAGAAAAACCTTATGAGGCATTGCGTGTTATTTACCATGTACAGAAGAATCAATAGACACTCTAGTCAGTTAAATGGATGGCGTGTCATAAGATATTTTACGGTATGTTCCCCGAAAAGGTCTCGTATTTGTCTTAGATAACTAGACAATGTTATTTTAGAATTAAATATAGAGATATATACCTTGTAAAATTCACTCACACAAAAGTAAATATCCAATTATGATATTCCAGTAAAAATGGAAAAATAACTTGTCAAGTACCAGTGAAATTACGTTTCCTAGTTATCTCCTGCAATTGACAAGATTTCAGGGACGACCATTGTAGATGGAAAGATCATATATAATGTTTTGTCATGTGGTGAGTGTTCTGTATATCTTGATTCTGTTTCACTGAGGATACTTCTCTAGGGGAGGGGACCCCAGTTATTAGGAAGAGACAGGTAATGATAGTCGGTGATTTGATTGCCAGAAATATAGATAAGTGAGTTTGTGATGACCAGGAGAACTGCATGGTGGATGTCTTCTCGGTGCAAAGGTTGCCTTCCCCTCAAAATATCTAGATAGACTTACGTGCAGTGCTGGGGAGGAGCCAGTGGCTGTGGTACATGCAGGTACCAATGACCTGGGAAAGACAGGAGAAAGGTTCTGGAAGCCAAGTTTAATGTCTTACTTAGCAGCCTAAAGTCCAGGAACATCATGGTAGCATTTTCTGAAATACTTTCAGTTCCACATCCAGGACCAAATAGACAGGCAGAACTGCAGAGTTTCAATGCATGGATCAGATGGTGTTGGGAGGATGGATTTAGGTTTATTAGGAACTGGGGTACTGTTTGGGAAAGAAGGAGCCTAGAAAAGAAGAATGAGCTCCATCTAAACCAAACAGAACTAAATTGCTAGCATATAAACTTAAAAAGGTTGTAGAGGAGTTTATTTAAACTAAGGGCTGGGGGGAAGCCATCAGGTGCAGAGGATGAAACTCTGCAGACAGAAACATCCCATGGAAGATTTATTAAATAGGACACACTATAGCCTAATAAGGAGAATAAGCTTGAAGTTGAGAAAATACAGGTAGGAACTGAAGAGAAACAGTAAAACAACAAAGAGTCCCATTTAATTACATCCCATGAAGGCAGACAATTAAATATTGACAAATTTTATAAGTGCTCATGTATAAATGCTACAAGTCTAAATACTAAAATGGGTGAAGTTGAGTGCCTGGTATTAAATGAGGTTATTGATATAATAGGTATAACAGAAATCTGGTAAAAAAATGGTACGTGGTAATACCAGGGTACAAAATATATAGGAATGACACAATAGGTTGCACTGTTGGGCAAAGGGCACTATATGTGAAAGAAAGCATGGTGTCAAAATAAGAAAAATCTTACATGAATCAAACTGTACTGTAGAATCTCTATGGATAGAAATTTCATGCTTGAATAATAAGAGTATAGCAGTAGGAATAGACTACCAACCACCTGACCAGCATGGCAATGGTGATTGTGAAATGCTCAGAAAGACTAGGTACTACAAAATCAGAAAACACAATAATAATGGGGGATTTCAGCTATCTCCATATTGACTGGGTACATGTCACCTCAGGACAGGATGCAGAGATGAAATTTCTACATGTCATTAATGACTGCTTCTTGAAGCAGCTAGTCCTGGAAACCACAAGGGAGAGGCAATTCTTGATTTAGTACAAGGATCTGGTCCAAGTGGTGAATATAGTTGAACTGCTCAACAGTAGTGACCATAATGCAATTAAATTTAATATCATCTAGGGGACAAAATACCAAAAAACCTACCCCAGTAACATTTAACTTGAAAAGGGGGAACTGCAAAAAATGAGGAAGCTGGTTAAATGAAATTTAAAAGCAACAGTCAAAAAGAGGGAAATTGCTGCAAGCTGCATGGAAACTATTTAAAACCACAGAACCTCAAATTAAATGTATTCCCCAAATTAAAATAAAAAAGACAGTAAGAGGACCAAAAAAATACCACTAGGACTAAACAGAAGAATAAAAAAGGTGATTGGAGGCAAAAAGGCATGCTTTAAAAATTGGAAGTCAAATCCTACAAAGGAAATTCAAAAAGAGAATGAGCTCTGGCAAATTAAGTGTAAAAGTATAATTAGGTAGCCCCAAAAAAATTTAAAGAACAACTAGCAAAAGACACAAAAACTAATCAACATTTTTTTAAGCACATCAGAAGCAATGGGGCCACTAGAAGATCAAGGTTACAAGGGAAGACTCAAGAAAGGCAAGGACCTTGTAGAGAAGCTATATTGATTCTAGGTATCAGTCTTCACTGCAGAGGATATGAGGGAGATTTCCACATTTAGTGCACAATAAATATGAAATTAAAGATTTAGCATTATCTTAAGTTGGTTAAGGAAATGTATGTGTCATAAAGAAAGGCCTCGACTAACATGCAGAAGGAAGGCAATGAAAATAATGAGTTGTAAAGACACAAGTAATGGAGTAGTGAGGATGCTGAGTTCAAAAAAGTAGCTAATAAGATAAAGAGAAGATTCTAAAAGGAAGGTCCTTAGCCCAATAGGGGTTGACTGTAAATGGTTTCAAATAAAGCATAGAATCTGTCCTACAAGGAGCCAACATTGACCTTCCCACCCCTCATACCTGTATTATCTAAAAAAAATATAGCCTATGTAAACCCAGGTTCAATGAAATAACTGTTGTCAGTGAGGAGGAGGGAAAGAAAGGGCTTGGGGAGAAAGGAGGGAGTAAATATTATCTGTATTAAGACTGGAAATAAGGATGAACTGTCTCAAATTGTTTTTTAACTGGTCAGTAATTGGCAATGACATCACTTGTTTGCTAAAGGGTATAAAAAGTTATCTCTTAAAGGGTTAATTGCTAATATCAGCTGACTAAGTTGGAGACGACCAATATGAGTCTCAACACTCCTGAGTTTAGCCCATTTTTAAGAATCTTGTTATTTGGATATAGTAAATTGTTTATTATTTCAGCTTTTTAGGCATGTTTGAGAGCAACTGTATAACTATTATTCTGCATTTGGATTTAATAAAGGAATTTGTGGTTAAATTGCTGCTGTGGTAATATTCTGAATAAATAATAATAATTCCAACACTTAGTTATTCTTTTTAAGCTGCACATCTGAAGAACTGTCCCAAGTTGAGGTGTAAGAGGAGGTTTAGGAACAAACTGATAAATTAAACAGTAATAAGTCACCAGGATCAGATGGTATTCACCTGAGAGTTCTGAAGGAACTCAAATATGAAATTGCAGAACTACTAATAGTGGTATGAAACCTATCACTTAAATCAGCCTCTGTACCAGATGAACTGGAGGATCATTAATATAATGCCAATTTTTTAAGAAAAAGTCTCCAAGGAAATCTGGGCAATTACATGCCAGTAAGCCTAAATTCAGTACCAGGCAAATTGTACAGTAAAGAGAAGAGTTATCAGACATGTAGATGAAAATGATATGTTGGGGAAGCTTCAACACAGCATTTGTAAAGGGCAATTGTGCCTCATCGATGTATTAGAATTCTTTGATGGTATCAACAAGCATCTGGACAAGAGCGATCCAGTCGATATAGTGTATTTGGACTTTCAGAAAGCTTTTGACAACTTCCCACACCAAAGGCTCTTAAGCAAAGTAAGCAGTAATTGGATAAGAGGGAAGGTCCTTGCATGATATGAAACAAACAGTAGAAAAAATAGATACATTTTCACAATAGAAAGAGGTGAATAGTGGAGTCTCTCAATAATCTGTACTGGGACCAGTGCTGTTCAACATGTTAACGAATGATCTGCAAAAGACAGGAAACAAGAAGATGGCAAAGTTTGCAGACAAAATAAAATTACTCAAGATAGTTAAGTCTAAAACCGACTGCGAAGCGGTACAAAATTGGGTGACTGGGCAACAAAATGGAAGATGAAATTCAGTGTTGATAAATGCAACATAATTCACATTGGAAAACACAAGCCCAACTATACATACAAAATGATGAGGTCTAAATTATCTGTCACTAGTCAAGAAAGAGATCTTGGAGTCCTCATTGAAAGGTTTCTGAAAACAGCTGCTCAAAGAGCACCAACAGTGAAAAAAGCCAACTGAACATTAGAAATTATTAACACAAGAACTAGTGTCACCCATAAAATTAAAAGATCTCAGGTGTAAAACAAGCATAAGGAAGTACTTCTGTACACAATACCTAGTATTGGAACTTGTTGTTGGGGATGTTATGAAAGCCAAAAGTATAAATGGGATCAAAAGAGGATTAGATAAGTTTATATAGAATAGGTCCATCAATGGATATTAGTCAAGATTGTCAGGGATACAACACCATGTTCTGGGTGTCCCTAAACTTCTGACAGCCAGAAGCTGGGACTAGACGACAGGGGATGGATCACTTGATAACTGCCCTTTTCTGCTCATTCCCTCTGAAGCATCTGACACTAGCCACTGTCAGAAGACTTGTAGATTGGGCTAGATGGACCATTGGACCATGGTCATTCTTACATTGAGTAAAATGTAGTTATATAGCCAAATACAGGGTTGATCAATTATGGTCTCCATAACTAGTATCTCCCATGTTTTTCTGTGCTAAAACATCAAATCAGATGGATCTTTCTTTACCCAGTAGTCTGGAAACATAAACTGGGATACTACAAAAAGTTGGGCAATCCAGCATTTAATTTTATCTCAAGGCACATCTATGCAGCAGCTGGGAGACGTAATTCCTGATGTGACATTCATGTGTGAGCTCTGCTTGAGCAAACTCTTAAATAGAGGAGCAGCACCTTGGGCTAGCCATCCTAATATGTGCCCAAGGGGTTGAGCAACATTGTACTCAGGAGGTTAGCTCATGTTGCCATGGCCACACTGCTCAAGTAGAGTTAGCATATGTATGTCTATCCAAGTTGGGAATTACACCTCTGAGCTGCTGTGCAGATGTACCATTAGTATATATGGGTAGTCTACAAGCAGCAGTAGGTATGCTGTGAATTGGTTGTGATTGACACTTAACACTGCTTTTGATTGGAAAGCAGAACATTGCATAACTATTTTGAACCTATGCCCCTGCAGGCCTACCAATTTTAAACATTCTCTTTCCAATAGTTTCTTCAGGAGTTCTCTGCCTTATTCATAGATCCTTTTATGCTTGCCAGGTGACGTATTATTGAATCACTGTAGCTTAAAATGGTTTTCCTTTAGAAAGGCAATTTAATCTGCATCATCAAGTCTTTCCTATTTGCCTTTGTAGCAAGTGTGTCTTTTCCTTTTCGGTTTTGACAACTCCACTGCTAATGTCTCATATTTTATGTCTTTCCTGGTCATTTGGCAGGTGCTCAGGTGTAGCTGCTAGGGCCAGATTTATATTTATATAGTTGGACTCTATTTTGTGCCTGCAATTCTATGCCAGTAAACCTTTTTTAGGTGCAATTAAGTGTGGGGAGGAATGATGGTGATATGGGGAGGGATTTTTAAATGAATTAAGTGTTGGCTTAACTCTGCTCTTTTGAAATCAATAGTAAATCTCCATGTGAGTTCAATGGTAGGAGAATTAGGTAATAGTGGCTCCACCCTCTAAGGGAGGATGAAAAGAGGAGCTGCTATAAATACCCAGTGAACAAGGGGTTCGTATGGGCTCAGTTTACCCCTACCTTTCCACATTAATTTAGGGAAAACCATATAAATTAACTGCTAGGTAGATGAAGAGAGAAACATTCATCTTGTATCTAAGCCTTCATGCCTATAGCTACCTGGTAGCAGATGCAAGTCAAGTAAGTAGGGAGTCATGTATCCAGTTTTGTCTCAGCAGCTTATTTACTGCAGGCATAAAATTCAGGTGCAAATTTTGCGGGTGCAAAGTGAACGTTGAGCTACACTCCTGTGAGAATGTACCTCTGTAAAGGTACTTATATAGGGAAAAAAAGAGCAAGAGAGGGCCTCTCATCAAGACCCTGGACATGTAACTCCCTCCCCACTTTGTAAGAGTTGAAATCTGAATCCAAAGTTTACTAGAGTTGGGCTGAAATCACAAACAGCATGGAACACAAACAACATAGTGAACTGTATTATACAGTATGCCTTTCATACAAGGCATACCCTAAAGTACTTTCCAGAGTGAAATGTTGCAAGACACTGTAACTATTCAATAACTACCACAGGATGTAAATGGAAGATGGAGTCAGTTTGACATGAGCATGCAATCTCCACAATTACTCTTATTGCTTTGGAAGAGAGTCAGCATTATGTTGGCAGGAAGGTGGAGCAGTTCTCCAGTTGGCAGAGGTTTTGAGACATTCTGACAGCCATAGAAAGTCACCATTATCAAATGCCAATGGCTTGGCAGTTTGAAATCCCCAAAATGAATCCTCTCATTCCTATTTCATGAAATTCTGGACACTCAGTGGTTATGCCAGCCTCTCCAAAAGGGAGGAAAATAAGTTAATAGTATTGGCTTGTGTATGGAAAGTCTAAAATGTCATTTTGCCATGAGACAATATTGGTTAGCATATTAATGCTAGACTGAGTCAGAATAAAATTTTCACACACACACACGTTCATGACTTTTTATTCTCCAGTCATTTAAAAATGCTTTTAAAGTTATTCCAATTTAAAATAAACATTTTCTTCCTGATAAAATATTTTGTCTTCTGAATTGGCACTGAAACATTTTGCCTACGGAGCTAATGCTAATATTCCACACGGCTACTGGGAAGTTCATGATGTCAGAAAGGGCTTTGATTTTAGAAGATGGTCAGCTCTTATGGCTGACTGAGCATGTGCTCAGATGCGACAGTAACGAACACCCTAGAAATACAGTTGTCAAGGTTCCTTCCCCACTCTGAACTTTAGGGTACAGATGTGGCGACCTGCATGGACACTTCTAAACTTAATTACTAGCTTAGATCTGGTACCACTGCCACTATCCAGAATTTTCAGTGTCTGGATCGTTCCCTGTCCCCCCAAAACCTTACCCTCCCTGGTTAGCCTTGAGAGACTCCTTCACCAATTCCCTGGTGAGTCCAGATCCAATCCCTTGGATCTTAAAACAAGGAGATATTAACCATCCCCCCTCCTTTCTCCCACCAATCCCTGGTGAGTCCAGATCCAATCCCCTTGGATCTAAAAACAGGGAAAAATCAATTAGGTATTAAGAAAAAGGCTTTTAATTAAAGAAAAGAAAGGTAAAAAAACCCCTCTGGGAGAGATTAGCATACCAGCTACTCTCACAGACAACAGATTCAAAACACAGAGGATGTTCCCCTGGGCACAAATTTAGTTACACAAAAAAATACCCAATTTGATTCTACCTCTAATTGCATAAGACAGGTTACAAAGAAATAAACATAAACCTATTTATTCCTTTCTAAACTTACTACTCTGATAAGAGGCTGGTTCCTTGATCTTTTTCACTCTGGCTGAAACTGAAACTCTAGACAAAGGAAAAACTTCCCTCCTTCCTTTTGAAACATCTTGTTCCCCCATTGGTTCCTCTGGTCAGGTGTCAGCTAGGCTAGGTGAACTTTTTAACCCTTTACAGGTAAAAGAGGCATTAACCCTTAACCATCTGTTTATGACAACAGTGATAAGCCAAAACTTTGTTACAAGCCTCTATCAGGAGACAGCACATTGTTGTGCTGTATTAGGAGCAGACTAGAAGGCACATTGTAACCCCTAGAGTGTCTCAGTCACAATCTGCTTCCCAGATTCCCCCTCTGCACTAGGGCACTGGGGCCTGGGGCCAACATTCCACCCATTCTCCACTCAGAGATGCAGAATGGGGACATAGTGACTCTTGAGGGGCTTCTCCATCCAGCACAGAAAATACACCAGAGGAATATGGAGGCATCTTATGCTCCTTTACTCGTCTGTATGGCCATGCGAACTGGGCCATAATTTGGCCCATTGATAGACAGATGCAGATTTTTATTCCTAGTGGTTTTCCACAAGTGCAATTAACCCCCCCCCCAACATTTAAAGACTTGATTTCAGAAGCTTTGGACATGCAGAAACTAACCCACTGGACTCAATGGGAGTTCTAAGGGAAAGGCCATGCAGAGATAGGATTTTACCAGTGGGCCTTTTTCTATATTTAATAGCACAAAGTGCCTTTCTAATTGTTGTCAATAGCTACTGGTGTGGTGCTCTGCTCTTGTTCCATGATGATAACAGTCAGCTGCATGCGTGTTCCCTCAGTGTGCTGCCCTGGCTCTGCACAGATAGCTGACACAGCAAACCCCGAGAGAACCCCCAAAGACCACAGACTCTAGTAAGGCACGAAGGAACCCGAGCCAGGTTTATTGTCAAACGAAGCACAGTAATAGTTTCCTATAGACTCTACAGGACATACTATGAATATGTGCCCCCGGCAATGGACACAGCTAAGTCAATGGCAGGACTTTCCACTGCCTCTTAGGCTGGACAAAGATACGCACTCCAGGACCTACTTTTATACAGTTACAGGACAGATTACTCATCTCTCCTGACGTACTGAGGTACAACCTCTTGTCTCATTAGGGTGCTGTCTCCCCTTTGATCATGTTGTTCCAGACATACAGATCTATCCATCATGCTGTCCTGTCTTTAAGATGCACCTGCCTGTTTCTTGTTGTGTCTGTGGAGTGTCCTGATGTCATCTTGGCACAAGTTCCTCTTCTTGCTACTTCTGTGAGTGAGTCCTACCTCTGGCTCACAGCCTAGCTTTTGCTTAGCAATGCCTGGAAGTACTTTGGTTCAGGCTTCAGGCCTCAGACTAGGCCTCTGACACAAGAGTTTATGTTTCAGGTCCTCAATTTACTACACTAACGTCCTGTTATTGACTGGAATGACCCTGCCTGAAGGAAAGGCTGAGCATTATTTTCAAAATGTGTTTTGATAGCATTAAAAAAAGAATCTGCTGTCCTCATTGCTCTTGCCATTATTGTTGGACAATCACAAAGAAAACGGTAATCATATTAATGACAACAGAAATCACTTAAATGTTAAGTTCTATACAAATAACTCAGATCTGACAGACCATCTGAGCATTGTATAGGCTTCTGCACTGGAGATGTTGTTTCCTTGCTTGAGAAAAAAATACCTATGGTCCACTTAAATCACATTTGTCAAGCAAGATGGTCACTCAGAACCAGCCTATGCAATTGAGAATGGCATCTATGAAGGCAAAAACCAAAACTCAACAGTTCAAACAGAGTACATGATATAATGACGCTTGTGTGGGCATATATGTAATGCATTATGGAAGAATATGCAGTTGAAATACTGACAACCTAAGTTACTAGTCTGACATTTGATGATGAGACTTTCAGATTGTTGAATGAGACAGAGACAAAATCTGTGCCATGCGCATGTAAATCAGTCCTGGGCCATTCCACTAACTTGAATGGAATTACTCTGGATTTACATCATTGCAACTGAAAACACAATTTGACCCCTTCTTCCTTGAAAGAAGGAGCAACAGAGATGTTCCAGCTCCCACTCTTTCCATTTTTTTTTTTGCATTCACTTGTTGTCTCTCCTCTTAACCCAGAACCTCTTTGGAATTGGAACTCTCTCTTACTATATATTTGTACAGCTCTCAAGATAATGGACTGGAGACCCTGGACTCTGCTATAACAACAGCAATAGTAATAATAAATTAATCAACTCTAAGGCTCCAAATTTACAAATACTTACGTACATGCTTATTTTCAGCAAAGAATCTTGTGGCACCTTATAGACTAACAGACGTTTTGGAGCATGAGCTTGCATGGGTGAATACTCACTTCGTCGGATGCATGCATTATAACATGCATCTGACGAAGTGGGTATTCACCCACGCAAGCTCATGCTCCAAAACATCTGTTAGTCTATAAGGTGCCACAGGATTCTTTGTTGCTTTTACAGATCCAGACTAACACGGCTACCCCTCTGATACATGCTTATTTTCGTGCACATGCATAAGCCCACTGAAGTCAACAAAACTACTCACATACAAAAAGTTAAGCGTGTACCCAAGCGTTTGCAGGATCAGCGCCTCAGTAATCTTTCAGCAATCTTCGGTCCCAGTTCTGTAGTTAACTGCCCCCGATGGCTTCATTGAAACTCCAACTGGACTTTAGACCTTGGGCCTTAGGTTAGAAGGCTTCAGAATATGCATTGCAACAAACCTTCTTGTAATGTTAGTGCAGTATTATTCAGGGCAACAGCTAAAGACTTCCTAAGCAGTTCACAACTGCCAATTCTAAGCATTCAATAATCATAAGCTATGCCCCCCAAAATCAAAAGATTTTTTTTTTGGGGGGGCGGGAAATAAACAGAGTTCTTTTCATTAGCCTTATGACTTTTCAGCCATTAGAGGTCACATTATCAAGATATTCTCCACAACCACAAGAGCTAGAAACTTGAGTCTTTTTAAATAAAAGATGAGATTCTCCTGTAATCCCAGGACTCCAGGAGCTGGGACTTAAAAGGAACACCAAAAATCATGATACAATTGAAAGAGCTGGCACCACCATGACCCATTCTGAATGCAAATGGACAGAGAGAATTTATCTGATTTATTTATTGAGTTATAACTTATATTTCATTTTAAAAATTAAGCAAATAAAAAGCAGGTAGCTGTGCACATATAAACACACATCTTTATTTTTGCCTTCCTTGTTGGCCCATGTCCTTCCAATTGTTTGTTACAATCTAATTAAGCTGCAACCAGTGGGTGTATGTTTTTATGGCGGAGGTTGTTTTTACTCTGTTTCTACATCTCAGTGCACAGTGCAGCCCCAATCTTGAATGCAGCCTTGCAGTGCTATTGTCATATCAATAATCCTGTTCAATAAAAGGCCATTGGACTAGAAATGGAATATTTTAAAAGGGGCATAGAGCTGCTCAGTTTAGGTATAGAGCTGGTCAGAAATTTTTCAACAAAATGTTTTTCTGGCCCCTAAATGCCATTTTACACCAAAATGTTTTGCAGGAACATGATAGTTTTGGCAATTATTATTATTATTATTATTGTTCAGGAAAGTTTCTTGGGTCCAGAAAATAGAGCACTCAGCCGGGATGTTAGAAACTCGGGCTCCAATCTGTGTTCTAGCTAAATCAGAGTAGTATGTTTCATCCAGAATCACTCTGAACCTCTGTATCCCACATCCCAGGCAAGTGCTCTAATCACTGGGCTAGAGAGACAATCTGTAGCTCTCACCCAATGAATACTTAATGATTTACACAAAGTGCATTAGCACCAGCAGGAAAGATGAACATCACAGCCACACCCAAAAGCACTTTACTGATATACATAGAGCAGCATATGATACTGGCAAAGTGCTCCTAGCATGGAGGCAGCATATGCCAGCAAAACTGTGCTTTTAATGGCATGGCTTACTCCACTCCTTCCCCCCAGGAAAAAAACTCACACCAGTAAAAGCACAATTTTGCCAGTATACATGCACTTTCTCAAGGGGCTTTTAGCAGCCTGTTACACCAGCCCATGTCTGTAATGCAGATATTGTCTAACAGTGCAAGGCTAACTAGATAGCCAGGTCTCCCACTTCCTATCACATATGTTCAAGGCTCTGCCTGATTCAGACTTGGGATAAAAAACTGTTTTGCATCAGGTGAAATATGGACAAACCAGGATCTCCCATATCCCAGGTGTGTGTCCTATATATCAGGCTATTCTCTTGCATGCTTCCCTCCTGCTAAAATAAAAAAAAAATGGTCTGATTTTTGTACCAAGGAAGAACAAAACCAATTGTCAAAACCTCAGCTGTTTTGTTTTTGTCTTTGTTTTTTGGCAAAACGGAATTGTTTTCCAGCCAGCCCTATCTGGGTGTGTAACGTTATGGTAGGATATAATCTCTCTGATTGTATTAGATATTGTAGATGGCTGTAATACAGCTTTTTTAAAACTATAGGAAGGACCATCGTGAACTACAGAACAAACTTTAATCATCTTTAGAGAATTACTAGTATCCTCATAGCCTTGGTAGTGAATCTGGCTTAAAGTAACCCTGGACAAAATTCACTCCTGCGCAGAGGGCCAGCAGAAGACCTACAAACTAATATACTCTTACTAAAAACCCTTTGGGTTCACCATGTGTACAGAGGTGAATTTCACCTAATGTGAATATGATTGTAAATGTTGCCGATTAAAGGGAAGAATGGGAGGCTGTGATGAGGAATCCACTCCATACAAGCCATGAGAGGGTTCATATGGGCCAGGAGGAGCCAGTTAACCTGATATGCTCCCTGTGGAGAGTAAAACACTAATTATAGATGAAGCCCAGCTGGGGGAGTAGCTGGGATGGAGTAGAGCCAGGAAGTGAGAGCAGGAAGAGTCTGTAGGGAAGAAGTCTGTAGTCACTCCTTAGTGGGAAAGGGAGTTGGCTAGAGACAAGGAGGAAATTCTGGGGGAAGAATAAACCCTGGAATGGACTGGAGAGACCAGGAAGAGACTGGGATAGGTGAAGTAGACAGGGTGAGCAGAGGAATCACTAGTGATGCTGTCATAAACAGAGTGTTAAGGGTTAATGTCTCTTATACCTGAAAAGGGTTACAGGCAGGGAACTGAACACCTGACCAGAGGACCAATCAGGAGACAAGATACTTTCAAAGCTGGGTGAAGGGAAGTTTTTGTGTGAGTTCTTTGTTCTTTGTTCTTCTCTCGGAGGGTCTGAGAGAGACCAGACATTACTACAGGCTCTCTAAGTTTCTTTTCAAATAGAAGGTAAAAACCAGGCGGTTTAGGCTTTTTTAATTGTTTTACTCTATTTGCAATTGTGGATCTGGCTGGTTAAATTTTATATGTGTAGTTGCTGGGAATATTTTGATTTGTATTGGTACTGGGCAGAAAGTCTCTTTCTGGTATCTGTAAGCTATAAGACCCTGTAATAGTTACATCTTGAAGTTACAGAGATAATTCTTTACTTTTTCCTTTCTTTTATTAAAAGATTTCTTTTTAGAGAACCTGATTGATTGTTTTTTTTTTCTCTGTTTTCCTTGAATCGGTTTGCCTCTTTGTGGAAGGGAAGGGAGAGGCTTCTCTGTATGGTGATTTAAGAGGTTAGATCAGTATCTCAGGATAGCCCAGGGAGGGAAATTCTGGGAGGGGGAGAGGTGGGGGAATGGCTTATTTCTCCTTGTTTTAAGAACTCAAGGGATCTGGGTTCTTGGGGTCCCCAGGGAAGGTTTTGGGGGGACCAGAGGGTATCAGGTCCTGGAAATTCCTGATTGGTGGCAGCATATCAGATATAAGCTGGTAATTAAGCTTAGGGAAACTCATGCTAGTATCTCATTTTCTGGACTCTAAGGTTCAGATTTGAGAAAGATTGCTAGGACAGATGCATAATCCAGAAATAGACAAGGAGACACAGAGGTGGGGTAAGAAGGCATCCAGGGACACAGCAACAGAGTCTGAGACTGACTAAACCTGATTGCGAGTCATTGTATGCCTGGGCTAGAACCCAGAGTAGCAGATGGGCCTGGGTTCCCCTTCCAGCCATTGGGAAAGTAGCATAGGATGGTCCTAGAGACTTGGAATGAAAGATCATCTGAGACAGCATCCAGAGAGCTTGTCTGATGGGACTTTGTTACTCTGGAAATCAGGGAATATATAATGACCTCGCCAGAGGGATGAGTCACAAACAGGGAGCTCCCTGAGATAGAGAGAGAGAGAGAGAGAGATGGGCCACAGCGTGAGCAACTGACAGGAAGAGGCGCCAGACAGGAGTGAGAGCTAATTCCCAGAGTCAGCCACAAGGAGGCGCATTTGCAGTGAGTCGTGCCCCTTTAAAAAGGCAAGAAAGGTTGGTTCTATTCCTGATTCTGATACAGCCTTGCAATGTGATCTAGGATAAGTCTCTGTGCCCCAGTTTCTTCATCTGTAAAAAGAGCATGATAATACCCACCTTCGCAAAATGACTTGGGTGTGCCTACTCTGCAATAAAACACCTGCAGCATGGCACCAGTTAACTTAGGTGTGCAGGTCCTGGCCCTTAAGGCGATGGTCCCAGAACCAGGAAACCTACATTGGAATGTTATAACCTTGCAGCCTCAGCCCCAGGAGCTAGAGTCAGCTGATGCAGGACAGCAGCAGCTCTTTAATTTCATTGTAAACATACTCTGGAGGGTTGGACCTCCCTTCTGGGGTGCCACCTGATGTGCTGGGGTCCCACTGAGCCCACCGGTCCCACCAGCCTGGGTCTCCCGCACTCTGTGCTGCTGTGCCAGGCCCTCCAGCCCCCGTCCAGCACACACACAAGTAGGGACATGCCCAGCTGTAGAATCGCAGAGTCTGCAATCAGCTCTGTGTGGGAGGGCCCCGCTCAGGAAATTTCCCAGCACTCAGGTGCACATCCCTTCTGGCGTGTAAACCCAAAATTATATTGTCTTGCACTGTACAGAAATGTATATGGTACAAGCGAATTAAATTTGCCTCCTCCCTCAATCTGGAGGAAGATATGCACAGCGTTTTGCCTGCTGTCCCCTCAGTTATGAATTGCACAAACTGGGTTTTAGAAAACAAAACAAGTTTACTAACGACAAAGGCTGCATTATAAGAGAGAGCAAACCGAACAAAGCAGATCACAGAGCAAACTAAACAAATACACACCCTAAGCTTAATGCACTAAAGAAATTGGTTACAAATAGTAATCTCTCACCTAAACGTTATTTTAGACAGGTTGCAGAGGTTCTGTAGTTTAGAGTTCCAGATGTTTATCTTCACAGGCTAGACCCCTGTCTCATCCTGCGTCCCAGTCCATGCTCCCCAGATCAGTCCTAGGTGTTTACAGCAGTCATCCTGGGCGGAGATTTATTGAAAAATCAGACACCTTGATTAACTCACTCTCCAGCCTTAAATAAGATTTACATAAGGAGGGAATCTTTTGTTTCCCTGTTTGATCCTCGCCCTTCTTCAGTGAAAAAGTACCAGCAGTGTCCAAGGTGGTAATTCATACCACGTGACATCATCACATGACCTTACAGTGATGATTCATCATGAGACAAGGTTTATTTGTAATGTCCACAGGAAGAAACTCCAGGAAGATGGGAAATCAGCATCTTCAGGTACTCATTGTCTTTCCTAACGATCCATCCAGGCTGATTACATACTGCCTGGTGGCCATTCCCCAAGTACATACACACACACTTAGGGTGACCAGACAGCAAATGTGAAAAATTGGGACAGGGGATGGGGGTAATAGGGACCTATATAAGAAAAAGACCCAAAAATTGGGACTGGCCCTATAAAATCGGGACATCTGGTCACCCTACACACAATTGTAATTGTTACATAGTCGATATTCCTAACTTCATATACAGAAATACATTCATACAAATTGGATAATTACATTCAGTAAATTATAACCTTTCCAAGGATACTGCACATGACCCATCTTGCATAAAATATATCATAGTTATGCCATATTCATATAATAACAATATTTCTATGAAGAATATGGGGTGTAATGTCACACATACTCTTTGAAATTCTTAGATGAAAGGTTGTACCCAAGCAGAAACTATAGTATTAGTAAGTGATCAAGATTTTCATTTTATGATTAGGGTTGTTTCGATATCCTGTGTTTGTGACACAGAGAACTTTGAGCAAAAGCAGAAGGAATATGACAGAGCACAGACAGGAATGGATTAGTCACTCTGCACAACTCCCCACAGCTTTGGACTTTCACACGTTCTGAGCCCCCGTAATGAATAGCCGTGGTCACTTTCACACATTTCTAACAAGAGTTGCCACAACTTGGAACAGCAAAGAAGAGGAAGCTGGTTAATCAGTTTTTGTTTTTTTGTAGATCTGATTTTTGTTTGTTTGTTTTATCTTGTTTTTCTTTTACTCTGAAGTAGATGATATCTTGTATTTATACCAGGAGTATAGACCAGAGCCATGAGTTTAGAAACTGGATTCCAGGCCATGTTTAGACTTAAGGTGTTTGGGGAAGGGACTGTCTACTTCTCTGGTTGTACAGTACTTAGCACAATAGTCAGTCCATAGGCGCTACCATAATAAACATAATTAATAATAGCCTCTATTTCAATGGCCCCTATTTCAAGTCCTTAGCATCCAGCAGCTCCCATTGAGGTCAATGTTTATGCAAGTGATCAGATTTATAGAATATCAGTAGGGAGAAAGAAGACAAAACAAGATTCCTTTCTATATTTATTGTGGTTCTTGTGCATTTGAATTCCATCCATTCACTTGGCAGTGCCACAGGAGACCCAATATAATCTGGGACCGTGCGCAATATATTGCTAAAAAAGTTGTGATGCTACCGGGAGTGCATGAATGCTGACTTTTTCTGGTCTGTTGCTCAGCCAAATCCAGTTAGGTCTTCACAGAGACAGCATGGGGAGGCTCTGGCCTTTAGAATCTTCCCCTGATAAGTTTCAACTTTCTACTGCAATCCAAGACACTACAGCTGTTCAAAGTCGTAAGACATTTTTAACATAGACAAAAATAGGTTTCCCTCTCCGCACCACAAGCTTTGTTCTTGAAAACAATTCAATCATTTTTCTTCTAACGTTGCAAAGCAAACCCACATTCAGGCAGACATGAAGCCTGGAAAATTTCAACCTGATTGGCTAACTCTGACAAAGCGGTAAGCAACTTAATAGAGGGGAGGGGAGGGAAGAGGCAGTTTATAAGGGAAAATGATTTAAAAACTTAGTAGAGCTGTTTGAATCAACTCCAGATATAACTAACCTAAAACAAACTTGCTACTTTGCTCTAAATTAAACGGTTTTAAATTTCTTATCAAACTCTCTGGTAGGTGGAACTTCAAGGAATTTGCAATTCTAATCTTTTAGTTTCTTAGATTATGTTATTTTAAGCAAATGATAAAACAATGGCAGATTTTTTAGTTCATAATTCGGAATTCGTTCAAGCTTCTGTCACTATTCAGTTCTAGGTGACAATAAACACATTATGTCTTTTGGCTGTAGTTGTCTGATGCTTTCTTTAGACTATATTTCTGCTGCCTATAGATATATTTTGTGCCTAAGAAATAGTGCTATTCTCAGCTAGTGTCATGAGTTTTCAGAGTTCAAAATTGTTAATCACTGTTGATCCAAAATTGTTTCTAGGTATCAATGAAAGATACCAGAAGGAACCTGTGTGATTGTCTAGTGCCTTCCTGTATTACTCAGGCCAAAGAATTTCACCTAGTAATTCCTGCATTAAGCCCTTATCCTGTTGGTGAACTCAAGCCTCTTTTACTTATGTACCTATCACTTGCAGAGTTTTTATAATTCAGGAATGACCTTTTGAGGAGCACTTAACTTGAAATGACTGGCTTGTCCTCTTGATAAGATATATATGTATACCATCTTTGGGTCATATACTCCATTACTCTGTCTCTGCTTTAAGTCATTTAAGTGCATTTATGCACTGACTGGTCCAGATTCTCAGCTAGTGTCAATGGCGCTACGCCAGTTGACACCAACTGTGAAACTGGCCTACGTGTACTCTGGGGCAGCTAGGATGTGTGGTCCCTAGCAGGAAGCTGCTCTAATATACTGTCTGATTCCAACAGCTTCTTATTGGTCTTGAGGAAAGTGAGAAAAGTCACAACATGATGCACTTTGGCCATGTCTCCACCCTGCTCCACCCCTGCCAGGAGCTGGGCGCAGTGCTAATGTACAGCCCTTATGCCCGCTTTACACCAGCCAGGGGTAACCTTGCTGAAAAGGAGTATTCTTAAGGAGTCACTTCTACTCCTTTTAAGGACCTTTTAAACTCCCAGAGCAGCCCAAAGGAGTCATTGTGTAACTGAAGATCAGGTTCTTTCTTACTTACCAAGTGAGGACTAAGTATTTAGTTGAATACGCCAGCTCTTGGTTCACCATTTGAAATTGGCTGGTCTGTAGAGGCAGGCAGAAATTTCAGTTCATGTCCGTCTGCCTCAAATTGAAGTGTTGATGTCAAAGTGTCACCACTCAACAAATGAGTTATAAAGTAGCAGCAAAGGGATAACAGTCTTAGAGAACATGGCTGGAACAATTCCATCAGCCTGTGACATATTCACAGGCACCAGTCTGTAGCAAGGGGGAAAAAAATGGATGAAACCACATCACCCAAAATAGTGTTGTTGCAGCCTGCATTCTTTTAGCATTTCAAATGGTTGCTGCCTAATGTGGAACGTCATGTCATGTCTGCTCCAGGTATGTGGGACTGGGCAAGAAATGAGTGAGGTGTTTCAGAAGGAAACAGCAGACATGAATCGCCAAAGGGATCTGAGCAGAGGTCGAATTCCACTTCACAGTGTAATAAATAGAGCCTTTTAGCTTAGCTCAGAGGAAGAAAACAGGACTCTCTTATGGGGTAAACAATACTTAAAAAAAACAGTGTTATGCTCACTGATGTGCTGGTTTCGGGGGAAATTCAAAGATCGGTAATACCATGTTTTATTTTGCTTCTCATAGTATTTGGAACTCTGCATGTTATTATTAATTATTATTACTATAGTAGAACTAGAAGCCCCAGTCAGATGGCATCTCCTTGAGCCAGGGATAGTAAAAACATAGTCAGATGTTTATGGGGCAGAGGAACACACACACCCCAAACATTGAATGGACAAAGACATTTCTTCAACCTGAAGATGTGACTGAATAGTCTCTGAAATATCTTGCACTGTTCACAAGGATTTGATTCAAAGCTTGTTGGGTTCAGTGCGACTCTTTCTATTGACTTCAATGGACTTTGGATTATACCCTACCTGAGTGTAGTCATGTGTCACATTTATTCTTCTGCAGTAGTGAAAAGGTCATCATATTTCTTCCTTAAACTTCATCAGTTCAGACCCAGTCATTTTCCGGGAACCAGATAGGTGATAGCTTGGAAGGGACTTGGAAGGCTCTGCTAGTTGAGATTGGAGAAGTCAGTGTGAAAGCTTCTAAAAGCATCTCTCAGATGAGGTCTGCATTAAGAAATGATCAGTGATCTGAACTTTTCTGGAGTCACTGAAAGTAGAAAAGGTGAGTCAGGGCCAAAGAAAAACTGCACAAATTTGCTTTTATTGTTCTATGAAATTGGCTCGAGTTTGTGAGTGAAGGGCGGGTAGTGAAGCCACTTCAGCCTTTAATACAGTCTTTGTAAGGAACATGTGAGTTGAAAATATGAGCCTCTAGGATAGCCCAGTGAGGCAGCCATATTTGATCTTGCAATGTCAAAATTCCAGTGAATTTCCAGTCTGGGTTTCTCTTGTTCTCTTGATGGGTAGAGTTGGATTTAAAACATGGGCATTTTAGATCTTTACAACATGCCAAATGGCAGCCATCACAAAACTGAGACCAATTTGAACCCTATTCTTCCCAGCTGACTTCCTCACTGACTGCGTAGTGGCTTATGGACAACTAACAAAAGCCTTTCATGTCTAGGCTGATGGTTTAACTCCAACCCCACTCAATAGTGATGGCAGTGTGGTGATCTAGGCGAAATGTGTGGCAGGGGTATCAGTCCAGTTCCTAGTAGCCTGTATGTAACACATACAGGCCATTGTTGCATAGTAGTTGATCTCTGTATTAGCAACATTATCAGTGAGGTCAATGACAGCATGGGCACATAAAAACTGCACTCCCTGTCTCACTTAAATGACATTCCTCTAAGTCACAGCAAAACACAGTGGAGCAAGGAATGATTGGGGAAGTTCGCATTTGGCCTTCCAATGAGCGAGGGAAGTCCCCACTGCTGCCAAGACCTATTTATTTATTTATTGTTGTTTGTTTGTTAGTTTTTATTTTAATGAATATGGGTCACTCATTTACCAAACAAATCATCAAACATGAAGAGAACCTGTACATGATTGATTAGGTGATAGAGACACTGGAAGAGACCATATTTGATGAGTCCAGCAAAACAGAAGGCAGCTGACTTTCCAAAATCAACTCTCTTTCAGGAATGAAAGTCTGATGTGCCCTTGCAATCAGAAGGATGAAAATAATGGATTACTTTTAGTTAACCTTTGTGCCATGTGAACCCACTAACTCCTCTGTTATTATCCAGGGGCCAGGAGCAAAAGAAGTGCAATCTTTCCCACAGGCAGTGTCCTGGCATTAAGAAACAAGTGTTGACTGTTGAAGATATTGACACTGGAACATAGGGTAAGCATTCATCACAAAGCTTAAGCCTTCAGTTCAAATGTGGAAATATTGTCTGATGCCATATAGCTTTAGACTGCAATGACCTACCTTAGTAAAGGGCTGTGAGTAGCCCTTAAAGCCCTTAAAGGCTTGGAAAAAGCCTTGGAAAATGTACCATAGGGAACAACCCACTTCGAGGGAGAGCAAAGACCGTGAGTGGATCATGACTTCCCCGAACTAATTGATGGCAACCAGTAATTGAAATCCAGGGGACTGATGCAAGTTCTATTCCTTCTTGTACTTCAGATTCCTACATTTCATTTGTTTTGCACTAGATATCTCAATCAGGCCCCCAGTAACAGAAGTCCTTTTCCTCTCCACCAATGAATAGAACATGGGTGCATATGTAATACTGACAGACTCCGGTTGTCAGCGGGCAGGATCAAACCTAGGACTTCTGGAGCTAAATGCATGAGCTAAAAGGCAACTGGATATTAGTTAAGGCTGTAAAGAAAAGTAAATCTCAGTCGCTCTCACAGTGCCACTAGATGGGACAGAACACCACACCCAGGGGGTGCATGGGTTACACATACAGCAAAACAAAGTGTTTGTGAATCAATTCAGACTGGCACATTCACTGTAGCCAACTTCTTTTATTTGTTGCTTGCCAGCTGCTAGTGCAGGTCAGAAAATTCTGTGCAGGAAGTCAGACTAGATGATCACAATGGCCTCTTCTAGACTTAAAGTCAGTCTAATTTTTTTGTCCTGTGAAGTTTTTGTTGATGAAATTCATAATTTTTTTTTCTTTAAAGTGCCTCCTGCATCCCCTTTTCAAATGTTTGGTTGCAGGAAACAAACAAACATACCTTTTGTGAGCTTTTAGTTTTTATGAATAAATTCTCTCCCCCCAAAAATCTATGAAAATTATTTTTTTTCCATAAAAAGTCAACTTAGCTTTATTCTATTGGGAAAAAAAACATTTTAACTGGAAAATTTTGACCAGCTAAAGAAAATATGGTGTATGATGCATAAATTAAAACAGTAATTAATAAAAATGAATGCCAATAGCAGAAGCAGAAGGACCTAGAGGAAACTCACAGACAAAACAACCATCTTTTTAGTTGAGCTCTAGAGACAAATGGTGACAAAGGGAAGTGAGAGGCTGAGGCTGCTCCAGCCAGCTGGCGCTGTGGAAAAACTTCTCACCCCACCAGCAGGGGTGGTGAGGAAAGACAAGTATTATTATTTATAGTATAAAATGCCTCTTTTGTATTTTTTTTTCAGATTTGATATTTGAGGAAATTGACTGTAACATCTTATTTTATGATCTAACTGTCTGCAATTTGTATCCATTACTATCTCTTCCTATGGGCAGAGAAGCATATTATTCTAAGAGGAAGAATTGTCCCATGGTTAGGTCACTAGCCTAGGATTTAGAAGACTTGGCTCAATTTCGTGATCCTAGGACAACCTGGGTGACCTTGGGTAATCATATGGCCCTATACTCTTTAATATGGTTTGTCTTACAACTCCTCTGTAGGTAGGGCAGTATTATTGTCCCCATTTTACAGATGGGAAACTTAAGGCTCAAATAAACCAAGTCATAGGCTAGTGCCCTGAGCACTTGGCCATGCTTTCTCTTTAAGAATATTGTGGTCCAGAGCACATGCAAGTGAAAAATATATTGATTCAGATAATGGCACAGTTCCTTAAAACTGCACCTTTTCAAAAATTCAAGGAAACTCTTGGAAAATGTGTTCCATTTGCCATAAAGCTTATGCATATAATAAGCACAAAAAATGTCAAGGCTGGTGACCGGTGCTCTATTCAATTGCTTGGTCATTCTCCTCGATCAATTCAGGACAATCTCTCCAGAGCCCAGCGCTTCACATCCGTCAATTTCTATCACTTTTCAGCATCATCTATAATTTTTGAATGAACTACTGTTAAGACAGCAAGTCTGCTCCTGCTCCCTCTGAACTTAATGGCAAAACTCCCATTGATTGCAACAAAGACAAGATTGGTCCCATAGATTGTTTCTCTCTCCCTACCTAACTGTTCTAACTCCATTACGTGAGCTAACACAGAATGTAACTTCAGGACCAGACTTCAAAGAGAAACTGCTGAGCTTCAGTTCATCTGCAAATTTGACACCATCAGCTCAGGATTAAACAAAGACTGTGAATGGCTTGCCAACTACAGAACCAGTTTCTCCTCCCTTGGTTTTCACATCTCAACTGCTAGAACAGGGCCTCATCCTCCCTGATTTAACTAACCTCATTATCTCTAGCTTGCTTGCATATATATACCTGCCCCAGGAAATTTCCACTACATGCATTTGATGAAGTAGGTATTCACCTACGAAAGCTCATGCTCCAAAACGTCTGTTAGTCTATAAGGTGCCACAGGATTCTTTGCTGCTTTTACAGAATGTAAGTTTGCATGTATTCTATTAGTTTAAAATATTTTTTTTAAAATCATGACAACAGAAAACACCCTGGGGCAATATATTCCATCGGTTGTATGCAGCAGAGGAGAAGCAATTAATTGCAAGATACGTGTAGAAGTGACAATGATTCCTGCATAGGAAATAAATGACTAATGTGGTGTTCTGTCAGCAGTACTCAGAGACCAGGCCAGCTGCATGCAATGCCCATAAATGCCCTACAGCACGCACACTTGGGAACATGGCTAAATGCAATGTGGTAGGAATTGTCATCATAGACAGCTGCACTGTGATGGTGCCTTCAGATATATTGGAAAACACTATATGTAGAGAGTCTCCTAATCAATGCTACTAGAAACAGCATTAGCTTTGATGACCTGTGTGTTGACCACAGCAAATGAGACCCTGTGGTTGCACTTGTAGTAAACAAACAACAATACTGACACTTTTAATACACTGAACATCAAAGTTCCTAAGGCCTTGTCTACACACAAATTTGCAACGATTTAACCAAAGCTGTGTTTGCAAACCTATTTAAGTGAGGCTGGGACAAGTTTGTATGTAGATATTTATTTCACAAGCTAGCCTTCCTTAAGCTGCTTAAACCAGAGGTTTGGTAAACCACTTTCAATTAAATTTGTGAAACTTCTGTGTATAGACAAGGCCTGAGGTCACTTTTTAAAATGTGGGATTTGAGTTCCTAAATCACTTAGGAGCTTTTGAAAATTTTACCTCAGAAAAGAAGCCCCATACAGGAAGTTTGTGTCCAGCAAACCAGGATGCAAATTTTCAGCGCATTTACTACTCCACACAGATGCTCCATGTGGACACTCATACTATGCACTAAAAGCAGCCTTGTGCAGTTTAGCTTAGTACACTTTAAAGTACATTAAGCTAAAGCACCTGTAACCCACACGCCTCCTGGCTGTGGTGTTGTGACACCAAGACCACTTACTGATTAATGAGTCTGCTCTATAACCTTAGCTAAGTACTATATAGCTTTTAGCTCATGCAGTAAACTTGCATGTACTTAGCTCCAGAAGTCCCAGGTTTGAGCCTGCCCACCACCAATTGGGGTTTGCTGGTGTTACACACACAAAGGCATTTTTATTATGAAGTAGGATGTACTAGTACATACTGAGGGTGTCCACATAAAGAGTTCATGCCAAGTATCAAGTAAGCTGTGAATTCACATCACAGCTTGCTGAGCACTAACTTCCCATGCAGACAAGTCCCTATTGCTCTCATCAGAGAGATGCTCTGATTTAGATTTTAACAGCTTTACCAAACTCAGGTTGTAGGGTTGAGTCACATGTACCTTCTAAAATGGAGTAGAACGCTCTGGTGGAGGTTCTGAGGGCTGAACTTCTCTTCTTTTTTGGCTTTTTTTGTTTCAGGAAAGTAAAATACAAAGTCTGATGTCTGCCTCCACAGCCCTGCATGTTGATGTGAATAGCAGTGTGCATCAGAACGTTGCCCTGCAACTTCTCCATGAAGACGCTATGGGCATGAACATAAAGGTCCCAAGTTTGCACTGGTGTAGTCCTCAAAGAGGACCTATAAGTTCGTGCCCACAACATCCACACAGGGGAGTTACAGTGCAGCATTCTGTTCACTGCTTCTGACATTGCTTTATTCCAAACTGTGGGATACTGGATTCCCAAAAACTCACAGACTGGGATTTCAAAGGGGGCCAAGGGAATTACATGTCCTGTTGACTTTGAGCTCGGCACCTAACTTCCTTAGGGAGCTTTAAAAGTGAATAGACTCAGTCCTACTCATAAATTATTTTACTTTTTCCCAGGACTGCTTTATAGAACTCAAGCTTAGTTAAAATCATATGATAGAAGATTGCGACAAACCATAATACAGCAAGTGGATACTGATTACAGACTGCGTTAAAGAAAAATATGCACTTGAAATTATAAATTTACTTTGAATTCTTGTATAATAGCTGCTGCTCCCAAGGCTGGAAGGCATCTTCCTTAAGAAGGGAATGAAATGATAAACTTTTATTAGATGGATCAGTAATGTTTTCATGCGGTGGGCAGCGTCAGTTTATAAGAAGAACAGATTACTATCTGCAATAACAAGGAGCATTAACTATGATTAATGAGACTGACTTTGAAAGTCAGACCAACTACACAATGTAATCTTCTTTTCTCCTCCAAGGCAATTTTATAAAGATACTTCTAAGTTTTAAATAGTAAAGCAGCCTACCAATGCCGCTGCTATCAATGTATTTGGCAACTGCTCTTTAGACTTTAATTGCAAAAATGGGTTTTACTTTTCAGCTATATTATGTGAATAAGCACATTATATCACACAGCTGTATATGACTATAACTGTATATTGGGCAAAATTCAGCCCTGGTGTAAACAGCCACAATTCTATTAGATTCAACAGAGCTATACCTACTTACATTAGGACTGGTTTTGGTCCAATATGTGTCTTGTACTGGGAAGGGAGGAAATACTCTTAACATAGTGGTGCACTCACTAAACATAGTATTCTTTTAAAATAATCAGAAAAAGGATGGTGTTGAGACTAAGGCACTGGCCAGGTGTGATGAGATTGTCTGCCCCTAAAGGCAGTACTGACTATTGGTAAGGACATCCTACCATCTAGACTGGCTTTTTCAGGGCTGGCCTTACCATGAGGTGAACTGAGGCAGCCACTGCAGGTGTTAGACTGTGTGTGTGTCGGGGGGGGGGGGAGGCACTAGGACCCAGAGTGTGGAAAATTGTGTATGCTGCTGGTGTGAGGGGACATGGGGGTGTCATTTGAGCTCCCCAGCTCAGGTGCCAAAATGTTGTGGGCCAGCCCTGGGCTCTTTACAACTTGAAAGCTCCCATTATGGATACAATGATCTGGAAGATACTGGGAGAGAGGAAGTGGTCCTGCAAGTAAATAGGGTGTGAGAAGAAAATCTAGTCCTGTCTAAGAGCCTGGGACCAGAGGCCTGCAGAGAAAGGGCAGGGCAGGGCAGGGCAAGGCTAGGCTCTCCTCTCACCTAGCCCCATGAGTATAAGCTGGGAGAAGGTGACCATCATAAATACAGCCTCATATCAGGGCAGATGCCTACAGCCACTGAGGATAGTAGGAAGACTCTTGCAGGGCCCTTCTTTAATAGAGAGCAGACACCAGCAGGAGAAGGCTGACAAACCCTCTGAGCCTGAGGAGTAAGTGGGGACAGCTGAGGAAAATAAATTGCAACCAAGCTCCAAGAGGAGACCTTGAGATTCCTGGTAAGGAGAGGAACAATAGTTGCTTGAATTACCCAACTCCATGTGGACAGCTGTGGACTCCTGTCATAAGGAGAAGGCACAGAGACTGAGAAGTAGTGCTAAGGTAGTTATTGCTTGAGCTATCCAAGTTCCAGGAGGAGGGCTAGGTCCCCTGGCATTAGCAGAGATACAAATTGAGAAGATAACCCCGAGGGGCTGGGAACAGACTTTAGAGGGCAGACTTCAGAAAAACCCTGAAAGCCAGAAGCACCTTTGTTTCATTTGGGACTTTCTGTTATGGATCCTTTGTATGTGATTTTTTAATAAACAAGCCCTGAGGAGGTATTATTGAATCAAGTGTCAAGAGGGCCTGAAGTGAAGTTATTGGCTTCCTGAGAAGGGAGGCTGAGGCAGAGAATACATGAAGTGTCACGAACTCACACCTTACCACATGAGGGACCCAGGAGGGCTGGGAAGGATTACATTGCTCATAAGCCTGGGACATACTGAGGTTCTGTCTGCAAATAAGTGTCAGGTTTCCTACTTGCTGGAGGAGGACAATTGATTTGCAGATTAATGCTCAATTACTGGCCAGGAAATGCTTTCCAAAATTGTACCAATTGACTTAGGAGTCTAAAGTCCATTTTCAAAAGTTACTTAGAAGCCTAAGTCTCACTGACCATCAATGAGACCTAGTCTCCTAAGCACATAAATCAATTGTGAAAATGGAATTTAGGTTCTAAGTCACATAGGAACTCTTGAATATTTTACCCTTAGGTGCCTATGTCACTTAGCATGTAGTTGTAAACTTTTCAAAAGTGTCTAACTACTTTAAATTCAAAATTACATACTAAATATTGTGCACACTAGCACACTACCTTTCACATCTGTAGAAAATCTATAAGCATGCATCAATCACTCTGCCAGCCTCAGCCTCCACATTGGCTCACAGGAACTGTAGTTCCAGCTCCCTCATGCTCCCATTCTCCTTTCAGGGGTCAGTCTACATCTTATATGATGCATCATGGTCTCTCCCTGCAGCTCAGCCCAGAGGGTGCATCTTAGACCTGCCATGCATACAAAAATGATAGCTTTATTACTTGCTTACCAATGGATCCACTATCAGCTCAATGACAAAGCACATGGGCAAGCTAGCTCAGCTGGTTAGACAATGGTGCTAGTAATGGGTTCAAACTCTCTGCTGGCCACTCTGTGTGCTGGATGGAGAGGGTGGCTTCTTCACTTTAGCTGTGGAGAACTAGCTCAAGCAGTAGAGCACTCATTTTGCATGCAAGACACAGGGGGATCAATGCCCGTGTTCTCCAAGCAGTTGACAAAGGGCTCATGGCGGGCTGGCTAGCCAGCCAGCCAGGCAGCTGACTTGTCCTGTACTTAGGAAGGAAGAATCCCATGCACTACTACAGACTAGGGACCGCATGGCTAGGCAGCAGTGCTGCAGAAAAGGACCTAGGGGTTACAATGGACAAGAAGCTGGATATGGGTCAACAGTGTTCCCTTATTGCCAAGAAGGTTTACAGCATTTTGGGCTGTGTAAGTATGGGCATTGTCAGCAGATTGAGGGAGGTGATAATTCTCCTCTATTTGACATTGGTGAGGCCTCCTCTGGAGTACTGTGTCCAGTTTTGGGCCCCACACTACAAGAAGTATGTGGAAAAAATTGGAAAGAGTCCAGCGGAGGGCAACAAAAATGATTAGGAGGCAAGAGCACATGACATATGAGGAGAGGCTGAGGGAACTGGGATTGTTCAGTCTGCAGAAGAGAAGAATGAGGGGGGATTTGATAGCTGCTTCCAACTACCTGAAAGGGGGTTCCAAAGAGGATGTATCTAGACTGTTCTCAGTGGTACCAGATGACAGAACAAGATGTAATGGTTTCAAGTTGCAGTGGGGGAGGTTTAGGTTGGATATTAGGAAAAACACTTTTTCACTAGGAGGATGGTGAAGCACTGGCATGGTTTACCTAGGGAGGTGGTGGAATCTCCATCCTTCAAGGTTTTTAAGGTCAGGCTTGACAAAACCCTGGGTGGGATGATTTAGTTGGGGATTGGTCCTGCTTTGAGCAGGGGGTTGGACTAGATGACCTCCTGAGGTCCCTTCCAACCCTGATATTCTGTGATTCTGTGATTTCAATGGGTGAAAACTGGGCCCTATTGAAGTCCATGGCAAAACACACACTGTCCAATGTACATCAGAATTGTGCCAGGTGGGATACAGATCCAAGGCCAGAAGGGATCATTGCAATCATCTAGTCTGACTTTCTGCATAACACAGGCCATAGAACTTCCCCAAAATAATTCCTAGAGCAGAGCTTTTAGAAAAAAAAATAAATCCAATCTTGCTTTTCAAGTTGTGAGTAATGACGAATCCATCACAACCCTTGGCAAATTGTTCCAATGGTTAATCACTCACTGTTATTTTTTTTTCCTTATTCCCAGTCTGAATTTGTCTACCTTCAACTTCCAACCACTGGATCATGTTATACCTTTCTTTGCTAGAATTAAAAGCCCATCATTACATATTTTTCCCCCCATGTAGGTACTTATAGACTGTAATCAAGTAATCCCTTAACCTTCTCCTTTTTGAGCTAAATATATGGAGCTCCTTGAATCTCTAAGGCAAGTTTTCAAAACCTTTAATCATTCTCATGGCTCTTCCCTGAGCACTCTCCAATTTGCCAACATTCTTCTTGAATTGTGAACACCAGAACTGGACACGTTATTCCAGTTGTGGTTCACCATTGCCAAATACAAAGGTAAAATAACCTCTGTACTACTTGTTGAGATTCCCATTTATACATTCCAGGATTATGTTATCCCCTTTGGCCACAGTTATTCAGATGAATATCCACCTTCCCCGCCCCCTTTTTCAGACTCACTGCTTCCTGGGACACAATTCCCCATCCTGTAAGTTATGCCTACATTCCTTGTTCCTAGATGTACACAAATACATTTAGCTGTATTAAAATGTGTATGGTTTACTTGCACAGTTTTGCCTGTATTATCTTCTTTTGCTGTTGGGTGAACTGAGGCACGGAACTTAAGTAACCTTTGCAGGGTTACAGAGTCCTAACAACTGGTTGGCAGAGCCATGAACAGAATCCATTAGTCTAAAAGGGATCTACTTTCCTGCTGTAACTTCTAGGCAACACATACTCCAGTGGCTTTTTATGAGAGTGAATTACTATCAGCCACTATACCAATTTGACAAAGTAGGGATGAGTACTTGGAATGAGTTGCATAATTAACTAAAAAATGTTTTTGTAGCATAGTTCAGCCAGCCCCTAGAGTTGTAGCGTAAAACTATACTTCCGTTAGTCTACAAGGTGCCACAGGACTCCTTGTTGCTTTATACTGCCCCATTTGTATCAATTAGATATGGGATTATCTGTCAGCAGCCTGATTTTAAGAGACGCTGAGCACGGAGAGCTCCTACAGTAGTCAGTTAGAGTTGTGAGTACACCACATTTCTGAAAATCGGGCCTTATCTGCCTGCCTGTGGCATTTATAAGGACTGTATCCTGTGATAGTATAAGTATTGCTTTATAATGTAAACTACCTAAGAAGATCTTTGGGATCCTTTGGAATGAAAGATAGTAAACACAGGAGATATCACCATTATCATTGTCTTTTTGTTAGCCCCTACTGAAATGTCAGCACTGCTGAACTCTTGTTAAGACATTTTATTTTGCAGAAGGGAGTTAAACATTATGAAAGTCTATCAAATCATCCTGACAACACACATTCTTCAAAGGAACAGAAAAATGAGAATGGCCACAATTGAAAATGTGCGAATTCCTCTGCTTTATTCCCTCACTAAGTTTTAAATCAACATTTTATGTAGTTTTTAAATGAAAACAAAAAAAAAAAGAAAATAGCAAACCATGATCCGCTATGTGACTTATGATGTCAATAAAAACCTACCAGATTTACTTTGCCATGCGAGGGAGGCTATTTACATGTTAAAAACCGATGTATGTTACCAAATAAAAGTCTAAGAAATTTACTTTACAATGTATGGGTGGCCATTTATGATGTTAAGAGTCAATTTACAATGTCAACAATTGTGTTGGAAGTAAAATGCAAAGCTTAGACTTTTGTGTGTATGTATTTTTGATATTCCTCTCTTCAGTGATCTCTGCCTCAGCCACACAGAGCTTCTGGTTTGAATAAGACAGATATGATACAAAATAATTTTGCCTAAGTAGGTTTTATTTTTTCATGCCAATATATCCTATGTTTTTTATCTAAGCAGGAATACACGATTAAAATAGACAGCCATGCTAGCTGGATAATTTGGCTATAACCCCCAGAACAGTTCCTGACTTTTTCTCCATCCTATCATCCACCAATCTTCTAACCATGTAACAGCCCAGATCCAACAGCTGCCTTTTGAACTATGTTCTAAACATTTTTGCTTCCTTCCTCCCCTACACTCCCCCCCAAAAAATTATATATGTGTGTGTGCAGGGGGGGGTATATTTACTGCCTATTGCATTCAATTAAATTGTTTTGTATAAAATGAAACAATTTCTTATAGAAACACAAAGGTCTCACAAATATATACAGTAAAGTCACCTTAACTGGGCAGTGATTCACCAGGAAATCCCCCCAGGACAACCTGAGAGGGAACTTATTTAAATCTAGCTATATTAACTTGGAATAACTACTGCTTAATGGGGACAGTAATTCCACTTAATTAAGCCTCCTGGTGGCTCACTGGTGGTGATTATCGGTTACTGGTGTTGTTTGCAACTCAGTCTTCAGCTTGTCTTCTCTGCTCACCTAGCGGCAGGTTCTGGTCCCTTCTCATCTGAGATAGAAGCACAGAGTGCTCAAAGTACTTTACCTCTGTCTTCTCCTGACTTATAGCTTCTGCTTCAACTGTATATGGGGTCTGATCCAAAGCCCAAAGATTAACCACCATGGGAATCTTTCCACTGACATATAAATTTTCAATCAAGCCCATGATGAGTTGTCATGGCTATTTTACAGCTCCTGCTGTTGTTAGCCCTGGATAAGATGTAGGCTCATTCACTATCCTAGTGCAGACAGTGTCAACCCAGGAATCTACAGAACTGCTCACTAGAGCTGGTTGAAATTTTCATTCAGGACGTATTTCATAGTAAAAGAACATTTTTGGCAAAAGCAAATTTCCATGGGAAATGCCATTTTTGATTAAATCTCTTCAAGTTCATTTGCAGTTTTTGATGAAAACTAGGCCGCTTCATGCAAAGTGTCCTAGTAGCCCACAGTATAGGCATAGGCCTGATGCCCACCATTGATTCTTCTCCACGTTGGGGAGAGGTGGGGCTATGCATGATTTGCTTGCGTGTATTTGGACAATGGGGAAGGGACTAGTGATGTGGGGGGCTGGAGATAGCAAGGTTGGTGGGAGCTGGGAGAATTGCCTTTTTTTTCTTGGCAGCGTATAGTCAGGGGGACGTTGATCTTGATGCATAGGTAGACTAAGCTATCCAGGCCGGATGGAGATTCCACCTGTGCTGGTTCATCTTTAATATTGTTATTTTGTTTGAGTCAGACATGACAATGCTGGGCAGCCTCATTCTATTCAGTGTTATTACAAAGCATCAGAATGCTTAGCAGCAGGATGGCGTCAGTGATGCAACATCTGAAGCACAGCTTTGGCCATACGCTCATAACCTGGGTCATTGAAGTTCACCACCACAGATGGAACAAAGTCCTCAAATTGTCCCAGATGTGGGCTTGATTTTTACATGAGCAGAGATGCCCAAGCCAGGGCCTCCCCAGTAAGCAAGCTGATAATCAGTCTTACTCAGACTTAGTAAAGTGGGGTACAACAGTGGGCATAGCTGAAATAGGCTCTGACACTGATTTAGGAACCCACAATGTTTGCTGTGATTGCCATTGAACTTATGAGGAAGCTGGAGCTTGGGCTCATGGAGAGCGGCACAGAAGATGGCACAGCTTGAGCTTTCAGGACCACGTTCTGCACCTGCCGGATAGCAACCTGGACCTGCAAGATCTCTAGGGCTCCCACTATCTCCATCAGAGAGATACTGGCCTTGGTAGAATCCGTGCTCACTGCAGCAGCTCTGGTTGCTTTATTGCTTGTGTTTTAGCTGCTCATACTGTCAGTGACAGGGACATTGGTGGTACTGCCTAGTGGTTGGAGCAGCCGTTGTGAGGAATCGGAGCATGGATTAAAGCTGGAGTCAGAGGCCAGAGACAAGGGTCAGAGCCACAATCAGGAGCTGGAATTGACGGTGAGGAGACAGGTTACCTGGAGTAAGGCAAGGTAGGGACCAAGGCAAAGGCAGGAGTAATCCTGGAAATAAGCAGGCACAGCAGCTATTGTAGCCATGGGTAAATACTTAGAGCAGCTGCTTAACAGCTGCTGCTGGACTTATAGGCCAGTCTGCTGACTCTTCCAACCAATCAGGTAGCCCACTACTGGCCAGCTGCTCTCATAAGAACGGCCGTACCTGGTCAGACCAAAGGTCCATCTAGCCCAGTATCCTGTCTATTGACAGTGGCCAATGCCAGGTGCCCTAGAGGGAGTGAACCTAACAGACAATGATCAAGTGATCTCTCTCCTGCCATCCATCTCCATCCTCTTACAAACAGAGGCTAGGGACACCATTCCTTACCCATCCTGGCTAATAGCCATTTATGGGCTTCACCACCATGAATTTATCCAGTTCTCTTTTAAACACTGTTATAGTCCTAGCCTTCACAACCTCCTCAGGCAAGGAGTGCCACAAGTTGACTGTGTGCTGTGTGAAGAAGAAATTCCTTGTAAACAGGGGGGAGGGATAGCTCAGTGGTTTGAGCATTGGCCTGTTAAACCCAAGCTTGTAAATTCAATTCTTGAGGAGGCCATTTACAGAACTGGGGTAAAATTCTATTTGGGGACTGGTCCTGCTTTGAGCCACAGCTTGGACTAGATGACCTCCTGAAGTCCCTTCCAATTCTATGATTTGTTTTAAACCTGCTGCCTATTAATTTCATTTGATGACCCCTTGTTCTTGTATTATGGGAATAAGTAAATAACTTTTCCTTATCCACTTTCTCCACATCACTCATGATTTTATATACCTCTATCATATCCTCCCTTGGTCTCCTCTTTTCCAAGCTGAAGAGTCCTAGCCTCTTTAATGTCTCCTCATATGGGACCCATTCCAAATCCCTAATCATTTTAGTTGCCCTTTTCTGAACTTTTTCTAGTGCCAGTATATATTTTTCGCGATGAGGAGACCACATCTGTATGCAGTATTCGAGATGTGGGCGTACCATCGATTTATATAAGGGCAATAATATATTCTCCTTCTTATTCTCTATCCCCTTTTTAATGATTCCTAACAGCCTGTTTGCTTTTTTGACTGCCTCTGCACACTGCGTGGACATCTTCAGAGAACTATCCACCATGACTCCAAGATCTTTTTCCTTTCTTGTTGTAGCTAAATTAGCTCCCATCATATTGTATATATAGTTGGGGTTATTTTTTTTCCAATGTGCATTACTTTACACTCATTAGATTGCCCAGAGACTCACTCTGCTGCAAACCCTGATTCCTGAAACTTTCTACAGGGTTTAATTTTTAAACCCACCTGTAGATTTCTATAGCTGGGATAGAATCCCTTATTAGATAAATTTTATATGGTAAGTCAACAATTCTATAGCGAAGTAATAAGAAAAATGCCATAGAATGTAATTCATAATTAACTGTTGTGGGTCAAAGCTTCAAATCTAGAACCTTTTCCTTATTTTAGATTTAAGATGAACTTCTGTCAAAGGGCCCTAATTATTTGTATTATTGTATTTATTGATTGATTGTAATGTAGTACCAAGAGGTCCCAGTCAAAACCAGATGCTGTGTACTATCAGGGGCAGCTTCAGGCACCAGCTCAGCAAGCACGTGCCTGGGGTGGCAAGTCGCGAGGGGCACCATGGTGTGAAGGTGGCAGTCAGGAAGCCTTTGGCGGTGTTTCTGTGCAAGGTCTGCCGGTCCCGTGGCTTCAGTGGCAATTCGGCGGTGGGTACGCTGAAGGCGCGGGACCAGCAGATCACCTGCAGAACCACCGCCGAATCCACGTGACCGGTGGACCTCCTGCAGAAACAACGCCAAAGGCTGCCTGACTGCCATGCTTGGGGTGGCAAAAAACAGAGCCGCCCCTGTGCACTGTACAGAGGTTCAATGAGTTCCTGTTCTGAAGAGCTTGCAATCTAATTTACAAACAAAACATAGTTGTCTGGTCAACTTTCAGAGTGGAGAAAAAAAACATTTCCTGCTTCTCATGTACCCTCCACATAACTATATCACATACTCCCATTGTAGGGCGCAAAAGGCAGAGCTGAACAGAATTAGGTGTTAGGTTTATGTTTGCTATAAGTATGGAAAATATCCCATCTAATAATTAAACTTGATGACCCTTTGGGGACCCAAAATGACTTTGTTGGCTTTGCATCAAACTCACAGTTTGATGAGGTTTTACTACTAATCTAATTTTGATCTTCTGAGCCTGATTGTGGTTATACTGGGCACATAAAAACTCTAATACCAGAAATACTCATTTCCTTTAGAATTGGGAATTGCCTCAGAACCAGTAGCATCTTTCAGAACTGTAGAACTTTCTAAAGTGCATCCCCTGTATACATGCTGTAAATGAAATGTAACTTGATTTAAGTCAATAGGGTCAGATCCTCAGCAATGCAAATCAGCAAACCTCCACTGAAGTCAAAGGAACTCTGTTAATTTATACCAGCTAAGGATTTGCTCATTGAGGTCATATAGGCACCCAGATAGATAGATATATAACACCAATAGAGCCCAGTCATTAGGATTGAACCTGGGACCTCTGGAGTTAATGCATGAGCCTCTACTGCATAAGATAAAAGACACATGACTTTTAGCTAATGCTGTAGCAGACTCATTAATCTCTAAGTGGTCTCGGTGCTACTAGAGGGGACAGAACACCATACCCAGGAGGTGTGTGGTTTATAGATAGACAGATAAGCTCAACATCAAACATGGGAGTTCTATTTTTTATTTTGTATTACTAAAACAGATATATTTTGGCATACAAAATGCAACTACATTTGATTTGTTACAGAGCCACAGGTGCATCCTGGAAAATTTCAGGAAAAAAACATTCCATTGAAGACTTTTCTGACGATACAGCTTGATGCTTTTTCCATGTCTCTCTAAATTTTAACTGGGGGATGTTTCCATGAATACGAGGTCTTTGCTACTGAGCAGCTCATGTGCTCCCACTGCTTATCTCTCACCTGAAGTCATAATCCTCTCTGCAGCAGCACTTTTAACTGAGATGTCACAAACAAGATTATGACTTCATGTGAGGAAGAAACAGTGGGAGTGGAAAAACTCTGATGCAGTTAAGATCCTGTTTATTTTTTCTAATGCCTCTAATAACACAATATTCAGAGACAAGGGAGGAGGAACTCTGAAAATATTTGGCAAAAAAGGCACAAAGTTGTTTCTAAAAATCAATTTTCAGGAAATATCCTTGGCTCTTGAAATTGTATAAAGCTTTAGTAAACAGATGTACGTGCTCAAAACTGTGAGAGGCATCAAAACAATCTTATAATATCACTGTGCACTTAAAGAGTTTTTCCTCTAAGGATCTCAAAGCATTTTGGAAAGTTGAGTACACTCTAATCTCCTCACATTAAACACTGGGAATAGAAGCATATGCTCCAAAGGAAGGCAATACAAACTCATATGTATTTATCTCCTTATTTATACAGCCCCTGTCACCATAGCATCAGGGCTTCGCCAAAGCATTTATGGATTCGTCCTCACAACATGCTTAGGGGGGATGTGGAAGCTCCTTCACTGGAGGTTTTCAAAAAGATACCTGATAACCATCTGTCTTGGATGGGTTAGACACAACATATCCCGCATGTTGGCAGCGGGGTAGACTAGATGACCCTTGTGGTCCCTTCTAACACCACGATTCTAAGTAGGACAATATAATCATCCATATCTGACAGATGGGGAAGTAAAGCACAGAGACATGAATAAAACTGGTCAGAAACCAGAATTCCCATTCCAAGAGAAAAGAAAACATTCTGAATACAAAACAAAAGAAATAAACCAAACATTTCCAAAGTGGAAGAAAAAGCCAAAATTTCCCGCAAAAAAAAAAAAAGATATTTTGAAACATTTTGATTCAGGACCATCAAAATGTTCCATTTTAGTAAAGTCAATTTGACGCATCTTCTTCATGGTTGAAAATGTTTCCTGTCAAATTTTGTAAGAATCAGCACATTCCCATGAAACTCTCTGATTTCAATGAAACTGCATTTCTCATTGGAAATGTGTTGCACTGAACCTTTTCTTCATAGCTCTGGAGCTTAAGTGACTTGCCCACAGTCACACAGGAAGTCTGAGGAGCAGCTGTCTTGAGCTCCAGCCCATGTCCTGGACTGAGACCCAGGCCACTAAGTCATTTTTATTTAGCCTTCTGCTCTCACTGTGAAGTGTTGTGAGATCACACAGGAGAAGCAGCATTATCTAAGTGTTCACTCCACTGTGATAATATTGTGTAGCATATTATATATAGGTGAAATATTAAACTATTCTTCATGGAGCCTCACGACTGTTGATTATGAGCTAATATCAAAGAGAAACGAAGCATTATAATTGCAATTACCTGTTAATGAAGTCACTCAGAAGTGAGGTTCTAATGGACCATGGCTTGTTCAAAACAAATAGCAGCATATTAGCCTTTAAAGTAAGACAAACAGGGCTGAATCCAGGTGCTGAGAGGAAGCAGGTAAAAATGACTCTAAACCACCTCCCTGGCTCCACAGACTTTGGTCCTGGAAAGATGGTCTAGTTCATATGACATCAGATTGAACTTGGAGAACCTGGGCTCAATTCTTGGATCCATCAGACTTCTTGTGTGACAGTGACTGAATCATTTACTCTATTACATGCTTCAACTCCCAAAATGGGAATAGCATGTCCCTATCTCCAGGGTTGGGAGGAGGATAAATAGGGTAATGATTTTGCTAAGATACCATGATGACAAGGCTCATATAAGACAGACAGCCTGGGAGCTTTGGGACAGATTTTCAAAGGTGTTTAGGTGCCTAACAGTGCAGGTAGATTTTAGTGGTAGTTAGGTGTCTAGGCACTTGTGAAAAATCCCACTAAGTGCCTATCTCTTTCTTTAGGCATCTAAATACTGTACCTTTGAAAATCTGGCTCTTCAACTCCAAAGACACAGGTCAGATGTTCTTTAGATAGCACAGTAATCTGGTCTCTTCTTATTTCTATATGACCGTCAAATAGCAGCTGACATATCACTCAGCCAAGGACGTTATCCCACTCTCTGTACTTCAGATTAATTGAAAACCACACAACACATGAACAAACACCATGAATCATCAAAGTATCTATTATACTCTCTCTGGATTTTGTGTATTATGCTCTAAACTAAACAATCAAGCTTAATTTCACGTCAGTTTAATCTTTTTTTCCCCCACGGGAAAGGCACTGATCTGCATTTGCCTTGCTTTTGTTTATTGTGATGATCTCCTTTTGGCTCACCCCCGGGATGGACCCAGGGACTTCCAGAGCTGTACCGTTGTAACTAAAGAGATAGGCTTTGTAGCTGATGCTGCAATAGACTCACACCCTCTGCAGAATGGGCACAGAACTCTCTGATTGGTGGGTTACATTACCTCTGAAGGATCTCTTCCCACCCCATCCCCACCGCTGTAACATGCTCTGTAATGTATTTATAAATGAATAAAGTGAGCAGTGTTTGGTCCTTCATGGCAGGTCCATCGCTGTAGTCTATCCTACAACTAAATATTTGAAAAAACAACCAAATGCATCACAGTTGATTCTGTGGTTATAGAAAATATACAGTATTGTGTGTTGCTGCTATGAGTAACTGATTTAAAATATTAAATATTATGGGTTATTTTATTGATATTCAAGAATTATACTCACATATTGAAGTTTTCCTGTAGTACTGAAAAGATACTTCTTTTTCTGTTTGCTCTGAGTTAGCACTTAATTTTATTTCAGCCTGATGAACTTTTATATGACAGCAATTCTTAATTTGTATAGTTGAAGCTGTATCTCACATCTAGCACTCCAACAGTGACACCTGCTCCCAAACCAACTTAACACATAATAGTATATTTTAGGATCTAGCTAACAGTCTGTACAAAGAGAAAGCAAGTGATCTCCTGACCTTATATTGTGTGGACCTTCCACTCACCCTCAGCCCTTTGCCATGCATTTTTGTGTTAAATCATATGCCATTTAACTTAGAATATAGGTGTGAATTTAAGTAGTCTAAGGAAGTCTAAGAGGCAAACTCTGCTTTCAGTTATACCAATGTTAATCTAGAATAACTATCAACCAGTGGAGTTAATCCATGTTTATACTGATGTAGTGCAGAGAAGCATTTGGTCCTAAGTAAGGCTAGAAAGAATCTAATGAACTCAATGGGTCTAAGTATCCATACATGGCTGGAAAACTGAGTGGAGAATCAATCCCAGTGTTTATATGACTGGGGCCTTTTCCCGAGGACCGGCCCTGTGGTGAGATATATATCCCACAACGGAACTAGAAGGGTTAATTGGAGCTGGAGAACCCCATTAAGGCACCTTGTTACAGCTGGACAGGGGAACAGGCCTTACTGAAGATGAAGTCCAAATGGAAGAGTTGGTAGTTGATGAGCCTAAATGGAAAAAGCTCAGATGAGGAAGAGGCTGCAGGAAGATGAGTGAAGAACTCTGTAGTTCCTCTCTGGTGGCTAGCGAGTGGAAGAAAGGCCCAGAGAGAGGCAGATGTACAGTAAGCCACAGGAAGGGCTGTGAGAAAGGGCTTGAACACTGTCAAGATATGAAGTCCAGAGAAGCAGTAGACTTTAGCTGATCACCACAGGGTGGCTGGACTGGAACCAGTGGAGTGCAATCATCTTGGTTCCCCTACCGACCCACTGGAAAAAATGGTGAGTAAATATCATGACATAAGGGGAAAAGGAGTGCTGAGTTTGGAGCTGGGCCTCCAGGAAGGAAGCCCTGGGAGGCTGCACAAGAGCAGGAGGGCAGCCCTACAGAGCCCAGGCAGGGGTGAAGAATCTGCAGAAGAGTGATCCCTGGTGAGCAAAGAGTTATGTTCTGTTGAGTTCAGTCTATTGGATTCGCTTACCCCAAAAAGGGGTGGAACAAAATGTAACCTGGCCAGAGACCCGAGTCACAGGAAAAAGGCAGACCACTGCAGGGCCACAGCAGCCATCGGTAGGAGGTGCTAGAGAAGGGGAACTTGCTAAGCCAGGCCTTACCATGATCCGAGGTGTCATCAGTGAGTCCACTCTTCTACATATTCCCAAACTGTACAAGAAATGGTTAAAAAAATCTGTCAAAACTGTTTTCAATGGAAAATTGGGTTTCTGACTCAATGAACATTTTTGCAGAAAATGTCTGAATCTCCTCCAAAAAAGAAAATTGTCAGAAAACTAAAACCTCGTCCCGCAAAAAATTTACAGCTGAGAATTTAAAATGTTTTCCATGGGGAGTATAAAGTTTCTGACCAGCCTTAATCTACACATTACACCCACTTATAGCTCTCCTCTTGCAATTAACTCCTTTTAGGGTAGTTTCGTTTCTTTCGACTAGCATACGCTTACCAACAATCTGACGTCACATTCCACCATCTCTTGACACACTGGGTCCTATTCTCCTCTCACACAGTGACTGCTCTAAAGTCCACCGAAGTCACTGAGAGTCCATTAATTTCTCTTTACTAGTGAATAGCAGGAGCAACTCAACAAAAGTCAGAGATACTCCAGTGTAACGGTGTTGTAAGTCAAAGGAGGATTAGGCCCATCGTGGCTGGATTTGACCCACTGAGTCTAATCCCATCTAATGTGGGTTTGATTCTGATCTCATACTGAGGAGAATTAGGAATAAGCTCTATTGGGGTTTAAACAATGTAAAATTGTTGTGAGTAAGATCTGAATCACACATCTAGAGTCTAAATCAGTGAGGCTCACACTAAGGGAACAGAAGAAAGTAGTGGAACTACAAGGGCAACTAACAGCAGGACATTATATTTTCTAGCTTAAAGTACGCTGCCCACATCCTTAAATGTAGGTCTTCTCTTACTAGTCAATTTGTAAATTACAACAACTTACTCTTGGTCATCCCCACATCCACCATGGCAACCACGGAGCCTGAGTCTAATGGAATCTTGCACATCACTTCTACACTTGTTCCCACATCTTTACTCTGTTTGTAAAGCACCATGCACACTTATAATAGTGCATAGCTCCACAGGCCTGTAGAGGGCTAAAATGACTTATAATCTTCAATTGGCCTAGCCCCATAGATCTCCTTTAGTGCTGGGATCTGGGCCAACGTATCTGTCAGACTTAATGTTTGAAATTATATGATTTAAATGGAAAATGGAAAAGCTAATCCCGTTTCTTGCCTTCTGTGAGCACTTTAAACCCATTCCTCTGAACAATATAAACATGTTTAAAAATGCAACTGCCCAAAAAGCTCCTTTTCCTCAAGGCACCGAAAGCACTTAAATAGCTGCCTTTTTCATGTCACTCTTCGGCATGTATTCTCAGGGGGATTGCTTGGCTAGAGAACAGCAAGGACTTCATACATCCTTCTAGTGCCTACAGATCATTATTAATGCAGCATTTGCCCTTTGAGATTTGCTGAATTAATCAGAATAATGTTAATAATTGGCAAACTGGGATAGCCTGTGGATCAGGAACACCACCAGCACAATGGTATTTACTTAGCTAACATCTGCAGCAACAAGTGTGGCATTTTTTTCCTTTTCGGATTTGTCTCTGTTTTCCGGACTCCTAGAATGCCAGACCAAAAGGAGCAGTGTTCAGAGCCTCACATGTTTAAAAGTACAGTGATAGCAATTATCACATCAGCATTGCACCGTGGTATCCAGCATGACACTAAGCAGCGGTTAGAGCTGTAGAGAAAGGCAGGAAAGGCAGAAAAGGGTTGGTCCTGGGGCTAGTTTTGTTCCACATCTTGATTAATGATCTGGATAATGGGATGGATTGCACCCTCAGCAAGTTCGCAGATGACACTAAGCTGGGGGGAGAGGTAGATATGCTGGAGGGTAGGAGTAAGGACCAGAAAAGAATGGGTTAACACTGACCTGAGTTGCTGCCATTTGCAAAGGAGGGACTGGAGTTTTTAGTAGAGTGGATTGCAGTTTGTTGGGATAGAGAGGATTAAGGAAGTTACCCCTGGACTTGTGGGATACGTCCAGTGGCTGAGTGTTGCTTGAAAGCTTGTCTCTCTCACTAACCGAGATTTTTCCAACAAAAAATATTATCTCACCCACCATGTCTCTTGGGACCTGAGTCAAGCAGGGATCCGTCTACACTGCAAAACAATAGGGCTCAGACCATGGGTCCCTGCTTAACTCAAGCTTGGACCCTCAAGCCCTGCAAAGTAGAACCTATCTGCAGCTTAGTTGTCCTGGCATGAAGCTGCAGTGCTCATGTGCAGAGGCAGAAAAATATGTACCTAGGGAACTCCTACTGCAGAAATGTAGGTGCCACTCAATTTTAGGCTCCTACAGTGTTTGGCATTGGTTGAACAGGAGTATTGTGAATCCGTGGGGCCTGACTCTGAGATTTAGGTGCCTAAAGTAGCAGTTAGGTGCCTAACTCCTTTTATGAATCTAGCCCTCAGATGTACCATATGGTGTGTGCTGAGCTTTCAAAGCAGCTACTGGATGTTATAGTTTTGACTGAAGCGGGCAAGCAGCCTATCTACCTCTATATAATCCACATCATCATAGTACCTGAACACCTGCTGCCCTTATAATAAATATCTTCTTCCTCACAATACTCCTTAATTGCAAGAGAATCATTCCCAGATGTTTGTTATTCCAGATCAGTATAATTTTTAACATAATTAGTATCATATGCAGTGGGCCAGGATTCTCCAGGCCTTTGCATCTTGTAAGGAAACAGAACTCCCTGGCATTCCTAAGTGAGGTGACCAGATAGCAAGAGTGAAAAATCAGGAAAGAGGGTGAGGGATAATAGACGCTATATAAGACAAACCCCGAATATCAGGACTGTCCCTATAAAATTGGGACGTCTGGTCAGCCTATTCCTAAAAGAAGCATAAAATAACAGACTGTACAAAAGTAAAGAATCTGTAAATGGCTGATGTCCTCCTGGGATGCAACAAGGAACTTTTAACATGTAGCATTTCATCTAATGGTAAGGTAACTGTTTCTCTTAATCACTCAGTGTTTTCTCAGGGAGGCAGAAGAGCCAAGTGGATTAAGTGCCAGATTAGGATTTGGATGACCTGGGTTTAATTCCTAGCTATGCCACTGGTCTGCCACATGACTTTAGGCAAGTCACTTCCTTCCCTGTGCTCAATTTCCCCATCTGTATAAGTGGGGATAATGATACTAATCTGCTTTGTAAAGTACTCTACCAAACAATTAAAACAGCCATATAAGAACCAGATATTATATTTCATAGATTCACCAGAAACTAAACTGAAATTACAATGCAAAACCCAATTCACTGAAAACCTCAGGCTAGATGTGGATAGCTATTAACAGATTATTTCAGTTCTCTCTCTGCCGGCCATCTCCTGTGTAGTGTTTTAAATGACAGAGTTTAATAGATGGATGGACCCTAAAAAGGCAGCAGCAAAGTGAAGGACAGTCACATTTCGTCTCCACAGAGAGCTTTATATAATCCAAGATTCAACAAAGACTATTACATTGATTATAGTTACTGGCAATGAATCCTCTGCCCATCTCTCAACTACCATCAAAAACAAACAAACAAACAAATATCCTCTGACATGATTGCTGCTGCATTATTACTGGTCTTAAAGGCAAACTGATAAGCTACGTCCAGCAGTGACAGCATAAGTGAAATGTGTTTCTTCTATCCCCTGTCCCAAATTGAGAAACGGCTTTTAGAGCAAATGATGCTTACATTTTCAAAAATAACATCCAAGTTGCTATTTTCATATTCACATCTATAAATCGGTATATACTTCAATACTAGAAGACTTTAAAACATTAAGAAGAAATGTTTGACTTACAGTACCCTGTTTCTTTGGAGCCCAACCCTGCAAACTACCGGGGAGCTGGCTGTCTGGGCATTAGGCACCCTGGGGAAGCAGCGAGCCCAGGAACCAGTCCGCAGTTCAGCTTGTTACCCCCTTACAATTGGCTTGCACAGCCATTTCGTTGGCGCTGACAGAGGAACCCAGTCACAGCCTTTACTCCAGGTTCTGCCCCATGGCCCTGTACCAAACAGCTAGGTATGCTCCTTTACCCCTGCTGCAGTATTCCCTGGGCCACTTCCTACTTTCTTCTCAAGTTCCCCTCTCAATCTCCCAATCACTTCCCTGGTTAGTCAGGGTCTCAGCCATGCCTCCCAGCCTAGAGAGCTTTCTTTACTCTCTGTCCCTGCTTTGAACTCCCCCACAGCTTTCCTTCCTCCTCTGAGCTTCCTAGCGGCTCTCCCCATCATCCATTTTGCCTGGCTCTCATTCTTGCTCCTGCCACCACCTTCTGCTGTTGATAGGGATTTAGTCTGATTTCCCTCAGGTGAGGCTCATTCTGTGATCAGGTTGGTTTAGTTCCAGGCTCTCCAGCCCTCCTGGCAAGCCACCCTGTTACACAAGCGAGCTGGCACAAAACCAGGCGGTTTCTGACAGAAATTAGTTGAACTCGGTAAGTCCCTGCAGAACATTTTGATTTGAACAAATTGACATTTTCTGATGGGAAAAATATTCCATCAGAAAATGTCCAACCAGCTCTAATGGGGCCACACAGGGTCAAATTCTGCTGCCAGATACAATAGTGTAAATGTGGATTAACTCCATGGATATCAGTGGAGTTAATTCAGATTAGCAGGGAGGTAAGCGATGGCACATCTGGTGCACAAGGCCTGATTCTCCTCTCACTCACATTGGTTTAACACTAGTATAATCCCATTGATTTTGTGATAGTTTCTCTATGTGAGTTACATCTGAATTACACAGCTCTCCTCTTCACGTACAAAGTGCTTTGGGGAAAAGGGATATCTTTTCAAATTTCCTCCGTGACAGGCTGTATTTGCATCAGGCAGTAATGATTGATGCAGCGCTGTGCAGTAAATAATGTCAGCACGTTACAGAACTTCGCATCAGTTAATCTTACTTATCACACAAGGTAACTACACACAGGGTGCTGGGGGGACATCAACAATATGAAATGTGTCCGCTATGATGAGTATTTGGAGGTCAGGATCGCGGTATCTCTCTTTTTTTAAATAGATCATTTAGGGCTCACTAGCACCATAGTGAGGAGGGGAGCAGAGGTGTACTGACTAGAGGAATGGGAATACCTCTCAGTGTGGAGAGGAAGCATGCCCACCGCCCATTACTGCACCCCTTTAAGAAGAGGTGCAGTGTGGCTCTGCTGGCTGATGCATGAAAGGTAGAGCTAAGGCTCTGAGGACTCACTGCCTCTCCAGTCTCACTTTGAATTGCCATGATTGGAAATCAATGACAATTGAAGTATTTGGAGCTTGTTTGGAGAGGGACTGAAGCTGTTCATGGGTCTTGTCCTGGGCTAAGAGCTGCTCTTGGCTGCAGAAAGCTATTTGCTGACTGAAGATCAGGAAGAGTGCCATACACCATTCCTATCCCTGGAGTACCCCTGACATATCCCCCTCTCTGGGGAGCAGGTGGCCTAGATCCAGCTTCTCTATTGAGCTCCTGCTGGATGTTGTAAGAGGCGTGCTGAAAAGAAAAGCACATTGGGTCCAATCCAAAGCTTGTTGAAGTCACCGGAAATCTTTCTACTGACTGCAATGGATTTTGGATCAAGACTCTATTGCTGAGGGGAACTATAGGTTGTGTGGTTGCTGTGATTTCTTTTTCCTCCCTAGAGCAGATGTGAAGGAGAACCAATGTTCTTTATACATATAAAGAATTCTGGCTGACAGCTAGTCCAGAACCAAATGTAGTTATTTCTGAAATGAAATTTGGGATGGCAACTGCCTGAAGATGACAGGATGAATAGCTTGTCTTTCAAGAATATATCTTTGAAATGGAGGCCTTCCATGTGGCAGATGGGCTGTGCCACACACAAAATCTTCAGTAGTGATACAGAATAATGATGGTCAGAAACAGAGGGAGGTTTTGTTCTGGTTGCCGTTAGAATGTCTCTGCACCACTGTTTTCTGGTTCGAGTCTCAGCTGCAGTAGTATTCAGGAGATACACAAAACAACTGCAGCCCCTATAGAGACACCTCCATTCATTAGTTAAATTGGTTTTCATCAGGCCTAGGTACTGTAACATTATTGGCAGTCACCAGATAGTGTTTTTGCAGATGGTCTTGGTATTGTAGTTCAGTTTATCTGACTGTATAGGGATTAGATCTTGGATAGATGAAAACAGAATGTTTGATGCGCTCATTATTTCTGGATGCTGAGCATATCACCAATAAAATCCATTCTGTCCAACTTTCCTCCTCACTCTCTGGCTCTTTTTCTAAGGAAGGTAACAGCGACCTACAGGTTATACTCACATAAGGAAGCAAAACATTGCAGTGTCAAAATGATGCAACATGAGTTAGCAGGCCCAAGAGAGGACACCCCTGCACCCAATTCCTTTAGTTGGAGGATATCCCATGAACATAATTGTAAATAAACTCTACAATAAGGCCCATTAAACATGAGTTTTCAAAATAGATCATAGTGGGACTCAAGAAGCAGATAAGCCTTGAGCAGGCTTTCTGCCAGTGTTGAATTTTACCCCAGTGTGAGCAAGAGACTCACAGTACAATCTTTAGATAGCACAGTCAGTGCCCTAAACGTAACACAGACAGGACGAGTGGTCCACTGGTTTGGGTTCTACCACTGAAAACCTGGGTTGCCTGCTCCATTATAAATTTCTTGTGTGATTCTGAGTGAGTAACTTGGGCCTAGAGGCTCAGGAGGGCTTTGGAACTGGGCCTCCATTCCCCAGCTGTAAAACAAGCATAAAAGCACTTCCATACTTCACAGGTTGTTGTGATGATAAATACATAAAAGACAGTGAGGTGCTCAGATACTATGGGGAATGGGGGCCTGTCACAGGATCCACACAGGTTTCCATTCTCTCGTGCCTGTGCCGACTGGTTAAAATAAAGAGTCCCCACGCCTTCTTCGGTGCTTCACCCTTTTATCTTTATTTACAGTGCAACAGTGTTATCCCCTTTCTCCCCCAACAGCTATCCTCAGTCAGACTCTCCCTGGGTCTCTTGGCCCCTGAGGCTCCTTTCCTTTGGTGAGGAGTCAGGGACATAACCAACCTATCCCCTCCCAGGCTAGCCTCCTCACTGAGCTTTCCTCAGGGCTTTTATAGCCCTCCTCCTCCTCAGCCCAGCTGTCGCTAATCAACTCAACGCATAGCAGTGAGCCAGCCCTCATTAGAGCTTGCAGCTGGGCTCTTTGCTGACCACCTGAGCCCCTACACCTGACCTCCCTACCAGACATTAGGGCTTTCGCCATCATTTTAGCAGGGCATTGAACGGATTTACCCCTGCCCTGCAACAGGGCCATATAAATACCATAACAGAAGTTAAAAAGAAAAAAAAGGGAGAGAGAGAGAGAAAGTCCTTGTCCCAATGATCTACAATTTAAGATAGAGGAACAAATTCAGAAGCTCTCAGAAATTTTTTATCCTGTCCTGGGAGTTTCCCTGAGTAAAAGCGAAAACTAGGTAAAAAAATAGTAATTTGGACTTGAACCTTTATACCTAAAATAAAACAGTAACACATTGTTTTATATTACTTAGAAGGAAGGGGAGGGAACGGGATACACAGCATAAGACAACAAAATTTTCTCTCCTAGTTGTTCAATTTTTATTGCTATTCCTCTTGCACTTCCTGCAGAGATTGGGGAGTGGCACTCTCTGCCATAAACGTTGCTTATTTTAATGTCTCTGTTAACTTTGATTAAACTCTTCCATCACCTTATTGTTGTGGTTTGTCAATAAAAAGAGAGTGTGAATGCCACAAGGAATTTCCCAAGCTTTCACAACTCTAATTAAATATTTTCAAGTTTTTTTTAAATATATATAGCTTGAGTACAAGTGATCATGACTAGATCACATTTATAATGTGCAAACAGAATAAAGTCCAGACCAATTTTATATATAGTTAGTTTAGTCAATAGCTACCAGTGTGGTGCTCTGCCCTTGTTCGATGATGATAACAGTCGGCCGCGTGCATGTACGCTGTGTGCTGCCCCAGCTCTGTGCGGATAGCTGACACAGCAAACCCCGAGAGAATCCCCAAAGACCACAAACTCTAGTAAGGTACGAAGGAACCCAAGCCAGTTTATTGTCAAATGAAGCACAGTAATAGTTTCCCGTAGACACTACAAGACATACTACAAATTTGTGCCCCCTGACAATGGACACAGCCCAGTCAGTGGCGGGACTTTCCACTGCCCCCTAGGCCAGACAAAGATGTGCACTCCGGAATCTACTTTTATACAGTTACAAGACAGATTACTCATCCCTACTGACGTATTGAGGTACAGCCCCTTGGCTCATTAGGGTGCTGTTTCCCCGTTGATCATGTTGTTTCAAACAAACAGATCTATCCATCATGCTGTCCTGTCTTTAAGATGCACCTGCCTGTTCCTTGTTTTGTCTATGAAGTGTCCTTGTATCAGGCTGTCCAGGCGCCATTTTGGCACAAGTATCAGAGGGTAGCTGTGTTAGTCTGGATCTGTAAAAGCAGCAAAGAATCCTGTGGTACCTTATAGACTAACAGACGTTTTGGAGCATGAGATTTTGTGGGTGAATACCCACTTCGTCGGATGCATGTTCAACAAGTTCCTTTTGTTAGCACTTATATGTAAATGCACCTGCTTCTATCAAACCTCTTCTCACCAACTTCTGTGAGTGAGGCCTACCTCTGGCTCACAGCCCAGCTTTTGCTTAGCAATGCCTGGGAGTACTTTGGTTTAGGCCTCAGACTAGACCTCCGATACAAGAGTTTATATTTCAGGGCCTCATTTTACTAGAGTTGGTGCTTTAAAAGTGCTAATCTCAAAAAACTGAAAATAACTATAAACAATACAATCTAGGAGGAAGATTTTAGTCAGAAAAATGTGAATTATAATTAGGAATCATTTAAGAACACTTTAATAGAAGCCACAAAAGGCACAATAGAGGAAGATTGTCACATTGGTTAAAAAAAAAATCTGGTTTTAGAAGGGTAGTGAAAGCAACTATAAAAAAATTAAAAGTAATATATAAACTGTGATACAGGGGAAGTTTATAGTAATGTATGTAAATTAGAAGCTAGAATTTGTAGACAATGGATAAGGAAAGCAAAGGGACAGAAAAAAAAAAAAAGAAAAGAAAAACTATGGCCAAAAAAATTAAGCACAATAAGGAGGCTTTTTAAAGTATAGTAGGAACAAAAAGAATCCTGACAATGGTATTGGTCCATTACTAAATGGAAATGGTAGAGTTATCAATAATAATGCAGAAAAGGTAGAAAAGACCAATGCATATATCTATTCTGTATTTTGGGGAAAAACAGATAATGTAATCATATCATATGATAATAGTCTTTCCATTCCACTGGAGGATGTTAAATAGCAACTGCTAAAGTTAGACATTTAAAATCAGTTCTGGATAACTTGCGTCCAAGGACTTTAGTGTTCTCCCGCACTGGGAATTTTTAAAATTAAGATTAGATTTTTATTTCCCTATAAGTTATGTACTAAGAATTTTTTCAGAGATGTTCTAGGGCCTGTTTTATGCAGGAGGTCATATTAAATGATCACAATAGTCCCTTCTCACCTTAAAATTTATTCATCTTTTCTTTAGACTCATCACCTGTTGCAGATCTGCAGCCAGTCAATCACTGGCTGCTTGTCTTGTTTTAAAAAGCTGATTGCTCTTGGTAAATTGTACCTTTCACTAAGTTTATACCCTGATTCTGGAATGAGCTGCATACAAGTAAACCCCTACACATGCTTCTTTGCAGGATCAGAGAATTAGCCGCTGAAGTTTTGCATCAAGTACCCAAATCTGGTCTGCTCATAGAACTAGCTCAGTAGACCATTCTTGAGCCATCAAATTCCTTCCAGAAAGGCAGTGCTGCCTTGTAGCCAATCTTGGTTTCTAAAAAAAATTAATTGAACTAGAAGGAGTGGATGGTGAGTAGCCCAATGTGTTTTCTAAGATGTTGTTTTGCATATAAATTGGAAATTATTCCTTTCCTTCACCTGAGGTTGTAACAATCTTATTATTTTTATCCATCCCGCCTCCCCCAATCTCTCCCCTTAGAGGAAGCAGTTTAGAATTATTGTAAAATTATAACATCTTGCTGACAGTGTACTTATAAGTGATCAATCAAATATCCACAAGGTGACAAAACAGTTTTAAGAATACTTTATTAGTCTGGTAGCTTTCAAAGGTCAAGTTATTTCTCTTCTTCTATTCAAGGACATATTGTGAAGTCAATCAATTTTAGTTAAGCAATCAGACCTTTCTCTTCTGTTTTCACCTCCTAGATTAACTAGCATAATTAAAGCTCTGTTGCTAAGCAAAATGCTGATTACCTTTTTTGATGGGCAAAATGCTCCATCTGGATTCTCTGACAATTTTCACTCATTTTGCAGTGACTGGTTTATTTAGCTTTGGTTTGAACAAAAGTGTTTTACCGTTACACCATTTGCACCAGTATCAAACTTGATAATCTCAAGAGGGGAAAGAGTCAAATAAAAATGTAACACCCCTCAAAAACACACCTACAGAGGCAGCTAAAAACTCCCTCTTGCTTCAATGAGAGCAGAGTTGGGTCAATGCTGAAAGCTTTTCAAAATCCCATCCTAACATTTTAATTGGCCTACATCCTCGAAATTTGTCAGTAAGTGCCCTGGGCCACAGAACTGGCCAAAGAAAACTGGAGTGATTTATCTCACTCCGAGGTGGGTCTGAGTCAGGTTGGGCAACAGTGATATATAATACGATCCTACTCCTATTGAAATCACGGGGGCTTTTACTATTGTCTCCTTGGAAGACAAGAGCCTTCTAACAAGCAAAATTTTCAGCTGGTGTAAATCACCATAGGTCCATTAACTCCAGATTAGATGCTTCCATAATAGTACACCAATATTCCCCAGCTGAGAAGCCGGCTCAACTCATATATGTGAACAATCAGTCCCAGCCCTCACATTTTGTTACAAAGAAAAAGCCTGATTTTGCACCCATTGAAGGGAAGGAGTGTCTTGATGGTGAAAGCAAGATCAGGGCCAAAACTGAACATTTATTGTGGGACAACAACAGAACCAGAATTACTTTGGAGGTGACCTGAACCCAATGAAGATACATGTAGGTTCCAACTTGTAATAGTTGTGGAGGGGGAAAGGAAGCATTCCCCTCTCCTCCCCACTGCTGTTGAGTGCACAGAAATGCTGAAAGTGGGGATACAGAGTGAAAGTCACCCTACTGCACCACCTACATCTCACATAAACCCTTAAAATAATGGAACTTATCTGGCCGTCTACACTAGGATGAATTTCACCCATAGTAAATGTCCTCCCAGACATTCCCAGCTTCAGCCCCTGATTATGCCCCATGTCCTAGGTGCATTTCCTAAGGGTAGCTAACTGCTGCACAGTGGATGGACAAGCATTACTGTGCCATACACAAACCCATTCAGGATGCAGAACTGTTGTTCTACACCTTCAGTGTCAATTTACTGAGCAAAGATGAGCAGTAAATCTACTGAGTGTTACATATTCATTATTTTAAGCACATATGTGCTCTAGGTACTTCCAATACCAATGATCTTTCCAGTAATGAATGTTGGTGCAGCATCAAGTTCCCAGTTAGTGATACCTCTGGCTTCAGTGAGCTTACAATCAATAGCTAAGACAGGACAAAATGAGTGGGTTTGACAAAGAGGAAGAGGGTCTCTGAGTCAGATGGAGCTGGTCGCTTGTGGGTCACACAAGACGTCCACTTAATCAGTGACTTATTATTTATTTGTATTGTGGTTGCATCTAGGAGCCCTAGTCCTGGACCAGGATCCCACTGCACTGGATACATAAACAAACACAACAAAAAGACAGTTCCTGCTCCACAAAGCTCACAGCAGTGGTTCCGAAACTGGATTTCAACCCCACAAGGGATCATAACATCACCAGGCAGGGTTGCAGTGAACTCTAGTGTGCAAGGGATGCCATTTTGCTCCACAAAGCATGATTTTGTGCACACCATCCATATGAGGTCACACTATGCAGAGGACTTCATTTTGTAGAGCAAAGTGGTGTCCTCCTTGTGCTATGACCTCACCTATATGATATGTGCAAAGTCATGCTGTGCAGAGGAGGCCATTTTGCTCTTCAAAACAGTGTCCTCCATGCTGTTTGGGGCCCCAGCCAGAAATACTTCATTCAAATGGAGTTGTGTTGGCAAAAATTTGGCAGCCCCTGGCTTATGGTCTAGAATTCAACCACAGAAAGGATATGCAGTGTTGCAAAGCTGGGAAATTAAAGACGGATTTTTTGATCCCTCAGGTACAATACAATGAACATGTTGCTGGGGATGCCCAGAGCTGTGACCCACTGCGTTACCTCTCTGCCTCAGGCAGAGGGAATTTTGATGGTGATTAGACTGTGCGTCAGACCCTGCCACAACAGTTTGTCTTCTTTTCTAGCATACTCCTCAAGGCTCTCCCAGCCCACACCTCACCTCACAGATAACAATCAGTTAGTTCCAGTCCCTGAGCTCCTCAGAAAGGTTTCTCTGTAATGCACAGCTCCTCCTCTATGTGTTAACAGTTGCTATTAGGTTTGTTGCGCTGTTAAAGAGTCAGTACATTACAGTTTATTAATTTAACTTAGGTAAATACACCCTTTCAAACACAGCATTGAATTAGTTTATACTAAAAGAGCATAGATTAAATGATACCAAGTAAAAGAGATGAAGATAGAGATGGTAACAAGCAAATAAATGTGAAAAAAAAACCACATCTAAATGTCTAAAATTCAGTTTAGCAAGAGATTGTCTTTGTTCAAAATGGTTTCTCTCAACTCCAGTCTCCTTTCTAATTTTTTACTGGCTGGTGTGGCCAGGATCCATTATAGAGATCAAATCACATGATTTCTTTGTCTCCTCAGGTGAACAATAAAAATAGAGTCCCTCTGTTTCTTATCGCCCAAAAATGTCTTACAAGTCAGGAAGGCCTCCTAGGGATTCAGTGTCCTGTGTCTCTCTGGGGTTCAGGAGCCATGTTAATTCTCTGTCTCTTGAGTTCAGGGTCAGGATGACACTGGATAGTTTAGCTCAACGGCTTTGTTTACCCACATTCGTTTGTCTAAGATCAGTTTATCACTTTTTCCTAGGCTAGTCTGTCCAGTCTTACACATTGTCAGGGTTTGCTCCCCACTCTGAACTCTGGGGTACAGATGTGGGGAATGGCATGAAAGACCCACTAAGCTTATTTCTACCAGCTTAGATTAAAAACTTCCCCAAGGCACAAATTCTTCCTTGTCCTTGGATAGTATTGCTGCCACCACCAAGTGAGTTAGACAAAGATTCAGGAAAAGGACCACTTCGAGTTCCAGTTTCCCCAAAATATCCCCCCAAACCCCTTCACCCCCCTTCCTGGGGAGGCTTGAGAATAATATACCAACCAAATAGATAAACGAGATGAGCACAGACCAGACCCTTGGGTTTTAGGACACTAAAAAACAATCAGGTTCTTAAAAGCAGAACTTTATTATAAAGAAAAAAAAGTAAAAGAAGCACCTCTGTAAAATCAGGATGAAAGATAATTTTACAGGGTAATAAAATTTAAACCACAGAGGATTCCTCTCTAGGCAAAACTTCAGAGTTACAGAAAACAGGAATAAACCTCTCTCTTAGCACAGAGAAAATTCACAAGCTAAAAGAAAATATAAGCTAACACATTTCATTGCTATTATTTTCAATTTTTATAAACTTAGATGCTTATTTCAGGTAGGGTTTTATGAGATGGTTTTCCTGCTCTGGTCCCTCTCTGTCCCGGAGAGAACAACAAAGAGAACACAAACAAAACCTCTGCCCACAGATTTGAAAGTATCTTCTTTCCTTATTGATCCTTTTAGTCAGATACCAACCAGGTTATTTGAGCTTCTTAACCCCTTACATGTAAAGGAGGGATTGTATGCTCCCTTAGCTGTAAGTTTATGACACATATGTTCTAGTAACTTCATATACACTATTAACACATTCATTTTACAATATTAATAATCATGTTAGCTGTCATATGATACCTCGGAAGACATATTTCATATAAACATTACAGTAGTGTGTATGGTGTGAATACAGAGGTGCCTCAGGTCACAATGACGCACAGCAATTAGACTACAAGAAAGGTCCTCCAATATAATTTTAATAAGAGATTCTTTGCTTTCTTCTTCTGAGGCTCTCCTCCTGGTCTGTCACCCAACCTGCAGGTTAATGCAACATAATTTTGTTCACCCGCGGGGGCAGCATTTGTATGGTACTTCAGATATTTGATGTATGATCCAAATGCTCCTGCACAGAAAACTTGTGTCTTCCTATTATACAAATGAAAACATATATGTAATGAGCTAATGTAGTTAATATGCACAGGGGCTATTTCCATGACACTGATTCCTGACATAGCAACCTCAAAGTTCGCCAGTTACATATGGCTTCTTCCAACATGACTACTGAGGATACTAGCTCTTGCCTTTGTTTCCTTTACTTTTTGCTGTGGGTGACTCTATAAAATGGTTTCTTCTGCCAGCCACAGGCTGCTAGCCTGACCCTGAGCCCTAATGTTCCCCTCTCTTACTGGAGTAACTCTCCTGGCTTCCCTGGACTTACTTCTGATCCATACCAGAGTATGTAAGAGAATCAGGCCCCTTGAGATTACTTTCCCCTGCCTCAAGATGCTGTCAACCACTCTGCCTAAGGAAGCATGCAGCCTCCTCCTGGAGCCTGAGGCAAAGCACCAAAGAGGGACATTTCCCATTGTAACCCTTCTACCCATCTGAATTGGCAGCAACAAGGGCCAGGTTCAGTATCTGGGGGTTCCGTTTCAATAACGCAGTGCAAAACCAGCTTGAGCTCCCACCCAGTGATCTGGGACAATTACATACCACCCCCAGGCACCTCTAAGAGGCAATAATTCCCCTCTCGCAAGCACAGGGTCTGAATGTAGCAATATCCTTTTATTAAAGGAGGGAAACAATGCGACTTTATGTCGGGGAAACACCACAAACAGGATTCATAACACGAACCATGAGCAAGAGATCCCCCCCTCAAGTAAGTCTGGCAGTATCCTTTTCTCCTCAGGGTCTTAAGTCCAGCAACCCAAAAAATGACCCAAAGTCCCAAAAGTCCAACAACCCAAAAGTCTCTGTCCCTGGTCAGTGCAGCCCCAGAGTTCAAAAGTTTATCTGCAGTTTTACCTCCCACCTGCGAGTGCGAGGGTGCAGCAATGTTAAGGGGCACCTTACATGGTCAGAGTCCGACTGCCTCACCTCTCCATGGGGTTCTGCTGCAGCCTTCACCACGAGCCACTATGACAGCTGATCCAGCCGTTCTATGAACTGCTCTGCTCTGCCAGCTGCTCCACTCCACCAGTCGTCCCGCAAACTGCTCTGCTCTGCCTCTTGCTCAGCAACATAGCTTCAGGCCTCCCCACAGCACTCAGTGATTTCAGCTTGTAGTAGGGGAGCCTCAGTGCTTGTGCACCATTGGCCCAAAGTGAATTCAGCTCTACAGCCTGTAACTAGATTCCTAGTAGAATTAAAATTAGCGCTGATATTCCACAGTAAAGAGAGGAGAAGGTGCAATTAGTATTTCAGGTCCTCAAAAGGGGCCCATACCATCAAGTGCAAATACCTGCCCCCAACCCCTCTAAATTCCTTGGGTTTTGGAACCCATGTCCCTTGTCTAGAGAGTGCTACTTAGTTGATGGTGAGTCCCTCTCTCATAAAACAATTTCATTGTCCTTGATTCACATAATCAGGTTAACACTTTATTCTTCCTGCCCCAATAACAGAGAAACTGGGGGTCCTATAGCAGCCACAGTGACCATTTAGGCTTCTGTGGGTTCATGCGAAGCGATGTGGTTGTGCCTCTGCAAACCAGATCAGCCCCTGAAGTTCTTTTCCACAACTCGCCACAATTCACCACCAGATATCAGGGTACAGCTCATCCTGACTCTGCTTACACCATAAAAGGTGCACTGAAATCCTCCTTCAAATCTTTCTTAAAACTCCCCTTTACTGAGAGGTCTACGAAAAAAATCTTGGCAATGATTAAGTTACTGGTGTGCAGAGACCACTGCCAATCATACTGACTAATTTTTCCTTGTGCTCCCCCTTCTGTCTGTATCCCACCATTATTTGAGACTTGTGCTCCCCCTTCTGTCTGTATCCCACCATTATTTGAGACTGTATCCCACCGTTATTTGAGACTTCTTTGGGGGAGAAACAGTCTTTTTGTTCACCATTTCTACTAGCACCATGGGGTCTCGATCCATGACTGGGGCTTCTGAAGATAGTATCATAGCAATCATCTCCTTTAATCTGCACATTATGAGCACAGATCCATCAAGGCTCAAGTTTACAGGCACATAGGCCCCGATCCTCAAAGGATTTAGGGACTTAACTCCCAGTGACTGCATTTGAGGAGCAGGGCCATGCTGCTTGCTCTTCATGGACGGAAGGGGAATTCTGCACATGAATAAAGGAAGTATAAGGTCTTAGTTTTCATCATCTCAGTCATTCCTCCTAGATTGTATTAACACTAATGCTATATTGTTTCTTTTCACTCTTAGTTTTCACTTCCATGCTTATATTATTTAATCAGACTTCTGAATAAGAAGCGTTTAGGAATGATGTATTCCATTTGAGTCCTCCTCTCCCGTATTAAATTAGCACAGTTATATAATTAGTTTCTTACTTCCATTGCTCTGTTCTAACCATTTTGCAACTCACTCTATTGCAACAAAAACAAAACAACAATAATTACCACACAGTCCCCTCTCACCCCAAAACCTTGATGTTATGTAAAACTGAAAGGGATATTATTGGAATCCAATGGGTGATTACATATGAAAAGTAGATGTGTGATCAGACATTAGTCACTGAGTAGCAGGAATAAATTCCAGCTAATTACTCTTTCCAGGGAAATTTTGAAGACGGATGCAGTTGAAGTACATTTTTCCTTTGGAAAGAAATGTCTAGGGGGAAAAAAAAAAGCCAGTTCTTAGGAACGCAGGAATATGGTGATCTGAAGCAGTAGCTTTATGGAAAGATATTCAAAGGCAAAAAATGGGAATTACTAAACTTCTATTGACGTTCAGTGGGAATGACCAACTGTCCAGCATGTCTTTGAAAATCTCTCCTCTGGTGATCTGCGCAGACTTAAAAGTGTATTTCATCTAGAACTGATGAGCAACATGGGGCCAGATCATCAACTGGCATAACTCAACATAGCTCCGATGGATTTCCACAGACGGAGGATCTGGATATATTCAAAGATATCTTTGTAGTGCTCTATGATAAATATTCTTAACTTGGTTAAGCTTTTGAACTTGTCCTTTCTTTTCATAGCCATAAACTGATTGTCAAAAGGAATTTTGTGTTAATATAGGCACTGATATTGAAATCATACTGTTTTCTAAAAATGCACATTCTTACCTGAGATTGCTAAAATTAAAAGGGACAAGAACACCAACAACAGCAAAAAAAAGGTTTTTTGTTGTTGATGTTTTATTCTTTTCTTTTTTTTTGTTTCAGTGTGTTCACATGATACATATTTATTTGGGAGCTGGAAAATGTATTACCTGCCAACAAAGGAGGAAAACATGTATTGCTAACCGATCCTAATTGTGTCTACAATATTATATTGCTCTAACTTATGCAGAAGAAACCTCATTATGGGGAAAATCTGTCCCTATCCAGAAAATTGCTGCATAAGGAAAGATGGCCTTGTGACTAACACACTGACAAGATCTGGGTTCAAGTCCAGCCTCTGTCACAGGCTTCTTGCATAAAGTCAGGTAAATCACTTAATCTGTCTCTTCCTCTGCCCTGTAAAATTGGGAAGAATAGTACTCAGGGTATTTATATTTAAGTATTTTGGAACAGGGTCTTGTGTGTGTATGGCTCCTAGCATAATGGCACCCTGGCCTCTGCTTGGCCCTCTAGGTGCCACCATAATACAATTTATAAGTCCCATTACACCGTGAATCTAAGGAATTCTCCCTTTGTGTAGAAAGCTCCCTAGAAGGAAGTAAGGAGAAGATAGAGCCATGGCACTATTCCCCCGTCATTCCAGGCTACCGAGCCACTCAGACACACTTGGAGGAGCAGGGTTGGTTCTCTCAAAGGCCCTCAGTGACCACACTGCAGTTATCTTCAATTGTCCCAGGCTGCTTCAGTACAAGGATGGACTTGCACTTCTGATTGTGAATGCTGGCTGGAGGGGAAGCTTCATGGTCTTCCCCGACTTTAAGGAGTGGTACAGCTGTGCAGTAAAAAACACTGCAGAGATGAGTGTAAATGGTGCATGTATTTAAATCAAAATTGTATGAAAGGAGCTGATTATTTTCTTGCCTCTTGTTCCCTCCATTTTCCTCCACCTCCATCCAGTAAGTGATTTATAAAGGAAGAGTAAGAGAAGGAAGTGTAATTCCTTTGGGCATAAACATTAAAGCTGTCGACACACCTGATTGATGATACGGCTATACAGATCTGCTTATTTACATCTATGTGAGATTCAATTTAATATTGGCTGGATTTTTTTTAATCTTTATCTATATTTACTTGTATACTGGAACAAGTAATTTTAGCACTTGCATACATTCTTCCAAATGAGTTGAGAGCACACTGATAAAGCTTTCAATGTCTTTGCTATTGCATGAGATGATTATGCTTATTTTCTAAAGCTCTCGTCTTCCTTGCAAGGTTTCTTCATTTTTAATAGTCTTCAAGTGGCACAAATTCTAAAATGTAAAGTCCTTTGGGGTGAAGTTCACTGGTGGGCAGGGGCTGATGCAAAGTTGTTTTTGCCACTGAAGTCTCGTGGCAGGAGATTTTAGTGACACATAATCCTTGTGCTCAGTCCCCACACTGGGATGAATATCAGTCTTGAAGAATCAGAAACCTTTGTTTATATTGCTGTAGTATCTATAGGGCCCAAATTAGTGCTTTGTTACACCGTACCAAGCACCTTGTGAGACACTCAATGAAGTAGTAGAACATTCACTTTGTAAATACCTGGAGGGTGAAGGGGTGTTATTTAGCAGACAACATGGATTTACTAATAACAAAACATGCCAAACCACCTTAATTTCGTTCTTTGGCAAGGTAACTGGCTTGGTGGATAGGAGGAATGCGGTGAACATAATATACCTGGCCTTTAGCAAGGCTTTTGACACAGTCCCACATGACCTTCTCATAAGTAAGCTGGAGAAACATGGGCTTGTTGGAACTACCATTAAGTGGATGCATAAGGGTTAAACAATCACAAACAAGGAGTAAGTATTAATGGAATGATGTCAGATTGGAAGAAAGTCTTATGCGGGGTTCCGCATGGATCTGTTCTGGGTCCGGTGTTATTTAACTTCTTTATTAATTACCCAGATGTAGGAATAAAGAGCATACTGATCAATTTATCAAGAGCCTTTTGAATTTAGGCCTATCCTCCAAAGTGTTTGCAACTCTATTCGCCTCTGCTTTGTGTCATCGACAAATTTGGAGAACTGGGCTATAGACAACAAAACGCAATTCAACAATGACAAAATGTAAAGTGCTACACTTAGAGTAGAAAAACCAAATGCACAAATATAGAGTGGGGGAAAACAGGCTTGGCAACAGCACTGCTGAGAAGGATCTGGGAGTTGTGGTGTATCACACTAGTAGCAGGGTGGTCACCCTGCTCCAGCCCTGAAGGGGTTAAAGCACCCCTGGAGAAGGCTGTGGCTGCAAAAAGCTAGGCTGATTGTGGAAAGCAGCCACAGGTGAGGCCATGTCCCAGTCAGGCCACAGCTGACCCTATAAGAGGGCTGAGGGCCAGAGACTGGAAGGCATTCTCTCTCTAGCTTTGTGAGAGAGAAGGACCTGGCTGCCTGGGAAGCTAACGAGGGTACCTAGGGTAGAGCAGTGCCTGGGAACGGCAAAGGGAGCTGAGAAGCTGCAGCCTAGCAAAGCCCGGGCTGCAGGCCTAGTTAAGGGCCCACAAAGGGGTACTGGGGCAGCAGAGAGGCAGCCCAGAGATAGGCAGAGGTAGCTGGTCCAACCCCCCTTGCCAATGATGAGTGGTTTATAGACTGCAGTCTACCCCAGGGAATGGGGACTAGATAGTGAATGGCAGTAACCACCAAGGCAAGGTGGGGATAGAGGGTTGGGGGTTCCCCTGGGTGAGGAGATCCAGAATGTGGGGTACTAGTGTGGGCAGAATCTCTGGGCAAAGGGCATTGGGATCTGGGAGGGAAAAGGGGCCAACAGCAGGCGAGACACCGGCCTGCAGAGGATGCTTTGGCTGGAAAGAGCTAATTCCCTGGATGACCAGGAAGAGGTGCTGCAGTGATGAGTCGTCGCCACGCTACAATACCCTCAACATGAGTCAATGTGACGCTGTTGCCAAAAAAATAACTAAAACAAACAATTTTAGGTTGCATTAACAGAGGCATAGCATGCAGGTCATGGGAGCTGATAGTACCACTCTACCTGGCGCTGGTTAGACCTCAGCTGGAATAGAATCCAATTTTAGTCACCAATGTATAGAAAGAATTGCAGAGAAACTGGAAAGAATCCAGAGGCAAGTGACAAAGATGATTAAAGGGATGGAATGCAAACCATCTGAGCAATGGTTGAAGGAACTGGGTATGTTTAGCTGGAAAAGAGGAGATTAAGGGTGGAGGGGGGACATGATTGTGGTCTTCAAGTACTTGAAAGACTGCCATAAAAAAAAGGATGGGGAAAAGTTGCTCTTTTGTTGCAGAGGGCAGAACAAGAGGCAATGTGTTCAAACTACAGCATAGCAGATTTACATTAAATCTCAGGAAAAAAACTTCCTAACTGCATTCCATTGTCCTACTGTTCTTAAATTACCTAGGGAAGTCATGGATGCTCTGTCACTGGAGGTTTTCAGAAAGAGCCCACTGAATAGCCCACTGTCTTGGATGGTTTAGTCAGAAATATTCCTGCATCTTGGCATGGGGTTAGATGCCCTTGCAGTCCTTCCTAACCCTTTAGTTCTATGATTCTAAGAAACAGTCCCTACCGTGAAGAATTTACAATCACAGGGATTAGAAACAGCGGTACAGACGGGTGCCTACGGTCACACAGCAGGTCATTTGCAGAGCCAAGCATAGAAAACAAGTCCTCATCAAGTACCCTTGTCCCTGAACCACACTGCCTCTCAAATACCCCCTAAAATTATTACTACTTCAGAGTACGCACAGGATGGCATGACAAATATTACCAAGCTTTTATGAGAAAAGAGGATTGGGAGGGGTGAGGTTGGTGTTGGCTTAATGATGCAAGACATGCTAATGTGTTAGACATGTACAAGTCAGCATCCCATTTGGCCCTTAAGATTCTGTAAAATATCTAGCAAGATATTATGAAAGTTGACTAGTGGTTTATTTTTTAATGCTAGACTGTCTGATGATGCAACATCCCTGAACTTGATAGAATACTCATAAATAAGAGATTTAGATTAAAAAACAAACAAACAATGTGAGAATGGAAGCTTCTCCAGAGCTCTCCTGAGTAGACCATTGGTGAAAGGAGGACAGCTAATGGAAACTGAAGCCAAGGTTTACATGGAACAGATCACGGAATCTTCCCACTTACTCCTAGTAGCTTGATCTATTTGCAGTTTTGAAAGTCTCCACCGTGGTCATGCTTTCAAGTGGTAACTGAATATTTCTGTACTCTGTCAGAATATCTAAGAAATTCTATCCTAGAACTCCCTTTGCACAATAGCAGCTTCTTTAAAAGAACAACCCTTGACAATCATTTTCTTCCCAGTAACCAATCGCTACTAGTCTACACTTGGAAAATTTACAGTTTCCCTGGAAGTTTGGAAATTGTTATGCAAACAAGAACAAAAAAACTGATTTTACCGTTTTCACTGACAAAAAATAAATAAAAAATCAGAGGCTTCCCATTTGTTTAAGTGGACATTTTTTCTGTCTTAAGCATTCTTTCTGGAGTCTCAAAATGTTTTCCTGGTAAGAGGAAAGTGTGCTGGTCTCTGCAAGTTATTTACAAGGGCTTCATAATCAGACCTGGCACTCAATCACTAAGTGAAACAGATGTTTTACCTGGGATGTCTCCTTGCAAGCAGCTACAAATTAAAGAGACTGCTTTAACTTTTAGCACTTACCCAGTTATCTGTTTTCCATCACAGCTTTTTCCACATTTTTCAATCACCGTGTTGCCCAGAGTATATTTGGAGCTAAAAAGCTTTTCAGTTAACCATTGACAATAAAACAAATATATAACATCCTATCTGTAATGACGGATTCTGTATGTTTGGGCCTACATTTTCAAGAATAGTTAGTGATGTTGGATGCCTCTCTTTTTAAGTGCCCTACATGAGGTACTTTAAAAAAGGACCAGATTTTCATAGAGAACTGACAACACATCCTCTGAAAATAAGGTCCCTTTGAGGTGTCTCTAGTTGGGCTCTTAGACTGAGGCACGTAGAATTGCTAGTCCTCTATGAATGTTTTGGCCTAGGACACTACAGTGATGGGAACTGCCATCTGAAAAAGAAAAAAAAAAATCAGATGATTACTGCGTCTCATGTTGGACTCCAAAAAGTTTAGGCACATAAAATCAGCAGTCACTTTGGGTTTTGGTCACTTTCCACTATTTTAGTTAACTGCCTTTTTCCATGAGTGCAGTCTTCACTGATATCCCACTGTGGCCATGGAAAGTGACATGATCTCACAATGCTATCTGTCCTGCGGTATAATATACAGATCGTGTGTGAATGAGCATATAGGCCATTGTTTATTAAAATCTAATATCTCTGTGGAGTATATTGTGCTGCCTGTGTGATCGATAAATCTTGCTAGAGTTGGAAAAGAGTTCAGACAAAGGTTTCCTGGTGACAAATTCAGATTTGGTGACAAAGCTTTATGCAAGTTTGTGTCACTTTGTCAGGATCCTGACGAGGCCAGTCAGGATCAAGGGTCAGAGCAGGGTCAAACCTGACCCTGAAAGTAGCAGAGGAATATATAGTCAAGCTGCAGGCCAGGGTCCATAAATCCAAGTCAGGTTTCAGGGTCCAGGTCAAGAAGCAACGTCCAAATCAAGTCATGAGCTAAACCAGGAGTTCAAGAACAGAAGTAGTCACAGCACCTACAGAAGATCCACATAATGTCTGGATAGTTCCTGGAACATCCCCTGGGCTCTGTGCCCTATATAAGTCCACCCATGAGATGCTGCCTGTCGAAGCCCTTGAGGCGAGACATCTTGAAGGCAGTGCCTGCAGCAGGTGATGGGTAATGCAGTGCAAAACTAGTTAATCCTGCTGTTGAGTAGCAGTATTGCATTTGCTGCCTGGAAGCTCTGCAGGCCCACGTTTGAGGTTAACTGGGCCTTACGCACGTTCCATTAATTCTCTGTGTTGATCCACCCATGCTCATAACCCCCCAAAAGACTAGAAACCATTACATCTTTTAATTCCAAACAAAGTCATTTTGAAATTTCCTTCAAATGTATTTAAGATGTTTAAAAAAGTGTAAAAAGGGGCTCAAAATTGAAACAGTGTTTCATTTCAGGTTGAAGATGGCATGTTTTTTATTTTTCAGAATTCCCAGCAAACTGAAAAATCAGTTATTCACACAGTTCTAGGCTTTGCTTCAGAAGCATCTATTCGTGTTGGCAGCATCACTAGTAATGGTTTAACTGACCGTGCAATACATTCCTATAATTCTAAGAACTGCCCTGCCCTAGTCTTCCATTTTAACAGCTTTCCTGAACAAGATAATTGTTATAACTGAGGGATTTTTTTTATTTTCTTGATTCCTTCAAGTCAAGCATTAGATCATTGTACCTTAGAGCCTGTGCTACATTCCTGGGTTATTAGGATGGACACTTGATTGTCTGATTGAATAGTCTTTGTTACCATCAGATGTGAGATTTTATTGATAGACTTGCAGATCCTAGCCACAGTGGACTGTCACTCATACCAGGTCCAGATTCTTTTTGAATTGGAGCACTGTTTGCTTAATTGCTCATCTGGCCCAAGGTATCTCAGGAGAAGCAACAAAACTTTGTTCTGTCCCACTGGAGATCAAGCCTTTATATGCAGCTGCTGGGTGGAAATATTGGGAGAATCTGGACTGCTGTCTCTTCAGTATTTGGATATCACACAGTGATATTTCATCATTTCTATTACAATAGCATCGGAGGAGCCAATTCAGATGGGTTTCTTCTGTGAGGCACTGCACACATTCAGTAAGGGTTTGGCTACACTTGGGAGTTACAGCGCAATAAAGGAGCCACGGGCGCACTAGCTCACTCCCCATCCACACTGGCAAGGCACATAGAACGCTCTGACTCTGTGGCTATAGTGCTGCTTGTACTCCACCTTGGCGAGTGGAATAACGTTTGCTGCACCTCCGCTGGAGTGCCGCAGCACCAGTGTGAATGAGGTGTTGCATTACTGTGCTCTGATTGACCTCCAGAAACATCTCTTAATCCCCTTAAATCAAGTGGCCACTCTTGCCGTTGTTTTGAACTCGCTGTAGGAATGCTGTAGGAATGCAGATATGCCTTTTCAAAGCTCCGTTTCTGACAGCTGGCAGCTTACCTGCTCCGGGACAAAGGAACCATTACTGAGGAATGCTGCTTCCTTTGAGTGAGTGAGAGAGAGGCAGGGTGGGAGGGAGGGAGGTCTGCTGCTGTCTGAACTTACAAGACAGCATGCTGACATGCTCTCAGCCCCCCAAAAACCCACTCTCTCTCCCCACACATACACACAACACACTCCCTGTCACACTCCACCCCATCCCCCACATTTGAAAAGCACATTGCAGCCACTTGCATGCTGGGATAGCTATCACAATACACTCCTCTTTGTGGCATTTCAGGAGCTGCTAATGTGGCCACGCCAGTGTGCTTCCAGCTGAGAGTGTAAACACTCAGCAGCGCTTTCCCTGCTGCAGTGTCCGAAGGCTGGTTTAACTCCCAGCACTCTACAACTGCAAGTGTAGCCATGTCCTAAGAATCCTTGCCCTTAAGAATGTACAGTCTAAATAGACAAGAGCAGGGAGAAGAAAAAAGTTTCTTCTCCCATTTTATAGATAAGGAACTGATACACAGACAAAAAGTGACTTGCTAAAAACCACAGAGGACATCTGGAGCTGAACCCACATCTCTTAGTTTCTCACCATTGCTCTAACTACAGACTCACCCTAGATCGCTCTTCCCTGATCTCAAATGGTGTGGTAACTTTGTTTTTTCAATATATGACTAAGAGTGGCCATTGGAGGTGAGTGAAGCTTAATCTGGGTTTGATAAGGATGATGCTAGTCGGCTGGGGAAGGTATACACTGGACCACAATGCCTACTATAGCCAAATGTACCGCATTGACAATACACAGTGTCAAATGACTTAAGGATGTTGGGATAGGACCTCAACTGATATAAACTGAAGTTTATGCATAGAGTCCAGTTTATACCCTCAGAAACTCTAGGCAATTAAGCTTGGCTGTTTGTGGGTGGTTATTTTTTTTATACACACAAGCACTTCAAAGACTTTGATGTCTTGATCTTATTACAAGCACCAAAGCCTAAATATCTCTGTGTTTATCAGAGTTACATTTTCCCTCTCCTCTTGGCTCGGTTACTTGGTTGACCTACTTTCCAACACTTTCCCTAAAGGTAACAAAACCTTCTGAATCTCCCACACTACTTTTGATCTCTTTAATGAACAGGACCTCCTTCTGAAGGCAGTGCATAACTACACACAGTAGAAGAAATCCCAACAGCTCTTTGTCATCCAAGAGATGATTTGCATATTAGGTCAGGCATTAGTTTCCATCAGCTCTCTAATGGGAAGCTCATGGCCCTATTCCTGCTAATTATACTTGAGCTAGAATGGCAGAGTTGGATTTTTAAAAGGTGTTTTTTAAAAAAAATGGAAAGTTTTTAAAGATGAACTTGGCAAGTTTACACTGAAAGACTGTTACGGGAAGATTTTCAAAGGCACAAATGGGAGTTAATTGAACCACTTAATTCACATCAAAATTCAGCGTGAACAAGGCAACTAGCTTTCTTAGGTCCCTTTGAATACCTCTTCTACCAGCACCAAACCACAAAAACCCAGCTGGACATTGGGGATGCCAATGATGTCAAAGGAAGATCCCTTAAGAGTTCATATTGCTCCTGAGGGCTGGTCTAGAGTGCAAAGGAAATACGGACTCTTGGGGCTTGTCTTCACCACAACAGTTAGCACATTTGAGCTAACTGCACTTGGGCTAGCCTAGCTCCACAGAGAGGAAGAGCACTCACTTCAAAACACTCCAGTTACATGGAGTGATTGGATTAGCTGCTGATGGGTTGTAATTTAATAATACAATGGGGATGCAATGGCTAACTCGAGCATCAGCATCACTTGAGCTTCAAAAGCTCTCTTCTCCCCCAGTAGGGTACATCTATATGGCACATGTGATCAAGTCTCCCAGTCTAGGTCATACACCTCTATCCCGTTACAACACGAGCCAATATAACATGAATTTGGATATAACGGGGTAAAGCAGTGCTCCGGGGGGCAGGGCTGCGCACTCCGGTGGATCAAAGCAAGTTCAATATAATGCAGTTTCACCTATAACGCAGTAAGATTTTTTGGCTCCTGAGACAGCATTATATTGAGGTAGAGGTGTACTCTGTCTTGTGCTAGTACTCTAAAAAAAAAAAAATGCTGTGTAGACAGCACTTTGAAGTTGCACCTCAGACTGCAGCTTGGACTCAAACCAATCCCCCTACCTTGGGTTGGATCTTGCCTCTGAAGCTTAAGTCACATCTTCAAAGTGCTGTCTACACAAAATTATTTTTAAAGCCCGACTCTGCCAAGGCAAGCTGGGAAGCTCCCTGGCACATGCTATGTCAATGGACCCTTATGTGTTAGCTAGCTCAAGCTTAAAGCAACGTTTAATTGAAGCTGGACACTTGTGTGTGGGTGGAGTTGAGTTGGGTGGGGGGGTAACCCTTGAGTTATTATTTCAGCTAACTGTGCTGTGATAACACCCCGTGTTTGACCTCCTGATAACTCTTTTCCCACTAGGTGTGATGGAGTAATCCACACCTACAAAAAATGGGGGAATATTTATGTCAATGGGGCCAAATCCTTGTTCACTTGGAAATAATGGAAATTTGACCCTAAGTCTGCAGCAGAACCCTGAATAGAACTGAGATAACCCATCTATCAATCTTCTTACATTTCTGTTTAGCTGCATTAGCATTTGGAGAGTATCCAGACTGACTAGTTAGATGCGTGCGGAGGTAAGTGGTGAGTACATAACTGCCGGTATGGCCCAGAAGCATAACAAATGCTTTAAAGGTAAAATTGTATTGCAGGCATTATGGTTCATTTTAAATAGGCAGTTCCAAAGTACCATTGTTAAAGTGTAACAATGAACTCCTCAGACGGTGATGCCAAAAACTATTCCAGGCCCCACTGTGCAAGTCAGTGCTTGAATACAAAATATTTACTGAGACTTAGGAACACAGATATGGACTCATTGGAAAGACTGCTTGCTTATTAAGCATTATAATAAAAAAAAAACCATAGCATAGCACATTCAGAAGGATTGTACTCTCTCTTTGAAGGGAAAATACAGAAAGATAAGTCAGGCTATTCAGCTGGGCAGACCATTCAGAATGTGAGAAAGATTTTGACTCACGATGATCACAGATAGCTTAGGTGTGGGCCCCTCAGAAGGAGAGGTAGTCCAGTGGTTAGGACACTAAACTGGGACTCAGGAGAGCTGGTTTCCAATCTCTGTTCTGTCATTGCTTGTGTGGCCTTAGATTGATCATTTTGTGACTGAGTCTCCCCTCCTTAAAAGGCAGATAAAAGCCCTGCCATACCTCACAGATACTGGGAGTAGAGTTGGTTAGAACATCCCATTTCCATTAAACCAAAATCTTTGGTGAAATGGTACTAATTTTGATTAAGTTTTGTCAAAAAAAATGATATAAAGATGTCAAAACATCCCCCCTTCACACTCAGAATAAAGTTTATTTTTTTCAGTTAAAAATGTCTTATATTTACCTTACTTGATATAATTTTTTGAAAAGACTGTGTGATGAGGCAGAGTGGCCCCACACTGGTACAGCAGGGGTTAACCCTTCCTTCCTAGCAGAGGAAGCCACACCCTGGAAGCTCTGCTGGGCATTCTCCAACTGGAGAACAGATATAAAAGTCTGCAGATCAGCTCAGTCTGGGCTGACCACTAGAGGAGAAGTATGCATGCTGCCTGCTTCTGAAGAGGGAGAGCCTGCATGTCAGGATTCAGGAGTCAGCCAACCGAGGCACTACCTGGGACCCCAACAGGGGATGTCACAGGGGAGAAACAGACCAGAGGACCCTCTGCCCCAGATGAATTAGTATTTATGGTAGGAAGTGACCCAGGGGAACTCTAGAGACAAACAGTGTTAGAGTTGTGGGGAAGCTCAGTGTGTTGCAGGTGAAACCCTACTGACCGAGGGGCAAGGAGAGCTTGACACTATCAGGGTCCTGGGTCTGGGCTTGGTGGAGAGGGTGGGCCAGAAGGGGGTTTATATGGACTCTGGCTGATAGGCTGTACTACTCCACTTGTAAGGAGGTTTATATGGACTGGCCGCTAGGCCATGTTACCCCGCTTGTAAGGAGGTTTATATGGACTTTGGTCGCTAGGCTGTGCTACCCAACTTGTAAAGGAGGGTATATAGACTATGACCACTAGGTCACGCTACTGTACCAGACAGGGGTGATAGTAGAGACTTCCCTGCCCCCACCCATTACACCAAAAAATTAAAAATATTGGCTTTTTGTCCCAGTTTGAGATGGGGTGAACTCAGCCCGCACTGGATGGGAAAAGGTTAACTCCTCATTGTGGGTGAGAATGTCATGCCCCCATGTTCCTACTGGGCCTGGTCCAGGTATAGCAGCAGTATAAGAGGGAGCAGCCCGGCTCAGTGTGGGCCGACGGCTGGTGAGGAAGTATGGTCCTTGACGGCTCCTTCCCAGGAAACGCTGAAGCCCCGGACCATGGAAGCCAGAGGCACTGAGACCTGAACAGATGCCCAGCTACATGTGGACTCCCCAGAGAGGTCTGAGCTATAGGAGGTTGCACCGGCCAAAGAACCCAGAGACCCCAAAGATGCACAGATCGCTGACTGGGGTGACAAGGTATGAAGTAGCTCAAGGAGACTAGCTATTGTCCCAAGGCCGGTCAGTGTGTTGCAGACAGATCCCCACTGACCCAGTGACAGACACACTTGGCACTGCAAGGGCCCTGGGCTGAGACCTGATAGAGCAGAGAGGACCCAGGTCCCCTATCTGAGTGCCACCCTCCCTGGGTAGTGCCCTTCCCCCCCGAAAGCAGACATATAGCCCCACAGAGCAGATGCTGAGACATCATTTATGGGCGGTGGTACTAGGTAGATATTTGTCTAGTTATTGAATCCCTATTAACATTTGGTATTATGAATGACTCATGTGAAAGTAAAGACATTCATGGAAAGCTTTGGTTAGTGGACTATGCTTTACACAGAGCGCTAGAGTGTAATCAACTTCTGCATGTGTATGCACAACGGAAAGCACAAAGAAACTCCCTTCTATATTCCTGGGCTCCATTACAGGCCGCCTAATAACTTCCATCATATATGCAAGCCCCTCCCATTAAAGCATCCTGAAGGAGGCAAAGCCTCGCTCTGCAACCTCTCTGCTCCAGCCAATAGTGCAGGCTGAGTTCACAGAAGCAGGGGTTAAAATAGACTAAAACAAGAGGTCATGCTCTCACCTCACCAACCAAAGAAGATGGGGTACTGTAGAGGAGTGCTGTTACACTAACCAGGGAAAAGAGAGGTGCTTCCCTCAGCTTGCAGGCATTTAAGGATATTTAAGACATGGATCATCTTTTTAGTTTGTGTTTGCACAACATGTTGCTCAGTGGGGCCCTGGTCTAGGATCATGTTTCTTAAGTGCTACTGCAATACATCTAAGCTATAAAAATACTCACACATGAAATAAGGGCCCGCCAAGATGACCTCCTGAGGTGTCTTCCAGCCCTAATCTTCTATGATTCTAAGTCCACTTACAGCCACGCTGAAACGTGACTAGAGCATGTGCAGTTCCATGGTAGAACTGATCAGAAAATGGTATTTTTTTTAAATGTTCATGTAAAATAATCCTTAAACATTTTCACAAAAAACCCTGAAAACTGAAAATAGTCTTAATTAAGAAACTGAAAACTGACAAACTAAACTTCAGTGAAAATTGTTTTGATGACTACATGTTTAATTTCTTTTTAAAAAGGGTTGAATGAAAACTTGACTAGCTCCACTCCATAGCACTCAGTGTTTAAGCCTAGGATGAGATATGCAATGTAAGTTGATCATAAAGTCACAGTACTTTTATTTATTCCATTACAAAAAAATTCAGTTAAAAAAGTCCTGCTTTGAGCAGGGGTTTGGACTAGATGACCTCCTGAGGTCCCTTCCAATCCTGATATTCTATGAATCAAAGGCAGTAATACTTAAGGCAGGTTTTTCTATCCTAGTATCAGAGGGGTAGCCATGTTAGTCTGGGTCTGTAAAAGCAGCAAAGAGTTCTGTAGCACCTTATAGACTGACAGATGTATTGGAGCATGAGCTTTCGTGGGTAAATACCCACTTTCTAGCCTAGGTTACTCTTTTTATAGCTTTCTCTGTGCTTTTATATAATGTCGAAGCTGAAGAACTGGCATACTGTGAAAGAAGCTGATCTCACAGAATGTCTGACTTAACAAAGGAGAATGTTGGAACCTGAAGTCCCATGAGAAAGCTGATCCCTTTGAGATTTTCCAGGACACACTGCAGACCCAAGAGTCTCAGATAGTTTGGAGAAGAATCCAGACGTTTGGATTTGTCGAGGGACTGGATTCTGGTGAGCACATCTGCTGTCATCTGTAACAAGTATATGATACTACCACTAGCAGTGTGGCCCAGATTCCCAAACATATTTAGATACTGAACTGCCATTGATTTCAATGTTTGTGTGCAATGTATTATAGTCATATCGGTCCCAGAATATTCGAGAAACAAGGTGGATGAGGAAATGTCTTGTATTGAGAGAAGCCATCTTCTTATTTTATTTATAAAGATACAAACTTTTGAGCTTATGCAGTCTCTCATTGATTTCAGTGGCAGTTAGAAGCCAAAATACCTTTGAGGATCGCGCCTGAGTGCTTTAAGCCTAAAAAAAATCCACAGGTCCAGTAACAAGCACACCACAGCATATGGAGCATGTATGTGCCTTCTTGACCTGAAATAGCAGGAATTTTCTCGCACTAGGCAAATAGCCCAAACTTCGAGGATTATTACTAGGATTTGGTCACGTAGAAAGGAAGTAAGTGTGAGGTTTGTTGTATTTGAAAATCAGCTGCTGCACCTACCCATCTATTTTCAGGTTTGATACATATACTGAATTTCTTGAGGTATAAAGGATTTTTTAATGTACATGGAGTGTTAATAAGTCAGAGTTCTTGCCAACTAGCTCCCTGCAATGCATTGACGCACAGATTTGAATTACCATACCCAGCAAAATGAAACGGACATCTTGAAATGTTTGAACTAATTGAAGGATGTATTTTGTTTACTATTTCCAAGGGAAACTTCAGTTATTTTAATTAAATACATGGGTGGGTGGATGAATGAATGACTGCTGCTACAGTAGTCAAACACAGCCAATTAGTTTTCCATTTTTTTAGCATATTGCTTTTATTAAGATATTAGAATCAGAAGTAGAGTACTAATAGAAGTGACTGAAGCCATTCAGTTACATGGTTAGAGTGAAATTTACCCCTGTGAATCTGCAGAGCACAAAGTCTCAAGTCTTTCTAAACCTTCAGCACCCATGCTCAGGGCCAGATTTAAAAAAATTCTCAGTTATAGACTCATAGACTCATAGGTCAGAAGGGACCAATATGATCATCTAGTCTGACCTCCTGCACAAGGCAGGCCACAGAACCCTACCCATCCACTTTTATAACAACCCCTAACCCAGGACTGAGTTATTGAAATCCTCAAAATTGGTTTGAAGACCTCAAGCTGCAGAGAATCCACCAGCAAGCGACTCATGCCCCACGCTGCAGGGGAAGGCGAAAAACCTCCAGGTCAATCCGCCCTGGAGGAAAATTCCTTCCCGACCCCAAATATGGCGATCAGCTAAACCCTGAGCATGTGGGCAAGACTCACCAGCCAGCACCCAAGAAGGAATTCTCTGCAGTAACTCAGTTCCCATCCCATCCAACATCTCCCCGCAGACCATTGAGCAGACCTAACTGGTGATAATCCAAGATCAATTGCCCAAATTAACTATCCTATCATAACATCCCCTCCATATACTTATCAAGCTTTGTCTTAAAGCCAGAAAAGTCTTTTGCCCCCACTACTTTCCTCGGAAGGCTGTTCCAGAACTTCACTCCCCTAATGGTTAGACACCTTCGTCTAATTTCAAGTCTAAACTTCCTTATATCCAGTTTGTACCCATTCGTCCTCGTGCCTACATTAGTACTAAACTTAAATAATTCCTCTCCCTCCCTAACGTTAACCCCCCTGATATATTTATATAGAGCAAGCATATCCCCCCGCAGCCTTCTTTTGGCCAGGCTAAACAAGCCAAGCTCTTTGAGTTTCCTTTCATAAGGAAGGTTTTCCATTCCTCAGATCATCCTAGTAGCCCGTCTCTGGACCTGTTCCAGTTTGAATTCATCCTTCTTGAACATGGGACACCAGAACTGCACACAATATTCCAGATGGGGTCTCACCAGTGCCTTATATAACGGTATTAACACCTCCTTATCCTTGCTGGAAGTACCTCGCCTGATTCATCCTAAAATCGCATTTGCTTTTTTAACAGCCGTATCACATTGGCGGCTCATAGTCATCCTGCTATCCACCAATACCCCAAGGTCCTTCTCCTCCCCTGTCGCTTCCAACTGATGCGTCCCCAACGTATATCTAAAATTCTTATTATTAATCCCAAAGTGCATGACCTTGCACTTTTCACTATTGTATTTCATCCTATTACTATTACTCCAGTTTACAAGATGGTCCAGATCTTCCTGAATAGTATCCCTGTCCTTCTCCATGTTAGCAATACCCCCCAGCTTTGTGTCATCCACAAACTTTATTAGCACATTTCCGCTCTTTGTGCCAAGGTCAGAAATAAAAAGGTTAAACAAGATCCCAAAACCGATCCTTGAGGGACTCCACTAGTGACCTCCTTCCAGCCTGACAGTTCACCCTTCAATACGACCCGCTGGAGTCTCCCCTTTAACCAGTTCCTTATCCACCTTACAACTTTCATATTCATCCCCACAACTTTCATATTCATCATATTCAAATGGCCAGATTTGCAAATAAGTTTGTTAGGGCTGATCATTAACATTACATACTGAGCTCTTCCGGAAATCTGGCCATATTACCTCTCACACTTGAGAAGACCTCCCTGTAAACATACATAAAGCTACCCCATTGTCCTCCTTAAAACATTTTCCACAAAAAAACTTGACAATGGTTAGGTAGCAGGTGTGCTCAAACCACAGTTTCTCATGCTCACCAGTATTATTGCACTGATTTCTTGGACTCCATCTTTTTCTACAAGTTCTCTCCTCTTTTATAGATTGTGAGTTCTCTGGGGCAAAGACTGTCTTCATGTTGTGCTTCTACAGCATCTTGCACAAATGGGTCCTGGTGTATAACTGGGGTTCCTATGCCCAAATTCCCAAAGGTATTTATGCCTAACTCCCAAGTGGATGGGGTCCCTCGTTACTACCTCAGTCGTTACACATAAAATAATAACATTGTTAGCTGCTGGGTGCTTAGCACATTAGGGATTCTGACCCTTATACAGGTGCTTAAGAAGGAGGTGAGTTCTGAAAAAGAAGTTATGTCCTGAACATTGGAAAACCTAAAGCTGAACTCTTGAAAATTTGAACCTAGACCTTTGCTAGGTCTTATGCTGGCCCTCTGCACAGTGTCCCCTTAGACAAAAAGGCCTCCCCCGTAATAAAAAAAAGACTTCTCCAAACACTGCTTTCTTCGGCTACTACCGCTCTTTGGTAAGGGCTGCAATGTATTGTGGATCTAATCTCTCCTACAGTCTCTCTTCAGTTAGTCTGAATGTTGACATGTATGTGTTTCTTAAAAATAACTTTTCTAACCCAGAACTACTAGTCTTCATGTAGATCATTTTTTAGCCCTGTGCATTTGCCAGGTCACACATTGCAGCAGTTTTCATGATCAGCAGCAATTTAACTATAGCTTGAGAAAGTGAGTATGAATAGAGTTGCTTTGATTTTTTTTTTGTAAATTAACTACCACTACTCAAGTTCTTAAAAAGCAGTCTCCTGTGACATTTCCAAACCATATCACATCTATGTGGAATCAGATTACAGACCTTGGGCCATGATTCTGCTCTAATATAAATCAAGAGAAACTCCAATGATGAAACTGATCTGACAAAATTGGTCCCTAGCAATTTAAATTCAAGACATGATATTAGAAAATGGGTTGTAGGGAACAAAATTTTACTAGCAGAGGGTGGACATGATGATCAGATACTGATATTTCTCCAACTTCTATGGCACGTGTGCATTGAGTGAACAATGGAAATAGTCAAACTATTTATTTTTGATTACGGTAAGTTAGCTGCCCTGCCCCTCCCCATCCCCAGCCTATGGTTCCTTTGTGACTGATCCTAATTATCTTCTAATATTCATTTACTGTCTTGGATGATTACAAAGTATCAGTCTGAGGAGGGTGCCGGTGGGGGGGGAAGAAAGTGATATACATATGTCTGTGTTTGTTTTATCTTTTTGCTATTCATAATTTTTCCTGTGTGCTATATAACCTAATTCTCATGGCTTTATTTGGTGGTCTGCCCACCCAATTAAGTGGTGGAAACTTTTTAAACAGGAGACTATATCTCCTGGTTAACTAAATATTCCAACCACCAACATGACCACACCAATGACCGTGAAGCAAAGTATCTCTTTGACTCATAAAACTGATCGCTATTTACTCTTCAACCATCTTTACTGACTGACACAAAGTGTAGGAGAAGAGCTACAATCCAAATTGCTTCTAATTCTTTCAATTATTTTTGGTACAATCTCACTTCTGGAAAAAATCTCTCTCTGAATATTTATGGACAACATTGATACTATTGTAGGATTCCAACCACCTTCTTGACTTTCCTTGGGAAATAGATTTCTTTGATAGAGGGTTCCCTTGCTGTTTGGTTTTCAACTTATCTCAAGTTATGACAAAGGCAACATTAGTGTGTGAGAAGGCTGAAGTGGATATTGACTTGGTCTATTATGGTTTGCTTAAAAAAAAATCCTTCCAGTGATCAATGGCTGAAAGTATGGGATCAGTTTTGACCTTGAAACATGGATCAGACATGCTTGATTTTTAACAGGAAATAGACAATAAAAAAGCAATGTGTTTGTATTAAGTCCTTATCGGGGTTCACTGACAGAAATAAGAATATTGAATTCAGTACCAAGTCCTTGGTTAATAGTTGCAATGCTTCTTTGCTCTCAAAGTTAGTCAGGAATGAGGGAGAACATTCAGCATTTGTAGGGACTACAAATATCCCAGATATTAACTCTGAGATGACTTGCTATCATTTACCTCCACTCTCTCCTGTAACCCATCCCTTTCAGAGTAATTGTAACTTTACACTCTCCGGCCTCTGCTGTTCAGTTCGCTCCTTCCTTACCAAGGACCATGGTCTCGGACCCTGGTAAGTGGGCGCTTAGGTGCTAGTAGGTTCCAAACTGCCACCCAGTGACCAGATAACAGTTGCTAGGATAGAAGCTGAACTCCAGCAAAGGAGCTGTCATAAACAGATAGCTAAGGGTTAATGTCTCTTCCACCTGAAGCACCTGACCAGAGGACCAATCAGGAAACCGGATTTTTTCAACTCTGGGTGGAGGGAGTTTGTGTCTGAGTCTTTTGTCTGTCTGCCTGCTTTCTCTGAGCTTTGGAGAAGCAGTTTCTACTTTCTAGTCTTCTGTTTCTAAGTGTAAGGACAAAGAGATCAGATAGTAAGTTATATGGTTTCTTTTCTTTGGTATTTGCATGAATATAAGTGCTGGAGTGCTTTGATTTGTATTCTTTTTGAATAAGGCTGTTTATTCAATATTCTTTTAAGCAATTGACCCTGTATTGTATCATCTTAATACAGAGAGCCCATTTGTATGTATTTTTCTTTCTTTTTATATAAAGCTTTCTTTTAAGACCTGTTGGAGTTTTTCTTTACTTCAGGGAAATGGAGTGTGTACTCACCAGGGAATTGGTGGGAGGAAGAAATCAAGGGGAGATCTGTGTGTTGAATTGCTAGCCTGATTTTGCATTCCCTCTGGGGGAATAGGAAAGTACTTTTTGTTTCCAGGACTGGGAACAGAGAGGGGGGAAGGGAAAAAGGATTATTTCCCTTTGTTGTGAGACTCAAGGGATTTGGGTCTTGGGGTCCCCAGGGAAGGTTTTTCAGGGGGACCAGAGTGCCCCAAAACACTCTAATTTTTTGGGTGGTGGCAGCAGGTACCAGGTCCAAGCTAGTAACTAAGCTTGGAGGTTTTCATGCTAACCCCCATATTTTGGACGCTAAGGTCCAAATCTGGGACTAAGGTTATGATATGGTGTAGCAGCGGGTGGGATCTAGACAGAATCCAGAAGCCAGTAGGAATATTATATTTTTCTTTTCTCTGCTAAGGGCTTTTTAGCAGAGAGAGAAACAGTTGGTTTTAAAAGGGAACCAGAGAGAATTTTTTTTCTGCTCTCTCTGGCAGTTTGTGGCTTGCATGTTAAGCAAGAAGCCATTACCAGACTGTTAAGGGTCTTTTGTCATGCAATAGCCCTCCCATTAGGAGGCAAGTTCCAGCACTATATGCATGCAAATAAAGTGGTTTTTCAGGTTTACTTAACATTGAAGATTAGCTAAAGGCACTGTTGCTAGGCAGACTTCAGGAGGCAACAGAGCCTGCAGTGCAGAAGATAAACACCGGAGGGCACCCCAACACAAGAAAACAAGAACCATGACTTCTAAGGCAAAAATTGAGGCCGAAGAACAAATCAAAGAAGCTGAACACCGGCGAGAGATGGAAAAACACAAACAGGAACTGGAAATAAAACAAAAAGAGATGGAGATGAAAGAAAGAGAAGAACAAATCAAACAGGCAGCACACAAAAGAAAACTAGAGGAAGAAGAGTTCGCCCACCGAAGGAAACAAGAAGAAGAAGAGTTGGCCCACCGCCGAGAAATGGAAAAGCACCAAAAAGAAATGGAAAAACAACAAAAAGAAATGGAAAAACAACAAAAAGAGAATGAAGAGAAGGAAAAACAGAGAAAACATGAACTGGAGTTGGCCAAAGCTGGGCTGCATGTGCCAGCCAACCCTAACAACCCGGCGCCAATTATTGCTCCACAGCACAGGAAATTTCCCACCTACAAGGCAGGTGATGACACCGAGGCCTTCTTGGAAAATTTTGAAAGAGCCTGTCTTGGGTACAGCATTCCCGAAGACCAGTACATGGTGGAATTGAGGTCACAGCTCAGTGGACCTTTAGCAGAGGTGGCAGCTGAAATGCCTAAGCACCAAATGAATGACTATAAACTTTTTCAAACCAAGGCCAGATACAGAATGGGGATAACCCCAGATCATGCCCGTCGGCGTTTCAGAACCCAAAAGTGGAAACCAGAGGTGTCATTTCCAAACACGCCTACTACATTGCAAAAAACTATGAGGCCTGGATAACAGGAAACAACATTCAAACCTTGGAAGAACTGCACCTCCTCATACAAATGGAGCAGTTCTTGGATGGTGTTCCTGAAGACATCACACGGTACATACAAGATGGAAATCCCAAAGATATCGCTGAGGCGGGGGAGATTGGAGCCAAATGGATGGAACTGGCAGAAAGCAAGAAAGCTACTGTCAAGGGGAACGATTACCCCAGGGGGCACACAGACCATAAACCCTACAACCGAGGACAGCCAAAGACCCCACCTACCACCCAAGTAAAGCCACAGATACCCTACCCTTCAACCTCACCAGTCTCCAGTAACTCACCTCGGCCCAGTGACCCATCAGATGGAAGATGCTTTAAGTGTAATGAACTGGGACATATCAAGGCCAACTGTCCCAAGAACACCATGCGAGTGCAATTCATTACACCACCATCACACCAAAGATCCCCAGGCCCGGATGCCTCTCAAATACCCTTGGAGCGAAGGAAAAATTTGAGAGTGGGAGAAAAGAAGGTTACTGCGTGGAGAGACACGGGGGCACAAGTGTCAGCTATCCACCAATCCTTCGTTGACCCCAAATTCATCAACCCAAAGGCCAAAGTGACAATTTACCCCTTCATGTCACAAGCTGTAGACTTGCCTACAGCTCAACTGCCTGTCCAGTACAAAGGCTGGTCAGGAATGTGGACTTTTGCAGTCTATGACAATTATCCTATCCCCATGCTACTGGGGGAAGACTTGGCCAACCAGGTGAGGCGGGCCAAGAGAGTGGGAATGGTTACACGTAGCCAAACCAGGCAAGCTTCCAGACCCATTCCTGTTCCTGAGCCGTCCACAGAGGCCCCGTCTGTGTTACCAGAGACCCAGACAGAGGTAGTGGACCCGGATTCCCTGCCTACCACTGAAACAGCCACAGCATCTCCAGTCCCAGGCCCGGAACTGGAACAGCAACCAGCACCAGCAAGTGCAACTACATCTTCAAACTCAACGCCAGAGGGCGCCAGCGAGCCAAAACTGGCAGAAGCAACAGACAGCCATACCCAAAAGGCTCAGCCAGAGCCTGAAATACCCTCAGGTGCACCAGCGGAGAGCGGTTCACCAGCAACGGAAACAACCCCATCACCTACATCACTTCCAGAGGGACCAAGCCCAAGTCCACAGTCTGAGGAAGAACTGGTGACCCCAGCCTCAAGGGAACAGTTCCAGGCTAAGCAGGAAGCGGATGACAGCCTTCAGAAAGCTTGGGCGGCGGCACGGAGCACCCCACCGCCTCTCAGCTCTTCTAATCGATCCCGGTTTGTTATAGACCAAGGACTTTTATACAAGGAAATTCTTTCTGGTAAACACCGGGAAAAATGGCAGCCGCAAAAACAGTTGGTGGTTCCAACTAAGTACCGGGGGAAGCTCTTAAGCTTAGCCCATGATCATCCCAGTGGCCATGCTGGGGTGAACAGAACCAAGGACCGGTTGGGGAAGTCCTTCCACTGGGAGGGATTGGGCAAGGACGTTGCCAAGTATGTCCGGTCTTGTGAGGTATGCCAAAGAGTGGGAAAGCCTCAAGACCAGGTCAAGGCCCCTCTCCAGCCACTCCCCATAATTGAGGTCCCATTTCAGCAAGTAGCTGTGGATATTCTGGGCCCTTTCCCAAAAAAGACGCCCAGAGGAAAGCAGTACGTACTGACTTTAGTGGACTTTGCTACCCGATGGCCGGAAGCAGTAGCTCTAGGCAACACCCGGGCTAACACTGTGTGCCTGGCCTTAACAGACATCTTTGCCAGGGTGGGTTGGCCCTCCGACATCCTTACAGATTCAGGGTCTAATTTCCTGGCAGGGACCATGGAAAAACTGTGGGAAACTCATGGGGTGAATCACTTGGTTGCCACCCCGTACCACCATCAAACCAATGGCCTGGTGGAAAGGTTCAATGGAACTTTGGGGGCCATGATACGAAAATTCATCAACGAATTCTCCAATAATTGGGACCTAGTGTTGCAGCAGTTGCTGTTTGCCTACAGGGCTGTACCACATCCCAGTTTAGGGTTTTCACCATTTGAAAATGTGTATGGTCACGAGGTTAAGGGGCCATTACAGTTGGTGAAGCAGCAATGGGAGGGGTTTACGCCTTCTCCAGGAACTAACATTCTGAACTTTGTAAGCAACCTACAAAGCACCCTCCGACACTCTTTAGTCCTTGCTAGAGAGAACCTAAAGGATGCTCAAGAAGAGCAAAAGGCCTGGTATGACAGACATGCCAAAGAACGTTCCTTCAAGGTAGGAGACCAGGTTATGGTCTTGAAGGCGCAACAGGCCCATAAGATGGAAGCATCATGAAAAGGGCCATTCACAGTCCAAGAGCGCCTGGGAGCTGTAAACTACCTCATAGCATTTCCCAATTCCTCACTAAAGCCTAAAGTGTACCATGTTAATTCTCTCAAGCCTTTCTGTTCCAGAGACTTACAGGTTTGTCAGTTTACAGTCCAGGGAGATGATGCTGAGTGGCCTGACGGTGTCTACTACGACGGGAAAAAAGACGGTGGCGTGGAAGAGGTAAACCTCTCAACCACCCTGAAACGTCTGCAGCGGCAACAAATCAAGGAGCTGTGCACTAGCTTCGCCCCATTGTTCTCAGCCACCCCAGGACGGACTGAACGGGCATACCACTCCATTGATACAGGTAATGCTCACCCAATCAGAACCCCACCCTACCGAGTGTCTCCTCATGCCCAAGCTGCTATAGAACGGGAGATCCAGAACATGCTACAGATGGGTATAATCCGCCCATCTACCAGTGCATGGGCATCTCCAGTGGTTCTGGTACCCAAACCAGATGGGGAAATACGCTTTTGCGTGGACTACCGTAAGCTAAATGCTGTAACTCGTCCGGACAACTATCCAATGCCACGTACCGATGAGCTATTGAAAAAGTTGGAACGTGCCCAGTTCATCTCTACAATAGACTTAACCAAGGGGTACTGGCAAGTACCACTAGATAAACCTGCCAAGGAAAGGTCAGCATTCGTCACCCATGCGGGGGTGTATGAATTCAATGTCCTTCCTTTCGGCCTTCGAAATGCACCCGCCACCTTCCAGAGGCTGGTAGATGGTCTACTAGCTGAACTGGGAGAATTTGCAGTTGCCTACCTCGATGATGTGGCCATTTTTTCAGACTCCTGGCCCGAACACCTACTACACCTGGAAAAGGTCTTTGAGCGCATCAGGCAGGCCGGACTAACTGTTAAGGCCAAAAAGTGTCAAATAGGCCAAAACAGAGTAACTTACCTGGGGCACCAGGTGGGTCGAGGAACCATAAACCCCCTACAGGCCAAGGTGAATGCTATCCAAAAGTGGCCTGTCCCAAAGTCAAAGAAGCAGGTCCAATCCTTCTTAGGCTTGTCCGGATACTACAGGCGATTTGTACCACACTACAGCCAAATCGCTGCCCCATTGACTGACCTGACCAAAAAGACCCAGCCAAATGCCGTTAAGTGGACTAATAAGTGTCAAAAGGCCTTTACCCAGCTTAAGGCGATGCTCATGTCTGACCCTGTGCTCAGGGCCCCGGACTTTGACAAGCCATTCCTAGCAACCACAGATGCATCTGAGCGTGGTATAGGAGCAGTGCTCATGCAGGAAGCAACAGATCACAACTTCCATCCTGTCGTGTTTCTCAGCAAAAAACTGTCTGAAAGGGAAAGTCACTGGTCAGTCAGTAAAAAGGAATGCTATGCCATTGTGTACGCCCTGGAAAAGCTACGCCCATATGTTTGGGGACGGCGGTTCCAACTACAAACTGACCATGCTGCACTAAAGTGGCTTCATACTGCCAAGGGGAACAACAAGAAACTTCTTCGTTGGAGTTTAGCTCTCCAAGATTTTAATTTTAAAATTCAGCACATCACAGGAGCTTCTAACAAAGTAGCTGATGCACTCTCCCGTGAGAGTTTCCCAGAATTCAGTAGTTAAAAAGTGTTCTTAAAATGTAGAAGTCTGTTAGTTATATACTTAGGGGTATATGTAAAGGTGCATGTGTTGTATTAATCTGTTTATTTTAAAGTTCTAGAAGGAAATCGCCGCCAGTGAGCTTCCCCCCTGTCTGCAATTTGGGGGGCGTGTCATAAACAGATAGCTAAGGGTTAATGTCTCTTCCACCTGAAGCACCTGACCAGAGGACCAATCAGGAAACCGGATTTTTTCAACTCTGGGTGGAGGGAGTTTGTGTCTGAGTCTTTTGTCTGTCTGCCTGCTTTCTCTGAGCTTTGGAGAAGCAGTTTCTACTTTCTAGTCTTCTGTTTCTAAGTGTAAGGACAAAAAAATCAGATAGTAAGTTATATGGTTTCTTTTCTTTGGTATTTGCATGAATATAAGTGCTGGAGTGCTTTAATTTGTATTCTTTTTGAATAAGGCTGTTTATTCAATATTCTTTTAAGCAATTGACCCTGTATTGTATCATCTTAATACAGAGAGCCCATTTGTATGTATTTTTCTTTCTTTTAAAACCTGTTGAAGTTTTTCTTTACTTCAGGGAAATTGAGTCTGTACTCACCAGGGAATTGGTGGGAGGAAGAAATCAAGGGGAGATCTGTGTGTTGGATTGCTAGCCTGATTTTGCATTCCCTCTGGGGGAATAGGAAAGTGCTTTTTGTTTCCAGGACTGGGAACAGAGAGGGGGGAAGGGAAAAAGGATTATTTCCCTTTGTTGTGAGACTCAAGGGATTTGGGTCTTGGGGTCCCCAGGGAAGGTTTTTCAGGGGGACCAGAGTGCCCCAAAACACTCTAATTTTTTGGGTGGTGGCAGCAGGTACCAGGTCCAAGCTAGTAACTAAGCTTGGAGGTTTTCATGCTAACCCCCATATTTTGGACGCTAAGGTCCAAATCTGGGACTAAGGTTATGATAGGAGCCCATACCACGAGTCTGGAAGAGTGCAGGTGGGGAGGGGCAGTGCTGATTCATTCACAGCAGTTTGTCTACATTGGCCAGGAATGGCAAACCGCAGCCACTGGGAGCTGCAGGTGGCTGTGCAAATGTAAACAAAGTGTCTTGTGGCCTGCCAGCAGATGACCCTGATGGGCCACCAGTTGCCCACTACTGCTCTGGACTGTGTGACTTCTGGACTTTCTGCTCCTGCTCCTTCTGTTGGACTTCCTGATATCTTGACTCTGGTTAATGATTTGTGGTTCTGATCTCAAGTTTGTCTCCTGCTTCTGATCTCCTGGAAACTTGGACCCTACCTACCTCAAGACACTTGATTTTTGGTTTGCTCTCTGGTTCTGACTTCCTGGTATCTGACCCAGCCTGATTCCTGCTATGATCAGACCACCCACATCTCAGTCAAGACATTCCCCTTGGCATAGAAAACAAACTCAGTATCTCTCATCTCGTCCTTGATCCCACCTATCTCCCTCAGTCATCTAAACAACTTAATTATTAATTTGATTGCAGTAACACCAGGTGCCCAATAACAAACAAGGATGGTCCCTGTCCCCAAAAGCTTATAATCTAAGTATAGAATGGTCATTTACAACTCTTGCCTTAAACAGCACTCCTCCGATTCCCTCCTGGATCCCTTCCCCTAGGCTTCTGCTCATGTACACCAGTGAAGTTACAAGGAATTAGATCCAATCATTTCATGCAGATCATAAAGTCCCATATGCCTAGGCTGTGTTATCATATGGCAATAACTTCTGGCCATTACTTACCACAGCCTGGATTTGATGAATACCTTTGTAACAGGGGAGACTCAACCACTTGTGCATCTCTTGCTGCTAAACATGGTACTGCAGGCTTTTTCCTCCTCCTGGCATCCCTTGTAGACCGTAAGCCTTGCTTTGTGTGTCTTCAGTGGCTCTAAGCCTTCTGTGGCCTACCCTTCCAGCTAAGTCACAAAGTTCAAAACAAACCCCTTCCAGGTTGGAAAAGAGTCTACCAAACCCAGCTCCAGGCCTTTTAAATTCAGTGTGGCTTCCCAGCAAGCCTGGTACCTTTTTCAGTGTTTACACAACTTCACTAGTAGGGGAACCCAGGCCCACTCATCCAGGTTCCAACCCATGGATCCTATAAACAGAAGCCATACAAGTTATTTCAATTAATTGTTGCTATTTCCCTGGGCTTCTTCCCACCTGACTTCTTAATTTACACCCCTTACCTTAGGGTTCCCAGGTTCTCTCTCTCAGCTTAAGCAAATGCTTCCAGAATCAAACTCTAGCTATCCCTCAATCACCTATGGCCACAGCAGAGTACCCTTTCGTAACCAGTCTTAGCCAGAAACTGATCTGCTACCCTCTGCAGTTCCTTTTATCTGAGCCTGCAGCACTCTAATTGGCAGCTTCTGAAAGGCTTCTCTAGGCAGGCCTGGAGGACCCAACATCACTGCTCCTTTCCTAGGGTGGGGTGTAATAGGTCGGCGGGGCCTTCAGTAAGGGGCCACAATAGGCCTGATAGGTTGTCTCGCAAGCTCTAACAACACCATGGCCCACCTACCCATCCTTTATTTAGCTAGATTTTTTTTCTAATTTCTGTATCATATTACAGAGAAAGCAGGTATATCCAGTCACGGAAGCAGCTGTGTGGATATTAATGGGAGCCTATAAAACTGCATAACAAGCTATAGCCACAAACCCAGATACTCTGATTCTGAAACCACGTGCAATGCTAACAAGCTGCAGGTGTAGACATGAAGAAATTAACTGTCAATCCCTTGATCATGGTTCAGCATTCTTCCCAAAAGCACTTGCAGATCTGTCATATATTTTGGTAATTTCCCTTTTAATTGATTCAGTTTTCAATGTGCAGCCATCATTTTTACCTAGCCATGGAGAAATTCCTGTTTTTGCCTTTGACGTACAGAAGATTTATGCACAACAAAAGAGAACATAAGCCTGAGAAACGTAGGATAAGCCAGACATTTAAGAGCAAAATTTGCATGAGGATGCAGAAAGGCAAACAGAGATACAGGGTGGATTGAAGAAGCAGAACGCCTGCCCCTGTAAGACAAAATCTGTGGGGCAGGGGTGAGGTTGAAGTGTTATGACATCTGCATCAAGCTCAAGTTCCTGTGACACTTCAGGTGGATTCCATATAGACAAATCTGAGGAAATGAGTTCAGGACTGATCTTCATGGCATCATTCCTCAGAGTTCAGTTTACAAATGTGAAATCTCTAACCAAATTGAGATTAGAGGATATTGATAAGCAACTAAATATGGCATTTGTTTCCATTACTAATATGTCCCCTTGGTTCCCCCGCCTTATTAAAAAGACTCAAGGGAATGCCAGATATTTAGACAATTGTCCAATAACAAGTTGAGAACCTTTACAGCTCTCTGTTTTCAGTCCATGAAGTCGTTTAATTAGAAGGCTGGTATACTGGCACTGAGAAACGTAACTGCCTCTCTCCATGCAGCTCTGGGCAGATGGAAGATACACTCCATTATTCATTATATTGTAATTTGTATTGCCACTTGAGGTCAAAATGGCTTTCCATGTTTTTGTCCTGTATGCTTTTTGCTATGACTTCTCGGTTAGGCTCTGACAATGTACCTGTAATCCGAGCAGTTTCCCTATTTCCATGGTCAACCACTAAAATAAGGAAAAGGCAAGCGGCATGGTGATTCTATGATGATGATACTTTAATGAGTTTATGTTTTTTTTTATTTGCTTATATATGTATTTTAATATTATAAGTCTTATTGTACTGTCTTTTCCTTTTGGCTTTTTGGCCTATGGCTAAATCACTATTAATAGTCTTGATTTAGCATCATTCCATGGGAAAGCTGAGGGAATTTCTAATCTCAGCATTAACTCACATTCTGTATCTGAGGGCACGTTTTGAGCTGGATGACTGCCTGGTGGCATTCTTATGTTGCCTTCACGGGGACATATAAGGGCAATATTATCATCACCAACTTCTTATCCTGCAGCTGCAGAATTTATGGTTCCTCACTCCCATCTCTGCTTCCACACAACTTTCCTGTGTGTAATTGCACCTCTACAGGGAAGTCTGATTGTCCTGGTGCCCTGAAGAACAAGAACCCATTTGTACTACAGAAAGACTGTGCCTGAATGTGGAAATCCCAGTCTGTGGGATGCTCTCTGCCAATTCCACTAAAGGACATTCAAGGTATAAGGAAAGTAGTGGGTCAAAGTGTTCCTCTTACTCACTTCCTGAAATCAATGGGGTTTCACACGTTCAAATGAGAACAGAAGTTTATCTACTGTGTTTTATGGCATGCCATTCTTCTATAGGTTCCTCTATGTTGCCTGTTTATCCTATGATGCCTGTTTATCCTATCAACAAGCTTTGAATATACTATGCACTCAGAAGCCTTTGATATAATTTAAGTGGACATCACAGACACAAGAAGAATATAATAAGCATTTTTTCCCTGACCAAAATGCAGAAATTCGTAATGGTCACTTCCAATACAGCTGATCTACTTAAATTGCTGCATTGATATAAGGCAGCCTGATGTGGTCCAAAGTAACTTCTCCAAGTTTTAGGTTTCCCAGTTGTATCATGTCTTAGGATTTACTGTTGTGCACTATGTTTTCTTTGTAAATTATTAGCATCCATTTTCAGACTCAGTGCCAGTTCCTCTGCTGGTGAAAATCACTGTAGATCTAATTAAATCAATGGAATGCCACTGATCTACATCAGCAGAAGGATGAGGCCTGAGAATGTGTAGTCTTAAACTGAAAATGCCTATGAAAATCTAGTGTGTGTGAGTCTTCTGAAGCCACCTTTAACTTTTGCTTGCATATGATCTATCAAAAACAGACATGTGATCTGTTTGAGTTTTTGTTCATGGAATTTTCCATGATTCTTCTTCTATGACTGTTTCCACTGGCTGAAGAGTATGCGCAAAATACATTCAGCTGAGAAAAGAAAATTTTCCGTAAATAGTTTTGTGAGATGGATGTTCAATATTGATAAACAAGAGACGACAAAAAAACGAGACATGCATCTAAAGTCTTAGGGAAAAATCGCAGTAAAAGTTATTTTCAGATACATATTTTTTTCCCCTGCAGTTAATATTAGATTCAGTTGATGAAGCAATAGCACTTGCCTAAGGTATCACCATAGAAACAATGAATATAAATTGAAAATATATTCTTTTACAAAGCAAAGATTATCACATTTTTATTTCAAATAATGGTAACAAATTCTTTGTGTTTCATCTTTTCAGGGTTTTTATTGTAAAATGTAAAAGTCATTCTATTGACAGATGTCTCTTTCAGCTGAAAATGTCTATGCATGTGTATGCAGTGTCAGGTGTCTGCTAGTGATTTAACTACATTATCCAAAGTTTGACAGTTTAAAGCTACCTATACCCATTATATTCCTGCTTGTTGAAAGTCTCCTCTCAACAGTACTTATTTTTTGGGGGGTGGTTGCCATGGCAACTTGATATCACCTTATAATTGATGAGCTACTGCTAAAAAGACAAACCATTTTTGGTCTGAAAAAGAAGATGGGGGAAAGCTTTTGAACACACATACTAAACCATATTTCAGTATCTTTGATAACCCTGTCATCAAAGGCAGATAGTGCACTTATACGGCAAGATCTGTAGCAGTCTCCAAAACATTTCTGCCATTTAGATGTATTAGAAGTGTTTAACAAGCAGAACATTGTAGGGCAAAAATTAAAAATGGAGATTTTTCCAAACATTAATGCTGACTTATAGGGGTTAGTATTAAATGCCACAGGGGACAGAGTTGATTGATTCCCCAGGGCCTAATATTACAGGATGCAGGAGAGGTCTTATGATAGGAAGAGATAACTATTGGGACAGGCCTGATATTCAGAGCTTTTTCTTATATGGGTACCTATTAATAATATATGGAGATATACCTATGTCATACAGCTGGAAAGGACCTTGAGAAATTGAGTCTAGGCCCCTGCCTTCACTAGGAGGACCAAGTACTGATTGTGCCCTGGATCCTTAAGTAGCCTCCTCAAGGATTGAACTCACAGTCCTGGGTTTAAGAGGCCAATGCTCAAACCACTGAGCTATCCCTTACCCCTCACAGTTTGTCCCAATTGTTCATACTTGCTGTCTGGTCATTCTGAATAACTAGTATTTAGGAGCCCTTGATTCTACTTCCATTAATTCCATACTGTGTTAGGGTAATTCTGTCCCATGAGAAAACAACTCCAAAGATGCTATTTGCAGTGGCTCCTGCAAGCCTTTCCTCAAAGCTAGAGGCCCTGGGATAATGCAGAATTCACAGAGGGAGAAGTGCCTTGACCCCGTATTTACTAGGCTTCCCAATCCCCAAGATCAGAGGAGGCAGGACCCATTTCCCTACTTAGCTACAGCCTCCCTAAAGTTGCTCTGATTGCCCCTCACCCCTAGCTGCAGATCCAGTAGGTGTCACTCTGCCAGAAGCTGGATTTGTAGCTCCTCAAAAACCAGTGATGAAGGTGGTGAAGAGGGAGTTAGTGAAACTTTGAGCTTTGTGGATTTCTACACAAACATCCAAGAGCTGAGCAGAGATGGTGCAGCATTTGCTCTTGCATACCTTTTCTCAGCTAAACCCTAGGCTAAAGCTCCTTCTATGCACAACCCCAGTGGAGGACTTCTGAGTCTTGCAGGGGGTATGGGGCAATGGAGGTGACATTGCCCCCAGCTTCACTGGATGGGGGGCAGATAGGCACTCGGAAGAGACCCTCTATGAACCTAATAGAGGGTGTTCAGAGCTGTTTTCAGGAGCCTTTTGCAGCACACAACAAAAAATTTATTGACCCTACAAATTTATGAACAATATTACATTCTTTTTGGCCATTCTTATATTAACTTTATAAGTATATCCCCATATACATAGCTATATATATACATACACCTCCAGTGACACAGGACACTCAGGATGGTTCTGGATATGCTTGACAGAATTCTCTTTCTCTCTCTCTCTCTAATCATTTGATGGGTAATGTCAGTGTTTATTTGTAAGTATTTTGTCTGATTTTTATTGATTGAAATTTCCACAGTTCCGGGAGATTCAGGGGTGCAGGGAGAGCAGGCAGGACAGTCAAACAATGACTATTTAATGACACCAGACATTGAGATTCAAAAAGTTACAGCTACCGAAATGGTGTCTCTCCTTCATCTCCTCTAATGCCAGCATTGCAACATGTTTTATCCACATTAAAGTGGTACTCTAATAAGTTCTTAAGCAGCATTTTTCTTACTTTGCCTATCTGTAAATTTCTATTATTGAGGGAAATATTCATTTATTATTTTTTGTCTTTATAGTGGAATTGACATTTACTGACAAAAATTGAATCCTTCTAAGCCTAGTTATGGACAAATTCTAGCACTGATTCTCGCTCCTCTGTGGTGATCCATTTTTGCCAAGAAGTTTGGATCAAACTGATAAAACCTCAATATGTACCTAAGTATTTGGGGCAGGGATAATCTTTTGGTTCCATGTCTACAGAGTGCCTAGTACAATAGAGTACTTGTCTGTGACAGTTTTCAAATTTCAATTATAATTAGAAATCAAGTAGCAGTTTATTCCAGCCAGATGTTCAAAATGTCACTCAGCAATGAAGCAAAACTTTATGGAAGTGGGTTCACTCTCTCTCTTTCTCTCCCTCTGCTAAATGCTGCCAAGGCCAGATTCATGCAAGAGAGAACTGAAAAACAAACAACTTTGTCAAATGAATGACAGTTGTAATAGTTATTTACAACACTTTGCTTTAAAATTCAAATGAATCGTTCTAAAGATAATTTCTGATTTTTGATTTTCATTCTGAACTGCTATTTCATAAACATTCACTTGTGGTGCAACCTACATATGTACCCATTTTCTATGAATATTGAACTTGGGCAAGTATCTCTGGAATTCTTTTTCAGAATCTGAAAGTAGATAAATCACGCTTAGAAAGGCTGATTGAGAATTTAAACAACAACATCAACCCTAAATTACCACCTATCATGAATTGGGCCAAGGATATCCACAAATTTATATATACTGGACTAGATTGTGTCTTTAGGCCCAGCACTGAGGAAGGGGCTCTCTGCCCATTTATAGTAACAGCATCAGCTATGCAGACCTTTCTTTCACTCACAGACAGGCCTTACAGCCACCCCCATCACCACACCGTACCCCACCTGTGCATGTCTGTTTTATAGCTAGGGCACAATCTAGTTCATTATTAGTAAGTACTTTTCCTATATTGTGTGGACTAAGGGCTAGATTCACAAAGTGGTGTAGACATTGTAAAGCCTAACTCCTAAGTGCCTCAGCACTCAATGGGAATCGCAGCCCCAAGTTAGGCGCCAGGCTGCCTATCCAATGCATGGGGGAGTTAGGTGCCTCTGAAAGGAATCTCGAAGGCCCGCTGAAACTGAGTGGGGGCCACCGAAGCTGGCCAGGGTGAAGTACAGATTGCAATTTTGTCTCCTTGTACGCCTCAGCTGTTTCCAGCTGTTGTCTCTTGCCTTGTACTTAAACTATAATCTATTTAGGGTATGAGATGTCTTTTTGTTATGTGTTTGCACAGCATCTAGTATGATGATCTCATCGTGGTCCATGACGGAAGTGCCTCGGTGCTACTAATAATACTACTAATAAACCATAAGAATGACTTTGTTTCCATTCCCATTTCCCCCCATGTCTCTCCAAAACCACCTGCAACTCATCTCATGTGGCAAAGAAAGGCTGTTAAATAATTAACCCTTAGTCAAGTCATTTCTGATTAGAGCTGGGAGTACTTTATCCAAACTTGCATCCAGAGTCGTTTCAGCTCCTATAATTTCTCTGCGGCTCTCCTAATCAATGTTTACTAACAGAGGAAACTAGTACGGGCATGGACTATTTGCTTCTTCTGATTTAACAAAAATGATACTGATCACATCTGCAGCTTTACTGGAGATGTCACAGGGGACTATTGCTGTGTTTAATAAATTGGTTAAAGTAATCCCTACAGGCTTTTTCCCTCCTTTTCTTCAATTTATATCACCAAGACCCAAAATCATTAATAATACATTAGGTTTTTAATTAAAGATTTTTTATTACATCATGAATGAATTTAAAATGTAAACCACTGATTAAAACAAAGAAAATGGGACTCGGCCAACTAGATTAAAAAAAAATTATCATTGAAGGGACAATTAATGAGAGCTAGCCATGTACTGCATCAACAATATAGTTTTAACAGGAAGTTAGCATGTTAAAAATGAACAGTATATTAACATAATCTGAATTAAAAAACGATACACCAGGTATAATTAGTATTTTATGATCATCTTCATAGCTTCAGTTCTCTTTTGGGCAGATTGTATCCAGTGTTACGTCTCCTGAATCTACATGAACTGCACGATTTGGTCCATTCACGAAATGACATGTTATACGTGCATCATAGATTCATGGATTTTGAGAGACAGTTATAATCATTTACCTTGTCTACCTGCATAACACAGGCCAAAGAAGCTCACCCGTTAATTTCTGCATCAGGCTCATAACTTTTTAAGAGAGATCCAGTCTTGATTTAAAGCCTTGATGGAGAATCTGACACATCTGGAGGTAAATTCTTCCCATGGCTAATTACCCTTACTTACAAATGAGTCATTTCTAGTCTGAATTTTTTTAGCTTCAGCTTCTAGCCATTGGATCTCACTGTGCTTTTTTTCCCCTCTACTAGATTAAAGGGCCCTCTACTTTCAGAAATCTCTTCCCCATTGAGATACTTATAGATTGTGATCAAGCCATCTCTTAACCTTCACTTGGATAAAATAAGCAGATTCAGTTTCTTAAGTTGATTATTATAAGGCAGGTTTTCCAGAACGTGAATCATTCTTGGATCTCTTTTTTGAACTCTCTTTAATTTTTCAACATTTCTTTTGAAATATGGACTCCAGTAATGGGCACAGTACTTCAGTAATGGTGTCATTAATACTGTGCAGTGAAGTAATTCCTTCTCCCTACTTGACCGTTTATGTTGGTTATGTTAGATAAGACCTAATAACTTTTTCTCAGCTGTTCTTTTTTAGTTCCCAAGAATTTAAAGATACATTAGTGTTTATTCCATTTGTTACTTTTTATGACATGCTATATTTGAGAATGCATAACTGTTTCTATTACAACCCATAGTTTTCAGTGACCAAGAACTTTATGAAACTTTCAACTTCCTAACATTTTCTGTGGCTGATCCCTGCCAGAGTTGATTTTTTTTTTCTGGTATATTTGAGTAAAAAATCAGCCATCCTTGAGCAAGAAGAAATTGAAAGAAATAAACTGTTCCCAGTATAGTAATAATCTGTAATTTGTTTTGAACAGCCCCATATGCAAAACAATTGTGGATTAAAATATGTAGTTTAGTAGAGTGTTAACCCTCACTGAGATTCAAAATATTTCCTTGTTCCAAGGTGAGGGGGGGACTATCTCAAGCAGTAGAGCTAATAAGTCTCTACACTGATGCTTTTTCATTAACTTTAACCTATTTTTGCTTGTATGTGCACATTTTAATACTGACTTGAGGTTTCTTTAAAAAAAAAACCCCTAGGAACTACCATATAAAATAATGTTATTACATCATTTTGGCCAGGCAGTGAAACTCTCCGAAGTCAGAAATTGGGAAACCTACAAATATGTGGCAGATATTTTTTGGTCCTTGTTACCCAGGAGGTCAGACTAGATGATCATCATGGTCCCTTTTAGCCCTAAAATCAACAACATATAAAAACGTAATGCACAAGTTTATCTCTGCTTCCTTGTGTATAGGCACAGTGCTGCAAACTTTGATTATGAACATATACGTTTTCTCAGTTAATACAATGCAATATTGCTCCTTTTTTTCCCTAAAACATTAGAAAGAAATATGTAGCAGCATGAAGAACTGAGCACTCATGAATTCTAATCTCATTCTGGCCCTAATTCACCAGCTTTCCTTGGGAACTCACTTCAGATCTCTGTGCTTCTCTGCAAAATAGTAATAGTACTTGCTTACCCATCACACACGCTGAAAGAAACCCATGCTGGCACAACAGAACTCTGTTGAACCGTAGTGGCCCACAGACAGAGGTTCAAGCAGTGACAATTCTTGTTTTTAAATCCAGAGGCCAGGCTTCAATCTCTTCTGCCAAGAGCACATCCAGGGGCTGCTTTACATGAAGATTAACGTATGTAAAGCACTTGGAGTTCCTTGGAGGGGAAGTACTTTAGAAGTACATCATAATGCAAACTGGAAACTGCAGCTGGTGAAGAATGCAGGACCTCATTTGTTAAGCAATGTATCTCCATGGCAGCACCTGACAGAAGGACTTTGGAATCTGCATCAGCCACCTGTTGTTTCCGGGTGGAGTTTCAAGGGTCACCTCTATCCCCATGTCACAGAACCATAGCTTCAGTGAGGGCACCTGAGCTGCAGCCACTTCCCAGAGATAGCCAGGGATATTTTCCATGGGGCGCCCTCAGCTTTACAACCTGCTCCACCCACTTTCTTCTTGGTCCAATGTAATCCAAACTTTGCTGACATTTAGGGACTACAGTAAGGCCTATCTCTTTGTGCAGGTATATAGAAAAGAACAGATGTGATATTAGCTGATATTTGTGGTAAGAGGGGTGTATTGTTTAGGCTTTCATGTCTCAAGTTACACCTCTAGCCTGATATAATGTGACCCGATATAACACAAATTTGGATATAACACAGTAAAGCAGTGCTCCAAGGGGGCGGGGCTGTGCACCCTGGTGGATCAAAGCAAGTTCGATATAACATGGTTTCACCTATAATGCGGCAAGATTTTTTGGTTCCCAAGGACAGCGTTATATTGGGGTAGAGGTGTAATTATTCACAGTGTTTTGCTGGGAGGAGTGACTCCTGGTCTATTTTTCAAGTGCAATATTTTTAATTCATGGCAAAGAGTCCTTGAGCTTAGAGTAGACACTTTTTTATACGTTTTATAAAATCCAAATAAAAAAATACATAAATACTGTATATCTCAGACAAACAAGAAATTTATTTCTATAAGAAGTGCTCAGTAAACTGTATTTAGGGAACACACTGCAAATGAAGTGTAACAAAGACTGACAGTAAAAAATATTCTTTTATGGGAGTTTAGAATTAGATTCCAGCATTGGCGCTTTCAGTAGCTCAACAACACTCTCGGCGGTAATTTGTTAGTACATCTTATGGCAATGCTCTATTACTGCTTACCACAAAAAGTTCAATACTCATCACCTAGAAAAACACACATGAGCGTGATCCAACCCTGTGTTACTTCAGTTTTTCATCAGTTGACTGCCCTTAAAAGCAGTTGAGTTCACTGGTGTGAAAAACTGGAGCAATGCAATGGTGACTCAAGCCCATATATTTTAATGTCATGTTATGGAAAACTCTAATCTACTTGTAGCCGTCTATTTTGAAATACATTAATAATTTTAAACCAGTATCATGCAAGACTCATCCTGCTAATGTGATGGATACCATCTTTGCCAGCATACCAGATATGTGTTAATGCTCTTTGACCTAGCCTTCTTTGAAACAGGACTATATCAGAACCCATTAATGAACTTTTAATGCATGTCAGCAGGGTCCACATGGACAGTTAGTGTGCAGCAGACTAGCAGAGGGTATTTTCACCCCCTGCCCAGCTTGCTGTAAACTAAATGTTTGTGTACACAGGCCCTACATATCAATTCTGCATCAGATCAAATTCTTATTCATTACAGAAGTACACACAATGTTAAAAAAGCACACCAGAAATGAATGTAAAGTTCAAAGTATTAACATTCAGTATTAGACTTATAGCCAAACTGCTTTTGCCTATCCTCATTGTCTTCCACCTCATCTACTGCAACCTTTTTGGTCACACAAACATACACACATTGCCCATCTCCAGTTCACATAAATGCAACATCCAAAGTCATCTTCCGGGCTTGTCCATTTGATTACAGGGCTGCCCTCTTTTGAGTTCTTTCACTGGGTCTTCACCTGCTTTCTCACCTTTAAACAACAGTTCACTTCCCTGAAGCCTCTACACAACGTTGTCATTCTCTACACATTCTCCCTTGTCAAGTTTCCCATCATGCCTTGCCTGCCTCTGCTCCATCAGCATTCAGGAATTGGTTGTTCCTTATTGACCCCTATACATGGTATGGCCTCCTTGAACTGTTGTGAAGGACCCCTGTTGCCCTGCTCACTTTTAATTCCCTCGTAAGAATCCACTTCTGCCATGAGTCTTTTAATTTGTATAGAAAATGTCCTTGTTTCACTTCCCTGATTTCTGTCTACTTACCTCTCCATCAGTTACTTGGCTGTGAGCTCCTCTGGGCAGGACTGTTCCTTCTTGAATGTCTGAAAAGTGTCATAGCACATTTTGGGCACTTCCACAAAACAAACAATAAAGAACAATATGCAGCACTGTACCTGGGGCGGAATCTGATGCTTATTGTTAGTGTTTATCTCATAAACAGCACAGCAAAGAGTCACATAAGAACCATGCAATTTAAAAGGCATAACAAATAGGACCTGTAGGTATGATTTAATTTTTCAATGACAAAATATATTATTCATGAATAATTCGTTCAATATAAGTAATCTGTTACAAGGAAGGAGCAAACAAATTGTTCTTGATCCGAGAATGGGCTGGCCGTTGATTATTTCACCTTCTGCTCTTCTTGATTGTGTGACAGAGGGAAGCATTCCTGGAAACTTAGCAAAAGAAGATTAATGAGGACGAAAACATATGGAGTATTTAAATACAGCCTGATATATCTGAGATAGGGTGGCCTGGGACCTACCTCCTTGATACCCAGGAACTGTAGATGTAGAAAGACATCACCTGGAAGAGTACAGAAAGACTTTTGTTAGCCTTTCCAATTTCTCCCAATCCATAATTGAAACTTTAGCTGATCATATTGCTCAGCTTCTGGGAAATCAGGGCAAGTCTGAGTGATTAAATTGCAGCGAAGACCCTTAATAACTTGCCTTTAGCTTTTCCCTAGACTTGTATATTCGAAGCCAATATATAGAAACCTTGTGTGTAGTGCTATTTCCAACATTAACAAATTAATCAGAGAGGAAGTTTTTGATACTGCAGTTGCTATATTTCAAGCCAGAGGACTTATCTACCTTATGTAATCAATCCACAGAGTTCCCTGGCCAGACAAGCTGAATTGAATGTACTAATGCTAGGCTGCCTAACTTATTAAAATGACTAAGATGTCCCATTTGCATCCTAGGTTTTTTATTCTTCTATAAAAAATGTACAAGTGCATCTGTTCATCTTTGTAATATACTCTCTGGGCAAGGAAAGAGAGAGTACCTGAATTAAATAAAGCCGGCTTGGAAGAACATTTGTTTTTATTACAAATATCCTACCTATGAGGGATAGAGGTTGTGGCTATTTTTCTAAATCTCATTTCATTTATTTATTTTGCTCATGATCAGTATCATTTCAAACAATTCTCCAAGTGTTGATCCTTGTGAGGATGGAGGGTCGGGGGATGAGAGTTAAATGAAATACACCGGTAGGTAAACCTATTTGTGATCCATTCAAATAGAAACTCCATATCAGAATGCTGCCATTGCTAATAGACGGGGGGTGGGGTACTTCTGATACATTTTTGATTGACCTTTGACTGGTTCAATCCCATCCACTGACCACCAGAGTCTGTTGATGTTATACTAAAGCATGCATCATTAAGGCCTTATGTGATCAATATTGACCCAATTAGTTAAATTCAGTTGAGGGTTATTCACAGAAAGCACTCACTCTCATATCTTTACTTAAAGGGGTCAAAAATTAAATAACTGAACCACCAACAGGTGCTTGTGGCTAGGGAATGTCATCATATAGCTGTATTGATACAGAGGAAACAGGATAGTCTAGTGGTTAGGATGTTGGCCTTGTTGGGAGATCTGGGACAGCTGGGAGCTAGGGATACAAATATGAATATAACCCAATTAACTAAAACCTGACATTTATAACAGACAGTGTGATTGGTAAAATAAAAGGGCATGTAATAAATAAGATGAAAGTATGACATTATTATACAGAAAAGAAAATGTTCAAAGGGAGATTTCAAGAAGGAAATTTATATTAGGAAAACAGTTAACTATGTCTCAATAAAGGGAATATATTTTGCATCCAAGCATAGAATCATAGAAACATAAGGCTGGAAGGGACCTCACAAGGTCATCTAGTCCATCCTCACATGCTGATGCAGGACCAAGTGAACCTAAGTCATCCCTCACAGATATTTGTCTAACCTTTTCTTAAAAATCTCCAGTGATGGGGATTCCACAGCCCCTCTTGGTAACACATGCAGGAGGGAAATCATAACAATTATTGTTTCATGGGAATCAGAACTGCACATTATTTTAAGCTGATATAGTCTTATATTTTTAGCCTATGTAAAAAGCTGACAAATTTGTTCACTTATGTGACTTGAACTCAGTCTAAACAAGGAGGCTCCTTTACAATTTATCAATTTCCAAAGGCTGTTTCCCTAGGGATTTATAACTGGAGTTGAAGTACCTTCCCATTATGTATAATTTCTCCGTCCTCAAGTTTAGAAGAGAGCAGCTGGATACAGTCACAAAAAATAATAGTATCAATAATAAGATTCTCAGTGATCCAAATCCTAATTTCAAAGGTAACCATGTTTCTCTCCTCTCTTAAAGTTGCTGTGGAAGTTCACATTTTTGTTGTAAAGCTATTTTCATTAAAGAGATCATGTTGTATGAAACAATCACCAACTACTGATTTCTTTTCTTCTTGACTGGTAATTTATTAGTATTATCTCTGCAGCTAAAACACTTGGGATATTTAAGAGAACTCATCATCTGAAGTACAGGTGATGAGTGCCTCCTGAGAGGTGCTAAGCAACCTTAGTCCTTGATCCTTCAATTTACAATGCATTAGCAGATTTCTGCACCCACATGGAGCCTTGTTGAATTCAGCAGGCCCCTGCACAAGTTCAGCAGCTATCCTGTGCATCAAACATTGCAGGATTGGGGTCTGTACCATGGAGTCAGATGGCCCGCATTCCCTGCAGGGACTGTTATTAACAGGACACCAGGGGAACAGGGAACACAGGGAGTTAAGCTGGAAGCAACTCAGCAGCACGGACTCAGCTGTCCAAAGGGTTTAATAAAGTTCCATTTGCTCAAATTAACTTGCATTTGGCATCTCTCTTTGCTAGTGAAACATGGTGGCAGCATCTTAGCTGTAAGTTCTCTGAGTAGCCAATCAGATTTGTGAAAGAAGTGTGGGTTTTATGATAAAAGCATGAAATTTGCTGGAGTCTTAGGGCATGACCAGATAAAGATTTTCAGATACAGGGCTGCAGCAATTCCGCACTGAGCCAGTGGAGCCTGACCAATCACTGTGGGCCCAAGAAACCATGTCCCCTCACCCCTGATGTGCATGCTCCAGGTGGAGGGGACAGGTAAAGAAGGAAACCCAGCTCAGTCTGGGCTGGTGGAGGAGGAGGAAGGACATGTTCTGCAGGCTTCTGCAGAGGAACCTGTGACTGTCCAGGCTGTTGGGACTGTGGACCTGGACTATACTGTGGACAACTAGCCAACAGTGGATATTGACTGGGAATTCAAGCTGCTGCCAGCCGAGGAGATGCCCGAGATGGGCCATATGATAGGAATTGACCCCAGGGAATGTATTAGAAGCCAGTGCATGAACATTTAAGAGAAATTTTCTGGCTTCCTAGGGCCCTGTGTTGGAACCCGATGGAGTACTGTGGGCAGGGCCTTCCTTAGATATACGTGGCTGCATTGGACACCTAAAAAATTGGGGCACCACCCTCACCGGCTGCGGTGTGGACTCCTCTCTTCTTTGACCCCTCCCCTGTGCTGGGCTGGCAGGCTTCTCCCTGACCTGACCCCCCCGGCCCCTCCCCTCTGCCCACTGTCTCTGCAGCCGGTTGGCTGAGGGCTCTGGCTTGGGCCAGGGCTCGGGCCAGAAGAGAAAGTTTGCATGTGAATGAGCAGGGGGAACTGGGCCAGGCGGAGAGGGCAAGGCTGGGAACAGAGTGCGGGAGGGGGAGGAAGAGGGATACCCGGGGAGGCTGGGAAGAGAACAGGGGAACTGAACCTGGGGTGTAGAGGTGGGCACAGGATTTGGGGGAGCGGCGGAGGACCTGGGCTTGGAGGGAATGTGCTAGGGCCTCCTGGGGAGCAGGCTGGTGGCTCCAGGGGAGAGCAGCTATCCCAAGCAGCCCCACACTGTACCTGCACCTCTCCCCTATCTGCCCACATGCCCTTCCCTGGCAACTCCCTTCAATCTCTCTTCTAGTCTCCTTTTCACTCCACATCCCTCATGTGGGGTGAAGTTTAAGCTCAGAAGCTGAGGACCCCTTTGGACCCTAACCTTTCCTCTCCTCCCTCCTCCAGCAGGGATCAGCAGCAAACAGGGGCTGGGAGGAGGGAGAGGTACACATACAACCAGGCTGGGGAGGAGGGAAAGTTAAAGGAAAATAAAAGAAGAGTGACATTTGCTTTTCCTGCCTACTCACAATATTCCAGTGTCAACAGGAGGAAACCAACACTAAAAGAAAAGAAGGAGGAGGATGTACCTGGAGCAGAAAAGCATCAATCAGGGCTGCAGAATACAAGGGAGGGAGTATCCTCTTAGCTGGGGAGGAAGATGGACTTGCACTTGATAAGGCTTGTTGTGGAAAATCGACCACACGGTTGATTTTAGATTAGACAGCCTGAGGCACCTTTATTTTATACAAGCATATATGCAGGGAGAGACAGCATAGACCCCACGCAAGAGGCAGGCTGCTCTGCTTTTTACAAATTTTACCATACTTATAAAGGTTAAAACCACAAAACATAGCACGCTTGTTACACTTGTTATTTGCCTTATTTGGAATATAATGTTGATAACAAGCAAGCTGACCAATTAATTCTCCATCTATGGTGAAACCCCAATTTTCCATCTATGGCTTTTCCTGTTATTGTCTTTGCCAGTCAAGTCTGCGGTTTGAACATTCTAGCACCTTTTCTGTAGTCCTGACAGCAGGCTCAGCTGTTGTAACTTAACAGATCTCCTGGCTCCCCTTTATCCAATTTCCAGTTCCTCTTAGTTGGGGCCCTGACCACATGTATGCCCTTTATACAGGATAAACAAGCTTAGCTGTTGCTTTATAGCTGTGCTTAACAGGCCTTAGGCCTGCGAGCTTAGTGGTTGCTTTATAACTTTTGCTCAGGCCTAAAGGGTTGAGGGGGGGGTTTCCCTAACAGGCTGGAGTAGCTGAAAACTTTTATTTTGGGGAAAGGAACATTATTTATTTTTTCTTGTGGATCCAACTGTCTCCATGGCTGTCTCTCGAGCTGGTAACATTTTGCATGGAGAGTTCTAAACAGTACAGAATTGAGTGGGATTTTAAGGGTCCCTTCAAGAATGCAGCACCTTCTTCCTCACCCATGGGAAAGACCTTTAAAAACTGCCTTAAATAATCCAAAACAAAAGCCACTGCTTAGGGCTCCAGCCCCACTGTTGAGGCATTGTTGAAACTGCGTGCTGAGTTATACCCAGTACAATCCCACTGAGCTGTGTATGGCAACCAAGTGTGTAAATCAGGGCTGAAAAAGAGACTGGTCCCTGAATATAATTCCTTTTTTTATTAAACTGCGCATCCCAGGCATCTCTTTAATTTTCAGGATTAGAGGGAAATGCTCTATTTTAGAGAGAATGAAAGGCCATTTGGGAGTTATTGGCCCAGAGCAGTGGTAGGCAAGGGCATGGAGGAGGGCTGGACTCCACCATTGGTATCAACTATTTATTTTTTGTCATTCAGATGGATTTTGGGTCACGGCTGACATCTCAGCCATCATGTAAAATGCTTCCCTGTGGCCTTTTGAAAAGCACACAGAGGTATCTCACTGCCAAGTCCCTACCCTAGGAGGGGAGGGGAGGGGGAAGCCTGCAGGGTGATCTCCCATCTCCATTCAGCCAGTGGCCTGTGCTTGCCACTACCATGCTGGAGCCGCCACATTTATTTATTGACAAAATTTGCAGAATTTTGCAGAGTTTTAAAATATTGTGCACAAAATTTAATTTTTTGATGCTGAATTCCCTCAGGAATATGGGGTGCTGGACAGTTGAGGGGTGGGGTGGAGGCTGTGAGTGGGGTGCTGGGCAGTGGGAGGGGCTGTGGTTGGGAGATTGCTGGGCATAGGGATCTGTGGTAGAGATCTCTGGGTGAGGGGCCACTGGGCATGAGAGTTGCTGGGTATAAGGAGGTGGGAGGTACCGGGCAGATGTGGGGGTTGTGGCAGGGCATGCTGGCTGCGCAGGGCTGGGGTTGGGGGCACAGGTGGGAGGGAAGTGCAAGGGTTAGGGGTTAAGGCAGCATAATTAAACTGTTTTTAATAATATGAATGTGTCAAGTTTTCCAGTACTGTAAGCTTACGATTGGGGGGAGGGATAGCTCAGTGGTTTGAGGATGAGCCTATTAAGCCTAGCATTATGAGCTCAGTCCTTGAGGGGGCCACCTAGGGATCTGTTGGAAAATCAGTACTTAGTCCTGCTAGTGAAGGCAGGGGGCTGGACTCAGTGACCTTTCAATGTCTGTTCTAGGAGATACATGTTGCTAAGAGCAAGTCAGGCATAGGGGCATCAGTTTAATAATACTGCATAGACCCCATAAATCCTAAGGACAGCCCTGAGTGTAGGCCCAGGTTCCACTTGCCACTAGATGTGCCCAGCAGGGGCCCTAACTAGAGACTGAGTGTTCACTTTTCCCCATCCCAGGGCTGCAGACTGTCTGTTTGCTCTGCCCTGCCCAGAGGGTCAGAGCCCCTGCCGCTGCTATCGTTCACCAGTTCAGGAGGCTAGAGACTGGGTGTTTGGTCTGCCCTGTCAGGAGCCTGGATCACCACTATGGAAATTGCCTGACCCAACAGGGAATCTTGACAATCGTGTGACAGGGTGTACCAAGACCAGACTGGGCCAACAGGAGCAGCCCCAGTCGACACACCAGGCCTCCTGTGACGCAGGCCATTACCCAAGCTTGCCCTGTCGTCTGTGGCAGACTATAAAATTCAGACTGGATTTTTGTTACTGATGCTTTTCTGATATTGACTATTTATGGTTTTAAACCACCCCAGTGGTATTTTTTTGTTTTGTGCCTTGGCCTCCCTAATTTTGTTCCTACATACTTATGTTATTTGTTTATATTCATCCTTTGTAAATTGACCTAATTTACACTTTTTGTAGGACTCTTTGATTTTTAGATCATTGAAGATCTCCTGGTTAAGCTAGGGTGGTTTCTTGCCATATTATCTATCTTTCCTATGCATTGAGATAGTTTGCTCTTGTGCCTTAATAATGTCTCTCTGAAAAACTGTGATAGGTCTTCAACTTTTTCCACCTCACACATGCTTCCCATGGGATCTTACCTACCAAATCCCTGAGTTTGCTAAAGTCTGGCTTCTTGAAATCCATTGTCCTTATTTTGCTGTTCTCCCTCCTACCATTCCTTAGAATCATGAACTCTACCATTTCATGATCACTTTCCCCCAAGCTGCCTTCCATTTTCAAATTCTCAATCAGTTCCTCCCTATTTGTCAAAATCAAATCTAGAACAGCCTGTGACAATCTGTAACCCCCATATTCCTCATTTATACATTAATTGTGGTCTTGCATATAAAACATGCCTTGTAAGGTATCAGGGGAAAGATTATGATTTGCTTAAGTCATTTCTCTATCCATATATGTGTATCATTACTCATATGAAGTTATGAGAATTGAGTTATATGGTGGTCACTAAAACAAACTTTAAGTTGAGGATTCAGTCAGATATTAGCTCCCCAGCGGCAACACAGGGGTGTAAAACAACCTATCAACAGCCATTGTCCAGCAAGGGAGCTACAATGCAATGACTCACCTGCATGAGGCCACACCAGGAGACCTTTCCTGGAGACTCAGCAGTGCCCCACAGACATTCCTGGACTTGTGTTCTACAAGCACATGGACTAAGGGTATAAAACTGGACACAGGGGGCCCAGGTTAAGCCTTTCTCCTTCACCCACCAATGCTGCAAGCAACAAGGACACTCTGAAGACTCCAGCTGAGGGGACTGGCCCAGATTTCAAGGGTGAAATCTGTGTACTATGAACTGCAATATCCAGGAGGCTGAGAAAAACTGCCTAATCTTGATGTTGCCCAGTCTAATAGGACTGAGAGTTTAGACTGGGCGCTCAGATCTTATTTTCCTTTGGTAACTAACTCTGACTTTTTGTTTATAACTTATAATCACTTAAACTCAACTTTTTGGGAGATTAATTTCCTATTTGATACAAGCAACAAGTCAGTGACGGGCAAATATATCTAGCAAAGTGGATCTTCTGACACTCACCATCAATGGACCCCGGTTTGCTTTGGAAGAATTCAGTGATTTTGCACATAAATGGAAGAACATCTCAACAGCCCACACTGTGGCATTTAATTTCAAAAGGAAGAACTATGCAAAAATGAAGGGGTTAGTTAAACAGAAGTTAAAAGGTACAGTGACAAAAGTGAAATCCCTGCAAGCTGCATGCGTGCTTTTTAAAGATGCCATAATAGAGGCCCAACTTCAATGTATACCCCAAATTAAGAAACACAGTAAAAGAACTGAAAAAGAGCCACTGTAGCTTAACAAGCATGTAAAAGAAGTAGTGAGAGATAAAAAGACTTCCTTTAAAAGGTGGAAGTCAAATCCTAGTGAGGCAAATAGAAAGGAGCATAAACACAGCCAAATTAAGTGCAAGAGTGTAATAAGAAAAGCCAAAGAGGAGTTTGAAGAATGGCTAGCCAAAAACTCCAAAGGTAATAACAAAATGTTTTTTAAGTACATCAGAAGCAGAAAGCCAGCTAAACAACCAGTGAGGCCCCTTGATGATTGAGATACAAAAGGAGTGCTTAAAGATGATAAAGTCATTGCGGAGAAACTAAATGGATTCTTTGCTTCAGTCTTCATGGCTGAGAATGTTAAGAAGATTCCCAAACCTGAGCTGGCTTTTGTAGGTGACAAATCTGAGGAACTGTCACAGATTGAAGTGTCACTAGAGGAGGTTTTGGAATTAATTGATAAACTCAATGTTAACAAGTCACCAGGACCAGATGGCATTCACCCAAGAGTTCTGAAAGAACTCAAACGTGAAGTTGCAGAGCTATTAACTAAGGTTTGTAACCTGTCCTTTAAATCGGCTTTGGTACCCAATGTCTGGAAGTTAGCTAATGTAACGCCAATATTTAAAAAGGGCTCTAGAGGTGATCCCGGCAATTACAGATCGGTAAGTCTAACATCGGTACTGGGCAAATTAGTCGAAACAATAGTTAAGAATAAAATTGTCAAACACATAGAAAAACATAAACTGTTGAGCAATAGTCAACATGGTTTCTGTAAAGGGAAATTGTGTCTTACTAATCAGAGTTCTTTGAAGGGGTCAACAAACATGTGGACAAGGGGGATCCAGTAGACATAGTGTACTTAGATTTCCAGAAAGCCTTTGGCAAGGTCACTCACCAAAGGCTGTTACGTAAATTAAGCTGTAATGGAATAAAAGGGAAGGTCCTTTCATGGACTGAGAACTGGTTAAAAGACAGGGAAGAAAGGGTAGGAATTAATGGTAAATTCTCAGAATGGAGAGGGGTAACTAGTGGTGTTCCCCAAGGGTCAGTCCTAGGACCAATCCTATTCAACTTATTCATAAATGATCTGGAGAAAGGGGTAAACAGTGAGGTGGCAAAGTTTACAGATGATACTAAACTGCTCAAGATAGTTAAGACCAAAGCAGACTGTGAAGAACTTCAAAACGATTTCACAAAACTAAGTGATTGGGCAACAAAATGATAAATGAAATTTAATGTGGATAAACGTAAAGTAATGCACATTGGAAAAAATAACCCCAACTATACATTCAATATGATGACGGCTAATTTAGCTACAACGAGTCAGGAAAAAGTTCTTGGAGTCATCGTTGATAGTTCTCTGAAGATGTCCACGCAGTGTGCAGAGGCAGTCAGAAAAGCAAACAGGATGTTAGGAATTATGAAAAAGGGGATAGAGAATAAGACTGAGAATATATTATTGCCCTTATATAAATCGATGGTACGCCCACATCTTGAATACTGTGTACAGATGTGGTCTCCTCACCTCAAAAAAGATATACTGGCACTAGAAAAAGTTCAGAAAAGGGCAACTAAAATGATTAGGGGTTTGGAGAGGGTCCCATATGAGGAAAGATTAAAGAAGCTAGGACTCTTCCACTTGGAAAAGAGGCGACTAAGTGGGGATATGATAGAAGTATATAAATCATGAGTGATGTAGAGAAAGTGGATAAGGAAAAGTTATTGACTTATTCCCATAATACAAGAAATTAATAGGCAGCAGGTTTAAAACAAATAAAAGGAAGTTCTTCTTCACACAGCACAGAGTCAACTTGTGGAACTCCTTACCTGAGGAGGTTGTGAAGGCTAGGACTGTAACAGTGTTTAAAAGAGAGTTGGATAAATTCATGGTGGTGAAGTCCATAAATGGCTATTAGCCAGGATGGGTAAGGAATGGTGTCCCTAGCCTCTGTTTGTCAGAGGATGGAGATGGATGGCAGGAGAGAGATCACTTGATCATTTCCTGTTAGGTTCACTCCTTCAGGGGCACCTGGCATTGGCCACTGTCGGTAGACAGATACTAGGCTAGATGGACCTTTGGTCTGACCTGCTACGGCCGTTCTTATGTTATATTCTTAGTTTGACCATCACACCTCTTCCCCAGTATATGCACAGAGTAATGATAAGGCTGAATCAGTGGTGCAAATAATCAAGACGGTTACAAATGGCTATTTCTTCTGGTTCAAACCACTTGTTTTTGCCACATAGGAATACTCTATCACCAGCATGACAAAGCAATCCAGTGCAGGCACTCATAGGACGAAGGACCAAAACCCTGCTACCAGGGTAGGGAGACCTGTTGCAGCCAGAAGGATGGAGACACTGCTGAGAGGACATGGCCAGCAATTAGAAATACCAGGCACTAGATTATGTGAGGTCTGAAAAGGACCGACTGGCACCTGACACAGGCACTGTTTTGAGGATCCTGCCATTAGAGAAACACCAGAAGGAGTGGACTTAAGAAGTCATGAGAGGTTTGCTGGCACCTAGGTCATAAAAAGTGACTATGCAAGAGGGACAAATGATCTGAAGGAACAGGAGGCACTTATGATCCAGCTGTCACAACACCTAGAGAAAGGCTACAGAGATACAGCCATCACCACAGATTGGAGAGACAAAGAACTATCTGGAGGTGAACCCCACAGAGAGGGAGAAGACTCTGCAGAGAGATAGTTTGCACACAGGTGACAGATGAAGGTAGGTCACTCCTGGTGTGGTCAACTGTTGAGAAGACCAAACTACCACAAAGACTATGTAACCAGCTGAGTCTGTGATAAAGACTAGACTCCAACTCAGTTACGTGCTAGCAAATTCTGGCTGAAGGGATACAGGGTGGGGATCTGGGCATCAACTATTTGTTTTTAATGTTAAAATGTTTGTAAAATGGGGAAGATGCATCATGATCAGTGGAACTGGAATCAGAGGACTCATGTTCCCTGGAGGAACTATTATTGATGGAGGAATAGGGAATGCTGGGAAGTTAGGCTGAAAAGCAAGTCAGCCGCATTAACAGAGCCGTGCAGCGCACAGGGTTTAATAACACTGGTCTACAATTTTTGAGAAGTCGTCTGCTTCAGAGATAAAATGTGATATTTATTATGTATTTTGATGTGCTGAATTCAAATATGACAATTAAAACAACTGATTGGCTACTGTTTCGAAGATATTTAAGTTTTTACATTTTATGTCTATGTATATTGTGTAGATAGTAGAGTTTTAATCATAAATTGTAAACCTAGGTCTTTTCATGTGTTTATGGTTGCTTTACATGATAATATTTCACCTGTCCTGTTTATGTAACACTTTAAAAATCAGCAAAAGGGTTATATAATTAAAATTTATTATGAAACAAAAGGCAAAAAACTATTATGTACATAGTTTAGTCCTATTCAGTGTCTACTCGGCGCTTCTTGGCTTGTCTCTTGTATTCATTAAATGGAGCATCTCTTGTCACTGTCCAGCAATAGTCTGCAAGCATTGATGGACTCCATTTGCCCTGATAGCCTGCCAGGAGATTCCACTGCTGTAGTCCAGAGCCCAACAGCTCTGCCTTACTCTTAGGTAGTTCCAAATCCCTGACAAGGTCATTCAGTTCACCTTGTGTTATGAGGTGTGGTTCAGAGGAGGAGGATGGGAGAAAGTGTGGGTCCTGTGACATTGATGGTTCAGGACTAGAAGTTTCATCCTCTTCCTCTTCCTCGTCTGACTCAAGTGAGAATGATTCTGGTGCATCAGGAACCGGCAGTCCTTCTCCGTGGGGTACTGGGCGTATAGCTGATGGAATGTTTGGATAATGCATAGTCCACTTTTTCTTCTTTGACACACCTTTCCCAACTGGAGGCACCATGGAGAAGTAACAATTGCTGGTATGATCTCTTGGCTCTCTCCAAATCATTGGCACTGCAAAAAGCATAGATTTCCTTTTCCTGTTCAACCACTGGCGAAGATTTGTTGCACAAGTGTTGCAGCATATGTGTGGGGCCCACCTCTTGTCCTGATCTCCAATTTTGCAGCCAAAAGAAAGGTGATAGGCTTTCTTAACCATAGTGGTTAGACTGCACTTTTGTGATGCAAAAGTCACTTCACCACAAACATAGCAGAAGTTATCTGCACTGTTCACACAAGTACGAGGCATCTCTGCTCACTTTGGCTCAACAGAAATGTGTCCCTTTGCAAAATCAAACACTGACAAATAAGAGAGCACCACACTGTATGATTTCTAGAGCTGATATAGGGCAATTTGTTCAGCAGAGTGATGTAAGCTTCGTTATGATTGCATCATCCATGACTTCTAGGAATAACATGATGCAATTCATATCATGTATGACGCAATACCAGCTTCAGATTGCATCATTCATTGTTTTGCCTAAAAAGCAAGTACTGTCCAAACCCAGTCATAGATTTATTCATAGATCCAGTCAAAGATGTATTTTAGTCATTTCTGGTTTAAATTGAGATCCTTTCCCTTTATAGCTCACTTATCCTCTGCCATTCCCAAGTCAAGGGTCATGTATACTGACCCAATAGCATATCTTGAAAATTAGATCCAATCAACAATTTTAAGCATCATTTTCGTTCTCAGTGACCCAGAATTAGTAAAGTTGGACTACATTTATTTCAGAAGCATTTTGGCTGTAGAGCAGTGTAACATTCCACTTGTTCAGTTTAACCTGGATTCAGCATCTCCCTTTGCAAATGAGAAAGGGTCTTAATTCCCATTGACGTTTGGTACGTGCTTAGTATCTTTCACAATCAGTCATATTACAGGTCGTATTCATTCTTGGTCCAATGCCACTGTAGTTCTTGACATTTCAGGCAACTTCATTGACTTTGCTGGAGTTGTACGAGGGGTAAATTTGGTTCATTGGTGTCTACAAACTTTGGAATGACTAAGGGCTTAAGCACTTGAAAGGTAATTTGGATCGAGGCAGGGTATGAATTTAAAGTGCAATAGCTATTCCAGAATAACTCCATATGTGTACACTCTTATTCCAGAGTAAAAGTGTCCACACATGAGGTTATTCAGGAGTAGAATATTCCTGCATAGCTTTTACGGAATACTGTACCTCCATGCAGAGACAAGTCCTAAATTGAAGAAAGATTTGTATGTGTCTAGGGAGTAGCTTTAAGGATTTTAGACTTGGTTTATGTTATAAGTCTAATGTTTTCCTCCTCCAGGCCAGCCAGATTAAGCATTCAGTCAGCCACTCAACTGAAAAAATGGAAGGACACATGCTCTGCTGATACACTCTGACATTTTATTTTTCAAGAGACTAATCATCCTTCTCCAATAACTAGTAATAGAAGAAGGCAAACACTTTGCGATTATCTATTTATTCTGCAGTCCTGTCACTTTCTAGTGTCTCTTTTACTAGAATGGTGACAGTCCCCTTTGTAGGCCTCAGTAACCTGGACAACAGATGGGCTGTTTTATTGTAAGCTGCATTTAATGTAAGACAAAAAGGCTGCTTTTTATTTTTTATTATTATTATTATTTATTATTATTTTATTTATTATTAAAAAAGAAGAGGAGTTAGCTTTGTTCTAGCAGAAGACAATTTGGCAAGAGTCATGGGCAGGGGAAGGACGACCTTGAGCTAGATACTTTTCAAGGACTTTGATTCTTTTCTTCAGCCTCATTGAATATAAGCCATGATTTCCCTTCGTAAACATAAGAACATAGGAACTGCTATACCAGAACAGAGCAATGGGCCATCTAATCCAGCACCAAGTCTCTGATCATGGTCAATGTTGGATGCTTCTGAAGGGTGTAAAAAAACCTCATAATGTGTCTAATTGGGCAATAATATACCATGGGGGGAAATCAGCAGCTGACTCCAGCTGGTGATCAATGTGTTATCTGATGAATGAGACGAGATAACCCTTGCAAATTTTTATCTCAGCCAGTGTAATGGCAGATGCTGTTCTTATCTGTGAAAATATCCATGCCATTGCCTTCAGTCTGATAGAACATATTTCCACATATTCATTAATAATTTAAAATGACCAAAAATGTCATTTTAGGTTTCTATTTAGTTTCTATAATACCCTATGTTGTTGTTGTAGTCTTTCATTATCTGAAATGCAGTGGTTGCTTAAGCAATAGTCCAAGTTGTCAGAGTGCCCATCAGCATTCAGAATCTTCCTGTCAAACAGAAAAGCTCTTAAAGTTTCAGTCAAAAACAAACAAACAAACAAATGGAAATCAGAAGAAGATTGCTAATCATCAGAGGAGTGAGACTGTGGAACAACCTTCCAATAGGAGCAGTTGGTGGGGATTGGGGAGGTGCAAACAGCCTAGCCAGTTTTAAAATGAAGCTTAATAAGTGTATGATTGGGATTATACACTGGGTTTGCTTGAGATAGCAGGTGACTGGACTCAATGACCCAGGACATCCCTTAAAATCCTGTGTCCTATGAAACCTGCCACACTCCAATAGCAGCAGTGAAACATAAAACCAAATCATTTTACAGGGGTGGCCCAGCATTTGCTATTTGGCAAGTCAACATGTGGAGTTATAGGCCCATTTGAGTTTGAAAGGAGCTTTAGTGTGTCATCTGTTCCATTCTCTGCATCAAGTTAGAACTAATTTTGCTCTCTTTTAAACATCCTGATAGATGGCTGTCTAATCTAGCTTAGACTGTCTCTGCTTAGTAAAATTCCAAAATCTCCATTGACAGCTTCTCTCACTGTCCTAATATTTCTTAAACTGCAGTCACAAAGTTTTTATTGGTTTACACCTATATTCCCCTCCTGCATGTCAAACTCACGAGTTCTATTTCCCTTATTGACTAAAAGAAACCATTGATATTCTCATAACATGACCCTGACCCAAAAGCCACTAAAGTCAATGGGAATCTTTCCATGGAATTCAATAGGCTTTGGATCAAAGCACGCTAAGCAAATTCTTGCATATCACTGACACAAATAGATATGGAACAATCTGTTGGTGCAGATAGAGTTAGTGCTAGGTCCTCAAAAAGTCCTAGGGCTTTATGCAGGTGATATGAATGTCACACAAAATAGAGATGGGCAAATGATTTTCCAGTTTGGCCAGCAAACCAAAATAATCCAATCAGATATTTGGGTCACTTTACAAATATTAACTAAGCCTCACACCATCCTTGAATAGTAATTATTATTAAGGAACCCATTATATGGATAGCTACAGTGAAGCACAGGAAAACAGAGCAAATTTCCCAGAGTCGCGCAGCAAGACAGTAACAGAGCTGTGGATAGAAAGCACAGTCTTTAGTTTCAGTTCCCTTCTCCAGTCACTAGAGATCAGGCAATTTGTTGCACTTCTACTGAAAGCCCTTCAAATCTCCAATCATATTTTTATTTAAATGTGGATGGTGCCATGGCTTGTAACAATATTGGTTCTGTGACCTCCTTCAGGGTCTCGAAGTATTAAAATAAATGTCACAGACTTGCTGAATTATTAAAAATACTTCTACTTTTATTTAAAAAGAGAGAAGAAGAAGATTCAGAGGGTAAAATAAGTCACCAAGATTCTTCAATTCTTTATCACACTTCACCAAAATGCCAAGAGATCATCATATAACCCCTACGCTTCAGTTCCAAGCTCAAATATCTCAAGTATCAACATTAACTAGAATTCTATAGGTCATATCTGATTACACTAAATGAGGCAAAGGCAGCATGAGGACTACATCTAGTAGTTTGCTTCTGATCTGTCCTTTATGCAATCCCACATTCGAGAATGGCAAAGCATTTATATCCAGCTTGCTCAAAAACTTCTTTTGGAATGTGACCTCAGCTGGGCTTGTCAGTTAGCAGGGCTTCTTTGCCAGGTTTAACTAAATGAATTAATTTCTGCATAACCTTCTCCAGGAAGAGTTGCAATGTGTCTTCTGAAATCAGTTCAGCCCAGGAAAATGGGCTGGTTGTTTAGAATTCTTAACTTCCCTGCTCTTTCATACTCAACTCCTCCGGAACAATTGCTTTCTTGAAATTTAAATTATTTGCACCACATATACTCTGGAAAGTCCACCAATTCTGATAACAACAACCAACTTTCCATGTGTGTTTTGCTATAGAACATGTTAACAAAGAGGAAGGCAAGCTGCTGTTTAGTGCACGTGTCATCCTACTCAGATAGCCTGTAGTCTTTTATTGTATTTTAAATTAATTTTGTAATGTGGTATTACACCACCATAGGTTAGGCTCTGGCGGCTACAGTTTCAAGCTTAACAGAGTGAAAGTCACCTCTGCTATTTCCTTCAGAATTAGAGTCTCTAGGAACACAAAGACCAAAGGTAGTAACCACACATACATTTACCAGTACAAAGTCCAGTCTATTTTATAAGTTTTATTAAAGTTACAATTCAAGTTATGATTATCCAAGCATATAGAAATTCTATGCAGGCCTATGCACAAGTTACAAATATAGTTATACTCACATCCTTAACCATAGTGTTAAGGTCTGATGGGCCTCTCATGGCTTGATCATCAGTATAGGGAGTGTCCCGTGCTGGGCATCCCCTTTTGATAATGTCATTCTGTCTATACTTACATTCTGCGTATGTCCATAAATGTGTCCCCCCCTCTTCTCTCTGATTGGTCTGTATCCCCTGGAAACTTAAGAGACCCAAATTTTCAATAGATTGTATAAGTTCCCTTATTCTCATTTGCAATGACGCACAACCTGTATCCTGTGGTTTAAGACACGTGGCTGAGACAGATGCACCTTTGCAGTATTTTTATGATCTAATATTAGTCTTCTGGGTAATTTTGTGCACTAGTATCACGTGGTACCTCTTTTCCCATAATCTTAGGACATCAGGTTATTTTCCGGTCACTTGTATCATCCTTTCTTGTCTCCAAGGCCTAAAATATCTAAGCTAAAGTCTTGCAGGCCTCAACCTCCAGGGTCTTGCATTTCTGTTGGTCTTACTCATGTCTACTATTTGGTTCCTCTAAATACTGATCAATCTTATACTTTTATAAGCCTATAAATTAACTCTAATTTAACATATAATGAATATATGTAATATAACGTCGATTCATCATAACATCAAACAATACATGGATAATAAACTAGAATCATTGGCTACAAGGCCCTGATTTTACCCAGAATTCCTCTCAAAGGGGAGGGATGGGGACCAACGGAAAAATGACCTGCCTACTGGGAGAAATACAAGGGAATCTCTGGCTGATGGGGAAGCAGTGGTTAAGCTTAGTTTTGGTTTAAAGCAGGTGTTCTCAGGACATGCTTATTCCTCCACATAGTTCACTAAGAACCATCTAGTCCTATTTAGCTATAGCAGATGGTCTACCAAGTATTTCCAGTGTAGAAGTGAGAGAAGGAAGGGTTGCAATAATGGACTGGAAACTTCACTTACTTCTATCTTAAAAACTTCACAACCTAAAGCGGTGATATGGGGAGGTGGGAAGAGAAATTGAATTCAGTAGCTTGTTTGACTGACTTTTGATGGCAAAGCATTCAGATATTTTGCTTTCCATATCTTGACTGGAAATATTTGCTCCTGGTCGTTTTATAATACAAAGCTGGCCCAGATATTAAGGCAACTGTACCAGTTTGTCTGCCCTTTACAAATGAAATGGCTAAGTGATCCTATTTCTAAGCTTCAGAGGTTTTTCTGTTTGTTAGTTTGTTTTTTAATTGGTAAAGGTTGATTTCAACATACACACATACAAACCAATGAAAATATTTCCCTCAATAATCATCAAAATGTAAAGATAACCAGAGGAAGAAAAATGATGCTTGAGATCTTATTAGAGTTTGATTTAAGGATACATACTCTCTCTATTTTTTTTTTTTTACGCATGTTGGTGACAATTTGCATTTTAATCATCATAAAGCAGGGGTTCTCAGACGTCATTGCACCTTAACCCCCTTCTGACAACCCAAAATGATACATGACCCCAGGAAGCAGGACTGAAGCCAGAGGCTGCCTGAGCCCTGCCACCTTGCAGGTGGGGGGCAAGTGTGAGAGAGAGAGCAAAGACAAAACCTCCTCTCCCAAGGCTGGGGTGGGGTGGAGTGGGGACAAACTCAAAGCCCAAGGGCTTCCACCCCAGGCAGGGAGCCTGTAGCCTGAGCCCTGCCACCCAGGGCAGAAGCCCTCTGGCTTGGTCCCCGGGCCTCAAGCATTAACTTTTTAAATCTCAACATCCACTGTCATTAAATAATTATTGCCTGACACCTCCCCCCCATAGCTTTCTGCAACTCTGAAAACTTACATTGATAAAAGATAGATTATTTTTAAATGAGCATTCATAGTACCTGTCAAAATTATAAAATAATAAAAATTGACTTCTGCCAACCGTACATATTTCACTGTTTATCAGAGACTGAAATTTGATGCTGGCGTGCAAGTTTCACTGGCACCTCTTATGGTTGCGAGAGTGTGAACACCTAATTAACAGCACTAGAATTATCCCTGAAATACGGTTATTGATATAGTTGAGTGTAACTGCCATTTTTATTTAGTATACGATTGCATCCAATTACAAGCTAGGTGCTCACAGAGATACACTGAAACATATTGCTAGTTTGAGTTCTATGCCATGGATTAAGCCATCCATATATTCAGTAGCACCTTACTCCTTCGGTACCCTCCTTACAAAGGGTCTGATTTTATCAAAGTATATATGTTATAATAGTTAGTACTCCATTGGGCTGGGCACTGAAGATATATGTGGCAAGAGACAGTCCCCACCCCAGCAAGCTTACAATTTAAATTGATAATGAAATACTGTCATCTGCACGTTACAGATGGGGATACTGAGGCACAGAGAGTAAGGCTCAAATCCTCAACAGTATTGATGTTCCTATCTTCCATTAATTTCAAGGAATATATGATTGCTCAAAGTCATGCAGATAGGTTGTAGCAGAGCCAGGAACAAAATCTAGCTTTCCTGCATCTCCTTAGAGGGGGATTGTTGCATCTGTGAACTACAGTAATACAAATAGTAATACACCCTGTCCCCTTCCTCTGAAGCTGTTCAGACCCACTTTCATCTTGTATGCAAGCTACATTTTATAAACCTATCCACCAATACAAGCAGATGACCAAGTGGCCTAATGTATAAGGCATCAGCCTCCAGAGCTGGGGATTATGGGTTTGAGTCCCATCTGGGTCATGCTGATCACACATTTAGGGGAGGGATAGCTTAGTGGTTTGAGCATTGGCCTACTGCTAAACTCATGATTGTAAGCTGAATCCTTGAGGGGGCCATTTAGGGAACTGGGGTGAAAATCTGTCTGGGGACTGGTCCTGCTTTAAGCAGGGGGTTGGACTAAATGACCTTCTGAGGTCTCTTCCAACCCTGATATTTTATGATTCTACATCACACTTTGAACCTCTACTTCTTTCAGCCCTTTGCTTGATCCTTTAGAGAAAAGGCAATTTCTGTCTCTCTCTAGGGAGCACCTTTGTTCCAAACTCAGCTAGCCCTGTCCTCCTTGGTGAGGCTTCCTTCCTGGCTTTGATCAGATTGTTCAGCTGAGGACAAATTAGTTCCTTGCCTCTCTTTCTGATTAATTATTCAATGAGCTTTAGTCGGGGGGGGGGGAGACTAATTGAGGCTACAGTGATCAGAGTGCTGACCCACCTGTCAGCTCCCAGCACTCTGTCACAAGGCCCTAAACTACAAGATCAATCTTTTCCCCGACTGTACCATTAGAGATCTCCTTGCTGAGTAAAGTACTACTCAACATAAGAAAGGGTGTCTAACCCTTGTGTGTATGTGTACATGAGTAAAGACAGAGTACAAATCCAGTTATTAAAATACACTGACAGGACATTGCACTTCTACCATGCTCTTCATCTGAGAATGTCTAAGCGCTTCACAGACACATCACCTCTATGAGACAGGGAAATTGAGTCTGTTCCAATTCCTATTGACCTCCCTGGAGAAGAAGCAGGCCCGTCAAGCTCATACCTGCTATTCTTTACCCATCTGAAACTGCTTGGTGAAAAAAGGACCAAACACCCTATAATTTAAAATAAAAATGCAGATTTTTTTTCTGGGAGCTGAAGTTTTAAGTAGTTCTTACTTTATAAGCTATTGCCCCATCCTTCCTGATGCTACATTTGATGTGTACACACTTTGATTCCCCCCACCCCCGCACACACACACCACACACACATCCTTACTGTATAACATTTATGAAGATATAATTAAAGGTCAGTTGCTGTGTTGAGGATAAACTTTGATATTTCAGGGGTTTATAGCTCATCAAATCACATCGTGCTGACACCCACCTTGCAATTTATCAATCTACATATTTTATTTTTTTTCTCTGAGTGGAATTGGATGTTCTAAGTTATGTTTTAGATTTAATGAAGTAAAAGATAGTGGGGGTGATTTCAGGCTGTTTTCTTAGGCTGATTGTTTATTATTGGGTAAATCATGCTTTTGCTAGGAGTCTCAACCATCAGACCACCTGTACAGATGTGTTGCTCCACTTGTTCAAGTGGCAAGGAGGCTTGGGGAGTCTCCTACATCACGTCCATCCCTATCACAGGCAACCCCAGAGTAATAGCACAGTTAGTTTGTCCAGCTCATTTGAAGTGGGGCAGTACCAAGATTCCCCAAGTTTCTTGTCCCTTCCCACTTGCATGCACATTCCAGAGTGGGAAGGGGAATGACACAGTCCTCCTTAGTCTGCTCTCTACTGTCTGCAGGAACTCACAGTGTGAGCTGCACACAGGCAGGTAAAGAGTTGTCATGGGTGAGAAAGCAAAGCCATGATTTGGCCCTATTTGTGTTACTGTGGCTCACAAACGCAACAATCAACGTAGGTATTTGTAGAAATAGAGCACCTAGCCCCCTATTGGCAACATATAGATAACTACATTAAAAAGAAATTGTGTAAAGCTGAACATTAAGGTTGCAAAGGCAATCACTCAGCAGTTAGGAAGTGCCAGAATTAAGGTGGCTGTGAAACTACAAACAACCAAAAACAGGGTTTTATAATGGGAAGCGTCCGGCAAACAGCTATAGGTAGAGCTGGTAGCACGGTCTATAATGGTCTTGCTCCCACTTTTACTTTTCCTAATTACAACTGCTGCATGATCATGAGATTCTCAGTCCCTTTTAGAATGCAGCCATCATTCTGGGTTCTTCAATCTAGCAGAGAAAGGTACAACACAACCCAGTGGCTGGAAGTTGAAGCTAGACAAATTCAGGCAGGAAATAAAGCGTATATTTATAATGGTGAGTAATTAACCATGGGACAATTTACCAAGGGTCATGCTGGATTCTCCATCACTGACCATTTTTAAATCACACTAGGATGTTTTCCCCTAAAAGATCTGCTCTAAGAATTATTTTGGGGAGGTTGTATGTCCTGTGATTCACAGGTGGTTAGACTAGATTATCGCAATGGTCCCTTCTAGCCTTGGAATCTATGACCTCCTCCAGTAGAAAATACCAGTTTGCTTGTTCCCAGTGTGACCTATTTTCCTTTAATTTATTCTCAATTATCTTAATAAGGTCATTCATGAGTTTAACCAAGTGATAGCCTGATCTTGTGTAACAGCCCATGAACACTACAGCTTCAACCATGTCAGAAGGGACCAGTCACAATGCAGCTGTCCCCATTACATAGTTCAAATGCAGCTCCACTACTGGAGTGAGGACTAAGCATTAAATATGTAGTGAATCTGAAGCCTACTAAATCTTTAGTGTTCAGTTTACTATACCTTGTCAAGTCACTCAAACAAGTATCTTGTGCTTTTTTTGCCCTGTTGCACTTGACGGCTGGGCAACAGTGAAATGTGCTCTTGGGGAAACTGAGGACAGGGACAAAAGACCATCCAGTTCCCATCTATGTTACATAATGGAACCAGATTGTACCTTGTTATGTGGACAGCACTATTGTAACTAAACTCTCAAAGATGTTGAAGTGACAGTTTAGGAAGATAGAAGCATGCGAGTGAGAGGTAGAATCAGTTTTTGCTGTCCCCCTTATAAGCCAAATCTGTGCTTCCTTTTTGCAAACTTCTTTCTTTTCATATGTGAAAAAGACAAACATCAGAATGGCAGATTTGGAAGAGTGGAAGAAATTGACATGTGGCAGATACATGAGAATTGCTGTGGCACCTTTATTTACATATAACTGGAACACATCCTTTATAACCTGCGGTGAAGAGAATAAAAGTGACATCTAAAAGCACCTTATCCATGGACAGATTCCCAGCCACCTGCCAAACTTGTGCTGCAGCCAGGAGAGACATCAGCCACCGTTATTTTCAGATGCCCTGATGACACTGATGGAAAAATATTATTTAGAGATGGGATTGTCTTTCAGATGACAACTTTGCCACATGAATGGTCAAAATCTGCAGTTCCCTCTCACAGAGAGAAAATTCCACACACCGTGGCTGACTGAGAGGATGAGGGACACAACATGAAGAGAAACTAATGTAATGGTCATACCCACAGGGACATATTGATGTTTAGCAAATCTATACCGGGGCAGGAGACCTAATAAAAAAAAACTTGCCCAGAAGATTTTACAGTCCAAATAGACTAGACAGACAGAAGGAGGGTGGAGAGAGAGAACAGGAGAACAAAACAATTACATGATTTACATAAGGTATGATAGGAAGTCACTGGCAGAACTAGGAATCGAGCCCATGTTTTCTGACTCCTATTCTAGTGCCCCATCTGCTGGACTAGGCTTGCATCTTTAGAGGGGATAATGCTGTTGATTTCCATGGTGTTAAGTTAGAAATTAATTTGGCTCCTCACGCCCACCTTCCACAGTGAGGGGGTGATATAAAATTTAAATGGATAAAGAAAACTAATTTTGTGTTAACTGTCTCCATAAGAGTAGACATTTTTTACAAGATTTTATCGAAAAGCATTCCTAGGTCCCTTCTTCATATATTTCCACCTGAAGGACAGGACCAGCTTAGTAAAGATCCATTGATTGAAGTATGATTTGGGGGGGAGTGTGGGTATCTTAAGGATAACCTTCTCTTCCCCAACCCACGAGCACAACTAATTAAAAACCAAGCTCCAAATAACCAGACTGACACTACCTCTTCATGGTTGAAATATCAACATACCAAACTGAGTTGCAGTTTAATTTGTTCTGAAGAAAACATGCCAAACACTTTTCCTTTGAACAGTTTTTAATTCAGAAGTCAGAAATTTTCACTTTGTGTGAAATTTGAACATTTTATTTAAGAATGAAATTTCTAAGTTCCACATGAAATTTGATTCTATTCTTTGATCAGCTGTAGAAACAACTGTGTTATTTATCAGAGGGCTTTGTAATTTACCCTATGGACCTCACCCTGATGTAGATTTGTGAATAAATAATTTCAGAAATATTCAAGCAATCCTTTTTTATTGCCTGGGAAACTATCAGCCAATTCAATGAAGGAATAAATTGATTAGTGATATGTTCTGCTGTGGCATACTTTGAAATCTGAAGTAGTCACTGCACTTCAAATAACTCTCATAGGAGCTGTGTTAAACCACTTCCAGTAAACAGCAAACTGAAAAGTGTAATAATTGAACATTGGGGAGATATAACAGCAATTGTGGTATTTCATCATCTCAGGCATAGATACAGTATATATATATATACACACACACACACACAGACATACACACACTCTTTCATCAAAAACAAAATGTTTATTGGAGATACTGGTTTCTATTAAGTTTTTTTTTTTTGTCAGAAATGGAGGGGAAAAGAGAGCATGCCAGCTGTTCTCTTCCCTGCATATCCAAGTGGTTAGGGGCCTACTTACAATGTGCAAGACCTATGTTCAAGTTACTACTTCACCTAGTTTAGAGCAATCTGGGATGAAAATCCTTGAGTTGAGCAGACACCTCAAATTCAGGTCTCCTACATCGCGGGCCATTCCTCTAAGCACCGAGCTATACATACCCCATTCCTCTTCCCAACCTAAACAGATCAGGTTTCAGTCATGAACTGGACGTTTTGACAATTCCATTAAAAAAACAAAACAAAAAACACACAACACACTGGAGAAGTTTTGTTTTCACCCCCAAGAGATATGAAAACCTCCAAGATTGCTGCACAACAGAATTGCCGCCCTCCTGTCAATTGTCCTCAGGAGCGCTTTAGTGCCTAGGGTAACATTTTATGGCTATTTCTTCCTCAAAGCAGCTGTATTATATTTATTGCTTCTAGGCCAGACAGCTCAGGCTGCTAGATGCCACAATGCAGAGCCAAGTTCTTGCAGTTTTTAGATGGGATTTCTGCCACCTTCCAACCCTAAAGGACATCTGTTCATTCTGATAACTCTATGAAGGGTTGCCTAGAAGACTTGAGGAAAAGTTCTTTATTCTTTTTGACATGCCTAAAGATTAACTGGTCCTTAACTACTTATTCTCATTGGTCTCTAACAACAAGTACTAACTTATGAACTAGGAAACCCACGAGTCACAGATGGGGTGAGAAAAAGAAAAACAGATAGAACAGATCTTAAAGACAATACATATGTATTTAATTCAGTTGCTATTGCTCTCAGTCCTCTTTTCTCATAAGCTTTCCATCAGTCCCAAGTTACCTCAAGTCTTCTCCATTCTGAGGAGCCCACAGCTCCTTTACCTAGACAACCCCTTTACATAGACAAATGTGCCCAAAGTCCTAAATTCACTACAGCCTTTCCTAGGTACTGTCTCCCATCACTGTGCTGACATACTCTGACCTATTGCTACTTTCCATAGCACTCCTGCAGTCACTCACCTTACTCTAATACCTCCTTTCTTTATACCCAGTGAGATGGAAAAGCCTGTGCTTTATAGGCTCCCAGACTCCTCCCACTCCCAGAATGCTTTACTAGGGGATATTAATAGGCAGGGCTCCCTTCCCCTACTCTATTAGTGAGTAAGCCTACCTAGGCTATACCTTAGTCTGTGGAAGGTACAAATTGCCTTGATCCTGTTTCCTGGTAAGTTTAATTTCTGAAAGAGTTTCTGTTTTTCCTATCCCGGTCTCTTGTTGTAACCTACTTCTATTTTCTCTGATTCACCAATCCAGACTTTTCTTTGTTCATGCTGTGGTTTATTTTGTGCTCCTCCTACATGGGGAAATACACCCCTTTTCCCTGATCTAGTTTTTTTTTTTTCCAAATCCCTTCTCGAAATCTGCTTCTACCAGGTTGCATGCCCCCAAAAAACAAAAACAACCCCTAACTAAATTGTTACTAGCTGATATTTGCAGGATACAAACATGAATTAGTGTCTGTCTTATTCTCTTTCTGCACTCTATTTGTTGCTTCTCATCTTAGCTCATCAACTGTTTGAGGGAGGGCCTATGGTTTTTATATTTGGATATTGATTAAAAAATTGTAAGTGCCACCATAACACAAAGTAATACCCCTAATAACTGAGAGCTGGGTAACATGCGTGTGGTAGAAAGTTTAGGTTTCATTTCCCCCCGGCCTCCAAATGAATAAGTGGAATCTAGCTGGTTTTCCTGGGCTCTGTTTGCCATTGCCAATGTTTAGAAAAGTTTAGCAATTAACAGCTTTTTCTGTGGTCTTGAAAGCGGTCGTGTGTATTCTCTTCCATATCAGGAGTTAACATTTTACAAATATTAACTGCTTAATAATCAGAAGTTCTCTTTAAGGTATGTACCCATGTTTGAAAATGTGGGCCTCTGAGACTTGACAAAGGCTACTGAGAAAGATGGTGATAGATCTGGGATTAATTATTTGTTCTCTGTCCTCTGCTTTGTCAGCCCATGCTGTCTCTTGTACTGTTGAACCACAGCAAGAAGTCAAGGTGTAAATGACTACACAGGGGCCAAATAGTGGAGAATTGGGTCCATTAATGTTAGACACTTGAGCTTGGTTGTGAGCTCACATCAGTTTTTTACTCTGGGTAATTCTACTTGCTCCAATGACGTTACTTCAGCTTGACACCAGTGTCATAACTCAGGTCTGAAGTCAATTTGGTTTGAGTAGTTATCATGACAGCCTGAGCTTTCCATCCATTCAGCTGAAGTGAATTGTGGCTGTTTTGGCTGATTCCAGCAATGATGGAACAATTTTAATAAATTCAGGATTTATCAAAATATTTTATTAAACTGCATGTCCATCAGCTCATATATGAAAGTTAACACCACACTGGCAAATTATATTATTCAGAAGTAACAGACAAATCAGAATGAACAAAACATCCCCAAATTGAGCCCTGTGGAGCTTCAGGAGTTTGATTCTGCATAAATGCTTTGAAACTATTTATGTGAACACTGTTTATGGTTTGAGAGATAAATGTGGGACCCATTTGTTGTGCAATGGACATAATTCCATCCCAAGACTCAAGCTGTTGAGTGAAATGTCATGGAACGCGGTATAAATGCTGCAGTGAGGTCTGAGGAAATGGGAGTAAAGAGAAAAAAACTTTATCACAGTTTTTCAGCACACTACTTGTTAAGTTTCATGCTCTGAGAAGGCCAGACTTTCTGACTGAATATATTCCTAAATCAAATTAGGCTGCAGGTGAGCAGTGACCACACACACTGGGGAGCTTAGGGATGAATGGACAATTTAAAATGGCTAAGAAAATATCTCCCAACTTTTCAGAGCAGGCTTTTTGGAAAGGTCTTAACAATCATCAGCAAAAGATGTCAGTCATGCCTCCCCTAAACCTAATTCAACCAGGAGGTTAGATTCTGTCTCCCTCACTCTGCGAATAGTCCCATTGAAATAAATGCGATGACTTTCAAAATAAGGTGCTCCTAAACAAAATAAAGGTGGTCAGGGTCAGATCTGTGGCTATTTTTGAGTAATTTTTTTTTTTTTTTTACCCAGCCAATATGAATGTTTGTGGAGGTATCTCAAAAATGTCTACAGGTTAGGTCAGCTTCATGTAGTGAGTATTTTCTGGGTGGCTTCAGAAATAAGTGGGTCATTTGGATCCCTTTTCATCTGATAGCTATTGTATTTACCCTAGTTCAGGACAAGATGATTGCGGGACCATCTTTTTGTTCTGTGTATCTGCAGCACCTAGCACAGCAGGGTCCTGGCCCAAGACTAGGGCTCCTAGGTGCTATTGATAATACAAATAATAAATATTATTCAGAAAGGCATGTAAGCCTGTGCTTAATGTCAAGCACGTGCCTAAGTGTTTTCCTGACCTTGAGGCCTAATATTTCTTTGGATGTTAGCTGAAAATAATCTGCATACGCTCTATGGACTTGCTTTATGCTTCTCTCAGATTTTGCTGGAGTCACAGAATATCTAGAAATCATTTGCGGGACATGGGAAAATGAGCGCTCTACCAAAAGCAAAAAGTCACTTCAAGTTGCATGCTATTTAAAATATTGTTATGGGTTTCCTGTTGCGATTATTCCAGACCTTTTGTTTCCAAATGTGATACTAAACTGTCACTCATTAATCTTAACAATATCAGTGTGTCATCTCCATGTGTTTTAAGCAGATGAATGAAGTCATAGAATCATAGAACATCAGGGTTGGAAGAGACCTCAGGAGATCTAGTCCAACCCCCTGCTCAAAGCAGGGCCTAGATTGCAGTGTAAGGGAATTGGCCAATAAACTGAATGGGAATGAAATCTAGGGAACCAGATTGCACACCTGTGCATCAATAAGCACCAAGTCAAACTGGTACTGAGCCTTGCCCCTAGTGTCTCTCTCTTCTACTATCCCTCCTCAGCCTCTGGGCAAAATCCCCAGCTAGTGAAAATTGATGTAGTTCAATGGAGCTAAGCCAATTCATGCTAGTCCTGTTTCTATCCCCACTTTATTCCTCTCTCTGCCTCATTCACACCTGTCCCATCACTTCCAAGACAAAAGTAGCATGAACTCCCCTTCTCCCTTAATGTAAGACAGGAAGAAAGATATCCTTTCCCCTACCCTCCCAAGTTGCAATAAACCAGATAACTGGTATCTGCTGTGGAGAAGACCAGATTGTGTTCATCATCAAGACTCTTCCCATGTCCCATCCAAACCTGATGTTGCTGATTTGCCTGATTTACTTGTTTTCTTATAACCATAGGTCCTCGAGTCATGCTTTCATTTAAAATATTAATGAAAAAGTTTCTAATCTTCATGGTGGCAGAGAGAAGCTGGGCAATGTGTTTCAAGTGCCCGCCTAAGGCTCAGAAGCCAGAAAGCAAATACAAAGAACTCAATTTGAGTTCTTTGAGGGCCTGACTCATGACTTTTGGGAAGACTGAAATTGGCAATGCTGCCTAACACTTATTAGCTACCTGAGGATCCTTTGTCTGGGAGCTACAGTCTCAGGTGCTTTCATTTTGAAATCTGTTGCAATGTGTTCTAAGATGTGCCAAATACACAAAGGCCCACAGAGTGTGAGACTCAAAAATGCCAGTATATGTGCTGAGATCACACAGCTACTCTTCTCTTCTTTCTTCTTTCTTCTCTGAAGAAATGTGGACTCTGTGGAATAACTTATTTTATGTCCCAAAGAGGATTGTGGTCTGACCTAAATGCACCAATGCCAACCCCCTTTTCTTTTGACCAAAGCAGGGGGAAACTTCCCTCCTGTCAATCATCCTGAGTGAGGGGCTCCCCCCAGAACCAACTTGTCCCTTGTCCCATCTTAGTGATGAACTCCTTCCCTTAGCTGAGTGCTAGTGCCTGAACATAAGTGGATAAGGCAAAACTACTTATGATGGAGGTTCACTCCCTCTGGGGCATCTGGCATTGGCCACTGTTGGTAAACAGGATACTGGGCTGGATGGACCTTTGGTCTGACCCAGTATGGCCATTCTTAGGTTCTTATGACTTTAGCTTTGGCTCCATCCCCAGAGGATGCTATTTTAGGGTGTTTTTATTTTTGAAGCCCATAAATTGTCCTTACATTGGTGTGTGGTGGTAATATCCATGGAAAAAACATCTCTCTTATGTATAGCACAGATATCTGCAAATATGGATTAGCATAAGATGCTCTTTTTCAAAACCATTGATAGATTCAATATCTCTGAGCTCTCCCTCATTATTTCATACATCCCTGATGTTTAGACCAAAATGATCTATAGCTCTGCTCCATCTGGTGGTGGTAGTTTTATACTGTGATGGAAAATGTGAAAAATAATTATGGAGTTTAATATAAAGGAAACCTTTCTGAATCATTATCCATAGCAGCTGTGACATGCAGCTCTCTAAGTCTTTGCTACTGTTGTGTCTTAGGCTGGCCTTGATTTTTGTTCCTCTGTCCCTGTTCTGTGTGCATTCATGTGTCACGGGCTTACCAGCTAGACAGTGATGCTTTTTGTACAATTAGCTTGGAATCACAAGGTCATGACAGCACTGGCAACTGAAGAAAGAGCATTCAAGAAAGACTCAAATATAACATACAACCGAAGAGAAGAAAACCTGAAGGGAGAATTATGTTGGGGGAAATATGCATTACACAAGTCATCTTGGCTTAGAAAATCCCTGTGGTGTTAAATTTCTGGAGGGATGGTGCAGGTGTTTTATCTTACACTGAACACACAAAACTAGTCATACAATTTCACCAGAGATGTAACTGAACTCAACTCTCACAATGTGGGATTCAGTTAAATATTAATTTTACGTTATTAAATAGGGGTCCTCCATTTCACTTCTGCCAGCAGCTGTCCTTATCTGTCAATTTCAATCGGTTCTCAAAATATACAAGGTTATGAACATCAACTCAGATCCTCAGACGTTATAAATCAGCACAGCTGCACCTATTTCAGTTTGAACAATGACTATTTACACCAGCTGAGGGTCTGACCCACTGATTCAGAGTTTGTAAGGCCAGAAGGGGCTATTGTGATCCTCTAGTCTGACCTCCTAATTATAGCTGTCAATCTTTCATATGGTTTATAAGATAAACAATTAACTTGGAAACTGTCTTGGAAAGAAGAAACAGAAATTACAATTCTGAGATTATCCCTAAGACTGACTATATCAAAAAGTTTCCTAATATTAAAGTTACTATCAAAATAATATCTATAATACCACTCAGAAAAACACCATATCACCTGTAGGCAAACACTCTTCACAAAGTCATCCTCATCCTCAAAGGAAACAGGCGTAACAGCTTCAAAAGAAGAGCCTAGGTTATTAAATTCTTAACTTTGTTAGACACTAAAAATCATGGATAAAATAAAAAGTATTTTCCATACCTGGAAGACATAATTTGGATAAGGAATGTTTAGTTAGATGCTATCAGGTTTATTTCTTATTTTGCCTCGTGGATCTCCTCTGTGCTAACCCCAGATGCTTTTGTTTGCTTGTAACCTTTAAGATAACCCCACAAGAAAGCTATTTTGGGTGCTTGACTTTTGGAACTCCTCTTTTAAAATCTAACAAAAGCCTAAGTTCCTGATGTATTTTCTGTCTTTTAGTTTTTAATAAAATTTACCTTTTTAAGAACAGAATTGGATTTTTGGTGTCCAAAGAGGTTTGTGCATGATGTTTGATTAGCTATTGCTACCAGCTAATTTCCTTTGTTTTCTTTCTCAGCTATTCCTCTTGGGGGGGAGGTGTGTGTGTGAAAGGGCTTATGGGTACCCCATAGGGTGGAATTTCCAAGTACTCCTTCCCGGGTCCATTTGGGTGGTGGTAGCATTTACCAAGCCAATGTCAGGGAAAAGCTGTAACTTTGTGAGTTTTATACAAGTCTGGAATGGCAAGTATTAATTTTTAAAATCTTTGCAGGCCCCCACTTCCTGCACTCAGCATGACAGCATGGGGATTCAGCCTTGACACCACTTCTCCTTAAATGCTCCTTAGAACGTGCTAACTCCTTATGCTAAACAATCTGTTCCACCTTGGCTTTAGCTGTGACACTTGAAGTATCTTTCCCAGACCTGAAGAAGAGCTCTGTGTGGCTCAAAAGCTTGTTTCTGTCACCAACAGAAGTTGATCCTGTAATGACTACTACCCCATCTGCCTTGTCTTAAATGACTCCACATGTTCCATAGAATCTCTATGGATAATAATTCCATGCTTTAATAAGAATATAACATTAGGGATCTATTATCGACTACCTGACCAGGACAGTGATAGTGATGATGAAATGCTAAGGAAGATTAGAGAAGCTATCAAAATAAAGAACTCAATTATAGTGGGGGATTTCAATTATCCCCATATTGACTGGGTACATGTCACCTCAGGGAGAAATGCAGAGACAAAATTTCTTGATATTTTAAATGACTGTGTCTTGGAGCAGCTCGTACAGGAACCCACAAGGGGAGAGGCAATTCTTGATTTAGTCCTCAGTAAAGCACAGAATCTGCTCCAAGAGGTAACTACAGCAGGACCGCTTGGAAATAGTGACCATAATATAATAACATTTAACATTCCTGTAATGGGAAGAACATCTCAACAGCCCATTTAATTTCAAAAAGGGGAACTATGCAAAAATGAGGTTAGTTAATGATACTAAGGTCAGTATTGGGCAAATTAGTTGAAACAATAATAAGAATAAAATAGTCAGACACATAGAAGAACATAAATTATTGGACAAAAGTCAACATGGTTTCTGTAAAGAGAAATCATGTCTTACTAATGTATAAGAGTTCTTTGATGAGGTCAACAAACATGTGGATAAGGGGGATCCAGTGGACATAGTGTTCCCCATGGGTCAGTCCTAGGACCAATCCTATTCATCTTATTCATAACACTAAATTGCTCAAGATAGTTAAGACCAAAGCAGACTGTGAAGAACTTCAAAAAGATCTCACAAAACTAAGTCATTGGACAACAAAATAGCAAATGAAATTTAATGTGGATAAATGTAAAGTAATACACGTTGGGAAAAATAACCCCAACTATACATACTATATGATGAGGGCTAATTTAGCCACAGCTAATCAGGAAAGAGATCTTGGAGTCATCGTGGATAGTTCTCTGAAGATGTTCGTGCAATGGCAGCCCAAAAAGCAAACAGAATGTTAGGAATCATTCAAAAAGGGCTAGAGAACAAGATGGAGACTATCTTATTGCCCTTATACAAATCCATGGTATGCCCACGTCTTGAATACTGCATACATCTCCTCATCTAAAAAAAAGACGTACTGGCATTAGAAAAGGTTCAGAGAAGGGCAAGTAAAATGATTAGGGGTTTGGAATGGGTCCCATACAAGGAGAGATTAAAGGGGCTAGGACTTTTCAGCTTGGAAAAGAGGAGACTGAGGGGGGATATGATAGAGGTATATAAAATTATGAGTGCTGTGGAGAAAGTGAGTAAGGAAAAGTGATTTATTTGTTCTCATAATATAAAAACTTGGGGCCACCAAATGAAATTAATGGGCAGTAGGTTTAAAACAAATAAAAGGAAGTTCTTCACACAATGCACAGTCAGTCTGTGGAACTACTTGCCTGAGGAGGTTGTGAAGACCAGAACTATAACAAGGTTTAAAAGAAAACTAGATAAATTCATGGAGGTTAAGTCCATTAATGGCTATTAGTCAGGATGGGTAAGGAATGGTGTCCCTAGCCTCTGTTTGCCAGTGGGTGGAGATGGATGGCAGGAGAGAGATCACTTGATCATTACGTTTTAGGTTCACTCCCTCTGGGACACCTGGCATTGGTCACTGTTGGTAGACAAGATACTGGGCTGGATGGACCTTTGGTCTGACCCAGTATGGCCATTCTTATGTCTCTTTTTAATATTTTTAAGACTATGAAGTATGGCACATTGTACTTTTGAAAAGAAAGCAACACCTGTGGTAGCTGTTTGTATTTTTATTATTATACCATTTTAGCACAATCTAAGTGAAGCACTGCAACTACCTAGCATGACCAATTTCCTTTGACAAAGCTTTTAGCAATGAATTCGCAATAAGGTGATCTGGGGAGCAAATCCGTTTGCAGCGCTTAGCAACTAAGCCAAAGAAAGGAGAAGAATTCAGCAAGGAAAAAAAATTCTTTTCTGGAAGAAGAAGGAAAAAATGTCATCTTTAATATACTGATTAGCTCAAACATTCTAGAAAGGGTTAGAACAAGTGCCAGTCCTCTAGGGAATTAATGTGTCACTGCAACTAGCAAGCTAAGAAAGTGGCTTTGAGATTGAATTAAAGAAAATTACAGTGGCAAACCACTTAAGCAAAATGATTTCAGAACTTCATAATGCCTTTTAGTATTTTGACATTCAGGATTAGACTTTTTTTTTTTATGCAGAAGGATGCATGATGTTTTTAGCTATGGTACTTTGTGTATATCTGATGGATTTTCTCCCTTGCATTGTTATTTTACCAACAGTTTTCATTGGGATACGTAAAGTATTCAAACTCATTGTCCCATAAGCATCTCATTTTGAAACCAGTTTGGACAGTACATTTTCAAAGAGCTCTTAAGTCATGCTTTCTTTTTCAGTTTGGATATTTTACAATATCTGACTTTTACTTTGTCATAAACAGATAGCTAAGGGTTAATGTCTCTTTCACCTGGAAAAAAAAAGTAACCTGAAGCACCTGACCAGAGGACCAATCAGGAATCAGGATTTTTTCAACTCTGGGTGGAGGGAAATTTGTGTCTGAGTTCTTTGTCTTCTGCCTGAATCCCTCTCAGCTAGAGAAGGATTTTTCTATTTCCTGCTTTTCTAATCTTCTGTTTCCCAGTTGTAAGTACAAAGAGATCAAATAGTGAGTTATATGGTTTTTTTTTTCTTTTGTATTTACATGTCTATAGTTGCTGGAGTGCTTTGAATTGTATTCTTTTTGAATAAGGCTGTTTATTCAATATTCTTTTAAGCAATTGACCCTGTGTCACCTTAATACAGAGAGACCAGTTTTATGTATTTTTCTTTCTTTTTATATAAAGCTTTCTTTTAAGACCTGTTGGAGTTTTTCTTTAGTGAGGAACTTCAGGAAATTGAGTCTGCAGCTCACCAAGGAATTGGTGGGAGGAAGAAGTCAGGGGGGAAATCTGGGACTAGGTTATTGACATGGTGGCAGAGGTGGGATAGACAGAATCCAGAAGCCAGTAGGAATATTATATTTTTCTTTTCTCTGCTAGGGGCTTTTTAGCAGAGAGAAACAGTTTGGTTTTAAAAAGGAACCAGAGAGTTTTTTTTTCTCTGCTCTCTCTGGCAGTTGTGGCTTGCATATTAAGCAAGGAACCATTAAGCTGTGACAAACAGGTCTTGTGTGAGACAATAGCACTCCCATTGAGAGTCCTTACCAGCACTATATACATGCAAATAAAGTGGTTTTTCTGGTTTACTTTACATTGAAAAAATCCTGTTTCCTGATTGGTCCTCTGGTCAGGTGCTTCAGGTTACTTTTTTTTTCCAGGTGAAAGAGACATTAACCCTTAGCTATCTGTTTATGACATACTTTGACATGATGATTGTGTGTGGTATGGCAGCCCCTAGAAACTCCAATCACTGACCAGAACTCCATTGTTATACGTGGAGTAGAAACTGTGGAACAGAAAGATGATCCCTGCCCCAAAGAGCTTCCAGTCTAAACAGGGCCAGCGCTTCCATTTAGGCTGCCTAGGCAATCGCCTAGGGTGCCAGGATTATTGGTGGGTGGCATTTTGCGGGGTGGGGGGGGCGGCAGGCGGCTCCAGTGGACCTGCCACAGTCGTGCCTGTGGAGGGTCCCCTGGTCCGCAGCGGTGGATCTGCCGCAGGCATTCCTGCGGACGGTCCGCTGCTCCCGTGGCTCCGGTGGACCTCCCACAGGCACGACTGCAGCAGCTCCACCAGACCCGCGAACCAGCGGACCCTCCACACGCATGACTGCGGCAGGTCCACCGAAGCCACGGACCAGCGCACGATCCTGAGTCTAAGTAATTAGCCAATCAAGTTCCCATTAAAGTTGGCTGCTTCATATTAGAACTGAAGAACCTGAAATGTGAACTTCACTTTTTGACCAGAAATTTCTCAGGTGAGCGTGGTTTGATCCATTGATTTGGTTCAGACCTAGCTGAAATGTATGCTCATTCATTCATGTTTTAGTAGTTCCCAAAGGCTCCAGTCAGGATCAGGGCCTCATATTTGCAAAGTGCTGACCTGACCAAGAAAACACCAGGTGAAATTCTATGCTGTGCCTTCAAGAGGTGCAGTATGAACCTAGTAATTCAAGGTGTGTGTGTGATGCTAACGTGGTAGTAAGCCACCCTTGTGCCTTCCTGGTTCTGGGCTGTATCAAGGGCTGAAGCCATCCCCGGCATAAAGCATGTTTAAGGGCTGTCTAAGTTAAGCTACAGGAGTTTCCCCCAACGTTGCCTAGAATATCCACAGCACTGTGTACTGCCGCTGCAGCCCAGCATGCCAATTCCCCCGATCATCCTTCCCCCACCCCTAGATGACTTCTATGCTGGGGCTTGCAGGGAGATCCTCAGAAAGGAATTCTATCCTAGTTGTATCTGAGGCTTTTATAATCCCTTTGTGCTGTTCCAGCCCAGCATAAAGAAGCTGAAGCAGGGGTGAGACGCTTCCACAGTGTTTTCCCTGAAGAGATTAAACATTCATTTGAAAACAAACACCAAATGGCTGTGTTAAACAAGAGGCAGGACAAGGATAACAGCCGTGACTTCACAAAATGACATAAGTTAGCCAGGTGCACAACCTGCTGGTTGAAGATCATTTAAAAAGCATTGTTGTTTTTCACCCCAGCCTAGCCCATCCTTGGCTGACTGATGCCTAATGTGCAGTTTCATGTGGAACTGATGTGAAGCCGAGTGAAAAACCACAGGTTTCAAATCAAGATTTGCTTTGAATTTTGTGTTAATTTGAACCTGACACTCACAGGAATATGCAGCCAAATGTCTCCATCCCACCTCCTGTGATGGAAAAAGTGCAGAGTTTTGGATGGCTGTACCTCAGAGAATTTGATAAGTAAATGGCTAGATGTCACAGGAATTCAAAGGATAATGTATGCACAGCCTGCAGGGTTTATGCAGCCTGTCTATGTAACACAGAGAAAACTGATCTCCAAAAATCTCTCATTTCATAAGCAGCATTCAGAGAAAGAACACGTATTGTACCAACCCTATGGCACACAGTTTACTGCTACTGCTTATCAGTAACAGAAGATTTGACTTCCCTACCAGTTCTCAATGGTCAAAAGTACCCAAATCTGTTGTAACAGGAAATAGACAGGATTTGACGTTACAGTGAAGCACTTGTGTGTGCTTTGCTATTTACACCCCCAAAGTCTGAATCCTTCAGGTTTGTCTACACTTCAATTAAAAAAAAAAAACATGGCACCAAGTCTCAGAGTTGACTCAGGTTGTGGAGCTAAAAATTACAGTGTAGATGCATGGGCTCTGGCTGGAGCCTAGACTCTGAAATCCTGCAAGAGGGGAGGGTCTCAAAGCCCGGGCTCCAGCCCAATCCCAAATGTCTACACTGCAATGTTTAGCCCCACGAGCAAAAGTCAGCTGACCTGGGGCAGCCACAGCCATGCCATGGGGCTTTTATTGCTGTATAGCCATAACCTTAGTGTCTGCAAGAATTCATGGAATTTTATCATCTTCTGTTGTTAATTTAGGCCAAGCAAACTCTCTCATTTGTTGCATGAGTTAACTTTTATGCTAATTATGCAAGAATAGCAAGTGATTAGAAGACTGAAATCACAACAGTAGGCAACACTGAGGAGGATTGGGAATTTCAGTGTAAATACCTTGACATATAGTCAATTAACTCTTAATGCTGACAAATGCGAAGTGTTGAATGTTGGGTTGCAAAGCAACAGCAAGCAGTAAATAAACCAAACTGTAGAAAGGACCTTGACATTCTAACTAGGTTGTCTGATCTGACTTCACATTAGCTATAGCTGGCCAATTTTGCAAAGGATGAGTGCATGTTTAGTTCATGGGATTGGTTGGCAAGTTGGGGAGTACTATGGACAAAAGCTTAAAAATCAGAAACTGCTGAAATACATCCCTCCTTTATCAAGTGCCAGTGAGTGAACTAAGGAGGCAAGGTAGGATGAGTAATTGGAACAGCTAAAATGGGGAAATCCAGTGCATTTGTAGAGAGAAGCGCACAGAGGCACGGAGACTTCAGTTTTTAAATTGTCTGTCTAATGTGTACTTGTGGCACTCTAGAGACTAACAATTTTATTTGAGCATAAGCTTTTGTGAGGTACAGCCCACTTCATTGGATGCATAGAATGGAACATACAGTGAGGAGATATATATATACATACAGAGAACATGAAAAGGTGAGAGTTCCCCTACCAACTCTAAGAGGCTAATTAATTAAGATGAACTATTGTCAGCAGGAGAAGAAAAAAGCTCATTTCAGACAGTTTGACAAGAAAGTGTAAGGATTGTGTGTAATGGCTTAGCCATTCCCAGTCTCTATTAAAGCCTAAATTGATACTATGTAGTTTCCATATTAATTCAAGATCAGCAGTTTCTCATTGGAGTCTGTTTTTGTAGCTTTTGTGTGGCAAAATTGCCACCTTTAAATCTGTCACTGAGTGGTTAGAGAGGTTGAAGTGTTCTCCTACTGGTTTTTGAATGTTATGATTTCTGATGTCAGATTTGCGTCCATTTATTCTTTTGGGTACAGACTCTCTGGTTTGGCCAATGTACATGGCAGAGAGGCATTGCTGGCACATGATGGCATATATCACATTGCTAGGTATGCAGGTGCTACAAGTACTCCTGTTCTTCTTGCGGATAAGACTAACATGGCTGCTACTCTGAAACCTGTCTAAGGTGTAAGTAAGCATACTCCACAGTACAGTTTATTTTGATCTGAGCTGATTCCACTTCACATTTTGTGTCTCAACAATATACCCAGCCACAATGAGTAATTCTCATTGTGTCTTTCCCTTGGCCTCTCTGATCATCTGCGTGTTGACCTCTAGCTCCACATTAAGAGTCTGCCCTTACCAGGTACAACATGCTAAAGAGACTGCTCCCCCTGCACTGACTTCCACTGAAAGCATGGTGTGTCAATGGGCACCAGAATCTGCCCATGCATTGTACATTGCAGGAACAAGGACTAACCAAGTAAGGGTGATACTGGCTGAGAACTTGTTTCTGTGATGTTCTCCCTGGTGACAAGGAAGAGAACAGTAGGAATGGGTGTGAGTCTTTCCTCCAACTTGTAATATATATTACATTTTTAATTGTAACAAAATGTTCAATTTGGGGCTTTTTTGAATTATGAAAAGTCAACAATTTTTTGCGAGGTCTGGAGAACTTCTGAGGGGATGGAAAGAGCTGGGGAACACAGGAGCACTATGGAAGGCTGTTAGATTTACACTCTGATTATGTCTACACTGCATTCTTCTTTTGTAGTTGTGTACAGAATGTATTCAACTGCCCTCCCTAGCAGAGATTTAAGTAGCAATGTAGATGGTGAGGCATGACCTAGGCTAGTGGTTACATACCCATGCCTTTTAGGTGCATCTGTACTCTAAGCATATACCCTATATAGTTCTCTACTCACCCAAGTTGCGCCTGTCTGTCTACACTGCTGTTTTTAACAGCATAGTGTCCTGCTGCCTACCTACAGCTAGAGCAAGGATCAGCAACTTTTGGCACACAGCATGCCAGGGTAAGCCCCCTACTGGGCTGAACTGGTTTGTTTGCCTTCTGCATCTACAGGTTCAGCTGATCGCAGCACCTACTTGCCGCAGTTCGCCGCTCCAGGCCAACGGGGGCTGCAGGAAGTGGCGCGGGCTGAGGGATGTGCTGGCCAGGGCTTCTCACAGCCCCCATTGGCCTGGATTGGCAAACTGCAGCCAGTGGGAGCCGTGATCAGATGAACCTGTGGACGTGGCAGGTAAACAAACCGTCTCGGCCCACCAGGGGGCTTACCCTGGCGGGCCACATACCGAAGGTTACCGATCTCTGAGCTAGAGTCTTCACCCACTGCAGGGAAAGACTCCAGCAGTGGGGATTTGCCTTCAATTGATCTCTCAATGTTATAATCTCATTTTATTTCCTGAATGATAGGGTTGAATAATTATAAATATCTGCTTTTTTCAAAGAAAGAAATATAATATGAGGGAAAACAGACAGTCTCCTCAATACCCTTAAAATATTCCAAATGCTTCAAAGAGAAGGAAGCAAAGATGCTTTATATATCATTCCAAAAACACAGCCCATACCTTTCTTTGCTTGAATTTCTACATTGATGTTTAAACAGATGCACTGAATCAATACATAAATAAATTGGGAAATAAGATTAAACGTACCAAGGGTCTAAATATGTTTAATTCCAAAACCAGCTTTTGAATCTGTCTTTTAAAGGGTTGAATAGGAACTCATTTGAGTGCTGTAATTTAAGCCTTTCTTTACAAATGTAAACAAAATATCCTATAATAGATTACTAAAGCTCATTTTATTGGGTCAAAACAAATTGGGTTTATCAATAAAATTATGAGGCTACGAACATAAAATTATTTCTAAAATGAAATGAATTTTTAAGTTTATTTTGGGGAAAACTTCTGTATTTGTAAGCATCCAAACCATCTGGTACTATTCCTGAAATCTAGACAATCATTAGAGACATTTGCTAGGAAGTAAATTTGCATGAGGGTTTTCCTTTGAAGGTTCCCAGATTTTAGGATTAGATATACATAACAAATGTCTGTTGCCATCCTATGCAACAGTCAACAGAAATAGTCGATCATATGGATGTCCCATTCAAGAGCTGGTGACAAATATAAATTTCTTTTCTTGTAACAAGGCCTGAAACTTTAAACTAAATATAGTATATGCATAAATATGTAGCTAAATATGTTAGATATCTTATTTGTATGAGAGTATTCTTTTGTTTGAAGGAATTTATAATTATGATACTAGTATAAGTGACTATTAGTGTTTAAAATCATGTTCACATACTATTCAATATAGGAATTATGCAGAAATTAAGAATAGTAACTGTGAATATAATATTAGAAGACATTAACTTTTGTACTGTATTAGTAATGTTTATGAAGTTGCCTAGAATATCCAGAGCACTCTAAATATTTGGAGTTAGGATGTTAATTTTACAATAGGCCCTGAAAGCTGTTAAAAATTAGAATCAAACTGGGATATAAAACCTTCTTATTCTTGAAGGCAAGATGAGATAAATTCTTCTCATATTAAAAGTAATAGTAAGAAGTGTGAATAAGAAACTTAAAACATCAAGAAAATAACACCCAGTTTACTACAGAATGAGACAAACTGCTAATTCTTCTTACCACCTTTAAATATTTTAACAGAAAATAGAACTAAAGAGGTCTCAAAAGATGCTATTATTTGGCATTATCCATTAAAACATATAATACTGAGAATTAAAGAATTTCAGGAAAAACTGAAATTATGTGAAAAAGAGAACTTTTCTGAAGTTTACATTCCACCTACTGGATGGATAATAAGAATGCAATAACACCGGACCTGCCTAAATGATGGATTTGTCACCTGTCACTGAAGATGGGTCATCTCTCCCATCCCCCCAATTCGTGATGTCCAATGATAAGGTGCCAAAATAAAAAAAAAATACCCTTCTGGGAAGAAAAATATGATGCATAAAAAGATTCTTGACTGTATATGTGTGGTAGCAGTATCTCTTAAAGATCAAAAGATCCTGAGTGCAGAGTCATCTTGACCCAATCCAAAGTTGGCCTATCTTCTTCCAAGCAGGACTGATCAGTCATTTGATTCTCCTCTCCAGAGAGAAAGAGAGATATTTTTCTTTAATTAAGGATCTTTTATGGACAACAACCATTGGTGTTTGGGATTTTGGGTCCAGCAAGCAAACATAAGCCCACCTTGGGAAAGAGGATGCTTTCCTGAAGATCAAAGATGCAAAGTAGAAACCATCAATCAATGAAAAGACTCCAAAAACAGATGAGTTAGGGGTGAGACTGTTCCACTCTGTTTAAAATGTAGAGGAATTGGGAAAATCAACATTTACAGCTAAACAACTCCACAGGGAAATTCTGTGCTTCAAAAGAAGATTGAAAATATTGTTCTCCTAGACTATTGAACAAATTGGAATTCAGATATTGTGCTGAATGTGGACATAAATGTGGCAGATTGTAGTATCTTTGGGGACCATTGTGTTAAATTTATGAATGGCTTATCTATGACTTTGCTCTAATACAGAAAGGAGGATTACCACAACTCCTCCAGAAATCAAAAAAACTGATGCTGGGGAGAAGATGAGTGATTAAGGTGAGCCACTAAGACTGTAAATGGCTCCACAGAGATACCACCCCTGGGATAGTTTGCATATACTGGTTCAAACTGGATTTTCCAAAGACCAAGAGATAAAGTACAAACTTGGGACATATAAAGGCTAAATTGAAACAGAGGAAATTCATGGACAAGAATCTTTAAATTGTGCTTATTTGTGTCATCATACCTTTGTGGAATTGTTTGTTTGTTTGTTTACCTCTTGTTCTATTGTCTTGCTAAAACTAATCCCTATATTGAAATACTACTGAGAATTTATTTGCAAGACAGTGGCATTTTGTGATGCTATCAGTCTACCTGTTTCAGCAGCTAGATAGTGTTTGCCCTTGTGAGGGTAGAAACTTCAGGTCTCTTTCCATTCACAACAGCTGCATGGTGTTTGACTGACAAAGAATATCTCATAACACCTAACTTTTCTTTCTTTATATGTGTAGGCTGCAAACACCAAAATACTCTTCTAAACTGATGGATTTTTCTGCATATCTGCTTCACCAGTGCTTACACAGTATTGCCAAAGACAAAACTCAGAGTCCCTCTCTTCCCTGTGCAAATCACGTGGCTGGCATAACCTCCAGAGCATCCAGTTCAAGCTTTTCTATATACTTCTCATTTTACTCTTTTTACACCAGTAGTTCTCAAACTAGGGCCACCGCTTGTCCAGGTAAAGCCCCTGGTGGGGGGCTGAGCTGGTTTTCTTTACCTGCCATGTGCACAGGTTCAGCCAATCACAGCTCCCACTGGCCACGATTCGCTGCTCCAGGCCAATGGGGGGCTGCGGGAAGCAGTGTGGGCCAAGGGATGTGCTGGCCACCCTTCCTGCAGCCCCCATTGTCCTGGAGAGGCGAACCGTGGCCAGTGGGAGCTATGATCGGTCGAACCTGTGCACATGGCAGGTAAAGAAAACCGGCTCGGCCCCCCACCAGGGGCTTTCCCTGAACAAGCGGTGGCCCTAGTTTGAGAACCACTGCTCTACATATTACTGGACTGAACTGCTCTATTTTTTTCATAATTGTAAACACAGTTAATGCTACACACATAATGGGATAACTCTACACACATTGTAAATGTTATTTGTATATGGTTATTGTAACAAACTTATCTCAAACCATGTTAACAATCTTCACCTAGGTATATGTACACTGCATACCCTTGAATTACAGTTGTTACATGCTCTTGAAACCCTCAAACTTATGCTTAATTCTACAAGTTTTTTAACAGTACTAGAAGGAATTACCTAGTTTGCTTTACTAACAATTGTTTAGGCTGACACATGAAGTATCTAATTTAGCTAACCAGTTTTGTATCTTAAGTTGATAGGCCGAACTCTTGTTTCAACCAACGAGCCTGACTGCCCACAATCTAGTCTGTTAAGCTGAATTATATTAATTGACTCAGATTCTAAGGCTAGATGGGATCATCTAGTCTGACATTCTGCACATTGCAGGCCACAGAATTTCACCCAACCACGCCAATAGTAGGCCCAAAATCTTTAAGTGTTACTGTAGTCCTCAAATCTTGAATTAAAAACTTCAAGGTCCAGAGAAATCTCTGCAGTAACTCAGAGCTCTCCCCATCTAGTGTCCCAACTCTAGCCATTAGGGATATTTTCTAATAGCAGTTGCATATGGGGCCATATACCATTGCAGGCAATCTCACTATACCATCCCCACCATAAATTTATCAATCTCAGTCTTGAAACAAGTTAGGTTTTTATGTCCCCACTACACCCCTTGGAGGGCTGTTCCAAAACTTCACTTCTCTAAACTTTCATTCAAATTCAAACCTAAACTTACTGATGATCAGTTTCTATCTATTTGTTCATGTGCCAACATTGGCCCTTAACTTAAATAACTCTTTGCTCTCCCTGATGTTTGTTCCTCATGACCAGTGTATTCATAAAGAACAATCTCCTCTCATCCTTCATTGTTTTTTAGATTAAACAAGACAAGCTCCTTATGTCTCCTCTTGTATGGTAGGTTCCCCATTCCTCCGATCATCCTAGGAGCCCTTCTCTGCACCAGTTCCAGTTTGAATTCATCTTTCTTAAACATCGGAAACCAGAATTGTACATAATATTCCAGATGAGGTCTCACCAAATGTATTGTATAATTGCAATAACATTTCCCTATGTCTACTGGAAATACCTTGTCTGATGCATCCTAGGATTGCATTAACCTTTTTCATGGCTGCATTAGGCTGTCCTCTACAACCAGTTCTTCTGCTTAACAATACTAAATATAAATGGCATCACCTACTGGTTCAGTGACTATTGGTGAAGAAACCTATTGGCTATCACATTCAGGAATACTTGGGCCCTATCAGGATTTGTACCACTTGTCCTCCAATCAATATCTGGAAGATCAGTCTCTCATAATCATATATTCTCACTAGTATTTATTTCATAAAAATATTACCTGGTCTCTATTCATATTCAAATCAGATCCTGGTGATCTAGCACACGACAAGCACTATCCCAGTGGAGTGTCTGTTAGCCTTCTTCCCCAAAGTGATTTTTTTCACGAGATTGTTTTATCCATTCCATTAATTCTACCCCATCATTAGTATACAATGCTACTCCACCATCTTTACATTTATTTCTGTCATTCCTGAACAGCACATACCATTCAATATGTGTTCCGGTCATGACTACTATTTCACCATATTTTTTATCCCTAACATATCTGGTTTCATTTCCTGCACCAGTAGTTCTAGTTCCTCCATTTTGTTATCCATCCTCTTTGCATTGGTGTACAGACATCTTAGTTGTATCTGCTTGGTTCAACCAAGATTTCTTGCCTGATTAGGCACAGTCATTGTACCATTGCTATCACCTACCTGACAGTTCGTGCCAATACCACTGACATGATTTTTTTCTTCTTGTTCATTCTTCTCTTACCTTCTGTTTCTTTTTCCATGGCTGTATCCTCCCTTTTATTTGATTCCCCCTCCTCAGCTTTTCCCCTGGCTCAACATGGGAATCAGGTGTGGAGATCACTTGAACATCTCCTATCAATGTCCCCCAGGTTCCTAGTTTAAAGCTGTAATAATCAGTTGTGCCAGCCTCCTTCCCTACTCAAATGGAATCCATCCCCTGAGAACAGTCCTCTCTCCATGAATTCCTCCCAGTGGTTGAAAGCCCTCCTCATACCACCATTGCCTGAGACATCTGTTGATCCTCATCTTATTTCATCTTCACTCTCCTCCTCTGGGGACAGGTAGAATCCCACTGAAGATGTTTGATTATTAGTTACCACAATTAAGAATGTCCTTTTTGTACTTTTAGTGTTCTAAGTAACTGATTGGACTATAAGCTTCAATAGGCAATAGAATTCAAATACATTTGCCCTTTACACACAGCTAACCAAACTTTTTAAAATTTTATCTTGTATTGTGAAATGTCATACTTGATTAGAATGTTGAAGTCAAGCTGTCTGGAGTAGCTAAAGTGCAGGAATACCAACCTCAGAGCAGACTGTTACAAACCATTGCACAAACCCCAAATTGGTTGAGCTCTATATGTAGAGTTTACCAACCAAGGATCAACTGTGAATTCTTCAAGCACTATAACTGCCTTAGCATGGAGTCACAGAGAGAGCCCCTGGGTACTCCAGTCTATCTTGTCACCGAGGCAGGGCCTCCCAGAGGGGGGGGACAAGTGGGGCAATTTGCCCTGGGCCCCATGAGCTGCTCAGGGTTTTTGGTGGCACTTCGGCAGCGGGCGCTGCCCTGTGAGTACAAGTGCTACAAACAGCGGGGGAAAAAAAAGCTGTGATTGGCTGCTTATTGCCACCACTTCATTCTTTGGCGGCAATTCAATGGCAGGTCCTTCCCTCTGAGAGGGACCCACTGCCGAAGGCCCAGCCCTGCCCCAGACCCCCTGAATCCTCTGGGTGGCCCCGCACCTAGGCAAGCTTGCCTTTGTAATACATGGTCTCTTACACCAAAAATCACAACAATATTCAGGATACTCCCAGTCCCAAAGGATTGGTCACTTACCCTAGGTCAATTGCACATTAGATCTCTCAAAGACAATGCTTGTAGCCAAACCTATAGTAAACTAACTAAAGATTTATTAGCTATGGAAAAAAATAAGTTATTGACAAGGTTAAAGCAAGTAAACATACATACAGAAGTGAGTTACTTTTAGGTTCCAAAAGGTGTAGAAGCTTCTAAAATAAGCAAGCTTTCTATGCCCTTTAGGGCTAACCCAGACCAAGCACTGGGGCTCTTTTACTTATGCTTAGTAATCTTTGCCTGCTCCTCACCCCCAGAGTCCAAGCAGCATAAAGGTACATTTTACGCTCATAAGGACTTTTTTTTTTTAATTCTCTTCCCCTGGAGTTCAAGCTGATAGGATGTTTCCTCTTCATGGGTGTGAGGTAGAGCAGACAATAAAGTCTATTGTCTTCTGATGTTCCACAGTGGTTTGACTGGTGTCTATGCATTTTCTTTTGCTGGACAGGAGATAATACCACCTGCGGCAACTTAGTATTTCACACTTGGTAATGCTTCTCTGGCTGTTGGTTTACAGTTAAAGAGTAACCACTTACCTTATAATATCGGTATCCCATGTTAAAAGTGAAATTAACACATGCAGCAACTTGTAACCATTTCACAACCTCTAAACACTTTTATAAATCAATACCTATTTTACCAATACTAACATATGGATGAGCCAGACAGGTTTTCAGCTGTGCATGTATCGGCTGAGGCCAAAGGCTTGACATGAGCTGCCACCTGGTCTGCCAGCATTGCAGTTGCTCTTTAAGCATTACTACACTATGTCGCTCATTTACCTTTTTATACTGTCATTTGCATTTATTTTTATTGATTAGTTTTATTAAATGTCTTGTTTTCCACCACTTTATTAAACAACTTCTTTATTTCAAAGAAAGTGTCTCTGAATGTGGGTTGGTTTGCCCATATGCCTGAGAAGAGCTCTTGACAATTCAATGTGATACCACCCCCTACCCCCATAATTAGTCTCCTAAATAACAAATATTGATGATCATATCTTGTTTGTTCTGATCATACTAGGAACAATTGGCTAATAATGCTATCTAATAGCTGGTGCTCAGTTTTCAATTTTATAAACTTAATTTGTTTTTCTTAACTTTTTAAAAATTTTAAATGATCGAGGACTCAACTTTTTGAAAGATGCCTTTTCACCCCAAAGTACCATATCAGTTGCCCAAGTTTAAACTGCCTTCTTGCTGTTAGTTCTGATAGTTCTTACACAGAAAGGAAAATCCATATGTTGATAGATAGGCTCCAATGACCTATGACAATAATTCTTATTTGCTCTAATGTATCATTGCATCATTTTATGACGGGAAGGATCACATCACTACATCAGTTCTCTTTATGTAGCGCTTGGCTCCACTACTTATAATAGTAGCAATCCTCCCCAAATGTCTGTAACCTTTCAGGGATTGACCCTGACCATCCTGTATTAAAATAAACATCACCACTGTGGGTGGCTACTCTCAGCATGGGGAAAGGTTGATGAGATACAGAGTACCACCATCCATGACTTCTATGCATTAGAGCACATAGGTGAGCAAAGATATCAATATAGCTACCTTGGCAAAAAGTAGAACTCTGCATGCTCTCTGCTATGTTTTAGCAAATCGGAGTCAGTAGGTCAGCAGAGTCCAGTGAACACTTGCTGAGTTAGATTATCAGCTGGTGAAAATAGACGTAGCTCCTCAATGTCAATAGAGCTCTGTCACACCATGCTACCGGTTATTTTAGGGTTGCATTTGCTATCTTATTTTCACTATAAATTCCATTCTGAACCAGAAGAACTCTTCCACTACACATTTCATCCAATACTGTTTCCAGAAAAAAATTGTTTTGACAAGTTGACATTTTCCATTTTTGGGGGGCGGAATCCTAAATAGGTCTATTCATTAGGAAGAGGAGCAAGCTTTTTCTAATAGTTATTCACATCTAACAAACACCCCACTTTTTCCTCCATCACCCACACCAAAGATCTATCAAAAATATATCCAGTAACTGGAATCACCTCACCTGCTTCTTGCACTCCAGACTGCAATCTTCTGAATGGGGGTGGAGGGCCTTCACTCTTTTGCAGAGTAACAGCCAAGTGGTTTTAGTTGGTGAGGTGCTTTGGCTTTTTCCTTTGGCTGGATTTTCTACTTTCTGGACCATAAAGTGACCTTCTGCATAAGTTCTAAGCATCTTTGATATTTGTCTTGGTATTACTTCATCACCAGATGACAAGGTAGTTAGTCTCATGTATCTTACAGTATCATCACAGTTCCATACGTCAGTCTTTATCTTCTACCTTACTTTTTTTTTTTATGTTGGGAGTTCATGCCAGAAATTGCTCAAGCAACCTGAAAACAAAACAAAGTGATCTGAAAAGAGCAAGCGAGAGACACAAAAACAAAACAGGGTTTCACAAAGAAGTGTGAAGAAAAGGAAGGGGAAGGGAGTATGACTCTGAAATCCAGCAGAGTTATGATTGGACCATGTGCATTATGCGGTTACTTCATCTCTTTAATTGCTTTGGTAGTTGCAGTCATTTTTCATAACTGCAAATGCTGTTCAAATCAAGGCCACCAAGTATCACCCAGATACGCACTTGAGTTGTATTCTAGAAAAGGTGTGTGTGTGTTTTGTATCTTAAAGAGAGCACTCTGGTTGCTTTCAAGGATATTGCCTAAAGAAGAATTCTTGGTTCTGTTTATAAATATGCCTGTCTACAACAGAAGGCAGACTGTGATCCTAGATATCAGACTGAATCTTGGACCAGATTCTTGGCTCCTCTCAGAGTTGCAACAGTGCAAGGAAGCATCCGAGCCAGTGTAATCTGCCAATTGCAGATTCATGTGGTGTATAATAATCCAACAGCTAGGTAGGGCCAGTGTAGTTGGTTCTACATCAGTCTCATACCTTTGGGTGTGACCAATGAGCCCTTGTTTTGGGGAGACTGCCAGCTTCCAAAATAGCCTCCAGAGGTTATTGACAGCTGGTGCATTTTTCAGAAACTCTGAGTTTGCTCTATATTCCTTCATGGGATGGGGTTTGCTAGATGCAGTACAATCTGTGTGTCTAAAAGTGGCTTATAGACACTTTGATCATTTATCTACCTCCAAGCTATACCAGATACCAAACAGCTGGTGTGGAGTGTCTGAACAGGTGTCTGTTTCACAAATAACCAGGTATCTGGGTGCTAGCTGTCTCTGAGGGTTGGTAATAGTCTATAGTGCTCTCCAGATCTAGGTTGCTGGTTCTGATAGCTATACTGTAATTTTACGTAAATTTGGGGTTGATTTCAGTCTATCTCCCAGTGCATAGGGTTCAAGAAAGCACCAACCAAGTGGCAAATAGAAGTGTCTAGGCAGAGAGATGAAGAAGTGAATAAGGATGCAGACCTGATGGATTATCCTCTTAGATTAGGGTTGAGAGACAGAGATCAGTGCTGGAGAAACCACTTTTAGGGACTTGCTGCTGGTTTATAGTGTGGTGCTGTGGGAAGCGCACTAGATGAGTACTCAGAAGGTCTGTGTTCTATTCTCAGGTCTGTCCTTCACTCTGAGATTTACTGGTGGAAAGTGCTATATAAGCTAAGTGGTATACTCTGTCAGTAACAACCATATCTTATGGCTTCGAGCACTTACGACTTTCAAAACTATATGCTACAGAGTGTTTTTGAGTAGCACATTGGCCTAGTACATACGATCATGTCTCCCTCTAGTGGCTCATCTCAGCTGCTACAGCACCTAGTTCACTGGCCGAGCTGTGAAAGTTACTTGGATTGTTAGTTCTTTGGGATAGGGACTATCTTTTTTTTTTTTTGTTATAGTCTATTGTCTGTACAGATAGCACTTAGCACAATGGGGTCCTGATCCATGACGGGGCTCCTAGACACTATGGTAATACCAACCCCTCCCCTCCAAAAAAAACCAAAACAAAACCCACCTCCTTTACCTCATGAAAACGGGGGCTGACATTCCCGAGTTTGAATTTTGCTGTTGACTGTGGGGGCATCTGTATGTTGTCATGGCTCATTTGAGGTGAGTCTTGAAAGACTGGGAGACTTAATATGGATAAATACCAATCTGTGATTGGATGCATATCCCATCTGCATCTCTGGGCTCTTCAAAATCAGTGTGGCAATCTTATAATCAGACTTTCTCTCATAAGACACCTGCTATGTCCGGCTTCAGGGTAGGCTGGAGCCTGAAGCACAGACACAAAGGTCAAAGGGGCAGGCGGGAAAAGTTTTTATCTAACTCCATCTAAGATTCAGATGTGTTCTCATCTGGGGTTGGATTGGATTTGGCATGAAGGCTCAGTTCTTCTGAACTGTTTTAGTCTTATTTCTCAGGACTTTTTAAAGAGGGAAGAGCAATGTTGAAGACAAACAGCTGATGGGAAGTAGCCCACAAATGTCTGTGGTTCTGAACTCACTGTGACTCCATCTCCCAGAAGTGTTCTATCCCCAGCCCCCCACACCATATCTGTAATAACAAAACTCAGCATTTCTAGTTTTTCATGTTTAATGTGTTGTATGGATACAAATCAAGTAATCTTTTCCATACTATTATCCCCAATTTACAGAGGGGAAGCAGACAGAAAGGTGGTGATAGTGAAGGTGTATTCTTACAGTAATGATTTATCCACAGCGATTACCTGGGCTACAGTACCAAGCATACATCCCATTTCCCCTTTTGCTGCTGTTCATATTTGATTCAGCTACTGCACGATAGTGGCTGCCTGGCACATTAGCCTCGTACAGAACTCTCTCATATACGCAGATAAACACACACACGAGCATGGTGAGCTGTAAAGGCTTCACTGGCCTGGTTTGCAAACCTGTGTATGAATGTGCCTTGGAAATCTGACTCGCTGTGCGCGCTTTCTGTTGTGGGAAGGGAGAGGTGCAGCTTAAACTTCACTCTTTCATGACATCAGTTGCCTCTAGCCACCCAGCAGTGTCAATGGCTGAGCCAAGAGGAGGGCTCGGCTCATGTGCCTCCCAGCTTTGTGCTTGTCCTGGCAGCCCAGAGTGCTTTATACCGCTAATGCTCCTATCAGGCTGGGTAGTGGAAACAGCCACATCCATTACATTCTACTCCAGGGTATAGCCCATGCAGCAGTTGTCTTTTTCAGGTTTTATTAATGTTTACTGAGACTTTCTAATTCATTTCCTGTCTCTCTGTTGAAAAACCCCTAGAAAAAGGGGCATTTTCACAGATGTTAAAATGATAGCTGATAGCTTCTTTTTTTTTCCCCTTGAGACAATTAATGGTTTCCATATTCACAGAAATATTGGCTAGTTTGCCTCTGCAGGCCTTTCAAAGTGGTACATCTAAATGATAGCCTAGCATTGAAATTATTATTCATAAATAACAAATTGTCTGGGGGAAAAAACACATATAACTTTACAAGAGCACTATACTGCAATAGCACTTTGATTAAAGTGAGTTCATTGGCAGGGGTGATGGATGAAGTGACTGAACAAATAAAAGAACTGCAACAAGTTTTAGGAAATATGAGGATCTTTTTAATACTAAACTTTCCAAAGTGGGGGCACATATCCATCCCAACCTTTTTCCTTGAGCCCAACTCCCCCTTATCATTATACAAATTCCATGGTCCACCTGCGCCGCCACAACGTTTTTCAGCAGATTAAAGGTTAGGGCCAGCATTAGGGGGCAGCAAGCAGAGCAATTGCCCATGGCCCCATGCCATGGGTTTCCTGCGAAACCAAGTTGGTCAGGCTTTGGCCCCAGGCAGAGGGGCTCGTGCTTTGGCTTTCTGCCCTGGGCCCCAATGAGTCTAACACTGGCCCTGCTCTGTTTTATTTTGGCAGACCCCCTGAAACCTGCTCATGCCCCCCTCCAGGGGGCATTGGATGCCTAGTTGAGAACTGCTGGCCTAACCTGTGCATGTATGAGGCCCTTGCTGTCAACTGTAGGCATTGAACTTGGCTTCCAAACACAGACCTCTGTCACTTAAGCAAGAGGATTAGCTCTTATGTGGGAAAACAAGAAGCAGCTCTCCTCATGATCAGCCACATGATGGGACACAGACACACCTGGCCATTGTGTTAACAGCACAATCTATGTGCTCACACAAATCAGCACGGTTTATGTGCACATGGCCAGCTAGATGCACATGCAAATGTAACGTTGCCAGGTTAACTCTGTCCCCCTCTAGTGGCTGGAATCTCTCATAAACAGGTTTAAAAATCAGCCAGGGCCTTGAGCTAACTGCCTTTAGCTCAAGTTTTTCTTTAACCAGGAGCTCTCAATCCATTTCTAGAGATAATCCATGCAGGTGCATCATTACATATTGAGTAGTTATGGGTATAAGAATCAGTTGAGTGCAAAGATTATTTTCGTTTAGTTTTAGTTTCCAGTCCCTATAGAAAACATTCAGTACAACCATTCCAAAACACCTCCCCACCTACCAAAATCAACAGCTCCCCTTCCATCCACCCAAAAAACCCCTTTGGATAGCCTCTACATCCTTGTTCAAAGCCTGAAAGATAAATTCACTTTATAGAGAGATTAGCACTTCATGTATACTCCGACAGTCCTCAAATCTGGCCTCTGGCAGAGAAGGGAGGGGCAAGTAAGCTCCAGAACTGAAGCCCCCAAACCAAGAATGACTTGCTTACAGCCTCTCCTTTTTTTCAGAAGGGGACAGTTAGTTCATGCTCCTCAGCTGATTTGAACTGCTAGTTCATCAGTAAGTGCATGTCTCCATTACTGTTTTTCCCTCTAGCTTCAGATCTCTGCTGCCACTTGTGCAGCTCCACCTCGGCGAGTCCTAGTCTACACAAACTGCCGCTGGTCACTGACACTTGCATTACCATGCCTTCTAGACTTGATCTAAGCAGGCTTAGACAACAGGAGTGGTGAAGACAGTGTTGACTAGTTTACACTAGTGCCCCTACTGGCTACCACTGGAACTACTCGAGCAGGGAAAGTGTCTGTAGTGTACAGAGCTTAAGGAAGCCAAGCTACAAATCAGTAGCATGCAGAGGCAATCGCTAAGATCATGGCCCTCTGATGCTAGGCATTGTACAAACATGCAGTGAGAGATGGTCTCTGCAACATACAATCTAATAGGCACAGAGAGGCAAAGTGATTTCCCTAAGGTCACAGAGCACATCAGTGGCAGAGCTAGGACCAGACCCCCATACTGCTTGATTTCCACCCAGTCCTCTATCCATTAGGTCAGGTTGCCATATCTGTAGATATTGGACACTTCAACCCTACCTTTCTTTCTCTGCAACTCTTGGTTATACACATCCTTTGATAATTCAATTACATTAGGATTGTGACATAAACTTTTACTGTGGTTTTATAAGTTTTTTTATAACTGACAATTTATTTAATTGCTGTTAAACTGCATCCTCTGCACTGGCCTTGAAGTTAAGAAATCTGAGTGTTACAAAAAGTGTAATTCTGGAGTCTGTTTCCTGTATCTGTGAATTTAATTGATATGTACTTCTGGGGTAAAATTAAGTTTTCCATAAACTTTTACACTTTCTACAAAAAATGAGATTAAAATTATAGAATTATTGATGTATTCATTTTGCATATATACAGTTATGCAAATTCAGTCCTCCCTATTGACAGTTTAATTCACTCATATGCCATTACTCTTTCTTACTAGATACTCTTTGAAATTAATGGGTTATTCAAGGTCGAATGCACCAGGAAAATGTGCATTTCTTAGAGATGGTTAGGGTAGTTGTTTGTTGTAGTTAATACAGCAATAAGACATATATATAGGGTCTTATTTTATGGGGATAGTGGGAAGCCTGATGTTGCTGCTGTGGGTTGGGCTAAATGTCTTTAAAACTGGAAGGGTGTAACTACCATTTTACATTTAAAATAGCCAGTAAACTCCTTTATATAAGCTGTGATCTGAAACAATAATGGCCCTATCCCAAAAACAGTCACACAAGGGCAGATGAATTTCAGTGGTAATTGCTTTGTAAATCTGTGAAAGGGAAGACCAGAAAGAGACCAGAAAGAGAAAAAAGCACCAGTCAAGACACAGCGACAGAATCATTGGTAGCATGGCCATAAGTAAATGCCTAGAGAAAGCTTTTTGGGCCCAGCGCTGGTTGAAACAGGCTGGGAGCTAGGAACTGTTTGTTTCCTCCTGTGTTCAGAGAAATAGGACTTTGATCGTTATTTATAAACAAACTGTGAAAAGAAATGGCCATAGCCTTGAAGAATACTTGACTCCATCATTAATTTCTCTACTGAATGGGAACAGCCAAAGTGCACGGCCTGCTGGTTAACTGCTCAGGTCAAAAAGGGGTAACACAATTAATCAGCAAGCATCCAAACACAGCCAATGATAATAGTGATATTACAGCATTTGTGGTGTGGGGGAGGGGAGAGCTGCAGCATACAGAAGAGGTTTCCATTTTATACAATGGACCTCCAAGCTTTGCAGGTGAACACCATACATGGTAAAGATTCAGCTAAATGGCTTTGAGGGAGGAGCAGTTATGTCATATCATAGAATATCAGGGTTGGAAGGGACCTCAGGAGGTCATCTAGTCCAACCCCCTGCTCAAAGCAGGACCAGTCTGCAGACAGATTTTTGCCCCAGATCCCTAAATGGCCTTCTCAAGGATTGAACTCACAACCCTGGGTTTAGCAAGCTAATGCTCAAACCACCAAACTATCTACAAATGGAGATAAGGGACTGGGATCTGAGAGCTAGGATCTGAGAGTTGGGTCCAGCCTTCCTTTCCAAAGCTGGTTTTAACCAGTAGATGGTGGGCTTTCCTCAGTCAGGGAAGAAAACCAGACACCACCACCACATCTTTGTAAGGCCCTATCCACCCATTTATAACAAAGGACTCGAACAACCCAAAATAAAACACCTCAGCTGAAAAATACTGGCCACAATCCCCAGCAGCTTTTCCCTGCTCCCACCAGCTAGGAGAAAGGGGAAGATGTGTACTCGATCACCATCTGCTTGCTCTTCCTTATAGGCACCCTACCCAGCCATATAATACTTAGGGCTCTTTTAGCCTGTCCCATGCTGCAAATTTATCTTGTCAGAGACCCTTCCATTTCTTTCCTGTACTCCTGCTCTCAAGCTAAAGAACACTGTGAAGGAGATCCAGGTACCGTGCAGAATACCTGACCTAACTCTCATCCTGCAACTTGACACATATCCTTAGGCAAACACTTCTGTCTGAATCCTGTGCCTACACACCAAGTCGGTTTCTCTCCACTCTGGACTCTACTCAGGTGCTCTCCATGTTCCCCCTCTGTCTAACAGTTTTGCCCTGCCTAAACCTCTTCTCTGGTTTCTCCCTACTTTCCCTCTTATTGTTTGTTCTCTGCTATCTCCTCTTGTCTTCCACCTTGCTTTGTCTCCATCTCCTATTAAGATGCTGCACCACATCTTATGCAAATACAAAGCTTTTTCTTTTCCTGTGCATCAAGCAACCTCTAGATCTTTTCTCAAAATGTTTTACTTTCACTTAATTTTGCAATACTCAGCCTTTCTTGTGTGGCCTTGTGTGATGAAAGATGAATCATAGCATTAAAAATAAAGGAACTTGGTCAACTTAAGACATGTAAAAGTGGCAAAGAGTCCTGTGGCACCTTGTAGACTAACAGATGTATGGGAGCATAAGCTTTTGTGGGTGAAAAGTGGGTATTCACCCCCGAAAGCTCATGCTCCAATACGTCTGTTAGTCTATAAGGTGCCACAGGACTCTTTGCTGCTTTTACAGATCCAGACTAACACGGCTACGCCTCTGATACTTGAATTTAAGACATGTGACTTATGAGTGCTTTCCTCAGGGGTTAGCATACTGGTCTTATAAACACAAGTTGACAGTTCAAATTCCAGTGAGTCCTTTAAATATAAGGCTGTTAATTTCTCAGGAGGTCAGACTAGACCTTATCTATGAACCTGCACACAAAACAACAAAGACTTCTTAATTTTTTTCCTTTTCTCCATGCCTTATCTCAGTCCTTTCCTTCCCCATACGCTGTGGCTGAAATGCTGTTGGTTTGTGTGTGTCGGGGGGAGATTAGCTGCCTCATACAGGTTGAAATAAGAAAAGGATTTGCAATGTTAAAATAATTCAGATCGGACAGACTTACTGGTAACAAGCTGCATCACAGTTGACAATCATTGCTCCAAGATCTGACTCTGATATATCTAGACAAACAACTATTAAGACCACTTTCAGTTGTGTTGTCTGACTCTCAACAGAGTTACACTGGCCCCAATGTGCAGGGCTGTCCATGGGGAGAGGGCAAGTGGGGCAATTTTCCTGAGCCCTTCAGGGGCCCCATGAGCCGTGGCCTGGCGGTACTCCAGGTCTTCGGAGGCATTTCAGCAGTGGGGGGCCCTTCAGTTGCTTCAGTTCCTTGGTGGCATTTTGGCGGTGGGGGGCCCTTCAGTGCTGCCAAAGACTTGGATTGTCTGAAAGTCTCTCTGCCGCCGACATGCCACCAAAGACCTGGACAGCCGCCAGGTGAGTACAAGTCCCGCAGCTCCCCTGCTTTGTCCAGGCCCCCCGTGAATCCTCTGGGCGGCTCTGCCAGTGTGGATGTGTGGTTTCTATGTGTGTGTGTGTGTGGTTTTATTTTTAAATGTGCTTTTTTAATAATTGCACTTTAGCTTTTCAAGGTAGGCACATAGGGCATTACCCTCCAGTATCTTACACCTTGTGTAGTCACTTGCACCTGTGCAAAGTGGATGTGAAACATGAGCAAATCAGAATTGTCTGTCTTTACAGTCCCAAGAACAACTAAATGCTTTCTGATTCAATGGGCCTGTAAGAAAGATGTTTGGATCCTATCTATGCCCCTACCACAGAGTTCCTCTGTGGTGCTAGACAAGTGACTTAAAACAAACTGGCCACTGATTGTTTGTCCATCAGTTTCTAGGTGCCTGATTTTTGCCCTTGGGGCTTATTTGCAGAAGAGCAGAGTACTCATCAGTGTCACTGAAGTCAGTGGGAGCTGTGCTTTGAATAGGTAAACTGCTATAGAACACTAAGTGGTCTAAAAAATCAGGTCCTGATCATATCAAATTGGGCACCCAAAATTAATGGATACATTTGATCTTAATTGGTGTGTCTGAGCTCCCCACCTGTAAAATGGGTATAATAATGCTCCTTCATTTCAAAGGGGTGTTTGTGAAGATAAATGCTTTAATATTTGAAAAGTCTTAAGATACTATAGGCATGAGCATCACAGAGAGATCGGTGAGGAAATTTATAATTCTGTCTCCAGAGCAGTTTTGAATGAGGCTGCGGGGCACACTTTGAACAATGAAAAGAAAACAATAGAGAATCGCTGTTCATTCAGTGATCACCGTCCATTCTCTGCACTGACTGAGGTGGGGGAACTGTGGGGAAAAATATTATCATAATCCATATGCTGGGGTAGGGGGGATTAAGGTTATCCAGACAACCTAAATACTGTTGATTTTGTTTTGTTTTGTTTTGTTGTTGTTGTTTTTTTGAATCCTTGATTTTGCAACCTTATTGTTTTCATGTCATTTTGGGTAACCTTATGTGCAGTTGAACCCCATTTATCAGATCTAATTGGAACAAGGGCCAGATCAGATAATCAAAAAATTCAAATAGACAGGAGAATGGGCGAAGAGCTTTCTATCTGTTTTAAGACGTGGAGTTGCTTTTAAACTAGCTGATCTCCTCCCAGAAAAGCACAAAAACATAACCCCCTTTCTTATCTACTTAACCGAATATACCAACCGCCAGTTCTTGCAAACAATGTTTTGTTCATTTATTTTACAAGATTAGACTATTTCAGTACTGGAAGTGACATCAATTTCCCATATTCCTGTGTGGGTGCTGGTTGTTCTGTGAATACAGCTGCTGGATAATGGAGAGTAGATAAACAGGATTTTAGTGTATTGAGAGAAGGCCTGCTCTCAGAATTTTGCACTGTAAAATGTTTTTGTAACAGTTTGGAGATGCTTTAGTAACTATCAGAACTTTTGGAAGTGATCTAAAACTGAACAGGCAAATCCTATGAGGTTTGCACCTCACTTGTCTGTTGCAATAACAATCATATTAACGTCGCACTTCTGTTTGGTAGTAAATATTCTCAATTTCCTCCCTAATTTTATTAGCTAGAGTGCATATTATTTCACTGTTATGTTTTTACATAAATAGTTATAGCTATTTTCAGTCATAAGTTATAGGATATACTCATCTTAGAAGAGAACATCTGCCACACTTTATGACCATGTTTAATGGTCCTTCTGTTATCTTGGTCTTTGATTTCTTAAACATAGCAGGAGAAAGAATGGGATAGGGGCCAGGGAGAAAGCATCCAATTCCTTTAACTTAACTACAGATTGCTTATTTGTGGTACAGCCTAAAGTCTAGAACAAGTTCTGGGCATAAATTGGTGCAACTCCGATTTGCTTTGGCAGGAAACTTGCCTGCTTAAATCTGGTCCACAAACTCTATATTCTGGTCCAACCACCAACCCACATTGCTAAGAATTTGTTGTCTATGCAAGAGTTGGTCTGATTCCCAAATGTCTTGGACAATGTGAAGTCATCTGCACTAGTGTAAAAAGAATATGAAGCGGGTGCAAAAGGTGCTTTGGTAGCATATTTTAGTCTCTAGTCATCATAATCATCTTAAGCCTGCTTTGGGCTCCTTTCTCACTTGTGTAAATGACTCCATGAGGTACAAGGCAATGGAACATAAAGACCTCTTTCCACTATATCTATTTTCTCTCATTTCTTTTACCTCCACTATCCATTAACTTGTGCTCTAAGCTTGCATTGTGGGAGACTTATGTGCGTGAGCTCTACTTGGGCCAGTGACATGCTTTCCTGAATCAGTAACTAAATAGACAATTAAGAGAAAGGAAATAGGATTATCCTCACTGTACAGATGGGGATATGAGATACAGAGAAATTGTGAATCAAAGTCCCCACAATATTTGTGGGAAAGTTGGGAATTTGAACCTACTCTTTCTAAGAGTCAGTTTAGTACCTTGACCACAAGAACATACTCCTCTTCCCTGGGAGGACAGGGAGAAAAAAATAAACAAAACAGGTGTCAGGCTACTTTGGTCATCGAGCAATTTGACTGGTGAACTTCTGTACATTCTTTATAATGAAGATTCACGGATTTTTAAGGTCAGAAGATGACTAGAAAAGTAGATCATCTAGTCTTAACTCCTGTATAACACAGGCCACTGATTTTCATCCAGTTACTCTTGTACTGAGTCTAAGAGGTTGCATTTGACTAAGGAACATTGTTGCCCCCTTTTTGATACAAGGAAATCAAATTTGAGATCTTGTAGGTTTTTCCAGTTGGGAACAGAAATTGATGAAGTCTGGTATTTTCTTTGATGCAATCTTGCTTATTTACAAGGAATGTACAAAGTCCTGCTTCTGCAAATGTAGGAAGAACCAAAAGGAATATATATATAGTTTACAGACCCACATTTCTTTCAGCTAGAGCCCCTGACCTCCACAACCTTTCTCTAAGCTTCTCCAAGAGGCACTCTGCTTACAGGCTGCTGCCTGGATTTCTTCCTCTGCTCTTGAGTCTCTCTGTTTCTTGTCTGATTATCAGGCTAGTCTTTTGCATACCCCCACCTGATCACAATAACGAGTGGAACCCTTCATCCACATGGTCCTCAGGACCAGTGCCAGGATTTCTGGTGCCCTAGGCAGAATTCAGGGGGTGGCATTTTGTGCGCTCCCCATGGAGTGCGAGAGAGCTTCTGGTTCTGCTCCCATCGTGCCGCCAAAGAAGGGCCCTCCGCCAAAATGCCACAGGCGACAGCGGCAGTCATTGAGCTGCTCAATTGCCTGCCGCTGTTTTTCCATGGCACGTCAACAGAAGGTCCTTTGGCGGTGTGGCAGAAGCAGAACCGGAAGCTCCCATGCCCCCCCTGGGGAGCGCACAAAATGCCAGCCCCTGAATCCTGGCGCCCTAGGCGACCGCCTAGGACTGCCTAATGGAAGTGCCGGCCCTGATGGTCCTAGTATGTGGCCAGACTCTTAGGCCTTGTTTTAAGTGAGTCCCCTTTACTGTCCCTTACAGGAACATTAAATGAGGGGTGCATTCACAACCATCAGTTTCAGTGATGTTTTAACTCAACCGATAACAAAGTTTAACCCAGCACACAACAATACCTTCTAGAAAGGCATCCAGACATCAAGTCATCAAGAGATGGAGAATGAACCATTTCCTTTGGTAGCTTGTTTCAATGGTTAATCACCCATGCAATTAAAAATGTGGCTTAATTTTAATTTGAATGTCTGGTTTTTACTTCCAGCCATTGGTTCTTGTTATATCTTTCTCAATTACATTAAAAAGCCACACAACTTGATATTTTATCCATGAAATTACTTTATAATCAAGAAACCTCTTGGAAAACAATTGAGTACACCAGACCTGGATGCAGTATTCTAGTGTCTGTCTGACTAAAGCCATATACAGAGATGTAAAACTGCCTCCTTACAGATATTGGTGTATCATCCTGATAATACGTTAAGTTCTGCAACTTTAAGAAGAAAATCAAGAATAAGTTTAAAAAAAATCATACTAAGTAGAGCATAAACGTTGTTGGAGTTGTACCACTGAAAACTGTGTTAAGAGGCTTTTACTGACAAAGCGGTGTGTGCCCAGGGTTCTGTGTCTGATTAGTTTGTTAATTTAGAAGTAAACAATGGATGCCTGCTGCTTCTCTCTCTGTAAGTGAATTGTACATATATCTCTATTATTAAGGATGAATACATTAACATATATAAATATAATGCCAAGAGCCAGAGATGTACCCATTTGGGTAAGCTAAACTTTTGAGATTGTCTTCATTTTTAAACTTATTGTTAAAAGACTATGACTCTCCTTGCTGCTTGCCAATGTTACTGCTTGTTCCCCAATCACCTTATCAAACATTAGCACTTTTGGCTGGTGGCTCCATGCTCATGGGGCCCCAGATCAAAATTGTGTGGTGATGGTCCCACTACCAGCACAAGGTCTGGATACCTTGTTCCATAAATTCATCCTTATTCCACCCCTGTGCTATATGGATTTAATGGGCACTGCATACACAGCAGCATCCCCAGGGGCTAGTAGTCCAGTTATCCTCGTTGCCTTTTGGGTAAAGGGTTTGACATTTTTTATGCATTATTAGCTTCCCAAGGACTCTAAATTAGCAGATTTAAGGGAAAAGATATTGGTCATGTGTGTTTGGGTAGTTGATTGACTATGAATGGTGGTCGGTGCCATTAAATTAATTGGGATTCTTCCTTCTTAAGTGCAGGACTCTGCATTTGTCCTTGGTGAACCTACTCAGATTTCTTTTTGCCCAATCCTCCAATTTGTCTAGGTAGCTCTGGACCTTATCCCTACCCTCCAGCTTATCTACCTCTCCCTCCAAGTTAGTGTCATCTGCTAACCTGATGAGGGTGCAATTCGTCCCATCATCCAGATCATTAATAAAGATGTTGAAAAAAACCGGCCCCAGGACCGACCCCCTGGGGCACTCTGCTTGAGACTGGCTGCCAACTAGACATAAAGCTATTGATCACTACCCATTGAACCCGATGTTTTAGCCAGCTTTCTATCCACCTTATAGTCCATTCATCCAATCCATACTACTTTAACTTGCTGGTAAGAATATTATGGGAGACCGTATCAAAAACTTTGCTAAATATCCCATCCATTGCTTTTCCCATATCCATAGAATCAGTTATCTCATCATAGAAGACAATCAGGTTGGTCAGGCATGACTTGCCCCTGGTGAATCCATTTTGACTTGTCCTGATCACTTTTCTCTCCTCCAAGCGCTGTTGATTTGCAGATGCGATGGGATGCAGCCACTCCAGAGCAAACCAGTTCCTTAACCCCTTCCATGCTAATTTGGGGGTTATATATCCCATTCCAAACCATCTGTGCAAAACTTGAACATGTGGTAGCAAAAGTCTTCTTTGCCTTTTGACGGAAGAATAATACTAGCCCAAGGTTTAGTTGCATTTTGTAGTGTGATCAATAGAGCTAACAAAAAAACACATTCATTGCATCTTTTTTTGATGGAAAATTGCTTTTTTGTCTCAATGAAATTGTTTGTTTCTTTTTGAAATGTTTCAGTTTTCTAATTTTAAACAAGATCTGAATGAATGCTTCCCTGGCAGCTGGCTGGGAGGGGGAGAGACTTTGGATGTATTTTATGTAAATATAGTTTGCTCCTGCCCTGCTTAGATATTCAGCAGATGTTAAAGAAATCAACTTTGTCTGATGTTGGATTACAAATCACTTTAATACTGAGTGCAAGGGTAGTGAAATACAGTTACCAATGTTGCAATTATTGTAAAAATGCAGGAAAGCAGGACTGTGCTTAACATGTCCCAAATAAGGGGGTCACCCTCCATTGAAAGAACCTCATTAAGCCATGGGCTTGAATGTCAGAGCCTTGTGAAAGTAAGAGTGGTGGGGCTGGGTATCCAGGTCAGGAGGCTGCAAATCCTCACCAAGGGCCCTCCCTTGACTGGTTACACCTGTTCCTCCCCACTGTTCAAAGAATGAGCTAAATAGGCTTCAGGAGGTGACTCTTTGTTAGTTTCAGCTCTGATTGAGTATTTAAAATATGTTGTGATAGGACTGTTTCTCCCATACCTGCTAAGAGCTGAATATCACTAAGAGCTGAAATCATCTGAGATGGGGCAGTGTCTCTGCCCAGCTTGCAAAGAGCTGAAAATTACTAAGACTGATGTGCAGAGGTCATGGCAGAGAGGAAGGTGGCAGCAGAAGGTGACTGACAGTAGGCTGGCAACCAAGTGGCTGGCGAAGTGGAGAGCTGCAGCATGAGGCTGGCAGAGAGGCACAGCGAGCACCCAGCAGGGTGGCTGATGGAGAGGACCAGAACAGAGCCCCAAGGTGAGTGAGTGCTCAAGCAGCAGAGAGTGTAAGGTGCCTCTCTACTCCCTGCCCCTCCACCCAGGGGGGTAGGTGAAATCTGCAGATGCAGCTCTGAACTCTGGGTCTGCCCTGACAGGAACTGTGAGTGGGGAGCAGAGAAGAGTCGGGCATGTAAAAGGGACTTTTGGGTTGCTGGACTTAAGAAACTGAGGGGGAAAGGACACTGCCCAACCTACTTGGGAGTGGATCTTTAACTCCTTGTTTATATTGATGACCCCTGATTGTGGTGTTTTCCCAAATTAACACCCAGTTACTTCACTTCTTTTATTAAAAGTTTCTTTCCTACACTCAGACTCTGTACTTGTGAGTGGGGAAGTATTGCCTCTCAGAGATGCCCAGGGGTGGTGTGTAGTTTTCCCAGGTTATTCGGTGGGGGTTCGAGGTGGTTCTGTGTTGTATCAATGGAAAGGAACCTCTAGGTATTGAACCTGGCTCTCGTTGCTGCTGGATCCACCCAGCAGAAGGGTTACATACAGGGCCGGTGCAAGGATATTTTGCGCCCTAGGCGAAAATTCCATCTTGCGCCCCCGCCCCCCAAATGCCAGCTCAGAGGGGCTGGGCTCAGAGCTGGGGGTCAGGGCTGTGGGGGGGATGAGGTCGAGGGGGTTTCCGGCTCAGAGGGACTGGGCTCGGAGCTGGGGGTCAGGGCTGTGGGGGGGATGGGGTCAGGGGGGTGCCTGGGGGCACTGGGGCAGCTCAGTTCTGCAGGCTGCTGTTCTCTCCAGCTGTCCAGGCACAAGGGGAGCAGGAGCAGGGACCAGCTAAGGACCAAGGGGGCAGGAGCACAGGCACCTGAGGCTGACCCATGGGGAGGCACTTGCTTACCTTGCCCAGTGCATGAGCGCTAGGGTCCTCTTTCTTCCTCCGCTCCACCAGACCACCGCTGAGGCTCTTTTCTTCTCCATGCCCCTCGCTGGGGCTGACGTGGAGGCTGAGCCAGGGGGCAGCCGTGGCTTTCCTCCAGAAGCGAAGCCCTGGTGTTGCGCCACTGTCGCAGGGCCCCTGCCACGTGCCCTAAGCACAGCTGCGCAGCTCTGCCCAGCCGCCGGCGCCCCCGCCGGGCAACGAGAAAAAATGCAGAGGCTGGAGCCCCTGCTCTGGGAGGGAGAGAGATTCTGAGCATCTGCCTGCAGCTCAGGGATTCCCCTGGGTCAGCGCAGCCATCCGTCAGCCCAAACCTCTGGCCTGCCACGGCGGCACGCTGATCCCGGGGGCGCCCTGGGCTGCCGGGCTGCCGCAGCGGCTCCCTGATCCCAGAGGGCTCCCTGGGCTGCGGGGCTACCACCCTGACCCCGGGGGTGCCCCGGGCTGCCGCGGCTGCGTCCTGACCCGGGGGCGCCCCGGGCTGCCGCGGCGGCGCACTGATCCCGGAGGCGCCTTGGGCTGCCGCGGTGGCACGCTGATCCCGGGGGTGCCCTGGGCTGCCGGGCTGCCGCGGCGGCTCCCTGACGGGGGCGCCCTGGGTTGCCGGGCTGCAGGGGCTGCGCGCTGACCCCGGGGGTGCCCTGGGCTGCCCACTGCAGGCAGCTCAGACTGCCTCTCCAGCAGCAGCCGCTGCAACCATTTAAAAATTTTTTTGAGGGCGCCGCTTTTTGGCGCCCTCAAATCTTGGCGCCCTAGGCAACTGCCTAGTTCGCCTAAATGGTTGCACCGGCCCTGGTTACATAATGAGAGAATGAAAACCAAAACAAGCATATTTCAGTTTTTATAAAACTAATACCTGCATTCAATTTTAATAAAACAAAATATTTTTATGGGAAATTTTAGGAAAAAAAATAATAAAGGAAGAGAATTCCATGGAAAACTTGGCATTTCTAACCAGTTGTAGTGCTCAGTAGATCTTGTATCATTTTATTTTATTTATGCTACTGTGTGAAAATAATAGCATATCAGAGAGTGTTGCAGGGTCTCGTATCAGGCTGGACTCCCAAGCACTATAGGGTTGGGATTTATGCTCTGGTATTTTACATATTTCAGTTATATGTAGCTTACTTTATTTATATATTTTTATTTTTTTTATTTTTAGTTCCCAAATTCCTTTTAACATCAGTTTCCCTGATTTTCTCCCTCCCATTGAGCATGTGGGTTTCTGTTTTTGTTCCCTTTGTGAATTAGGCTGCAATTTTCTAAGATGAACCTCATCTGTTATCTTCTCCCCATGTTTAAAATGTTTCCATTAGAGACAATGCAGCTAGACCTATAGCTGCAACTCACACCCATACATCAAAACCCATTCCACACAACCAGGGATCGGTTGTAATGCTAGCGAGTGCTGATGGATGCTCTGGTACTGGCCCATATGGATGATGCTCTGTCTTATGGGAATAAGAGCTTTCTGTAGCACCGCCATTTTCCCAGCACATTTTCCATTCAAACAATGCATAATATCTGTGAGGCAAATGGGGGGAAGTTGCTGCTGTCTGAGTGTGAACATCCAGATGCAAGGCCTATCAGAATTGCTCTGTGTGGAACTGCACAGCTCAGAGAGACTTTAAAAAAGCACTTGAGCAGTGAGCCATAGAGACGTTTTCTGATGTACTACTGTACTCTACCTAACTCTGCTGTTTTGGGGGCCTGTTAGGCTCAGTGTACATATCTGAATATAACACTATTAATGCAGCTATTAATTTTGCAGTGCTTGCTGTGCATTTGTGATTATTACACCGTCACTGATCCTACAAGTTGTCTCACGATGCACAATAAGTGGGTGCTTTCAGAACTTCTAGGCACTCTGCAACATAAGTTGGGAATTAATACAAATGAATTATTTTCCAAATTATTGAATTTTATGCAGTAACAGAACCAGGGCAAAGAAAAATCTGAGCAATTTAAAAGCAAATACATTTTAAAAAATAATGGAAGAGAAATTAACCAGTGGAAAGAACATTCATGTCCATTTTACCTACAATACAACAACCATAGCTTTCAGAGATCTGTGTATGTGAAGCTGTGGTTGTCCTTAATGTCCCCTGGGGTGGAATGGAAGTGATAGAGATATGGCCCCTAATGCCATGTAGCATGGTAAATTGGCACGGGGGCGGGGGTGGGAAGTCAGGGAGGTGTTGTAATACAATTTGTTATGGGTTCCCAGTGGGGTACCACTGAGTCCCCTGACCCACCAGCCTTGACTCCCTCTCACACAGTAGTGCTGTGACAAGCTGCAAAACCCTCCAGCCTGCACTTTCATCAGCATAAATGCAGGTAGGGACACACCCAGCTGCAGTTACATGCAGGCTCTCTGATCAGCCCCTGCAATGAACCAACAACAGAGAGGCTACCATCATGTGGTATGATCACATGTTCTTCTAGATTCCTAGGACAGAAGCCATTATTCATAGGTTGTTCGGGGTGTTCTCAGGAAGGCTCATCACCAGGTGGGAGATAAGCTTCTCCTATGGCCTATTGTTTTCTCTTAATGGCCCTGAATAGGCTCTTACCCACCCACTATCTAGATTGAAAGCATCGTCTAATGAGTATTACCCAGTTGTAACTACATTTGAAATACAGATACATCGTTAATATTCATAACTTCAGATACAAAAATGATACCTGCATTCAGCGATGATTTTCTGACTACGACTATCCTAACTTTTCCAATGATGCCTCACATGACTTATCTTGCATAGAATATGTCTTTAAAATATGTCATAATCATATAATATCACTGTGAAGAATATGGGGTTCAGTGTCACAGAGTTGTCCATGGATCACTAAGGAAGGCAAGCCCATGATCGTTAAACCTGAAGGTCCCCAAGTCTGCAGCATCTGTGTTTGCTACCAGAGAAGCCCCATTATGTGCTGGTGCATTTCCCTTTCCTTTTCCTGCTGGGTCCTGGGGCCTTTCTCCTGTCCACTCTTTCCTTCTCCAGTCTGCCTGCAATATTCATCTTCCAGGCCCTTTGCTCAGGGGCTGATGCAGCACTGACTTGCAGGATCTCATTGCACATGTCATCCCAAATTCTCTTCTTTCTCCTTCTCATCTGGCTCAGGCATTCCACAGATGTGGAGGGGGAATCTCTCAAGGCCACAATGGCAGTAGGTGCTGGTAAAACAGAGAGGTAGAGTTGTCAACTTTCACTTTACGTTGTGATTATATTAAGATTCAGAACTCCCTTCCTTTGTCCTACCCTCCTCCTTTCCCCCAGAAAAGTTCTCAGTGAGACATGCATATTGACTCTTCTGCTTCAGAGCACCTGTACATGGTAACACTCACAGCACCAGCCATGTTGAGTATGACTCCCCAGGGTTAGGGAAATGAGAAAGGTGTTGGTCGGTTACCTGAAACTATGAGTAAATGACAATGATACTGAATATTGACATCATTTTCCACAGGAGATGGTGTTTTTTGCTCATATCTCACTCCTGAGGGTAACAGAGGCACTGAAACCACATCTGCTACTGGTGTCCCAAAGCCTTTCAGGTCTGTATGCTGCCAGCCTGTTCACCTCAGTGTTTACTGCTGAAGTTATTGCTGGCTGACTGTGGGGAAGTGATCTACTGGGGAGGAAGAAAAAAGGCTGCTATCCCTAGAAACCTTTGGGACAGGATTTCAGAGTAACCGCCATGAAAGTTTCACTGAGATCTCTCCGGAGGATTCACAGGACATCCTTGGGTACATAAATTGCTCCACATAACCCCTAATTCCACCGGGGAATGAAAAGCAGATGATAATGCTACCTCTCTGTCTTAAACTGCTACCTCTTCCAGTACGAGTAAATTAATGAAAAGTCAATAGCGGTGACCTGCTAAGCTGAGGACAGTACATCATTTTAATGGAAAATACATTTACACAGGTACATGAGATTCCTTCCCCTGCTTTGGGCTCCCCTGTGCTCAACTGCGGGGACTGATTGGACTGTGGTGGGATTTCAAGCAGGTCCTAGCTTGTGGAATAGCTGCCCCACACCAGTCGCATGTCCCACTTCCTCCTCCTCCTCCTACATTCTCCTCACTGTTCACACAAGAGGTCTGTGTCTCAGGCTTCTCATAAGTATCCATAGTGGTGGGTGGGATAGTAATGGGGTCTCCCCCAAGTATGGCATGCAGGTCTGTGGCTTGGCACTAGATTGACAGTTGGCCTCCTTGGCCTTTTGGTATGCCTAATGCAGCACCTTCACTTTCACGTGACATTGCTGCTGGTCCCCATCATATCCTTTTCTTGTATCCCCTGTGTAATCTGCTTATAGATGTCCACATTTCTATGGCTGCTCCATATCTGTGCTTGAACAGCCTGTACTCCTCACAGTCCCAGAAGATCCAATATCTCCCAGTTACTCCAAACCGGAGCATTAGCCGGCAAGGTCACCTGGGCAGTTACACACAACAATGGAGAGCTGCTAGGTGTGCTCGCCAAGCTGGACAATCAGGAAAAGGCACTCCAAACATTTCAGGGGTTTCAAAGAAGAAGGGGGCCTTCTGGTCTCTGAGATCCTTGGGCAGTGGAGTTTACAATTTTTACCAGAGCGGTCAGAGTCGGGCATTGTGGGACAGCGGCTGGAGGACTATTATGATCGACATAACTAATGCAGCATCTTCATTTGTACTGTGTTGACCTCTGTACATTGACCATGGCTCAATGCATCTTTGGAAGGTGGTGTTACTGCGTTACTGTAATATGCCGCTTAAATCAGTGGGTGACACATCTTAAGTGTAGACACATGCACCACCAGATCAATATTAAGGCGATTTATGTCCATCTAAGTTTGTAATATAGACCAGGCCTCAGTGCGTACTCCTCACATGTACCAAAACTCAAGCTGTTGTATGATTCCTTATGAAATTTAAACAGACCTTGCTTCATAGGATTCTTGTAATTACCTTCTCATTTAGGTGTAATTATATATTACTGGTTCATTTTAAAGTGATACCATATTTTTAAATTATGCCTCATCCTTTGCTAGTGTTGAACAGAAGCAATTAAATGGGAAAGGCAGACTATTAAAACAACACTTAATTCTGACAAACTGATAAAGTACCCCACATGCTAATCATTAGAATTGCTGTTAGGCTAATAGGCCTTATCAGTGCTACTTATGTTTGCATATTTGCTAGTTTTAAATGTGACCTGTCCACTTCTCTTTACCATTATCTAAAGGCTAGCAGTGTAAATTAGCATGAAGGAGTGTTTTCTCCCAATCTCTCTTTAGTTACACATTTCTAGGACTGTGGGGTTTTTTTTAAATAACTTAGCATAGGCGTAATTCTGCTCCGATTGAAGTCAATGGGAGTTTTACCCTTTCTTTCATTGGAAACAGATCAAAGCTAAGTGGTTTTTAAAACATGTCATCCCTTGTGTCTATCACATTCCCAAATGGGAAATGCTAAAGCAAGCAAAGTCAGCACAAACAGCACTAGATTTGGACCAAAAATAGGCTCGGAGAGGACAATTAGTTGGGAGTGGGGTCTTATAGTAAATAAATAGGTTAAAGTCAAATACATCATGATAGCTCACACTGTTTTGTGCTCAGTGTCACACCATTTTCTATTTGTTGCTTATTTCCTGCTCCCCAAAATACAGGAATTGCCAAAGACCTTGAAATTCCAAAAATTGGAGGCACCCAAAATTGTTAGTCACTTTTAGAAATCTTTAATTCCTAACAAGTTCTCTTTGTTTTAATTTGATTTTGATACCCTGTAATGAGTCTTTGCAAGAGTTGTATACCTTGGTCTAATCTTAGTTGTTGGGTTTTTTGTGTGGATGCTGTTGGTGGCCAATGATACACAGGAGGTCAGACTGGCTGATCTTGTGGTCCCTTCTGGCCTTAAAGTCTATGTCTCTAAGACATGAATAAAGGCCCAGGCCATGCGTACAGAACCTTTGACTCTAACAACCACCTTACCTGATGGTATTACAGCACCTTCCTTGTAGGAGGGCAGTGAGGACATGCTGGTTAAAAGTGAACCGTAGGGTGTAGAAATTTCACTCGCATAAAAATTCAGGGATAAAATGACGGTCTTGGTTCAAGAGCTGACAATAACAGGCATAGGGGTCCATTGACAATGATAGCCCTAAAGTAAAATCTTTTACACTACATAGATTCAATCATGAATTCTCTCATGTCCTCATCTATCTCTTTAGTCTCTTCCTCCTCCATTTCCCTTTGTGTTCTTGTAGTGCTTTATTGTAACTCTATGTTCTGCGTCACTTGAATTCTTTAGGAAGATGTCCAATTTGTTTTAAATGATCTGCTCTAGCTCAACCACAAGCAATGGGCAGGATGTAGGAATCACTCAGGTTAGATGGTCTCTTCTCACCTTAAAATCTGTAAATATTTAGGCTGGGAAATTCAAAGCTGACTGGGGAAATACCTAAAACACTATTAAATATATTCAGACCTAATATTTTAGTGTGTCTGTTTGGTTGTTTTCTTGTGGTGTCTTCTTCAAATTTCCCTTTTACTGCTCATGGGGGGGAAAAACCCAAATTCATTGTTTATTTGTTGTTATTTTTTTGCTGCAGCTGTTAGTATGTAGGAACCAGAAGGACATCCAACTCTTGTACAGGATAGAAGATAATAGAGATATACCCATCTCCTAGAACTTGAAAGGTCATTGAGTTCAGCCCTCTGCCTTCACTAGCAGGATCAATTTTTGCCCCAGATCTCTAAGTGGCCCCCACAAGAACTGAGCTTATAACCTGGGGTTTAGCAGGCCAATGCTCAAACCACTGAGCTATCTCTCCTCCTCTGAGGAAGAGGAATAGAAAGGGACGTCTATTGCTATTGGACCAAATTTATGTCTGTGACCTGGCCCTCTTGTGCCACTCCAGAACAGGAGATGCAATATTTCCAGATGTCCCAAGCTGGGGACTTCCTCCAATGTGGAGAAGTTCACAACTGTCACTGAGAAAGCATAGGTAGCTCTGGCATTTGTACAGTGCCTTTCACAATGGGGGTCCTGGTCAATGACTAAGGCTTCTAGGTGCAACAGTAATACAAATACTGCTGCTAATTTGTCAGCCTCTGGCTAAGCAGTAGTGTCAGGGCAGAAGGAAGTGTAGCTAGATCAGAGGTCCACAAACTGTGGGGCAGGCCACCTGGGCAGGCACAGAAGAATGTTCAGGAGGGGCACAACTGGAGTCCAGGACAGCCCCCACAAAGGGGCAGAGAAGGAGCACCACCCAACTCCGCTCCTGGCCCCGGCTGCTGTATCTGCCCGTGGGGCTTCGGCTGTGGGCTCAGCCTCGACCCTCTTACCTCTGTCCGTGGCCCCCTACCCCGAGCTGTGGCCCCATTCCCAGCCCTGGGCAGGGTGGTTGGGGGGGGGGGTGGACAGAGGTAAAAGGGGCATGACCCTGAAAAGTTTGGGGACCACTGATCTAGATTATTACTACATTCTGCCTACTCTCTGCTGACATAGGGGGTTCTGTGGTGCCATAGCAGCCAACATATTTTTGAACAGCTCTAGGTCTTCTATAAAATGTGTTGGGACCATAGTAGAAGCAGGAACCTGACTTTGTACACTCTCCACCCCCTCAGGCAACAGCTGCAGTTGAGAATCTAGGCCAATAAAAGGATATTGTGCATAATTTAAACACACAACTGTTGAGCCTACCAGGTTGTTCCAACTAAATCCAAACTGGGTCTATTATCCCTGAGTAGCAAATTCAGTAGAAGAATTTTGTTTTCTAGTTGAGAAGACCTTTAAAGATTATAATGGAGAAGCTTCTGAAATTTTGTCTATTAGAAGAGGAGAATAATAAACACATATCTCATCCCTTGTGCAAATGCATGTTGAAATTACATATTTTAGAAGCTGGCCCATGAGCTGTTTGATTCACTCAAAACTTGAAATGAGAGGGGGGAAAATAGCTGGAGCACTTCAATATAGGACTAGAATTAGGTTACAGTTCTCAGTGTGCCTGTACTGTGCTAAATTTGAAGACAAGGTTAGCAGAGAAAAGTGAAATGCCTCCTGAGCTGTGGTAATGGATAGAAATATCAGAGGAAACTCTGAACGGCTACTGTTTGAGCTTATAGCCTCAGCAGAAGAATAGACTTCCTAGGGAGCAAAGGAAATGTCACTTCCAACCATGTGAGGTGAAAGAAGGAAGACCTGGAACAGTGTGTCTTAATATGAAATGTCCTTTCAATTCCCCTACTCAGAACAAAATGTATTAAATCACTCAGACAGTCCCTACTTTCTTGTAACAAGGAGGAAGTATAATTAGTCTTGCAATTTTTTCCTTCTTTCCTAAAGTTGCTAAATATGCCAAAATTGATGCAGACAAAGTTATCAGACTGACCATCTTTTAACAGGTTGATGTCTGCATTTGTAACCCATTAGTGTGTAACTCGATTCACAGAGGTTATGAGCTGCGAACAGTCTCACCTACAGAAATTTACTCTTTTGCTCAAGTTATAGAAGATTGCACACATCTCTGGAGGTCCCTAATTTAATCGCTGGTGTATTGGCTAAAATGGTGGCTATCACTCGTGCCATAGCTAAGTGTTTACACTAAGGACTCCCATGTTCAAAGCTAGCTAAGGGATTTGTATGCCTACTTCCCATTAAATCTTCTAGTCCGTTTTAATATCAAAACCTTAAATTATCATTATGGATTTCACACACAATTTTAGACCTATTCAGTAGAACCAGAACTGATTCATGGACATGCTTGCTTTTGTGAAGAATTCAGGGCATTTGGTACCCAACTAGGATCCTCCATTTTCTTGCTAGGCTTATAATTATCTATGCATCTATGCAATGCATGTTGCAAACCTTATGCCTGTGGATTATCTTCTAGTTCAGGGTAACCTGAGTAGGGAGAAGACATTTATAGAGCTCTAGCTCAGTTTAATTACTAATACTATTCTCATATAAAAGAATCCTTGCCCGATTGCTTTTGTCTCTTCACTCTTGAAAAGCAGCTCAAGGTTTTCAATTCCCATTGTTGATCTGTGTAGTCACATCTGTTTGCATATTTTATCCTGCTCTCATCACCATGTTATCCAAAGACCTTAAAGATTCTAGTTGTAACTGTAATATCTGTACCACACTGCATCCTGAGCTTGTCCCTGCATGGCAAAAGGTGAATTCTGCCGTTCATTCTAAAGGAGATGATGGGCTGGATTGCACCCTCAACAAGTTCGCAGATGACACTAAACTGGAGGGAGAGGTAGATATGCTGGAGCATAGGGATGAGGTCCTGAGTGACCTAAACAAATTGGAGGATTGGGTCAAAAAAAAATCTGAGGTTGAACAAGGACAAGTGCAGAATCCTGCACTTAGGAAGGAAGAATCCCATGCACTGCTATAGGCTGGGGACCAATTGGTTAAGCAGAAGGTGTCACAACATATTCCCAGATTTGGACCTTAGCGTCCAAAATATGGGGGTTAGCATGAAAACCTCCAAGCTTAGTTACCAGCTTGGACCTGGTAAAGCTGCCACCACACAAAAATTTAGAGTGTTTTGGGGCACTCTGGTCCCTCCAAAAACCTTCCCTGGGGACCCCAAGACCCAAATTCCTTGAGTCTCACAACAAAGGGGAATAAACCATTTCCCTTCCCCTCCAGGTGTTCCCTCCTTGGATTCCTGGAGAGATACACAGAAGCAAGCTCCGTGAATCTAAACAGAGGGACTCCACCCTCTCCTATTTCCAGTCCTGGAAACCCAAGCACTTCCCTCTTCACCCAGAGGGTATGCAAAGTCAGGCTAGTAAATCTAACACACACAGATTTCCCCCGACTTCTTCCTCCCACCAATTCCCTGGTGAGCTACAGACTCAATTCCCTGGAGTTCCCCACTAAAGAAAAACTCCAACAGATCTTAAAAAGAAAGCTTTATGTAAAAAGAAAGAAAAATACATAAAAATGGTCTCTCTGTATTAAGGTGACAAATACAGGGTCAATTGCTTAAAAGAAATATGAATAAACAGTCTTATTCAAAAGAACACAATTCAAAACACTCCAGCAACTACACACATGTAAATACAAAATAAAAAACCTATAAATCACTATCTTATCTTTTGTACTTACAACTGGGAAACAGAAGATTAGAAAACAGGAGATAGAAAAATCACTCTCATAGCCGAGAGGGTCAGACACAAGACAAAGGACAAAGAACTCACACACAAACTTCCCTCCACCCAGATTTGAAAAAGTCTTGTTTCCTGATTGGTCCTCTGGTCAGGTGTTTCAGGTTACTCCTTTCCAGGTGAAAGAGACATTAACCCTTAGCTATCTGTTTATGACAGAAGGTCTGCAGAAAAGGACCTGGGGATTACAGGGGATGAGAAGTTGGATATGAATCAGCAGTGTGCCTTTTTTTGCAAAGAAGGCTAATGGCATATTTGGGCTGCATTAGTAGGAGCATTGCCAACAAATTGTGGGAAGTGATTATTCCCTTCTATTCCGCACTGGGGAGGCCACATCTGAAATATTGTGTCCAGTTTTGGGCCCCCCCACTACATAAAGGATGTGGACAAATTGGAGCGAGACCAGCAGAGGTCAACAAAAATGATCGGAGGATGGGGCACATGACTTACAAGGAGAGGCTGAGATAACCGGGCTTGTTTAGTCTGCAGAGAGAAGAACTACCTGAAGAGGGTTTCAAAGAGGATGGAGCTCAGCTCTTCTCAGTGGTGGCAAATGACAGAACAAGGAGCAATGGCCTCAAGTTGCAGTGGTGGAGGTCTAGGTTGGACATTGGGAAACACTATTTCACTAGGAGGGTGGTGAAGCACATGAGCTACCTACGAAGGTGGTAGAATCTCCATTCTTGGAGGCTTTTAAGGCCTAGCTTGACAAAGCTCTGGCTGGGATGATTTAGTTGGTGTTGGTCCTGCTTTGAGCAAGGGGTTGGGCTAGATGACCTCCTGACGTCTCTTCCTATCCTAATCTTCTATATTCATGGTCATTCAGATTTCTTGCAGAAGTAAATCCCATCCTGAGTGTAACAAGCTTTGGTAATAGCACTCCAGTTGCTTAGCCATTGTCAATACGTTTGTAGGCATCACAGAAGAGCTGAGTTTTAAGCAGACACTGGAAGGAAGGTAATATAGTGGCCTTGCAGATTGTTACAGTCAGCTCTTGCCATATATAAGGAGTGCCATGAAAGAAAGTGGAAAGATTATTAAAAGTAGGTAAGAAAGGCTGACATCATTGGTGGAGAGAAGGCAGCAATCAACATTTTGATAGCATCTAAGAGATGAGAGACGGAATGAAGAAAGGCCATGAAGAACCTTTAATAGTGAAATAGTTCGTGAATGACACAATGAAAAATGAGGAGCCAAGGTGGGATACTAAGGAGGGGTCAAGGAGGAAAGTCAGGAAAATAATTAATCATCATTCTGAATAGATTTGAGAGACAAAGGATTGCAAAATGCATTTTGAAAGTTGATTCCAATATTAGTGATATTACCTGTTCCCAGCATTACTCCCTTTATAATGAGCCTCCTGATATTTGAACTTTTTTTCTGAAAGCCTCATCCTGGTTTCATGTTATTTTGTGACAATCTCATCTTTAATTGTTTTTTTTTTATTTTTTAAATACCTTTCTAGCCCTTGTGACTGCAGAATAAAGCTTGTAATCATGAAACCTTGAAAAACAGATGGCCATTAAAAGGATCCCATAATTTAATATATGAAGATATACCTATCTCATAAACTGGAAGGGACCTTGAAAGGTCATCAAGTCCAGCCCCCTGCCTTTGCTATTTGACCTACTGCTACCTGATTAGGTACTTCTGGTTCCAAATGAGTTAGGTGGTGACTGGCTGGTCTGTAACTCTGGTGTTCATAATTCCAAGGTTCTACTGGACCACCTGTGAGAGTAGCCAGCTCAATCTGAGCTTGCCCAGGCTTCTGGAGGTATCCATGTCATACTGAGCATGCTCAGAGGTTTACCACTGGCATTAGCATGAGGGTTAAAGACTGCCCTCTTCAGCAGTGCATCTCAAATACTTTAGCAAGGAGGTTAGTATTGTTTCCTCTGGTTTATAGATGGGGTAACAGAGGCACAGAGAAGTGAGGTGACTTGCCCAAGGTCACTGCAGAGCTGGCAACGGAACCCAGGTGGTTTTAGTCATATGCCAGTGCTCCATCTACTAGTCCACACTGCTTCCCAATGTGTTGTGTTAATTTGGGCTAGGAATCTTGAAAAGCTTTACATAAGATAACACTACTGAAGACACAATGATTAATTGCTAAATGGGGAGGGGGAGGGAGTGTGTTGGAAGTAGCTAGGTAATGTTTCTCATGTATGTACAGTACCTTTTAAATGTCTAGGAATCTGCTGGAGCAGCTGCCGTTTTGTGTTTTCTGAGATGCAGAATGTCACAATGCCCATATAACCCACCGGAGGATGGGTGTTACATGCCCTCATCAGTGCCAAACCTGCCAAAGATGAAGTCTGACACAGCCACGCTGAGAGAGCCTTCTTCCCCATTCAGCTCAAGCTGTAGCAGCTCATGGTTTTAGCTCTGGAGGTCCCCAATTCGATCCCCAGTGCATCAGCCAAGATGGTGGCTGTCTCACTGGCTCACTTTCTTATGCTGATTTTATATTTGTCATTCTTCACTATTTTCCTTTCTCTAGTGAAATTTATCTAGACAGAGGTGGGAAATCATGCTGTGTCCTAATAAAAAACAGTAGCTGAAATACCCACTCCACAATGCAAAATGGGTCTGCAGAGATCTAGAGGGATCGTACATGAACTCATCAGTAAAATTAATTGCAGACCTAGCTCTGGATAGTAATCCTTAAGGTAATAGCCAGAAAATAATATCAGATTGCAGGGCGAAAATACACAAAACAACTGAGCATTTAAAACACTAATCAGTACATTTAAAATACAGTTCAGCTAAGCTGGTTGCACTGGTGGTAGAGGTCTTATGGATGTCTAGGTGCATGGCTTGTGCAGAAAGGGAAGCCAGACACATTTGCATTAAGATCCCAAACTCCTTGTTGTCCAAAGCAGGATCATGTCACCTGGCATCTGTTAAATTAATTGAAACTGAATTAAAGGTAAATATACATTTCATTTCCAAGAATGTAATTTAAATTACATTAAACATGTTTTCTCAATCACAGACAGCCATCCTCCAACTATATAAGAAAAATTGAAGCTAGACTGTATGTGCCAATACAGTGGGAAATGATAGGGGTGGTCATTTTATATCCCACATAGTTTTGCTAAAACATCCTATTATTCTGTTACTTTAACATACCCTACTCCTCCCAACCCACTTATTGTTTCGTCTCTTTTGAATTGTGAGCTCTTTGGGGCAGGGACTGCCTGGTCTTATGTGGTTGTACCGTGCCTAGCATATTCGGGCCCTGATCATAGCATGTTTCAGGCTCATTTTAAAATTAAATAACTCTGGGGAAAAACAAAGTAGGGGTATGTGTTTTGTTTGTTTGTTTGCCCCCAAGGAGAACTTGAAAATCCAGTGGAGGGCAGGAAAAACTGTTAATGAAGAGGGAAACACCTGGGAAGCAGCTCAACTTACTACTGGCTTGGAAAGTACCTGATCTGAGCTTCCAACAAACATTCAACAAGGGAAGAGAGCAAACCCAAAGGTGCGCACATATTACATATTTTAAATTGATTTATGAGTAGTTTTATAGGAGATGGGTGTGAGAAGCTGTGTTCTGATTCAGGTCAGATGGCTTTGAGTTCAAGGCTGAATCAGAGCTAAGGTTTAGGTTCAAATTTGATGGCCACAAATTTCACAAATCAGCCATGCCTGGAATACGTCCATTATGAGTAGAAATCTTCCAGGAACGTCTGTTCTTGTATGTCAGCCACTTCTGAACCAAAACTAGAAAATATGTCCCTGGATCAGACAAGAGCCAAAGCTAAAGGAATAGATCCATGCTGAGGGATTTGAAGATGCAGCTAAATTGAAGGAAGAATTCTTCTGTCAACCTCTTGACCATTGATTAAGGAAATGGATTCCCTACAGCAATGGGGAAAAAAAAAACACCTTCCATCATTGTAGTATGTGTCTTTAATGCAGCAGTATGGCAGCATAGCTCTGGCACTGTAACAGCATATTATAGGCATGACCTCAGTATCCTATGGTTTGCCAATCAATGGTTACCAGGTTGACAGAAACATTCTTCCTTCAATTTAGCTGCATCTCCATCAAGGGTTAGGTCGGCATAACTATGTTACTATGGGGTGTGGATTTTCATACCGCTGAATGCCATAGCTATGTCAACCTAAGTTTGAAGTGTCAACCAGGCCTTAAATTGTTATCCAAATCTAGACTGGGTTACATAAGCAACCAAATGTGATGGTGTTTTGATGTCCCATTCAGTAGACCATATTAGAAAATTGTTCTGGTGGTATGAGTTCTAGCAGCAGAAAGCAAGAGAGAATATATTAAAAGGAACCTTTTACAGAGACTGAGGAAATGGATAACTCTGTTTAGATATATTCGTAGTGAAGGACCATGATCTTCCCACATCACCTACATTGATGACATCTTCATCATCTGGACCCATGGGAAGAAGACTCCGGAAGAATTCCACCACGATTTCAACAGCTTCCATCCCACCATCAACCTCAGCATGGACCAATCTACATGGGAGGTCCACTTCCTAGACACCACAGTACAAATAAGTGACGCTCACGTTAACACTACCCTCTACCGAGTACCCACCGACTGCTATGCCTACCTTCATGCCTCCGGCTTCCATCCTGGACACACCACATGATCCATTGTCTACAGCCAAGCACTGAGGCACAACTGCATTTGCTCCAACCCCTCAGGCAGAGACCAATGCCTACAAGATCTTCATCAAGCATTCTCAAAACTACGATACTCTCATGAAGAAATAAGGAAACAAATCAACAGAGCCAGACATGTACCCAGAAGCCTCCTGCTGCAAGACAAGCCCAAGAAAGAAACCAACAGAACTCCACTGGTCATCACGTACAGTCCTCAGCATAAACCTCTCCAACGCAGCATCAGTGATCTACAACTCATCCTGGACAATGATCCCTCACTTTCACAGACCTTGGGAGGCAGGCCAGCCTTACCCACAGACAACTCGCCAACCTTAAGCATATTCTCACCAGCAACCACACACTGCACCATAACTCAGGAACCAATCCATGCAACAAACCTCGATGCCAACTCTGTCCACATATCTACACCAGCAACACCATCACAGGACCTAACCAGATCAACTACAACATCACCGGTTCATTCACCTGCACGTCCACCAATGTTATATACACCTTCATGTGTCAGCAGTGCCCCTCTGCTATGTACATCAGCCAAACTGGACAGTCACTACGTTGAAGGATAAATGGACACAAGTCAGATATTAGGAATGGCAATATACAAAAACCTGTAGGAGAACACTTCAACCTTTCTGGACACACAATAGCAGATTTTAAGGTAGCCATCCTACAGCAAAAAAACTTCAGGACCAGACTTTAAAGAGAAACTGCTGAGCTTCATTTGCAAATTTGACACATCAGCTCAGGATTAAACAAAGAGTGTGAATGGCTAGACAACTACAAAAGAAGTTTCTCTTCCTTTGGTGTTCACGCCTCAGTTGCTAGAATAGGGCCTCGTCCTCCGTGATTGAACTAACCTCATTATCTCCAGACTGATTCTGGCCTGCATATTTATACCTGCTTCTGGAAATTTCCATTACATGTGTCGGACAAAGTGGTTATTCACCCACAAAAGCTTTTGCTCCAATACATCTGTTAGTCTATAAGGTGCCACAGGACTCTTTGTTGCTTTTTACATTGCTAAAGAGTAGCAGCACTGTCCAGCAGAAGGCTGAGGCTTGGAAGTATGGGAACAGACACAATTTTCTACTGGTCCTGAGTGTGTGTTGAATCCACCTGTTTCTCATTTCAGATATACTTTACATATTCTTTGGGGCACAAACCGTGTTTTCATTACAGCCGTGTCCAGCACCAGGCACAATGGAGCCCTGACTGGGTGCTCTTCCATGAGAGAAATAAGTGCATTCACTGTACTAAATAAAGAAAACAATTCAAATTAAAACTATATGTTGTGCAAATTAACACATGACTAGGCATAGTATTGTGACAGTATGGAAGCTGCCATCTTGGTCAAAATGCTGGGGGTTTAACAATGAACCTCCAGCATTAAAGCAAGAGTTGCTGTAGCTTGAGTTAAAAGAACAAGTCTCTGTAGCTTGAAAACTGTCACAGAATCGCATTTTCTGTTATTAGGTGGTTTGGAATGGGTCCCATATGAGGAAAGATTAAAGAGGCTAGGACTTTTCAGCTTGGAAAAGAGGAGGCTAAGGGGGGATATGACAGAGGTATATGAAATCATGAGTGGTGTGGAGAAAGTGAATAAGGAAAAGTTATTTACTTGTTCCCATAATATAAGAACCAGGGGTCACCAAATGAAACTAATGGGCAGCAGATTTAAAACAAATAAAAGGAAGTTCTTCACACAGTGCACAATCAATCTGTGGAACTCCTTGCCTGAGGAGGTTGTGAAGGCTAGGACTATAACAGTGTTTAAAAGAGAACTGGATAAATTCATGGACGTTAAATCCACTAATGACTATTAGCCAGGATGGGTAAGGAATGGTGTCCCTAGCCTCTGTTTGTCAGAGGGTGGAGATGGATGGCAGGAGAGATATCACTTATCATTGCCTGTTAGGTTCTCTCCCTCCAGGACACTGGCATTGGCCATTGTCGGTAGACAGGATACTAGGTCGGATGGACCATTGGTCTGACCCAGTATGTCTGTTCTTATGTTCTTACATCTTATGTAGCTACAGAGGGGAACACATGACACACACTGACCAATTGTTTACAACTGTGTGCTTTATGCTGCTCTAATTTAGCTTCCTTGCGTGCATCAGATACACACTTTGTTTTCACAAAAACTACAATTGCTGTTCCACTCCAAAATGTACAATTAATGATTTTGGCTTGGGGGTGGGATTTTTTTAAACTATCTAATAATGTAATAACTCTATAATGGTTCAAGATTATGATTAAGTTTGGGTGCATTTATTCATTTATTTAAAAAAATCTTTTAAACTTAAATCAGCAGTTCAACCACATTGAAAATTACGTTTTGCATAGTGTGAGGTAAGCCTTGTTTTTCAACATATAATGCTTTTGATCTCAGACAGTTCCTTTCATTCAAGGTCTTCAAAGCACTTTATAAAAATACACGTGATAACGTATGCCTGTGAGTTACATAGCTACAGATCACTGTACCCCTGTTAGCAGTGAGGTAAAGGGAAGCTTAGATAAATTATCCCATGATGGGTCAACAGTAGAGCTAAGAATGGAACCCAGGAGTCCTGGACTCTTTCATGCTTTAAACCAGTAGCACACGTAAGGCTTGTCTTCACTACTGGGCTAAGTCGACCTACGTTACGCTACTCCAGTTACGTGAATAACGTAGCTTGAGTTGATGTAGTTTAGGTTGACTTACCCTGGTGTCTTCACTGGGCTGTGTTGAGGAAGACACTCTCCCATCGACTTACCTTACTCTTCTCGGGAAGCTGGAGTACCGGATTCGACCAGAGAACGCTCTGCTGTCAATTTAGCGGGTCTTCACTAGACCCGCTAAATCAATACCCACTGCATCGATTACAGCAGCATTGATCTCATTAGTAGTGAAGACAAGTCCATAGAGGCACAATGTATAACTATAGCAGATTATATAAGCAATAGCTACTAATCTTAGCCCATGTGGAGTAATGATTTAAGATGTACATATTCTGCATGGAGGGAATACAACTTACACTAGAAGAGGGATAGACTGGATGATCTCAAACCTTTTGCACTCTGGTTGGCATGATTCTATCCCTGAGATGAAGGTGCTAGTCTTTCCTTCATAGATCTCAAATCTCTTTACAAAGAGCGTTAAGTATCATCATCCTCATTTTACAGTTGGAGAAACTGAGGCACAGAAAGGTGAAATGACTTGCCTGAGGTTATGGAGCAGGTCAGACACAGAGCTAGAAATAGAACATATTGTGAATCCCAGACCAGTTCTTAATGTAGTGGATCACAGTGCCTGGTCTCGGAAATAAAAGGAATCAAAGTTATGTTTCATGTTATCTGTGAGTCACCCCATTTTAGCTACATTATATCCTAGGTTAGGTTCCACTTGAGTTCAAAGACTGGAACTTTTTTCTTGTAATTTAGGCTGCCACAGTTTAAAAAAAAAGTTAGTTACTATTAGTAGTGACATCTTTCTTCCCCAGATAGGTTTCAATGAAATAATAAAAAATACGGAGTATCTCCAGTTAGGAAATTTGCCCTCAAACATTCAGCCAAAATTATTTTAAGTAACTTAGAGTTCCACAAAAGCCACTTTGACTGGATAACCATTTGCAAAAAGAGCAAAGTATGTAAATGTCTAAGAAAACAGAAGCATTTTCTAAGCTTGCTCATTGCAGACCCAAAGCCATTTGAATGAAATCTGATCTCTTTTTCAAAGTGTGTGTGTTCTGTCAATTTACTGCAATAATATAATTTAGAAATAAAGAAGAGTGGGGCAGGAAGCTTTTTGTATTGAGGATATTAAATTGAGTAATGTGCATAGTTGTTTGGTTTTAGAATTTTATTACAAAAGAAACTGACTTGCTCAAGACAACTATGCTTGTGTTCCATACAATTTTTTTGTTTGATGCCTAGAAATGTGAGATAAGAGCTTCATGGTGCTCTGCTTGCTGGAACTGTAGTTCTTCCCATTTTAATTTGTTGCCATTTGTGAAAATATTACAGTATGCCTATTGGGAGGGAAAAATAAATGGCAATATACACTTGCAATCTCAGTAAAGATTTATTTAATCCAGCCACAGAACAATAACTTGCATCCCTGATGAGAGCAGATTGCTTTCACGTTTTACTTAATTTCACATTTTTAAATGAGAAAAGTAGCACTGTTACCCCTGAGTTATGTTTGTTGGATTTTCCAGTGTGTTTAGCTTTCAGGTGCAAGTATGTGCCTCCCTCACTTCAATAAATGCATGGATAATAGAACTAATTGAGCTCACAGAGCACTGCAGACTCTTCTATTTTAGCTACAGAGGAAGTATGTGCAAAAAGTGGAAGGGAATGGAAGTTGTCAAAAGTTGTCTCCCCTAGCAAATTACGTGATTTTACAACATCATCTTGAGAGGCCATGGTAATTGGTACTTTGTTAAGCAGGATTTAGCACTCAGGGCCATATTTTCACATGTATTTAAGGGCCTAGTGCAATTTTCAGAAGCACATAAGGAAGTTAAAGGCCTAATTCCCAATGAACTAGATGGGGTTTAGGTACTTAACCTGATTAGGTGCTTTTGAAAGTCCCAACAAACATCTATCTGCATCTTTAGACACCTACATATCTGTCCCTCAGGGTCAACAAGGACTGTTGTGTTTAACACTGTCAGCTGGTTATTGTTAACCCTACGATTCAAGCCCCAAACTAGTGAGAGAAATCTCAAAAGTGGGCTGTGTGGGTGGCAAAAAGTGTAAACAGAGGAAGGATGAATTATTTTCCTGGGGCTGCGCACACGAACTGCAAAACCTCCCACTAGAGAGTGCTGGTGCAATCTTTGCCTATCTTGCCCTGCCTCCCCATCCCTCCTCCCCCGGAAAAACCTACTGGACAGCAGCTGTCACACAGGTGTTTGTTGAAACTGACAAATTTTTGCAAGGCCAAAATGTAACATACAGGCAAGTCTCATCTTACACGCATTTAACAGGCACAAATTCAGCTTTGCGTGGTTGGCAAAAACAAAAAAAAACAACAACAAAAAGAGAAAAATAACAATTTAAATGCTGGACCTGTAGTGCGGGTGATTCTGCCTGCCATTACACTCAATGTAATTTTGACTAGTCATGATTTTCGCTTTACACGCTGACAGCCGAACGTAACCCTAGCGTAAGATGAGACTCGCCTGTATATAGTTCTAAAAGTGCTACATGTGAGCCAGTGGCCACAAAATTGGAAGCTTCAGTGAATGTCCAATGCAGACCTTCATGGAAACAAAATACCACTTGGTTCCTTCATCTTCAATTGTAGCAGATTTTTGTACACGATCTCAAGTTAAGCCTGGATGGTAAATACATATATTTGTTTGTGAAACTAGTGTTCTGTTAACAATTAGCACAAGGCCTATGCTACCATTAACTGTGCTAACATTAACCGTTTCAAGGAATAGAGTTTAAAGCATAATAAAAATACTTGTAAAATAAATTTTAAAAAAATCAAGGGTTTAAAACAAAAATGTGGGACATGATCCAAAGTGCACTGAAATCAATAGAAAGAGTCTCTTTGATTTCAATAGGCTTGAATCAGGACTTAGAAGAACAAAACATTGACAATTGATTATCCTGCCACTCTGCACACTTCCAGTGCAGGAAATTGCTTATGAAGAGTTCGAGGAGCAAGATCACCATTCCTGGATCACTGTTACTTAGCATTTCACACCGCAAGCAGGGGCATTCTTTTCAGTGTGGCAGTCAGTGTTTGAGCTTTGGGACAAGAAACATCAGTAAGCGTTCTGTGATCTAAGGCAAGTGCTTAGCAATGAAAACTTTACTCTCCTGACACTGTATGAGTAACTCAGCAATAGCCTGAGGACCTTCACATAGCAGGCTCTATCCCTTGTCCCATAGGATGACATGATAGATGAGAAGGATTGGCATAGCACATGCAGGCAGATCCTTGGGCTATTGCAAGCTGTCTTGCAGAATGTCAGGAAGCCCTCATTTTTTTAATGCAACATGTCCCCAGTTTAGGCCTGGACATATTTTCTGAACGTGAATTATCTCCACTAACAGGAAACTTATGCATAATAGAAAGAAAACTATTATTCAAAAATGAACCCTCCATAAAATATGCATGCAATTAAGGAGTGAAATATTGAACTGTGTACACTTATATGAAGCAACACAATAATCCCACAGCCGGTAACTCGTTTTCAGAATATTTATCTTTTCTAATAAAGCCCATGACCATGTATAAAATATTAAAAACTGTTTTAACTTCTCTCATCTGAGTTCTTTTAAAAACATTTTTCCATCTGTTGTATAGTGCATACATGGCTATTAACATAACTTAATAGGAGGCATTTGCACCATCAACTTTTTTTTTTTAATATACATATATATGTCTTAATTTTGCCATTTGGCTCTCATTTTCAGTGGATGAGAGCCTGAACTGCTGTTTTTACTTTACTTTACTCACTTACCAAGTTGTCAACAACTCTCCAGTATTCTTTCAATAATGTCAGCCTTAGTTCTTCACTTTTCACTCAGTCGACTATCATGCCATGCTGCTGTCCCACCCACCCACAGGGGAATTGCCCCATAAAAATCTGTAAAGCTGTAAACATGGGTTTACTAAAGATAGGTCATGCCAAACTTTCCTTGTTTGAGAAAATAACGGATTTTTAAGATAAGGGAAGTCAGGTCCATGTCTTCCGCCTCCAGCCCCTACAGAGACGCCTTCATGGTACAGGTAGTCCAGCATGGAGCACGGTGGTGCACCCCTTCCTGTGCTGCTTCTGAGGGCTCAGAGATGACCGTCAGCTCCTTTATCTCCATCTGAGAGGTCTTCTATCAGGACCCTGTCCGGACCTGGTGTCTGGTTTCAGAGACCAGATCCATGGCGACCACCAAGGGGGCAGACCTCCTTGCGGAGTCCCTATTACACAGTCCCCAATTTTGTGTGCAGGTGGTGGAGTCCCCGTCAGTGCACCAGAGGTTGGTGCTGGCAGAAGTCACCAGAATCGAAGACCTCCTGGACTATGACCGGGGAGACTGGATGGATCCTCTGACACTCACTCAGCACATGGGACTATCCACCCTTCATACTCCCCGGCGTGTACGTCAGGAGGTGAGGACAGCCTTATTACCCACTTCCTGAGTTTATCTCGACCAGGCCCTGTGAGAGGGCAGTCCTCACCGACTCTACACTCCGGGCCCTCCAAACCTTTTCATTGGGCCTCTGCCCCATGAGCCCCCTGGCCATCCCACCCATACACCATGAGCCGGCTGCTCAACTTGGGGGTACAAGCATGTAGGAGGGAGACATGGGCACATGGCACAAGGGGGCTAGCTGGGGGAGGGATACTGTGGTGGGAAAGGGGGGAAGCAAAGAGACTAGGGGCAGGGCAAGCAGAGGAAAAGGACTAGATCCAGGGGCTGGGGTGGGGCAGGCAAACAACCAAAATTCCCAAGGGCAAAAGGCAGGTGCAAGAGCACTGGGCCCAGCAGCAGCAGCAGCATCTCCACACCCACAAGAGGGTCTTTGAAAACCAATATCTTAGTCCTAGAATGTGAAGGGATGTGAAGGGTAACAAGAAGGGTTTCCACGGGTATGTTAGCAACAAGAAGGTGGTCAGGGAAAGTGTGGGACCCTTACTGAATGGAGGAGCAGCAAAGAGTCCTGTGGCACCTTATAGACTAACAGACGTTTTGGAGCACGAGCTTTTGTGAGTGAATACTCACTTCGTCAAATGCATGCCTTTACAGATCCAGACTAACACGGCTACCACTCTGATGCTTGAATGGGGGAGGCAATCTAGTGACAGATGATGTGGAAAAAGCTGAAGTGCTCAATGCTTTTTTCACCTCAGCCTTCACAGACAAGGGCAGCTCCCAGAGTGCTGCACTAGGCAACAGAGCATGAGGAGAAGGAGAGCAGGCCTCAGTGGTGAAAGAACAGGACTATTTTGAAAATCTGGACATGCAGATCTGATAAATCCAAGGGTGTTGAAGGAGTTGGCTGACGTGATTGCACAGCCATTGGTCATTATCTTTGAAAATTCGTGGTGATCGAGGGAGGTCCCAGATGTTTGGAAAAAGGCAAATATAGTGCCCATCTTTAAAAAAGGGAAAAAAGAGAAAAAGTCTCACTTCAGTCTCCGGCAAAATCATGGAGCAGGTCCTCAAGGAATCCATTTTAAAGCACTTGGAGGAGAGAAATAGTCAACATAGATTCACCAAGGGCAAGTCATGCTTGACCAATCTGATTGCATTCTATGATGAGATAACTGGTTTTGTGGATATGGGGAAAATGGTGGATGTGATATAACTTGACTTTAGCAAAGCTTTTGATATGATCTCCCACGGTATTCTTGACAGCAATTTAAAAAAGTATGGATTGGATGAATGGACTATAAGGTGGATAGAAAGCTGGCTAGATTGTCAGGCTCAACGGGTAGTGATCAATGACTCGATGTCTTGTTGGCAGGCGGTATCAAGCAGAGTGCCTTAGGGGTAGGTCCTGGGGCTGGTTTTGTTCAATATCTTCGTTAACGATCTGGATGATGGGATTAATTTCACCCTCAGCAAGTTTGCAGATGACACTAAGTTGGTGGGAGAGGTAGATATGATGGATAGTAGTGAAAAGGTCCAGAGTGACCTAGACAAATTGGAGGATTGGGCCAAAAGAAATTTGATGATGTTCAGCAAAGGACAAGTGCAGAGTTCTGCACTTAGGATGGAAGAATCCCATGCACTGGTACAGGCTGGGGACCGACTGGCTAAGCAGCAGTTCTGCCAAAAAGGACCTGGGAATTACAGTGGACAAGCAGCTGGTTATAAGTCAACAGTGTGCCATTGTTGCCAAGAAGGCCAGTGTCATATTGGGCTGTATTAGCAGAAGCATTGCCAGCAGATCGAAGGAAGTGATTATTCCTCTCTATTAGGCACTGGTGAGGCCACATCTGGAGTATTGCATCCAGTTTTGGTCCCCCCACTACAGAAGGTCCCAAAGAGGTCAGGTGGCATATGACAGAACAAGGAGCATTGGTCTCCAGTTGCAGTGGTGGAGGTTTTGGCTGGATATTAGGAAACACTATTTCATTAGGAGGGTGGTGAAGCACTGGAATGGGTTTCCTAGGTAGGTGGTGGCATCTCCTTCCTTAGAGGTTTTTAAGGTCCAGCTTGACAAAGCCCTAGCTGGGATGATTTAGTTGGTGTTGGTCCTGCTTTGAGTAGGGGATTGGACTAGATGACCTCATAGAATCATAGACTATCAAGGTTGGAAGGGACCTCAGGAGGTCATCTAGTCCAACCTCCTGCTCAAAGCAGGACCAATCCCCAACTAAATCCTGAGATCTCTTCCAACCCTAATAGTCTATGATTCTAGAATGTTAAAGGCCTTTTCTCCTACAAGCTGAGAAGGGGTTACCTCAGGTCAATGACACACTTGAATCCAGTTAAGGGCTGTCTCAGGCCTTTAAAAACCCTCCTCTGGGGAGATCCAGAGAGAGAAAGACCAGTTGGTGCCAGATTAGTCGCATCAGGGAAATAATTTGCTCAAGGGTGGGAGACAGCCATAGGGAGGACAGTCAAAACTGAGTGCCTGCTAGGGGCAGGACTGACACCTGGGCAACCAACAGAATGACACCTTGCCCCAGCTAGGGGAAGAGTGAAAGGTTTTTGTTTGAGACTGTTTCCTTTTTTTTGTTTGGTGGGGCCAACCCTTAGGCCAACCCTCAGGCCTACCTGAAAATACAACTAAGGGAGCACAGAAAGGGGAAGGCAAAACCTGCCTATGTGGGGCTAATTACCCCAGGCCTGCCATTGCGTGAGGGGGAAGCATTAAGACTGGTGAAAGAAAAGAGGTGCCTTGCCACAATACTCAATCTCCCAGGCTCATCTTTTGAAGGTGTTATGCAGATTTCCTTTGAGGATGAGGACTGATAAGTAAGAAATAGAATGATGGCTTTGTGAAAAATGTTCACCCACGGGTGATATGATGTTTTTGTTTTTTATAATTTTTCAGTGTGAGCTCTTTCAAGAGCACAGTGATCGTCTTGTTTCACCCACATAGTTGTTATAGGGGCAATTAGTGCACTGAATGAGGTATGTGACGTTGTAATAGGCATGTGTAGGACCCCTGGATCTTGAAAGGTGTGTTGTTGGGAGGTGTTGAACATTGTAGCTGGGGAGGTAAGCCTGCAAGGTTTTGCACCTCTTCTTCCAGCAGCATCTGGTTCTAAGTCCAGTTGGTGTGTACTGGTCTAGGGGGAGCTTGCTTCTGATTAGCTAGGAGAGTTTGGGGGGTGGTTTAAAGGCTGGAAGAGGAGGTTCAGGAAAGATTTCATTCATTCCCAGTAACAACTAGGGTGAGGAGCTTCCATCTGAATGTATAGGAAGGCTGTTTTTATGAAAAATTTCTTTAGCATGCTACATATTTTGCAGAGCTCATTAGTGAATTAAGTGCTCAGGAGTTTCAAGTGGTTTACGGGGTATTTTTAAATAATGTTTAAACTGCATATATTTTATGTAGCTACTATTATTTTCAAAGTGCTCATATTTTACCTGCATTTCTGCTCTAATTTCTCAACCAGCATTTTCAAACAGCTGTTACTTCCTCTTTGAATTGCTCTGGTTTTATAATCGCCACTAATGAGCTGACAAGACTCCCGCTGCATTCCCCAGAGCTATAATGAACACGCAGGCAGAGTGTTCAGACTTAATTCCGTTTAGACTTCTTTTAAACCCCCAAACTTGAAAATTTGCAACTATCTCCCACCTTAGATAGGAGCAGTTTGCTGCTTCTTACAGATTAAAACAAAGCCCCATTCCTAAACTTTGACTATCAGATACAAAGTAGTCAGCGCATCCATAAGCATGCTCAAGCCTTTTTTTCTTTGTGCCTAAAGCAAAGACATCAGTTAGGCTATAAAATAGCTCTGAACTATAGAAAAGCCTTTTGCATGTCGGCACATATATTATCATCATTTTATGTGTAATGTGTCAACAGTGCTTTTGGTGCTGGGCAAGATTCAAAGAATCCTATTCTGCTTCACTTACTCATGCTGGAGAAGTAACTTACATTGCAAATAGGCCCTTTGAAATCTGGAGGGAGTCTTTGTAGAGTAACTTATCATCAATATGAGTAAGGGCAGAAGAATCGGGACCACAAAAAGATGATCTCTCTGTTGACTGTATACACTGAGTAGTGCTGTACTGGGGTAGCGGCCGCGGGGATCCGGTTCTTTAGATATCCACCAAAGCCCCAAGCCCTGGGGTAGCAGCAGCAGCTGGGAGCCCCCAGCCGCCACTGCTACCCCGGGGCTCTGGCAGCTATTTAAAGAGACCAGAGCTCTGCTGAGGTAGCAGGGGCTGGAGACCCAGGCCCTTTAAATGGCCACCAAGCCCCAGGACTCTCAGCTGCCTCCGCAGCTGGTAACTCTAGCTTTGATTTAAAGGCCCCGGGGTTCTAAAGGCCCCACCCCTTCCGGTTGAGGCCCTGCCCCCTGCTCAGGACTCTGGTGTACCGATAAATCCTTTAAGTTCCTTTCATCCCTGGAGGAATCTCAAAGTTTTGGAGTTAGGTTTCGTTCAGATAAGCATCGACGAGTTCAGGGGCTTATCCAAATTAATCAAGCCTCTTTGCTCTGCAAAATAGGTTATTCCAAGCTATTTCTGCCAGTTCTCTCTTTAGAAGCAGACATGAATACTGCAAGATCAGCCTTTTGGTTGCAATTGAGTGTTTCCTGACTTATATCAATGCAAGTGATCTGGAACTGCAGACAATGTGAATGTATATCACTTGCAGCAGGGGAGAGTTGGAGATACCCCTTTTTGTAGCAGAATCTCAACATAGGTGGATGGAGTCTATCAGCTTCAGGTACTGTGCGCCTGCAAATCGTCCTGTCCCCACAACATAGCATCATTAGATGGTCAAGCAGATCCTGCCTTCAATCATAAATGTGTGGGGAAAGGCCATTAAAAATTAAACCCAATCTGATGTAAAACCCAGAGCAAAAAGACATAGATGGATGCAGCTCTCTGCTCCCTCTATAAGGAAGAAAGGGAAAAGCCATTTACATGAACTATAATATTGTTTACCCATAATCCCGCCTATGGAGTTTTGTTGTTTTAGCTGGAATATGTTTGCTTTAACTTTGTAAAAAATTATGATAACTGGACACATGAAAGGACAATATGCTCTGGAGTGAGTGGCTCACCATGAGAGTAGAGGTGGTTGTTTTTTTGGTTTTGTAATGAAATTCATTTTCTCAGAGCCAGCTATTAGACCATGGCCCAGGGTGGCATCTTGCACCATAGTTTTATTTATTTTAGCAGAGGACCGTTGGGTGTATGGTACCTGGCTGTTGCTGCCTTTGGCACTCAGCAGAAGGGTTACGCTAAAATATAAATATTTATAAATACACTTCAATCTCTCCTTTTCTGCTTTGAATAAATACTTAAATAGTCATTGAGAAGGGGAGAGAGAGAGTGTGTTTGTAGCCTGGTGGTTAGGGCATCCATCTATGAGGTGAGAGACCCAAGGTCCAGTCCCTCTACTCAGCTCACTCTTAATTTATGTGTGATATTTTCTATAGGAGAAATGGAGGGAGAACTGCATCAGAATATCAGCTAGGCCAGTGGTTAGAGTGCCCTCCTGAGAAGTAGGACAACCCTCTTCAAATTCTCTCTCTCTCTCTTTGAAGTGGGAATTGAACCTGGATCTCCCACATAGCAGATGAGTTATCTAACCTGTGGGCTAAAAGTTACAAGGTGAGGGCAGCAGCAGAGCCACTGCCTGCTCGTCTGTCCATCTGTGTGGCATGAAGCAGGTGCCTCTAAACATTTCTTTTGAGAAGGAGTGATGCCTAAGCCACTTGGCTTCAGGAGAGAAGTTCCCACTCACAGAAGTAAGTGCCTCCATGCAGCCCACACTTAGGTGCCTATCTGAGGGAGAGGCTTAGGATATACCCCATACAATCCCGCAATAGGATCCATGTGGGCAGGGACGGCATGCCGCGGGGGACGTTCTGCCTGTTGCCAGGAGGGTGGCAGGCGGCTCCGGTGGACCTCCCGCAGGTGTGTCTGTGGAGGGTCTGATGGTCCCACGGCTCCAATGGACTAAGCAGTGGGAGCAGTGGACCACGGGACCAGCAGAGTAAAGAAATCAGGGAGAAGCCCAGGGTGGGCTGGGGAGGTAGACAGCAGGAAGACCTTCACGCTCCTCTTGCAGGTGTGGTCCCTGGGTCAAGGGGAGTGACTTGACTTAGAAGGGACTATAAAATGGCAACCTGAGAGAAAAGGTATCCAGCAGGACTTGAGCTGTAGTTCTATCCATAGAGGTCTAAGAGTTGCGCAGGGTGGTGAAGAGAAGAGAAACTGAGACACAGTGAACTTGCAGTGTCACGGCCAACCAGGAGGGGCACTTGGTGATCGCAAATCCATTCCACCCATCATGTCTATGTTATATGGAAAACGTGTGATTTCATTTACTGACTGCATTGGTGTACATCCTATTATTTTTTTTGCCTAAGCACTCTTTTCCAGCAGAAGGACTTGTAGGATGGGACATAGGCAGCATGGAAATTTGCCAATGCCAAAGAAAAATTTATCCCTAGTAGTCTGCACTTGCTCCGACAAAAGGTCATCACCAGCACTGCCTTTCTCTACAGTCATATCCCTCTGGTCTTGTTACTAGTGACACTAGACTATCTACTGACTACATAAAACCAAGCAGGGCTATACTGAGTTACTTCGGGATATGGTGGGGGAGGGAGGAAAAGGCTGGAAAAACTTCTTCTTTAGGTCTCAGTGATAACTCTGAACTTTGGAAGATTTATCTTAATATTAAGAAAGGTTAAATAAAAGATTGTGCAGTATAATCATAATCTATAAGGACAGAGAGATGAAAAATGTGAAGTGGTACAAGAAGCAGTCTGTGGAACAGCTGGAAATTTGTACTAATAGCTCAAGGAATTGACTGGTTCTTGAAAACAACAGTATTTTATTTGCATTGATGTTCTAGCTATTTTTAGAACAGTCAGAGTGCTAAAAACAAGATAGACTAGATTAAACAATATGGTAATAAATGCAACAACAAATTATTAGAACAGGCATATTTTTACAGGCTTTATGTTGTAACAAATCATTGCTCATCTCATCTAAATGTGTTAATGTGCTGCACATGGGAGTAACTTGGGACTTGAGATCAACAGTGATGTAGAACTGAGATATTCTAGTTATTCTTACACAGGATGGCAAAAGAAGAATCTCTATATTCTTTTAGCAGTACAGCACGATGACATACAGTTAAGCATTCTGATTCCTTCCAACTGGGAGTGTGTGGGGTTTCCATGCACAGGTAGGTTTCAGTTCAGCAAGGCAAGTGTGCACATTCCTAACTTAAAGAATGGAAATAGTCACAAGGAAGTTGAATGAAGTGCCTGAGTAGGTATTATCAAGAGAGAAACTTTTTTTTAAAAAAGGTGTTTTATACAGTTCCCCTTCTTAGAAAGAGGAAAAAAAATGTGTTTTTCCCTTCTTAAGGGTCTGACTCTTCTATCCAGCTAGGTGCAAGGGGGTGTTTGCCCCACGTTGTTAATTCTTTGTACATCAGGAGTGTGAGGACTCCCACACTCAGCTGCACCTACAGAGTTTGCCAGACTTGATTTGTCATTAGACTCACCTGGGGGAGAAGCTGGGCCTTCATAAAAGAAGGAAGTGAAAGCTACAAGGGAAATCAAGTAGAGAGACCTAGGAGAAAGGTGGTAGGGAGTTCCTTTTCTCTGGGAAGGTCTGGGAAAGCCGCAGGGATGGAATTAATTGCTGTGGTGGGCCCTAGAGAGGGACACGGCACAGGGAAGCAATCCTGAAGGAGCCGTGTTTCATCACAGAGAGAAGGAGCCGGGAAGACCTAGGGAGAAGTCAGAGTCTTGGGAAGCAAAGGGAAGCCGTCTGAAGCACAGGCTGCAGGGAAGCTGCACAAAGGTCTCAGAGGCAGCAAATGACCCAGGGAAATAGCCTAACGTCTGTATTGAACAATCAGGTCTGCTCCCTAAGGGTGTCTCTATACTGCGATTAGACACCTGCAGCTGGCCTGTGCCAGCTGACTCAGGCTCTAGGGCCCAGGCTAAGGGGCTGTTTAAATGTGGTGTAGACATTCAAGTTTCTCCTACAGTCTGGGCTCTAGGACCCTGCGAGATGGGAAGGTCCCAGAGCTCAGGCTACAGCCTGAGCACAAACATCTACACAACAATTGAACAGCCCCTTACCCCAAACTCCATGAGCCTGAGACAGCTGATACGGGCCAGTCACAGGTGTCTAACTGCAGTGTAGACACACCCTAAGAGTTTGAGGATGGGCCTGAATTCTCCTGCCATCCCAGAGGAAAGGACATACAAGCCAAACATCAGGGCTGTTTAACAGAGAGGAGCTGAACACGGAGCCTCAAGGCTGGGCCAAGGAATACCCCAAGAGAAGACAGAAGGATTTTTTGCTGTTAGAGTGTTTTTGAACTTTTAATTGTACTTTTGTTACCCCAAAAGGGGTGGAACTAAATCACTGGAGGCCCAAGTCACGAGAAGGTGCAGGCTACCGCAGTACCACTGTGACTGTTAGCAGCTGGTGCTATGCCACACTCAGAGCCCACACTTTCACAGCATAGTCTGAAATGGCCTGCAGTATCTGACTGATGTTCTTTCTCCAAGTGAAATCCATTGCAAAGCTTCCTTTCACTTCAATGGGAGCAGAATCAAGTCTTAAGCGGGTTGAATGTGTGTGTTTATGTAGAATCTTAATGGAGAAATAAAAAACAAATCTTAAGGAGAAATGACAGTTAATTTATTATTCAATTGTCCCAGGTCTCCAAAGGTAAAGTTCAATGAAACCTCTGGGGTCTATCTGATCTGCATGACATTTGTGGTTGGCAAATGTGGCAGTATGACATAGAGCTCATAAACCAGGTTTCCTCTCAGTAGCAACACAATTACCTCCTATGACTAAAGAATCAATAAGGTGTTAGAAAGTTGCCCACTTTGAGCTATTCCTTCCATATGTCCTTTCCCAGAAGTTTGTGGAGAGTATGTATTTGGCTTCAATGTATAATTCATGGGAACATGATAGGAATGAAATTATTTGACAACTGCACAGGTGATGGTGTGTACATGGTAGCAAGTCACCTACAGATTCAGCTGTTACAATGTTAGTGATACATCTGGCTCTTCATAACTTTATACAGAAGAGTGTTCGTTTCCCATAACACAACACCGCAAGAAAATCAGAGCTGCCAGTGAACGCTTGGCTATTCATTATCACTTCATTGATGCCAAAACATTTTTATTCCTTTGGAGTACATCAGAAAGGAGACTATAATTACAAATTACAGTATACCAGATTTAGGTTAAATCTCAGAAAAAAACTTCCTAACTGTAAGAACAGTAGGAAAATGGAACAAATTGCCTAAGGAAGTTGTGGAAACTCTTTCACTGGAGGTTTTCAAAAGGAGGCTGGATAGCCATATCCCTTGGATGGTTTAGACACAACAAATCTTGTATCTTGGCAGGAGGTTAGACTAGATGGCCCTTGTGGTCCCTTCTAACCCTATTGCTATAAATCCATGGTACGGCCACATCTTGAATACTGTGTGCAGATGTGGTTTCCCCATCTCAAACAAGATATATTGGAATTGGAAAAGGTTCAGAAAAAGGCAATAGAAATGATTAGGGTATGGAATGGCTGCCATATGAGGAGACTGGGAATTTTGAGCTTGGAAAAGAAACGACTAAGGGGGGATGTGATAGAAGTTTATAAAATCATGACTGATGTGGCGAAAGTAAATAAGGAAGTGTTATTTACTCCTTCTCATAATACAAGAACTAGGGGTCACCAAATGAAATTAAGAGGCAGCAGATTTAAAACATACAAAAAATTATTTTTTCATGCAATGCAGAGCCAACATGTGGAAATCTTTGCCAGAGGATGTTGTGAAGGCCAAAACTATAACAAGGTTAAAAAAAGAACTAGATTATTTCATGCAGGTTAGATCCATCAATGGCTATTTGCCAGGATGGACAGGGATGGGGTCCCTAGCCTCTGCCAGAATGTGGGAATGGCAACGGGATGAATCACTTGATGATTACCTGTTCCTTCCCTCTGGAGGCACCTGGCATTGGTCATTATCAGAAGACAGGATACTTGGCTAGATGGACATTTGATCTGACACAGTATGGCCATTCTTATGTTCTTATGGTTCTGTGGTTCTACACCCAACAGTTTGTAGGTGCTGTAGGGCCAGTATAAATATCCAGCCAGAAATGTATCTACAGTAAGTCTCATCTTCTTTGATTTTTTTTCCTATGTTCACCTGCAGTATAAAGTCTTATTTTATGAAGCATAGCAAATTATGTATAACAAAGTGTTGATTTCTTTAAAATTACATTTTTAAAAGGCTATACCTATTCTGACTCCTAATTTCAATTACATGTATTGAAACAGAGAAGTTTTTGGTTAATTTTCAAATGTTGCTAAACCCATATTTAGGAACCTAAAAACATGGCCTGGCTTTTCAGAGGTGCTGAGTATCAGAGCCTCCCACTGAAATAGTTACACAGGTACCCACTCTTGAAAACATTGATTGTTATGTGCCATTAAAGTGACCTAGTACTCAACACAATAAATAATGAGGAGTCAGGCAGCACCTTAAAGACTAACAGATTTTTTTTTTTGCCCATGAAATATTATTCCCAAATAAATCTCTTAGTCTTTAAGGTGCCACCGGGCTTCACATAGTCTGTATCCACAAAAACAAACACGGCTACCCTTCTGAACAAAATAAACATTATTCTATGTCTAATTTGCGTTAGAAAGCCCTTCCCATCTCTGGCATGTCTTTCTAGCTCAAGGAATCCACTGATGGACATGTGTTGTGAGATCAGAAGAATTTCTCATATAGCAATTTGTAATCTCACCAAGGACATCTGCCCCCCCGAAGAATTAGCTGTAGGAAGTGTTGCCCTGTGAGTTTTTCATGGATGTAGGTAACCTCAGACATCCCCCGTACGGGTAGAGCTGAGTTTATTCTACCATACATTTCCTTTCTCCTCAGTTTGAATTATTCAACAGCATCTACCATTATTTAAAAAAATTACCATTATCTCCACTGCAGAAAGGAGCGTAGTTGTCCTAAACCCCTTCAATAACAATGCTGTGAATTGTAACAGCTGGGCTAATTAATATTGACATTTTATTTTATAAGGGTGTTCAGTTTAGAAGGATTATCTAGATTTCCCCATAGTTTGCAAGGATGTAAGTGCTAGACTCCTATTGGACCTATTCTGTCTTCTGTCAGTCACTTTCATAGAGTACCAGTCACCATAATAGCTGGTAATTGAATGACACTTGACATCCATGGTAGTTTCATGAGTATGAATTGCAGGATCATATCCAGTCTGAATGTTGGTGGTTTATATGTACGATTTTCATACACATACTCACATAAGCCTCCTAAAATCTTCACCTTGCTCAATATTGCTGGTTTCTTATAACATGGGTTTCGAACAGAGTTCCAAAAAAATATTCCATGAGGTACAGAAAGTATATTGACAATCACTGTGGGGTCCCAGTAGACAGTTTGATCTCTGGTAGACAGACAACTGCAGCATGAATGCCATGGTAGCACTTTTTCTGAAAGACTGGAGGGAGAATGTTTTCCAATAGCCCAAAAGTCTGGCCATTTTTTCTCTTTTAATCAAGCGTAAATCCAGAGTAACTCTATTGCTTCTGAATCCAAAACAAGAGGTGGATTAAATGATATAAAACAGTGGTTCCCGAACTTGTTTGGCCGCTTGTTTAGGGAAAGCCCATGGCAAGGCCAGGAAAGTTTGTTTACCTGCCATGTCTGCAGGTTCAGCCGATCGCGGCTCCCAGTGGCCGCAGCTCGCTGCTCCAGGCCAATGGGAGCTGCTGGAAGTAGCAGCCAGTACTTCCCTTGGCCCACTCCACTTCCAGCAGCTCCCATTGGCCTGGAGCAGTGAATCGCGGCCACTGGGAACCGTGATTGGCCAAACCTGTGGACGCAGCAGGTAAACAAACCAGCCCGGCCCACCATGGGCTTTCCCTGAACAAGCGGCAGAACAAGTTTGGGAACCTCTGGTATAAAACCTTATAGAGAACTGATCTAGATCCCAAATATCTGAACCCCTAAAATTTCCTTAAATTAAATTGTGTTCCTAGTTTTCTCCCATATCTGATCAGTGCTTTTAAACCACAAAAACAAATTGTGCTTTCATTTGAAGATGGTTTTGCATTCTGGACATATTCAATTAATTTGCTGCTTTAAGGTATTTCAAATGTCTTTTAAAATTAGACAAGAGACAATGAATATGAACCCCAAATGCCTCATTTAAAAACAATTTGAGCTTGCATAATGAGCATAACTCATTCTAATAGAGCAATTTTATGTCAATTATGACACCATTATTTTTGAGCTTGTTACCAGTTTTCTAAATAAAACAGTAACCTTTCATTTCTCGACCATATGGCGTGTCAGCTCTGGCTTGTGTCGTGACATGCAATCGATGTGAACTTACGTTCTCATTGCAAAATTATTCCTTACATTATTTAAGCTACTTGACAGCCTCTTTCCTGATGTGATGCAAAATAACACAATGAGAATGATGAATTGCTTCTCAAAGCTTAGGCGGAGATTCTCGCCCCCACCCCACTCTTTCCATTAGGTCAACTTTGTGCCTAATTAATATAGAATTCCTATTCATTTTGTGTATGTGTAAATTAATCCATATTGCAAATTTCCTGTACAGATTCATGATTCCCCACAGTGTTCAAGGCTAGGTGGGATCTTTTATGTAATACTATACTGGGAATCATGGATCTGTACAGGAAATTTGCAACATGGCTTCATCTCGCCTAATTTTAATTGCTTATTATTTGCAATGCAGTCCCATCTAGAAGCTCTAATTGATATCTAGGCCCTTTGTGCCAGGTGCTGTACACAAAGCGGGAGGCAGTCCCCACCCAAAGGGCTTATCTAAATAAACAAGGCAGAGAAAGGGTGGGAGGAAAAACAGAGGTAAAATGACTTGTTTCAAGTTGTTGCAGGTCAACAGCAGGAATAGAGCTCCTGACTCCCAGTCCAGTGCCCTGCTAAGCTGCTTTGCCTCCCGCTTATGATTTAAAAGACTTTAGTGGTAGTCTTTAAAGTACCTTAGTTGTCTTAGATAACTAATTATTCCTCTTTTCACCAGTAGTTGTGCTATTTTAAGTAAAAAGGAGTTGACTGAAAAAAATCCCTCTTGAACACTGCAGAGGGAAAATGTATGAAATGTAATAGCATACAGGCTATGCAAATAACAGCTCAGCAATGAGAGAGCCTTGTTCAGGCTCTAAATGATATCTCATGGTGCAGGCAGGATTCAGAAGTATAGGGAATATTACAAATACTGAGGTACAAGTACTTATCACAGAATATTGGACAAAATTTAAGCATGATTGCTGTATTCTTTTAAAAAGCAAGTATGTATTTTCAACTAATGGAAATGGATTGGAAAATAATTAAGAGGCCCCTGAATAACTGACCATGTCTACAATCAAATTCCAGCCAAACCTTTAAGGTTGTGAAAAGATTTTAGTTCAGATTATTTTCATTTTTACATGCCTTTACAGTTCCAGGTTCCAGTCAGGGCAGGGCATGGAACCAGGAAGTGCCAGTAAACTATGTGAGAAGCTTTTACTCTGTTTGATATTTCTCGCTAAGATCACAAGTGGAAGAGCCAGAAATCCCATGACACTGACAGAGGCTACTCTTATGGGATTTTATACTCCAGCTCTTTAGATAAATGGAGTAAACACCCACTTTTTGGGGGTACTCATTGGAACAGAACCTGAATCTCAAACCTTTCCATGTTCCATCTATAGTAGTTACTACTGGAGTCAGCGGAAGCTGATCCCTGTCACGTGACTAACCTCTGTAATCTTGATCAAGATCAGCTGACTGGAGTCAGGACATAAAGCTGTGTCTCTTCCCAGCACTCAGGTATGTCCCACCACCATTATGTTACACACAGCTAGAGCTACATGATTGGAAAGAGATTTTTGAAAAAGCTGTTGTATCAAGGGCCACAGACTGAAAGCTGTGCATGCCAGTGGCCACACTGCTATTTTTCTCAGTGGGGTCCTTCCATTTCTACTGCCCTTTTGTTGTGAAACAATTGTTTTATTTCATGCTGTGTAATGTTTCTCTTTCACCATTTTAAACAGCAGACATGACATTAATGCCCTGTCTTAACAGTTCTCAATTGTCAGGTGTTTGCCAAAACACTATAATACTGAGCGCTGATGGAGAGGGGATTTCAGAGTGACTGAAGGGCTTAATTACAGGATTTGTGTATGGAGGTATGAGGACAGAACTATATAAAGCAGATGGATCGCTTGGAACATTCACCCCTTCCAGCAGAACGTGATGCAGGATGCAAACCATTTTCAAAGCTTCAGCCCTAAATCATTTGTCTACAGGCAGATTCCAGTGCAGGCGTTTCCAAATGCACACGGCAGTACCAGTAATTTATTTGTGCCCATGACAAATGAGGAGAGGGGCAACTGCACAAAGGTCTTGCAGCTGTGGAAGGAAGTGAATCATGCATTCTAATATAGGGGCACTTGCTCCCCTATTCCAGCTACCCATACTGTAGATAGCAATGCAGGATGAGGAGAGCAGCTTCCATAGAGCTGCTACATCCCATAGTTGCACATTTGGGCAGGGAACTGATGGAGGCTTGGCTCTGCGCCCTCCCGCACCATTCATCACAGTCTTCCATAGTTTTCTGGGGTCCTCCCAGGGAAGCCCAATAAGGTGCTGCCACTAGCTCAAGGGTTGTGGCAAAATCACCATTGAATCTATGTTTAGCAAATGATAAAATAAGACAATGACAAGGGGAAGGGAATAGTATATTCCTTAGTTGGGAAACCGTAGGTGAGAGAGATGGAATGGATAGTGTTGGAGGGACATCAGATTGTTAGAGAAGAAGGATAGTCCATTGTTAGAAAGAGAACCAGGAGACCTGTGTTTTATTCCTTGCTCTGCCACTGGTTTCTTGGGATCTAGGACAAGTCATTTAGTGTCTCTGAGATCCTCAGAAATACTTAGGTGTCTAACTCCCATTGATTCAATAAGAGTTTGGTGCCTAAATAACTTTGAGGATCTAGCCCTCTGTGCATGAAATAGTACTTCCCTGCCCTACAGGAGTGTTGAAAGGATAAATACATTAAAGATTGTGAGGTGCTTCCAAATTACAATAATAGGGGCCATATAATTATCCAAGATCTCTAGACTAGGGTGACCAGATGTCCCGATTTTATAGGGACAGTCCTGATTTTTGGGTCTTTTTCTTATATAAAGTCCTATTACACCCCCGACCCCTCTCCTGATTTTTTGCATGTGCTATGTGGTCACCTGCTCTAGACAAAGAAAGATATCTTTGATTTCCCTCCAGAAGTAAATCACTATTTGGTTATGATAGATCTTTGCTGCAGCACTTTACAAGTATTTAGCAGCCCATTCGGATAGTTCTTTCTTATTTCAAGCACTAGATTAGTTTTTCAATGATTTTCTTCATAAATTAGGTGAAACTACTTTAGAATGGCTACATAAATGACTAAAAATAATCAAACATGGGAGTAATTATTAATGTTTCAGAGCTGAACTCAGAGGAGGTGTCAAAATGGGGTCTCACAGGGGACTGTTCTATTACAGGATCTGACAGTATTAGATATTTTCATTAAACTCTGGAAAAATGGAGCGGAGAGTGGTGCTAATCAAATTCATGATTAATATGAAGATGGGAGGGTTGGTGAATACCATGGAGGATAGACTTAAACTACTATGCTATCCTGATAAATTAGAAAAATGGGTTGAAATCACTCAGATCTGAGGCAATAAAGACCCTGATGTTGCATATGAAAGGGTAATCAATACACTTATCTGGAAAGTGGGAAATACTGTCTAAGCAATGATACCACACAGAAGTCTAAGCAGTGATACAACACAGAAGACACTGGAGGTCATAGCTGATGATCTGAGGAGGAGTTAGCAACATCACTTTTTACCTTGAGTTCAGTTCTGTATTATGTTGTATAGTAGGACAATTGCATGTACATCAACTGAGACAGTTAGTTATTTCTGTAGGCCACATCAGAGTATACTTTTGGACATCATAATGTTGAAAAGACATGGGGAGATAGGAGGGAAGTCAAAGGAAAGTGCCTTTCTCCCTTATCTTATATGGTGCCCAAAATCTTGGGTTCAGTCGACATTAAGGGCTGAGACTTTTATAGGAGAATGCAGCCCTATTTTGTTACCAAATGCCACCTCAAGTGGGGCTTGAGGTCAAACAGACCTTGGATGCACACAACAGTTTTTGTCCATAACACAGCACTCCAGTGCATGGCATCTTTCTAATGGCACGTCTTACCATCTCCTACATTGTACAGATAAAATAGTTCACTTTCTCTTCACATGTGAACTAGGGGCTGGTGCGGAAAGGCACGGGTTTGAGACCTGCATTGTGTCTGCATTACAAAAGGATGCCATCAATTTTGTTTCGTATATATAACTTCGTCTGGCATTATTTTTTTTTCTTCATGGAGACGTAAAAGTTAGAATTAACCTTGGGTTCTCCATCTCCCCCAGTCGGCCTTCCACTGCATGAAGTCTTCATAGTCAAAGAAGAAATATGATGTATAGGGTAAAAGAGTGAGTGCGCGCATACAAGTCTAGGTTATTTGGCAGATGGTCACTACCAGGATATCAGTCTAGATCCTCATCTTCTGTGTATCAGTGTAGCTCTACTGACTTCAGTGCCATTAGGATATGGCCCAATTACTGCAAACTATTAATTCCCCATTCAAGAACAATGCTGAAGAGAACAATTTGCGACTAAGGGTAAGTATACACTACGAAATTAGGTCGATTTAACAGAAGTTGATTTTTTTAGAAATCGATTTGATACAGTCGATTGTGTGCGTCCCCACTGAACACATTAAGTCAGCAGTGTGCGTCCACAATACCGAGGCTAGCATCAACTTTTGGAGTGTTGCACTGTGGTAGCTATCCCACAGTTCCTGCCGTCTCCGCCGCCCATTGGAATTCTCAGTTGAGCTCCCAATGCCTGATGGGACAAAAACATTGTCGTGGGTGGTTCTGGGTACATGTTGTCAGCCCCCTCTCTCTACCTCCCTCTCACCTTTTTTCCTGGATTACCCATGCAGACGACTTACCAAGGCAAGCATGGGGCCCACTCAACTCATTGTCACCATATGTGTCCTGGGTGCTGCTGGCAGACACGGTGCTGCAATGCTACACACAAGCATCCCCTTGCCTTGCCTTACCTTGCCTTGAGGATGGCAGACGGTACAATACGACTGCTAGCCATCATCCCGTGGGTGCTCTTGGCTGACTTCAGTTAGGTTGGTCGGGGCACCTATGCAGACATGGGTGCTCCTTGCCAGCTTCGGTGAGGTCGGTCAGGGGTGCCTGAACAAAAATGAGAATGACTCCAGATCATTCTCTTCTTTAAGTTTTGTCTAATGGAGATTCAGTCCTGCCTGGAATATCATGCCAGCTGGAGACTTCTGCCTCAGGCTGCTCTCCCAGTCGGCAGCACCGCACAGTCACACCTACCTCTTGCTCCCATGGCTCATGAAGCCTGGACAGTAGTAAGGAGCAGTTCTTGATTCTTTCTATTTCCCTGTAAGCCAACTGCCCTCCCCTCCCTCCTTTGATCTCCCCCTTGCAGAGGCAATAAAGTCATTGTTGTTTCAAATTAATGCATTCTTTATTAATTCATCACACAAATGGGGGGATAACTGCCAAGGTAGCCTGGGAGGAGTGGGGGAGGAGGGAAGCACAGGGGTGGGGTAGTTGTAGGGGCACTCCCGAGAATAACATGCAGCTCATCATAGAAGCGGCAGGTCTGGGACTTGACCCAGAACGGCCGTTTGCCTCTCTGGTTCTTTGGTAGGCTTCATGCGGCACTGCTGCGGGTCCCTGTTATAATGTCTGTCCTTCATGCCCTAGGAGATTTTTTCAAATATTCTGGCATTTCGTCTTTTGGAATGGAGTTCAGATAGCATGGATTTGTCTCCCCATACAGCGAGCAGATGCAGTACCTCCCAATCGGTCTATGCTGGAGCTCTTTTGAGATTCTGGGACTCCATGGTCTCCGGTGCTCATGAGCTCGCTATGCTGGCCAAACAGGAAATAAAATTCAAAGTTCGCGGGGCTTTTCCTGTCTCCCTGGCCAGTGCATCTGAGTTGAGAGTGCTGTCCAGAGTGGTCACAACAGAGCATTCTGGGATAGCTCCCGGAAGTCAATACCATCAAACTGTGTCCACACTACCCCAAATACGACCCAGCAGGGTCGATTTCAGCACTAATCCCCTCATTGGAGAGGAAACAGTAATCGATTTTAAGAGCCCTTTAAGTCAACAAAAATGGCTTCATCGTGTGGACAGGTGCAGGGTTAAATCGATCTAATGCTGCTAAATTCGACCTAAACTCGTAGTTTAGACCAGGACCAAGACTGCCTAAAACATGGGCTCCTCATTCAAGGTGAGGGTAGGGAATTTCTGACAATGGCTGCATACAGAGTGTCCAAACCTCACTCACAATACTAGCAAAGTCATCTGCAATTTGACAGGACTGAATGCAGCCAGTGTTGGAAGGCAACATATCAAATTGATAGGATTTTTTTTAAACTCTCATCCACAACTCCTTAGCAAGTTTCTAAGTGCCAAAGCCCTTTAAAGTCCTATATATCTTCTCCCTTGCCTTGCCCACCGCCTCCTCCTTTCATGTACTTAGCAGTGTCTGACTCTGAGGCACAATGTCAAGTGATACTTAGTGCTTTGTCCCCAACGGCAAGAGAAGGAGGCTTTACCTCAGCCCTCAGCTCTGCTTTAAAGCTGCTCTTACTCTGTCTCATTCCTTTTTAAACACTTTTAATGCTCAGACGTCTCTGTTTGAGAGGCAGGCTTGAAATGTTGTGTTTTAATAGCTACAGTGCACCTGAATGAGAAACCAATTTCAATAGGCAATTGCCTCTCTTGGGGTCCATTGAAGTAAACAGGAGTCTTGGCACATCAGTGTGTGTTGGCTCAGGATCTTAGCAACTGAATTATTGTAACCCCATGAGGTTTCCAATTCCATTTTTTCAGCTTTCGTGAGAGACCATTTCTGCTCGGTTGCTTCTATATTTTGGTGGTCACCCTGGTGCTCGCTTAAGGCAGGTTTCCCTTTACCAAGGATAGGGTGGAGTCAGAGGACCTACTGCTAACTGAATTTTCTCAGCCCCTCATTCCACCAGCAGAGAGTTTGAGATTGGTCCAGGGAGTGGCTCAAAATTACTCCTCTGTCTGGGGTTAGCAGAGTATTCCTTCCATTTCCTGTCCTCTCAAGGAGCTGCTCAGAAACCATTTTTCATTTTAAAAAAATCAGATGAGCAATTTCCATCCATCTCTGCTTGATATCATCATGCTACATCAAAAAAGGTTAAGGCAAGAGTCAAGCACTGATCTGTTGCTGCCTTTAATCATTTGGAAATAATACGTCTTATAAGCTGATGAGGCGAATGTATACTGACTACTTATGGCTGAACTTTTCAACAAAACTTTTTTTTTCTTTTTGATTAGAAAATGGCAGGTTTGTCAAAATTGAAACTCTTTGTGGACACATACTGGTCCTGACAATTTTCATTGGGAACATTTCTCAGGTCCAGGATGGAATTTCCAGTCAAAATGAAAAATTCATGGAACAGCCAATAGCCCAGTGGTTAGGGCACTTATTGAGGATCAAGCCCTGCTCCAAATGAGATAGTTTACAGACTTAAACCTGGGTTTGCCACTTCCTGAACAAGTGCCCTAAGTATCATGCTATTGCCTATTCTGAGCATATGTACACTTGTTCACTCTCTTTGTCTCTTACTTCCCTGCCCTCTTCTTTCTTCCTTGAAGATTTTCAAAAGGTCTTGGGTTCATTCCGAGGTAGAGCAAAATCAATTTTTAAAATCTCAAAATTGTTCACTAAATTCTTGTTTGCAGGCTGGATCTGCTTAGGACCTGATTATTCTCAGTGCTTGCACAGACAGGAAAGGACAAGACAATCACAGTGTTGTGCTCAGTAGAAACAGAGTTTTCTCTGCCCCACCTAGCTGTGCGGAGGAAGAAGTGCATAGTCTATCTGCCCTCCCCTCCCAGTGCTTCAGCCTTTGTACTGGGAGAGCATGCTTCAGTGCCTCTGCATGCATTTGTTGGGGCCATGGGGAAGGATTGGGCTGCCTCACCTCCAGTGTGGGTCAGTGACTAAGTGCCATGGGCTGGCTCTTAGCTTTCTAATTGCATAGTGCAATTTAATGTGAGTTCCACATTTTCTAGCTAAACAATTAGATGATTATTTATACAGGGCAGTAGTAGATGCAAATGGTGTTTTACAAACACATACTTAAACACTAAGAGTCCAATCACAGAAAACTTGGAACTGGCTGTGGTGCCTATGGAAAAGCAGAGCCAGAAGCAATTGGGACAAACTTTCCAATTAAAAAGTCAAAAAGTAAACTGGAGGGAAAAATAGATGAAACATCCAACCATTACCCTGACCTAAATTTTTAGAATTTGAAAATTTCGGGGGGCAGGCAGGACTTGTACAGTTTTGAACCAAATTTCACAATTCCACTGCCCACCTGAACCTTGTCCCTTCATCCAGTTTTAGTAAATAGTCCGCCTTTACCAACAGTTCTTATACTGGGGCATCTGAGATTTTGTAGTTATTATCTATAGTTATGTCACTGATTAGACAAAAGGTTAAAAAAAAAGTCCTAATGTAAAGAAGAATTAGCATTTGATGTGAAAAAGGACAGGAAGCCAGTAAAATGATTAAAGTAGGGACGGGACTGACATAGCACTGAAATAAAATGTAAATCTATTTTATCTTGGTTTTCTACAGTCAGAGACCTGGTCTACACTATGACTTTAGGTCGAATTTAGCAGAGTTACCTCAATTTAACCCTGGACCCGTCCACACAAAGAAGCCTTCTTTTTTTTTTACATAAAGGGCTCTTTAAATCAATTTCTTTACTCCACCTCCGATGAGGGAATTAGCGCTGAAATCAGCCTTGCCGGGTCGAATTTGGGATAGTGTGGATGTAATTCGACGGTATTGGCCTCCAGGAGCTATCCCAGAGTGCTCCATTGTGACCACTCTGGACAGCGCTCTGGTTTTGCGTGAAACAATTGTCTGCCATTGCTCTGACGGAGGGAGGGGCGACTGACGACGTGATTTACAGAGAATTAAAATCAACAAAAGGGGTGGCTTCACATCAAGGAGAAACACAAACAACTGTCACACAGAATGGCCCCCTCAAGGATTGAACTCAAAACTCTGGGTTTAGCAGGCCTTTGATGTCACAAAACAAATTGGGTCAATTTCTTGTTTTGATCCATCTATCTTTTACATCTTAGGTTGGCAGCAGATTGTGCAGTACGACTGCTAGGCATCGTCATCTCCCGGGTGCTCAGCAGAAAATGCTGCATTACAGCTGCTAGCCATCGTCATCTCCTGGCTGCTCACCAGAAGATAGTGCAGTAGGACTGCTAGCCATCGTCATCTCCTGGGTGCTCGGCAGAAGATGGGAATGACATAGCTTGGTCACTCCTATGGCTGCCCAGGTGCCCCTGACTGATCTCATCGAGGTCAGCTAAAAGAGCACCCAGGAATGTGACGACAATGGCTGCCAATCCTAATGCACTATCTGCTGCTAAAAGGCAGTGAGCTGCTGCTGTGTAACAATGCAATCCCACGTCTGCCAGCACCCTGGAGACATCCGGTGATGGTGAGCTGAGCGGGCTCCATGCTTGCAGTGATATGGTATCTGCTCAGGTAACCCAGGAAAAAAGGCATGAAACAATTGTCTGCTGTTGCTTTCACATAGGGAGGGAGGGAGAGGGGGGCCTGACAACATGTACCCAGAACCACTTAGGACACTGTTTTTGCCCCATCAGGCATTGGAATCTCAACCCAGAATCCCAATGGGCAGCGGAGACTGCGGGAACTGTGGGATAACTACTCACAGCTACCCACAGTGCAACACTCTGGAAGTCGACACTAGCCTCGGTACTGTGGACGCAGTCCGCTGACTTAATGCACTTAGAGCATTTTGTGTGGGGACACGCACAATTGACTGTATAAAAATGTTTTCTAAGAAACTGACTTCTATAAATTTGATCTAATTTCCTAGTGTAGACATACCCACAGTGTGGGTCAGATCTATGATGTATCATAAGATTATCCCAATTTTGTATTACAGTAGGCCCTAAAAGTCCCAACAGACATTAAGGCCCCATTGTGCTAGGTGCTGTACAAACACAGAATAGGAGAAAGTTCTTGCTCTGAACAGCTTACAGTCAAAAGTAGACAAGGAATACAAAGTGGAAAGAGGCACAGAGAGAGGAAGTGATTCCAACGTCACACAGCAGACCAGTGGGAGGACCAGGAATGGATTCCAGATTTCCAGAGTCCCAGATTAATGCACTGTTTGCTAGATCACACTGCCTCTCCATGTTGAGATTATGCCACCACTGGCTCTTAAAAAATCTATTTCACTGTCCCAGCATACAAAGCCAATTATTCATCAGCTTCATTTTAGCTGTCCTCTTGCATTTATTCTCAGTTTATCCCTGCACTATACAAACGTTTCCCCTTCACTGCCTGTTCTGAAGTTCTCTCATAATCTTTATATCCATCAAACGCTCTGAAGCCTCAACACAAGGGGACGAGCTTTTGAGAATAAAGGTGATTTGCTTCGCTTAACAATTGTCCTAACTAATGTACTTTGTCAACACAGCAGCTTCATGGGCAGCAGTGTTTTAAAGCTATTTGTTAACAAGATTTATGCCTGGCTTTATCCCTCACTGCTTACTGGGAGGAAAAACTCCATCACACAAAACATTTTCTCTATGTAGATTTCTATGTGCCAAGACCCATTAAAGCAAACGCATTAATGTCATCTATTCCTCACCTTTTTATCACTCTCAAATAAAAGTTCACTGCTTTCTGGCAATTTCCAGTACCATCCTAAAAACATACACTCTGCATTTTTCTTTTGCTGTATAAAATTGAATGTGCCAGAATCAATTAGGGGACAAACATCATAAAAACAGTGCCTGAAAAAAAAAAGGTTAGCCTACTTCATTTAATTGATTTACATACTGGTGTAAGTAGTACAATGATGTAAAACACTGATTGGATGGTAGTGAGCTAAAACTGTCACTCAGATAGTAATCTACAATCTGAAAGGAGCTTGGTAAGGGGCCTTCGGCAGTATTTCTTCTATTGCACATAGGCAACAGTTTTATACGTTCTCTGATTCCAAGTAATATCTTGAAAATAAAACCAGGGGGATGAAGGAAGTTGTAACCACCCAAATGATGCAGTAGCAGAAAATTGTGCTGCATTGCAGACTATTTGAGCTAGCACTGGTAAGAACCTTTTTCCTTTCTGAACATTGGGCTGGTGAAGTCTGAATGTACTTTGCCTTTCAAAGTCCTTTTATTTTGCATAGTGTATGTGATTTTACCTGCATTGGTACATGTAAACTTTAATCCATGTAAGTTCTACTGGCTTAGATAAAACCATTGATATTTGAGTGAGCTTTATTTTTGACAAAGGAAAAATAAACATCATCCCTGAAGGGCTAGGTCCTCATGGGGTGCAAATCAGTCTTGAACTAATTGATTTGATGATGCGATGTTGGCTGGCACCAGCTGAGATTGTGACCTGAAAGTCCATTTTTTCCTATGTGGTAATGTTTTAATAAGGGGGGTTAGCTAGCGTTCATTCATGTGGCCGAGATATGAAAGGTGAACAGCAAAGGTTTCACTAAAACGGAATGTTGGATTGGGAATGAGTAGGGGAGGGGCATGAGAGTATCTGGATGTTTTAAAAATATATTTAACCCTTCCTAGAACTTGAACAATCTGAGCTGTAAATTTGCTGATTTCTTTTAGTGTTACTCGCAAGTCTCATAAACAAAGGGTTTGAGAAGTGAGGGGTCAAACTGAATGATCCTTTAAACTTTGAAGCTGTAATTGTCACAAATGTTGTTAAAATTTAAATTCTACAGACATATTTTGACCATGGCTTGATATTATTCTGGCTATTATTGATTTTTACAAAATGTCAGGGCTTACTACATGATTTTTTTCTATCTGTTGTTGTTTCTGCAATGTTCCTAGAAACCACAAACAGTGCTCATGTCTCCTTTGTGCTACCTAGATGCTGTACAAAAATAATACAAATGCAAATAATCTACCAAACAGATATTCGGGCTATAGGCATCCAGCTATCAGAAGAAGTCTTACAGACAAATTGAAGGCCACAGCTCGCCAGCACAGCAATAAGCTCATTCCTAACTGGCTGAAGCAAAGGTTCAATGCCCTGATAGTTCACAATCATGAGGCATGTTATAACCAAGTGGTGGATGATGCTGAAATCAGCTTAGCCAGGGGAGATTTAAAGCTGGCGTTCAGACATCCTGTCACGCTGGATACAACATTATCATAAGAACATCAGAACATAAGAACGGTCATACTGGGTCAAACCAAAGGTCCATCTAGCGCAGTATCTGTCTACCAACAGTGGCCAATGCCAAGTACCCCAGAGGGAGTGAACCTAACAGGCAATGATTAAGTGATCTCTCTCCTGCCATCCATCTCCATCCTCTGACGAACAGAGGCTAGGGACACCATTCTCTACCCATCCTGGCTAATAGCCATTTATGGACTTAACCACCATGAATTTATCCAACTCTCTTTTAAACACTGTTACAGTCCTAGCCTTCACAACCTCCTCAGGTAAGGAGTTCCACAAGTTGACTCTGTGCTGTGTGAAGAAGAACTTCCTTTTATTTGTTTTAAACCTGCTGCCTATTAATTTCTTGTATTATGGGAATAAGTCAATAACTTTTCCTTATTCACTTTCTCTACATCACTCATGATTTTATATACTTCTATCATATCCCCACATAGTCGCCTCTTTTCCAAGCGGAAGAGTCCTAGCCTCTTTAATCTTTCCTCATATGGGACCCTCTCCAAACCCCTAATCATTTTAGTTGCCCTTTTATGAACCTTTTCTAGTGCTAGAATATCTTTTTTGAGGTGAGGAGATCACATCTGTACACAGTATTCGAGATGTGGGTGTACCATGGATTTATATAAGGGCAATAATATATTCTCAGTCTTATTCTCTATCTCCTTTTTAATGATTCCTAACATCCTGTTTGCTTTTTTGACCACTTCTGCACACTGCGTGGACATCTCCAGAGAACTATCCACTGTGACTCCAAGATCTTTTTCCTGACTAGTTGTAGCTAAATTAACCCCCATCCTATTGTATGAAGAGTTGAGGTAATTTTTTCCAATGTGCATTACTTTACATTTATCCACATTAAATTTCATTTGTCATTTTGTTGCCCAATCACTTAGTTTTGTGAGATCTTTTTGAAGTTCTTCACAATCTGCTTTGGTCTTAACTATATTGAGTAGTTTAGTATCATCTGCAAACTTTGCCACCTCACTGTTTACCCCTTTCTCCAGATCATTTATGAATAAGTTGAATAGGATTGGTCCTAGGACTGACCCTTGGGGAACACCACTAGTTACCCCTCTCCATTCTGAGAATTTACCATTAATTCCTACCCTTTCTTCCCTGTCTTTTGACCAGTTCTCAATCCATGAAAGGACTGTCCCTTTTATCCCATGACAGCTTAATTTACATAAGAGCCTATGGTGAGGGACCTTGTCAAAGACTTTCTGGAAATCTAAGTACATTATGTCCACTGGATCGCCCTTGTCCACATGTTTGTTGACCCCTTCAAAGAACTCTAATAGATTAGTAAGTCACAATTTCCCTTTACAGAAACAGTGTTGACTATTGCTCAACAGTTTATGTTATTCTATGTGTCTGACAATTTTATTCTTAACTATTGTTTTGACTAATTTGCCCGGTACCAATGTTAGACTTACCAGTCTGTAATTGCCGGGATCACCTCTAGAGCCCTTTTTAAATATTGGCGTTACATTAGCTAACTTCCAGTCATTGGGTACTGAAGCTGATTTAAAGGACAAGTTACAAACCTTACTTAATAGTTCCACAACTTCACATTTGAGTTCTTTCAGAACTCTTGGGTGAATGCCATCGGGTCCCGGTGACTTGTTAATGTTGAGTTTATCCAATTATTTCCAAAACCTTCTCTAGTGACACTTCAATCTGTGACAGTTCCTCAGATTTGTCACCTACAAAAGCCGGCTCAGGTTTGGGAATCTCCCTAAAATCCTCACTTGTGAAGACTGAAGCAAAGACTCCATTTAGTTTCTCCACAATGACTTTATCGTCTTTAAGTGCTCCTTTTGTATTTCGATCGTCAAGGGGCCCCACTGGTTGTTTAGCTGGCTTCCTGCTTCTGATGTACTTAAAAAACATTTTGTTATTACCTTTGGAGTTTTTGGCTAGCCGTTCTTCAAACTCCTCTTTGGCTTTTCATATTACACTCTTGCACTTAAGTTGGCAGTGTTTATGCTCCTTTCTATCACAGTGCCTTCAACCACCCTCCAATTGTTGCTAGCTAGGAGCTGGACAATTTGGCAGCTCCTATGGTTTCAGACCCAGATGCTTGTATTAACATGCCAAAGTTGGATGAAGTGAAGTACGCCATCGACAAACTGAGAAATGGACACACAGCCGGTGCTGATGGCATTCCCCCAGAGCTGCTAAAATGTGCTAATGACTCTGTAGCAAAATCACGTCTGGCCATCTTTTGTCTGATGTGGAGAACTGGAATCTTCCCAACCACCTGGAAGGACACCCTTTGTAACCTCACTTTATAAGGGCGAGGGGCCATGCAGTGAATGTAAGAGCTGTGTGTGTCAAGGAAAAAGTCTTAAAAAGTGCCTTCTAATCACTGTCATAAAGAGCATCAGAACCTGGATTGGAGTGCAGAGTTCAGTCTCAGCTGTTGCACAGACCAGAGGTTCTCACTCAAGGGTAGGTGAACCCATTGGGGTATGCAAAGGTCTTCCAGATACTCATCTAGATATTTGCTTAGTTTTACAGCAGGCTACATAAAAAGCACAAGCAAAGTCAATACAAACTAAAATTTTGCACAAACAATGGTATAGTATATAGAGCAGTATAAACAAATTAATGTTTCTCAACCTGGGGAGTGGGGGCATCACAATTTATTTTATAAATATATGGTAAAAATGAGAAAATAAACAATTTTTCAATCATAAGTGTGCTGAGACACTTTTGTATTTTTATGTCTGATTTTATAAGCAAGTAGTTTCTAAGGTAGGTGAAACTTGGGGTACATAAGACAAATCAGCCTCCTGAAAGGGATACAGTGTTCTGGAAATGTTGAGAGTCACTGGCATAGAAGGCAGAAGAGCAAAGGTTGATTTTGTTGTTAGAACTTATTGAAGCTAAAATACATAAATCTCTGATCTGTTTTGTTTTGTTTTTTCTTCATGGTTCCTCCTTTCCAAGCTTCAATATTTTGCTAAAATTGAAACGCAAGGGTGGAAGAAGGCTTTATCATCCTATATAATATGGGACAGATTCCCTGTTACAAAGAGGTCTTTTTATCCCATATGGATGATGTAAAGGGCACACAAAAGGGCCCCAGAGAACACCATCTGTGCATGGGGTCTCCCTGACCTACACTAGAATCCCTCTCAGGCTATGAAGTAGAGAGTTGTGCTGGGTCAAGGAGGGCAGGAGAGTGGTGAACCAAGTGAAAAAGGGGTATGGCCAGAGCTCACTGGGTTATGGCTGTTCCTTACTTCACAGAGCCCATAGGGCACAATGAAAGTGGAAGGTAAACTAGAGAAGTTTTTGTAGCTTGCACTGGACAGACCTCTGAATATGCAGTGTGCAAAGATGTCTTAAATCCACCTTTCCCAGCTCACCCCTCCCTGACCTCTGTGAAAGAATGGAGCAGCTGATGACTATACCCTATAACGACAGCCAAAGCTATAGTTCTTACTGAGGAGAGGCTGTGTATTGAAATCAACAGTGTGTTTTGCCTCTGCAGGGACTGAAGAATCAACACTGAGGCAGAAAGAGAAAGATTAAGTAGGTTATCTAGTCCACTCCCATGCCCTTCAATATGCAGCATTGTCCCTATCACAAAGTATCTTCATTACTTTGTGTTGAACATCTCTGGTGGTGGCATTTCCACTGCTCATCCCAGCCTAACATCAGAGGGAGAGAGAGAGTTGCAGCACAAGTTTGAAGCTATCTATCTCCATCTATTTATGGACCCACAGGCTCATTCAAACACAGAGTTTTATAGAAAAAGAGTCAGTGAAGTTCACTTATCTGCCATTCGCAGAGTGAATTTCTCCGCAACAGCAGCTCAGTGGAAAGTGATCTTGAAAGACTAAGAAAGGATCTGAATTCCACAAAGAAATCGTTCTGCCATTCTTCTGGTCTTCTCTGCTTGCCATGTTTATGTACATCACCCGGGGGCCCTGTCATACATGCTTCAGTGGTAGCTGGCATACAAGAATGACTAATAAAATGGAGGCACTTTTTACTGCTGAACTGAAATTGGGTTCTTTCTCTCTTTCTCACTCTCATACACACATAAATCCCATTTTTTAGTTTTTCTGATGAAATCCCATCTCTAAGTTATACTTTGGAGGCACTTAATTAGTTTAGGTGGCAGATGTTTGATGCACCCTGTTTTCACATGGGACTCTCATGGAACAATTGGACGAACTCCATTTGGGCAGACGTGGGGATGGGTACCTAACAGATTTGAGGATTCATATACAAAGAAGGCCTGGTTCACTACTATTTTACTCAGGTTTTACCCCCCAATTAACTCCACTGACTTTAGTAGAAGCTGCTGGGCACCCTCCGCTAGAGCTGGTTGGAAAACAAAAATATGTTGCAATCGTTTTTTTAAAATGAAATGTATTCATTTCTTCCTACCACCCCACCCCCAATGAAATTTTCCAGTTTCTTGATTAAAAACGAACAAAACAAAAATAATGTTTACACACACAGACACACATGCATACACAAATAATGAAAAAAATGGGTTTTGAGTTTCCATTGAAAAATCAGAAAAAAATTAAAGCACAAAATTTTCCAATGGGCGGGGGAGAGAGGGGAAAGACCATTCTTCTTATTGGTGAAAAAAGTTCGATGGTAAGCTTTCAACCTGCTTGTGGCAAGATATGTATAAACCCTATACTGGTCTGGAAGGGGTTAACTTGCAGCCAGAGGCTCAGTTAGCCCCTCCCCAGGTGCACTACTATTGGCTGTTAAGCCTGAGTGCAGAATTTAAAAAGGAGGAAGAGCAATAGTTGGGAGGAGAGGTGTGGGTTGGTTTCTCCAGGGGTGAGATGGCAGGTTCTGCTGAGCTGAACTGCTGAGTAAGGGACATGTGTGCTAGCACATGGACTGTCAGTTTGATCTAGGTGCAGGACAGGCTAGAGCAGTGGTTCTCAAACGTTAGTCCTGGTGACCCCTTTCACATAGCAAGTCTCTGAGTATGACCACCCGCAACCCCATTATAAATTAAGAACACTTTTTAATATATTTAACACCATTATAAATGCTGGATGCAAAGCAGGATTTGGGGTGGAGGCTGACAGCTCGTGATCCTCCCCATATAATAACCTTGCAACCCCCGATGGGTCCCGACCCCCAGTTTGAGAACCCCTGCCCAGCTGAGCCCAGCCAGGCTAAAGATTTGGTTGTTTATACATTTCTATTGAACATTGTAGTGCGACTCTGGAGTCTGGAAGGGGCTGGACTCTGTAAAAGGGTCTGAATGTGGGGCTGGGTAATTTCTATGGCCAGAGTAGATCAAAGGACTGTGGGGGAAGCTGAGGCAGTGTTTCTCTATCTCTTTTGGCCACAAGGGGGAGCACTGGAATGACAACTTTGCTACACAGCTATACTCCCCTCTCGCTGAGTCACTTATTTAGGAGTCTAATCTGAAGACTATAATTGGGAGGGGAGGGAAATGTCTTGAGTGGGGTATCAATGTGTGGGGCCAATATTATTTCATATCTTCATAAGTCACTTAGAAGAAGGAGTAACAAAGTATTTTGGTCAGTTTTGCTAACGCAAGGAGATGGTTAACAATATGAAAGAGAATTAACAGACAACGGAAGCTAGATACATTGGAGAACCTAGAAAACCTCATTTTGCTTAGTTTAATTCAGATAAATATGACATGGTTCACTTGTAACAAAAATAAACAAAAACAGTATATTGGTGAGACAATCTGGACGTGATTACAGAAAAGATACTAAACTACCCAGTGAATAAAATAATTCCCAAAATTGTGAAGTGTAAGGTAATTAGCCACTGGAACAGGTAAAATTTCCCTCACTTGGAGTCCTTGAATCTATATTGAATACCTTCCTAAGAGACATTCTATAACTCGACCGCAAATTGTTGGAGACAGTGAAGTAGGCACTGGGTGCATCCCATTACTAGTGTAGGTGGAAAAAGTCATAGTGTATGTCTGGTGCAGCTTCACTGCTGTTATCAGAATTAACTTGCATGGAAGCTAGTTCAGGTGTGTCTCGACCTCTGATTGCACTGTAGATATGCCCCTACAGAATCATATTAGTCTCTTCTTGCCTGGCAATCCTTGAACCGCTGAATATCATGCTGTTAGAAGAAATAGCTGTTGCTAAATTGAAACATACAGTAGAAAAATAATAGCAATAGGAGGTGTAGGATCAGAAAGATGATGAATTGTTTCTCAGTATTCAGCATTGGTGTGCATACAGTTAGAAGAACCTGTGCTCTTGACTTTGCTGTGCCCCTCACAAGACTTCATTTGGTTGTAATTAATATATAGGTGATTCTTTAGTCTTGTTGCTGGACACAAACAGATCTGAAGTTCTTTCTGGCTCTTTAGCTTCTAGACTAATACAGCCTGTTGCCTAGTGTCACATTAGTTTTTTCCAAGTGCTGGCTGGGTCTAAGCTATCATGAACAACATGCCTCACTACATTACAGATTTCATTTTTGTAGTGCTGGAAGGAGTTCCGGTAAACTATGACATCTGACTTTTTGCCATCTTTATGGAATTCCTTTAATTATATCGTTATTGTATTGTATTGTATTTTATTTTACAATTTCTCCTGCTTTGCATGCCAGGTGGAGTCATGGAACTGCATGTTTTCATTTTCTGCCATTTCAACAGAGTCTAAATGACTATTTTGAAGACAAACCTCACAGACACCTCGAGAAGAGTATTAGTATTTCTTTGTTTTAAGCCTGGTTTAGGCATGTGACCAAACTTTGTGTATGCATTGCCCTTCTACGCTGTTTGGGTTACTAAGGCTTTTTTTTAGCCTTCTCATTCTCCCTTGTTACTGTGATGAACTGAATGCAAAAAATGACAGGGTTTTTTTTTTTAAAAAATACTGATAGACTGAGTGCTTTTTTTCTGAAGAGTCTCTGTTTGACCTTTTGTAAAAATTATTCAGAGCATTTGTCAGAAACCATGGATCTGATTTTTTCCCCCATTCAAATAACAATGTCCATTTAAACTAAAATAATATGAGATTTTGTGACTGTGTAAATTTTAGTTTGGAAAATAGGGTATTCTGATCCTCCAAACGCTAGGGGTATATTTGTATTCTAATCACCTCAAAGGCTAACATTCTTAAGCACGGCATAATGCCACTTCAAAAATACAATTTAGATCTTGACATGTCGATTGATTCCTACATAAAGCCTGGCTTCCTGTAGAAAAATATCTCATTTAAAGTTTCTCCAATAGAAAAATGCAGTTGCTGTTGGTTTTGTCCTGGTATCCAGTGCAGACAAACTGAAAACCTTCCAGAACATTTAAAGAAATGATGCAGGTGGGTTTTTTTCATCATTGTTTTTTTTTTCCCCCTTATGAATGTCTATGGCTATTTTTTCTAATGTGCAGGCCTTTCTTGAATGCTGACACGAAAAGGCATTTGACTCTTGAAGCAACACAAAAGGGGCCAGTCTTGATTGTATCACTCTTGCTACTGGTCCAACTGATTTCATGAACTTCAAAAGGACTATTTGAATAAGGAGAGTAAGGGGGATTCTGCTTCATGGTCTGCACATGAATACAGCAAATGCAACTACAGTATGAGGGCTGAAGATTGCATATATTTTATATAAATCAAGTACTCAAAAGTTAGGAAATGCCAAAATTAAAGTTCCCATAAAGGTTTAATTCACACCCCCTTTGTTAATGAATTATATTCCAGCTTTTAATTATGTGCTCACATATTATGTTCACTGGAAGTATCCTTGTCTGGGTTTCCACTGAAACATTTTTAGCTTTTGGGTTTTGGTTTTAGCATAAGGGGAATCCACCATTTGACCTCTTATTCTCAAAGTTAGTGGAGTATCTGCCACTCAGCTGTGGTCTCCAGTTACCCCCAAAAGTTTATATTGCAATAGAGTGGTGCTTTTTCCAGTTGGTCCTCCCTTATTATTCATGGAATTTGTTGCACCGTCCACCCATTATTGTAATCTGAAATTATCCCTTACTTCTGCACTGCTGCTGGTGGTGGGGCTGTCTTCAGAGCTGGGCGGCTGGAGAGCAGCAACTACTGGCTAGGGCATTTATATTGTTTGCAATGCAGGAGGACTTTTTTTTTTTTTAATCCTGCACAATACCTACTCTATTTTTATCCTGCTTCTGCTCTTATGACAAGAAGTCCTGTGGGACCCACAGGATCCCAGTTTCTTCGTGCCACCCGCAACCCCGGGACGTCTTGTGCACTCCAATTTGCACACCACTGTTGTAATAAAGGCAAATAAAACAGAAAAAACAGAAAAAATATGTCAAAAATTCCAACCAGAATTGTATGCACAAAGGGAAAAATCCTGCCCCGCTGGGTATATACAGAGGATCCTAAAATAAAACACTAACTGGTGTCTTTGTGTAGCCCAAATCTCTGTATACGAATTATCTATTAAAATGGCACAAAGCGTTAAAGTTAACTATCCGAATCTAATGGTTAATTCATATACAGAGGTTAATGAGTTGCTACCATCTCCAAGATAATTGAGATTGAACAGTAAAGGCCTGTGATTTAGATTCCAGGTTCCATCCCTGCAGACATGCTGATCAGGGGTGTTCTCACATTTGCATTTTGTAATGGCTTTAAGTAGAGTGACCAGACAGCAAGTGTGAAAAATCAGGATGGGGGTGGGGGCATAATAGGTGCCAATATAAGAAAAAACTCCAAAAATCGGGACTATCCCTATAAAATCGGGACATCTGATCACCCTAGCTTTAAAGTTACACAAGGATTCTCTCACTGCCTAGTTAGGACAGTTTCAAGCTCTCATTGTGCTGTCAGAGTGGCATAAATAGGCTTTATCGGTTGAGGATCTAACCTGTGAGTCATTTGTCTATATGTCTAATATTGGCTGTTGATAAAGCACTGAGTGCTATTAGAGGCCCCGATCTTATGTCTTCTGAAATCAATGTAAGTCCTCTCATTGACTTCTATGAACATTAAGCTCAGGCCCAGAATAAGCAATGGGAGATGCTCTACAGCAGCGGTTCTCAAACTGTGGGTCGGGACCTTAAAGGGGGTCCCGACCTCCATTTTAATGGGGGTAGCCAGGGCTGGCTTAGACTTACTGGACCCCAGGGCTGAAGCCCAAGCCCCACTGCCTGGAGCAGAGGCTGAGGGCTTCAGCCCTGTGTGGCAGGGCTCAGGTTGTCAATTATCATAGCTACCAACAAAAATCAAGTTTAGAGAAAATGTGACACACTTTAATGTAACACTGGATAAGTAACAGGGTGGAGGATTTCATGGTGACCATTGGTATTGGTAGTTAATTGCTCACTTGTAATTATTGAATGGGTCCAATTGGATATAATCCATGCAAATAATAAACTGTAGGGCAATTCTCCTCCTCTGCCCCCCACCCACACCTGCCATGCCCAGGTATTCATGTTTTGACATATGATTGTCCTGGGATGAGGGGTTTTGGAGGTATACCTACCTTTTAGCTCTTTCCATCAAGGCTGTGATCATTCTTGTGGCATCGAGACAAAAATTGTAAATTAATACCTTAGGTGAAATCCCACTTCTATTTACATCAATGGGAATTTTGTCATATACAGAAGCAAGTAAACATTATTACTCCTTTAGCGAAAGGAAAATTGGGACATAGAAAAATATTAGAAAATATCAATTGTTTTTCATGTGAATTAAAAAATACTTTCTTAATTGTCCCACAAAATGTCTTGGTGAAAAAATTTAATTCTTAATTTTTGTTTGTTTGCTTTCAACTTTTTTCATTCCGTTTCTGTTTTTCCTTTTTTCTTTTCCAATGGCAAAATGAGGGAAAATAGTTTTAAAAGGGTATTAAAACATTTGTTTTCTTGAGAAGTCAAAAAAAGTCCTTCAGCACCCGGAATGGAGTAGTTTGCTCTTTCTTCTTAAGAAGACAAGGATCAAATGTTAGACATAGTTTCTCTTCAGTCAGTTGACAAGAGAATTGTGGTTCTAAACAGCTGGAACAACAAAATCAGGCTGGTTTCAAAAGGAAGAGTATACAAGCTTGACGGGCAGTCAACTGTGCTCTGCACAGTCACAGCTGGCAGTGTATGTGAGGACTCTGTCTTCAGCACTAATAAACCACACTCCTACTGTGCCAACACATTTATAAGTAACACAAATATGCAGAAAACATAGGAAGCAGGAGCCCTAAAAATAATAATCAGAATGGAAAGTTTTGGCTACTTGTATAAAAATATCTGGATTTGGTGTTTGAAATATTCTTTATTAACAAATGGTTAAAAATTCTAACCAGGTCGTCTTTGAGTTCCGATTACAGTAATTTGAATGAAGGAAGATTATTGCAAGAGATGGAGGATGCAGAAATTCTTTCATAAAACTCTTTACTGACCAGTTAATTAGTGCAAGCTCCTTGATTTTCCTTTTGCTCTCCAAGGGCTAGATGGTGCAATAGGTTTACTTCTCCCATTAACAAGTAGTGGTACAGGTGCACCATCCCAGAGGAAGCAAGAGAAGGTATTGACAGCAGGGAGACCTTTTTTCCTGTTCTTTAAGTGTTCCCTGGTGGACCTAGGCACTGTGGAGAAGATGCATAGATTCCAAGGCCAGAGAAGACCATTGTGATGAGTTTGTCTGACCTCCTGCATTACACAGGCTGTGAAAATTTCCCAAAATAATTCCTAGAGTATACTTTACAGAAAAAATATCCAGTTTTGATTTAAAAATGGCCAGTGATGGAGAATACATTATGACCTTTGGTTAATTGTTCCAATGGTTAATTACCCTCACCGTTAACAGTCTGAGAGTAGGCCATGGTTGGAACCTTTAGATTCACCACACAGACCTTTGTCACTTGAGCTAATGGAGTAACTGATAGCAGTAGTGGGCTATCATTCTTAATGTGGACAGGCACTGGAGGGGAATGGGGCACTGACTGGGGGTTTCACATATATCTGCTGGCTGCAGAAGAATGATGAAACTCAGGAATCTTAGGTTTCTGTAAAGGCTCTAGAGAGGAGTATGATCTAGTTTCTGCCTGTCTCCTCTCATCCCCAAATTTAACCTCTTCTGCCTCATCTCTGCCCACCCATCCCAGTCCTGTTTCTTCCTCACCCCTGGCTCCTCATCCCAATCCTGTTCTTTTCATTCAGCCAGTCACAGTCTGCACTCCATGCCATTCTCATCCCAGCCCTCTGTCAAGTTCCTGCTTCAAAGTTTGGGATCATTACCCCTTCTGAAGAAAAAAAATCATCAGAATATTTTAAGATGGACAAAACAATGTATTTTTCCCCTGGCCTCAGTCTTGGAAACGATTGCAGCGTGGCTGGAATTTCCCAAAATGATGCAGTCTAAGGCAGACACCTAGCATGAAAAATGTGGGTCATGTGATTCAAGTTATGAGCGAAGTTATGAGCAATTGACAACAGAATCTTCTATCTGGCCTAAGTTAGCCTCCTGTTCACATCGGTGCAAACTTACTTTTTTAATAAAGGAGAAGGGGATAAATTGGCCCTGTGATAATTTATTTAAACAATATAAACTTCTTGTTTCTTATACTGTGCCTCTTGAAATAAATTCCACATTAAAATATACAATACCTTAGCAAAGTGCATGAGGAGTTCTGTACAAACATGGCAGGAAAATGGAGTCTTGCTCTATCATGATGATAATCACCAGGTGACCACATACACAAAAAACAGATAAATGTGTGATTCAGATAACAGCACCATTAGTTGCAAGAAGGAGGCATAATGTGTCTTGTACAGTTTTGCCAAGAAAGCATAAGTAAAGCTTGCAAATATGCAGTTCCCACATGGTTCTTAGACTTTGTATTATTCACAACTGATCTTCCCGTGTAACATGTGTTGCTTTGTGCCAAAATAAATGAGGAGGAGATGAAGTACAAGGAAACATGAAAGATTTCACAGGTTCGATTACAAAAATGGAAATTTACATCCACAGAGGATCACTTGAAATTAAACTTCAGTCAGACTACCTTCATTAGCATTGCAGGGCTCTGTCTGATCTCATAATTCTTGTGCTAGCATATTCATTAAATATTTAATGGCTTTTACATAAGTAATACTAGCAAGTGTGTCTTAGTGTGTGAAATGAATGTTAAGGTTGCAAAGTCAAGCACTCAAAAGTTAGAAAATGTTAGAATTAAGGTTCAAAGTTTATCTTTTAAAACATTCCCATTGTGCACATACAATAATGGAAACATCGAGGTGTATGGCTAGAAGGGACCTCAAGAGATCATCGAGTCCAGCCCTTCATGCTGCGGCAGGAGAAAGCGTACCTAGACTCTCTTATACAGGTGCTTGTCTAACCTGTTCTTAGAAACCTTGAATAGCAGGGATTCCACAACATCCCTAGGTAACATATGTCAGTGCTTCACTAGCCTTATAGTTTGAAAGTATTTCCTAATATGTAACCTTAATCTCCCTGGCTGCAAATTAATCTGATTACTTCTTGTCCTAACTGCAGGGGGTGTGGCAGCCTTTTGAGTTAGAACAACTTTTAGGGGCAGGGATAATGCCTACTTCTGTCTGTGCAGAGCCTCACGTGAAGTCCCTGTTCCTGATCAGGAACCCTAAGAACATAATATAAAATATAATTGTAAGCACTTCAGGATGAGTGTGACAGAAAGCTTAAACTGCATAACAATGCTTAGTTACTAGATGATGCTGTGTGAAGACCACTGTAGCACATCTGTACCAAGCGCTGTAGACAGTCTATCTTAGTTTTACAATAAAGTTGTTGCTATTGGTGTCCATTTGGCCTTTGTCTTTCTGTGCCTAACCTGACACAATGTCAGAAGAAAAACAATAGATACTGCAGAATTTCATCCAAATGCCAAAGTGTCTTGTTTGCAGACTGTCAGACCAGCCTGATTGGAAGGAACAGTTTGCATGATGTTGCATTGCAATTAAAGTTCACAAGGAGAGTGGGAAGGGACAGGGTAGTTCCCTAGCCTATGACATGGGCAGGGGAGCTGAACATGTCTTTAAATCCTTGGTATCTGGAGAAGAGAACCACAAGAACAATTATACTGTGGTGCTGGCCAAGTTTGATCACCATTTTATACCTGTGACAGAGTGCTGGGAATCAACAGCTGAACCACCACACTGATCATTTAAACAGCAACTAATTCCACCCCACCCCCCTGGAATGCCAGAACTGCATTAGAAATGCGGGGGGAGCATGAGGCCTTGCCCCTCTCTGTGGCTCAACTCCTCCTCCCCACAAGCAGCCCAAGCTCCCTGGGTGGCTCTTACCACTGCCTGGCTCTGACTGTGGCCTGACCAGGGGGTGAGGACTCACAGCAAGAGGATGAGCTCGGGTGGGGCCACTGAGAGATACCAGGCTTCTTGGCGGGGATGGCTAAGGTGCACTTCAGCCCCCTCATCATGAGGCTGGTGCCACTGGCGGGGGTTATGCTTCACAGCGGGGAAACTGATCACATTATCCGCTCCCCTGTTGCGAAGTGCAGCACCCGTTCGTGCTGCTCTGTGCCTGTCTGAGGCTTGCAGTTTGGTGGGGGGGGGCAACGTGGTCCCCTATGTTCCAAACTATGCCCATGTTAAAAAAAATGCATGGACATGGCCTTCCCTCTTGTTAATGGGGGGGGCATGGCTCCCCCAGTTTCACCAGTGCCCCTGTCCACCCTTCCCAAGGTGGGATCCGACTGTGCCTAATTAGTGGATTAGAATGGAGCAGGGAGGACTAAAGAGCTAAATAACCCATTAATGCAGAGGGTAGAAGAAGGCACAGGAAGGAAATGCTGGGGCAAGAGAGGCAGGTTGGTGGGGCAAGAACCAAGAAAGGTGTCTGAGTAGAGAGATTTCTTTTCTCTCCTCTCCTTGGCAGAACACCGAGGAGGAACCAGTGTTGTAAATACTGCGATGTGCAGAGCAGTAAAGGTGATGTAAATAAACTATGTGGTGATGTTTAACAGCTGAAGGTCTCGGAACAGTCTGTGTGAAGAGAGTAGAAGACAGAAGTAGGACATGGAAATGTCACAATAACTCATTGTAATGTGATGTTTTGATTGTGTGTGTCTACCACAATATCCAAAAATGTGGGACATCTGTGGAATCTTTCATAAGAGGCTTGTATGACATGGGAAAAAACTGATTTTTAAAGACAAAAAGTAAAAACACATATAGAGAGAGAGTAGTGATTGGAAGATTAGAGAACTTCAAGGAAAAAGAGATTACTCCTTCACATAGGAATAGAAATAGCACAGCAATCAGAGATGATTAAAAAACAAAATAGAAATCAGTGGTCATCAGAAAGAAACCTAGAGGAATGACTAGCAAATATGGCAGGCGACCAGCTTGATTTAACAGCGAAATCTCTGGTGAGCTTAAACACAAAAAGGAAGTTTAAAAGAAGTGGAAACTTGGACCGATGACTAAGGAGGAGTATAAAAATATTGCTTGAGCATGCAAGTGTGTAATCAATAAGTCCAGAGCAGAACTGGAGCTGCAGCTAGCAAGAGATGTGAAGGGTAACTGGCAGGGTTTCTACAGTTATGTTAGCAACAAGAAGAATGCCAGGGAAGGTGTGGGACCCTTACTGAATGGGAGAGGCAAAGTAGTGACAGATGGTGTGGAAAAATTTGAAGTACTCAATGCTTTTTTTTGCCTCAATCTTCACAGATAAGGGCACTCCCAGATTGCTGCACTGAGCAACACACTATGGGGAGTAAGTGAGCAGCCCTCAGTGGTGAAAGAACAGGTTAAAGACTATTTAGAAAAGTTGGACATGCACAAGTCCATGGGGCCGGATGCAATGCATCTAAAGGTACTGAGGGAGTTGGCTGATGTGATTAGAGAGCCAATGGCCTTTAACTTTAAAATCTCATGGTGATTGGGGGAGGTCCAGGACGACTGGAAACAGGTGAATATAGTGCCCATCTTTTAAAAAGGGAAGAAGGAAAATTTGGGGAACTACAGACTGGTCAACCTCACCTCAGTCCCCGGAAAAGTCACGGAGCAGGTCCTCAACGAATCAATTTTGAAGCACTTGGAGGGGAGTAAGGTGATCAGGAACACCAATGGCAAGTCATGCCTGAGCAACCTGATTGCCTTCTACGATGAGATCTCTGGACATAGGGAAAGCGATGGACACGATATACCTTGACTTTAGTAAAGATTTTGATATGGTCTCCCACAGTATTCTTGCCAGCAAGTTAAAGAAGTATGGGCTGGATGAATGGACTATAAAGTGGATAGAAAGCTGGCTATAAAATCGGGTTCAAAGGGTAGTGATCAATGGCTCCATGTCTAGTTGGCAGCTGATATAAAGTGGAGTGCCCCAAGAGTCTTCCTGGTGCCAGTTTTTTTCAACACTTTCATTAATGATCTGGAGGATGGCGTGGACTGCACCATCAGCAAGTTTGTAGATGACACTGAACAGTGAAGAGTGGTAGATACGCTGGAGGGTAGGGATAGGATACAGAGTGACCTAGACAAATTGGAGGATTGGGCCAAAAGAAATCTAATGAGGTTCAACAATGACAAGTGCAGAGTCTTGCACTTCGGATGGGAGAATCCTATGCACTGCTACAGGCTGGGGACCGACTCGCTAAGCAGCAGTTCTGCAGAAAAGGACCTGGTGATTATAGCAGATGAGAAGCTGGATATGAGTCAGTGTGCCCTTGTTGCCAAGAAGGCTAAAGCATATTGGGTTGCATTAGTAGGAGCATTGCCAGCGGAATGAGGGAAGTGATTATTCCCTTCTATTCAGCACTGATAAGGCTACATCTGGAGTATTCCATCCAGTTTGGGAGGCCCCCACTGTAGAAAGGATGTCAAAAAAATTGGAAAGAGTCCAGCAGAGGGCAGTGAAAAGGATTATGGGATTGAGGCACGTGATTTATGAGGAAAGGCTGAGAGAACTAGGCTTATTTTAAGAGAAGATTGAAGGGGGATTTGATAGCAGCCTTCAGCTACCTGAAAGGGGGTTCCAAATATAATGGATTTAGACTGTTCTCAGTGGTGGCAGATGACAGAACAGTAATGATCTCAAGTTGCAGTGGGGGAGGTTTAGGTTGGATATTAGGAAACACTATTTCACTTGGAGGGTGGTGAAGCACAGGAATGGGTTACCTAGGGAGGTGGTGAAACCTCCATCCTTAGAGGTTTTTAAGGCTCGGCTTGACAAAGCCCTGGCTGGGATGATTTAGCTGGAGTTGGTCCTGCTCTCAGCAGGGGGTTGGACTAGATGACCTTCTGAGGTCTCTTTTTACCCTAACCTTTTATGATTCTATGACTTGCAGAATCATGACAGGAGATAAACATTGCTGCAGAAAGCAATCATGATTAATCCTCACAGGCAGAATAGAACACTTCAGACTAGATACATAAAATGGGGGAAAGATCACAGGCCAAGAGCTTAAAGGAGCCACATGCCTTAAATGTGCAAAAACTGGTCATATTGCTGCTGTTGGGGAGTGGGGGAGGCATTATGGGAAGTGACCACTAAGAGGCAAGCCATTTTTTTTTCAGAGATCAATCAGATCTAGTCAAGCAGAGCCAGCCTGGAGGATGAAATTGAATATTTATGGAAAGACTGTTTAATTTTAAAATAGATTTAGGTGGAGATGTACCTTCATCTCCTCCCACGGATGAAACCAGAAGATATTGTCCTAAATAGCCCTGGAGCAATATTGAACTGTATTGGGCAATTTTCCACTGAAACAATATACAAAGAATTTAATTTTAATCTGTATGTGATTGCCAGCCTCTGATCCTCTAATATACTCAGTCACAGTGTGATTAACAGGATGGGCCTAGTGAGAAAGGTGGAAAAATGGAAGGAGTATTTGGTGGTGTAGGGCTTTTAAAAGGACATCCAGCAGAAATAATCTTAAAATGCAATTCTGAACCCTATGCTGGACATACACTCCACAGAACTCCTGTCCTCTTGCATCATAAAGTAGAAACTGCATTAAAGAGAAAGAAAAAGAATAGTATAATTGAGAAAATCATTTAGCCAACTGCATGATATGCATCAATGATACCTGTCAAAAAACAATGGAAAAATACAAAACTGTGTGGATCTTAAAAGACTTAATGCAGCAGTAGTGAGAGAAGCATATATCCTCCCAGCACTAGAAGACTTTTCCCCTAAAGTGCCAGGAACTACTATATTCTCCAAGTTTAGATGTCTCAAATGGTTTCTGGCAAATTTCTTTAGCCAAAGAGAGTGCTAAACTGAATACATTAATTATACCATTAGGGAAATTTTGCTTTCAAAAGTTACCTTTTGGGAATACCAGTGCTCCTGACATTTTTCAAAGAAAGATGGCAGAACTGCTAAAGAACAGAAATGGAGGTTTTTGTTTTTGTAGACATTTCCTTATACGGGCCATCAATGGAAGAACATGACAAAACCCTCAATGAAGGTCTCACTTTAATCAATGAGTGCAGTCTCAGGCCAAATACAGAAAAGTGTACTTGCTGCCTTCACTAGATTGAATTTTTGGGACAGATCATAAAGAAATATGGAATTAGTTCTACTCTGGGAAAGTAAAAGCAATTAGAGAATTGAATGCACCAACAAATGTACCACTACTGAGATGCATATCAGGGATGGTAAATTATCTTGGACCATACCTGCAAGACCTTTCTTCAGAGACAAAACAACTGAATGAACTAGTAAGGTCCAATACATCCTGGCTCAGAAGGGAAGGGGCAGATCAGGAAACTGCTTTCAAAAGGGTAAAAGAAATTATCTCAACTGCTCCAGTTTTAAAGTTCTATGATGTAAACAAACTCACAATGATCAGCGTTGATGGCAGGAACTATGGCCTTGAGTGTTGCAGCTAGATGGATCTGAGCAGAAGCCAGTTGCATTCTGCTCTTGTACATTTACTGAAGCAGGAAAATGGTATGCTCAGATTGAAAAGAAGAGCCTGACAGGTGTATAGGCTTGTGAGAACTTCCCCAGATATGTGTGGGTTGGGTTCCTTTAAACTAATAACTGATCACAAACCCCTTATAACACTTATCAGTGGAAAAGACTTGGATTAAACAGTATAGTTCCAACCCTGGAAAAGATTCTAGTCCCAAAACGTCCAGTCGCAAGAAAAGTACTCAAATCATATCAAAGGGCAAAGAGAGTTTATGAACACTTTTATAATTGTCATCACTCAGTTAGAAAATTGCCTGGTCTGGAATCTGGTGATCATGTGTGTGTCAAACTGAATGGAGGAAAAGGATGGAGAATTCCAGCTGTTGTAAAGAAAAAGAATGCAGCTCTTAGATTATATTGCCACTGAGAGAGAGAGTGGGGAGTTCAACAGAAACCATTGACATCTTCTGTCAGTTACAGAAACTGAACAATCAACTGAGCAAATTCTACAAGATTGCAGGACTAGGAAAAGAAGATTCACCTAATCCAAATCTGCCAGAGACAGCAATTACAAAGAAGAGAGTCCAGTCACCAAGCCATACCCTTTCTAGCCATATAGAATCATAGGACAGGAAAGGGATCTCCAGAGGTCATCTAGTGCAGTCCTCTGCACTCATGGCAGGACTAAGTATTATCTAGACCATCCCTGACAGGTGTTTGTCTAACCTGCTCTTAAAAAGTTAAAAATATAGTTTACATTTATAATTCAATTATAATAAATAAATAAACATAAAAATTTAGTTAAGAATAAAGTTAAACATATAGTTAAACCTAGAGGGATGAGTAATAGATGGACCCATGTTGAAATTTGATGCTTTGACAGAAAATAGTGTTACAGTTTTAAAATGCAGAGAGAAAATTATCACACTATCTGCAGTGCCCCACAGCTGAGAGTACCAACCTCAGGGTAGACTGTCAAAATCAGGCCAGACACCCCAAACGGATGGTATGTTCTATAATTAGATTTCACCAACCTAGTAACAAATATGAACTCCTGGATCACTGTAACAGTCTTACCATGGAGTCCTGGACAGTTCCTTTAGACTCTCCAGTCTATCTTGTCATCCAGGCAAGCTGGCTTTAATGATACATGGTCACTTACACCAAAAATCACAAAATATCCAGGTTGCTTCCAGTCCCAAGAGACCAGACACTTACCCCCGATCAATTTGTAACTTAGATCTCACACCAAAGAAAATGCCTGTAGCCAATCCTGTAATAAAACTAACTAAAGGTTTATTAACCAGGGAAAAGAAATAAGAGGGTTATTTACAAGTTAAAGTAAACCAGCATATATACAGAGATGAGTTTGTCTGTGATTCAAAACGTTACAGAAGAGTAATAATCTGTCAGCACTGAATGTCTTCTTAGGACTTAACTAAGGTTGACCCTGGAGAGCTCTTTCTTTTTGTTTCTTAGCCAGCCCCTGTGAGAGTCCAGACAACAAAGAGATGAAAAATCTTCATGTTAGCTATTTTTACTTACCTCTTCCAGCATTCAGACCGATGGGATTCTGCATGTACTCCTCCATGGGTGGATGGGGAAATTAACAAAGCTTTTTTCCTATGATGGTCTACTTAAATTTGATAGTCCTTCCTATATGAGTTCACAAGTTCATAGCGGGCATTTTTACAATGATAAAACAAGCATATTTTACCTTGTAGCATGGAATACAGACATTACAAATAAGACTAATGGATGCAGTAATTTACAAACATTTTACAGAGTCGAAACACTAAACACATCCTTACAAGTCTAACTCCTATCTTGAAGAATATTAACACATAGGTGAACTGCTCTGGTGTCCAGCTATGAATTTGCTCAGCTGATGCCTCCACACTTGGGAAGAGCTGACACCTGATTTACTGGAATCCACAAACATTTGAAAGGGAGAGATGTGATGGAAAGTTTAAACTGTATTATAATGTTTAGTCAGTAGGTGGCATTATGTGTAGAATACTGCAGTGCAACTGTACTGAGTGCTGGAGTCAGTCTACATTATTATTATTGTTTATTATTTATTATTATTTGTTATTTTCAGTGACGTTGCTGCTGTAACGCTAGCAGTCACTTTGTTTCTGTCTCTGTGGGTACATCTAGACTGACTCCCCTCCGCCAGACCCTGGGTCAACTGACTCATGCTTGTGCTATGGGGCTAAAAATAGCAGTGTAGACAGGGCCGACTCTACCATTTTTGCTGCCCCAAGCCAAAAAAAAAAAAAAAAGCCGCTAAGACTGTGCTGCCCCAAGAATGGATGGCGTGCCGCCCCTTAGCATGTGCCACCCCAGGCACATGCTTCCTCCGCTGGTGCCTGGAGCCGGCCCTGAGTGTAGACATTCCCACTCCATATCTAAAACCCAACCCCTTGCTGGGTTTTAGAGCCTGGGCTCCAGCCTGGGTGGGAGCATCTAGACTGCTCTTTTTAGCCCCATAAGGCGAGCTTGAGTCAGGTGGGCTGGATACCGAGACTTGCAGTTGCATTTTGTGTTTGTTTTTTTTTGCAATGTAGATGTACCCGGTGTACTAACTTAACAATAGGTCTGTATCTTAACAGATTTTGCTAGGCATTGTGCAAATCTATATCTAATGTACTTATATGGCCCTACTACCATAGTATTGGAGCACCGCACAAACTTTCATTCATTTTTCCTCACAATATCCCTATGAAATAAAGGAGTGGGATAAGCCCCATTTTACAGGTGAGGAACTGAGGAACAGAGAGAGTAGGGCCCATATTTTTAAAGTTATTTAGGTGCTAAATGAAACACAGGCAATTCAAACAAGCAGAGGTTTTATTTCCCAGGTAACAGACATCACAAAAGACAAAAGAGCAACAGGATCTGCCTTAGCTAACATATGTAAAATAATGTGTGCCCCTTCGTCTTTCACAGAAAGGGAAATAATATAATTCCGCATGTAAACCCTGTGTTAGCAGCAGGTTATGCATTGCTACACAGTACCCTAACTCAGCTCCCTTTCTTTATCAATCGGCTACAATGCCTGGCAGGCAGCATTTCAGAGCCATGAATGAATCAATTTGTCAGGCTATAAATATGTGAGTGGTCTGCTGGGTACGGCTGGCTCAAGGCTGAAAAGTCAAAGCCAGAATAGTAATGAGAGGAGGAAAAGAAGAAGAGAGATGGACTCAGGACTAGCACAAGTGTCAAAGCTATGTATGGGGAAATCAGTTATTTATTTCTTTATTTCACAAATTAAAAGGAAATATTTTATTTGCTTACCTCTGATGACTGAAAGGTTTAATCCAGGGGTAGGCAACCTATGGCACGGGTGCTGAAAGCGGCACGCGAGCTGATTCTCAGCGGCACTCACAATGCCCAGGTCCTGGCCACTGGTCTGGAGGGCTCTGCATTTTAATTTAATTTTAAATGAAGCTTCTTAAAAATTTTAAAAACCTTATTTACTTTACATACAACAATAGTTTAGTTATATATTATAGACTTATAGAAAGAGACGATCTAAAAACATTAAAATGTATTACCGGCACGCAAAACCTTAAATTAGAGTGAATAAATGAAGACTCGGCACACCACTTCTGAAACATTGCCGACCCCTGGTGATCTGAATTTCAGCTGCAGCAATTAGCAGATATTCTCTTTTTTTAGATTATTTTAATATCTTCTACTTTAAAACAGGCTTTCTGGCAAAACTGAAGATGTCCATTAAGCATCATAATTAACATTCTAGTTTTATGAGCTCCTCTGAGGGTAACTCACTTGACCTTGATGCATGCACAAGTTTTATGGAAAAACGTTTGTGGGAAAATATTATTTTGCCCAGCAAAGCTTTGTGACATTTTGTATGTGAATATTTTACATTTATGATTATAAGAACTCCCCCTCACCCCCCAAGTGGATGAACCAGGGTTCCTCTGCCTTGTACTAAATAGCCCTTCTCATGCAATTGTCCGATAGTCCTGGAAGAACCACATTCTCAAAGGTTCATAGATGGCCAGATTATGGCTGTAGGCACAAAAAAGAGAGAGTATTGTCTTGGTTAAACAGCTCCAGGAGCTACACACCACACAACAAAAACACCAACCCAGGAACCAAACTGCTACAAATCCCGGTGCCAACTCTCTCTACATATTTATTCAAGGGACACCATCATAGGACCTAGCCACATCAGCCACGCCATCACGGGCTTGTTCACCTGCACATCTACCAAAGTAATATGTGCCAGCAATGCCCCCTGCCATGTGCATTGGCCAAAGTGGCCAGTCTCTGAGCAAAAGAATAATTGAACACAAATCTGACATCTGGAATCATAACGTTCAAAAACCAGTAGGAGAACACTTCAATCTCTCTGGTCACTCAATAACAGACCTAAAAGTGGCAATTCTTCAACAAAAAAACTTCAAAAACGGACTCCAATGTGAAGCTTCAGAACTGGAATTAATTTGCAAACTGGACACCATCAGATTAGGCCTGAATAAAGAATAGGAGTGCTTGGGTCATTACAAAACCTAAACTTAATTTCCCCAGTACTAATTTGACCCTATTGTTACTCATACCTTCTTGTCAACTCTCTGTAATGGGCCACTCTCTTACTACTTCAGAAGCTATTTTTTCCTTCCTTGGTATCCTGCTGTTAATTGATTTATCTCATTAGACTGACCTCACACTTGGTAAAGCAACACTATCCTTTCATGTATTTATACCTGCTCCTGTATTTTTCACTCCATGCATCTGATGAAGTGGGTTCTAGCCCAAGAAAGCTTATGCCCAAATAAATGTATTTGTCTCTAAGGTACCACAAGGACTTTTCATTCTTTTAGCTCCAGGAGCAGTAACCATGCCTCAGCTTCACAGGTTATAAAGCCAGAATGAACCATTGTGGTCATTTATTCTGATTAGGGTTACCACCTGTCTAGGTTTTCCCAGAATCATCCCTTTTTTTTGAGGGGAAACAGCTGAAAAGATATATTTTAGTTGGATTGCCCTATGCTATTATCAATCTACTTATGAAGATATCAAAATAGTAAATATAACAGTTTGAGAGAAATCACAATTATAACAGCCAGTCCTTCTGCCTGAGAGCATTTGCACGAATTACTGAGCTAAGGAGCACCACCTTGGACAGGGCAGTGCTGGGCAGGCTCGCTCAGGGGAGCAGACCGGAGCTCCAGCCCAGATACCTGCCCGCTGTGGCCCTTGCTAGAAGGGGTCGAGAAGTTGTATAGGGTCACAGGGGAAGTGGCCCAGGGAAACTAGGCAGACAAGAGAGGAGAGAAGGACAGAGGGAAGCTGCCGCTAGAGGGTTCGTGGGTCGGGACCTAGAGTAGCAGGTGGGCCTGGGTCCCCCACACCTTGCCTTGCCTCTGGCCACTGAGGAGAGGGGCCAAGACAGGCCACAACCGGCCCCTGAGATGAGGGGCTAGACCCTAGGGTTGTGATTGGCCACCGAGGCAGGGACAAATATTAGGACTGCTGTTAACAACGCCCTCCCCCCCCCGGAAAGGGGTGTGTGTGTGTGTGTGTTGCAGATTTTCCTCTTCTCCTTGCAACTACAAAGGTGAACAATGTATTGCAGATAACCACTTATCTTAAACTAACTACAGGGCATGGCTACACTGGAGAGCTGCTGCGCTGGTGGTGGGTTTACAGCGTTACAACTCACTCTGTGTCCACACTTGCAAGGCACAGCCAGCGCTGCAACTCCCTGACTACAGCACTGGCTTTACACCTGGTCTGCATGGGGTGTAGCGATTGCAGCGCTGGTGATGCAGCGCTGCTCGTCAAGTGTGGCCACCAAAAGCGTTTTTATTCGCCTCCAGGGTATTAGGAGATATCCCAGAATGCCTGTTCAGCCAGTCTGCTCATCAGTTCACACTCTACTGCCCTGGGCTCAGGTGACCCGCCCTTTAAATGCCCCGGGAATTTTAAAAATTCCCTTCCTGTTTGCTCAGCCAGGTGTGGAGTGCAATCAATCAATCAATCAATCAGTAACCATGCCTCCACGTGCCAAACGAGCCCCAGCATGGAGCACTGGTGAGTTGCTGGACCTCATCAGTGCTTTTGGTGAGGAAGCTGTGCAGTCACAGCTGCGCTCCAGCTGTAGGAATTATGATACCTATGGGCAGATATCAAAGTCCATGCTGGAAAGGGGCCATGAGCGGGACACGGTGCAGCGCAGGGTTAAAGTAAAGGAGCTGCGGAGTGCCTATTGCAAAGCCCGTGAGGGAAACCGCCGCTCAGGTGCTGCCCCCACGACCTGCTGTTTTTACAAGGAGCTGGACGCGATACTTGAGGGTGACCCCACTGTCAATCCGAGGACCACGATGGACAGTTCAGAGCAGTGAGAGGATAGGGAGGTGGAGGGAGGGAGGAAACCGAGAGTGAGGGTACTGGGGTGGAGGGAGACACCCCGGAGTCCCAGGAGGCATGCAGCCAGGAGCTCTTCTCAAGCCAGGAGGAAGCTAGCCAGTTGCAGCAGCTGGAACTTGTTGGTGAAGAAGAAGAAGAGGAGCGTGTTCCCAGTAAGCAGCTTTTATTTTCAGGATGGAAATGTTTCGGGAGAGGAGGGAGGGTTATGGCTGCATGCATGCATGCCTAGATGTGGAATAGCCCATTGATGTGGTCTATCACGTCTCGGTAATCGGAGTCTGTAATCTCTTCAAAAGTTTCAGCCAGAGTGTGGGCAATGTGCTTGCCAAGTTTATAGGGAGAGCCACTGTGCTCCTTGTCTCAGTCAGGCTAACATGTCTGCGCCACTGTGCCGCGAGGGGTGGGGGGACCATTGCTGCACACAGGCAAGCTGCATACGGACCAGGGTGGAATCTGCATTGCTGTAGAAGACCCTCCCGCTCTTCCCAGGTAACCCGCAGCAGCGAGATATCTGGCAGGATTAACTCCTGTGTAAAATGTAGGGATAGTGTTCAGTGCAGTTCCCCGTACACTGCTCTCTGCTTTCCCCAATGCACAGAAACCCCAGTGCAGCCCTGACCCAAGCAGTTCCCCTTCCCAGGTGAGCCGCGGCAGTGAGAGCACTCATTTCCCATTACTCACCATGTCTTCGCTGCTGTGGCCTCTCTGTGCTGGGCTTGCTATGTGTAAAGTATGGTACAATGAAACTAAAAACTCCTTCACTGTGATTATACACAATGCAGCCTCTGAAATAAATGTTTCCATTTTTGTTTTGTTTTTTTAATGACAGTGTCCTTGACTACTAGTAACATACCGGCCCTGTCATAGACTGCTGAAAAGCTACAAAACCTGAGGAGGAAACCAAGAAAAAGCAAAGAAGATTTGGTGAAAGCAGTTATGAATCAGTCTGCCAGAGAGAGCAAGAGGCTTCAGGACTGGAGAGAAAAGATTCAGCAGTGGAGGGAAACACAAAGCAGGAGAAAGGAATTGGCTAAAAAGAAAAGTACTAAGCAGCTGATAAGCCTCCTGGCGCACCAAACGGACTGTATGCAGTCACTGGTAGCCATGCAGGCAGAGCACTATCGTGCTGCCCCCCCAGTCCCAAAGCTCTCTCCCTTGTGCCCCAATGTCAGCTCAAAACTCCCTTCTCCAGCATCCAGGTTCTTACCACCACCAGCTGCCCCCAACACTTGTACGTTCACTTACCAGCCCTGAGAACTACGACCCTTACCCTCTGCACTCAACCCCCATCACCATGCAGCATTTTCATCCTGAAGTGCAGCAGTCATTGCACAGCACTCCAGACAGGACATATTCAAACCTCCGACTGTAAAGTTCACCACCACCACCCCGCCCTTTTACATACTTTCTTTTCAATAAATGATTTCTTTGCTTTTAAAACAGTTTTTATTATTGCAGAAAGTGAGATACCATACCCCAAGGAAAAAACAGGCACTGCAAATCATTGTAACCACTGCACTTCACTCCTGTGCAAGGCACCAAACATTACTCTTGGCTTTCAGCCTCAAATTGCTCCCTTAAGGCATCTCTAATCCTTGTAGCCCTGTGCTGGGCCTCTCTAGTAGCCCTGCTCTCTGGCTGTGCAAATTCAGCATCCAGGCGTTGAATCTCGGAGGTCCATTCCTGACTGAATGTTTCACCCTTCCCTTCACAAATATTATGGAGGGTACAGCACGCGGATATAACTGCAGGGATGCTGCTTTCCCCCAAGTCTAGCTTCCCATACAGAGATCGCCAGCGTCCCTTTAAACGGCCGAAAGCACACTCCATAGTCATTCGGCACCGGCTCAGCCTGTAGTTGAACCGGTCCTTGCTCCTGTCAAGCTTCCCTGTATACGGTTTCATGAGCCAAGGCATTAATGGGTAAGCGGGGTCTCCAAGGATCACAATTGGCATTTCGATATCCCATACTGTGATCTTCCGGTCTGGGAAATAAGTCCCAGCCTGCAGCTTCCTGAACAGGCCACTGTTCCGAAAGATGCATGCATCATGCCCCTTTCCAGGCCAGCCTGTGTAAATGTCAATGAAACGCCCACGGTGATTCACAAGCACCTGGAGATCCATAGAGAAATACCCCTTCCTATTAATGTACTCAGATGCCAGGTGGAGTGGTGCCAGAATAGGAATATGCATCCCATCTATCGTCCCTCCACAGTTAGGGAAACCCATTTGTGCAAAGCCATCCACAATGTCCTGCACGTTTCCCAGAGTCATGGTTCTTCTTAGCAGGATGCGATTAATGGCCCTGCAAACTTGCATCAACACTATTCCAATGGTCGACTTTCCCACTCCAAACTGGTTCATGACCGATCAGTAGCTGTCTGGAGTTGTCAGCTTCCAGACTGCAAGAGTCACCCGCTTCTCCACTGGCAGGGAAGCTCTCAATCTCGTGTCCTTGCACCGCAGGGTGGGGGCGAGCTCCTCACACAGTCTCATGAAAGTGGCTTTTCTCATCTGAAAGTTCTGCAGCCACTGCTCGTCATCCCAGATTTGCAGAACGATGTGATCCCACCACTCAGTGCTTGTTTCCCGAGCCCAAAGGTGGCATTCCATGGTGCTGAGCATGTCCGTTACTGCCACAAGCAATTTAGTGTCACACGCGTCAAGCGACTCGATATCATCGTCGGAATCCTCACGTCACTTTGGAGCTGAAGGAATAGCTCAACTGCCAAACATGATGTGCTGGCGACACTGTCATAAACAGATAGCTAAGGGTTAATGTTCTTTTACCTGTAAAGGGGTAACACCAGTAACCTGAAACACCTGACCAGAGGACCAATCAGGAAACAAGACTTTTTCAAATCTCGGTGGAGGGAAGTTTGTGTGTGAGTTCTTTGTTCTTTGTCTTGGGTCTGACCCTCTCGGCTATGAGAGTGATTTTTCTATCTCCAGCTTTCTAATCTTCTGTTTCCAAGTTGTAAGTACAAAGATAGTAAGACAATAAGGTTTATATTGTTTTCTTTTGTATTTACATGTGTATAGTTGCTGGAATGTGTTAAATTGTATTCATTTTGGATAAGGCTGTTTATTCATTTTTTTCTTTTAAGCAAATGACCCTGTATTTGTCACCTTAATACAGAGAGACCATTTTTATGTCCTTTTCTTTCTTTTTAAATAAAGCTTTCTTTTTAAGACCTGTTGGAGTTTTTCTTTAGTGGGGACTCCAGGGAATTGAGTCTGCAGCTCACCAGGGAATTGGTGGGAGGAAGAAGTCAGGGAGAAAATCTCTTTGTGTTAGATTTACTAAGCCTGACTTTGCATACCCTCTGGGTGAGGGGGGAAGAGAGATTAACTCTCGGTACTTCTGTTTTCCAGGACTGGAAACAGGGAGGGTGGAGTCCCTCTGTTTAGATTCACGGAGCTTGCTTCTGTATATCTCTCCAGGAACCCAGGGAGGGAACATCTGGAGGGGAGGACGGGGAAGAGAAATGGTTTATTCCCCTTTGTTGTGAGACTCAAGGAATCTGAGTCTGGGGGTCCCCCAGGGAAGGTTTTGGGGAGACCACAGTGCGCCAGGCACTGTATAGATTCCTGGCTGGTGGCAGCTTTACCAGGTCCTAGCTGGTAACTAAGCTTAGAGGTTTTCATGCTAACACCCATATTTTGGACGCTAAGGTCCAGATCTGGGAAGAATGTTATGACAGACACTCATCAGCAAAGTCCTCAGCAGCTCGGGCTCCATTTCCCACATAAATCGTGCTGCACAGAGACTCACAATGGCGCCAAACTGCTGGGATGTGAAGCGATGCACCACGAGGCGTTGGGACAGGAAGCGGTATGACCTCCACCCTTCCGTCCCCTTCCCACAATCCACGGTGCCAAAATGGGATGAGGTGCTCTGTGGGATAGATGGCCACAATGCACCACTCCCAACAGCGCTGCAAATACTGCAAATGTGGCCACACTGCAGCGCTGGTAGCAGTCAGTGTGGCCACACTGCAGCGCTTTCCCTACACAGCTGTACTAACACAGCTGTAACTACCCAGCACTGCACACCTCCAAGTGTAGCCATACTCACAGAGGTTGCTAGCCAGCAGCAGACAGATCTAGGGTTTGTTCCAAGGAGAGTAGGAGTGGGAAAGAAAGAGAAATGTATCACTATTTATTCTTCTTCACAATGGCATCTCTTCACCTTGGCTAAAGCTTAATGTTATAATTCTCTGCAATCTTTGATTGGCAAAGGAGAGGACAACCCACTCGTTTTAAGATAAAGAACCTCTCCAAAATTTCTCCCCAAAATCAACCTGAAATTTCTCTGAGATTGAGAAAAGTTTGGCTGATAATTTATCTCCCAGCATCCTTATGATAATAAATTAACACAAAACAGATGTATGAGGACTCCTAATTCTATAATGAAAACAAGTGAAACAATAAGACAAGAAGTCTGACTAAGTTGCTAAACACTTGGATGCTCATATGAATTGAATGCAGATGCTATTTTGAGGTTTGGGAAAGCAGTTTTGCTGACAAGCTTTTTTTGAGGTGGGGAGTGAAAGTTTTCAAGGATGCTTTTTGTTTGTATCCTTGATTCTGACCTCACATGAGGGTTTCTTTTTTGTTTTTGTTTTTTTTTTCCATCTACTTAATTGGTGTTATTCCTGATTTACACAGTGTTAGAGGAAAATTAGGCAGTGTGGATAAAATTTTCAAAAGCACCTAACTGAATTTAGGAGCCTAAAAAAAGGTTACAGTTGAGTTTCCCATGCAATTTGTACAGCTGTGTAAATACATAAATAAATAATTTAGCCGATGAAACACAGTAACGCATGAAGGCTTTTGTATATTTTGATTGCAAAAAATGTCATTTTTCATTCAACTTAGGATAACCTGTGATTGTACCTTAATCTATTTCAGTTAACAGTGAGGGGACAGTTCATTTGGCTGTATAATTCCTGCACTCTCAGACAAATTGTACATTTAAATAATGTTTGCCTGAATAATGACCATCTTTTAAATGTGCTAGCATAAAATGTGTGTTTAAATAATATGTATTTGCCTAAATAATATTATTTATTATTAATATTATTATTAAATATATATTTATGCAATGGACTTGGGGTCCTAAATCAGTTAGGCATTTTAAAAAATGTTACCATGTATCCTTTTTAAAAAGTGGATAAAAAGTCAAAATGTGTCCATTTTGCTGTATGCATAACAATGCTTCCCATATTTTTTGTCTCCTTCCTCTGAAGGATCAGAGATGGCCATGGCTAGGGATGTGACCTTGGGTGGAGCTGGCCAGAGCTCTGAAGTGACACCAAGTATTCTCTCTCTCTCAGGGGCTTGTCTGGCAGATTCTTGCTCACAGGCCCAGTGTCTAACTGATCACCGTATTTGGAGTCAGGAAGGAATTTTCCCCCAGGTCAGACTGGCAGTGACCTTGGGGCAGGAGGGAATTGTCTTCCTCTGCAGCATGTGGGTGCTGGTTACTTGTCAGGATTATCTGGGTATCTCTCATTTAATCATTTTTTCTGCCATTTCAGGCACATTGGGCACTGATGCACCTTGGTCCCTGCTGTTCTCTGCCTGTGGCACACATTAGTTTAGTTTTCTATGGACTAGATGGTGTTGGTAGTCTGTTACGTACAGGATGTCAGACTAGATGAACTAGTGGCCTTAAACTGTATGGCTCTGTGAGACATCACTACGTTAAAGCACCCATGTCCAAAGACTTCTCATGCGTTTCAAGACTAGAAAGTTTTCTGTTGGTTAATGGTCAAAAAGGAGACTTTTTTTTAAAGCCACCTTTTAGTACAATGTATTTGTTTCCTATGTGTCTAGAAGTAGTACCTATTTATGTGGAAAGACAGCGCTGTAGTTCCCTTATTGGACTTAGGACTCAGGAGACTTGTGATCTGTTCTGAATGCTGCCACAGACTTCCTGTATAGTGTTGGGTAAGTCACTTAAAATCTGTGCCTTGGTTTCCTGTATTTAAAAAGAAGTTTTCTAATTCTTCCCAGGGAGGAGTTGTGAGGACAAATCCATAAGTGCTAGTGCCCAGATACAATGGTCATGGGGCCATATAAGTAGATAATTACTGTTAGCACAATAGAGTCAATCGAAGACTGAACTTTGCTGCTTTGTGCATGTATGATGGCTGCTATCTTGGCCAACCCATCAGGGAATGAACCTGAGACCGCAAGAGCTAAAAGCATGAAGTGGTGAAGCTTGGGCTATAGCCCTGTGACTGGCACTGTAACAAATCATACTCTCCCTGTGTATGGGCAGAGAAGACCTGTAACACACCCTCCCCGTTGGGTTACCCATCATTCATCAGTAAAAATGCCAGCACAGTCCTAATTTCAGATTTTTTATTTCTGGAGATGCTACAAAAGGCAGAACAAAAGGGCTTGATTTTCAGAACAGAGAGTGATTCTAAAGCACTACTAGTTAGAACAAATTCAGAAACTATGATCTGGACATAACTGAGAGAATAATAATATAGGACACCACAATGTCATTCTTACTGAGTCACTATTTTAAGTGCCAATGCATTTTAAATGAGAAGAACCATAGATTCTTAGTTTAAAAACAAAACAACTTTTGCTTACTGAATAGTTTGGGGATGGTTTTCAACACTAGGCTACATTAATTAGAAGAACCCTTCCAGGAGCATATCATTAGACAGCAAGTACCTGACCACAAACAGTCTGAAAGTGTTATGTCAGGAAGTTATTTTTCTTGGCATTCAAGCACCGTACTGTTGTTAGTTTTGTGATGCACAAAATTTTTGGGGAAGTTGTTGCAAGCAGTAAGATTTCTTCTCTTTCATTTAATCTCTCCAACTAGAGTCAATTCTTGGGGCAAAGTTGTTTCCTGCGAATCGGGAAATAGTATTTGGACTGAGAGTTTTGAAATCAGGGTTTGCCTGAGTTGACCACCTCTGTTCAAAGATTAGGGTTTATAATGCAAATGAAAGAGGTTACACTAAGGTAAGACACAGATTTAGATCAATGATTTCCCGTTTGTCAAGAAACTGACCTGCAAGACCCTGACATCTGCTACCACTTGCCTAGGAGCAAGTGACAATAACATCCTTTAAACATAATGTAGGGTGAGATTATTGAAAGTACCTAAATAGTTTAGAAGAACAAGTCCCACTGACTTTCAGTATGAGTTGCGCTCCAAAATCCCTCAGCCACTTTAGAAAATCTACCCTGGAAGTGCAATGGATTAAATCCTGTCCCTACTGAAGTCTGTGGGAGTTTTGCTAGTGACTTCAATGGAGCCTGAATTTCATCCCATATTCTTAACGGAGGAATAAGATATAACATTTTAAAACTCAGTTTCCAATATAAATTATTTACTTTGTGCTCTGGTCATTTGTCCATGCTGTGTTGATTCCCAGGGATGTCCAAAGGTATTTTAATAATGTATTGGGAATAATTGTATTACAGTATTATTCATACTGTGAACTGATGATACACAAAAGTCTTGGGCAAGTCAAATTCCTTTTTTCACTTTTACTTTCTGACACAGATACTTAGATAATAAAAAAGATTTTTATTGGGCTACAGGAATGTTTATGAATTTATACCAATGATGTTCTGCTAACACCATCATATTCCGAACTTGTGATGTTTTTACTTGTCTGAGGAAAATATGATAGAAGTTCTTGCATATAAAAGAAGTATAGAGTTTCACTGAGCCAGGGCAAATTAGCAGCTAGTTTACCTCAACTAACAAAATGAGTTTGCTATAAGAATGCTTAGTGGTCATCTTCAAAATGGTATATGAACCATACCTCATGAATCCTCCAAATTACCTATTGAGGTTCTCCAAGGAATTAGCCACTGGGACAGATCCTCAGCTGGTGTAGCTACATTGATTTGAAACCGTTACACCAGCTCAGGACTGGATCCATTTTTGTCAACTTTCGACAGATGAGGAAAATGAGGCAGTAATGAGTAGCCTGATTTTTCAAAGGTGTTGTCACCCACACATTCCCATTAGCCTTTGCTCCAATCCCACCACATAACAGCTGTAATTATTTATTGCTGATGTAGGTGAAAGGCAAATTTCTACTCTCGCCACCACGACGGAGCTAGGAAGAATTATGATTCAAAGAGTGTCTCAAAGGTACAATGCAATCCAGAGCTGAGTCTGAGTGGCAGTAGATAAAAGAACAAACAAGCTAACAAACCTGTGCAAGGGTAGGAACAATGCAGGCAGAAGTCCAGCAGAATAATGGAGGTTATCCAATTTATTGCACCAAATACAGCACTTATGATTACCTGCCATGCAGGCAGGTAGCATATGTGCACATTCAATGCAAGGAGATCATGGCCCTCAGAGACAGCCTATGAGCTTTTGTGAAGTGGAGGAGCTGAGGGAAACAGAGGTACATAGATAAGACTTTCCAGGACACAGTTGAGCAGTCTCACCCCAGCCTAAGAGTTTCTGTGCTGTTGAGGAGGACGAAAGTCTTGGAGGGAAAAGAACATCAACTTTCCCTAAAAAAGTTTAATCAAAACCTTTCTTTTTGTGGATAATGTAGCTGTACAATAAGAGATCGAATGCAGTTTTTTGGATTCAAACTGGTTTTTTTATATAACCCCAAAAATATGGCATGATAAAGTAATTAAAGAAAAATACATAGCTGAGACTGTGGGGGAAATGGTCCTTTACTTGGATTATTCCTGTGTACAGGACGATACAGTCCCTGGGTTTCGATTCAAGGACTTTTTAAATGACCATTCCATGGGAAGGGGGAAGCAGATATAAGGGTTCTGTGACAATCCACAGAGAATATGAGTTGTTTCAGAGAACAGTTGTAGGACATTTCCTCTTTAGCTCAAACAGTAGCAGCTCATGGGTTTTTTGTTCTTGGTTTTGGTTTTTTTTTTCTCCTGACATCTCTGGTCCAGTCCCTAGCATACCCTTTAAGAAAGCAGCGGTCAACAGACACCCCTTTGGAACTAGAATTTGGTCCATGGAACCCACAGATTCCTTCTTCATCCCCCAAAGATCAAGGCAGGGGGTCTCCGACCCTAGTCACCACTCCCGACTCAAGTCATGTTGCTTATTACACTATGAATGGGAGAATACGTGAATGCTCTGGAGCAGTGGAGGGCAATCTGCGGCTGCAGCTCCCATTGGCTGGGAACATTGAATTGCAGCCACTGGGAGCTGTGGGCGGCTGTGCAAATGTAAACAAACAGTCTGGCGGCTCGCCAGCAGATTACCCTGACGGGCCGCATGCGGCCTGTGGGTCATAGGTTGCCCACTACTGTGCTAGAGTTACTAGCTCAAATCACACGTTATTAGCTGCATGAGAAAAGGTGTTTAGTCATTTGTGGAAGAAAAGGATCAGGCAGTGAGCAGGTTGGCTGAACTGGAAGAGTTTAAGCAACAATGAAGAGAGTAGGGGGCAGCTAATGATGGGATGCCTTGAAGGATCAGGAATAGAAACTTTTAGTAACTTTCCTTGTGTTCCAAATCAGTGCAAGTTGAGTACATGAAAGAAATTCCCTAGTGATAACAAATACACAGTGTTTGCTATGATAACATTTTGCTGGAACAGAGAATAAAGAACGAACAAAGATTTGTGGGGTTGACCACTACCAGGGAACTTTTTCCCCCTGTATTTTCAAGAAAAGGTGCCCACATTACAAAGGACTGGACTGGAACTTGGCCTGCAGACATGAGACAGGGAGCAAGAACCCACCTTTTACAACCCATATCTGATGTTGCATGGGACCAGGCAAGCACTGCATGCCCTGGGCATGAGATATAGCTAGAGTCTTTGGTCCACCTGCATGACATATTCTCTGGCCACCGCAGGAGGGATGTATTATCTTACTGCTAGTATAGGCCAGCTGTAAATTACTATCCCTCTGGAGCAAGGAAGAATTATGACTCAGTGCGGTATCTCAGAGGCCCAGTGTCTTCCAGGGCTGCACATGGGCTGGAATAGCTTATGCAGTACCCATTACTTACAGCTGTGTTTAAAGTATCTACTATCTAACCCAAAGCAGTCTTCTTACTTTAGAATCTCTTGGAATGTTTGACTTTTTTTTTTTTAAAGAGATGATTTGTTGAAACCGAATCTTTTTGTCAGAAAAGTATGGATTTTTGTTGGGATGGTTTCTCAGATCCAGAATGGAATTTCTGGTGAGAGGGAGAGAGTGATTACCAGCCCCTGCCCGCACCAAATAGTCAGGTGGTGTGTGAATTCACACACCATGTGGGTCATATACGTTCACTCCCCTGCTCTGCCTGATTCAGAACAGGAGCGCAAATATTGGTGTCCTTCATCCCAACTAATCACTGGACTAGAATATCCCTCTGTTCTTAGTGAAAAATTTTGAAAGGTCTTGATTTCATCCCCATATGGAATGGGAAAATTTGTGAAATCTCGGAAGTGTTCATGGATGGAAAAACTGTTTTCCTTCAGCTCTGATTCCCGCACCCTCCTCTGATTTTGTCCATCCTAATCTGTATAAAACCAAGAATAGTTAATATTGGATTGTTCTCCTTTTTCCAGTGACCCAAACTCTTTCCTTCTGGTTTGAATGAGTCCATGATTCTTTAAATATTTACTCTTCCCCTGGTATGATTGAATGACTAGGCCTTTCATTTTTTCTCTTGATCCTTTTTTCTGTTGAGCAATGTGCATCATTCCAGATATCAGAACCATATTGCATCCTGTCACAGTCTTTCACTAATACTAATCTGTGTGCTAAGCAGAGTTCTAAAGATAGACCAAAATTGATCATGTATGATTACAAGGCAATGTTCTTAAACAAGCCTTTCAAATACCATGCCAAGGAGGACGAACTGGAAACAGGAGGATAATTAGAGTCATTCTTTAGCAAGAGAACATTTATACAGCTAAGGAGTAATTGCAGTCCTACTGTGCTATCTAGAAACTTTCAGAAGCCAGAAAAGGCCTTTACAATTGCAGTCAGCCAAGGGACCATCGAGTATACAATTTTCTCAAACATTTATCTGGAGAAAGGTTCAAAACACAACACAATACAAGTAATACTTGCTTTTTGAAAGGTACTTTGCAAAAACCGGTATTTTCTCAAATATTCATAAATATGATCCACTTCGGGGGTTTTTCTTTGTATGGCTGTTGAGGGTGAAGGCACATTCTTGGGGAAGCATAAGAAAGCTAACCAGGGCTTGCTCCAGGGTTTTTGCCGCCCCAAGCGGCGGGTGGGAAAAAAGTCACTATCGGCGGCAATTTGCCACTTTCTTCTTCTGTGGCATTTTGGCGGCAGGTCCTTCCCTCTGAGAGGGATCGAGGGAACCGCCTCTAAATTGCCGCCGAAGAGTTTGATGTGCCACCCCTTCTCCTTGGCTGCCCCAAGCACCTGCTTGCTGAGCCGGTGCCTGTAGCCAGCTCTGAAGCTAACACTGCTTCTTCTGGTGCTGCATTTTTCTACCTATGTTCTACTTCTTCTATCAATCTTGCACCATAAGAGTCAATGGGATTTCTTCCACTGACTTGCATGGGAGAAAGTTTGAACCCATAGAGAGGACTTTAGTCTCCATGGCTATCAATCCATCACTTTTTATCAACAATAAAACAAACAAAAACAAAAACAAAAAAACTCTAAAAATGAAAGTCAGAAACTCCTGAAACTTTGTGGAAGTGGTCTGGCCAAGGTTTTCAAAAGCAAGTAATAATTTTCTACCCCAACTTGAGATGCTTGATTCTCAGAAGGTGGGTGTTCAGCACTTTCTGAAAATCAGACCCCTTTTAGGTATCTCATGTTGAGCACCCCAAAATTAAGGCATCCAATATCACTTATTACTTTTGAAAATGTAGGATTGAAGTTTAGAATGAATAGCCTAGACCTGATTCTGAACTCAGTCTCACTAACATAAATCAAGAGTGGCTCTGAACTATTAGCTAGACTGAAATCAATGTTTAATAATCTGTGTAGGCTGGGTTTGAATTGTGATTGCATTACTCATCATTGTGAGATGTGCAATAGATGGAAATGTCTCTTCTTTAGAAAACGGACAGCCTTTTCACTGGCCTTTGTTGTAGTTGTCAACGAAGAAATTACGAGTAAAAATTTCCTGGCTCTCTGTAAGAAGCAAATTTATTTTACTTGTATTCCTTGTTGTTAGTAAAACAACAATTTCTATTTGAATGCTAAGAATATGAACAGCATTTTATAAGGAGAGGGGTGGAGGAATGAATATATAGCTATTAAAAGACTTGCTGTATAACATTTTCCTTTGTCCGAATAGGTGTATCTATGCCAGAACAAAATAAACAACCTAATGATCAGATACAATATGCTTTTTCTTTTCTCTTAAAGTTATGGAGTCTTAATATGTTTCTGAATGCATGTTATACTCAGTGGGTTCTATAATAAACAAGGTTTATAATAAAGCAAATCAAGTACCCTGATAGTTTAAAAAATTGGGAAACTGAGTAAACTGGTTAAGATAAAATAAATGTCATGCTCAGAACACTGACCAAATGCAATTTAAACCTTTTAGGACGTTCAAAGGCTTGGTTAATTCTCCTCCTCACATCTGTTCTTCTTTGTGCATCCATGCTCTGAGTTCTGGAGGCACTGATAAGAGACCCCAATTCAACAAAGCACTGAAGCATGTGATAAATGTAAAGCACGTGCTTAAGTTCTATTGAAGTCAATGGGTGGGTAAAGCTTGTTGCAAAAATGTACTGCAGTGCAATTGTGCTGACAATTGGAATAAAAATGAACCCGTTTTTCTCTTCCATTTTCTGACTAGCTCAAGTCAATGGGACTTAAGCATGTGCTTAAAGTTGGGCATTAATTTAAAATTAAACATGCAATTAAATGCTTTGCTGAATCAATGCCACAATATCAAGTTAGCTTCTATCTGCTTACTGGGGGGAAAACCTGGTTGGAAAATGTTCATGCAAATACAGTTTGGGAGCAATTGGAATAAAACAGTGGTTTTCCCCTTCCAGTACCCCCTCTAACCTCTTCTAGGGGATAACTTCTGTTCTGCACTGAACTTGTAGATCAAGATACTACTCAGGATAGAGTAATGTGAAAAATGCCACAGGAGCCATGTTGGAAATGCTGTTTTTGACAAGTGATGGACTGGTACTCTGTCCTTATGGTATTTTGGACCTGCCCAGAAACAATGAGTACTGGAAATCTGTCAGGTATGACTTGTTGGGGAAGTACATCCCTCGGCCCGGGCCACTTCCCGCAGCCCCCATTGGCCTGAGATGGCTAATGATGGCCAATGAGAGCCGCAATCAGCCAAACCTGTGGACATGGCAGGTAAACAAACCGGCCCAGCCCGCCAGGGTGCTTACCCTGGCGAGCCGTGTGCCAAAGGCTGCTGATCCCTGATATAGTGCCTAGCGCAATAGAGCACTGACCGGATGGCTTGTAGATGTTACTGCAAAATACACGTTTAATAATAATGATTTCCCCCTTTCCCAAAAGGGAAGAAACAGTTTACAGTGATATTTTATGGCTTTGTTTTGTATCCTTGCAGACCAGCTGGTATAATATAAAAACAGGAACCACTGTAATAGGTAAATTATAGTTTTTCAATCCAAAACCAGCACACTGAGGCTCACATCCAAAAATGCATTTCAAGAAACCCTAAAATCTTGGGTAAGGTTTGGAAATGATGCACAAAATAAAGAGTTTTCTAAGCTTTTACCATATATTCATATTTCAGACAGATTCTTATCTGTTATGTTCAGTGGAAGATTTAGCTAAGCGTAAAATGCAGCACTAGTGAGGAAACAAGACAACTTTAAAATGGATAGTGTGCTTTACAAACGTTGCATTCCTAAAGCTTCTGAAGAAGGACAAGATAATCTGATACACGCTGTCTCACAAATACGAATGAGAGGTTTAAAATGGGATTGAAAGGACCTGAGTTCTAATTAGAGCTCTTACTGGAAATAACGTTGCCATGCAAGGGTGGAAAAGATTCAAAATTCTATTGCCGTCTGCTGTTTAAGTCACTTAAGTGAAATTATTCAAACGTTGGTGGACTTTGGATCCAGGCCTCTAGTGGGCTAAAGTCAAAGTTCACACAAATAGTAATTTGTAATAGTAAAGATGTAATTTGCAGGAGAGTAAGAGGATGTGAGCAGATGTAAAGGAGGAGGAGACGAGGTTCCCCTTTGAGTTACTGGTAATTGAGTTTCCTCTCTTTCCACCCCCTCAGTATATAAATTACAAACAACAACATAATTACACCTGCTTTACCAATGTGTAACTTAACATCCAATTAACATCACCAGTGAAGCTGACCCACTAACGATAGAGCTCTAAGATGTCTGTGACACAACCTCAGTGGGTGTAAATGGAGCTGTGCTGTTTTCCACCACCTGAGGCTCTTACTCTCCTGAACATCTCACCTATTCTTGTTAGGCCTCTAATGAACCATGAAAAATGACTTTACCGGTGCTCAGGGGCATGCAGTGACATCTTTAGTCAGGCATGAAATTGTACATTGGCATGCAAAATGGTGTCCTCTATGCAGCATCACCTCTCATGTATGATGTGTATGAAGTCATGCTCTGTGGAGGATGCCATTTTGTTCTACCAAATGGTGTCTTCCATGCACATTTGAGGGCCTGACAAAATTGTGCCACAAGTACAACCAGTCCTGGGGCATTTGATGCATGTGTTGCATACACATCTGGCATGCCACTGCCATTGGTAGAGAGCTCCTGTGTGTAAGAGGCCTGTGCATAGAATTAACACTGGTAAAAACAAATTTGTGAATATTTTCAAAATTTTCTAAAAAAATTTCCTTTCAAAGTTTCTGTAAATAACTGACTTCAAAAACATGTATACAACATTTTTACTGAAAATTTTCAGAGTTTCATTTGGGGGGGATACCTTCTCCTTCTCCTGCACCTTCTTTTTTTCCTCCCTCTTTCCATGATGTGACTGAAAATGGGAGAAAAAGAGGAAAAATTGAAAATGTTTCATTTTTTCATTGTAAACATTGAAAATTTCTTTAAAGAACTGTGATTTTTTTTTCCTCAGAGAGAGGCCATTTTTCAATGAAAAAAAAAAGTTGTATTCCAAAAATTTTGACCAGCTCTATGCTGATGCTTGTGAGTAGAACAAACAGTCCACTCAGGGTCTTATATTAAATAAAAGTTATAATTGAGGAAAATAACTATTAAAAATGGTACCTTCTGGCTAAACATACCAGAAGTTGCTCCCAAAGCTAGGTTATGATGCCCCTTAAAGAGCATACGAGCTCCCTTGCATAGTTGCAAAAAGGCCATCCACATTAGCAGACCCTGCATTGCTTATGCTCTAGAAAGTTTGTGAGGCTGCTCATTCCCATTTCCTTGTCTTGGGAGGAATACTCAATAAAGGAATCAGGAAGGAGGAGAAGTCATGGCCCCAATCCTTACCCTCACTGACCTTTAGAGTGGGATCACCACATTTGCTGAGGCAATCTACTCCATCCTAGTGGCCAGGGCAGGTTACACTCACCTTCACTAATACATACACAGATCATTGCCTGGAGGCAAAGCTGAAAATTTTTTTCAATGGAACAATTTTCCATTGGAAAATGTAGTTTAATCAAAATTGAAACATTTCACAGGAATGTGTCAATGTAGCCAAAATTCACTATAGGAAAAACACTAATTTGTTTCCACTTTTGGGGTTCATTTTGTTAATGTTGATCTACTCCACTTTGATAATGTCAGTGTTTCATTTCAGCTTTTGTGTTTTGTTTCAGTTTGACTCAACTTTAATATTATTGTATTTTTTTTTCATATTTATGTAGGGCCTAAGCTGGGATCAGAATCCTTTCACATCTGTTTTGAACTGTTATTGGAGCCTGTTAAGGTACTCCCCGGATAGTCTTATGTATTGTTTTACCACTGTCTCCTTGGCAGTTCATGGCCTCTCTCTCTATGCACTCTTCTATAAAGAATAATTTTAGTCAGTCATACATGGTCATTCTGATAACAATGGCCAAAACATTGTAGCTGGTACCTTTTTGATGATTGTAGTCATGCATTGCACTCTGTCTTCTACAGATGTTGGCATTAATTAGTCTTATATTTATATCAATGTAAGTTTAATGATACTATGTATTGCATTTAACATTTTATAATGTTTTGACATTATCAAACTATTTTTATGTTTCCAAATCAATATTTTTTCAGAATTTCTGTTCCATCGTAAACTTTGAAATTTGGTATTTTTCTTCTGATTTGGAACGAAAACAAATTTCTGTTCCAGCTGAAATTCCACCATTTTGAAATTCCACTTTCCAACTAGCTCTATCAGGAGAGGTAGTGCTTCAGGTCAGCACAGTCCCTTCAGTTCTCGTCTTGGCTTTGCATCACCTAGCTTTGATCTAGCTAATGCAGGTAACAGTAGTATAAGCATGGTCGTATGAGTTTCAGTATGTGTTAGCAACCCAAGTACATACCCATACACTCCAACAGGTTTGTACTCTGGCAGCTACTCCAGGCTGCCAGGTCTTCACTACTATTGTTACCCATGATAGCTATATTAAAGCTAATATGGCTATGCCTAGCCATGCTACAATCACATCTTCACTTCAGTGTAGACACCCTTAGACTCCATGGGACTAGTCGAGTGTATAAAATTTCTTGATCCTTCAAACATTTACATGAATAAGGCCTCAAATAATTTAGAAGATAAAGTGGTCAAATTCTCTCTCCACTTACAAGCTCCTTTTGAAGTCAGTGGGTTTTGCAGCCATGTAAATGATGGCAGAATTCAGCCCATTTTTAATGTTAAATAAATGGGATGGCTGGGAAGCCAGATTAATACACTAAAGGAGTAAATAGAGCTGGCTTAGCTGATTATGGCTTCTGTGGAGCCCTGCCTTATGTAATGTGTACCTGACAAGTGCACACAGTTCTGAGCTAGTTAAGTTAGCTATGCAGGCAGAGAATTGTTTTTCTTGACTCCAAGTGTTTGTAAGGAGGGCTAAAAATGAGGGCAAATTAAGCTTCATGTCCAAAAGCAGACTTGAAGGCTGATGGTTCCATAGCCAGGTCACCACTAGCCCCAGTGCCCCTTCTGATGTCATTCAGATTTTTTGTGGGCCAGATTGTGCCCCCAAGATCTGAATAGGTAGTTTTGTATTAATTTGTATGGAATATAGGAGCCCAAAAATGTTAACGTGACTCTAAAATGGCCCCACATTAAACAGTTTTAAACAAGGTTCAGAGTTTGGCCTGCATAGAACTCAGCCTGTTTAGTACCATGGCAAACACATCATTATATATCTTGTTAACCTTTTTAATGGACATAGAAAAGAAGGAAAAACAGAGTATTTGAAATGTAAAGCCTTATATAAGGCTTTCATTTTAGCAACATCCCTTGTTCGCTTTCCTTTTAGCTGCAGAGAGATTTTAGAAGTGGGGGGAAAGAACCTTGTTTGACAGTCTCTTACATGGTATTAAAGATGGGTAACTACTGTCCTTTTTTGGGTACAGAGAAGAAGTTGGCTGAGATGGACTGGAGCTGATATTGATGTCATTGTTAAAGTCTGATCCCTTTTCCTAATAAGACAAACAGGCACAAAAAGGGGGGAGAAAGAATATCAGAGAGAGAAAATGAAGCATCTCTCTCCGGTGTTCACTTGAGACCTTACCGCTGGAAAAAACACAGGCACAGTTGTCATAAACAGATAGCTAAGGGTTAATGTCTCTTTCACCTGAAGCACCTGACCAGAGGACCAATCAGGAAACAGGATTTTTTTTTCAACTCTGGGTGGAGGGAAGTTTGTGTCGGAGTCTTTTTTCTGTCTGCCTGCTTTCTCTGAGCTTTGGAGAAGTAGTTTCTGCTTTCTAATCTTCTGTTTCCAAGTTGTGAGTACCAAAGAGTTTGTTTCTTTTGTATTTACATGAATATAGTGGCTGGAGTGCTTTGATTTGTATTCTTTTTGAATAAGGCTGTTTATTCATATTTCTTTTAAGCAATTGACCCTGTATTTGTCACCTTAATACAGAGAGACCATTTGTATGTATTTTTCTTTCTTTCTTATATAAAGCTTTCTTTTAAAACCTGTTGAAGTTTTCTTTACTGGGAAATTTCAGGGAAATTGAGTCTGTACTCACCAGGGAATTGGTGGGAGGAAGAAATCAGGGGGAGAGCTGTGTGTGTTGGATTTGCTAGCCTGATTTTGCATTCCCTCTGGGTGAAGAGGAAAGTGCTTTTGTTTCCAGGACTGGAATTACAGAGGGTGGACTCCCTCTGCTTGGATTCACGGAGGTTGCTTCTGTGTATCTCTCCAGGAGCACCTGGAGGGGGGAAGGGGAAAAGGATTATTTCCCTTTGTTGTGAGACTCAAGGGATTTGGGTCTTGGGGTCCCCAGGGAAGGTTTTTCAGGGGGACCAGAGTGCCCCAAAACACTCTAATTTTTTGGGTGGTGGCAGCAGTACCAGCTCCAAGCTGGTAACTAAGCTTGGAGGTTTTCATGCTAACCCCCATATTTTGGACGCTAAGGTCCAAATCTGGGACTAGAGTTATGACAACAGTACATGGTATGATCAGACCCTTTTGAGACCTGGCAAACTTTGTATCAGCTTTGGGCTATTTAAGGCACTGCATTTAGCTGGCCTTTTCTAGTCAGAGCCCAACAGCAGTGTTGCAAAACATAGTCTTGGCTGGATGGGCCAAGTTAAAATGAGGATAGGAAAGAGAAGAAATAAGATAGGGAAGGAAAAGGTCACATGGGGAAGTGAGGAAAGATGAAGTCTTATATCTCCAGTGGTGTTTGGGATTCAGGCAGAGCCAACAGAAGTGGTGATGTCATCTGGGCCCTTCTTTCTGGCCTGGTTAGGACAAGGAAAGTCTGGAGTCCCAGGAGACAGTGGGAGTAGCAGCCATGTGGTAATGTTCACTCTAGAATCCAGTTTTTCTCCCCAAAGTCTCTTTCTTTTGATGGGTGGAAGAGTAGTCCTCCCATTGTTTTGTCCAGGAATTAGGCCTAGTTTCTGACACACCAGTTTTGGTTCACCGATTTTCAGTTCCACACTTTTCTTGTTTACCAATCATGATCTTAACAGAGTCCTTGAGTTATACCAGGAGTCCTTTTTTGTTTGGATTAATTCAGACTTTTTGTCTCGCTTTTGCACCTTTTCCCATCAACATTTCTTGTTATAGGATATTATTGATCTCACATTTAGGGTAAATTTGTAGGGCCAATTATCACAACAGTAGAGTCCTCTCCATATATTGACCATCCCCTTCCCATGTAGAATGGAGTGGGAGTGTGCTGCTCCCAGAGCACTGCACATAGGTGCCCCATTGGGCAATCTTTAGGGGCAGGCTCCATGCTGGGAGGAGTTAGGGAGACTGAGTGGAATGGGGAATATGCAGACCCCCATTAGATGGAGGCAGGGATGAATGAAACCACAAACAATTTTCCTTCAGCCGAAGAGCAATTCTTTGGAAAGAGTAATCTATGCTGAGGCTCTAAAGATAGTTACCTTCCCTTCTGCGATACACTTTCTGTGGTCATAATGGGCTATAGATTCCTGCAAAACACAGATTCGCTTCTGTTTTCTGCTCACATTTTATTTAGCACCATTAGCTTGATGACTTTTTTTTCCCCCAGTCTCTCTTTTATGTGAGCCTTCAACTTTTCATAAGAATTAAATCACATTTGTGCACTTTTCATATTTGTCAAGTTTGGTTCCCCTAACTCCCAGCAGACTCTGGCTTCCCCATCAAAGACAAACAGTAATTGCATAATGTTGATGTTATTTGCCTATTTTTCAGTTCTAATTCTCCACCGCCATACTTCAGATCACCAATTTCTTTCCTAAAATCTAATAAGATTGTGCTGTTAGCTTAGCTGTCCAAGGCAATTTGTTCCTTTTTGGTTCTGCTTGCTCTTTTAATTAGTTTATTTCCTTACAGTAGATGCTTAATTTTTTAAATCTGTACAATCTTTCTATTTGCCAGATTCTTTCTGCCTATTAAATATGTTCTTTCTGTTTTTCAAGTTGAATTGTGTACAGTATCCCTGTTGTATCACACTGACTGTGCTTGTTGTAATTGCCATTTTGATTGTATCTGAGCGGATCTAGATTATAGCTGACAGTGGCATTGCTTTGAAAGGAACATTAAATGAAGAAGATGACTTCAGCTGGATAGAGAAAATGCATTTTAAATAGGCGGTACTGGATCATTAAGAATGACAAAGGAAATGTCCTATACATGGGAAGATGCTATGGTAATGATGAGTTAAGAAAAACCTTACATGGTATTGTAGGAATAGGGGAAAAGAACTGTTATTAATGTTATTGTGGTGTTGATGGTAGCATCCTCTGTGCTAGATACTGAACAGAGAGAGTCTTAGATAAACCACTGTCTAGGATCAGTTAAAACATCTAACTGAAATAAAACTTCAAAATAAAAGAGCATGCAATACAAATGGATAGTAACGTATAACGGTGTGGATGACCTTTAAGGGAGATTGTTGGCCACACACAGACACAGATCCGGGTCATCTTGGACAATTGCATTACGAGAGTGTAGTTTGCAGGGACTGATGGGAGACTAAGTCCAGGAACCATGTGACTCAGATGGGATAGACAGGGATGCTGTAAGAGACATGGATATAAAGGCATAGTGGGGAAAAAAGATCATGGATGAGGTGCGACCAGAAGGAACTGTATAGTAAAAGACCTGTGAAGAAGCTGGGATCTAAGAGAAAGATCAGTTGTTCAGTACTTGACCCAGGAAGCAGGATGTCTGGCAGGAGGTCTAAGAGCAGCAGACAGGAAATCTTCCTATTGCAGTGCTGGGCTGGTACTTTTAGACAAGACTTGAGGAAGCTCCCTTCACCCCCTGTAACAAGGATCATGGAAGAAAGGACTAGTCTAGCCTAAGGATGGCCATTGACTATTGGTATCTGCCCTGCACCAACAGCCATGAAAGTAGTTTCTGGGGAAGTCCAAGGATATGTTTTGCTCTTTTCTGGACACTTGTTTTCCTTGAAGAAGATGACTTTTACTTTGGCTAGAAAGACAATGCACTAAAGCACCAGAAAAACTACTCTAGCAGAACAGGAGGGAAAGTGAAGCACACTTTCAGTGGTGAAATTGTGGCACAGCCACACCAACTGGAGAACACATGACAAAGTGATATGATGTTTGCTAGTGGGTGACTGATTACATCTCAGTTGGAATATTGTGTTCAATACATGTCTATTAGCGTGCCAACTCTGTTGGAGCCAAAAAGGTATCCTTGAGAAAATGGAAATCTACTTAACCAAAGGTAGGTTATGGAACCTTTGTTAGATTTGACCCCATGCCTATCAAACCATGCCAGATTATGACACTTGAGCGTCTAAAATTAGACTCCATGGTCCATTTTGGACATCTACCTAAGTGGCCTCTCTTCAGAGCTGATGCCACCTCTAGTTCCCTACAGTTCCCAGTAAAATCAGAGCTGCCTAGAACCTGTGCAAATCAGATCACTCTCCTTTAGGTGCCTAAATATGGATTTAGAGGCCTGACTTTACACATTTGAGTTCGAAAGTTTTGTCTGATTAATCACAAACAATGGGGTCCTGATCCATGACTGAGTCTCTGAGGCACTACTGCAATGCTAATGAAAAGGAGAGCAAAATATATAAGACATATAATCAATATTTTAAAATAGCTTTTGTTAGACATACAATACTTAGCCAAGATTGTGTATTTTCATCGCTTCCTGAAAGCGGGCCCTCTTGATGGTGTCAAGTTTAGTACCCAAAAGTGGGGACAGCCAAAATAAATAGAAAGAAGCAGTAGTTCTACTGAAAAACTGGAAAGCTCAGTGGCATAGAGAAGAAGGGATTTCAAATGGAATAAATCTTCTGTCCCTGAGTTTACAAGATCTCAAACCTTAAACCTGGCAATGACCCAGCATAGTGGATAGAGAATAAGCTGGACCTAGTCTTAAGTGATCCCTTAAAGGATGTTAAAAATTGGATTAACTAATACTACGAATGTTCTAGTGAAGTGGGATAAAACTCTGCTTGGCAATGTTGAAGATACTTTGGGTGCTGTCTCAAGATGGAGTGATCTAGCAAAGGTGGTCTCTTACATAGGTTTCATATTTGCATATAACCTTGTTATATGTGGTAAATCTTGAAATTTCAAATTTGCATAAAAGTATGATATGAAAGAAAATATTGAAATGTTGGAATTTCACACAGAATAGAAATTGTGAATTCCAACCAGTTCTGTCTCAGGGACGCAGGCAAGGCTCTGTGGTATCAGAGCTGGGAAGGAGGATATGGGGTAAATGCTTTCCAGCATCAGAGCTGGGAAGAGAAAGAATACTGGGGAACAGACTCTATCAGCATATAGAGATAACCCCAAAAGTCCTTCTTTGGAAATGAATTTCTGTCTCACAAAAGGTGCTGGAATGTCAGTGCTGAAGAGTGAAGTCCTCTAACTGTCTACAGAACAAGTCAGTGTAGCAGCAACATTACAGGTTTCCCTACCATGCTGCCTTGTCAATGTGCCAGAATTCTGTCATGGGTTCACCATGTCCAGGAGCAAAGGGCTCACCAACCTCCATAGCTATCCAATAGCTGGCTTACTTGCTGGGATGTGTGACAGTTAGTGTTAACGATAAAGGTGATTTTTATACAGTGGGGACATGCCGCTAGGAATTGGACTAAGGATCACTAACTCATTCTCTGAATGCTACCTGACAACCATGTCAGGGTCACAACTTTTGGTTGTATTAATGTTTCTGGAGTAAATATAAAACACTAACTGCTTTTTGAAGGTATTCTAGACTCTCCTTTATTTCTCCTTTTATCACTACGCAGGACACTGAACTAGAATCCAGCTAAGACATTTGAGTTTCTGTCTGTTGAAAACATCTACTCCAGTACTTGTTTGCCTCCAGGAAATCCCTGGAAGTTAATGGAGTGGAGTATTCCAATTTACACCAGCTGAAAATCTGTCCCCATTGTGTTCTGATTTCTGTGTTTCAGATATCCGAGGGGTAGCCGTGTTAGTCTGGATCTGTAAAAAGCAACAGTCTTGTGGCACCTTATAGAACAACAGAAGTATTGGACCATAAGCTTTCATGGGTGAATACCCACTTCGTCAGATCTTTGCCATTGAAATCAGTGGAGGCATGCCAATTTACACTAGCTCAGGATCTGGCCCAGAGAAACCATTGTCTCATTCCAGTAGAAGCCAAAGAGACCTGTATCCCTTTGTTGCAAGCTTTGGTGCCCTTTGGAGCTTCAGGTCATGCTGCATAACCGAGCACTGAATAGAGCAGAATTGAGGCAGCTGGGAGTCTGTTACAGTTAGCAGTCTGTGAGATTTGTGAATTATTTTTGCAATCATTCTGAAAGTCTTACTTTTATTTTTTAACAAAGGACTGTGAACGAGCTCTCAGATGCCACAACATTGTCTACCCTCTAAAATACATTCAAACTTCATACTTGGCAAGCTACATTTGTTGTTGTTGTTAAATCTAATTTAGAATGCTCATTACCAAGCCATATTTTATAAACCTTTGAGTTTGTTGAGATGATGGGTGCAAGGTTTCTATAAAGACAATACAAGATTTGTAATATCTCAGAGGGAATAATTACCTCACTGCAGACAGCTTCCGCATCTTGCATTGCACATGTGCTTTAAATCAGTTCTGTGATGCTGGTGGTTAATGGTGCTGTACAGCATTACTGACAGCAGAACAAGCAGCCAGTAAACAAAGGATGAATTCAGATTCAAGCACTACGTTAACTAGGAATATGCCAGTCAACTAGAATGTAATTGATCCATGAAGCATCTTGTCAGCTGTGCTGCTTCTGTTTGCGAGTTTCATGTCGGATCAGGTTGCCACATCTGCATTTGCAAGATGTCAAAGCAACAGGGTGCAGTGTATATAGACTTGTTTTTAAACATGGTGTTTTGCAAGTGAGTACTGTAAGGTGGCTGTCAAACAAAGGGGCACTTCTTAAGCACCCCTGACAGAGCACAGATTTCAGATTGTATCAGAACATTTCATTCCCAAAGAAAATTGACACTTCCAAAGAAAGGAAAGGAATAATCAGTAAAGGCATTGCTGGTTAACTGTGCACAGGTATGTCCTAATGTTAATACAGCATGTGCAGGCAGACACACTTCCTTAATACATATCGTAATGGCAGCATCAAAACAGCAATTGCCCAAATACTGAAACCATCTCTTGAAGGCAGAAATTTGCCAGAGTCCTTGTTACAAAAACACACAACTGATATTATATTGGATGTGTTTGTGGCAATTGCTATAATTTTGGTTACTATTTTCACCATAAGTTCCTGTTATCACATGTTTCTGAACATTTGTTCTCTGCAGGTAATCTCTTCAAATGTATTAGTATTGGACTTCTGCTCTTTATTTTGTGCTTCCTCCTTCCCCACCTTGAAAACAGGAAAATTCAAATACAACAGATATGAAATTAACATTACTAGTACATGCCCAGGGTAGGTCTAGACTTTGAGTCTGAAGTGTAATTTCCAGCTTGACAAGGAATACTGGCCCCTGTTCTGATCAATCTATCATGATAAAAATAAAAGAATAGCTGCAGCTGCATGAGTGTGGCAGGACTAGGCACCCTGCTTTTCAGCCTGTCTAAAATACCAAAAAGTACGTACTTGGACAGCTACCCCCTCCCATCTTTTGCACTGCCACTTTTTCACTTCTATTTTTAGTGTGCTAGCTGGTTCAGAGCTAGCTCAAGTATGTCTCCTCCAGCTGGAAATTGCACTTCAAGCTCAAAGTCTAGACATAGACTTAATGGCTTAAATGTTGGGACATTTGAAAATTAAAGGTGGCACATTTAGCCTTAACTCTGCCCACTTAATTACAGAGCACTCTTCAATAGTGACACATAATATTTCCTCAAATGATATATTGTATACCATTTTTCTGTATCCTCTGATACTTATGCACCAATGTCTACTATATTTTTGTATACATATATTAATTTCATTTATTTAAGATTTTGGTGTGCTTGCATAGGGGCAGACATCTAGTTTATGGTGTAGAAGGATGTGGGTTCAGCACCTGACTAGTGCTTGTATCTACTACAAAAACAAACCTGGTTCATATGTGGCTTATGTCTCTGTGTATACACAAAAAAAAATGCCATTTTGACTTGGCTGCGAGTTAAGTAGGTTACTAATCTTGAAGGCTTAAATTTCTTAGAAAAAAACATATTTGCTTTTTGCACTCTGAAATAATCCGTCATGCAGAGTCCACAAGTTCAAAATTTTTCCCCCATTTTTGTTTGAAATTTCAACAATAGATATAGAAAATTCAAATGTCCATAAATTTTGATCAAATAGAATCAAAGACCAACAAAACGTAACCAAATAAAAGTAGGAAAACATGTTGTTTTACAAAGCTTTAATTGCAATATGATTTCCCCGCCCCCAGTTTCAAATTTATACAATTTTCTCCAGCACTAGTTATACATTCCAGGCCTGATTAACCACCGTGTTATTGCAGTTTCTTACTGGAATAATATTGTTGACTTCAGTGGAGCTAAACTTATGTAAAACTGGCATGACACAGCTTTTGAAGCATATTACTTTTCATATAAATAACTTTCTTCTAATATGGCAGCTCGAGTAGATTGGAGATTTGCAACTATGATAGCTCATTCTGTATGGTCCTCTGCTCAGAACAGTCCTTTTGATCCACCCAGGATATCAAATCATCCATCCAAGAATCATCTTTTTTCTGCATTCTGTTCTTTTGCCATCAACTTTTCCTTCCAGTACCCATAAACATGCATCACCCATTGAAGCTCTTAAAATGTGCCATGAAAATCATTTTATTTCTTTTCATAAATTCTCTAACATTTGCTGAGTTCCAATAATCTCCAATTTTTTTTGGTTGGGAACATGGTCTATCCATGATATTTTTAGAATTCCTGTGTAGCACCATAATTTGAATGATTGTAGTTTCTTTATGATCGATTGTTTGGATGTCCATGATCCCATAATTTAACACAGACCAATTATAAGTGTTAAGAGTCAGAATATAGTCTTCAGATTTATGTCCCTTCTCATCAGATGTTTATTCTTTCATGATTTCTCTTTCACTCTTGCTATTCTGGTACTGACTACAGTATCTGACCTTTTATTTTCTGTAATGATGCTTCCGAAGTAGCAATAATTTCTCACTTGCTGTATGGCTGTGTCGTTCACAGGAATCTTGCATGTTCCCCAGTATTCTTGCACAAAGCCATTAGTTTTCTGTCTTGTCCACATATATTCAGATATATTCTCAACTAACGTCATCTGACCTTCTTCTGAATCAGGTAACAGCATTCTGTCTTTCACACAGCAAATGTTATTCCCCTATTTTCTATTCATCTTAATACCTTTTTCTATGCCTTTGATTAATATAACATTATACTCACTCTAAATGTTGACTAAATTTGTTGACATTATAAAAGCTTGTCTTACTTTGGATTCTGATATACTCAAAATAATTCACAGTACTACAGGGTGCTAAATATCTACAGCTAAATTTATAGGGGAAAAAAGTATGATTTATTGTATGAGTAACAGTTTGTGCTCAAATCATTAAAGATTGTCCTATAATGCCTACAGTTCAAACTTAACATTTAAATTTGCTGATTTCTGAGTGTTTAACTGCTTCATAACCATAATTAACAATAATGTGAGTTTTTATGTTGTAATAGATTATAGAAATTTGTTCCTTAATCTTCAACTTCATGATACATCAGTGAAATTTCTGGGCTCTCAAAGTTCAGTTTGCCAACCAGATATTATGTTATCCCTACAGAGCTAGTCAATTTTTTTAAAAAACTTTTTTTTTTGGTGGGGGGGAAATGATGGACAAATAGTTTTGTTTTGTTTTTATGAAAATGGACATTTCAGTGGGGAATGCCCATGTTTTTTACTAAGTTTTCATTTTTAATAAAAATTCAGTGGTCAACTGAAAATTTTGAGTTTTGGCTGCCCTCTTTTGTTTTTCCAGCAAAACCTCAAAAACTTGGGGGAGTGAGAGTGAGCGAAAAAACTTCATGGAATACAAAAACCCGATCCTGGCCAGCTTTGTTCATAGGCTCTTCTGTATATTCCATAGTTAGCATTTTCGTACTTGCAAGTGTTAGAAACTTTCTCTGGCATCCTGAATCTGGGAAGTTCATAAATAAATCCCTGCTTAAAATTACTTTTAACTAGGGCTGTCAAGCGATTAAAAAATTAATCATGTGATTAATGCCCTGATTAAACAACAACAGAATACCATTTATTTAAATATTTCTGGATGTTTTCTACATTTTCAAATATATGGATTTCAATTACAATGCAGAATACAGAGTGTACAGTGATCACTTAATATTTATTTTTATTATAATTATTTGCACTGTAAAAAACCCCAAAAGAAATAGTATTTTGCAATTCACCTAATACGAGTACTATAGTGCAATCTCTTTATCATGAAAGTTTAATTTACAAATGTAGAATAATGTTCAAAAATACTTGCGTTCAAAAATAAAACAATGTAAATTTTTAGAGCCTGCAAGTCCACTCAGTCCTACTTCTTGTTCAGCCAATCACTCAGACAAACAAGTTTCTTTACATTTGCAGGAGATAATGCTGATTTCTTCTTGTTTACAATGTCACCTGAAAGTGTTAAAAGGCATTTGCATGGCACTGTTTTAGTCAGCATCGCAAGATATTTGCGTGCCAGATGCAATGACAATTCATATGTCCCTTTTGTGCTTCAATCACCATTTCAGAAGACATGCATCCATTCCAATGATGGAATCTGGTCGATAACAATCCAAAGCAGTGCAGATTGACACATGTTCATTTTCATTATCTGAGTCAGATGCCACCAGCAGAAGATTGATTTTCTTTTTGGTGGTTTGGATTCTGTAGTTTCCACATTGGAGTGTTGCTTTTTTAAGACTTCTGAAAGAATGCTCCACACCTCATCCCTCTCAAATTTTGGAAGCACTTCAGATTCTTAAAGATTAGGTTGAATGATGTAGCTACTTTTAGAAGTCTCGCATTGATACCTTCTTTGCGTTTTTTGAAATCTGCAGTGAAAGTATTCTTAAAATGAACAACATGTGCTGTGTCATCATCCGAGACTGCTATAACAGGAAATATATGGCAGAATGCTGGTAAAACAGAGCAGAGAACATACAACTCTCCCCCAAGCAAGTCAGTCAGAAATTTAATTAATGCTTATTTTCTTAATGAGTGCCATCAGCATGGAAGCATGTCCTCTGGAATGGTGGCCGAAGCATGAAGGGACATACAGATGTTTAGCATATCTGGCACGTAAATACCTTGCAATGTCGGCTACAAAAGTGCCATGCAAATGCCTGTTCTCGCTTTCTGGTGACATTGTAAATAAGAATTGGGCAGCAATATCTCCCTTAAATCTAAACAAGCATGTTTGTCTTCATGATTAGCTAAACAAGAAGAAGGACTGAGTGGACTTGTAGGCTCTAAAGTTTTACATTGTGTTACTTTTAAGTGCAGTCATGTAACACAAGAAATGTATATGTGTAAGTTGCACTTTCAGGACAAAGAGTTTGCACTACAGTACTTGTATGAGGTGAATTGAAAAATACTATTTTTTTTTTCATTTTTTCAGTGTAAATATTTCTAAACAAAAATAGTATACACTTTGATTTCCATTACAACACAGAATACAATACATATGAAAATTTAGAAAAACATCCAAAATATTAAATAAATTTTAATTGGTATTCCATTATTTAGAAGTGAAATTAAAACTGCAATTTATTGCAATTCATTTTTTGATCGCACTTCATTTTTTTGAGTTAATCGCGTGTGTTAACTGTGATTAATCGACAGCCCTACTTTTAACGCAGGGCTGCTAAAACACATTGAGGATATTAAGGTTGGAATCCTCTGGAATATTTGTCGATTCTTAAAGGTATGACAACCACAGGCACTTAAAAATCCATGACTACTATGATTCTGAGGCTATCCTTTCAGCCATTTCCCCCCACACACCCAATGTCACCTTTAAAATATCTTATTGTGAAGCTTATGAACTTCTACCCCTCTCCTCCTCAAGAACACCTAAACTGGGCACACACAAATAATGAACACATGCAGAGTTATAGTGGATGGGGGCAGGGAGAGTTTTCCAAGGGATAAACTCTCATGCTTCAGGTCATAAGCCAACCCCTGCCTAATGGGGGTTAGGAAGAAAATGTGGTTGTGGTAATAACTGCAGGGTTTCCTTCACCTTTCTTAGGAGCAGCTAGTACTGGCCACTGTCAATGGCTGAACAGACCACTTTTCTGATCCAGTATGGAAATTGTTATGTTTCTAGGAATACAGGAGCTTTTATTGCATTGCATGAACAGCAGGTAAATCTGACCCTTAAAATAATAATAATAATAATAATAATAATAATAATAATAATAATGTAATAATTGTTAAAATAATTGCCATGAAAAATAATAGGAACTAACAAAAAAATGAGTGACACAGATATTTCCATCATTTAAAATAAAATTCTGCCCTCAGATTTGCACAATGGCTGCCTGGAATTAGATTTTGGGATTAATTGAAAATCTAGCAAAAATCTTCATACATTCTGGTGGATGTCTACTAGTTAGAGCACAGGACTAGGAATCACAAGCTCTGTTCCAAACTCAGCCATTCACTTTTTGTGTGATGATCAGCAATTCACTGAGGTGGTTAAGGGACTGAAAGAGAACACTAGAAATCTGGTATTACCATAATCTGACAGCGCCATAATCCAGTCCCTACAGCACAATAAACACTGGCTACACTGCAGCAGGTTACCTGTGTGATTTTGGGCAAATCACTTAATCTGAGACCATTTGAGCATCCTGTCTAATCTATAGTATTTCTAGATCACTGAGTATCACATCTAAATCAATTAGTTTAGATTTCTATAGTGCTGTCAACAGCAGACTCTACTATTTGTCTCCCCAAGCTGCTATGAGGTATTGCTTATCCCAGCTGACTCAAAATTTGGAACCTTTGAAGACTGCTTATTCCAGGGTCTCTTCAGTCATGTTTAGGTTTTGCAGAACCTTGGACAGGTGTGAGTCAGATTCAGGTTGCTATTTTCAAATGCACCTAAAATCACTGGCTTTGTCTTTTCCTCTTTGTAATGTGGAATGGGTTTGGACCTAGGATCGTGTGTAAAATGTGGCCTCAAATCATCTGTATCTATCTCTCAGCAAAGTTTGTACTTTAATTCTTGAATGGATCAGAATCAGTTTGTTGATGTCTGTCTAATATTTGTAACCCTTCTGCCAGGTGGAGTCGGCAGCAATCAGGTCCGGGTTCAATATCTTTGAGTTCCTTTACAACAATACAACAATGAACCATTTTGAGCCCTCACCGAGTAACTTGGGAAAATTACACACCACCCCCTGAGTGCCTCTAAGAGTCAATATTTCCCATCTCTCAAGCACAGAGTCTGACTGTAGAAAAGAAACTTTTAATAAAGGAAGGGAGGTCACCCAGCATTAATTTGGGAAAAAATCACAAGCAGGTTTCATAAACATAAACTCATGAGCCAAACATCCACCCCAGAGTATGTTGGGCAGTGTCTATTGCCTCAGATTCTTGAGTCCAACCATCAAAATTTCCTTTAATGTGCCCCTGCCTTCTCCCTCTGCCACAGCCCACGCAGTTATTGTCCTTGACCAGTGAAGACACAGAGTTCAGAGGTGCACCTGTGTGAATTTATCTCCCACTCAGGCCAGGAAGGGGGAAGGCACCTTGCTCACTCTGCCATCCAGGCACTTGCTCTGGCACTGCTCCGTTTGCTGCCTGCTCTGCCAGCCATCACCACGGCACCCCATCATCTTCTGCGGCCACCTGATTCTCTGCTGTGACCTCTGCAGGTTAGCCTCTTGAGGGCCAACCCAGCTCTCAGTGATTTGCAGTTTGTAGTGGGGGAACCTCACTATTGTAGCAGGCTGGGCAGAAATAGTGTCCCACACCAGATGATTTCAGCTCTAGTGATCACTTAACAAACGAAGAAGATTCCTAAGGGATCCTTAATTAGTTCTATTTTTGAATAGTGGTGAAGGACCAGTTAAACCATGCTTAGGATGAGCCCACACCTCTAACCAGCTGTCCCCACCCACCTTTTGTTCTTCACTGGGCTCTGACATCCAAACCCTTCGCTTAGCAAATTCGATGAGGGTGACCCCCTCAATCAGGACAGGCTAAGTTCTGCTGCTCTTTACTCATACGAAAAGGATAGCAACATTTAATCACCCCTGCGTTCAATGCTAAAGTGAATTGTAACCAAACACCAGCTAAAGTTGATCACTTTGATAACACAGCTCTGTCTGCTGGATATGTAGACAGAGTGGGTGTGTTCAGGTAAATACAGTCTGCTCCTGTGGCTGTTCCCCTCCCCAGCTCATCACTAGCTGTCGGGGAGAGTTCTTTCAGACCCTCCTTACATCTTCACGATCATATGACTGAATAGGATCGTGTTGCAGCGAAAGTGTTTGCAGATCTCCTTCGCTTTAACAGGTTAACTGTCGCCTAAAACTTCTTGCCATGAATACTAAAGAGATGTTGATTCACTGGCATTTCTGACTATGTCTGTGGACAGGTTTGGCATACTGTAAAACAGCATGATGCCTCATACAGGCACCTAGTGCTGTAACAAATTACAGTCTGTCAGGATCTCAGAACCTGAGTGTACCCTTTAGAGCGAGCAATGCGATCAATTTGTGCAGTGAGTGGCTCACTGAGAGCTAAAAGAACAGGAGTCCTTGTGGCACCTTAGAGACTAACAAATTTATTTGCACATCAGCTTTTGTGGGCTACAGCCCACTTCATTGGATGCCTCCTTCCACTATTGAAGTGCTGTAGAGTGGACTGTGCCATTGCGAATATGTTGCAAGGACTCAGCTAGGCTTGGTCCTGTGCAAGTGACAAGGATTCTTTCTCCAGGGCATCTGCACAGAGCAGAGTCATAATTAGGCTGGGAAGTGGGCACAGCAGGAGAAGGGGTGCTAATTAGATTATAAGCTTCTGGGGGCAATGACCATCTTATGTTTGTACCACACCTTGCAGAATGGGGTCTTCATCCATGACTATGGCTCCTAGGTGCTACTGGAATACACATAACCATTGTGCTGCTGGCAGCTGCAGAAGGGGTATGTCTGAGTGGAGGCAGTGCCATAGTCCAGCAGCTATAGCACAATAAGTCCCGGTTACACCAGTTCAGACATACAACCATAACTATATCCTAGCCTATTCCAACTCAGTGCCAGAAGAGTCTTTCACAGGTGTACTTCCTCCCGCTGCTAGGAGGTAGCCTAAAAAGCCTTTCCATCCTAAGAATGACACAACTCTGATTTCCCCTTCTGCCCTCGAACCCTACCAACCAAACAAAATATCCATCCCAAGTAGTGTTGACAATCTATGGCGTCCACTCAGATCTTTGGTATTGCTGTTGACTTTACATGGAAGGTAAGCTTCTGCATCCACAAATGAGCCATTACACTTTATATCATCAGATTCACTTTACAGACTAAAATCAGATCATTATCGCAAGAGTTCCACTATATTTTTACTAATTGTTTTTTCAGTGTTACTACTGTTGTTGTGGTGGTCAAAGGGTTAACACGTGAACAGACTACCTTTGATCATAGCCAAGCTACATTCTTTCAGTTTTCTTACATATGCCATATGCTTCATGCCTGTGCCTGTCACCATGAGCCCTCTGCAGATATGTCACTCAAGCAGAGATTGCCTGGGAAAAATATATGCGGAATGGCTTTATTTTTAGGAGTGGGATTTGAAGAAGAGAGCTAACAAGAGAGCTCATAAGAACCCAATAATACTTGCTACCATTGGATGGTGAAATGTGTACTTTACTTTGCTAGGAACAGCTTGTAATCCTGAGCAGAACAAGAACTCATGCAAACAGGAATTCATCATTCACAGTGGAGTTTTTTGATGCTTCTGCTCACCCGTATAGAAAAGCTTCAGCGTTGTTGGAGAAAAATCTAATTTCTGATGCTTGTCCTTGCTCCTCTGAAGACTGAGCCTCCTGTGTAACTGGAGGAAGTGAAAGAGACCATTTGTCACAGGATGCTGCTGTGGTCTGGCACTGCATGATCTCAAAAGAGCAGGAGTGGCCTCAGAATTCAACAGGCATCAGTGTTTTAAACATCTCACATGATCCCTCATGTTTTCTGAACTACAGTAGATTCAGGCACTCTGTAGATTTTGGCATTGTGAGTGGAGAAATGGTATTCTGTACGTGCCCATATTAGCAATTAAGTGAATGAGTAGTATGCCTTTGGCTGGGTTTGTTACTTTTATTTCCACACATTCCAATGACATAACAACACTGTTATGCAGTTGTTCTATGCAAAGTGCTGTCACAGAGTAAGACATCCCTTTAAAGGGGTTGGGTTGAGGCTCAATTGCACTCAGTGGCAGACTCAGCACACTTTCCCAGGAGAAGGGAATAGTTCCAGGGTCACATGGTGAAAGATTGACAGCTCTCATTCTTCACCTGCTGAGCTGGTAGCTGATTCTTTCTTTGGTACAGTTGAGGTGGCTAGTGTGTTGCTTCACAGGCCAGGGCTAAACTGGGCTCCCCAGGAGCATTGTTAGTATTTCAACATCACCCATGGTAATTCACCAGCCAGGAAAGAAAGTCCCTGCTTATAGCTTTCTGATCAATCATGTGTTCTCAAAGATGAGAGTGTCATGCACCTTTCCTGACCACCTACAGTGATGTTGGTGAAGCATCCCCAGTGATCCACCAGAAAAGTAGATCTTTCTGTTATACTCTGAGGCAAGGTGGTCTGGAGCCAAAATAGGCATATGCATGACATTTTTCCCTTCATCACAGTTCAGGAACCCCATTGCTGTAAATCCATACACTATATCCTGCTCGTTGCGGAGATTCACAGTCCTGCGTAGCAAGAGATGAATAATGACCCTGCACACTTACAGGACAACAATCCCACAGTGGTTATTTCAACTCCAAATTGATTTCCCATTGACCGGTAACAAGTAAATGTTGCATGTTTCCACTGTGCAATCACACTGTCAGTGCAGCTCTCATTCTGATGTCCCTGTGCTGGAGGGTTGAGGTAAGCGTGGCACACAGATCCAGAAATGTAGCCTTGCACATCCAGAAGTTCTGCAGCCAGTGCTCATAATCCCAAACTGCATTAAGATGCAACCCTATCAGTCAGTTCTCATTTCTCAGGCACAATAGCAGTGCTCTACCATTGGTAACTGCTCTGGGAATGCTACCAACAACCTTGATTTGGCTTTTGCTGCAACCCACAGCAATCTCTCCTCCACAAATTCATCACATTCTCCACTGATTCAGTTCTTCTTGTGGCTCTGCCAATACAGGAGGATAGTGCATCCTGTGCTTGCCGCAGAGCTGTACAGAGTCCATGCTTCTGTCAGAATTGGCGGACTCAAGGAGGAACTCAGTTTGTGGGATTTTTTAAAATGGTGCAAAAAATATGGAGTATAGATGACATCACGGGATACAGAAAGCTGCATGCTGGGAAGTTGACACCTTGTCCCAGTCACCATTGTGTGACTTGTGTCTTTCCCACCATGCACTGCCAAAACTTTCCAAAAGACTGTGCACTGGATGGTGGCAAGTTGCACACTAGGATACTGTGCATGGTGCACTGCATTGTGCATCGACTTCAGGTGTGTATATGCAGCACCACTGCAAGGAGCCAAGTATGCACAGAAACAAGTAATATACTCACTGTGGCAGCATTATGCTGACATAATTTGCTCCTGACAAAGTTTGTAATGTAGAAATGGTCTGAGAGGAAAAGCCCAGCAGAAGGGAATAAAGAGACTTGTCTTAATCCCAGCAAAAGGAACAGTGAGACCTGTGGAGGGTAGTTAAACCCCTGCAAGAGACCCTGGGACAGGGAAAAGGCTATAGAGTTTTTATGGCGACTTAAGTTAAGCTGTTTTATGTGGGAGACAAGACTAAGACCCTGAAGAAAAGAGAGACAAATCCTGTGACTAGTGAGTGTTCTTTGATACACTGGGCTGGATCAAACTGTAGGTGGATCCACTCTGAGATGAAAGTGATGTTCCTTCTTCACCTCTTTGATATTTTGTGAGACTAGGACTCAAAGAAAGAGGGGAAAAACAAACAGAGGAATGACGCAGTTGGTTACTATGTTACTACCATTCAGAATCAGCACAGTCAATTATATTGAGGATAGGCAGCATATTGTTTTTATAAGGAGGCAAACATATCAGTTGAAATGTAGCTATCCATCCACTCAAACTGTCAGTCTAGAACTTTGTTAGACCATTGATCCGACACGAAATCGATAGCATTATGACTTTCTGATGTCATATCAATGATCTAACTAAAAATGTTGAGTGAAAGCCCATAATGCTGGAAAAATGCCATGGAGCATATGTCATAGTTTATTCTTTACATATCACAGATGGTAATTCACTTTATGTTTGGTATATTTCTTTGCTGAAAAACAATTATTATAATTATAATATGTATATCACCTTTCACTGAAAAAACTCATACCGATCCTGAAGAAGACCAATTAATTGAACTCACTATTTTCTTCTATAATAATACTCATCCATAGATATTTGTTATGGTTGATGTCTTTTACATCTCTTCCATTTTCATTTGCTCTCCCTACAGATATATATCCTTCTTGTATATCAGAGATGGTGTGAATCCAGTTTTCCCTGACGTGTAGAGGAATACAAACTCTATGCACAGGACCAAATCTGTAAAATAATTACCAAAAATATGAGAGATTTTATGGTTTTTTTTAGTGTAAATCTAAATGCCAGAGAAAGAGAAAAAATAAGTTCATGTGAAGGTTGACTGTAAAATATCCTCTACTATCAATAACCCAAGCTAGTGTAAGTTTTGTATTTCCCCAGGTTTTAACCTTTGAAGACCTGACATAATATCATTGAAATGGAATAATAACATTGTTTTCAGGTGATGAGGATGTATGATTATAATGTGTGTACCATTGGGTAGGCTCAGCAAATCCATTTCCATTACCCATGAATTCTTAAGATTTTTAAAGAGCAATTCAGTGAACTCGTTGTAACGTAGGGTGCCAGTAACTAGCAGCGTGATAAGCGGATGTGTTTCGACCACCCGGGGACACCTCTGTCAAAGATAAGGCAGCTTGGCCCAGATACTCAAATTTCCTGAAATCAGTTAGAGTTTAGGTACCTAAATACCTTTGAAGATCTGGGTGCTACCAATTAAATGCTTTGTTTGTAAGTGCTTTGCGGCAGGGGCCAATGTTATGTGTCTATAATCTTTAGCACAATGGAACCGCTAGGTGCTGCCACAATATAACGAAATACATAATCCATGCAATATTTCCTGTAGGGTCGAGAGAATGCTGCACACATTTTGCATCAGATCTGTTTTTGCATTCCATAGATATTTCCAGTGAGTGACTTCACTGGCAGGAATGTTCATTGAAAGAGTGAATTTGCAGGATGAGATTGGGACTAAGATTATGTTACCATGCAGGTAGAATCTCTTTTTTGCACCTCTCTGTGGGCTGCTTCGTGCTTGGGCTAAAATATGCAGAAGTAAGCATGACTGTCTCCTGACATCTGTCCAGTTTGGTTGTTCCACCAATCTCCCTTCTACCCCTCGTGGGATGTGCATACGATTCTCCTCGAGTTTGAAAGGCTTTCATGCAATGGCACTGAAGGCATACAGTACAAATGCTGTTCCCGCTAGGCAACACATAAGGGGTTGGTATTTGAACTGCAATTTACAGACTCCTCATGAATATGGATTTAGCTTAAGATCTAGCTGAGGTGCCCTTTGATCAAATGTTTTATTTATGAATAAAAGCCTAGTATGATAGCACAGTCAGAGCAAGCCTGTCACACCACAGGCTTCTGCCTGTCTGGTTTGGGAACATAAATTCTACCTCTTCTGAACAGATTCACAGCATGGCAATGAAACAGAATGTGGCCCTTGGTTTGAAAAGGTGATAAAAAAACATTCGACAGCCGTGAAATTCAGGAGTGTCATTTGCTATGGGGCAACATTTGTCTCTCCCAGATTTTCCATATGTCTATATGTTCCCCTCTTTTACCCCCTCCCTGAGCTCCACAGGATATAATATAATCACATACAATGTTCTATATGCTGATACAACTTTGCACCACCTGCCCTGCAATTTTTATGAAACGATGCCCCTGGTGAAATTGTGTTTTCCACCTCTACCCCAATTTTGCCATGAGGGGAATAAAAGAAAAAAAAAACCATCTTTGTCACAGGGAGCTTAGGAATGCAGCTGAGAGAAAAAAATACCACCCTCCCCCCCAGGTATTTACCAGCAAGCAACTTTTCACTAGTGAAACAAAGCCTTTTTAATAGCGCCTCCTGCCTGCAACAAGAACGAAAGGCAAATGTTGGTTTTAGTCTTCATGTTGCTGTCATTATCAGTCAATGATGTTTATCCCCCAATAAAACAGTAACAGTAGGAAGTAGTAGGGAATGTGGAGAAGAAAATCCCCCTCAGCCTTGCTTTAATGAGACAAGTTTAATTCAGTAATCTATTCTTGTAAGGGAAAGCAATTTAAACAAAGCTTCAACTTACCCAAGTGAGTCAATATTCGAGGGTTGTATGGATCTAAATAGTTCCATTCAATTTGATCTAGTATAACTGGATTAAATTAAAGAAAAAAAAAGATGTTGTAATGTGCTACCAAATTGCCAAAAAAAAAATCTATGAAGTAGAGTGCGCTATGATAGCTTCCAATAAGGGGAGTTCTGGTATGACAGTGCACTCTACTTTCAAGAAGTGCTTGAAGGGAAAGGACAGTATAAGTGGATGAAGGAGTAAAGCCTGAGGGCTGGTCTACACTACGGCAGCGGGGATCGATCTAAATTACGCAACTTCAGCTACATGAATAGCATAGCTGAAGTTGACGTACTTAGATCTACTTACCGCTGTGTCTTCACTTGCGCTTCTCATTGAGGTGGAGTACTGGAGTTGATGCTAGAACCATCGGCTGTCGATTTATCATGTCTATACTAGACACAATAAATTGACCCCCACTGGATTGATCGCTGCCTGTCAATCTGGCTACTGGTGTAGACAAGTTCCGAGTGTTGGTGCGCTCTCTCTCTTTATGCCTGAAGGATGGCCTTCTGTAATGTATGCCTTTTACACTCTCCTTTCAGTTTCTAGAGCTGGTTGAAAAACTAGGGGGAGGGAGAGGAGAGGAAATAACAAAAAATACGGTCAATTTTTTGTCAGTTTTCATGGATTTATTTTTCCAATTTTGAACTTTGAAAAATTTCAAGCCCCATTTTTTTCCTTACTACATTCCTCTCTTTTGCTCCGGTGGGATGGGAGTCATAAAGTCAACTGCCTTAGGCGCAAATCCTGAAAACGCTTTAATGCATGCTTAACGTTATGATGTAATAGGACAATTTACAGTGCATATAAGAAGCATGTACACCTTTGCAGAATCAGGGCCACAGATTCCAGCTTGTGCTCATATCTGCAGCACCAATGCAGAAGTGAGAAAAGTAAACATTTATTTTTGTCACATAAAGTCATCAGCTCTATCTCTGAAACACACATAAGGATCAGGTCTGAGTACGAGGGCAGCATTTTTCCATAGTCAATTTTTTGAACAGAGCCACACTTTCTATATACAATTAAAATTTGTAATCTGGGTGCTGCGTTTGCACTGGTATTAATGACAGATATGCCTCTTATGCAGCCCAGAGTTGTTTGTTTGTTTTCCATGAGAGGAGATGAGTCAGGCTGGGCGTTTGTTCTCGACTAAGTGCTTTGGTTTAGTGACTGCTTGGGAAAGGTGGGTAAGGGATCGAAGGGAGGAAAAACAAACAAACATTTAAATTGCTTAGTATCCTGTCTCTTTTTTTTTTCTATCTGAGCTGTATAGGCTTCAATTGGGCCAGTGTCTGAGCTGAATATAACAACAAATAGAACAGCATGACAGTGATTGCCAGGTATTTTGTCCGGTAAAGAGATTTTTCATTTTGTACTCTATCATTTACAACTGATGGAATGACTCCACAGTGTCTGTACAGATGTTCAACACCAAGAATATGTGTATGACTTATCTAGATATAGATCCACACTTATGTACCTCCTTGTGTATTCAGAGCTCTGTACAAACATTACCGAAGCTTTCATTGTGACTATATAGTATACAAAGATAGTATTGAAATACATTATTGGTCATGGGTTTAAACTTGCCCATGATCAGCTGAGAGGGCAGTTCTGCAGGAGCAAATGACTACAGCACCAAGAATGGCAATTATTAACACCCCAAAGAAATAGTCCTGCATAGACATCCAAATTAAGATCTTGGCCCCCATTGTGTTAGACACTATACAACTACCTAGTGAGAGAGACTCTCTCTTCCAAAGAGCGTGCAAGCTAAATTGTCAAGACAGACAAAGGGAGGGAGAAGAAATAGGCATAGAGAGGTGAAGTGACTTGCCCAAGGACACACAACTAGTCAGTCACAGAGCCAGGAATAGAATCTAGATCTCTTGCTTCCCAGTTATGTTCTCTTGACCAAGCAATATTGCATCCCCTAACAGTGAAGCTGCTAGTTGTCTAAGTATATGATTCTAGCCTCAGTTCCACAAGTCAGAGATTTAAACATCAGTATCTGCTACTACAAAATTGCAGGTGCAAAATCGGAAGCGAGGCTAAATTTCCTTTAAAAATGTGATCCTGTCTATCTGATCCTGAAGCCTTTATATAGTTTTCACCAAATCCACAGTTTAATGAAAATTCCCATATACCATCTGACACGCTGTCTGCTGTGGCTTACTGTTGAGAGTACCAATCTCAGGTCGGGCTGTTAGAAAACAGAGCAGACACCCCAAAGTGGTGGTATATCCTGTAATTAGATTTTACCAAGCCAGTAACAAATGTGTACTCCTGGAAGCTCATGCTCCAATATGTCTGTAGGTGCCACAGGACTCTTTGCTGCTTTTACTCCTGGATTACTATATTAAGCTTCCCATGGAGCTACGGACAGTCTCCTGAAGCTCTCCAGCCCCTCTTTGACCCCCAGACAAACTGGACTTTATAGACAAAGTGGACTTTATGATGAAAGGTTATTAAAACCAGGAATTCACCACACATTAGGTTACTACCAACCCCAAGGGGCCAGTCACTTGCCCCAGGTCAATGGATACTCTTGATCTTACCAAAGACAATGGTATAGCCAATTTCTCTAGCAAACTAACTAAGGATGTATTAGCTAAGAAAAAAAAATGAGAATTAATGAGAGGTGAAAGCCAGTAAAATACAGGACAGATGAATGTAAGTTTGTAGTACAAATGCTAGCAGTGATGTAATGTCTGCTAGTTTCCATACATCTCTCACAGTTAACCCAGAATGGCTTTGGGGACCTCTGCCCACTTGCTCAGAATTCCACCCTGTCAGAATTCATCAGTCCAGAGATGCAGAATTGCCCGCAGGGTTCCTTCTGATAGTTGAAAACAGGCTGGCAAGTGTTCTCAGAACAGCATGGGCTCTCCCTTTGTTGACTACAAACAGACAAAGTTTGTAGATTTTTCCTTTGTTGCATGAAAGACCCAGGCTTTGAACTTAATATGTTTCTTCATTTACAGTTCTGAGGCTCCAACTCAATTTGATGGGCAATTACACATAATGAGTTTAGTTACAGCCATCCAGACAATCCCTCATTAGTTTTCATGCAATTTTACACATTAAGTCAATTCTCATCTAAAGGCCAATGCACCCTTTTGATCTAAGGCTAACTAAGCAAAGGGATAGGAATCACAGGAAACAGACAGGCAGAACAATACCCTCACATTCCTTTGAACTCTTCTAATGTACAGGTGAATTTGTACACTTAACGCTACTTTGAAATTCTCCCCAAGTGAATTGTTCTGAGACTCTGACCTGAGCTGACCTGTGCTTGCCTGTCAGCCTCACAAAGCTAGTCTGCCAGCATCACACCACCCTGCGCCCACCCATACCCAATGCTGCAGAACAGCTGGGGCTCCTGTGCTAGTGTTGGGATCCATGTACTGAACTATTGTTGAAATTATCCATTGCAGTAAACTGGAGATGGACCACTTGGAAGATTTGATGTTGTTAATTTCACCAGAATTGCACATATGTTACAAACATTAAATACTTAATCATACCAACCTCCCAGCAAGGCAGGCACAGCTACTGAGGATGTATTAATTGAGGAAGAGTGATGTTCTGTTCAGGATACTCAGAACTGTAAGGCACTGTGTTATCCCTATGTCTTAGCAGGTGAGAACTTTTCAGGCGATTACACTTATGTTAGCTCCCCTGCCACACTAGCAGGTGTGTCTGCTTCACCGGCAAATGCCTCGAGACTCTGCCAGTCTAAACCTTTTCTTGCAGGTAACGTATGGTCGAGTGCAGTTCCCCACAGATGTCATTCTGCAGTGTCCAGTCCCCTCTACTGGACACTCACAGAAAAAGTTCACTGCCTCCAATGAGACATTGTACACACCAGCCTATTAAGCTAGCTGAAGACTCATACAGCCCAGAGATGGTTTTATAATAAAAGAACATGGTTATTAACAAAGAATAGTGATATAAGTGATACTAAGCAAGAGAAAAAGAGACAGGCCTGGTTAGGAAAAACACAAAACAATGCATGCTTTCTAGTGACAAACTTAAGCTTAGCAAGTTACAATCTTTGCCTAAGCAGTGTCCTTACTTACATCAAGTTAACAGCATCTCTAACCCTCCAGGCTAAGGGACCCGACTTCCACAGGCTCAGAGGGTGCTGTATCCTGTGGCCCCCATGTGATGGATAACTAGCATGTCCTTTTGCTCCCCTTAGATTGCCCAACATCCCTTGTCCCTGCCTTAAGAGCGAGGAAGGCTTCCTGGGGTGCAGACTCTGACCCTCAGTGAGCTCACTAAGCTCCTCCTCCGTTCCTTGTTAGCTTGATGGCTTTGTTTTTCAGGTATCTAAAAGGGTGTCATCAGGAGGAGGGAGAAAACTTGTTCACCTTAGCCTCCAATGATAGAACAAGAAGCAATGGGCTTAAACTGCAGCAAGGGAGATTTAGATTGGACATTAGGAAAAAGTTCCTAACTGTCAGGGTAGTTAAACACTGGAATAGATTGCCTAGGGAAGTTGTGGAATCTCCATCTCTGGAGATATTTAAGAGTAGGTTAGATAAATGTCTATTAGGGATGGTCTAGACAGTATTTCGTCCTGCCATGAGGGCAGGGGACCGGACTTGATGACCTCTCAAGGTCCCTTCCAGTCCTAGAGTCTATGAGTCTATGAGTTTACTTTATATGTAAATGTACATTCATTGTCCCATGCCTACAACCAACCTAGTCAGAGAGGGGAATCCATGTGTTCCTTTGTCTTGGGTGAGCTCAATGTATGTACTGCCTCCCAAAGACATGTTAAGAACATATTTCCAGAACTTGTCTATAAGACTTTGTACACAACCCATACATACATCGTGCAATGATTTTTGAGTCCAGCGTGTCATAAACAGATAGCTAAGGGTTAATGTTCTTTTACCTGGAAAGGAGAAACCTGAAACACCTGACCAGAGGACCAATCAGGAAACAAGACTTTTTCAAATCTGGGTGGAGGGAAGTTTGTGTGTGAGTCCTTTGTTCTTGGTCTTCTGCCTGTACTCTCTCGGCTATGAGAGGATTTTTCTGCCTCCTGCTTTTCTAATCTTCTGTTTCCCAGTTGTAAGTACAAAAGATAAGATAGTGATTTATAGGGTTTTTATTTTGTATTTACATGTGTGTACTTGCTGGAGTGTTTTGAAGTGTGTTCTTTTTGAATAAGGCTGTTTATTCATATTTCTTTTAAGCAATTGACCCTGTATTTGTCACCTTAATACAGAGAGACCATTTTTATGTATTTTTCTTTCTTTTTACATAAAGCTTTCTTTTTAAGACCTGTTGGAGTTTTTTCTTTAGTGGGGAACTCCAGGGAATTGAGTCTGTGCTCACCAGGGAATTGGTGGGAGGAAAAAGTCAGGGGGAAATCTGTGTGTGTTAAGATTTACTAGCCTGACTTTGCATTCCCTCTGGATGAGGGGGGAAGAGAGATTAACTCTCGGTACTTCTGTTTTCCAGGACTGGAAATAGGGAGGGTGGAATCCCTCTGTTTAGATTCACGGAGCTTGCTTCTGTATATCTCTCCAGGAACCCAGGGTGGGAACACCTGGAGGGGAGAAGGGAAATGGTTTATTCCCCTTTGTTGTGAGACTCAAGGAATTTGGGTCTTGAGGTCCCCAGGGAAGGTTGTTGGGGGGACCAGAGTGCCCTAAAGCACTCTAATTTTTTGGGTGGTGGCAGCTTTACCAGGTCCAAGCTGGTAACTAAGCTTGGAGGTTTTCATGCTAACACCCATATTTTGGACGCTAAGGTCCAAATCTGGGAATATGTTATGACACAGCGTGTCACCAGTTTACATACAGTACCTTACAAGACACCTTTTAGATATGTATTATGAGGACAATGGGTTGGGGGTAGTGAGTGTGTCAGGTTGGGTATGAATTACAATATCATAGAATCATAGAAGATTAGGATTGGAAGAGACCTCAGGAGGTCATCTAGTCCAACCCTCTGCTCAAAGGAGGACCAATCCCAACTAAATCATCCCAGTCAGGGCTTTGTTAAGCCAGGCCTTAAAAACTTCTAAGGATGGAGATTCCACCACCTCCCTAGGTAACCCAATACAGTGCTTTATCACCATCTTGGTGAAATAGTTTTTCCTAATACCCAACCCAGACCTCCACCACTGCAACTTGAGACTATTGCTTCTTGTTCTGTCATCTGCCACCACTGAGAACAACCGAGCTCCATCCTTTTTGGAACCTCCATTCAGGTAGTTGAAGGCTGCTATCAAATCCCCTCTCACTCTTCCCTTCTGCAGACTAAATAAGCCCAGTTCCCTCAGCTTCTCCTCATAAGTCATGTTCCCCAGCCCAAGAACCTTTCTCCAGTAGGCATTCAGGGGCTTCCAGGGTCACAGAAAGTAAGGCACAAAACCTAGGTGACTTGACTGGAGTCAGTGTGTGAACTAGGATTTTAATCCAGGGCTCCCTGTGCCTTAGACTTGTGCTACATCCACTAGACTACACTGTCTTTCATGCTGTGGATCTGCCTCTCCTTGTGTTACAGATCTTCCCTGGTCCCCAGAATTTCATCCAAAACAAAATAGGAGTTTCCATACAGAATCAGTGGTCCAGCCAGTATAGAAGAATCCTGGCTCTGAGAGTGGTCCATGGCACATTCTTCAGAGGAGTAACATAACAGACACTCATGCAATAACTGTGAGTAAAATACTTGAAAGTCTTCTCCATTTTTCTTTAACTGAATAGATTTCAAATTGGCAGTGCCTCTTTAAGAGAACAGTAAGCATTAAAGATTTCAAAGTAAAGGCATAGCATGTTCATGTAAAATTAACTCTAGATTTTAATGATATATATTAATCATAGCCAAGGTATTGCTTCACTTTCAGACTATATCTTCCACTGACAGTCAAATCACTCATTCCTGTAGCTGTTACTACTTTCAGAGGAACATCTGGAAATGTCCAGATTGGAAGATTTAAGGCAGAGTGTGAGATCTTCAGCTGGTTTAATTCAGCCTAGCTGTACTGAAGTCAGTGGTGCTATGCTGATTTACACAAGCAGAGGATCAGACCCAGAACTGGTTAACATCTGCAGCAATTCTTTTGTAATTCACAGGTAAATGCTTATTACAGGTGACCTGCTGTTCCCTGTCCGCTGAGACTGTGTTACAGTATTAACCAGCGTGAGCTATAGCTGTTCATGGCTTTTAGCTTGGGAGGTTCCCAGTCCAACCCCTAGTATTGGGAGCCATCGCATTGAGATTCACTTGAGCCATTTCCTCAAGATAAAATTGACTTCAATGGAGATATGTCAATGCACACTAGCTGAGGGTCTAGCAGTGTGGTGAATGGTGCATTTGAAATACCCTGATAGACGGATCTATACAGATTTGCAAGCATCCAGAAGATACTAAGGTGATAAGTAACAGAATGGATTTGTCAAGAACAAATCAGCCTAACAGCTTTCTTTGACAGGGTAACAAGCCTTGTTGATGGGTATATCTTGATGTAGATGTAGTATATCATGATTTTAGTAAGGCTTCTGTCTTGTCTTACAAGACCTTAATCTTAGACTATCAGGGTTGGAAAGGACCTCAAGAGGTCATCTAGTCCAACCTCCTGCTCAAAACATGACCAATCCCCAGACAGTTTTTTGCACCAGATCTCTAAATGACTCCTTAAGGATTGAACACAACACCATGGATTTAGCAGGACATTGCTATCCCTCCCTGCAAATAAAAAAACTAGACAAATACAACCTAGACAGAGCTTCTGTAAGGTGGGTGCATAACTGGGTGTAAAACCATTCCCAGAGAGCATTTATCAAAGTTTCACAGTCAAGCTGGAAGGGCAGATAGAGTGGAGTCCCCTTGGTATCAGTTCTGGGTCCAATTCTGTTCAATATCTTCATCAATGCTAATGGTATAGAGAATACACTTATGAAATTTTCATACAATACCAAGCTGGGAGGGGTTGCAAGTGCTTTGAAGGATAGGATTAATATTCAAAATGGATACACTGGAGAAATGGTCTGAAGTAAATAGGATGTAATTCAATAAGAACAAATACAAAGTACTCCATCTAGGAAGGAACAATCAGTTGCCCACATATAAAATGGGAAATGATTGCCTAGGAAGGAGTACTGCAGAAAGGGATCTGAGGGTCATAGTGGATCAGAAGCTAAATGTGAACAGTCTAATGCTGTTGCAACAAAAGCAAATACTCTGGAATATACTAGCAGGAGCGTTGTAAGAAAGACATGAGACATAATTCTTCCATTCTAATCCATGCTTATTAGGCCTCAGCCGGAGTATTGTGTCCACTTCTGAGCCTCACATTTCAAGAAATATGTGAACATATAGAAGAAAGTCCATAGAAGAACAGTAAAAATGATTAAAGATCTAGAAAACATGACCTATGATGGATTTAAAAAAAAAAATGGCTGTGTTTAGTCTGGAGAAGAAAAAAAATGAGGAGGGACATGATAACAGTTTTCAAGTACATAAAAGGTTGTTGCAAGGAGGAGGGAGAAAAATTATTCTCTATAACCTCTAAGAATAGGTTAAGAAGCAATGGGCTTAAATCGCAGCAAGGGTGGTTTAGGTTGGACATTACATAAGAACATAAGAATGGCCATACTGGATCAGATTTTGCCCAGTATCCTGTCTACCAAAAGTGACCATTGCCAGGTTCTCCACAGGGAATGAACAGACAGGTAATCATCAAGTGATCCATCCTGTTGCCCATTCCCAGCTTCTGGTAAACAGAGGCTAGGGACACCATCCCTGCCCATCCTGACTAATAGCCACTGATAGACCTATCCTCCATGACTTTATCTAGTTCTTTTTTGAACCTTCTTATAGTCTTGGCCTTCACATCATCCTCTGGCAAAGAGTTCCACAGGTTGACAGTCCACTCTCCGAAGAAATACTTCCTTTTGTTTGTTTTAAATCTGCTGCCTATTAATTTCATTTGGTGACCCTGAGTTACTCTGTTATGAGAAGGAGTAAATAACACTTCCTTATTTACTTTCTCCACATCAGTCATGATTTTATAGACCTCTATCATGTCCCCCCTAAATTGTCTCTTTTCTAAACTGAAAACTCCCTGTATGATTAATGTCTCCTTATATGGCAGCTGTTCCATACCCCTAATCATTTTGTTGCCCTTTTCTGAAACTTTTGCAATTCCAATGTATCTTTTCTGAGATGGGGTGACCACATCTGCACACAATATTCAAATATGGGCATACCATGGATTTATACAGAGGCAATATGTTATTTTCCGTCTTACTACCTATCCCTTTCTTAATGATTCCCAACATCCTGTTCGTATTTTTTACTGCTGTTGCACATTCATTAGGAAAAACTTCCTGTCAGGGTGGTTAAGCACTGGAATAAATTGCCTAGGGAGTTTGTGGACTCTCCATTACTGGAATTTTTTAAGAGTAGGTTAGACAAATACCTGTCAGGGATGCTCTGGATAATATGTAATCCAGCCTTAGTGCAGGGGACTGGACTAGATGACTTCTCTATGTCCTGTCCAGTCCTACATTGCTATCATTCTATTCATTGTCAATACTAAGACAAAATGAAGCTGAGAGATGGATTCTGAACATACTGGTTCTTTAAGATGCCTGTGTTGCGCATAATGTGGCTTAGCTAGTGTCTTTTATTTTCAACCATTTTGGTAGAAGCTTCTCTCTAATCATCACATAATTTAAATTAATCTGATGATGTGTTAGTGGCAATTTTCCAAAAGGAGTCATGGTTCTTCAAGGAGCAGGAAGTGGACGCGTTCAAAATCACGTCAATTAATTTTCCTAAGTAGAAGCATCTGGAATGGACATGACACAAGGAATAAACCAGTACACTGCACCAAAGTGGTTCTTTACAATGAGCACATGTTAGGCAAATAAGGATATCTTTTTCTTTTCTCTTTTTTTTTTTTGCCTTGTCATTAAACACTTGGCATATGTAATGTAGAACACATGAGAATTTCAGAGAGGTTTCTACTTGGAAACAAATGAAAGTTGATGTATTTTTATCAGATTGCAAAATAAGCAAAAGGAAAATAGGATCTAAGAGGACAGAGAGGCAGGCAGTTCACCAGCATCTATCTCTTTGAATCAGAGAAAGAGAGAGAGAGAGATGTTTGAATTTCTTGTGTGAGCACTTGCCTTTGATAGACTTCTTATTCTGGATCTGATTTTGATGAATCAGGCATTACGGTAACAAAAAACAAAGGTGTGTTTGTAATAAGTGTATTTGAGAAAAAGAAAATGTGGGTGATGTGATACATAAGAAAATGATACAATATTTACTCTGCTGTATGGGCCAAATGTATGGAGTCTGATGAATGTGTATATAGACATATCTCAAAATTTCAGTCAGAGGTCATTAGCACATACAGATCAAGTGCAGTATATGACACTGGAAGCATTACCAGATGGATATGAAAATAATTCTGTGATGATATACCTATTTATGATTATTCTCTTTCCAATTCTATTTATTCTGGTTCATTCTTAAGATTGTGCCTTTTCTCTTTGTGGAAAAGAAAATGAAAGAAAGAAAATTGAGTGGAACCAAAGAAATGTCATCTTGGGTTAGACAACATCAAGATCACAATCATTACCTATTCTAGACGGTAGCTTTAAGAAGCATTACTATGCATAGTTGTTGCAGCTGTTGGTGCCCAGAAGCCAATGAAGTGAATTAGAACATGGGAACAATGGGAATAACTTTAAATTAAAAACACAGAAAACGCCATGTGGGGAGGTTTTAACAAGAATTGATTTGGCTTTCCATATGTCCTAAAATATTCTCTTTCATTTTTTATAATACATTTCCTTTTTGTAGATAAAAAGTTCTCATCAAATTATAGGAAGGGATTCGCTTTCAGAATAGCAAATAGATAATCACTTCTTTCTGACATTGCTCATGCTGATAGTTTGCAGATATCTGGTTAAAAAAAAGAGAACAAGGGTAGCAGTGGTGTTGCACATGATTTTTTAAAGTGGTGGAAAGAGGAAGAGAGATGTTTCCTGTCCCTTGTGAGGTGCACATTCAGGAATCAACTAAGGCTCTGGTTTCTCCTACAACCTGGGTGGGGGGAGGGATGCTATAGTCACTGGATCAAACATGCTTTTGATATTAAGGACAGAAGCTTTGCTCCAGGTGCCAAGTCTTCATCTGGTATAAATCACCATAGCTTAATTAAATGTCAGTCATAGAATCATAGAAATGTAGGGCTGGAAGGGACCTCGAGAAATCATCAAGTCCAGCACCCTGCACAATAGCAGGAACAAATAAACCTAGGCCATCCCTGACTGTCCAACCTGTTTTTAAAAAGCATCAGTGATGAACATTCCATACCTCCCTTGGAAGCTGTGATAGGAGTTCCAGGTGTCGGGGGCACACTGAGATTGTTCAGTCATGGCAAACTGCAAAGAATAGGGCAGACAATCCCCCAAAATGGAGGTTATTTCTAACAATTAGATTCACTGGTTACCTCCTCAAGGTCATTTTGAATATGATTTATATCAGTTGAGTATCTGGCCTTTATTTATTTATTTTGGTGCTCCGTTTCTTTCCATGATATCCTCTAATTGTTTTTCAATGCTCCAAACGTGTTTGCTGATACACTTGTGCTTGATAAGTGATCCCATATGCATTACAGTATCTGCAGGAGAAGATGCTCCTTTTGTGTAGATCCTTGGGCTCAGTTTGCCTTTGATAACGCAATCTACCTTCAACCCTATATTCTTGTTGTTTGTTTTGTTTTGTTTTTGTAAACAGGTATATTATATAGATTAACAATCTCAGTATTATACATAAGCGACCCCCTGCATTACAGAAAAAAGTTGTCAGGTTTGACTGGAAGAGACAAAGTCCTGTAATTCAGAGAGAAAGTGAGAATGCTTCTTATTAGCAACCCATATTATCATGCTTGGACAGTATACTTAGCAATTCTATACCCTTTATCTGAGGATCTCCAGCATATGAATGGAAGCCTTAGGCCACAGCTGAAGCCATTGGGAATTGTGGCTGCTCATCACCTTGAAAAATAAAGCACTCAAATTTATGCACCTAAATGTAATAATTATGATGCCAGTGACACACACCTGCTCACAAAGCGTGTTAGTGGAGGAGCTGAGAAAATAATCCAGAAATCCAGACTACCAGGTCTGTGTTCTAATCAGAATATCACAGCCATTACATAAGGAAACTGAATGATGACATGGGAGTTACATATCAAGGAGAAAATATATACTGTGCCTAGAGGTAAAATCCTTGATGATAACTGCATGGGTTAAGGGTACACTGCCAGTATTAAGCCTCTGATGCATAGACACCAGATTTCATACCCTCCCAGTGCTCTGGTGCCTCTACAAGGGGCCAAACCAAAAACCTGGACCAAAATCTTGCCAATAACCTCTCTACTTTAAATGTAAGTGTCCTCCCTAACTTTTCAGCTAATTCCCCACAGTCTTGTACCTTGTTTAATCATTGAACACTCGTGCACGTCAAATGCATTGATTCGGTGCATCTGACACCCACTTTGCACAGATGTAAACAACGGCACAAAGTCTGCGTAAGGAAGCAGAGAATTATGTCCTTCCCCAATTGCGAACCCTAAGTCTCCAAAGCAAGATTCAGAGCTGGCTAGAACTGAATTTAGAATTCCTGGCTGAATCAGTAAGTGTCTGACCCATGGGAATGTACAGAATGTCACAGCTCCTAATTGCCAATTCCTTTTCCTTTGTGGGAGTAATAAAAACTTACATGAACACCTGTGGCCCTTGGAGCATTTGGAGACATAATTACTTAGCCAATAACAACGTACCTTAATGTAACAATGTGCCGTGATGACTCAGAGTACTTCAAGGGTGTATTTATAGAATGCATATGAGAAAATCGTGTAAAACTGCATCATGAACTCACTAGTCACTTTTCAAAGTTAAACAGGATTTCTAAGGTGCCCCCTCTCTTCTCACCCTGTCTCATAAATTCTTAGACCTAGGCTAGGAGGGCAATGAACCACATTCAATGACATTAAAAAGAGGGAAAAAGCCCTCACTTTGCCCACCACAATCAGCAGGAAAGAGCCATCTCTGGCCAGATCTGTGCAGAGTGCAGAGCACCCTGAAAGCTGTATATCCTGGGTGTGGAGGATTACACAGACACAGGAGTGCTCTTAGCAAATCAATGAAATTCTGCCCCCATTGAAGTCAATGGTGAAACTCCCATTTACTTCAATAAAGGCAGGATTTGTCTGCTGGCCTTTACTTCCTTGTCCCAGGCATCTGATGTGACCAAGGTGACAAAAGTTCAATGCCTCTCTCATGTCACAAGGCTGAGTATTCACTGAATGGGGAGCAGATGTAAGAGTAGTCACTGTGTATTATTATTATTACACTAAAGTGCACGAGCCAAACATCAACCCATAATTTATCTGCCCCTTTCTTTACAATCTCGCTTAAGTGGAACACAAACTAAACAACAGTGGGTTTTCAGTTAGGCTAAATGAGTTCCCTCATCCCTAACAGACAATTTTAAAGGGTATTGTTTCCATTTGACATTAATATATGCATTTATGCAGGAAATAAATGCACAAATCTGGGTGCAGTTAGTTGTACAAATTGCCCTTTTAAAAAGCATCTCTCACATTGAATACTCATTAACATACTAATGTGTACACAAGAGTCCTTTGATGTGGCTGCTCTGATAGAGTGCACACTTTAACAGTTCCTTATGGACACTATAGCACAACAGATTCAGGGGGAAATAATTTTGCTTGGATTTTAACTAGCCAGGCATTTGGCATATGATTGTGACCAGGCCAGGTTCCACTGTCCTCAAGCCCTGCACAAAGATGAATATAAATGCCCAGAAATTCTTTTGACAATTATCAAGGTGAAAGAGTCAATAATATATTGGACCTTCTAATTTAATTATATTGTAGGTTCCTCTTCTCTCTGTCTCCTTCTACATTCCTCAAGCTTAAAATTATTTACCAACTGCTGCTTATAAGGACAATGATTCTGTATGTTCTAATTCCAGAATATAACAAAGTAGGAGTCTAAGAGGCCTCTGGTTTTTGTTTGTTTGTTTGTTTGTCTAATGTCATGTGCTAGGATTTTAGAGCTGTACCCTGGTCAAGAAGAACTCAAGAAGGAGGGAAGGGTATCACTGGTTTTTTATTATTAATTATTATTATAATTATTATTGTAGTACCTACAAGTCTCCATCATGGACCAGGACCCATTGCGCTAGGCATTGTATAAATACAGGAGAGGAAAAGACTATCCCTTCCCCAAAGAGCTAAGTATAAGACCAGTGACAATGGATGAATCCAAACACATCAGTGGGATAGTACAAGGAACTATTGACACAGTATCTGTCAGCATGATAGGTTGTGGTCACAGTGCACCAGCCGCCTGACCATTGTCAAGTTTTTCGTAGGCTTTATGGCAAAGAAGAGTCCTAAGTAGGGTTTTGAAGGTGGATAATGCATTAGTTTTGCAGATGACTATGAGGTGATTAATCATTTCTAACTCTACCCCAACCAAACAAAAAATCTTATATTTGTTTTCAGAGACACAGTGCCAGATGCTCTCACATCCACTGTCCTACTATGATGGCTCTTAATTCCAATTAGCTATTTAGACTAAATTCACATGGGTCCACATGCATTGCACCAGATGATAGAGTTGGTGTTCCAACCTACCAGTCTCACACCCAATAGCAGCTGGGGAAGGATGAATGGCTACTGGAGTGGGCACTGGAATGTGACTTAGATGACCTGAGTGCTATTTCCAGCTCAACTATGAAGTCAATGGAGCTATGACATTTCACACCAGATGAGGATCTGCCCCTTGAGTGTGTTAGCTTCTTTGGTTCATAGCAACCATTAATGTGTAGAATCAGCATGGAACTGAGCAGTGGGGCAACAAGCTGGAGCTTCTATTACAAAAAACAATTTTTAATAGCTTGGTCAAGAAGACCTCTGTTTCTCCAAATTCTATTGGTAGTACATTTTTAATAAACTGATTTAGTGCCCCACAATTTTCCCCCTACTTTCTCATTCTTCAGTGGGAACAGTCTTCAGACCATTCTAATGTGAAAGAACCGAATCCTGCAAAAACTCACAGGAAGAGCCTGACTGACTTCAGTGAGGTATCTTTGGTAAGGAAGAACTGAGCTCAAATTATCTCAGTCTCTGAGGTTCACACCTTCCAGGAGAATCTGAGCATCTCAAGATCACTACGATTAAACCTACTCCTTGTGAAGTCAATGGGAGTTGAAGGTGTTCAGCCCTATGCAGCATGAGACCCACAACAAAGCCCCATGGAGGTCTATGCATTGAAGCAGCAGGACTATTTACATGCTTAAAGTTAATAGCATGCTTCAGTGTCTTCCTGGATCTGGGACTAAATGAGCTAAGCAAGTATTTCATACGGGTTTTCAAGATGAAGTAATTCCTTTGAGGAACGAGATAATGCTGCCCCTCCTGCATGGGGCCTTAGAGAAAAACTGTGGAGATGAACAAGTGAGAGATGTGTGTGTGTGTGTGTGTGTTATACTCTGTGCCTCAAGAATCTGTAAGTCTGCTTGTATCATCAGTCAGGGTGCAATATTGCTAATTCAAATCCTATCTAGTATTTTCGGCTTAGTTCCAATGGCTCACAGACTGCACCCCAGAGGTGACAACCCATCACAGTGTGTTCTACCCCTTCTCCTACCCTGGTGTTGTATCTATTTAGGTTGTAAACACTTCAAGAAAGGGACTGCCCACTTCTCTGTGTTTGTACACAGCCTAACAAAATGGGGCCCCATTCCAGCCCCTTCAGCTGTACTGTAACAGACATAATTAACAATACAAATGTAATGTTTGTAAAGCTATTTGAAGAGAGATGGTTGCTATAGAAACATTAAGCTGTTTATCTTTATATATATATATGTCATTATGCCAGCATTTAATCAAGTGAATTGGAGAAAACAAGGAAATGTGTGTGTAATACATTTTAATTTTATTTATGTTTTAAATATATATTAAATCATAGACCTGAAAAGTGGAGTTTGTGCTTTGTAAATTCCAGATACTGGGCTAGATTCATCACTGCATTATTCCAGTCTCAGACTGCTGTCAGCCCACTCATCTCAATGGCTTTATAGCCGAAAATGCTGCAATAGCACAGTGGTTAAACAGGTGTGTGATTCTGAAGAGTGTTTAGAAAAAAAATAATGTCTTTGAATTCAATGTAGTACCGTATCAATGAGTTACAGGTATGTGCAGGTTGGGGTTCGGCATGCGCCACAGAACACAGGTACCAAGGAGTCTCAGCCAATTCCCTTATCAGTGCTTCCGTCCACTGGCTTATTAATGGAGTAGCTATTCACACATAATACATTTCTGGAAAGCAGCGTTAATGGGTTATATGCTTCTCAGAGTCTATGTCTTCTGTATTCAGAAATTGCTTCACACTGAATACCACAACAGTATAGAAAATAAGAGTACAGTCCTATGTTGGAGATCTTCACCCTCACTCTGGCCACTGTACGCAAAGTGCCAGAGAGACATAAAGGGTCCCTGAACATTCTGTGTCTGGCCAGGAGAGGATTGCCCTGGGGCAGGCAGCGTGGAGACTGCCTTCCCAGAACTCCCTGACAAGCCCTGGTGGGTGGACAGGGCATGCTGAGGAAGGCTATGTTGAAGACAGGGCTACAGATCAGAGAGCTACACAGATGCCAGTCAGTGTTGCAGCCCATCGGAAGCCTGAGGAGGCTTCCATAAGTTAAGCATACCCTCAGGGTTGCCTAAGTTCTACCCAGGGCCTCTCCAGCCTCTGTAGTAGTCTAGTATTGAAAGAGAGCAAAGGTGTCTTAAAGCCACCTTAGCCCCCTCCTACCCTGGGCTGTGAGTTCTACGCTGATGGATCTTACCCCATAGGAGCATATTTACCAGCTGCACAATATGTACTGCGCTAAGACTTCAAAGGGACCTCAGATGGGTGCTGGGGTCCGTGTTAGTGAATCTCGATACAGGATCAGAGTCTAACAATATCTCTCAGACTGGAACCATTTAGCACCAAAAAAGTCATATAAAGCTGTGTGACGTGTTACAAAAGTATTGTGAGGTTTTATATCTCCAACAACAGTAGTTCTTTATGTTTACTTTATCTGCTGGTCCTTCCAGTTACTCATGAGTAGTTTTGAACTGAGGATTTCTACATCTCAAATTCAGACCTCTGCATCCACTCTATTAATGATACCCTCACTTTCAGTCACATGTGTAAGCATTTGGAGTTACTCATTTTCCTTTTGGGGCTGAACAAATTGTAAATCGCCAGCTCACATTTCTATAGTCATCTATCTAAAGAAGGCATTCTGCATACAATATTTCTACCCACCAGATACAGCATTATTTTTATGTTTGTTGTGATTTTTTTCCCCAGCAGCCTCTCAACAGGTTGTAAATCTGATTTTACATTCTCCATTGTTATCTACTGTGGGAGAATTGTATTCATCCTAGGTGTTAGGTTTTCTTCACAAGCTTTAGACATAGTATTTTCAGCTTCTTATATATTTCATGGATTTTTTGTCCCATAATGCTGGGCAAAACTCATGAATCTACTCATGCTTTCTGTGATAGGAAGTTTGGAAGCAGAGAGGTTTGATGATTTTATGCATAGAATTTGGAGTTGGGGTACCAGGTCAATCACTTACTCACATTGCAACCTTGGGCATCTCCTGTGACATCTTAGGACTTGTAAAAGCAGCAAAGAGTCCTGTGGCACTTTATAGACTAACAGACGTATTGGAGCATGAGCTTTCATGGGTGAATACCCACTTCGTCGGATGCATGTCTAAAGCTCACTGAATTCAATGGGACTCTTTCCCTGACTTTACTGGATTTTGAATCAGGCCCTAAGCAGTACGGCCAAACCCAAACCTTAAACAATAATTAATGAAGCCTCCAAAGTCATGAGATTGTGTTCAAACCCAGAGATCTTTTTTTTTTGATTAGATTTTTATTGGCCTTCTGTTTTTTGAGCCATCTTTCAGCTTTTTCCACAACAATGGGGGAAAACAATTATTTTTGGTAACAAAAACAGAGATTCTCATGAAGTCACGTCTTCAGGAGCGTGGCTTTAAGAAAAACACTTAATATCCCAATGCTTGCAATAAAATCACAAGAGTTTGGCAACATGGCCTAAATCACTTAACATCTCTGAAGTGGAAATAATATTACTTAGCTATATCTCCAGGGTGATGTGTTGTTTGTACAGGGCTTTGAAAAATGTGAATTGCTATATGTGAATTTTCTCAGAAGTCAATACCAACCCGTCAGGAATTTAGCCAGGGACAGCCTGATCCCTATAAATATTAAGCATGAAACCATTCATGTGTGCTAAGCACTTTGAGATCCTAAGGTAGGAAGTGTTATATAAGTGAAAAAAAATATTTATGTTATTTCCCTTGCAATCAGAGGTTTATTTCCCACAACTGTGTCTGCATAAGGCATAAAGAGATGCCACGTTTGGAAGCTGAAATTAGACAAGTTCAGACTAGAATGAGTGTAATTAACTGTTGGAACAACCTGTATAACAACATGGTGGATTCTTCATCTGCTGAAGTCTTTAAGTCAAGATTGGTTGTCTTTCTAACTGATGTGATCTAACTCCAACAGAAGTTATGGGCTTAATGCAGATGGGTGAGATTATGTGGCCTGTGTTATGCAAGAGGTCAGACAAGATGAACATGACAGTCCCTTCTGGCCTTAACATCTATGAAACTTGTGTTAGTATTATGAAAAACTGTACCTCAGAAAATATTACGCTTCAATTCAGCTGAGTGCTTCTGCACATAAGTGCTATTGACATTGTGAGTATGAGTGATTTTGCTAAACTGGGGCCTTGGGATCAGATTTTCAAAAGTCCTCAGCACCCATAGTCTCGGCCAAATTTTCAAAAGAGCTCAGCTCCCACAAGAAGTAGCCAGATTTTTAAAAGAATTCATCACTCAATATACAGGATTCTTTGGACAATCGGGCCACAGATGTCACAATGGGAGTATTCAGCACTTTTGAAAATCTTGCCCCAACTGAACACTTGAAAATCGAGTCCTAAATCCTTTTGAAAATCTGAACCTTCGTTTGTAATTGCTATTGACATTATGAAAGATGCACGAGAGTGCAAAGTTTGGTCTGTATTGCAGGAGAATAACAAATATCTTAGTGTTGGTTCTGAAGTGGAACAAATATTCAGTTTGTTGGGATTATATAGTTGAGCTGGAGAACTTTTTGCAAAACATAGGTCATAGATCAAGAAAGAGAAAAGAAAAAAGAACAAGAAAACAAAACTTCTCAGTTTTGAATAAAAGTTACAACAGTGAAGACAGAAGAACATAAAATTGAGTTCTGGTGAATATTCCATCTTATAATTTTGCATCTCCTATTTTGATTGCAGTGAATCTTCACTTTAATGTAACTGTCGTTAAATGCTGTAACTATAGAATCTCACCCTCACAATGGTTAATCAGTTCACTCATTCAAGATAATTCTTCTTTTCTTGTAAAGAACTCTGACATAACAGAATGTATAAACTTTGGGGGCTTGAAAAGTGGAACTTGTTGCGAGAAACATGTGCTCCAAGAACTGCCAAAGAATCCCATTAGGAAGAGTTCATGGAGGAGGGAAGATTTTTCTGAGGAAATATATGAGACAAAGTAACAAGTATGGGTTAAATCCAAAACAAATAGATCAAATACTGAGACAGCAATATACGAAGACCTAGGGTGAAATTCTGGTTCCTTTTAAGTCAATGGGAGTTTGCCATTAATTTCAGTGGAGTAAGACTTTTGCCCTGGCTATCTTCAGGATCATCTCTTCATGATTTAGACAGTAATTAAGTAAGGCCAGAATTCAGATAAGAAGGTTCTAGTTTGAACTTGACTAGAATAGACCTGCAATAGGACTAAATAATTCAGGTCAGTGAATTTCAGTATTTTACTTTCTAAACAATTAAGAATTAGAAAAGCATAATACAACAAATGTAGGAATGACTAGCTGGAATCTCTTATGGTGAAAGAGCAGGATTCGGAATTTTTTGCTAAATGTCTAATTAGTGTTGCAAGTTGAGGAAAAAGAATGAATCACCCTTAGGGCACTAATTACAATGTATTGGAGCCAAATCTCATGGTATATACTTGCTTAAGCTGTTTCATTCTGAAAGATAACAAAGTATTTGCTCAATCTTAGGCATGAAAACTAACAGTGATTTCTATTTTGACACTTTTGGACAAGAAAATCTATCTCAGTACGTATGCAGCCCCCATTACCTCTCGTTCATTAATCTATTAATCACTGAAGCACTCTTGTGAGGTAAGAATGTATCCAAGTTTTACAGAAGGAGAGCAGAGACATAGGATAGATGAAGACCTTGTCTTGCCCAAGGTCACACTGGAAGTCTGTAACAGCCAAGAATTGAAAAATTAGGTCTCTTGGATCCCAGTCCAGACCCACCAGACCACCCTCTCTATCCTAAGATGAGGCTTAATATCCAGTATATCCTGGCACATGTGTGCCCATGGCCTTATCTGTCTTCTCAGACATCAGCGTATCTAGTCAAGAAGTTCAGGTTTCATGCCTATGTTTTGCTGCTTGCTCATTCCACAGAGACAGCCACACCGGTTCCCAATAAATGTCACATTTGTGACATAGACGCTTCTCCTCCAAGCACTGGATTGAAACCATATTTCACATGAACCTCTGAATAGCCAGAGGAAGGTAATAAAGTCTGGTCACCACTGCAATGCGGATTTGATTTCAACCAATATCCTAATGGTGATGTTCTGTAAATCTTGAGGCATCCAGCCTGCTTCAGGTGTACAGTTTTAACAAGCCTGAGATGGATCTGTTGTTTCACTGATGCTGTTAAGTGAAGATTTGATTTGCAGTATCACATGAGAGAATGCTGTTGTTAACCATAAAGCCTGTGATAATCGTTTCATCTAAGCCATGTCTGAGTCTGAGAAACTGTCATCACGGCTGGTGCAACCATTTAGGTGACAGCACGCTGGGATTTGGGGGGCGCCATTTTCTTCAGCAGCGACCGCAGCGGCCGGATCTTCGGCCCCCCCGGTTGCCGCCGGCATTTAGGCGGAGGGAGCTGGGGCAGGGGAGCCTGCAGCAAGTAAGGGGGGGGCAGCACACAAGGGAACTCCCTGCCCCGCCTCACCCCTGCCTCGCCTCCTCCCCAAACATGCTGGGGCTGCTGTACTTCTCCTGACTTCCAGGCTTGCGGCACCAATCAGCTTTGGTGCCACAAGCCTGGGAGGTGGGAGAAGTGAAGCAGCCACGGCATGTTCGGGGTGCTTGTGCTCGTGCGCACAGCAGGGGTGAGCTGGGGGGGGCAGCCTCAGGGCAGAGGATGGGGAGCTGCCACGGGGGGGTCCAGGGGAGGGGGGGTCAAGGTGGAAGTTTCGTCTAGGGCACGAAACATCCTTGCACTGGCCCTGACTGTCATACAAAGACAGGAACAATGATATATTTTGAGAATCACTGGCAGCTTTAAAAGACTGAATAAATACAAGGTACTCCTGCTGGCATGTTATGCCCCTTAACGAGTACACACCTATTAGTTAATGCTTTGTATGTTCATTGTAGACTGCTAGAAAAATGGATGGTGACCTTTCAAGCAAACCAGTGTGACAATCAGTACATACTGGTAATATTTATTCCTTCCCATTCTAGGTCATGTCCAGAAACATAAGCATGTATTTGAGTGTTTTGCTGAATGGGGGGCCCTGCTTACTTTTGGGTGTTTTTTAAATGAGAAAGCTCCTCTTGTGTTTGGATAGCACCTGACACAATGTATCCCCGACCCTGCTTGATGCCGATGGGAACTACTGCAATAATAAATAATCCACTAAAGGGGTTTGTGCATGCACGTGACTAAAATGTAGAAAGAGAGGCCCAGGACTGAATACAAGAATTGTTTGCTCTCTTGCAAAAGGATTAGTGTCTTGGGGTGACAAGTCATAGATCCGTGACCAACAACCATGGAAATCATGTTCTGACTGACTAATACCTACAGTGCTCTAAGTAGAGCAAATCCAATACTCTGGTCTTTGGCTTCCCATTATTAGGCATTACTTTATCACTGTTTTAATCAAGCCTTTCCTTGCAGGAGTGAGAGTGAAAGCTCTCAGCTATTTTATTTTGTCTCTAATTTTATTTCATTTTCCATTAAGTCCTAGGTTATTTTTTCCTAGTTTTTTTTTTTCTAATTTACCAGCTCCGCGTTGCAAGTCAAATACTCCTAATAGCCCACTCTGATTTATAGTCTGGGGTTCTGCTAGAAATAGCAAATGATTAGTGATTCCACTAAAGAACACCAATTGCTCTTACTAGAGTGTTTGGGTCATTCCTGTTAAATGAGCAGAAGAAACACAAGTAAGCAATTGTAGCTAAACATTCAGTCAGGAAAACAGGGTGAAACCTAAAAGGGCCCTTTAATGCTATTATACTGGATGCAACAGTAAATAAATAAAAATAAAATAAATTGGAGATATACCTATCTCCTAGAACTAGAAGGGACCTTGAAAGGTCATTGAGTCCAGCCCCTGCCTCCACTAGCAGGACCAAGTACTGATGCATGCCCCAGATTCCTAAGTGGCTCCTTCAAGGATTGAATTCACAGCCCTGGATTGAGCAGGCCAATACTCAAATCACTGAGCTATCCCTCTCCCTTGCACTGTTGCTTTTTTGGTTCATACCATCACTTGATTTGGGGATACATTGTGCCTAATCCTAAACAGGCAGAACAGGGGAATAGGAGGGAATCTAACTTCCCTTCCTCTCTCTCACTCAGATGTTTGGAGAACAGTCAATGCAGGAAGCCTGATGCTCCCTGGGATGGTAAGTAGGCAGAGCCTTTAAAGACGCCTAAAACTTTTATGTAGCACTGAATCCTGGTATGATAATTCACCTGGCTTTATAACAATGTAGTCCTCTCTTTAGCTAGTAACTCCACAGAGCATCAAGGTAGAAGGGTGAGCTTGGTATTTGCATCTAAATTCAAATGTGAAAAGCACTGCACTTGTAGGGCTCATTCCATCTATTTGGTATGTGGGTGCTGCAAGTTTCCCCACAGTCCAATATGTGAGTGCTGGGACAGAGGTAACATCGGAGTTCTTGTGGATTTAGAGGTTCTATCATGAGCTGCTGCTACTCCAGCCACTAAGAGGTTAACAGAGAGCCTCACTGTCTCTTCGGTTGAGGCTAATTGCTGAGCTCCTGACAGCCAGGTGGATAAAAAGGCTGCAACTTGGAGGACAAGATTAGCTGCCGGAGGAGTCATGGGTTTATTGAGAAGGGACTCATTCTGCAACAAATTGGCAAAAAGCTGCACAGGACGTTGCACTTCCAGAGTGGGAGGTTCAGCATGAGAGTCTGGGGAAAGCCTCCAGGAGAGTTAAGATCGGAAGCACCAAGGGATTGCAAGCAACCTGTTTCAGCTTCTTCATACAGGCTCTCTGGAGTGTAACCTATTATGTTCACAGCATGCAAACAGAGCAGTTAGATAAAATACTCTTTTGGGAAGGTTGCAGCATATCACTAATTTATTGCTTGCAATCCAGAACCTTAGCCCACAAAAACCAAACACCAGAGAAAGACAAATCAGCCTGATCCCTAAAGCAAAGATGCGCAACTCACCCCATTTTGCTTTAGGCTGCCTATTTGCAGACTGACCGCTGAAATCCCCTATCACAAACTTCCCTACAGAGTCTCTTTGCCTGCAAGCAGGACCAGGAAAAACAGCGAGAATGTAAAGGGATAGCATATAATTTCAACAGTTTTCAATATACCACAGAAACCCAAGGAGTGGTGAGCCTGGCTTCTCCTACCATCCTCAACAGAGGCAAGAGTAAGGACTTTGGAACAAAGGGGTCAGGACCCTATGAGGTCCTGAGATTGTCAACTTTTTGCTAGGGTCATTAGTCTCTTGTTCCACCAGACTCTTTATTGCTTTGAAAGTGGAGACACAACTAGTGACAGGGCTGGAGTAGTAACAGGAAACCACTAGACATAGAACTAAATTATTATTGGTGGGATGGGGTGAAACTGAGACTTCCTGAAGCACTGAGAAAAAGTGTCAGCTGGTGTGGGCAGCCCTGGATGGTTTCCCACCACCTCATGGATTTCCTGCACAAAATAAGCTTTGTTGCTATTGGATCAGATACTGATGTTGCTTGGGGAACTTCACGGTGTATATTTTGGGGTTGTTGTTTCAGTTGTAACCTTGGTCAAAAACATATTGATGGAAAATCCTGACCAGCTTGATTTTGTTCTGTTATATTCTAAATAGGCTTTTCTACTGCATTCAGCACCGTCGTATCTGAGCACCTGCTAGCACTGTATTAAGCAACATGACTAACATCCTCACATTAAGTGCCTTGCAGAATCACCTAGAAATTGTTATGTTAAAAACTGTATTTACCATGTGACCTTGCGTTCACTTGGACACATGAATAACTTTATTCACATCAGTAATTCTGTTGAAGTCAATCAATTGGATGCTCGACATGAGTAAAATTATGCATATTGAATAGAGGTGTTTGCCAGATCAGGGCCTGAGATTACAAATTTTGATTTGCTGCATCGGTACCTGAAAATATTTGAGAGTGCTATACTACTTGCTCAGCCCGCAAAGGAAAATACAAATCAATGGTTATATTTAATATGCAGTTGTCATGGTTTTTAAAAGCCAAACTTCAACACTCAAAATGGAAAACTCAAGATAATTCCCCCAGAACTTGGCTCATGTCCAGTGCCGAGACCAGAAGACAATGAGTCAGAAGATTTGGATACTAGTCTTGATGTTGTCACCGACTTGATTTGTGACCTTTGGCAAGTCATTTCACCAATCTGAGCCTTATTTTCCCCAGCTGGATGATCGATGATACTCCACTATCTTGTGTTAAGTGCTTTGAAAGCTATGGATGAAAAGCAACACGTAAAAGTGTTATTAAATATTATCATTTTATTTTATTATCAGTGAAAAAGCAGTATCAGTATCTGTGAAAAAGCAGTGTTGGGAGAGTGCATTAGGAATCTCTTCCCCATCATCAGACTAATGGAAGAGCAGGACAAAACACAGTTCCAATCTATTCTTCCACTGAGTGATTGACCATGAGGCCAGCTAATGTACCTGGGGGGGTTGCACAGCCCTGAGGAGGTGTGGCCAACAATTTCAGACCAGGGGCCTTAGCACACACCCTGCCCCACACACCTACCCTTGGCATGCGGTTGGGAGTAGAGGAAACACATTGCCCCATTAAGGAGCATTGCAGAATGCCACACCACCTGTCTGCCCATTCCCTTAGCCACCCTGGCCTTGCATGCTAGATGCGCTGCAGCTGTACATGGCTGCTCCCACTACACCTTCTACTCCCCAAAGCGCAGGTTGGAGTCTGGTTTCACCGTGTGGGGCTGTGCTTGTGAGGCACCCCTCTCCCTTAATCTCCAGATGAATCAGCGGAGATACACAGACGTCAGTGGGAAAGGTCCTGCAGGGAAATGGGCTAGCTTGTATTTGCTAGACAGCCAAAACTGGCATCAGACTAGAGAAAGACACAAAGCTTGCCCACCTGCGGTTAATAAATGCACTCATCCTTCGTTATCTTCTTCAACAGCTTCAGCCCCACAGGTGCAAGCGGAAAAATCAAAGGATTTGTGGTTTGGATGAAAAATAAAACTCTAAAGGCTATTAAAGCAGAAACATCCCCTAAGTTATCTCTCTGTTCATTAGGACACTATTTATAATAGCGCAGGCTATTCAGAGTGAAGAGACTGTCACCGTTTCTGTTAGAAGCCCCTGCTGTATACTATATTATTATAATAGATGGAAGGAGGACGACTAATGGTGCTTTGACTTTTAAGTGCTGACAGGTTATTTTTAAGAGTATAGACTCTTCTTTTCTTTATTATTTTTACTTGTATTTCAATAGCTCCTAGAGGCCCCAAATGAGACTGGGAGCCCATAGCTAGGTACTGAAGATCTTGCAATCAAAATAGACAAGACAGGTGAGAGGGAAAACTGAGGTGATGCGACTTGCCCAAGATCACACAGAAGATCAGTGAACAGAGCCCTCGTCTGTTGCCTCCTACTCTAATGTCCCACCCTGTACGCCAGAGTCTCTCTCTCTCCTTAGGGGCTCCTTCTAGCTTCCATTTGACCTGACACACAGCATGTATTATATATGGTTAACACTGGGGGTTCTTTTCTTTATGAGAATGGGGAAAAAACAGGACATTTTCTGTGATGATTAAAAAGTAACAGTTTTCAACAAAGAAATGTTTCCTTTCCAGAGCTGAAGGTGAATAAAGGGGGAAAAAGTTGAAAAAGCCCCTGACTGTGACAGATTCTAAACTGCCAGCTGCGAACCAGCTTTATTCTTACAATTCTATCATTCAGCTAAAAACTTTGCAATTATTTACCTCTTGTATTATGTGTTCATCATTAGGGCTTAGTCCTGTTTAGAACAATTACAGCTCTTTCATAGGATTATTTTTCTTGTATCTTTCAGCCCTGCATACCTGCAGTCTCTCACTTCTCTGCACAGTACCGGTCTTTATTCTTTTCAAATATCAGAGGGGGTAGCTGTGTTAGTCTGGATCTGTAAAAAGCAACAAAGAGTCCTGTGGCACCTTATAGACTAACAGACGTATTGGAGCATGAGCTTTCGTGGGTTAATACCCACTTCGTCAGACGCATGTTTTCAAATTACCTTTCGGTAACCATCACGCGCAAAGTTGCCACACTTAAGAATGATTATTTTCCCCTTCAGAGACTTGCAGGGTATTTATACTCAGAACATTAAAACCCCAGTCTTCCCTTTTTATCAGACACCCATTAAATGCAGCTTAAACTAGACATAGACATGAGCCATAAAGCTCAACTCTAGAGAGAGAGAATGGTCCAGGAGTTAGTATGCTAGCTTAGGACCCAAAAGAGTTGCTTTCAGTTCCCAGTTCTGCCACAGACTTATTGTGTGGTCTTGGGCAAGTCATTTAGTCTCTCTGTGTCTCAGTACCCCAGCTGTAAAGAGGACAATAGCACTGGTCTCACTCATGGGGGTGTTGTGAGGGTAAATACATTAAAGATTGTGAGATGCTCAGATTATATAGCAATGAGGACTATATAAGTACACAAGATAGCTAGATAGATCTGATTTTTCCCAAATGCGAGGAGTTTGCATCTGAGCAAAGGGTGGAAGTAATATGGATTTTTATTAGAGCTGTACCTAAAAGCCCCAGATGGGATTGAGTCCTTATGGTAAAATAAATGACAGGCCCTGCCTCAAAGAACCACGGATAAACCAGAACAGTTGCATGTAAAATACAACAGGGGAAGCCTTGGGTGACAGTAATAGAAACACATGGTTGCATATTTCCTTTCCCACACATTGCATATTTCAGCCTAGAGATTTTCTTAAAACACGTAATTGTGAAGGTCATAACTTAAATAGCATTGGGTTCAAGAACTGGCCTCCAAACATTTAAAGACATATTCATGATACTTGCAAATCATGAGTCCAGGCTTACCACATATTAGAGCTAGTCAAGGAGCTTTAGATGATTCTTACTGTAATGTTTGTGTTCCACTGCCCTCTTCTGGATAGAATCAGAACTACTCAACTGTGTGTCAGACTCTGTACTGATAACAGCACTTCTCCTTCCATTCAAGCTGTGGGAGCTATTGGTTTTGAAGCAGAAGGATCTGAGCTCCATCTTGCTGTTGCATTTGCAATTGTGAATGGCAAATGTGTGCATCCTGGTGACAACTGGGACTCAGTAAAATTGGGAAAGAGGTTAGAGGTGGAAAGCCAAGTGTAAAAAAAAGAATCTGTAAGGGGACATTGTGGTTACCTAGTTAACAGAATTTGTAGAATATGAGAGTTAGAGTAAGGGGCATCTGGCAACAAGAATCATGATAATTAAGCCTCTCTGAACCTATATACCATAATTAAGCCTTTATGAACTCATATACCCACTGAGATGCCACTGGTATCTAAGTAACTCCTGCAATCTTAGTATTTCATTTTAGCCATAGTTATTATAATGACCAAACCCCAAAATAACTGCAATCTGGAAATACTTCTGGCCACTTGATCTTTTTTTTTAGCACTCACATTCATCAGTATTACTGCATACAAATGTGACTCATTATTGCAATCATCTGCTTCAGAATGAAGTCATTTGTTAAGTGTTCCACATGAGGAATATTATTTCTATTGCACATTCCCTTCAGTTGTCTGAGGCCAAAATTTCCTTCTTTTATCTATGTGAGATAATAAAATCAATTGGATTCCACCATTGTTTAAAAATAGGGAGCTTAAATATTTCAAGAGAAGCTGGTCTAAAATAAGGATAGGAAAACAATTCTCCCAGACTTCAATTTCTTGCTTGGCTGCACAACAATTTTCTACCACCTATGGTCTCTGTAGATTCAGCTGGAATTCAGCCAAGATGGATCCTCTTACAGCAACATTTACGTCCATCTTTGAAAGACTTGACACCAATCATGGTTCTGGTGGTGAACAATCTTTCAAATTCTTCCTTTGGCCTTTTCTACGCACAACTCTATCCAATAAAATTAAACCAATGCAAACACTCTTCAGTTTATGAATGGCAAGTTTAGGTTAGACCTTAAACCTGTTCATGATCAATGTAAGCTAACCAAAATAAACTTTGGTTTAAACTGTGTGTCCTCTTGCAATGGTTCAGCTACATAAATTTAAAATCTCATGCTACGTTTAACCAGGAATCTGGGTCTAAGTTAGCTCTTCCTTTGAATTCCACTCCTGATAGTACCTATTGTTTCAGACTAAGTAGACTTAGATCTCACCCCTCCCTTATTTTTTTCCTTTTCCTTTGTCAGCTAGTTAACTGCATTTTGAGCATAGCTTTGATTTAGGGGCTATAGTCGACAAGCAGGGATAAAATAATACATCACATGAACAGTGCAGTTCCGTGAAAACAGCTTGGGAATTAAAAGCAAAGATGTGAGGTCAATATTTTCAATAGCTGGGGCAGAGGCAAGGCAAGTCATGAGCTCCTGCTGGTGCTGACCACCCAGGAAATTTACATGTGATAGAGATTTATTTTTGACCATGTGCATAAATAGCATTATTTAGCTCTTTGACCTGATACCTTGTCTTTTTCTGGAATGTATCTTGGTGATCTTAGCTCATCTATCCTTCTGAGATCCTATAATTTTTATTCTATTATTTACTAGCAGTCTTTTAAATTATCCTTCCCACCTCGAGTGTTTAACAATTATTTTAATGCATTTGAGGACATTAGAAAGAGCTCTCCTGTTATTACATTACAGCCAGACCCAATTGACACCTTCTCCATTGAAATAAACAAAAAGGCTCCTAGGCTCAGATCCTCAAAGGTGTTAGGCACCTTAGTCTGGATGGTTGCAATGTAACACTACTTTATTATTTAAAATTCAGAACATTGACATCCAAAGACCAAAAACAGAGAGAGACAAAGCAGGCTACTCCACAGGGCAGAGAGGCACAATTCACCTCACCTTGCTTTAGACTGAAATCCATGGGAGTTAGGCACCTAAACATCTTTGAGGATCTGGGCCCCATTGACTTAATGGACTTTGTATAAGGCCCTATGGCTCAATTGTGCTTTAAAGGCACAGTCCTGCACTGGAAGGCTGTGCAGAAGGACTGACCTAGCAGGAGCTCCAGGAGGCAATGGGGCCTCATTTAAGATCCCTTTGATGCAAAGGAGAATCAGGCGCATTGTGTCTAAGGCTAGGTCTACACTGAGGGAATAGCATAGCAGAAGTTGGTGTATCTTAGGTCAATTTACCTGGCCTTGAGGAAAGTGGCGAGTCGACTGCTGCCACTCCCCCATCAACTCCACTTCCACCTCTTTCCATGGTGCAGTTCTGGAGTCAACAGCAGAGCAATCAGGGATCGATTTTATCGCGTCTATATTAGACGTGATAAATCGATCCCTGATAGATCAATCACTACCTGCCAATCCGGTTGGTAGTGTAGACGTACCCTAAATTATGGTAAGCTCTGGGGAGCATAGCTGCTGCCAGCCTTCCAAAAAACACAACATATGCTCTCTCCTTGTACACGTTCAGAGGCCATCCCCTTTTCACCATGCTTGTGAAGACTAATTCCAATGTTAGCACTAGCCTTGCAAAGGCATTTGTCTCCTTGAGGTTCAAAGATTACACTTATGCCCCACTTGGCTAAACAAGAAGTAGGACGGTGGACTTATAAGCTCTAAAATTTTACATTGTTTTGTATTTTGAGTGCAGTTATGTAACAAAAAAAATCTACATTTATAAGTTGCATTTTCACAGTACAGAGGTTGCACTACAGTATTTGTATGAGGTGAATTGCAAAATACTATTTCTTTTGTTTATCATTTTTACACTGCAAATATTTGTAATCCAAAATAATATAAAGTGAGCACTGTACACTTTACATTCTGTGTTCTAACTGAAATGAACATATTTGAACATGTAGAAAAACATCCAAAAATATTTAATACATTTCAGTTGGTATTCTAGTGTTTAACAGTATGATTAAAACTGCGATTAATTGCTATTAATTTTTAAAATCACAATTAATTTTTTGAGTTAATCATGTGAGTTAACTGCGCTTGATCGACAGCCTTAGTTCTGGGTTTTGACCCCCAAATGTTTGTGTTTTCCATTTGGTTTTCCAATTAAATGAAAAGTTTTGGAGGAAAGCAAACACTTTCACTTTCAGCATCCGATGAAGTGGGTATTCACCCACAAAGCTCATGCTCCAATACGTCTGTTAGTCTATAAGGTGCCACAGGACTTCTTGCTACTTTCAGCAATATTTGTTTGTTTAATCAAAACCACTGTTTCCTGTTTAAAAATAAAAAGAAGTTTACAGAACCTTTTCATTCAGCTCCACAATAACCTTTTATTTCTGAACCATATTTCTTTAATTTAAGTATAACAAAGGTACGTGCCTTGATTGAAGAGAAGGCCATCAATATGCATGTGAGTTATGCAAGTACAAAAGGCAGTCTGATCTTTTTAATTGAGCAAATTTTTTCCTACCCGGTCATAATTCAAAGCCAGCTGGATGGATTTGTTGAAATATTCACCCTAAAATTTTATAGTAGGGATGAGGTAAGCATATTTTTTTTCATGCCATCTCTCGCAAAACGTTTGTGTTATGAAGAAATGAAAAAAAAATGTTTTAAACAAAATAGGTCTCAGCCTATATTTATAGTGGTTGTGAGCTGTCTTTTACTTTGAAGGCTGAATTTAATATTTCTCAGGATAGGTGGAAGTGCACTAGCTACTGACTGCCTCAACAATTGTTAAAATATACAAATTTTACAAGTGCTAGATATTACTTTTTTCTTCTTTTGAAATATCACAACCTAGCTCTCTGCTCTTGCTTTGCTTTTTTAACTCTTTGCACTTCCCCCTGAAAGAGCTTGTACATTGGAAATGGCTTTCCACAATGCCTGTGTATAAATATTAAAGTCCAAGTCCCTTATTTTTAAATTATGGCAGAGAAATACACTGTTAGATAAAATTAGGCACCCAGACATGTGGGAAGCTGACAATCCAGTTTAGTTTTTAGGTGCAAAGATGCATGCCCATGTAGGCCTGGCATGCTCAAAAAATATAGTTTTGAAATCAATATGAAATTGAATAGGAAGCCATTGAGGTGATGCATTCCCAAGACCTGGTATGAGTCAAAAATCTAGCAGCTGAACTTTGTACTTACAAGGAGACTACAGGGATACAGATTTGTGGTGGGAGCGGAGGACGGGGAGGACAGAAATCAATACATGAGCTGAGGTTTCAATATCATTATAAAACAGAGGCAAAAACAAGTAATCTGCCCTAGATATATTTTAAAGGGTCCAACCCCCTCAAATTTTGAATATTGATACTGTTTGAAAGGAACTTAGATAAAAAAAAATCAAATCAAAGCATTCCTAAGGTTTCCATTTAAACAATCAGGGTCTGGTTTTCTGAAAAAGTTGGCATGCCCGAAAAGGATGTAAAACTGTTTTGTGCAACAGTTGTGCAAGCAACTCAAGTATTTGCATATGCAAATACACAGATATGTCTTCAATTTTCAAAAGAACTTAATGGAGTCAGGTACAAAACTCCCATGGGAATATAAGCATCTAATTCTCTTTAGGCTCTTTTAAAGTAACATCAGTCTCAAAGCAGAATTTGTCACTTGTGCCTGAAAATAGCCAGTTTCTATATGCATTAATGATATCTTTATCGCAGATTATATGAAAAAATGTTCACTAACAAAGGCATTTCTGCTCTTGACTGTTTGAAAAATCAGGAACCTAGTCATTATTTCCAATTTATTGAAATTAAGAGCCATGTCAACTTGGAAGTATGCCGCATGGAGAACTGCCAGTGCAATTTAGAAGCAATAAGGTGGGTGAGGGATCAACTTCAGCTGGTGAAAGAGACAAGTTTTTGAACTACACAGAGCTCTTCTTCTGGTTTTTAGTGAATGGAATCTAGTCAATGTACAAGTAAACCTACATATTTTACTTGCTTTTTACAAAACGGCTAGCTCCACTAAACTTACCCATTTCATCCTTTTGACTTGATAGAATGTGCCTACTCAAAATTCTAGGCATACAAATAAATAATATCAGAATAAAAAGATGGGAAACCAGTTAAGTGAGGTATTTGGGAGGGCATACTTTGTTGGGAGGTTTGAATTAAATTATTTGTTCCTCATATTTTTGTTATTGTAAGGGTATTGTGGACATGGGGCACCTGGACCTTGGGCCTACCACTTTTCCATTACAGAGAAATAGTAATTAAAAATAAATATATAAAATGAACACACACATTCTATCAATTCAGTCCACAAAACTCTTCCCAAATCCTCACTAGACAATTCATTCCTATTAACCAATCCACTACAAATAGAATTCTCAACCTGCTCATAAACCTTGAACTCTCCCTTTTAAGGAATATACAAGCCATACCACATGCCCTGGAAGGTCAACCAAACTAGACTAGAATTTTGAAAGGAACCTAGGAATTAGTGGGTCAGATTCCATTGAACTCCTATGTCTATGCCAGTCCTAGCCTATAACAACGTTTTACTTAGGGCTTGTCTATATGGGGACACTCAGGAATATTAATCCAAATTAACGAAAGCTGTGAATTTAAAGTGGATTAGATAAATTGCAGTACATTTCTTTGGAAGTGAACTAAACTAAAACCGAATTGAAGACACTAATTCTGAATGGGAGAATCCATAATGCTGTTAACAAATCCACTTTAAATTCACACCTTTAGTTAATTCAGATTAATTTTTCTGAGTGTCCATGTGTCAGCAAACCATTAAATGGTAAACTCTTTGGGAGGGGGACCATCTTTTTGTCTGTGTTCATCAAACGTCTGACATGAGGGGGACCAAATCCATGTCTAGGACTCGTAAGCACTGTGGTAATAATAAAAGCTCTGTAGTATTACAGTTAGAAACTGTATTCATAGGTTAATAGATTCTAAGGCAAGAAGGGACCATTGTGATCATCTAGTCTGACCTCCTGTATAACACAGGTCATAAGACTTCCCCCAAAAAATTCCTAGAGCAGATCTTTTAGAAAAACATCCAATCTTGATGTAAAAATAATCAATGTGTGGATTACAGGTGGACAAACAATGTATTTTGGGGATTTGCTGGAAATTCAGAAAAATAAAATAATTTTGAGTTGAAAACCAAATCTTTTCAAAATGTTCAGTAACTTCAGTATTTGAAAAAAAAAGAAAATCATTTTGGGTCAAGGTTTCAGAGTGCTTGCCGTGGTAGTCTGTATCAGCAAAAACAATGAGGAGTCCTTGTGGCACCTTAGAGACTAACCAATTTATTTGGGCACAAGCTTTCGTGGGCTAAAACCCACTTCATCAGATGCGTGGAGTGGAAAATCCACTAGGCAGATATAAATATTCAGCACATGAAAGGATGGGACTTGTCTTACCAAGTGTGTGGGGGTGGTCAATGCTAATGAGGCCAGTTCAGTTAGGATGGATGCGGCCCGTTCCCAACAGTTGACAAGAAGGGGTGAATATCAACAGAGGGAAAATTACTTTATTGAAGTGCTAACGAGGCCAATTCAATTATGGTGGATATAATGTATTTTCCACTCCATGCGTCTGATGAAGTGGGTTATAGCCCATAAAAGCTTATGCCCAAATAAATTTGTTAGTCTCCATGGTGCTTCAAGGACTCCTTTTTATTTTGGGTCAATTTAACCCTTTTGTTTGATCCAAAACATTTTGTTTTGTATTGAGCAGTTAATATTATTTATTCCTGTATAGTTAAGTTAAAGGAATTTTGAAACAGAAGTGTTTTTGTAGCTGTGTTGGTCCCAGGATATTAGAGAGACAGGATGGATGAGGCAATCCCTTTTATTCGACCAACTCCTGTTGGTGAGACAGACAAGATTTTGAGCTACATAAACCTCTTCTTCATATCTGGGAAAGCTACTTCCAGCAGCCCAGCAAAATACAAGATGGCTCTGTGTGGCTCGAAAGCTTGTCTCTCTCACTAACAGAAGATGGTCCAATAAAAGATATATCAGCCACCTTGTCTCTCTAATTTTGAAACAAACTCATTTCTAATGGAAAAAATCAAATCTTTTCATTTTGAAAATGTTGAAACACAATGTTTCAGTGTTATTGGACTGTTTGTATTCAACTGAAACAATTTGGTGAAATCAGCATGAATTCACAAAATGTTTTGGTGTTGCCAAATTTGAATTTTTCACCAAAAAATCATTTGTAAAAATTTCCCCCCAGCTCTAACGTGGACACAAATGGTATGCCCCCACTTGGAGCTCGGGTGCGTGACTCTCAGTTCAACCAGACATACTCATGTTAGCTCTCATCAAGCTAGCATCCTAAAAATAGTGGAGCTGTGGTAGCACAGGGTCCAGGGAAGTTTGTACTCAGGATGGCCAGCCACTCCTGCCACTTCCACTGGTTCTTGTTTTATGAGAAAGGAGTAAATAACACTTCCCTTTTCAGTTTCTCCAGATCTTTCATGATATTATAGCCCTCTATCATATCACCCATTGGTTGTCTCCTTTCTAAGATGAACAGTCCCAGTTTTTTAAATCTCTCCTCATATGGAAACTGTTCCATAACCCTAACCATTTTTGTATAGTGGCATTATGACATCTTCTGTCTTATTACCTAACCCTTTTCCTAATGGTTCCTAATATTATGTTAGCTTCTTTGACTGCTGTTGCACACTGAGCTGATGTTTTCAGATGCATCCATGATGATTCCAAGATCTCTTTCTCGAGCGGAAACAGCTAATTTAGACCCCATCATTTAGGCATGTATAGTTGAGATTATATTTTCCAATGTGCATTACTTTACATTTATCAACAGTAAAATTCATCTGCCATATTTTTGCCCCGTCACTCAGGTTGAGCACTCCCTTTGTAACTCTTCACAGTCAGTTTTGGATTTAACTAACTTGAGTAATTGTGTATTATCTGCAAATGTTGCCACCTCACTGTTTTTCCAGATCATTTTTGAGTATGTTGAACAGCACTGGTCCCAGTACAAATCCCCAGTTATTCCTACCCTTTGTTTCCTTTCTTTCAACCAGTTACTGATCCAATGAGAGACCCTTACCTCTTAACCCATGACTGCTTATGAGCCTTTGGTGATGGACCTTGTCAAAGAGTATCTTGTTCAGTAGCATTCCACTGTTGCTGGGGCATGTTGTGAGGATAAATGCATTAAAGATTGCCAGATACTACACTAATGGGGGCCATATAAATACCACAGATAGAGAGTAACCAGCTGGCCAGATGAAACTCCATTTCCACAGTCAAGCTTTGCACAGCTTGCTATCATTCCCAACAACAGTCTATTTGCTTAGATTAGAGCAGTGGGGACAAAAAACTTAACTCGTTTCAGAACTGAGCTTGATAATTTTATGGAGGGATGGTTTGATGAGATTGCCTACAATGGCATGTGGCCCTTCTGTGACTGTTAGTAGCAAATATCTCCAATGGCCAGAGATGACACACTAGATGGGGGTGGGATCTGAGTTACAACCGTGAAGTCTTTCCCAGGTGTCTGGCTGGGGAGGTCTTGCCTACATGCTCAGGGTCTAACTGATCACCATATTTGGGGTTCAGAAGGAATTTTCTCCCAGCTCAAATTGGTAGAGACCCTGGGAGTTTTTTGCCTTCCTCTGCAGTGTGGGTCATGGGTGGTTTGAATTAGAGTAAATGGTGGACTCTCTCTAACTTGGTACTTTAAATCATAATTTGAGGACTTCAGTGACTCAGCCAGAGGTTATGGGTCTATTACAGGAGTGGGTACGTGAGGTTCTGTGGCCTGCGATGTGGAGACGACCGGCTTACATGGTCATAAGGGTCTGTTCTGGCCTTAAAGTCTCTGAGATGAAAAATATCTTTTTGTCGTGAACTCCATCCCTTCCATCTTTTCTCTATACTCTTGTGTTGCAAATGGTAGGGAGGCAAAATGAAATCTGCTATTTGCATCTTGATTTTCTGGAATGTAGGGTTTGTTTGTATATTAATGTTTCACTTTCTACAACTGATATTCATGTTATTTTAAAAGTCAATATCTAAGTGGCATTTTTACTAAGAATTATAATTTTTATTATTATTAGTAAAACTAGCCTGATTCACATGGCAGAGGAACATAACCAGAAAGAGGATTAGACTTTATACAGCATAAACCTCTATATGGCACAGAGCATCTGCTTGAGTCAAATAAAACCTATAGCCATGTAACGTTTCTCTTAATGCAGTAAAATGGCATAACTATTTATATTAAAGCTGTGCTCTGGTCAAAAAAACAAACAAACAAACAAGTATTCACCATTTATCAGGATTTTAGCCTAGTAAATTATTTGTCACCCTAACCAGAGTTCACTCAGCACCGCCAACATCTCATATTGTCTGTTTAAAGAGAACCTGCCTTTCTCAACTAATGTTAGAAAGAATGACACCTAATAAAGTATGCATTTATATACCACTATTGTATGCTACCCTGATACTTTACGAATCACTTATGTACAGGAATCATTTTAGTGGTCATTGAAAAGAAGCCACCTCTAGGGTGGAGCGTGGCAGCTGTTTACACAGCAAAGAATGGTATACAAGAAGAATACCACATCCATGTGAAACTGCATGGGAAAATTGGTAAATCAGACATGTGCCAAATCAGAACTTGGCTAAGTTATTGGTGCAAATACCCCATCTCTGCTAAAAAGTGCCATACATTCTTTAATGACCACAAATCATCTAGGGCCTTGAATTTACATTGTACCTAAGGTCCACACCTTCAGACACCTAGCACATATTATCAGCATGCTTGGGCATTGATTCAATAGTGAGTCAATCAGTTAGCTGGGAAAATACTGTTCAATTTCCATACATAAATAGCAAAACATATACTTGCCATCTAAAGGCCCTGGGTGAAATTCTGTCCCCATTGAACTCCAAAGGAATATTTCCATTCAGAAACTCCACAGACTTAAATGAGGAGAGGATGTTATTCAAGGTGTTTGGCACCCAGCAGCCTCCATTGTTCCTTTAGCACAAATCCCAGATACTCCAGTCCCTGGAAAGATTTTAGGAGTATGGGAATAGAGTGCCACTATTTTTTCCCCAGTCTCACCTTTGGGTCCAATTTTAGTTAATTTATGAGGTCTGATGAAATGACAGCTGAGAATATGTGGCCACAAACAGTGTCTTGCAATGAGTTGAGAATGGATGTTTGAGAGAAGAACTGGAGTTAAATTATGGGAACGTTAATAGTGCCTGAATGGATATATGATTGGTGAGCATTTAACTAGATATATCAAAAGATCTGGTCCACAACCACTAGGGTTAGATGACCCTATAACAAAGTATTATTGAAGAGGCAAGTTGATTCGGATTGTACAAGAACAACAGTTTTCTCTGTGCAAATGGAAATTGGGGAGGAGAGGAAAAAAGGAAGCAATTAGTTTTGAGTCTGGATGCAGTCATTGTTGTGGCTGAGAAAGTGCCTGCATTCCTCTCATTTACTTACTGTCACATCTTAAAAGACAAACTTATGTGTAGCACATTATTAATAGACTTGGAAGGTAGGAAGAGTAGGATTGTCTTCAACTGAAGTAATTAGAGCACAAAAGTAAGCAATCTCCAAGGGCCTGCCTGTAATTAACTAGTTGATCTTATCACATTGGTAATGTATCTCTAATTTGGACCACTTTCAGCCTAATGAACCAATCATGGGATTTGAGTGCCAGATTAACAGATCTAACAGTATAGGCTGATGCAGTTTTTCCACACACACGGGGGAAGTAATTAACAATGTTAAAAAAAGAGTCTATATTTAGGACCTGCTTCCTCAACGGACTGGAAATTGAATGAGACAGGAACGTAGTTTTTTATTATTATTTCCTTTCTTTAACTTGCAGGTACTCCACAAGGAAGAACCCACAATGAGAAGAAAACAACATTTCACCAGCACCATTGCTAGCTCTTCCACTGCTTTCACCTGTGAGTGGCCCTGCCAAATAGGCATTCGGATCCTGGAGGCTTCCATCCAGGCCTTGGTCATAACTTGCCAGGAATGCGGCCTACATGTCCCCACAGATGAAAGCCAGGCAGAGGGAACCACCCGCTGTGAGAAGTCCCTCAGGAAACAGGAAAGAGAACTGCAGGTAGGGCCAGCCTTAGGGAAATTAGTGCCCTGGGCTAACTTGTATTTGGATGTCCTTGGTCTTCACTGCCACTTCACCACTTCCTCATTGCCCTGGCCCCTGCTGCCTCTCCGGGCTCCCCTCAGTGGATCAGCAGCCTAAGGGGAGGTGCAGCGACAGGAGGGTACCAGAAAACTGTGGTGGCAGGAGAACATGGTGACCTGAGAGCTCCAGAAAGGGGTGAGGTCACTGGAAGAGGATACATAGAATCTCACTGGTGTGAGGATGCAGTGGGGGAGTGACATGGGGTCTCCAGAAGGGAAGAGCTCTCCCACACTCAGATAGTGAGCATCCTCAATATTCAAGTGTCCCTTGCCAGTCCCAGGGAAGGTGGGTTATTGTGAGGGGGGAAAGGTTAATATGCAAATGCTCCAGCGCACTGGAGGTATCTAGGGTGGGTGGTGATGGTGAAAGGTTCATTCCTGTATTATCTCCAAATCCCTGCACTGTCACCTCTTTTGGGATTATCAGGAAAAAGTGGGAGCCCCTGAGAGCAGGGGGGCATGGAGAAATGAGGGGTCAGGGAGGACTTCTCAGGATATCCAACAAGACTTTGAACTGGGGAGCATGGGAAGGGGGCTGGACATTTCAACATCCCCCATTGGAATCTTCTAGTCAGGAAAGAAAGTCCCTCCCTGCAGCTTTCTATACAGTCCAGTGTTACAAAAGATGTGTGCATCAGACCCCTTCCCTGACTACCCTGCATTGCTGTCAGTGAAATGGCCCTGGCGATCAACCAGTGCCTGCAAGAACATGGAGAAGTAGCCTCTTCAGTTGATGTACTCCGTGTCAAGATGGTCAAGGGCCAAAACTGGGACATGCATTCCATCTACCACCCCACCACGTTAGGGAATCCCATTGCCTCAAAGCCATCAATGATTTCCTGCGCATTATCAAGACTCACAGTCCTTCATAGCAGGAGGCAGTTAATAGCCCTGCACACTTGCATCACCGCAATCCTCACAGTGGACTTTGCCACCAGTCAGATGTAAATCAGTTTGGGGTTGGAGTCTGGATTGCCAGCTTGCACACAACAAATCACCAAGTGCTTTTCCACAGTAAGGGTCGCTCTCATTCTGGTATCCTTGCACTGCAGTGCTGGAGTGAACTCCAAACACAGTTCCATGAAGGTGGATTTGTGCATCCAAAAGTTCTGCAGCCATTGTTCATCATCAGGATGCAATCCCACCATTCAGTGCTTGTTTCCCTAGCCCAGTACCAATGATCCATTGTGGCACGCTGATCCATGAATGCCAACACTGATCTTGAATTATTTGTTTCCAAGGCAGACAACAGGACATGCATCACTAATTCACTTTGTTTTGCAGCTCATGAAATTCTGAGGCTGATCACCAGACTGGTGATCAGCTCAAGATCCATGCTGTCAGGCAGTGTTGGTGGGCATATAGTTTACAAGGGCAGTTGAAAAATGGTGTAAAATGAAGTAGGAAGCCCATTGACTCATGGGACAGAAATAACTGCATCATGGGATGGTGAGCACATCCCCATGATGCACCACGATCTGTTCCCAGAGCTCTGAGCAGCAGGGGGGAGTCAGAGGGTGGTGAGTTGCCCAGTGGAATAGCTACCCAAAATGAAATGCTCTCGCTGCTGATGCAAGAGAAATCTCTGTGGACATGCGCTTCCAACACAAGGGGTGGCGTGTGGATGTGCACAGCCACTGTTATTAAAGAGATTTATGATCATCTACGCATCTGAAGTTGACTTAACTCTCTAGTAGAGACATGGCCTTCAACTTATTAAAATTGGCAGGTCCTGTTTGAAATAAATCCTAGAGTACTTAAGGAACCAGCTGAAGCAATTTTGGAACCATTAGCAGTTATCGTTGAGAACTTATGGAGAACTAGTGAGGTCCCAGAGGAATGCAGAAGGGCAAACATAATAACTATCTTTAAAAAGAGGAACAAAGAGGACCCAGGAAATTATATACCAATCAGTCTAATTTTGATACCTGGAAACATATTGGCAAAAAAAATCAATCAATCATTTAAGCACCTAGTGCATAATAGGTTTATAAGAAATAGCCAGCATGGATTTATCAAGACCAAATCATGCCACAGCAGTTTCCTTCTTTGACAGGCTTACTGGTCCAATGAATAAGGAGGAGCAGTAGACATGATATATCCAAGGCTGGACTTATGGGTGGGATACGTGGGCAACCTCCCAGGATACTGTGGTCCAGGGGGTCTAGTCAAGAAGTGGGGCAGGCCTGGACTGCGAGGCTGCAGAAGGGAGCTCAGGGCAATGGAGGGAGGCAGTGGGGCCTGAGGATGACAGAAGGGTGGAGAGCCTGGAGAGGCAGTGGGAGCCATGGGCACAAAAAATACAAGTTTTCCCAGGGCACCATTTTCCCCAAGGCTGTCCCTGGATACATCTTAATTTTTAGTAAGATTTTTGACCAAGTCCCAAATGACATTCTTATAAGCCAACCAGGAAATGTGGACTAACTGAAATTACATATAAGGTGGGTGCACAGCTGCTTGAAAGACAGTACTCAAAGAGTAGTTATCAATGGTCCACTCTCAAACTGGGAGGATGTATGCAGCATGATCCTGCAGGAGTCAGTTCTGGATCTGGTTCTATTCAATATTTTCATTAATAACTTGGAAAATGGAGTAGAGACTATAGTTCTAAAATTTGTGGATGACACGAAGATGGGCGGGGTTGCAAGCACTTTGAACAACAATATTAAAATTTAAAATGACCTTTGCAAATTAGAGAATTGGTCTAAAATCAACAAAATAAAATTCAGTAAAGACAAGTGCAAAATACTACATGTAGGAAGGAAAAAATAAATGCACAACTGCAGAATGGGGAAGAACTAGCTATGTGTAAGTACAGCTGAAAAGAATTTTGGAATTATAGTGGTTCACAAACTGAATATGAGTCAATAGTGTTATGCCCTGGCAAAAAAGACCACCATTCTGGGGTTCATTATTAGAAGTGTTATATGTAAGACATGGGAGGGAATTTTCCCAGTCTATTCGACACTGGTGAGGACTGAGCTGGCGTATTGTGTCCCGTTCTGAGCACCTTTTTTTTTTTTTTTTTTTTTTACTTTTCCTAAAATGAGTCCAGAGAAAGCAATGTAAATGATAAAATGTTTAGAAAAACTTGACCTATGCAGAAAGGTTAAAAAAACTGGGCATATTTACAGTTGAGAAAAGACGACTTAAGATGGTAGGACCTGATAACAGTCTTCAAATATGTTAAATACGGTTATAAAGTGGATGGTGATTAATTGTTCTCCATGTCCATTGAAGGCAGGACAAGTAGTAATAGTTTAATCTGCAGCAAGGGAGATTTAGGTTAGATACTTAGAAAGAAAAAGTGTTCTAACTATAAGAAGAGATACGAGAGGTAGTGGAATACCCATCATTAGCCATTTTTAAGAACAGGTTTGACAGACACCTGTTCGGGACGGTCAGGTTTAGTTGTTCCAGCCTTAGTGCAGGGGGCTAGACCTGATGACCTCTTGAGCTCCCTTCTAGCCGTACATTTCTATGATTCTGTGATGAGAGTTGAAAAGAAGTTGGGTGAGGGTGACTACAGATACCAACATCCTTTAAGCCGATAAATAACGTGTTGGGGAGGAGAAGGAGAAAAGCACTAAAAACAGTCAGTTAGCTAATCTGATGATGTGAAGAATGTAACTTGCATGACACCATATGAAATGACTAAATCGGGAGCATGACCATGACCACGACCACAAGTAAGCATGCACAGAAATGGAATGAATCAGACCGTAAACATTTTCAAAGCAAGAGAAAATTGTGGAGCAAGTGAATCAAATGGATTATCAATTTAAATACTGAAATCCCCCACACCGTGTTATTGTGCAATTTGAACATATCATCGCAAAATCAGAAAATTATGATATAAATAAACATAGGAGTTGGTCTGCTCAGAGCAGAGAAGCTGCTTTGGTGTCAGACAAAGCGGATGACTGAGTCGAGAGACGGTATTGCTTGAAAGAGTCGTGCTCCTTCCCAAAGACAAATCAACTAGGTGGTAAAAAAGATGCAAAGTTAATGCAGTGTAAGTGTTACTCATCAAATGTATAATGAGAAGTGCCTACTGTACCACTGCCACTTCACACCAGTTCGAAGTGAGTGCGTGACTCACAATTAGGCTGTCTGTTCTAAGAGCTCTGCTTGTGTGCGCATACTCAAACTCGGTTTCATCGCGTTAGCATGAGTAAACAGCAGCATAGCTGTAGCACAAGCAGTGGCAGAGGAGGCACAGCTGAGCTGTGCCATGTACACACCTAATGGGTTCAGGTGGGTTTGTGCTTGGCACAGCTCAAAGGTTCAGACCTGCCTCTGCTTCTACTATCAGTGATGAGAGCTAATGCAAGTGAGCATGAGCAGGGAAATCACACCCCAGAAAATAGTGTAGACGCAGCCTTACAATATGGCTGGCTGTCCCCTTCTAGTGGCTGGGGACCATATAGAGGTTTATGATGGGAATCTGCTACAGCTTTTGGGCCCGCAGGGTTGGGTCAGTAACAGGAGATTTTTAGATCGCAAGCTCCAGATTTGGATCTCCCTATCGCTAATGCACTGCAGATGGAAACTGCCACCAGATCAGCAGGGCAGCATTTTACACTCACGTTGCACTGATGTGATGCTCCACTCCTGCAATTCTTTGTGCCTGGGCTGAAAGCTGCACCCATGTTGAGCCCCATTGATCCATGGGTTCAGCTGTTTGCCTGCCTGGATCAAGGAGGCTGAATTGGGAAAAAAAAAATAAGAATTTTGATCAACCTGAGATAAAATTCTAGGATTTTTTTCTTCATTTTCAGAGGTTTTTTTACTTTTTTCCCCCCACTTTTGTTTTAAATAAACTTAGGTAAACTGCCTAATGAAATGTCAATTTGAAATAAAAAAGTCAAAATGTTGGATTCTAGAAATGCCAAAACAAAAAATTTCCAGTAAGAATTTTTTCCAGTTGTAACTATTTGCCAAATTCACACAGTTTAGGTCAAATAGTTTATTTGCCAAAAAATGCACTTGCAGAAAGATACAAAACTATTTGTCCAAATACTGTCTCCCATCTCTGTCGGTAGTACCCAGTTTCCTCCTGTTGTGTGCTACGGGCACAGGGCAACCAATCTTCTCTTTAGCTGGGCAACATAGCTACAAAATGGCACCATTGTGCTATCTAGGCAGTTGCTGGTTTAGGCCTCCTGGCTCACCTTCCCAAAGCTCTAGCTTCCTTGCATTACTTCTACTCCAGCTCTCTCATACTTCCTGTCCTTCAATGGCTCTGGCCTCACAAATGACTCCTTTCCCTCCGGCTTGTGAAAAAAAACTAGAGATAAATGACAGGAAGACACTGAACTCTAATGAATAATAAAGCCAAGTAGGTGCAGCCTTTAAATTCCACCCATAGGGACCATCCCAATATTTAGGTGTTTGCCCCGCGTCCCGACCCATCTTTGGTCGGGACGCAATTTGTCCTGATATTTTGCTCCACCGGCAGCACTCGCCTTTTTTCCCCCTCCTCGCTGCTCTGCCGGCAGCACTCTGCTTCCTCCCCACTGCCACCCCTCACTGCTCCACCTGCAGCACTCGCTTTTTTTTTTGCACTCCACCAGACCCTCCCCCGACCCCATGTGTCCCGATATTTTCTCCCTCTCATCTGGTCACCTCACCCTACCTGGTTTGTCATTGGACTCACTGATGTTCAGTGGAATTCACTCTGCAGGGGAGAACATCCTCTTGTTACCTGGCGCTATCTGAACCCAAAGTTGTGTTAACTAGTCTCTATTTTCCCAAGCAATGTCAGGAAATAAATCAGTGGGGAACACAGCACCTCGGTCTGATAAATGATTGCTGCACACACGAATGCTTCCACTCAAAAATCCTTGTCTCTATTGAGTGCAAAGCACACACAAAAACAGAGCAATAGTCTAGCACCCCAGAAATAGGTAACCAAAGTCTGAAGCGGTGTCAAGTGGCAGCAGCAGGATTCCAGTGGCCAGCCTTTCTCCCAGCTGCTGGGGAGGTTGATGTCTCCTTGCTCATAAAAATTCCAAACTTTGCCCAGGCTTCTCCAAAGTGCATACACTAACTAAACTCTATGGGTAACTCAAAACAAAGCATAACTCAAAGTAACTGTCATAGTATCTTTCCCCAATCTGAACCTTAGAGTCCAAAAAATTGGGGTACCAGCATGAATTCCTCTAAGCTTAATTACCAGCTTAGATCTGATACACTGCCACCACCCAAAAATATATAGTGTTTTGGGGCACTCTGGTCCCCCCAAAAACCTTCCCTGGGGACCCCAAGACCCAAATTCCTTGAGTCTTACAACACAGGGGAATAAACCATTTCCCTCCCCTTCTCCTTTCTTCCTCCCAGATCTTTCCCGCCCTGGGTACACTAGGAGATCACCGTGATTCAAACTCCTTGAATCACAACACAGAGAAATCAGGGTGGTTCCCCCCTTTTCTCCCCCTCCCTTCTCCTTCCCTGTTAAGTACAGACTCAATTCCCTTGAGCCTCAACAAGGGGGAAAAAAAATCAAACAGGTCTTAAAAGCAAAACTTTTAATAAGAAAGAAAAAAAAAGTAAAAAAGTTATCTCTAATTTAGATGGTAAAAGTTACAGGGTCTTTCAGATTATAGACACTAGAAAGAAGCCTCCCCCCAGCAAAAATACAATTTAAAATACTTCCAGCAAACTACACATTTGCAAATACAGAAGTCAAAAGACTATAACTGCCTTTCTTACTAAATACTCACTATTCTGAATATAAGAGACTGTAGCAGGGAGATTGGCAAGAAACCTGGTTGCACATCTAGTCCCTTCCAGGACCCAGAGAGAACAAAGCAAAACCCAAAAAACACAAACAAAGGCTTCCCTCCACCAAGATTTTAAAGTATCTTGTTTCCTGATTGGTCCTCTGGTCAGGTGTTTTTGGTTCCCTGTGTTAACCCTTCACAGGTAAAAGAGACATTAACCCTTAACTATCTGTTTATGACAAACTCCTAATGGGCTGACCATTTCTCTAGCAACTGCAAAGAATTCATAATTTCTCCCTATCAGCAAAGCAGCTCTAGCAAAATAACTTACAGACAGAAGCACCCAGACCAAGGTCAGCTATTCACCCTCCCTTTTCACTCTCATGAATCTGTAACACTGCAGATGTGCAGTTGTTTGTCTGCCTAAACAAGGCCAAATTCTTCCTCACTAGATGGTGTCCCGGCTTCCAGCTTATGGTGGATAACTGCACTAAATGGCCGTGAGTTATGTCAAGTCTAGTTCTCTCATAGCACTATCACAAGCAATTAGGAAAGCCTGTTACAATGTTGTAGCACAAAGCTTGCTGTTGATCTCCCAGGGTGGAGAGGTATTCTCTGTATCAATCACCCTTGGTGACAGGTGTCAGTTTTTTGCATAGCTTCAAAAACTACCTGGGAACAAGAAGTCTGGTCCCATGGTGTTCTAATAGCCTCCTGAGCATGCTCTAATACCAGTGAAACCAGAACCCTTCAAGAAGCCCAGGACCATTTTGGCTACCGCTGTCAGATAAGAAGGCTCCAGGGGCCATGCCATACTGGAGGTTGGAGGGGGAGACATTTCTGATAGGACACACCAAGGAAAGAACGGTAAATTTGAAGATTATAGTTAGTTCAATACATGTAAGCCTCATAGGATGAACAAAAGAACATATCTGGCATACCCAATGATGAGGACAAAACCATGGCTTTCCTGGAGAAGCATCACCTGTAGCTGCAACCCAGATATCACAAAATAAATCAGGATGCAAGGATTCCATGAAATCGGGGGACAGCCATGGCACAGTGATATTCTGTGTAGTAAAAGTAAACAGATTTTAAATTGCAATAAACAAATCATTTATTAGGAATAGAGATGGATGTGCAAAGGTTGCCATATTCAAGGATAGAACTAGAGATCTACGGAGTTGAAATCTATAGCTTTAGTGTATCCTGAATGGATCATGTACAGAGGGGGACATGTAACATATACTGAACTGTGGGCTACAGAAGCAGCTCAGAAAGTTTTGTGATTTCTATTTTGTAGCCCTAAGGATTAATCTGCTGGTCTGTATAAATGTCTCTTATGAATTTAAGTATTTGATGTAATAGGCTTATAGATTTATATTAAGAATAAGTTTGGCTGTAATGCAAGAGACCTACAGGCCAAAATCCTGTATGTGACGCTAAGGTAACTTTAGCACATTTTGGGACCCTTACTCAGAAAAGTGATAAGACAAAATACCTACGCAGATGTCTGGAGACCTTTAACTGAACTAACAACAGTAAAGGGTGGAAAAAGGGGATTTTTGCCCACAAACCTAACAAGTACACCACAAATGCATACATACCTGTCATTCATACGCACATACATCCTGGCCTATGGGGCAGGTGTACCCTAACATTTATGTGAGGGAAAGATGAAATTTGGGCATAGGAAGAAGGATTTCCAACTAATGCCCTATAAAAAGGTGAGACAGCTCACCATTAGGCAGGCGATCCACCCATCTATCGCCTCCACCCTTATCTACGTATCGATGTCACCCATCTATGATGGCTATTCACTATTAATAGGCTGTAGTATTTCTTTTCAAAACTAAATGAAAAGGGATTCAGTTTTCCTTCTGCTTCATTTTAGTTAAAGCATATTATATATATATATATATATATATATATATATATATATATATATGCAGAGAGAGAGAGAGAGAAATTACAATGCAAACAATTTTGAAGTAACTTCCTCTGCCAAAGGTGTTAAAAAAGCCCAAGGTGCTGCTGCACCACAGTGTGAGTATCAATTAAGTCTGCAGCTTATAACAGTGTATTATCATAAATATATATCTTAAATTGTGATATTTGTAACTTTGTAATCCTGAACTGTTTTACTATTTGCTTACCATTTCATTGATTTTAATAAAAAGGTTTAATGACTATATTTGTCTCAGTGTAAGCTCCTGCCATAACCCTGAAGTTCCTTTTATAAACTCTGTGAAGCCTGATTCAGGATGAACTTTTATCTTCTGATCAAACATATTGGTGAGCCAAACCCCTACTAATTAATATCCAATAATTAAAGTTAATTTAATTTTATTAGATTAATTTTAAATTAAGTGGATAAATTACATCAACACTACTAACATACTCCAAATCAGGCTACAATTTGAAGGGATGGACAATTGGTTATGATAACTTTGGGGTTTTTTTACCCAGCGCAGTTTGCTTATTGGGTAGTAGTGAAATAAGGAACATCAAAACAATTTAGACAGCATCTTCTTTGAGGTCTTTTTACACCTTTTTTTTTTAAAGTAGGAATCAATGTTATACTTATTAAAAAGTTCAGCTTTCATTGATTGCAGAATACAGATATACACACTGATTATCCTGTGTTCTTGTCTTCCTTGAATTTCAAACAAGCCATGCCTCTGTATATCTTTTGGGCTTGAATGCAAATCATCTAATTAGATGGTCAGAGAAGTAGGATGTCTTATCAAGATTTCATCCTGACCTTTGACAGGCATTTCATCCTTCTTCTCCCAGGCCATTTCATATTCAAAGTCTTTTGGAGCTTGTTAAGGGCTTTCAGCCATCAGAATTTGATGTCTGCTTGAATTCTAACAAGATTTCTCCACACACAGAGCAGGACTGCGAGACAACTCCTAAGAGGGAGTGGGCAAGCTTTGACATTTCAAATTGGCTTCAGGAAGCTTGAAAATTCAGTTGGAGAACCATTACTTTTAGATACCTGAAGCCCAGGACAGACAAAATTGGCTTCAAATGTAAAAATAGAATCCTGAGATATGATAGCAGGGTGACTGGCTCCTATATAAATCACACTTAGTGCTCTGCTGGAGTCACAATGAATGAAGGAATAGACTTTGGGGAGATGAGATCAAGATTCTTTGGAGCTGAGTCAGTTACACTATGTACCTTTATACCACTATCAATATAAAGGTGCCTTACACCTGGAACCTGCCCCTTTAGAACATACCCTGTGAAAGGGGCCTCCCAATCAGGTGTGGAGGTTGCATAAGGGCTGCCTGGTTCCTGCATAAGGGATGGGACAGGGATGTAGTCAGGATGAACTACACTAACACTCCAGGGCCTTGTCTTCACTAGGATATAACAGATATATTCTTAACTGGTGTTAATTGATGTAAAATCCTCATGAAGACAAAATCAGTTTATAGTTTTCATCATTACCAAGTCAAGTTAAAGACTATGGGGGAACCTAACTCAAATTAAGCATATCCTCTCTCTTTTCCTAGTGAAGACACAGCTGAAAAGAGAAAGCATGAAAGGTGGATGGGAGAAACATGAGGCTGGGTGGGGGAGGCCGTGTAACAAAAATTGGCTAACAATTGGTCACCTATCAGACAGGCCGCTGTTCCGAGGGGGTACGGGGCCCAGAGTGGAAGTGACAAATCTGTCACTTCCAAGATTGCCCATGCCAGCCTGTGGGGCTCCTCAAAGTGCAGGGCCCAGAGAGGTCTTATGTGCCTAGGTGCCCTGCAGCCCTCTTGGGCAATTTAAGAGGGCTCCTGGCTGCTGCTGCTGCTGCTGCTAATGGGGTGGTGGCCAGGGCCCCCCAGGCACTTTTAAATTGTCGTCTATGCCCCCATTCCCTGTCAGCGGGCCTGCAGTTGGGGCAGTAACTGTACTTACTAACTGTCTAGTCAAGAAGAGCTAGCAGTTCCCTGTATGCCTCCTGACAGAGGGGAGTTTTGAGGAGTGATTTGAAGGAGGATGCAGTTCACCCAGATTTTGCTTCTCACTCTTTCAGAGAGGTTACACTCCCACAGATTACTTCCTTCTCTTTACACATGCCACTGATCTCCACACACATTGTCTGGTTCTGCCTTTGTCATATCTTTATTCCAACTCTTTTGAATTGGTTTGGCCTGCGCTTCCTTCCAGTGGTTCTTGTTCTGCCTCTCGGCTACATTAAAGAGCTCTTAGTAGCTAGTAATTTCTCCCTGTGAAGGTGCTGATACACTGCAAGCAAATCACTTCACAAATTTACTTTTGATCAGATAAAGAAACTGAGCTCTTGAAGTCGCTCACTAAGGCATTGTAGACTCCAGCTCGGGAATTGTTGTGGTTCTTTTCTGAACCCTCTTATTTTTCAAGATCTTCTTTTTAAATATGGACTCAAGAACTGTATGCAGTTTTCCAGTACTGGTCTCACATACACCCTTTATTTCAACTTCTGCTTCTTGGAATGGTGTCACGAGTTTTGGGGAGACTAGGCCCAGCATCCCCAGCTTCCTGTGGTTCACCATGACTCTTAGCCAGCCGGTAAAACAGAAGGTTTATTTAGACGACAGGAACACAGTCCAAAACAGGTCTTGCCGGTACAGACAACAGGACCCCTTTAGTTTGGTCCATCTGGGGACCCCAGGGAGGCCACAGCCCCATTGAGAAGCCCAAGCCCCATCGGGGCACCCATCTCTATTTTCCAAACTGCTCCAAACTGAAACTCCCTCCAGCCTCTCACTCAGCCTCCACCCGAATCCTTCCCCAGCCTTTGTGTCCTATGTCCAGTTTCCCAGGCAGAGGTGTTACTTGGCCTTCAACTCCCCTCCTGGGTTCTCATGTTACATGCTCAGGTATGCTCCCTTCCCCAATGCAGGCTGTTCCAGCAAAACTCCCCTGCAACCTTCCCAGGTTAATACTCCGCACTCAGCATTCACATAACACATCAAAGCAGCAAAGAATCCTGTGGCACCTTATAGACTAACAGACGTTTTGGAGCATGAGCTTTCGTGGGTGAATACCCACTTCTTCAGATGCATGTGGTGGAAATATCCAGGGGCAGGTATATATATGCTAGCAAGCAAGCTAGAGATAACGAGGTCAGTTCAATCAGGGAGGATGAAGCCCTGTTCTAGTAGTTGAGGTGTGAAAACCAAGAGAGGAGAAACTGGTTCTGTAGTTGGCAAGCCATTCACAGTCTTTGTTCAATCCTGAGCTGATGGTGTCAAATTTGCAGATGAACTGAAGCTCGGCAGTTTCTCTTTGAAGTCTGGTCCTGAAGTTTTTTTGCTGCAGGATGGCCACCTTAAGGTCTGGATGTGCAGGTCCTTGCCCACAGACAACTTGCCAACCTGAAACATATTCTCACCAGTAACTGCACACCGTACCATAATAACTCTAGCTCAGGAACCAATCCATGCAACAAACCTTGATGCCAACTCAGCCCACATATCTACACCAGCGACACTATCACAGGACCTAACCAGATCAGCCACACCATCACTAGTTCATTCACCTGCACATCCACCAATGTAATATACGCCATCATATGCCAGCAATTCCCCTCTGCTATGTACATCGGCCAAACTGGGCAGTCTCTACGGAAAAGGATAAATGGACACAAATCAGACATTAGGAATGGCAATATACAAAAACCTGTAGGAGAGCACTTCAACCTCCCTGGCCACACTATAGCAGACCTTAAGGTGGCCATCCTGCAGCAAAAAAACTTCAGGACCAGACTTCAAAGAGAAACTGCCGAGCTTCAGTTCATCTGCAAATTTGACACCATCAGCTCAGGCTTGAACAGAGACTGTGAATGGCTTGCCAGCTACAGAACCAGTTTCTCCTCTCTTGGTTTTCACACCTCAACTGCTAGAACAGGGCCTCATCCTCCCTGATTGAACTGACCTTGTTATCTCTAGCTTGCTTGCTAGCATATATATACCTGCCCCTGGAAATTTCCACCACATGCATCTGAAGAAGTGGGTATTCACTCACGAAAGCTCATGCTCCAAAACGTCTGTTAGTCTATAAGGTGCCACAGGATTCTTTGCTGCTTTTACAGATCCAGACTAACACGGCTACCCCTCTGATACGTAACACATCAAGAACATTCCCACTTCATCACAAATGGAAATTATACCATTCAGACTCACTTTAAAACTTATTTGCATATAAAGGAGTGTGGGAAAGGTAGGAGGAAGGGAGTCTGGGGACGTGTCTATATGACCATTTACTGCATGGCAAGCCAGTGTGTAAATCTACAGTGCTTCAGTATACTTTGCATTAAGTGGCCTTGTGGATCCTGCTGTTGTGCCCTGAAAGATCACTTATAAAATTTAGTGAGCATCAGCAGGGTCCATATGAACAATTAGTGCTCAGCATGCTGGAGCACTGTAGATTTACATTTCACCTTCTTGTGCAGTCAGTGTTTGTGTAGACATGCCTTAAGGGAAAGGGAGCCTAGCTCATCTCTGGCGGCTCAAAGGCTTAAATATTTTTGGGTTCCTCTGGCTAATTTTTTTTTGCAAATGATACACCCTGCTGAGTACAGAGATGAAGCTGAGGATATAGAATGCTTCAGTGGGCAGTATTCTGACCTATGCGACTGAAACATGGACCGTCACTGTTAAGATTAAAAAAAAGCTGGACACCATTCAGATGAAACATCTCTGAATGATCAAAAAGATAAATGGTATGAACTGAAGTGAAACGAAGGCCTCAATTTTCTAACTAAACAGGTCCTGCTCTCTCAAATGGTTGCCCAGTGCTCTGAGGTGGTATGGTCATCTGCTATGAATGCCTTCCTACTTCCCTGCAAGAATCATATTCAACTTTGACTCAAAATAAGGATGAAAGACCCCTTGGAAGATCTGAAACATCAGCTGAATGGTGTCAAAAGTTCTGTCCCCTTCATAGGCACCCTGCCCTTAAAGGCACCAGATCCGTCTCAGGACAGAACATCAAACAGATGCATAACATCTTCGGTGACCTCTACATTGTCCAAGCAACAGCATGAGAACTAACCTGGCTAATAAAACAGCATAACTGTAAAACTTGGGGCTAGATTGCAAGCTAAACTTCTCTGCCCTTGCAAGTAGCGGGTGGGGAGTGGGAGGAACCTTAAATCCACCCCACACACACTCAGCCATTGCACCAGCTAGTAGGACTGAACCAGTGTGAGGGTAAGGGGAATAGACCAGAAACAAGTTACTTGGGGAGGGGAGGGAATTATGGTTCTTTAAGCCTTTTTTTTCTTGGGGGTGCTTCTGCATTCACCCCACTCCTTACTATGGAGTGTGCCCACACAGCATGATTCACCCGTTAAGCAGCTTGTACAATTAATTGTTGTTATAATCTAGGGTACAGGTTAACTAAGAACAAAAATTACCTACAAATCTGGCCTGTGTTATCTGGTACAGCCATACACATCAGATAAAGTTTTGTTTTTATGTCTATGATTTGGTTCCCTGGAGTTCCATAGCAGTGCTGATGGGATGTTATCTGAAAGCCAGAGCAATTCTGACCACTACAAAAAGTAATGCAGATACAGTAGTGAATCAGGATGTTTCTCAGTTCATGACTGGAGTGAATTGGTTAGCGTTTGTAAAGCTCCCAACTGAACTGCTTATTGATTTTTTTTTTTATCAGAACAATCTAATCTCATCTATCCATCTTTGTCTCTCAGATCCTTTCACTGGTTTTCATTTCTCTTCACTCTTTCTTATTGCTGTCTCTTTCAGTGTCCCCAGGCCATTACTCTTCTTCACTTTCCAGCACCACTCCATACATTTTCCCATTTCTCTCTATACATTGAAATGTCAGGATAGATTGAGTATTTACTGTATATTCAATGGCAGCTCAGGAACCTGTCAGAAGGATAATTTCCTTTCCTAAATGTCTCCTTCCTCTTACATTGCTACAACTGTATAATGACATAAAATACCCCAGTGCCAGCTGCTCAGCGCCACCAACAAAATGAAGGTCCTTTACCTCCATCTTACTCAAACTCATTCCCTCCAAAGCAGTGACTACTGTCAGAGACAGGATCCTGGGCTAGATGGACCATTTGTCTGACCCAGCGTGGCTGTTCTTACGTAAGCTTCTACTGAGTATTGTCTTCTAGACCAGCCTGCACAACTCGTAAAGCAGCGCAGGCCACATTACTCCAAAGGAAACAGCTGAGGGCCAAAACTCCGTAGCCCCACAAAAACACCCCCCTCCAGGACCTCCCGGCCCACAGAAACACCCCACCCCAGCACCGCCTAGCCCTGCAGAAACAAACCCTCCTTCCCCAGCACAGCCCCACCAAAACAGCTGTGGGCCAAAAAGAAAGGTTGGGGGGAGGTGATACTTGATTTTAAATCAACCAGGGGTTCCCAGCTGAAGAGGTGGCTGGGAGCCCTCAGGAGCAAATTACAGGGCCCAGAGCTCCTGCTGCTGAGGGGAGCCAGAGCCCTTTAAATCCCAGCCCCAGCCCATTTGCTGGAGCTGCAGCCAGAATTCAAAGGGCTCTCGGCTGCCTTCAGCTGCCGGGGAGCCCTGAGCCCTTTAAATCTCAGCTGTCGCCGGGAATCTCTGTGGGCAGCCCAGAGGCCTTTGATTCCTCTCCACGGCTGAGATTTAAAGAGCTCTGGGCTCCCCATCACTGTGGGCAGCTCAGAGCCTTTTGAATCCTGGCCGCGGCTAGCTCAGAGCCTTTTGAATCCTTGCCACGGCTGGGATTTAAAGGACTCTGGGCTCCCCGCCACTGCGGGGAGCCCAGAGCCCTTTGATTCCCCATTGTGGGCCGCACAGTGAGCCTCCGTGGGCCGCATGTGGCGCAGGCCTGTTCTAGACTGAACCCCCTTTAGGGAAAGAGTGGGTTTTTATTCAAAATTAATTTTTATTTGCATTACCATAATACCTCAAGGCTCCAACTGAAATGGAGCCTCACTGTGCCAGGCTCTGTGCAAACACAGAGTAAGAGTCTCTACTTTAAGGAGCTTGCAACTTAAAGGGACAACAGGTGGCTGGGGAAACATATCACTTCTCTGTCCCTATCACTCACCTCAGATTGCACAACAGAGATGACTGAGTGGTAGAACGTAGGTCTCACAACTCAGGCCAGTGCCCTGTGTAGTAGGTGATGCTACCTTATTTTATGTGTTTTGTACAGCACCAGGCACTTCACTGATATGAGTAATAGACCTATGCCTTTACTCACATCGAATAGGACCTTCATCCTAATACCATGTCACTGGTTCCAGTGGGACTACTCATAGAACAAGACACTGCTCATTGTAAAGGAGGGTGGCAGTTTTAGTTCCAGTGATAAGTAGAAGAAGCTACTTACTAAACTACTGCCCATGGAAATACTGTACCCGAATGCAGTACATTACTGCATCTCTTACAGTCAAAGACATTGTCAAGGTTACTGTATTGCGGGTAACATGCTTAACTCTTATGGCACTAAGCAAGTCTTTTTGGCTAACTATTGTGTCATTTACAGCTGTAAAGATACTCATTGGGTAAGTTTGATTCTTAGCCAATTATATTCTAAATAGATGGTGCTATAAATCTTCCCTTATTATTTCCAAGTTAATGTAACAAGGTTTTCATGAATCTATAGATTAATATTTTCCACAGGGATGAACTTCAAAAAAAATTGTTATGTTCACAGCAGTCCCAGTAAGCTGCTCATCCAAAGCGCCTGACCCTTTCTAGTATAGAACATTAATTTAGACATCTTACCAGTCAGAGATTTCCTTGTATCTTTTTTCAGGATTTCTTGTTCCTGGCTGGGCCTGTAAGGAGCTAAAGCAAAGGTTTTTTGTTTTTAAATTGAATGATAAAGTTAGGCTTCTAAATCCATATTTATGTATCTAAATAGAAATGGGAAGGCAACAAATTCAGAACTGATATCAGGAAATGTACATTTGCATTAGCGACTCACCACTTGCCTATTTCTGTGCACTCAGTTGAAAGAAGCACATGGACGAACTGGGTATTTGTGCCTGCAAATGCCCAGTTAAGCACAAAAACTGGCCTTTGCATGCAGGAATACCTGACACATATGCCAAAACAAATAAAGACTTCAAATGCATAAGCGATTTGCACACACGGTTTTGAAAAATCAGCCACATAGGTGAAAGATAGGCAGTTAGGCACAAGGAGAGGCAACAAAGCAGGAAAGTAGAGCCTTAGTCACATGCACCAAATATAAAATAGAATGCTGACTTTTTTTTAAAATCACAAAGATATGAGCTAAAGCACAAGAGCGACATCAGCTCCACATCTGCGTCCTATTGCTTGTTACCACTACTCCTTGTGTCACATCCAAAATTAGGCCGCAAACTCTCTGGACATGGACTGTGTCTTTACTCCTTCTGCAGGGTCCCAATGTAACTCCTATTGAAATCAACAGGAATCTTTCTGTAGACTTTCATGGGAATTGGATCAGAACCTAGATGTCTAGACCCTTTCGTGTCCTGTAAAAAAAGAAAAACCCACAAACAACGAGGGTAAGCGTGACTGCTTGTTAATCTTGCACAAGTCCAAAGCAAGTAATGATTGTTTTTGTCACTGGTGACCAGCTGCTTGTCATAGTGAAAAATCATCTCTAAGATATGCATGGCATGAGGCAGAAACCAAAACAAAATCATACCCTTTCTGTGGTTGAAGAATCTCCTGAAGGAAAACAGGAGTTCAATGAATAATGCAAAAAGGTAGAGCAGGCCCATTGCTGACAGAGCTGACGACAGAAACACAGCCCGCTTTTTGATGAGAAGAAAGGAAGGACTGTTTCTATCGTCCTACAAAGACATTTGAGTCTGACTATATTAATGAAATTTGGTACTGGAGCTTTTGATCTTAACATTTTCTTTTCAGTGGTGTGAGTTAAAATAGGTACCTCAGTCAAACCCTGTGCTTTATTGCACATGCATTCTAGCATTACTGTGCACTAGTTTTGCCCTCAGTGTGGTGGTGTTTTACACTCATTTTTTCCACATGTAAATGACTGGTTAAGGTGTAAGACAGTGGAGAATCAGATCCTTGGGTTCATTTCCATTTTCTGCTACTGACTTGCTGTATGACCTTGGCCTCATCTTTCTGTTCCTCAGTTTCCTCAATTTTTGTATGGTGCTTTAATGCCTATGGATGAAGTGCCAAGTACACCTCTACCTCGATATAACGCTGTTCTTGGGAGCCAAAAAAATCTTACCATGTTATAGGTGAAACTGTTATATTTAACTTGCTTTGATCTACCGGAGTGCACAGCCCCACCCCCCCGGAGCGCTGCTTTACCACGTTATATCCAAATTTGTGTTATATCGGGTGGCATTATAGTGAGGTAGAGGTGTATTATTATTACTAAGTTATTTATTTCAGCACCACATTAGGAGTGTGCAGTGATTAATTAATCACTGTTTGTAACGTGCTTTTGAGATACTTGTGAGCAAGATGCAGGGCCGGCTCTAGGCACCAGCGTTCCAAGCATGTGCTTCTCAAGGGGCGGCACTCTGGCTTTTATTTATTTATTGTTTTTGCTTGGGGTGGCAAAAGACCTGGAGCTGACCCTGGCAAGATGCTATAGAAGTGCAAAGTATTATTACTGCTGTTTTGCTATTGCCATGATGCTGACTATGTGAAAGTAATTCCAGAGTTGAGGGCTTGATCCAAGGCCAGAAGGAGTGTTTATATGGGACTCACTCAGCCCCTAAAGGTCCTATTAATAGAGAAGCATTTTTTCTGAGTTCATGTCTGTGAAAGTACCACCCACAGTTGTTCTGTGAAACAACAGCGGGCATATCAGCATTGGAGGCCAAGACTACTTGATGCATGTGGATATTCAATCACGCAATTGACTAGGCTTCAGAAACTGACAAAGATGAAGGCTATTTCCAGGTGGAAAAATACATATTTAGTAAAAAAGGGAATGGAGGCATTTTTATATCCTCTTTCTGGAGATATACCTACCAACCTTTCTGCATTTCTTGCTTCTGAAGAAAATAGTGAAACTTTGTCAGTATTTCAAATTATTCTGTGTGTCAATAGCACATTGAAAACTTCTCTTGTCATCCATTAAATTGGTTTGCCCATAATCAATAAATTACAGCAATTATGCCATCAATTTTATCATTGCTGTCTCTTGTTTCCCTTGTGATTCTGATGTGGAGAATTTATTTATGGATGAAGAGTAATAGTGTGCCTATTTTGTGTGTTAGTGGTTTATTTAAATATTAAAAAAGGGAATTGTGCGACTTCCATTGTTTAAGGTTTCCTTTCTTTACCTTTCCTTCAGTAAAAGTCATCTCTTATTTTTATGGAAGATCTTTTGATCTCAAATGATCCCGAAGTGCTTCTCAAACTTAACCTCTATTTAGGAATCAATTTGCCCATCATGGAATACGCTCCAGTCTGGGGTGCATAGTTAAAACTCTGCCACATTTCACAAGAGCACTCTACACCTTTCTGAAAGGAAGTGAGGAAAACATACAGTATTCAACTTACAAATAAATTAGGTAGGAAGAATGATATCACCTGAATTAGACATGTCCAAGACATCAGCATTAACCTCCAGTTTGCAAAAAAATGGCACGGGACTGGGGTATTTCATAATAAAAATGGCAGACCCTTATGTCATAAACAGATAGCTAAGGGTTAATGTCTCTTTCACCTGAAGCACCTGACCAGAGGACCAATCAGGAAACCGGATTTTTTCAACTCTGGGTGGAGGGAATTTTGTGTCTGAGGTCTTTGTTTTCTGTCTGCCTGCTTTCTCTGAGCTTTGGAGAAGTAGTTCTGTTTTCTAATCTTCTGTTTCTAAGTGTAAGGACAAAGAGATCAGATAGTAAGTTATATGGTTTCTTTTCTTTGGTATTTGCATGAATATAAGTGCTGGAGTGCTTTGATTTGTATTCTTTTTGAATAAGGCTGTTTATTCAATATTCTTTTAAGCAATTGACCCTGTATTTTGTCACCTTAATACAAAGAGACCATTTGTATGTATTTTTCCTCTCTTTTTATATAAAGCTTTCTTTTAAGACCTGTTGGAGTTTCTTTACTTCAGGGAAATTGAGTCTGTACTCACCAGGGAATTGGTAGGAGGAAGAAATCAGGAGGAGATCTGTGTGTGTTGGATTTGCTAGCCTGATTTGGCATTCCCTCTGGGTGAAGAGGAAAGTGCTTTTTTGTTTCCAGGACTGGGAACGGAGAGGGGGAGTCACTCTGTTTGGATTCACAGAGCTTGTGTCTGTGTATCTCTCCAGGAGCACCTGGAGGCGGGAAGGGAAAAAGGATTATTTCCCTTTGTTGTGAGACTCAAGGGATTTGGGTCTTGGGGTCCCCAGGGAAGGTTTTTCAGGGGGACCAGAGTGCCCCAAAACACTAATTTTTTGGGTGGTGGCAGCAAGTACCAGGTCCAAGCTGGTAACTAAGCTTGGAGGTTTTCATGCCAAACCCCATATTTTGGACGCTAAGGTCCAAATCTGGGACTAAGGTTATGATACCTTAGTCTTACATTTTCAAAATTTGATTAGTGCTGGACACCTAGCACCTCCACTAAAGTCAATGGAGCAGATGGAAGAAAATATTCAGCATTTTTGAAAAGCAAGTCTTTTAGGCTCAAATAGAAACTAAGAAGCCTAACTTTGCAAACTCATGTTGGCCTTTTTTCCCCACAGCTAATTGTAAACACATTAAAATACCACCTTACAAGATGTTGATGCATAGGTTAAGAAATGACCTACACAGAAGAGTTATCTAAGATTTTAGATTTTCCTTAGAGGTCACTTATACAAACATTGATTCAAGCTAAAACTACCTAGCTTGACAGATCTGATATGATCATCACACCTTCAGGAGGTAAATCTACAGGTTCTTTTTGACAATGGTCAGAGTAGATGTGTGTGGACAGGCTGTACCATGGGGAGGAGAGTGGGGACAAGAGAACAAATGTAGGTGAAATGATTTCACATTCCTAAACTGGGTCATAACAAGCTAAATAGCTAGCTCCAATGCTTTCACTTTAAGTCAATGAAGCTATGCTGCCTACACCATCTGAGGATCTGGTCTTGTGTGTGAAGCTGCATAGAAGCACATCTTCATGCCACCCTGTTCCTATCTATGTCATCATTTGAATCTGACCAGGGTGGAAACATGTCAAGCTAATAAATAAAATGATGGTCCAGAGAGCCCTTCCCCAAGAAAATTCTGAAATATCCAGTGTAATTTTCCTTCATAGACATCAAAGAAAATTTGATACCAGAAAAATTAACCTACTTACCCAGTAGGTAAGTGTAGCTTGCAAACAGCAGTTTATTTTTATTTAAACAAATATACCATCCTATAAAACCTAAGCAGTAAACATAACACTCCTGTGTTTGTTTCCACATCCAGGTCTCTCCTGTCTCCTTCTCCGGGATGAACATGCCTGCTAACAATTCTTTTTACTTGTCCCCCCATACACACACGACGGAGTGCCCAAATGAAAGTGGCTGATATTATACTCATCGTTAGTGATAATTCCATACTTTTGCTACTCACTTGCAAACTATCTATTAGATACCCTTATGTACTCAACCTGCATTGTATTATACTTATAAATCTACAGAAGTTATCTGCAAGGTAAAGCAGTACAGCTTAAGTGTTCTGTAAATCTCTCTCCTGAGAAATTAAAAAAAAAAGAAAAAAGGCAAAGGGAAAAAAAGACAGAAAAAAGAGCCCTTTGTTCATCTCCAAGGTTACTGAGGAACAGTGTGAAAACATCTTCAAATTATTTTCCAGGGCCGAACTACATTTGTATTTAATCTTCCAGTCTCCCAAGAGAGCTGTCACTGCTGCTCTGTACTCTTTGCTTTATTTACTAGCTGCTCTGTTGCAATGACAACTGCTCTCCAAGCAGAGAGAAAGGATGCACAAAGGGATGTAGTGTAATGGCCATTAAAAAGAATTTGATGCAAGAAACTCAAGTCAGAATTCACCTTCCTAGGAGACATCCCATGATTAGCAGAGAAGACAGCGTGGTTCAGCTCCTTAATACATGAAAATGGGCTCAGGTCCACTGATTTCAGTGACAATGCCTACTTACAAGAGCTAAGGATCTGGCCTACAACATCCAGTCATTTGCGGCAATGGTTCGAAGCATATGGGTTGTAGGCAAGCCTGGAGAGGTATTATCTGGCATGTAGAGTGAAAAAAGAATATACAGAAGCCACCTTGAGGACAAAAGAGAATGAAGTTATTTATTAGTAACTTTTTTCTGGAGGCTCGTTCGGGATATTCATGCTGTTCCATTTCTCAGAGTTCTATTGCCTTTAGCAGTAAGTTGGGCTTGAGCTGTTGGACTTACAGCAGTGTTTCGCAAACTTGGGGCACCACTTGTGTAGGGCCGGTTTATTTACCTGCCGCATCCACAGGTTCGGCCAATCGTGGCTCCCAGTGGCCACGGATCGCTGCTCCACGCCAATGGCAACTACTGGAAGCGGCAGCCAGTACGTCCCTCAGCCCGTGATGCTTCCAGCAGCTCCCATTGGTGTGGAGCAGCGAACCGCGGCCAGTGGGAGCTGCGATCGTCCGAACCTGCAGACATGGCAGGTAAACACACCAGCCTGGCCCGCTGGGGCTTTCCCTACACAAGCGGCGTCCCAAGTTTGGGAAACACTGACTTAGGGAAAGGAATAGAGGCAGCTGGAGCTAGAGCTGATTGTTTTTGACAAACTTTTTCCCCCCCCGATAAGAAAATGCAGATTTGCCAAGCTCCAAACTTTTTACAAGAAAAGGCCTGGTTTTGATGAATTTCCCATTTAGAAATTTGAACAGATAAAAAGTTTTGCAGTTGTCAAACTGTCCCATTTCAAAGTTTTGGAAGTCAAAAGTTCCAATTTTCAGTTCAAAATGTAAGTTTATTTATAATTAAAAAAAGTGTAAAAGATCAACATTGAAACAAAACTATCCAAGAGAAAAAATTTGATTGACTCAATCCAAATATATTTTTAGATTTTGAGTTCACAAGGATTGAGTTTTTACTTTTTGTCCTGATTCAGGATGGGAAATATTTTCAAACTCTCTTTTTGTGGGATGGGAAAACTGCCCACCCCCCCCACAGCTTTATTGGGGACCTCAAGGCCTCTTAAGGGGCACTGATACAGTCCAGACAGGTACTTTTTCTCATGAAGCTTCTGGGCAACAAGCAGGGCTGCCCAGAGGATTCAGGGGGCCTGGGGTCTTCGGTGGTGGGGCCCTCCTGCCACCGAAGATCCGGCACTTCAGTGGCGGGTCCTGGGGTGGAAGGACCCCCTGCCACAGGTCTTTGGGGCACTTTGGTGGTGGGTCACGGGATGGAAGGACCCCTCACTTCCGAACTGCCACCAAAGACCCAGACTGGAAGAAGCTCCGGGGGTCTGGGGCAAATTGCCCCACTTGCCCCCACTCCCTAGGTGGCCCTGGCAACAAGGGACATAGCCAACAAGCATCATTACACAGAGGCAACACACTCAAAGAAACACCGTTCTTAGTGATTAATCTTTCTTGATCTACTGAAACTAGCCTGTGTGCCAGGGGGATTAATTAGTCTATGTTGGTAAAGTGCTTTGAGGGTGAAACATATTAGATGGGTTTAGTAAATTTGTTTTCTAGCCAAGCTTGTAAATAGCATTATTGCTTTGGTTTTGTTATTCTGTATTCCAAAAGAAGAGAGATTGGGCTAAATATTAGCCCAACTGACGTTAATGGCAAACTGCCATTGCAACAGGATTTCCCCCGCGACGTTTAAATTAAAAGTAAGGTTTTACCAAGATCAAGTTGTAGGGGATAACAATGCATAAGAGATATAGACCCAAAGCTTTAGGCCATAACTCCACTCTGCCTCATGTGTTAGGGAAAGATATCCTCTCCCTGTGTGTGTTATTGCACCGTTGTCAATTATGAGGAACATAGAACTTGCTATACTGGATTAAACCCATGGAACATCTAGACTAGCGTACTCTGACATTGTGCAGCACCACACATGCTGAAGAAGAATGTGTACAAATCTCACAGCAGGCAGATGTGGGATAATCTGCTACATAGCTCTCATCCTGGTCTCCAAAATTAGAAACTGGTTTAGACTCTGTAGAACAAATGTACAGTCACCTTACCCTTAAATTTCTGGTAGCAGCCAATGCCAAACCCAGATCGCTAGCCCCAGTAGGTAGAATGTTGGTCTAAACTGGCGTGGCAGTTCCTATGTTCCAAGGTATGTAATAGCATAGACCTGATTCTTCCCATATCTTGCCCCCTGTGAAATTACTTATGCTGAAAAAATGAGTTTAAAATGCTGCCAAATGAGAATGATCAAATTTTATACCTACTTTGCATAGGCAGGGCTGGTCTTACCGTGAGGTGAACTGAAGCAGCCACCTCAGGTGCCAGGACTAGGGGGGTGGCGCCACTAGGACCCAGAGTGTAGAAGATTGTGTCTGCTGCTGGTACTTATGTATTCTGTCTGCTCTAGGTGCACAGAGATGGTGGAGTGCTGTGCTGGAGGAAGGAGGGCACAAGAGACATAACAGGCTATATGAGAGGGAATAACAGAAAGCAGCAGGTGCTGCAGGGAGTGAGAGGAGCAGGAGCCTCTTATGTACCTCTCTAGCACCCCCAGGAGCCTGGACTAATTAACACCAGCTTCTCAGGGGGCTTCCTGATGCTTCCCTGAACCCACTTGAGGAGGACAGGCAGTCAACTGAAGTAGTAGGAGCCAGTTAGGCCCTTGAGACATTAACGTCTCCCCTCACTGAGAAACTGCCACCAGCCTGCTTATTTGTCCCCTTCAATTGAGTGATGAAAGCCACTATAGCTGGCACAGAACAGCAGTCATGAGTGAAAGACGAAACACCCCTCTGAGGCAGCATTCAGAAAAAGGAAGAAAGCAAAGGAAGCTTTTCTAAGCAGGAAGGAGCTCTCCTGAGATACATAGACACAAATGTTCACGGTGAGCCTTCCGGCCCCAGTGAGGATGTGAGTGGTGAGGAGATACCTGATCTTCCAGTTAGTCAGAGTGCAGGTGACCTGGCAGCTACGGCAGCATCCATATCTCCATCTCAAATGGATGTAACCATGAACATTCCTGAAGAAAAGTGTAGATCAGAGAAGAATGTGGTAGAGGTGCAAGAAACTGCTGCTGAGTTTAGTTCCTTAAGTCTAGATGATCCAGGACTGTGGACCCACTTGAGAAGTAGCCTGAGGGACTTCTTTGCATGGCATTAGCCACAACAAGTGAAATACTTAATGTTCCCCAAAGAGATGGAAACTTCTATTTTCATTGTAACATTACTGGCATGAAATCCCTAATGGTGACAAGGTGGAGAGGCCATGACTTATGTACTCAAAAACCGAGAATGCTGCATACTGTTTTTGTTGCAAACTCTTCCTGTCTAACGTTTCAGCCACATTGGGTTTTACAGGAAGAAAGGACTGGAAAAATCTGGCATGCCATGAGAAGGCAGCAAATCACCAGTGAACATTCCATAGGTGGAATGAGCTTGAGATGAGACTAAGATTAAAGGCCACCATAGATGATCAGCAGCAAGAAAGACTGCACCAAAGTCTCTTTACTGGCAAAATGTTCTGAAAAGGCTCATTGCCATTGTGAGAATGCTTGCTACCCAAAACCCAGCACTACATGACACTTCAGATACGTTTTATGTGCCAAACAATGGAAACGTTCTTAAAACTGTGGAGCTGATGGCTGAGTTTGATGCTGTACTCCAGGAGCATCTAAGAAGAGTCACCACTCAAGAAGTGTACACACACCACTACCTTGGAAAAACAATTCCAAATGAGATACAGTTACTGACAACAAAAGTCAAACAAACAGATTGTGGCAGATCTGAAGTCAGCAAGATATTTATCTGTTATTCTGGACTGCACACCTAACATCCGCCATACGGAACAAATTACTTTAATGGTGCGTTTTGTGACAACAGAACCTAGTAAAAATGTCCCTGCAATGGTGACTGTCAGAGAGCATTTTCTGGAATTTATTGACATTGATGATACTACAGGAGCTGGTGACAAATGTGCTTCTTAAAAAGCTGGAAAATACAGGAACTGCAATACTTGACATGAGAAGTCAGGGCTATGATAATGGTGTCAAGATGAGAACAACAGAGGAGTGCAGACATGGATCTGAGAGTTAAACCCTCGAGCTCTTTTTGTCCCATGCAGTTCTCATTCATTGAGCTTGGTGGTAAGTGATGCAGCATCGACTTCTAGTGAGGCTGCTAATTTTGTAATTTAATTCAAAGCATCTACATATTTTTCTCTGCATCAACTCAATGGCAAATTTTGAAGCTTCATCTGGGAACATCCTCTATGACAATGAACCTATTGAGTGCCACACAATGGGAAAGTCAAGTGGAGACGGTAACACCTATCAAACACTAAATTGGGAAGATAGATGATGCCATAGTTGCCATTATGGAGTCTAATGCTATGACAGGAACTATTTGTGGGAGAACAGTAGCAGAGGGAAATGGAATCACTAGAAACATACATAACTTCAAATTTCTATGTGGCTTACTGTTGCGGCATGACATACTGTTTGAAATAAATGCTTTGTAAGCAAGAGACTGCAAGGTGTTGACCTTGATATATCTGGAGCAATGGAACAAATGGACAAAGCAAAGTCTTACCTACAGTCTTATCTGTCAGGTAAGGGATTTCAAAATGTTCTGAAGAGTGCACAGAAGTTGGCAGAGGAACTTCAAACTGAAGCTATTTTCCTGCTCATTCAAGAATGCAAGAGTCACCGAAGATGATATTTTGATTATGAGACATGGAATAATCCTCTAAGAAACCCCAAACAACAATTCAGAATTGAATTATTTAACCAGGTGCTAGATGGTGCAATATAGTCAGTTGAAGAACATTTCATGCAGCTCAAGAAACACAGCAGTATATTTGGGATGTTATATGATATTCCAAAACTCCTCACTATACCTGAAGAAGACGACCTACACCATCAATGCAGGGCACTAGAGAGAGAGTTGACACATGATGGCATGCACTATATTGATGCAAGTGACTTAGGTGATGAACTGAAAGGCCTTTCAAGATACATTTCAGAAGGATCAACTCCAAAGGCTGTTCTGGAATATATGTGCACAAATAAGATGACCACTCTCTTTCCAAATGCTTTTGTTGCTCTGCACATACTTCTAACACTTCTTGTAACAGTTGCCAGTGGAGAATGCAGCTTCTCCAAGCTGAAGTTAATAAACAAGTCTACGCTCCACAATGACACAGGAGAGGCTGGTCGGCCTTGCAACTATCTCAATAGAGCATGAGCTGGCCCAGACTGTGGACCTTCAGCAGGAAACAGTTCAAATCTTTGCAACCACGAAGACATGGAAAGCACCACTTTGGTTATTCAAACAGATAAAAATGCCAGTGTTTACTATGCAGATAAAAAAGTTAACTTTTAAATGGCTAAACAGCAAATGTAAGTGCTACTTAAAATTCTCCTTTATTGGAGTAGGTAGTAGAGCAGTAACATGAGAGGAGTAGAAGACAAAGGCAGCAGAATTGAGACCTTTCAAAGTTTTGGCCCAAGCAAGGGGGCATGAAGGTGTCATTTGAACTCCTGCTCTCAGGTGCTACAATGCTGTGGGCCAGCCCTACCGTTGCTGGACCATGAGTGGGGAATACAAACACAGTTGTCCTGAACTGTGACAGAGCTTTATCAGGTGTAACGTGTGCGCATGTCTTCTTGCTGATATGAACTCATTCAAATTGTGAAATTTTGAAATTCACAACATAGGCTTGATAAGGGACTGAGAACATGAGAAAAGTTCAGAGGGGTGGGTTTGAGGGTGTGGTTACAAACATTGGATTCCTTTTGGGGTTAACAAGGAATCTAAGCAGCTAAAACTGAGGCACAAGCTTTCATTGCTGTTTCCTAGTGGTGATTTCACCCGCTGTGTCACTGCACAGTGAATGACTGAAAAAGAGAAATTAGAGATGAAGGTGGCCTGTAATTTATTTATATGGATTTTTACAAGCTATGCAAAGAGAAAGCCCAGAAAGTACCCTCTGTGCTCTTGACAATCTTTGGGACAACTACATAAGGCCTGTCATTTCCTCCAGATCAACTCAAATAAGTCAGAAACAGAAAAACAAGAATTAGTCAGCCCCCACTCCACACACAAACGCAATCCCCATGGTCCTATATCATTTCCCAGTTCTACCACACAACACCCATCTCTTGGGCAGTCCTTAGATAACCACTAGTTCCATCCTCTTCCACCATTATCCACTGCACATAATCCTATGAGTCTCAGTACCATACAGAGAGCAGGGCAGGAGCCATACACATAGGTAGAAAGGCCCAGGTGCAACTAGAAAGCTATGTGGTGGTTACTAGGCATGTTCTTTAACTGCCTTCGAAGCTGTGCAGAGGGTTTCCATTAAGGGCAAGCAGTCTAGCAAGTACTACACATCCATTCTGGAGTGTTTTTTTTTTTTAAAGCGGAAAAGGACAAACTGAGACGGCTTTAAAGGGGGAGCAAATTCTGAACCAGTAGGGCCCAGAACAAGAAAAGCATGATCACCTGCTGGCTTCAGATGGAATGGAGAAAGCTTAATCAATAGGTGTTGTGTGACTGCGGAAACCCATCAGCTCAAAGCTTTTAAAAGTGGGTTGTTTATTGTGATTCAGTGGCTTCCACACCACATATACTCACTTTTCAAGTAACAAGATGTCCAGAGCTATGTGGGGAAAACATCAGAAAGAGGGGGAGCAGGAGACAGCTCTGTTAACTCAGTGGCTGACTGATGCAGGAGTAAGACGTGTCTGCTATGTGAACTGCATTCCGGAGCCAGTGCCATTTAGCATCCACATTATAGATTCCTTGTCTCATTGGATGCTGAGGAGACAGCTAACTATGGACTCAGTGGCTGGAAATGCTGTTGACCATGAGGATCTTTGGGCTGCTTTTGCTAAGCAAATGTTGAGGTGTTTGGATTGGAATGGTGGGGCTGCCATTCTCCTTAGGCTCTGAGGCGCCTAGGTGATACGTGGGCACTTTTGATGCCACATTCCAGAGACGGAGATGATTGGAAGCCTGTGAATGTGCACTAAAGTATCCCTTGCATTGCATCTTATGTAACAGCAGCAAGATGGGGAAGGCTGTGGGAAAATACCAACAGAGTTAACACAACACTTGCCTAAAAGGTTTTCACAAGCGTTCCAAATGCTGGTTGAAGATCTTTATCTATTAAACGTTGTTCCTTAAGAAATCATATGACAATCTCTCTTGGTGGTTTAACTCCATGTAAGGAATGAGCGGTGGCCTGCACTTCAGCAAAGTAGACGACTCAGGAGGGGGAGTATATTAGTTATGTATAATATAGCACCCGTAACACAAGGATTTCAGAATTGAGCCCATGTTTATATTCTTAATGACAAGTGCCTTGCAAAGTCTCAGCCTCCAAAATGTTTTTTGTGTGTTAAAGTGCCATACAAAGACACTGCACCCTGGACTTATGGTGTCATTATCAATTAATTTGTTATTTAACACTTATATGGCAGTAATGCCTAAAGTTCACAACCCAGTTGGACTCCATTATGCTAGGTGCTGTACAAACATAATACGTGATAGTCTCTGCCCAAACATTTTATAACCAGTAAGGTGCTGCTGTTGAAATTAGGAGGAAACAAATGCAGCTACTGTTGTATTGCTGTAGTAATGCTGCATTTCTAAAGGAAAGCTTGAAAGTCTTTATAATAGTGGCATGTCCAATAAGTTGTGATTTGATGAAGTTTAAATGCTGTGCAGATGGCTTATAGTCTTGAGAGCTGTACATTATACTATGTTTTAAATCATATGTAATATATATAAATTTGAAAAAATCAAACAGTACAAAAGCTTCTATTTATTAGTGTTTTTCTCTCTCGTGCAGATTTTCATGTCACTGGGAGAAACAAAAATAACCCTAAATTCCAAACAGAAAAGCCATTTGATATTTCTCCTCCTCTACAATTATATTTGTTTTCAGCAATAGATGGCCCATGACTTCAGATCCATTTGGGTATGGACGCAACCTTATAATTAGCTGCCTGAAGTCATCTAATTGGACCCAAGGGTTTCATTATTCATAATATACTGTATCTTCAAAACGAGAAGGAAAAAAGGACTTCGGCTGATAACATTCTACAGTGACTCCACTCAAAGATATCTATACTAAAATATTTATATCTCCTCATATGGATATTTTCTCTAGTAGAGAGGAGCCATTTAAAGTCCTCAATGCAGTGATGTTGTGCAGAATAATGATGCTTCAGGCTACTCTGCTGACTGTATCCGTTGGCAAAAAAAAAGTTATATATATGCATGCATAGGACCTCTTTGATTCCCCTCCCTTTTCTTAGCTTCTAGCTATGGACACTTCTCAGATGCACCCAGGAAGGAAATTGGATTCCCATAGAGATATTACCTGAGTGACAAAGGCCTGACTAATGGTGAAATATCACTCTGCCACTTCAACCATCTTACTTCAGTGAGCAGATTCAAAGCTTGTGATGTGTTTCCATTGGCCTGAAATGGTTACAAAGGACTGCAATGGTACTAGTCTGTGTTAAGTCATTGGACAACACTTACAAACTGCATCAGTGAGTGCTCTATGTATTCTATATAGAGACAATAAGAGATATTCAGATTGTGCTAGTCAACCACATCAGGAGTTGTGCACAGACAAGGGAAGGTGAAAGAATGGTCTTGTGTTAAGGTATTGATCCAAGTTCCTAGCTCTGTCACAGACATCTGTCTCTCTCTGCCTCAGTTACCCGTCTGTAAAATAGTGAAAATGATGCTTCTTTACTCCCTCTGGCTTGTCTATTTAGTCCATATGTTCTTGGGGTTATGTTTGTACAACACTGAGCATACGGGGCCATGATCTCAGTTTGGGTCTTGAGATGTGATTAATATTAAAGGGAAGCTCCTGATGTGATCACTATAGGTTTCATCCGCCTCTGCTCATTTTTAAGACCTCTTCCTAATATCTACATTTTTCCTGAAGGCTTTGAAGTTGGGTCAAAAAGTCATATGAAGAGATGCCTGAAGCCACATGATTAGTCTCTGTTTAAGGAGGAAGTAGTATCTGATAAATATCAGGAGGAATCCAAATTAAAAAAGACACCAAACCCAAAACACAAAGCTTCTGAATTTTGGCCACGTAGTGGAGCAGCAGAAGCGATCAAGGAAAGAGGTGGAAGCACAGAATGTATTATTAATGTCCAGTTCAGCAAGAGGATTCAGTGAGTGTCACTCCAAATGAGTTAGAAAATCTGGAATAGGAACTGTTTAAAAGAGAGTGGAACAATGTCAGAGCTACGGGGATCCAAGGAGTTTGCTTACTCACTGCAGTGTGTTTCAAACTTTGCTTTCTTATGCTCTGTCTGGGACAATGTGACAGAGATAATTACAGAAGAGTGATTTAATCTAGAGATCTGTCATACCATTGACATGAGCCGAGAGCAAGAGGAAGCACTCAGGAGCAGGCTACCACCTCCCTCCCAATTTCTCTACTTGCTCCAAGGAGCAAGTAAACTGAGCTGGATATATACTCTCAGATTATATTCCCCACTGCACCAATGTAGCTAGAGGGGCCATGTCATAAACAGATAGCTAAGGGTTAATGTCTCTTTCACCTGAAGCACCTGACCAGAGGACCAATCAGGAAACCGGATTTTTTCAACTTTGGGTGGAGGGAATTGAGTGTTTTTGTCTTTGTTTTCTGGCTGCCTGCCTTCTCTGAGCTTTGGAGAAGTAGCTCTACTTTCTAGTCTTCTGTTTCTAAGTGTAAGGACAAAGAGATCAGATAGTAAGTTCTATGGTTTTCTTTTCTTTGGTATTGCATGAATATAAGTGCTGGAGTGCTTTGATTTGTATTCTGGTTGAATAAGGCTGTTTATTCAATATTCTTTTAAGCAATTAGCCCTGTATTGTATCACCTTAATACAGAGAGAACATTTGTACTTATTTTTCTTTCTTTTTATATAAAGCTTTCTTTTAAGACCTGTTGAAGTTTTTCTTTACTTCAGGGAAATTGAGTCTGTACTCACCAGGGAATTGGTGGGAGGAAGAAATCAGGGGAGATCTGTGTGTGTTGAAGTGGCTAGCCTGATTTTGCATTCCCTCTGGGTGAAGAGGAAAGTACTTTTTGTTTCCAGGATTGGGAACAGAGAGGGAGATTCACTCTGTTTGGATTCACAGAGCTTGTGTCTGTGTATCTCTCCAGGAGCACCTGGAGGGGGGGAAGGGAAAAAGGATTATTTCCCTTTGTTGTGAGACTCAAGGGATTTGGGTCTTGGGGTCCCCAGGGAAGGTTTTTCAGAGGGACCAGAGTGCCCCAAAACACTCTAATTTTTTGGGTGGTGGCAGCAGGTACCAGATCCAAGCTGGTAACTAGGCTTGGAGGTTTTCATGCTAACCCCCATATCTTGGACGCTAAGGTTCATATCTGGGACTAAGGTTATTACATGGTGGCAGCTGGTGGGAGATAGACAGAACCCAGAAGCCAGTAGAAATATTATATTTTTCTTTTCTCTGCTAAGGGCTTTTTAGCAGAGAGAAGCAGTTGGTTTTAAAAGGGAACCAGAGAGAATTTTTTTTTCTGCTCTCTCTCGCAGTTTGTGGCTTGCATGTTAAGCAGAAGTCGTTAAGGACTATTAACAGTCTTTTGTCACACAATAGCACTCCCATTGAGAGTCATACCAGCACTTATATGCATGCAAATAAAGTGGTTTTTCTGGTTTCCCTTCATTGAACATTAGCTAGAGAGAGAAAAGGACAAAAAGCACTGTTGCTAGGCAGACTTCAGGAGGCAACAGAACCTGCAGTTCAGAAGATAAACACCGGAGGGCACCCCAACCCAAGAAAACAGGAACCATGACTTCTAAGGCAAAAATTGAGGCCGAAGAACAAATCAGAGAAGCTGAACACAGGCGACAACTGGAAATAAAACAAACAGAGATGGAAATAAGAGAAAGAGAAAGAGAGGCGGCCCACCGCCGAGAAATGGAAAAGCACCAAAAAGAAATGGAAAAACAACAAAAAGAGAATGAAGAGAAGGAAAAACAGAGAAAACATGAACTGGAGTTGGCAAAAGCTGGGCTGCATGTGCCAGCCAACCCTAACAACCCGGCGCCAAATATTGCTCCACAGCACAGGAAATTTCCCACCTACAAGGCAGGGGATGACACCGAGGCCTTCTTGGAAAATTTTGAAAGAGCCTGTCTTGGGTACAGCATTCCCGAAGACCAGTACATGGTAGAATTGAGGTCACAGCTCAGTGGACCTTTAGCAGAGGTGGCAGCTGAAATGCCTAAGCACCAAATGAATGACTATAAACTTTTTCTAACCAAGGCCAGATACAGGATGGGGATAACCCCAGATCATGCCCGTCGGCGCTTCAGAACCCAAAAGTGGAAACCAGAGGTGTCATTTCCCAAACACGCCTACTACATTGCAAAAAACTATGAGGCCTGGCTAACAGGAAACAACATTCAAACCTTGGAAGAACTGAACCTCCTCATACAAATGGAGCAGTTCTTGGATGGTGTTCCTGAAGACATCCCGCGGTACATACAAGATGGAAACCCCAAGAATATCGCTGAGGCGGGGGAGATTGGAGCCAAATGGATGGAACTGGCAGAAAGCAAGAAAGCTACTGTCAAGGGGAACGATTACCCCAGGGGGCACACAGACCATAAACCCTACAACCGAGGACAGCCAAAGACCCCACATACCACCCAAGTAAAGCCACAGATACCCTACCCTTCAACCTCACCAGTCTCCAGTAACTCACCTCGGCCCAGTGACCCATCAGATGGAAGATGCTTTAAGTGTAATGAACTGGGACATATCAAGGCCAACTGTCCCAAGAACACCATGCGAGTGCAATTCATTACACCACCATCACACCGAAGATCCCCAGGCCCGGATGCCTCTCAAATACCCTTAGAGCGAAGGGAAAATTTGAGAGTGGGCGGAAAGAAGGTTACTGCGTGGAGAGACACGGGGGCACAAGTGTCAGCTATCCACCAATCCTTCGTTGACCCCAAATTCATCAACCCAAAGGCCAAAGTTACAATTTACCCCTTCATGTCACAAGCTGTAGACTTGCCTACAGCTCAACTGCCTGTCCAGTACAAAGGCTGGTCAGGAATGTGGACTTTTGCAGTCTATGACAATTATCCTATCCCCATGCTACTGGGGGAAGACTTGGCCAACCAGGTGAGGCGGGCCAAGAGAGTGGGAATGGTTACACGTAGCCAAACCAGGCAAGCTTCCAGACCCATTCCTGTTCCTGAGCCGTCCACAGAGGCCCCGTCTGTGTTACCAGAGACCCAGACAGAGGTAGTGGAACCGGATTCCATGCCAACCACTGAAACAGCCACAGCACCTCCAGTCCCAGGCCCGGAACTGGAACAGCAACCAGCACCAGCAAGTGCAACCCCATCTTCAAACTCAACGCCAGAGGGCGCCAGCGAGCCAGAACTGGCAGAAGCAAAAGACAGCCATACCCAAAAGGCTCAGCCAGAGCCTGAAATACCCTCAGGTGCACCAGCGGAGAGCGGTACACCAGCAACGGAAACAACCCCATCACCTACATCGCTTCCAGAGGGACCAAGCCCAAGTCCACAGTCTGAGGAAGAACTGGTGACCCCAGCCTCAAGGGAACAGTTCCAGACTGAGCAGGAAGCGGATGACAGCCTTCAGAAAGCTTGGGCGGCGGCACGGAGCACCCCACCGCCTCTCAGCTCTTCTAATCGATCCCGGTTTGTTATAGACCAAGGACTTTTGTACAAGGAAATTCTTTCTGGTGGACACCGGGAAGAATGGCAGCCGCAAAAACAGTTGGTGGTTCCAACTAAGTACCGGGGGAAGCTCTTAAGCTTAGCCCATGATCATCCCAGTGGCCATGCTGGGGTGAACAGAACCAAGGACCGGTTGGGGAAGTCCTTCCACTGGGAGGGGATGGGCAAGGACATTGCCAAGTATGTCCGGTCTTGTGAGGTATGCCAAAGAGTGGGTAAGCCTCAAGACCAGGTCAAGGCCCCTCTCCAGCCACTCCCCATAATTGAGGTCCCATTTCAGCGAGTAGCTGTGGATATTCTGGGCCCTTTCCCAAAAAAGACGTCCAGAGGAAAGCAGTACGTACTGACTTTAGTGGACTTTGCTACCCGATGGCCAGAAGCAGTCGCTCTAGGCAACACCAGGGCTAACACTGTGTGCCTGGCCCTAACAGACATCTTTGCCAGGGTAGGTTGGCCCTCTGACATCCTTACAGATTCAGGGTCTAATTTCCTGGCAGGGACCATGGAAAAACTGTGGGAAACTCATGGGGTGAATCACTTGGTTGCCACCCCGTACCACCATCAAACCAATGGCCTGGTGGAAAGGTTCAATGGAACTTTGGGGGCCATGATACGAAAATTCATCAACGAATTCTCCAATAATTGGGACCTAGTATTGCAGCAGTTGCTGTTTGCCTACAGGGCTGTACCACATCCCAGTTTAGGGTTTTCACCATTTGAACTTGTGTATGGTCACGAGGTTAAGGGGCCATTACAGTTGGTGAAGCAGCAATGGGAGGGGTTTACGCCTTCTCCAGGAACTAACATTCTGGACTTTGTAAGCAACCTACAAAGCACCCTCCGACACTCTTTAGCCCTTGCTAAAGAGAACCTAAAGGATGCTCAAGAAGAGCAAAAGGCCTGGTATGACAGACATGCCAGAGATCGGTCCTTCAAGGTAGGAGACCAGGTTATGGTCTTGAAGGCGCAACAGGCCCATAAGATGGAAGCATCATGGGAAGGGCCCTTCACGGTCCAAGAGCGCCTGGGAGCTGTAAACTACCTCATAGCATTTCCCAATTCCTCACTAAAGCCTAAAGTGTACCATATTAATTCTCTCAAGCCTTTCTATTCCAGAGACTTACAGGTTTGTCAGTTTACAGTCCAGGGAGAGGATGCTGAGTGGCCTGACGGTGTCTACTACGACGGGAAAAAAGACGGTGGCGTGGAAGAGGTGAACCTCTCAACCACTCTGGAACGTCTGCAGCGGCAGCAAATCAAGGAGCTGTGCACCAGCTTCGCCCCATTGTTCTCAGCCACCCCAGGACGGACTGAACGGGCATACCACTCCATTGATACAGGTAATGCTCACCCAATCAGAACCCCACCCTACCGAGTGTCTCCTCATGCCCAAGCTGCTATAGAACGGGAGATCCAGAACATGCTACAAATGGGTATAATCCGCCCATCTACCAGTGCATGGGCATCTCCAGTGGTTCTGGTACCCAAACCAGATGGGGAAATACGCTTTTGCGTGGACTACCGTAAGCTAAATGCGGTAACTCGTCCGGACAACTATCCAATGCCACGTACCGATGAGCTATTGGAAAAGTTGGGACGTGCCCAGTTCATCTCTACAATAGACTTAACCAAGGGGTACTGGCAAGTACCGCTAGATGAACCTGCCAAGGAGAGGTCAGCATTCGTCACCCATGCGGGGGTGTATGAATTCAATGTCCTTCCTTTCGGCCTTCGAAATGCACCCGCCACCTTCCACAGGCTGGTAGATGGTCTACTAGCTGGACTGGGAGAATTTGCAGTTGCCTACCTCGATGATGTGGCCATTTTTTCAGACTCCTGGCCCGAACACCTACTACACCTGGAAAAGGTCTTTGAGCGCATCAGGCAGGCAGGACTAACTGTTAAGGCCAAAAAGTGTCAAATAGGCCAAAACAGAGTGACTTACCTGGGGCACCAGGTGGGTCGAGGAACCATAAACCCCCTACAGGCCAAGGTGGATGCTATCCAAAAGTGGCCTGTCCCACGGTCCAAGAAGCAGGTCCAATCCTTCTTAGGCTTGGCCGGATACTACAGGCGATTTGTACCCCACTACAGCCAAATCGCTGCCCCACTGACCGACCTGACCAAAAAGACCCAGCCAAATGCCGTTAAGTGGACTGATGAGTGTCAAAAGGCCTTTACCCAACTTAAGGCAACGCTCATGTCGGACCCTGTGCTCAGGGCCCCGGACTTTGACAAGCCATTCCTAGTAACCACAGATGCATCTGAGCGTGGTATAGGAGCGGTGCTCATGCAGGAAGCAACAGATCACAACTTCCATCCTGTCGTGTTTCTCAGCAAGAAACTGTCTGAGAGGGAAAGTCACTGGTCAGTCAGTGAAAAGGAATGCTATGCCATTGTGTACGCCCTGGAAAAGCTACGCCCATATGTTTGGGGACGGCGGTTCCAACTACAAACTGACCATGCTGCACTACAGTGGCTTCATACTGCCAAGGGGAACAACAAGAAACTTCTTCGTTGGAGTTTAGCTCTCCAAGATTTTGATTTTGAAATTCAACACATCACAGGAGCTTCTAATAAAGTTGCTGATGCACTCTCCCGTGAGAGTTTCCCATAATTCAGTAGTTAAAAAGTGTTCTTAAAATGTAGAAGTCTGTTAGTTATATACTTAGGAGTATATGTAAAGGTGTATGTGTTGTATTAATCTGTTTATTTTCAAGTTCTAGAAGGAAATCGCCGCCAGTGAGCTTCCCCACTGTCTGCAATTTGGGGGGCGTGTCATAAACAGATAGCTAAGGGTTAATGTCTCTTTCACCTGAAGCACCTGACCAGAGGACCAATCAGGAAACTGGATTTTTTCAACTTTGGGTGGAGGGAATTGAGTGTTTTTGTCTTTGTTTTCTGGCTGCCTGCCTTCTCTGAGCTTTGGAGAAGTAGCTCTACTTTCTAGTCTTCTGTTTCTAAGTGTAAGGACAAAGAGATCAGATAGTAAGTTCTATGGTTTTCTTTTCTTTGGTATTGCATGAATATAAGTGCTGGAGTGCTTTGATTTGTATTCTGGTTGAATAAGGCTGTTTATTCAATATTCTTTTAAGCAATTAGCCCTGTATTGTATCACCTTAATACAGAGAGAACATTTGTACTTATTTTTCTTTCTTTTTATATAAAGCTTTCTTTTAAGACCTGTTGAAGTTTTTCTTTACTTCAGGGAAATTGAGTCTGTACTCACCAGGGAATTGGTGGGAGGAAGAAATCAGGGGAGATCTGTGTGTGTTGAAGTGGCTAGCCTGATTTTGCATTCCCTCTGGGTGAAGAGGAAAGTACTTTTTGTTTCCAGGATTGGGAACAGAGAGGGAGATTCACTCTGTTTGGATTCACAGAGCTTGTGTCTGTGTATCTCTCCAGGAGCACCTGGAGGGGGGGAAGGGAAAAGGATTATTTCCCTTTGTTGTGAGACTCAAGGGATTTGGGTCTTGGGGTCCCCAGGGAAGGTTTTTCAGAGGGACCAGAGTGCCCCAAAACACTCTAATTTTTTGGGTGGTGGCAGCAGGTACCAGATCCAAGCTGGTAACTAGGCTTGGAGGTTTTCATGCTAACCCCCATATCTTGGACGCTAAGGTCCAAATCTGGGACTAAGGTTATTACATCATTGCACTGAAGAAGCAGAGCCAATGTTCCATTCCCAATGCTGTTATTTTTCTCCCTACTCTCCTGCATGAGTGGAAATACAGTGTCTCTTCAGAGCCTGCTCACCTACTCATAATGCCGTGCTAGCCAGCCCACAATTTGGCTCTGCAGGTTTGAACACTTTGTCATAAGGACCGTGTCTTCTATATTTCTGTTAAGTATGATGTACCTTTCTAATGCTATGTAAATAATGAGCGGCACCAGCATTAAAAAAATTGCTCGGAAGGAACAGCGCTTCCTCCACTTTTGCCTGGCATCATCCATAATGAAAAATAAATCCACCATCGAAGTTACAAGTTACAGAGTAGCCTGATGCACCACAAAGGCTTTTGAACTGGGAAAAAAGTTGAGAGAGGGGACAGCCAGAGTTCCACACCATTATGTAGTATGAAGCTTGCTCATATAAAGAAACAATCATCATAATTGTAACCCAGGTGGCATTAGCAGCAACTAAGCCCAGGTTCAATATTGAGGGGTTCCTCTTAAAAATACAAAAAGAGAACTGGCTCCAGCCACCGCCCAGTGAGCTGGGAAAATTAAATGCCACTCGCTGGGCACTTCTAAGAAGAAATACTTTCCTTCTCACAAGTGCTTAGTCTGCATAGCAAAGGAAATTTGTAATAAAAAGGCAAAGGGAACCCAGTGTTACTTTGGGAAAACACCACAACCATGATTCAAAAGCATATGGCCATGAACAATACTCACGCAACAATATGCTGGACAGTGCCTTGGCTTCAGTTCCTCACCTTGCGATGTGAAAGTCTGACAGACAAATGCACCTTTAACGTGCCACTCCCCTCTCCCTCTGCTGCACCCCACTTACAGCTGCTGTCCTTGGTCAGTGAAGATGGACAGCTCAGAGGTGTGTTCACAGGAGTTCACCTCCCACCCCAGGGGGATGAGAGGAAGCACTGTGCAATGCCTCAGCTGCTGCACCACTGCAACTGGCTTCCAGTTACTGCCACTCACTCTAACACCACTGCTGCCACCCTCTGCTACCGCTGTCTCTCTGCAGTGACATCACTGTCTGAGTTCCATCACTTAATCCAGCTCCCAGTGATTTCAGCAGGGAAGGGGGAACCCCAGTGCTTGTGCAGGCTTTATCACTGCAACACTGTACACCACCACATTGAAAGCTCAGCACAGAGTTATCACAGATTTCAGCTTTGGGGGAATCACTGAACAAAACAAGGACTCAATTGCATTTAATAAGCTCTGCCTTTAAACAGTGGAGAGAAGAGGGTCAAATGGTATCGAGGACTCATTAGAGAGAACCTGCACCACCAGCTAAGAACATCTGTCCTCACCTTTTCTCCTCTTCATTGGAATTTGGCATCTCTACCTGCTGCTTAGCGAGTGACATTCAATCAGGGAAAGCTTAGTACAAGTTCTACTGACCTTTGCTCATACAGTAAGAACAACAACATTTCATTACCTCTGCATGCTAAGGTGACTTGTAACTCAACATGAGCCAAAAGGAATTATTTTAGCAAAGCACTCAATCGTGCTGCACAACTGGGCAGAGTAGGCATGTCTCTGTGTAAACTGGTAGACTCACCCCCGCGGCGCCTCCTGCTGGTTGCTTTGGGGAATTAACTGGCTTCCAGCTACAGAGCACCCTCTGCAGGCCAGTGATCCACCTGTCCTCCCCAGGCCCCTCCCTGGACCTCAGAGCCCCTTTAACTGGGTCTCCCCCCTCCCAGGGGAACCCTCACCCCACTATCCCCACTTTACCTTAGTATTGGCTACTGCCCAGTCATTGTCTAGCCCCCACACCCTGGGGCAGACTGCAGTATCAGCCACTCATCATAGGCAAAGGGGTTTTGGCCTGGCTGCCTTTACCCACCCTCCAGCTGCCCCTCTGCAAGCCCAGTACCTTGCAGGCCTAGAATTAGACCCTGCAGTCTGGGGACTTGCTGGCCTAGGGCTTCCCAGCTCCTAAGGCTTTTTCCCCAGCCCTGCCTTCCTCTAGGTCCCCTGGGTGAGTTCCCAAGTGGCCAGGCCTGTCTCTCTCTCCAGTCAGAGGGAGACTCTGTTCTGCTTCTGGCTCCCTGGCCTTCTTATACAGCCCTGTGGCTCAGTTTGGGGCATGGCCCCCAGCTGCAGCCACTCCTGCCATCAGCCGAGGCTTCTGGCTCCAGCTACAGCCCCTTGCCAGGGCTGTTTTAACCCCTTCTCTCCCAGAGCAGGAGTTCACTCTGCAAACATGGTCTGTTCCCAAAGTCTTTCCCCCCAGCTCATCACTAGATGTCAGGCAGAGAGACAGTGGTTAGGCTGACAGAAGAATTCTTCAGTCAAGCTAGTGCTCTCTACACAGGGGGTTAGATTGGTTTAAATACATAATTTGGGGGGTGGATTTTTCACACCTTTGAGCAACATAACTGAGTCAATTTAACTTTTTAGTGTAGACCTGTAATGGAGCTCCTGCAAGGCCCTCCTGGCTCCTGCCCTCACTGGACTGAGAAAGTCCCAAACAGACTTTTTGCTGCAGTGCTCACCTGGTGCTTTTATTTACAGGCTGTGCTCCCACCACCATACACATAGTCCCCTTCTTGCAATCCACTGGCAGGCAGAAACAACAACAGGCCCTCAACTGCAGCTTTCCTCTTTCCAGCTCCTCCCCCTGGCTTCTGTCCTCTGAAGCTCTTATCTAGCCCCAGCCTGATGAGGCAGCAGCTGTTCCAGCTTCCCCAATCAAGGCCAGTTGATCTACCCAGCCCTAATTCACCTCCCTTAATTGGAGCTGGAGTGACAGAGGGTTGGCTAAGCAGTTTTCTGTTTAGTACCCTGTCACATGCCTGCCCCCTTTTTCTGAATCACCCGGTTCAACCGTAAAGGTGCCTTCTTCCCCCAAATGGGTGAGGTTCTACTGGGTAGTATTTCCTCTTTGGGGTTACCTGCTGGGGCTTCCTTACAGGGTTCAGCCATCCCCCATCTGCAGAAAGTACATTGCGTGGGGGGTGGGCCACCCCATAGAGCTGCTTGCACCCAGAGGTCATCAAACCAATCACACTCCTGGGTGCACCCCTCTTTTTTTCCCTGCTTCACCTTCAACAGGGATTTAGGATTGGCCCCAGCTTCCTCCTGGGCACCCAGGACCTCCGATTTCCCAGTCCCCTCAAGCAGGATTTGGGCCTCATCTTCCAGGGGTCTGTCTACAGAGAGTTCTGTTAGGTACCCTGGCTCTGCTGAGAGCCCTGGGGCAGATACTCCCTTCCTATCTTCTTTCTCCTTTTCCATCCCCCATTCTTTCTGGCTTGGGCTCTGTTGTCTAGGGCTTTATATTTCAGAGACCTCTTCCTCCTTTCTCCAAGAGTCTCTCCCTTCTCTCACCTTGGACCTCCTTGTCCAAACTCCCTTCTCTCCTGGGAAGGGGTCCCAGTTGGTGCCAACCACCACTGGGTACGGCAGGCCCTCTACCACACCGACCTATTTCCAATGGAACTGACCCCAAACATAGTTAAAGACATATGGGCTGGATGAATGGACTGTAAGGTGGATAGAAAAATGGCTAGATTTTCGGGCTCAATGAGTAGAGATCAATGGCTCCATGTCTAGTTGGTATCAAACGGAGTGCCCCAAGGGTCGGTGCTGGGGCTGGTTTTGTTCAATATCTTCATTAATGACCTGGAGGATGGCGTAGACTGCACCCTCAGCAAGTTTGCAGATGACACTAAACTGTGAGGACTAGTAGATATTCTGGAGGGTAGGGATAGGATACAGAGGGACCTAGACAAATTAGAAGATTGGGCCAAAATAAACCTGATGAGGTTCAACAAGGAAAAGTGCAGAGTCTTGCACTTAGGATGGAAAAATCCCAGGCACTGCTACAGACTAGGGACTGAATGGCTAGGCAGCAGTTCTTCAGAAAAGTACCTAGGGGGTTACAGTGGATGAGAAGCTGGATATGAGTCGACAGTGTGCCCTTGTTGCCAAGAAAGCTAACAGCATTTTGGGCTGTATAAGTAGGGGCACTGCCAGAAGATCGAGGGATGTGACCATTCCCCTCTATTCGACACTACAAGAAGGATGTGGAAAAATTGGAAAGAGTCCAGCAGAGGGCAACAAAAATGATTAGGGGGCTGAAGCAAATGATTTATGAGGACAGGCTGAGGGAACTGGGATTGTTTAGTCTGCAGAAGAGAAGAATGAGCGGGAGATTCGATAGCTGATTTCAACTACTTGAAAGAGGGTTCCAAAGAGGAGGATGGAGAGCTCAGCTGTTCTCAGTGGTAGCAGATGACATAACAAGGAGTAATGGTCTCAAGTTGCAGTGGGAGAGGTTTAAGTTGGCTATTAGGAAAAACTTTCACTAGGAGGGTGGTGAAGCACTGGAATGGGTTACCTAGAGAGGTGGTGGAATCTCCTTCCTTAGAGGTTTTTAAGGTCAGAAAGCCCTGGCTGGGATGATTTAGTTGGGATTGGTCCTGGTTTGAGCAGGGGGTTGGACTAGATGACCTCCTGAGGTCCCTTCCAACCCCGATATTCTATGATTCTATGAAAGTCCCTATGGTGGGCTGTCACCTACTATTCCACACTGGAACCCATACAGGGTATCATCAGACTATTACAATCCATACTTGATGGGGGCCACAACCTGAAATAAATTTTTCTTGATCCTCCTCTTCTGACCTTCAAACAATCCCGCAACCTCACCAAGATCATCATCAGAAGCTAGCTCCCCACAAACCACAACGCCAACGCAAAGTGGCACCAGACTTTGCCAGAGTGTATGTGTGTGCAAATGTGTGTTCGTATGCATGGCTATCTGTATGTGTATGATAATATGTGTGTGTGAATGCCTGAATCTCTGTATGTGCATGCAAAATTTTGTGTATGTTTCTGTGTGTGTGATTCTATATGTGAGTATGTGGGAGAGAGACACACTAAAAGAGGGACTGATTTGTTTTGCTGGCTTTGTATGCAATTACTCTTGAGTTTCTAAGAGCTTAACTGAAGAAAGCACATTGTGCCAATGAAAATAAATATCCGTGTGGCAGTTTCAACCAACGTCTAGCACTCAAACGCCTGTAGGAGGAAAGATTATTTTAACAAAATAATTTTTCAGGGTTACCAATGTGCGTAAGCAAGTTCCTATTGCTTCCTAAAAGTGTGAATACGAAACTGTCAAAATAATGAAAACTTTTGTAGATGGCAAATGATAAAGGCAAAACGATAAAGGGCTAAATCTTGATTGCATTCTTGGGTTTTCCTCGAGAAAGTCAGAGAAATGGAAAAAGAGCTGAATGAAATTCAGTTCTCTGACTCTGCTGTTGCTAAGAGTGATGGAGACATTAAAATCAAACTTTACTGAACAATCTGACTGCAGCAGAATTTATTAGCATGGCACTTGATGAAAGCCTTGATATCCGTGACACCTCAGGCTCTGATTTTTTGTCACAGTGCCTACATGCAAACTGGCTATGACAGAGGAGAGTGGATGTGAAACTCTTGCTTTATGGCACTAAAGGTGAGTGCATAAATGTCATGATGGATGCTTCAAAGCAGCTTGTAGTAGCTCTGCAGAAAACAGTGGCTAATATGGCTATTGCCGAAGCACCGTCTCTGACAGAGGAAATAAAAGGTGCTGGTACATAGCTTTAAAAAATAGCATAAAACACTCAGGTCAGTGCCTGGCTATTTTCTTCCCACTTCGGTGCTGTTCCTCAACAACATACATTTGCACATTTGACATCTATTTGGGATACCACAAAATATATGTAGGACATTAATTTTTGCCAATAGAAAAAGCTAGAAATATAATCAACAGTCTCAGCAGCTAGAAGAATTCTGACAACCAGCCTGGTGATTCTGTGTTGCATACAGATGAGAGCTTGCTATCAGGAGAGTTATTATTGGCCTTTTGTCTACCATAGGTATATTTGAATGCCTCAGAAAAGTTGCATTATTGACTGGGGTGTAATGATGACACAATCTGGGGGCAGGAGGTTGTCCGTTTATTTGTTTGAGACAGGGGTGTTTTTTGTTTACATTCAGTTCAAGGCTGCTTTTTTTGCTTGCTTGTTTGTTTTTACATTGTTTTACAACACAGAACCATTTTTTGGCCAAACCTTTTCTAGGGCAAAAAATGCAAATCATACAACACTAAAATATTTCATGTAGATTTGGCTGAATTGAACGTTATGGAAAACTATTCTAACAAAATTGAAACACTTTGTTTTAACATTTGCTACATGACATGCTTCAGGTTTTCGGTTTGAAACAACTTTCAGTTTCAGAATTTCCTCTAGTTTTATTTTTTAAATGCAAAAACATTTTAAAATGGTCAAAATCAAAATGAGACACAACAATTCTGGAAAGATTCATTCAACTCAAAATGTTTGTTTGATTGTTTGTTTTGTGTATCTGAAAGTTTAGTTAGTAGTGGAGATGTGGTTCCACTCTACAATATAACTGTCTAAGGACTGGTCTACACTTGGGGGGGGGGGATCAAACTAAGATACGCAACTTCAGCTACACTAATCACGTAGCTGAAGTCAAAGTATCTTAGTTCAACTTACCTGGCTGTCCTCATGGCGGCAAGTCGACTGCCACAGCGCCCCCGGCGACTGTGCTTACTCCTCCTGCCAAGGTGGAGTATGGGTGTCAATTTGGGGATCAATTCATCATGTCTAGGTGAGATGCGATAAATTGATCCCCAATAGATTGATTACTACCCGCCGATCCGGCTGGTAGTGTAGACGTGACCTAAGGCTTCATCTACATACTGACCTAACTCCTGGTGTAGACAGGGTTATATTGGATGGACTTTTCCCATCAACATAGCTGCTACATCTCGAGGAGTACATAGGCCAACGGGAAAAGCCACAGCACTGCAACGGTAGCCTGAAGAATATCATGCTTTTCCTGTTTTGGGCCGTATGGGTTTGGAACACACTCTCCTTTTAAACCTGTCTCCTTTTGTCCCTCTCCACTGTAAAAAATAACACTTCAAAATATTTTCCCAAAAGATGTTTTTGGATGACTACAGTTGGTCTTATACAATATACTCTCTGTTTATTTTTATGCAGAACTCTTTACTATACTATGATATTGTGGAACAGAAAGTCCCACGTGTGACTGAGTTGCAGAGTAGTTTGCAAATGCAGATCAATTCAGTGTATAGCTTGTCTATTGAATAAGCTTCAAAAGATTGTTAGATGGCCAGGATCATGACAGGTTATATCCAAAAAGTTCCTACTGTATTTTCCGCTACATGCATCTGATGAAGTGGGCTGTAGCCCACTAAAGCTTATGCTCAAATAAATTTGTTCATCTCTAAGGTGCTACAAGTACTCCTGTTCTTTTTGCAGATACAGACTAACACGACTGCTACTCTGAAACCCATCCAAAAACTTCTTTGTTTTCAAGTGGAATCGGGTTTCATTGCAAGCATTTTATGAAACTCTATGAGAACTCAGTGCACACACATTCAGTTCCTATGTGGTTTAGATCAAATTATTTAGCCTGGCTACTTAAGTTATTCTATTTTTAAAAGAGGACGGTAATACTTCCACCTATGTTAGTGGTGTGTTGTGACAATAATACACTCTGTGATCCTGGGACCTCTTTGTGCCAACTGACAGGGAGCACAGGGGTACATAAAGGTTACAGAGATTCCCTGGGTTTGGGTTCTACATACTAGATCACCAAATAATATCATGTAATGTCTCTAATGAAAGCCTGCATCACACTGGTCATCATAACCAATGTGAGATGTATGTACAGAAAATATATGAGGAGGTATGTATATATGCTGGGAATTATGGTGTCTAAGCCTTGTAGTTAAAGGTAGGTCATTGAAGGCACCGTGCCTTGAGATAAACTTCTCTAAACAGGAAATGAGAGACACTTATCTTCCTGGTGGACCACTGTATATTGTGTGTCTTACAATAGACGTGTATTAGCATATTGAGTCAAATGCTAATGAACAGCTTGCAGAGGCTTCAGAAGGAAATTAACGAGAAAAGGTAGACAGCAGGGAGAGGGGGGATCCTTTTTCAGGGGAAGATCAAAGGTCTGGTCTGGTATATTTGAGAGTCCAGAAAGATGCCTTGGCTTCCTTCACTGAGGAAGTAAACAGGTAGTGGGTTGGCTTTGTAAAAAAGGGATCTCAGCCAGGCATGGCTGAAAATGCTGGGGAGAACTTCGGGTAAGATAAACCTCTTTTTTAGACAGGAGGGTAACATGTTAGTTAAGTTTAGACCATAGAAAGTGTGTTAAGATTTTGTTATGTAGGTAACCCCTTTATTTTCAATAGCTCTCTTTTCTATCATAGGAATCTCTGCTCTTTGTTATAGAAACATATACTAGCTTTCTCTGTAAACAAATCTAAGTGCGGTGTCCTAAGCAGAGTGGAGACCCCAGGTTAACTCTAGTACATGGTTCCTGTGGGAGCAGAGAACCAGAGAGTTTTGTGAGTGCTTAGCGGGCCAGGGGCTTGACACTCCAGAGGGACACTCGGAAGACTTGGGAATTGTTGTGTGCCTAGTGCTAAGCTGTACAGAGTAAGGCCAGCAAAGGCCTGGAAGGCAGTGCTTGTGTTGTCAGGCTGGAGGTTTCAGGGAGCTGACCCTCAGCAGGCACAGACAAGACTGCTTCACGCTAAGGGCAGGTGGTAGCAAGATGCCTCACACGCCTGGGCACTCCTGGGAAGCGCCACACCCCGTATGTTTATGGGAGGATGTTTCATTTGTTTTGACTAGCAAAGTGTTTTCAGGGTGAGGAGCATCATAAAATTGCAAAATATCCTGATTTGTAACATAACCTGCCCTTCTTTGGGGGTGAATGCCTCTGCTCCCAGGTAGCAAGGGGATTCTGATGGCATAGTCATATAAATTACACCTGTCTTTGCAGGTATAGGTCAGACTTGTGCTTGAGCTTGGAGAGTTTAGATTGCATTAATTTTTAAAGGAGCTAGTGGGGACGATGAGCAGTCAAGACTTTTTATGCTAGGGGAATAAGTTAAAACTTCAACCTACAGAAATATAGCAACCAAACATATGACTGATTTGCCATCTGATCCCAGAGTAGGCACTTCACAGCAATTCTCAGAATTGAAAATACCAGCTGCTTCCATTTCACTGGAAGTTTATGACATAGAAGGAAACATAAAGGATGCTACAAAATAGAGTTTGGGTCATTTCAGTGATATAAGCTACAGGCACAAATGCATGGAAGTGATTCTGTGGTGTTTTGGAAGATGTAGTTTCTCGCCTTCATATCTTGCTAAAATTACTGTTTGTTCTTTTTTAGCATCTTTAGATGTGAGTTTGAATCTTCTGCTCTCATACAGCAGGGATTCAAGACTTTCTAACATCCTAGCACAATACTATGTTTGCATTGTTGTTAAGTACTTGATTTTACAGATCTCTCTCTCTCTCTCTCTCTCTAATTACATCAAAATCCTTGACAAATCTATTATCAGACCCTTATGATAACCAGTCTATTGGCTTTGTGCTAGTTTTATGCTGATTTACATTTAACAAACCAGTTCTGGTATTTCCTGAAATTGATTAATTTCTTTCAATAATTGAGAGGAACTATGATTGCCATAAATAACTGTGATTTATATTACACAGGTGACTAGTAGTCCCCAGCAAGATCAGGGATCCACTGTGTTAGGTGATATATAAACACATAGTAAGAGGTAATTGTTGCCCCAAAGAACTTACAGACTAAATAGTCAAAATCCATAAAGGGTGGAAGAAAGGGAATATTATTCACCCTGTTTTACAGATGGGGAACTAAGGCAGATAAATGAAGTGATTTGCCTTGAGATCACACAGAAAGTAGATGTTCCAGTCCTGTCCCTTAATCCCAATACATCCTTCTTCCTCTCTATCTGTAGGAGCATAAATGTTTGTCCTGGTATTTGTGATGAAGATAAGTGAGTGGGAACCTGAAAAGGTGTGGGGTAAATCTGAATAAACACTCCAAAGGTTGTATGTGTGGAGAGTCATCTAAATTACCTAAACTTTTGGGGCATGTATATTTCAATTTATTTCTTGCTTTTCACTTTTACAGAAGCTTCTATCTGAGGATCTCACAGTACTTTACAGACATTGATTAATTAAACCTCACAATACCCCTATGAGGTAGGTAGTATTGTTACAATGTAGGTGGACTGTAAGTTAACTCTTCTGAGTCCTTATACTACATCTTGATTTGGTATGCTCTTATTCCTTATAACAGGGGGATGAATGATTTAACTAGACTTAATGATGCTTTTGAAGTCATGGGGACTTGCCTGAATATCTTCCTCTGGGTAAGGATAACAACCTTCAGTCCTGTGTATTCAGCCTCTGCCTGGGTATAAAATGACATTGTGATAAGCAAGATCACAGTCCACCTTTTCATCTCACAAACACTCATGCAAGTCCATTAAAGTCAATGGGTCCCAGATGTAGAAATGAAATTTTCTTCAGTGCCAACTATTATAAAATCATGTGTTATTCAACAATAGCTAGCGCAGTAGTTGGATGCTGGATCTCAAAGATACTTCTTTCAAGGACTTGGCACTGGAATTACAACAAGGTGGCAGTTAACAATTTGCCAATAACTTGGCAAGAAAAATAGTGAGGTTTATTATTAGCCTTTCACTATGCCAGACACAAAATGAATCCATTAAGTACAGCTATCCATCTACTCTGACATCAACAGCACAGCAAAGTTCATCACAGACAGGGTAGGAAATGAGAAAGTGCTGTGTCACATTAGAACAGTAGAATGTAATTGCTATGTGCTTCCAGGCAATAAATAACAATGCACTGAATTTCTACAGCAGTTTCCCCCCACCTGCCCCAAAAGGAACACTGTGAGGTAGTTAGTAGCATACACATTTTACAGATGGATACACTGAGTCACAGGGGGGCTAAATGCTTTGGCGAAGGTCACTGTGAATAAGTAGCAAAGTCTGGCATAGAACCTAAGAGCATCACTCCCACATGGGGCATCCATTGACTTCACAGGTGGTCCTGCATGTGGAGATCTTCAACATCAGGGCCAAGATCTAAGACCCACTATCTTCAGCTGTTCGATCATATTGCCTGCTATTAGGGAGATTGTTCACACATCCCTGGAGAGTGGAACACTGCTGCATTGGCTTAGACTGGGGATATTTGTTCATGAGTAAGGCAAGTTTTAGCTATGTGAACCCATTATGTACTCACCGAGTGAGATATCATGTCCCTTGCTCAACTTCACCATGTTTGGTTAAGTGTCTTTTGCCATAGCTACAGTACCATTTCAAGCAAGGGCTTTTGGAACATGACATTTCAACCTTGGACAGATTGGTTGGCTGAGACTTGGATATCATTTCTAAGTGTATTGTTATCAATGATATTTCAACAGCCTGAATGGCATAATGAAGGTCATAGAAACTAGAAGCAAAGCTGACATTTGGGCTGATGTCTGGGGATTCAATTAATACTAGGCATCAAACCATGTAGAGAAATTACATGGAAATGAATCTGAAGATCAAGAAATTTACCCAATCACAATGATGTTTAGTAACCATAATAACTGCTGAATATCTGATGTATATTATAAAGTAGACTCTGTTGTATATACACTTTTGGAATCTCTTGCTCAGCCCTTTAAAATCTGTTTTCCATTCTTTAATAGTATTCATTATTATATCATGGTAGTTTTTAGCATCTTGCTTTTGAATATTGCCATATTGAGGGTAATGGTTTGGGGCCATAACAAAAACATCTCCCTTATTTCCAGCCAATGATGAAACAAATCCAGATCAACTAAATGGGCTTTGGGAACTGTTTAGGGATGGAAGTGGAAGGAATCCACCCCTAATATTGAGGGCAGAGCGTGTGGCAGCTCCACATTACCCAACTTCATCCTTGACCGGGAAAAATGAACATAACTCCTGTATGCAGTGTTGTTGTAGCCGTGTTGGTCCCAGGATAGCTGTCCAGACCTGAAGAAGAGCTCTGTGTAAACTCAAATCTTGTCTCTCTCACCAACAGAAGTTGGTCCAATAAAAGATATTACCTCTCCCACTTTGTGTCTCTTATAACCTCTGTAGACCAGCAACAGATCAAGTGGCCATACTCCTGCCCTCACCCTTCTATTGCCTTCTGAAAACCTATCTGTGCTGGGCTACTGAGAATTGTTTTATACAGGGGTACGGAGTCCCCCATCCCAACCCTTTACACAGTTCTTAGCACCTCTGACTGACCATATTGCAGTTGCCCAGTCCTTGTGCAACAGAACCAATGGGGATTTGGTACATTAAGGGCTACCTGTACTTTCTACCCTGGTGGATGCATTTTACCTTAAGCGCACACAGTAAGGTACAGTTTGGGGGCCATATCTGAACTAGGGACAATTCATTCTGAAAACACAGAATTTGGTTTTTCAAGCAGGGATTTTCAAGGAAGAAGTCAGATGTGGTTTGATCTCGCCCTAGGAAATCAACTTGATATTACTAATAAAAAAAAACTTTTAGTCAATACTGTTTTTCTTGTTAGAAAAACCACTGCAAGTGGCAATGCCAAATGTTTCTCTGGTACATTGAACAAAAATAACAATATTTTAATAATAATTTCAGAAAGCATATTTACAACATAACACACGGCAAATGCATCATACATATTCATGGGTACCGTGTCCTATTGTTGGGGATTTTCTCAAATTGCTCCATATCATAAATCGTTTCTGTTACCACACCAGTTCATTTCAACCTTTTTCACTTTTAAAAAATTTCTAAACGAATCATCTTGAAAGAAATCATTGACCCTTTTGAGACATCTTGGAATCACCAATGAGGGGCTGTGTCACTCCTGCCCTGCAACCTTGCGTGCCTTAGAATACCTTGCTGGTAGTAACTTCTACTGGGGCTGCTCACAAACAGCTTTCCGGCATGCAAGTTACACCCTGAATGTCTGTGTGTAACTGCAGCCTGCCAGTCAAACTTAGGTTACGCTCTGGCCCTACTTATATTTCAGGGTGACCCAAACACATTCCCTGTCCTGGATTTTCCCACTGAAATATATATATTTTACTGCCCAGCCCTCTCCTGGACAGTCCAAATATATTAAGTCCATCATTCCTTTAAGGAAACATTATAAATCACTTTGCCCCCTTAAATGAAGTTACCCAGACACTTTAACTTAAACACACCAGAATAGCTAAAACAATAAAGTTTGTTAACTACAAAGAGATAAATATTAAGTGAGTACAAGCAATGAAGCATAAAAAGTCAGAAATGGTTACTAGAAAATAAAGATAAAAGTGCTTTCTAGGGCCTAACTTAAACCAAAATTACTCACCACATGCTTCCAAAAGTATTACAGGACAAACTTTCAGTTTAGTCATAACAGTAATTTTCCGATGGAAAACTCTTTTGATAATTTTCAGCCCAGCTCTAATCCTGAAGTGTCAAATTTTGAAATCGTGGCATCCTGATGTATAGAAAAACTACTTTAGACAAGCTGTCAAGCTTACAAAGAGCTGCCCTTCAAAAACGTGTCTCTTTTGTCAACAGAAGTTGGTCCAGTAAAAGGTATTTCCTCCCCATCCTTGTTTCTCTAGGGCCAGACATGGCTACAACAACGCTGCTTTCTATGGAAACTGTAAACTTTTCATTGAAAAAACCAGAATGGCTGAAATAAACATTTTTTTTCATCGAAAGTGCCAGAATTTTCAGCAGATAGGAATCTCCATTTTCTGATCAGACCTACTCATTACGTTTTTGGAGCACACTCTTAAGAAAAGAGGTTGCTTAATAAGGATGTTCTCTTGTACCATCCATTTCTGTATTGTGTCCCTTCTGCTGACTTGGGCTCAGAAGGTAGAGTTCAGAGGACAGGGTGCTAACTGGGAAGCTGTGTGTGGGATAGTACCAGCTAATTGTTCCATACTTGAAAGGAAGGATGGTTTTACTGGTCTTGAAATGAGATCACTGACACTCAATTCTTGAATCTTATCTAGACTTCCTGTGTGACATTGGAAATGTCGCTTTAAACTCACCCTGCCTCAGTTTCCCCTGTTTTAAAAGGAGATAATAATACTTTCTTTCTCCTACTGTTTGTCTGTCTTGTCTTATTAGGCTGTAAATGCTCTGGGCAAAAGGATTGCCTCGTTCTGTGTGTCTGCACAGTGCTCGGGCACAATGATACCCTGAGCTCACATGAGGCCTCTAGATGCTACTGAAATATAAAGAGTAATACAGTTTAATAGTGTTAATAGTGCATTCTGTCATTATCACCATTTATATTTTACTTGTACCTAGAGATCTGAACTGGTGTCAGGGCCCCACTGTACTAGACATGATCCAGACACACAATGAGAGAAAGTTCCTACCTCAAATAGCTTAAAAGCTGAAAACCAAGAAAGGAATGGAGAAAAAACTGCCTCAAGGCCACACGTTAGTTCAGTGGGCAGCAGAGTAGGGATTAGAATGCAGATCACCTGACAGTGTTTTATCCACTGGACCAGGGCCGGCTCTAGCAATTTTGCCGCCCCAAGCACGGCAGCACGCCGTGGGGGGCGCTTTGCTGCTCGCCAGTCCCGCAGCTCCGGTGGGCCTCCCACAGGCGTGCCTGCGGATGCTCCACTGGAGCCGCGGGACCACCGGACCCTCCGCAGGCATGCCTGCGGGAGGTCCACTGGAGCCGTCTGCCGCCCTCCCAGCAACCGGCAGAGCGCCCCCCGCGGCATGCTGCCCCAAGCACGCGCTTGGTGTGCTGGGGCCTGGAGCCGGCCCTGCACTGGACTATACTACCTCTTTTGGTCCCACTCCCTACTATAAAAAACTAGACCCTATTTGCTGCCAGCTTACTAGGAATCATCGATGAGTAAGAAGTGGACCCTGCCTCATTTTGTAAATAGTTTGTGGTGTTGTTCTATAAAGTACACTGCCATATTATTTTCAGCGTAACCCAACATACTATTTGCTTGGTTTAGTGAGATCCCTCCGGGATTAATATATTTGCACTTTGATACTTTCAATTCTGAGAGCAGTAAACAGGTGGTCTACTTAATGTACCAGCAAGGGGCCCTCAAATAGCACAGACAAAGAGGAAGGTCACGCATAAGAGAGAAGAGGTCACCACATTATTTTTCTACTTTTCATTTTATTGCTGGTGGCTTGCATTGCAAGGGCAAGCACCAGGTTTTTCAAGCTGCGATTATTTCTTTCAGCTCAAGTAGGCTTTATCTTGCTTCCAAAGCCGGCTTGTTCAAAATGTCAGTGTCTGCTGACTGCTAAAAATGATTTGCATCTACATTCATTTTAAATTAAAGTAAATAGTTTGGTTTTATCCACTCTATTGTCTAACCAGCTGCCTCAATGAAAAGAAAGAAAGAAAGAAAAAAATGCCGCCATCAAAAAATACAACCACAAAATGCGCTTATGTTTCTGAACAATTTAGGCACAGCAGGGCTGCTTAACCAAGGATGATTGCTCATTTCACTTTTGTTAGAAACAGGACATGTCCAAATTTTAAAAAATGGAGCAAAAATTGAAATTTCCACTTAACCAAAGGCTATCACTCCCCAGCCCTAGTTCATAGCTACAAGGATATCTACTTCACGCAGTGCTTGGTGGCAGAACAAAATGTGTTTATTGAAGGAGACATGGATTAAGTGCCATTTAGTTCACCTTGGTCCTAATTCTGCAGATTTTACTCAAGAAAAATACCCATTGAAGTCAAATTCACTGTCCAGATAGGTTCTTGTGTTGGCACCCACTGCTGTAATCCATCGGATGTCTTATGTCATTACTCACACAAAACTCTTACTGAAGCTAATAGGAGTTTTGACTAGGAAAGGACTTCAAGATTTGGGGCCTGATGCAAAGCCTATTGATAATGGAATGATGCCTACTGGTCTCTTTGGCTGCTGGCTCAGGCCCTTGGAGCATAACAACGCTTATTCAGCAAGGTATTCAAGCACATGGCTTCAGTGGGATTACTCAGGGACTTAGATTTAAGTATGTGCATAAGCACCTTGCTGAATTTGAGTTAGTTGCTGAAATCCTGGCTGCATTAGAGACAATGGCAAAATGTCCAGTGATTTCAGTGGGGGCTTCAGGACTTCCAGGACTTCAGCAAATGTGTCCTGAATCCAAATCTGCTGTGACTGATACAGTGGCAAAAATCCAATTGATTTCAGGGAAAGCAAGATTTGGGCTTTTTTTCTCTGTGGGTTTGCTCTAACATTTTGCTCCATTTGCTATATTTTCCATAAGACTTCAGGTTACACATGTGGGGACCATAAAAGAAAGCAACAGGAACCTAGAGGAACCTATCTGTGTGAGCAAACTGGAGGCTGGAAATATATATATAAACACACAAACATCCCTCTATGTTTTCAGTTTTTTTGTATTAAATGCATGTATGATTTCCTTTCCTCATACTAGCAGGTATTTAATAGTGCATAGAAAAATAACAAAGTATTTTTTAAAAGAATGAGATGGAATGAAGGGAAACAAAGAGAGCATGTGTGAGAGGAAAAAGAAAGGTGGGAGGCAGGGGAGGAAAGAATAATGAGAACAGTCTATCCATGTTAGTTTATTTTCCTCATGGCAGAATTACCTGAGAGATATACCTGAGATTCCCAGAAATGCTGACCAAATATTTTCATTAAAGAGTAGGTGGGGAGAGTGGAAATAATGTCCAAAGATTGTAGGCCTTATACTCTCATCAGGAAAAGAGGCTTTAACAGCATTCATATGTGTTGCCTTCATCGAATCTTTGGAATCTCCTGGAGGGATAGAGTCACCAACAGTGAGGAACTCAACCAGGCCAGCATACCCAGCATGCAAACACACCTCAAACAGAGATGCCTCCACTAGCTTGGGCATCTCTGCTGAATGAATGATGGGCGTGTCCCAAAGGACATCCAATATGGTGTATTGGAAAAAGACCCACAGGATCCCCCAAGTTGCATTTCAAGGATGTGTGCAAGCGAGACCTCAAGGAAATGGACATGGATGTGGGCAAATGGGAAGATCACACTCAGAACCACAGCCTTTGGAAACCAGAGCTTAACAAGGTCTCCAGAGTTACACAGGGAAGTAGTCCAGCTTAGCAGAGGAGAAAAGCGCTTGCAGAAAGCAGAACCCAAAGGGATGAAAAATCACTTTTAAATGTTACAGATGTGGCAGAGATTGTCTCTCTTGAATGAGTCTCTTTACCCACAGCCATGTTCGCAGATGCCATAAAACCAATTGAGTAAATTCTTTACCTCTCAGGAGCACATATCCATGGTCTCTCGAGACTGATGGATGGCTACTGGTACTACAGTGCAGTTTTAAACCCATGCCACATTTCTTCCCGCCTCTGACATTCATCTACACAGTGATATCTCTGAGCATTTACTTTAGGACTGGACAACTAATTGCTTAAATACCTATGACTGTTTTCACTTCAGGTGGAGCAGAACTAAACTCAGTACCAGGACTGGTTGGAACTATTACATCTAAACTGTTTTTGAAATAAAACTGGGTTTTGACAAACTGATTTATTGATTGATTGATTGATTGATTGATTGATTGATTGCAAAAAGTGTCTGCTTTCCGTGGGACAAGGTAATAATAATGAACATCTGATTTTGGGGTCTGATACAAAAATCACTGAAGTCAATGGAAAGTCTTCCATTTGCTTTGGAACAGGCCTGTTATTGGCATAGTGTCTGTACTTCTGTAACCCACACACCTCCTGGGTTTGGTCGGGGTGAAAGTAGAAATAGGGACTTACCAGTCCAAGGCTGGGTTGGGGCTGGCTCTAGCCCCTGGAAGGGGCGGGACCTCATGCGGAAGGGGTGGAGATGGGGAGGTCAGAGCCAGCCCCGGCCCGCCCTGTACCGGTAAGTGCCCTCCCCTCCCCTCCCAGAGTAGCAGTGGCAGCCAGGGCCTCCGGTAGCAGTTTAAAGGGCTCAGGGCTCAGCCAGTGCTACTGCCCTGGGCCCTTTAAAATGCTGCCGGAGCCCCCGGCTACCGCTGCTACCCCAGAGCTCTTGCTGCAGGGCTCCGGGGGCCATTTAAAGGGCCAGGGCCATAGAGGCAGCGGGAGCCCCGGGCTCTTTAAATAATCCCAGGAGTCCCACTGCCACTACCCTAGGGCTCCAGCAGAGGGGCTCTGGCAGCAATTTAAAGGTCTGGGGTTCCAGCCACTGCTGGGAGCCCCAGGTCCTTTAAATTGCCGCCTGGGGAAGCCAGGCCATCCTGGTATGCCATACTGGGGTGTACTGGCTTACTTTCACCTCTGGGTGTGAGATAATGAGTCTGCTACAGCCTTAGCTAACAGCCAATTGGCTTTTAGCTCATGTGGTAGAGGCTCATGCACTAAGCTTCAGAGATCCCATGTTCAGTCCCACCTGCCAACAACAGGGGTCTGTCGGCGTTACACTTGTGCACAGATTAGTTACAGATATACACATACACATGCACACATAGCTTTCAAGGGACTGGAAATCGGGATTGAAGGTCAATTTAAACTGTGTTTTGTGCTGACCCCAAGTGGTTTGTGCCTCTTGCTAAAAGGGGCATTCAGCACATAAAAATGCATTTGCTTCATTTTTGTGCAAGTATTTGCAGGTCACCTTTCCACTCAATGAAGGAATGGAAACTTTTTCCAGTAGCATTCCATCTATCACATTGTTCGTTTAGGGCTGGCAGAGAGGCGGAAGCCAAAGTGTCAGACAGAGAAAATGAGAGACAGAACAAAGAGAAATGGGCCCCCGAAGGAAAGAAAGAGAGAGGTTCTGAAAGCAGAAATAGAAAGAGAAAGAGATAAAGGGACCTTAAAATAGAGATAAATCAACAGAGAATCAAGTGCCTTGAAACAGAAGGGAAAGAATGCCCTAAAGAGGGAAAGCCAAGGACAAAAATGCATCATCATATAAGCCAAGCCTGGGAGATCGGTCCATCAAAAGGGCTGCAAGTCTCCAAGCATTTTAATACCATATTGTTATTCCTGCCACAAGATGGAAACTTGTCTATGTCATTCACAGATGTTTTACTAATCATGCATGTTAAGTGTGACATTTAATACTGATTGCGGAAGAACAAGACCTCTTTTCCATCTCCTTGGCCTCACTCCTCCCTGCCCATTTGTGAGAAGAATACAGGAGGCCTCAACAGGAGATGCAGTGTGGTCTAGAAGATAGAGAGCTAGACTGGGCCTCAGGATACCTGGCTTCTATTCCTGTCTATCACTGACCTACTGTGTGACTCTGGGCAAATCACTTTGTGCCTGTTTCCTTTTGTAGTCTTTGCCCGTCTTCAATTTTTTAACTATGAACTCTTCAGGCTAGAAGCTATCTTTTGCCATGTGGTGTAGGGTGCCTACCCCATTGGAACTATGGCGTTGGTTGGGGATACTAGACACTATTGTAATCAGATAATAATGAGGCTCAAAGAATGATGTATAAAATGGGTAACTGCACTCCAGTGCAGTGCCAGTCAAAAATAAATGTATGTGTGTATCAGTTCTATAGTGCTGGTAATTTAAGCATTATTGACAACATACAAATAATAATGAAATTATGTATCTGTAAAGAGTTCTAGTTGTAGTAGAAAGAGATATTCTGGAGCACTGCACACTCAGAAAAGCCAAGTCATGCTATAAGCAAAAGTCAGGCCCTGGCATAAAGCAGACACTTGGTCATGAGTTCACGGTCTGGTACATGAACTTGGCAAAGGTACGGCAAGTGTTGCTAAAACACAAGCACTCATTAGTACTAGGTATTGGAGTAAGACAAGGATGGGAGGACAGAATAATGAATGGAGATGTTTTGTTAGGTGATACAAGGGTTGGTAACTAATGACGTCAGGAGTGTAATATGCAGCTTGCTTGTACCACTGTATAGAAAGAGAAAGCATAGGAGGGGAACTCTTGATCGACGTAGGGGGCAGCAGAAAGTCCTGCTGCTGACTGAACTGGACCATTGTGCCAGGCATACATGTGTTAGTGTACCTGAACCATGCTAGTACCATGGTTCATTGACAATAAACCTGTCCGAGCACGTTCACCCTCGAACAGAGTCTGTGTTTTTTCTGGTCAATATTATTGAGGTCTGCTGAGCCGGCAACGTGGACAAAGCTGGGATGGTACACAGTGAGATCACACACGCATGCCAACTGACAACACTAGAAATTGAATGGTCATTGAGCAACAGGTTCAACTAAAGGAAGAATGGAGACCTATTATACACCATCTCTGTGGCAACTGTGATCAGTTTAGATGGTGGATGGAGACCAACCGTGAATGTCACTGAAAGAAAAAGCATAGACACATGACTTTTCACTCTGGTGATCAGGCACTTCAAACATGCGGTACGTCAGGCTTCATTAGCTCAGGGAGGCTTGACCAAACTTCACTTCTCACCTGCTTCTTCTTCCAGGTGAAGAGTTAATGCCGTTTGGCTGTGATCAGTGTTACAGCGCTGGGCCTCAGACAAAAAATGTGAGTCAGTGCTTTCCTAGAGTTTAGGGAGGATCAGAATATTACTCAATCTAGTCAAGTGCAGTGGAAATACATGGAGGTGGGGGTAAAAATGGAATTGCTTGTGGTCACTAGGGTTTTGAAGACCATTATTAATTTGAATATAATAATAGAAATGTAGGACTTGATATGTCATCTGGTTCAGGTCCTTCAATGAGGTAGGACTAAGAATTATATCTTTGATCTTTGATCTTTTAAATCTGTAGCCCTGGTGTTCTGCAAATCTTTTCCTTTACCTTTTCCTTCCTTTATTTATATTAAAGGAGATTTTTGTCTTCTGTTCAGGAAATGGCTGTGGAGCAGATACATTGATTTTAAGAGCCTTTTAATGGCTTACATGTCTATTGTATTTTACCACATTGGTGAATGGAGTTTATTTAATCACATATTGAGTTTTAAAGCTTTCAGTGTTGATAAAATCTCTGAAGACAGGTGTGAAGTAAATTTTGTTCATTTAATAGGATGATATCAGAGAACAAAGTGTGAGGACAGGTCCACCACTAGCTCTCATGTATCCCAAATTTGTTTAACTCTTTTGAGGATGTGTCTGCTTACAATCTGTTCACCAGATTGTCACTAGGATGGAAAAAGCTTTGCACTGTAAAAACTACCAGTTTTCCCTTGTTTTCTACCTGTCATTTGGTGAACCAAGAGCTAAGATTTGTTTCCAGTTCTGATGTTTGTGTAACCCCCTTTTTGAGCCAAAATTCAGCAGTGTTATTTACAAATGAGAAATCTGACAGCAGTTCATATTTTGCTTTTGTGCCATTGAGCTCATGGTTCTGACACATGTAAGGAGCTGTGGGTAAAGTCTGAAAGAGCTTCCCTTGGTTTGAGATTAAGGACAGGTAAACCAGTTCAGATACAATAAGGACTAAAGAGATCCTTAGCTTGAAAGTCAAACTGAACTTTTGCTGAAGTTCAAATATTTTCTGATAGTTCATTTCCCCATTTTTTTTTCTTTTTGTGTACCTCAGCACTTCTTGGTACCTGAGGCTGTACTCCCTGCTTGACTCCCTTGAATAGTCTCATTGAGATCACCCACGTGAATGCGGCCAATGGGATTTAGACCCAGAAATTCGGGGATCAAAATAACAGGAGAGGCTATTCTTATAGTCTTAACCTGACTACAGGCAAAAAAAATCTTTCCCCAAAGCCTGTTCTCATGTGATTTTCAATTCAGTTTAGCAGATTTGAAATGGTTCATATGCTTTGGATAAGATTCATATAAGTATTAAATTTTTGAAAGCATATCTAAAATGAGCCTAGGAGTTTGAATTTGTACTCCTCAATGCTTATTGAGATGGCGCTGGGGCCAACACTTAGCTCCAGTTTCTCAGCATTTATGATAAGCATGACAGGAGGTTCATTGGGTTGTACACCTCAATTCCACCTGACCAGAAACTCCAAAAAATAAATCACCTTATTAGAATCAGCCTGGAAACCCAAAGGTTAGCTTGCAAGAATGGAAATCTTCAAGGAGATTTAACATTATGGAGTGGTACAATAAAGATTAAGTGACCTGGCAAATCTCTCTCCCACAGAAACTCTCCTCTTGCTCTAGTGATCTATGGAAAAGGCTTTCTGTATGAGGTGTGAAGGGAGACTTCATTCACCCAGGCAACCAAAATAGGGTATGTAAAAAGATTTGCATGTAGCTAATGATTAATATCATTCCACAGCACAGTGGCCCCTTGGAAGGCACTAGAGATTTGGCACTGCATGGTTGATACTGAAGTAAGGGAAAGACTGCAGCTGTTACATGGCAGCCTCACTGGTCTGGGAGGGGCACTGGAGAAATTGCACAAGGACAATCTCTTCTAAGGCTGCCCTTCGCACACAGTGGTTTAGCAATCAGCCCTGCTCTGTGAGCTGGCACGCAGTGGGGCCTGCCTATACCCCCTTTTCAGAGTCCTCAGGGATAGCAGAAGTAAGCAGAAGTGCCCATTCCGAAGCACTGCCTGTTATGAGAGGCCCTTGCACAACTGTACAAGGGTGATAGAGGCTTCTTGGGTTCTGGAGAGAAGGAACTATGTTGATATGTATCAGAGGGGTAGCCGCGTTAATCTGAATCTGTAAAAGGAGCAAAGACTAATGCTACAGCATGTTGTGAGGATTCTGCAGCAAGTAATCATATGGGAAATACTCCAGGCTAGTACAACAAGTAAAGAAAAGTCAGAGCACGTGCGACCTTCTTGGTTTTCCTACTGGGAAAAGAAGATGAGTGGAATAGAGTCATTACCATTATTTGTTCATCATTATCGTTGATTAGGTGGGATAGCTATGTACTTTAGTCCTGTGGTTTTAGTGTTTAAAAACAGCTGCAAAATATGGCTGCATTTCATAGAAGACTCTCAGAAAAGCTCAACGTTTGGCAGAGAACAGAGCTACCTACAATAGAAACCAGAGGAGGCACTGATTAAGGATAATGTGAGTTCTGAATGTCTTTTTACTTTTTCTTTCCTCCTCGTTGCCTGCTGCCTGGTGTCTCTAAATTGATTTCCAGCTGTTTTTCCATGTTAATTCTTATCAGAGCTCTGATGTGAACTTCAAGACTGTATAACATTATCAAGGACTCTTTCTCACTCATAAATTGGAAGTGTTGGCCTGTTCAGAACTGGGGCATAAAGGCAGTAATGGTTTAAAGGCCTATTTATATCCTGTTATCAAAATTGACAATGTCCTTATAAACATTGCCACGCTATGTGAATGGTTAATTCAGTCCACTGAAAATGAAATACCATGGGCTGGATACCATTTATGAATGTGGTATAAGAACCAGAATAAGGGAGGGATAGTTTTAGAATCATCAAACATGAGCTAAGATGAAGGAAAGATGGTCTAGTGGTTATGGCAGTGCCTTGGGAGACCTTGGTTTGATTTCCTTTTCTGACCTGGACTTCCTGTAGGATCTTGGAAAGTCATTTAGACCCGCTGTGACTCAATTCCTCATCTGTAAAATGTGGATAACAGCACTTACTTAACTCACAGGGGTGCTGTAAAGCTAAATAAATGAAAGAGCTGAAGTTGGCATCCATCTCTGCTTTTTGCAGATGGATGCACTGAAACACAGATAGTTTCTTGGCCCCACTGAAGTCAGTTGAAGCTTTGCTATTGGATTCTATTTTATATAGGTTCTTTCACTGTGCTCTTCATTGTGGTATCTGAGCACCTTCCAGTAGTGCATTAAGCAATGTGACCACACAGCTGTAACACGTTGTTCATTCTCTCATCCTCTCCCAAGAGGGAGAAGTGTCTGCAACTGAGTGTCTTGTTTTGGTAGGTGTATCGGGGAGGGGAGGGTTTAATCTACATGGTACTATGTATTTATCTTAGAAAATGAAAGCCAAAGACATGTGCCATGCAGTTGCAGCAGAAGATGGTGAGTTTTCTGATGGCCCCTTAGTGAGTTCATTCCACAAGTTCAGACCGGCCCCCGAGAAAGTTCTATCTCCTTTTCTCATTGTAGAGAGTTCCATTGTGCCAGATTGACTTCAGTAGGGCTGAGGTTTCACCTGTAGAGATGGAGGGACACATAGTGACAAGGAATGGAATCCAGGAGTGCTGGCCAATAGCCATCTGTAGTGACAACTATCACATGGACCACTGGGTCTGAAACCACAGAATAAAAGCCAGTCAAGTAACAAACTTTTGTTCTTTCAAAAGTAAAATAACTAGAATTGTGGGGAAAGCACTGGGCAAATTAAAGAAATGACAATGATCTGGAGAATAGTTCTCAAGCAACTTGGAGCTTCTAAGTAGTCTGCACGGATTTGAAAATAATGAGACCATCAGTTTTCTTCAAAAAATATTACTTGGGATTTCAAACTGCTGACTAGTTATCTAACTATTGAAAGAGAGTTCATTGTTCTCTCCGGAAAGGATGTGGGAATGGAGATGAATCCTAAAATGTTTTGAAATCCTTCATTTTTCAGGCTACCATAACTGCCTTAAAACAGCAGAGACTCTTAAATCCATTAGCTTTTACACTGTATTAACATATATTCTGATTTTTCCTCTGGGAAGTTCCTAGTTTCAGTTCTAGTTTAATTTTTTTATATAGACACATACTGCAAAGCAGAAAAAAATCATATCACAGCCACTCTATAGAATGGTAATAATGTCACTATAAAGGCAATCTTGTGTGATAATATTTGTGAAAGCAGATGTGATAATATTTGTGAAAGCAGAATGTCCTCAGGCTAGAAAGAGTGACAAAGACCTGGAAATAGGTCCAGTTTTTAGTACTCAGATGCAAGAGCTCATGTTTGCACAATAATTATTTATCTGAATTATTAATTATGTTTTCTTTTTTTATTCATTATTTCTCTTTTTTCTTAGCTTTCTTCTTGGAATGTATTGGAGACAATTTTTTTTTATTTCAGAAAGTGGAGAAAGCTACTACGGGGAAGGCTGTTCTATATTTGATTTTGACAAATAGGGAGGAACTGGTTGAGAATTGAAAAGTGGAAGGCAGCCTAGGTAAAAGTGATCATGAAATGGTAGAGTTCATGATTCTAAGGAATGGTAGGAGGGGAATGTCAAGGTTCCTCCCCTACTCTGAACTTTAGGGTACAGATGTGGGGACCTGCATGGACACTTCTAAGCTTAATTACTAGCTTAGATCTGGTAACAGTGCTACCATCCAGAAATTTCAGTGTCTGGATCACTTCCTGTCCCCGCAAAACCTTCCCCTCCCTGGGCAGCCTTGAGAGGCTTTTCACCAAGTTCCTGGTGAACACCGATCCAACCCCTTGGATCTTAACACAAGGAGAATTTAACTATTCCTCCCCTCCTTTCCCCCACCAATTCCTGGTGAGTCCAGATCCAATCCCCTTGGATCTTAAAACAAGGAAAAATCAATCAAGTTCTTAAAAAGAAAGCTCTTAATTAAAGAAAGAAAGGTAAAAATCATCTCTGTAAAATCAGGATGGAAAAATACTTTACAGGGTAATCAGATTCATATAGCCCAGAGGAACCCCCTCTAGCCTTAGGTTCAAAGTTACCTCAAAGAGAGGTAAAATCCTCTCAGCAAAAAGGAACATTTACAAGTTGAGAAAACAAAAATAAGACTAACACACCTTGCCTGGCTATTACTTACAAGTTTGAAACATGAGAGACTGATTCAGAAAGATTTGGAGAGCCTGGATTGACGTCTGGTCCCTCTTAGTCCCAAGAGAGGACAACCCCCAAAACAAAGAGCACAAACAAAAGACTTCCCCCCACCAAGATTTGAAAGTATCTTGTCCCTTTATTGGTCCTCTGGTCAGGTGTCATCCAGGTTTACTGAGCTCCTTAACCCTTTACAGGTAAAAAAGGCATTAACCCTTAACTATCTGTTTATGACAGGGAAACAGCACAATAAAGATAGATTTCAAGAAGGCAGACTTTAGCAAACTCAGGGAGTTTGTAGGTAAGATCTCCAGGGAGGCAAGTCTAAGGGAAAAAACAGTTCAATAGAGTTGGCAGTTTTTCAAAGAGACATTATTAAGGTCACAAGGTAAACTAACCCCTTCCATAGGAAGGGGGGATAGCTCAGTGGTTTGAGCATTAGCCTGCTTAAACCCTGGGTTGTGAGTTCAATCCTTGAGGGGACCATTTAGAGATCTAGGGCAAAAATCTGTCTGGGGATTGTCCTGCTTTAAGCAGAGGGTGGGACTAGATGATCTCCTAAGGTCCCTTCCAACCCTCATGTTCTAGGAAGCATTGTAAGAGATCAGCAGAACTTCAATGATTTTAAACGCAAAAAGTCCTACATAAGATATAAACTAGGTCAAATTAAAAAGGATGTATATAAGCAAATAACACAAGCACGTAGGGGCACAGTTAGAAAGGCCAAAGCACAATAACAGAAAATATGGAAATGCCAGGTGTGTTAAGTAACTCTTGTTTCAGTTTTCACCAAAAAAGGGTAGTAGCGATTGGGCATCAAACATAATGAATGCCAGTGGAAATGAGGTAGGATCAGAGGTTAAAATGGGGAAAGAAAAAGTTAAAAATTACTTAGACATGTTATATGTCTTCAAGTCATCAGGGCCTGATGAAATACATCCTAGGATACTTAAGGAGCTGAATGAGGAAGTATCTGTGCCACTAGTGATTATCTTTGAAAAGTAATGGAAGATAGGAGAGATTCCAGAGGCCTGGAAAAGGGCAAATATAGTGCCCATCTATAAAAAGGAAAATAAGGACAACCTGGGGTATTAACGACCAGTCAGCTTAACTTCAGTACATGGAAAGATAATGGAGCAAATAACTCAGCAATCAATTTACAAACATCTAGAAGATAATAAGGTGATAAATAACAGTCAGCATGGATTTGTTAAGAACAAATAATGTCAGACTAACCTAATACCTTTCTTTGACAGGATAACAAGCCTTGTGGATTGGGGGTGGGAAGTGGTAGATGTGGTATATCTTGAATTCAGTAAGGCTTTTGATACTGTCTCACATGACCTTCTCATAACAAAACTAGGGACATTCAACCTAGGTGGAGCTATTATAAGGTGGGTGCATAACTGGTTGGAAAATCATTCCCAGAGAGTAGTTATCAGTGTTCACAGTCAAGCTGGAAGGGCATATTGAATGGGGTCCCGCAGGGATCAGTTCTGAGTCCAGTTCTGTTCAATATCTTCATCAATGATTTAAACTGGGACATTAGTAAAGACAGCTTGTAAGAGATTGCAATGATTTTAATATACTGTAATTTAATATACTGTAATTCATGATAATGGAATGATGTAGTTCATAACAATTGAATCTTTTTTAAAATAGTAAAGATACCAATGATAGACACATTCAGTAACTAGAATATGAAAGAAGAGTATAAATATGCTAAAAATAGCCTCCCCTCAAAACTGACAGTGCCCCCACCAAACACATACACCTCCTCAAACAAAACCACCAGCAAAACTGAAAGTCTTATGGGAGAAAGTCCAGGGAAGTGGAACAAAAATGAGGAAAGGTCTTGAAAACAGGACCTATGAGGGAAGATTGAAACAACTGAGTTTGTTTAGTCTGGAGAAGAAAAGGCTGTGGGGGGGACATGATAACAGTTTTCAAGCACATAAAAGGCAATCGTTAGCCATTTGGTCCATTCCTGAGCAACTGCAAAGGTTTGACGGCCTGAGAGCCCAACACTGGAACAGATTTGATGAACCCATGTAATGGAGGGTCTGACTCTGGGCCTCCTCCACCCCTCAGTTGGTGGAATTTTATCCCAGATGTTACAAGCCAGTCGGAGAATGGTGTTTGCTGGAATGTCTTGTGGCATCCTTGTGACATGTCCGAAAAATATAAGGTGGATAATGGCCCCAGTAGTATGTAGACCCGAGCTACCACAATCATCTGAATTACAGATGAAGTAATTCCACTTTATGCCCAGTATATGAGGACATTTTGTGTGGAAAGCCTCCAGATTTGTCCAGTCTGAGAGGCGTAGAGTCCATGTTTTGCAACCATACAACAGTATGAGAAGGATAGAGCTTGAAAAAATCCTGAACTTGGTTGTCATACTAAGATGATGTTGATTCCATATCCATTGTAAACGACCCATGGCAGATGCTGCAATGCCAATCCAATGGAGAACCTCCATGTGAGAATTGGAGGAACTGGTAAGTATAGAACCCAGATAGCAAAAGCTGGAAAATAATTCGACAGTTTCATTGTTCAAAGAGATTGGAGTTGCAGGTGGATCTGGTCCTAGATTTTGTAGTTTTGTCTTTGACCATGAAATATAGAGACCAATCTTAGCTGTCTCCTCCTCCATGTTCTGGAGTGCCTCATGAAACCTGTTGGGGCTCTGTACTAGGTTTAGGTTGGACATTAGGAAAAATTCCCTAACTGTCAGGGTGGTTAAGCACTGGAATAAATTGTCTAGAGAGGTTGTGGAATCTTCATCATTGAAGATTTTTAAGAGCAGGTTGGACAAACACCTGTCAGGGATGGTCTAGATAATACTTAAGTGTTGCCAGGAGTGCAGGGGACTGGACTAGATCAGAGGTTCTCAATCAGGAGTCTGGGGTTCCATGGGGGGGGGTCACAAGCAGGTTCCAGGGGGCTCTCCAAAATAAACCAGAGAGCAAAGCCAGCATTAGACTCGCAGGAGCCCAGGGCAGAAAGCCCAAGCCCAAGCCCCGCCACGTGAGGCTGAAGCTGAAGCCTGAGCAACTGGGATCCCCTGTGGTCCCTGCCTTGCTTTCTGCCCCCTAATGCCAGCCCTGGCTTTTAATCTACTGAATATGTAGAAAAACAGGTCCTGTGTCATGGGTGGGCCATGGAGTTTTTATAGCATTTTTGGGGGGTGGGAGCCTGAAAAAGAAAAAGGTTGAGAACCCCTGAACTAGATGGTCCCTTGAGGTCCCTGCCAGTTCTATGATTCTATAATTCTCTGCATCCTCCTCCCCTTTTCTTTTCGGCTTCATCAATTATTCCTCAGATCTGATTCATCAATTGAGTCACACATTTTAAAGGACAGAAGGGAACACCAAGCTCATCTAGTATCAGAGGGTAGCTGTGTTAGTCTGGATCTGTAAAAGCAGCAAAGAATCCTGTGGCACCTTATAGACTAACAGACGTTTTGGAGCATGAGCTTTCGTGGGTGAATACCGTCTGACATTTTGCATAGAACCTCACCCAGTAATTTCTAGATCAAGCCTATAACTTCTGTTTGAATGTCTGACTGAATTACTTGATAGCTTGAATTATGTCCAGAGCATGCTGCATGACCCCGATGTTTGCCCAGGGAATTGAAGATGTTGGGGATAACTACAGTAAGAGATGGAAAGATATATAGAGAGAGATTAGATATAGATATATTCATCTACATTGCCCTCACTCTGGCCATTGCAGGATTGTTCAGTACAGTGCTAAGGGATTTTGATTTATATTGCTGTTGTCTTTTACTCATTAAACAAAAATAATATGAGTCCCAAATAACCACATTAGCTAATTACAAACATGCCAGGCTAGTTAAAAAAACGCACTGGGTCTGCAGACACACTCTTGTTCTGGCTGGTTTCTGGCGGCTTCTAAAACTTAGTGAGATCTACTTGATGCCTCAGAAACTATTTAATATTGCCCTATCCCTATACACTACAATAGCATAGTTCATCCTGATAGCTATATAAACTATGGCCCAAACTGAGAAGGCCACATCTAATGAGAGGATGCATGTAAATTACACATTGCTGCAGAGGTATGAATCTAAGGGTACGTCTACACTATGGGATTATTCCGATTTTACATAAACTGGTTTTATAAAACAGATTGTATAAAGTCGAGTGCACGCTGCCACACTAAGCACACTAATTCGGCGGTGTGCATCTATGTTTGAGGCTAGCATCGATTTCCAGAGCGTTGCACTGTGGGTAGCTATCCCATAGTTCCCGCAGTCTCCCCCACCCCTTAGAATTCTGGGTTGAGAGCCCAGTGGCTGATGGGGCAAAAATCATTGTCGTGGGTGGTTCTGGGTAAATGTCGTCAGTCATTCCTTCCTCCGGGAAAGCAATGGAAGACAATCATTTCATGCCCTTTTTCCCTGGATTGCCCTGGCAGACACCATAGCACGGCAGCCATGGAGCCTGTTCAGCTTTTCTTTTTTACAGTCACCGTATGTGCACTGGATGCCGCGGACAGAGGCGATACTCCAGCGCTACACAGCAGCATTCATTTGCTATTGCATGATAGCAGAGATGGTTATCAGTCGTTCTGTACCATCTGCTGCCGGTGTAAATTGGCAGTGAGACGACGGTTATCTATCCTTCTGTATTGTCTGCTGCTATCATGGGTGCCCCTGACTGAGATCGGCCAGGTTCGCAAAGGCAAAACTGGGAATGACTCCCTGAGTCAATCCCTCCTTTATGGTTTCTAAAAATAGAGTCAGTCCTGCCTAGAATATGGGGCAAGTGTACTAGAGAACCAGTCTATCAGAGAGCACAGCTGCTCTGTGTCAGATCCCGCAGAAATGATGAGCTATATACCATCCACAGGGGGTGCCTCTGCAACAACCCCACCCGTTGCTTCCCTCCTCCCCCAACCTTCCTGGGCTACCGTGGCAGTGTCCCCCCATTTGTGTCATGAAGTTATAAAGAATGCAGGAATAAGAAACAGTGACTTGTTAGTGAGATAAAATGAGGGGGAGGCAGCCTCCCGGTGCTATGACAGTCCAGGCAGGACATTAAGCGGTGCGGGGGAGAGGAGCCCAGCATGCTGCTGCCCTGATAGTCCAGGCAGGACAGAATCTTTTCTTTCACAGGAAAGGGAGGGGGCTGATGGTTACCAGCCGTTCTGTACCATCTACTGGGAATGACCGGGAATCATTCCTATTTTCACCCAGGCACCCCTGGCCAGCCTCACCTGAAGCCAACCAGGAGCACTCACGGGTTGATAACAAGGATGGTTACCAGTCCTACTGCACCGTCTGCCACTGGGGTGGGGAGAGGAGCAGATACTGCTCTTCACTGCTGCAGCATCGCGTCTACCAGCAGCATTCAGTAGACATAGGGTGACATTGAAAGAAGTCAAGAACGATTTCTTTCTCTTTTCTTTCACGTGGGGGGGGGGAGGAGTAAATTGACGATCTATTCCCTGAACCACACCAGACAATGTGTTTGAACCTACATTGGGAGCTCAGCCAAGAATGCAAATACTTTTCGGAGACTGCTGGGGACTGTGGGATAGCTGGAGTCCTCAGTACCCCCTCCCTCCCTCTATGAGCATCCATTTGAGTCTCTGGCTTCCCGTTACGCTTGTCACGCAGCACTCTGTAGCCTGGAGATTTTTTTTCAAACGCTTTGGCATTTCGTCTTCTGTAACGGAGCTCTGATAGAACAGATTTGTTTCCCCATACAGCGATCAGATCCAGTATCTCCCATACGGTCCATGCTGGAGCTCTTTTTGGATTTGGGACTGCATTGCCACCCGTGCTGATCAGAGCTCCACGCTGGGCAAACAGGAAATGAAAATCAAAATTTCACGGGGCTTTTCCTGTTTACCTGGCCACTGCATTCGAGCTGAGACTGCTGTCCAGAGCGGTCACAGTGGTGCACTGTGGGACACCGCCCAGAGGCCAATACCATCGATTTGTGGCCACACTAACCCTAATCCAACATGGTAATACCAATTTTAGCGCTACTCCTCTCGTCGGGGAGGAGTACAGAAACCGATTTAAAGAGTCCTTTATATCGATATAAAGGGCCTCGAAGTGTGGCTGGGTACAGCGATAAATCGGTTTAACGCTGCTAAAATCGGTTTAAATGCATAGTGTAGACCAAGCCTAAGTTTTCTCCTCCCTTTAGCCTTACTTAGCTTCATCTCTGAGTTTGGGCTTATAGCACAGGGATATGAGCCATGTGATCTTACCACTGAATTGCAGCTGCCTCTGAGGTGAGGTATTTCACAGCATATACCAAACAAAAAAAAAATAAAGAATTCTGTATCCACTTATAAGAGGGTGAGCTTTGAGTAGGCAGACTATAATTACTAGAGAGCCCAGACTGGAATACCGATCCAAATTCTGATCTCAGTTATGTTCATGTCATTCCAGAGTAACAGAGATCAGAATCTTGCCCTCTGCATCTGAACCACTAACCCACATTCTGGTGAAGATTGGCTCCAGATCTAAACATTGTGACTCTATAATGACTTAAGGGAGCACGCTATACCACTAGGAGAGCAGCATGCTAGAACTACATGATATAGCTACAACAATATAGGCTCAGAAAACTGGAAGTAAAAATTGTAAAACTTGTTTCCATTCTATTTTCAAAATTTCATTCCAGTGGATTTTTTCTGACCAGCTCTAGGCAGAACTGCTAAGACACCCATCTTCAATCTCAGGGACCCTTCCAGTTCCCAGGGGTCACTGGACTACAGCTGATGAAGTACGCTAGAAGCAGCCTCGCATGGCTGTGGCACAAAACCTTCTCCAATTCCATCTGTGAACAACAGAAGGATTTCTTGTAGATCTATTCCATAGTCATTCCAGAAGCAATAAAGATGTTTCTTTCCCTCAGAGCCATTGCAGCTGTGAAACGGCAGCCAGTGGAGCTATTTCAAATAGCGTAGAGTCTAATCAATCTACATCACAACAATCAGACATCCTTCCTGAGCACATACTGTTGGGAAGAGTTCCTTGGCATAGTTTGCAGAAAAAATCAACTCTACACAGGATGGGCTAAGGACAAGATATTCTAACCTAGATCAAGAAGTCACAACCACCTAGGAGCCCTTTAAAACTGTTGCAACTATGATGCGTTGAACTACTCAGAATTGTGAGAGCTGCTAGCTACAATATAGATATTTTCCCTCCTTAGCTGATGGAAGCCAATAACGAATAATCAAATCCTCTATGAATCAAAAGCATGAATGCCTTCTTCAGAGAAGATAATGTACTAGCTTCCTTAAAAATCTAGGATTCCTTACATTCAAGATTTAAGCTGGGTCATGACACTTAAGCAGCCCTATTAACGCTATGGATAACCTCCTTGGGTAAGTTTATACTGCAATAAAAAAACCCGTGGCATGGCTGTGGCTAGCCTGAGTCAACCAACTCAGAGTGCTGGACTAATAATTGGATTCAGCTGGAGCCCGTGCTCAGGAACCCCTCAGGGTAGGGAGGGTCTCAAATTCTGGACTCCAGCCTGAACCTGAATGTCTACACTGCAATGTTTAGCCCCACACTCTGAGTCTATTGACGTGGGTTCTGAGGCTTAGTGTTATGGGTATTTTTTTGATTGCAGTGTAGACATACCTCTTATGTCCAGGGATAGGGTGACACCTCAGTGCTCATAATTTTCAACTTCTCGGCAGCCTTTGATGCTGTCAAGGCTGATTCCCCACTCTGGCACTTCGAGCGCGGAAGGTGGGGGCTCGCAAGGATTTTAAAAATTAATACCGACCACTCCAGACTTGTATTAAACTCCCAAGGTCACAGCTTCTCTATGACCTTGAATAGGTAGATCCTGCCACCACCCAAGTGCAAAAGAACCGCCCACCCCCCACCTTTTGAAAACCCAGGATGGAACACTTGGAAATTCCTTCCTGTGGAGTATCCCCAAGACCTTTCATCTCCCCCTCCGAGAAAGAGCTGAGGAAAAAAAGAAAGGAAATCAGCTATTGCCACCAGCTAATTAAACAACATATTCACAAACCTCTTAGGGACATGAAAATCCAATCCTGTTCTTGAAAAAGGTAAATTTTATTAAAAACAAAAAGAAAGGAAATACATTTGGAACATAGGCTTTTACTAGATTTTAAAAGAGCATTCCAAAAATTAAGCACTCAAAATAGCTTTCTTGGGGGTTCAGCTTAAAGGTTACAAGCAAACAAAAGCATCTGGGGTTAGCACAGAGGAGTCCACAAGCCAAGAAATAAACAGAAATAACCCTAATCACGTCTTTCTAAACATTCCCTGTCCCAGTGAATCCTTCTAGGTATGGACGACGAATTTCAGACGGGGTCCAAACTTTACACAGCATGTCAGCTGCCCCCCATCTTTTCAACCCAGCAAGAACAACAGAGACTAAGGGAAAGTTCCCCTCCCCTCATTTTAAAATGTTCTAGCCTTCCCATTGGCTCTTTTAGTACTGTGCTCACTTCCTTTTGTTTTTTTAACCTGGGGGACTTTTTAACCATTTACAGGTAAAGCAAGAAGCCACCAAGAGGGACTTTATAGCTAACTGACTGGCTGGGTGCCTATAAAAGGGAGCTCCCCGGCCCTCCTTCATTTATCACAGATGATATGAATCACAAAGGGCTGCTGACTCACTTATACTGACACAGTAGGCATAGATTCATATATTCTAGGACTGGAAGGAACCTCAAGAGGTCATCGAATCCATTCCTCTGCCCTCATGGCAGGACCAAATACTGTCTAGACCATGCCTGATAGACATTTATCTAACCTACTCTTAAATATCTCCAGAGATGGAGATTCCACAACCTCCCTAGGCAGTTTATTCCAAGATACATATATAGATATATGTAATGTCTACAGTCATTCCTCTCTAATACAAACCAGAGAGCGGATCTCCCTAAGGATCCATCCTATACTTTCTCTTCCCACCACCAGATTCCGATGTATGTTACTAAATATATACAAGCCTGAAATAAATAGTCTGGAGCTGAAGCTAAAAGTTTAAGAGCATTTAGATGGAAGGCTTTTGTTCAACTCATTACAATCATAGTTGCTAGCCAGAAAATTCAGAGCTGGAGCTGGACTTCCCCAAGGTTTTTGGATACAGGGGTTTTGTTTGTGGATTATTTAAAAATAGACTAAATCACCCCTAGCAAATGAAAATTCAGAGCAAGGAAAAGCCAAGCAGTGGTGATAATTTTAGAAGAATGGCATGTTGTGAAATTTAAAAGTTTTGCAAATGTTTTCATCAACTCAGCATGCATTTCTAATTCAACACACTGAACGGTGCTGATAATCAGGAATCTCTTCAGTAAATGTGCCAGGAGATAAGTAAAATAGGTTTCAGAAATTCTAATAAATTCCTTTCATACAACATTAGCATATTCTGCCCCATGGATCTCATTTTTATCTATTAGAGAACTTGTCTGAGATCAGACAAAAGAACTTTTCTGTTCTGCTGGGATGCTGAGTGGAATTCATTATTAAACTTTATGATGTGTTAATCTGATTTGAGAGAACACTAAAGATTCAGAGGATTCTTTTATAAACACAAAATATTCTGAGATAAAGTAGATGCTATTTGGGAGATATTGCCAACTATGAGACAGGAAGGTTTTTTTGCCCCAGTCCCCTAACAAAGTTGGAAACAGGTGAAAGGAATCGGTTAGTGTACAGGACCAAGTAACAGGATTGAAGTATCTAGACTGGCATGTTTGATACAGTTCCTTCATAACCCCATGAAGTTCTGTGTGAGTATCATTCAGATGAGACCTTTTGAAGACCACAGTCCGGTCAAATGTGCATAGACAGAGGAATTCCTCTAGCACTGTTTGTAAGAGTTTTATCCTGTTCTTGTTCAAAATCTGTCATCTCCATATTGCTGTTCAGTGGGCTGCTCCTTCATCTGTCTGCTGCCTTCTACCTACGAAGTGGGTGAAATAACGAGTTTAGTCAGATCTGTCCTAGTGCTGCAGTCCTTGCCCAGGCAAAACTCACAATGACCACTAATAGTTTGTAAAGCACTTTGGACCCTTTCTTCTTGGTTGTATATATTAGAGATGGGCCAAAACAAGACCCTCAAAGCTGAATTTGGGGGGAAGCATAAAAGAAAAATATAATATTCCTACTGGCTTCTGGATTCTATCCCACCTCTGCCACCATGTCATAACTTAGTCCCAGATTTGGACCTTAGCGTCCAAAATATGGGGGTTAGCATGAAAACCTCCAAGCTTAGTTACCAGCTTGGACCTGGTACCTGCTGCCACCACCCAAAAAATTAGAGTGTTTTGGGGCACTCTGGTCCCCCTGAAAAACCTTCCCTGGGGACCCCAAGACCCAAATCCCTTGAGTCTCACAACAAAGGGAAATAATCCTTTTTCCCTTCCCCCCTCCAGGTGCTCCTGGAGAGATACACAGACACAAGCTCTGTGAAACTACACAGAGTGACTCCCCCTCTCCGTTCCCAGTCCTGGAAACCAAAAGCACTTTCCTCTTCACCCAGAGGGAATGCAAAATCAGGCTAGCAAATCCAACACACACAGATCTCCCCCTGATTTCTTCCTCCCACCAATTCCCTGGTGAGTACAGACTCAATTTCCCTGAAATTTCCCAGTAAAGAAAACTCCAACAGGTCTTAAAAGAAAGCTTTATATAAAAAAGAAAGAAAAAATACATACAAATGATCTCTCTGTATTAAGGTGACAAAATACAGGGTCAATTGCTTAAAAGAATATTGAATAAACAGCCTTATTCAAAAAGAATACAAATCAAAGCACTCCAGCACTTTTATTCATGCAAATACCAAAGAAAAGAAACCATATAACTTACTATCTGATCTCTTTGTCCTTACACTTAGAAACAGAAGAGTAGAAAGCAGAAACTACTTCTCCAGAGCTCAGAGAAAGCAGGCAGACAGACAAAAGACTCAGACACAAACTTCCCTCCACCCAAAGTTGAAAAAATCCGGTTTCCTGATTGGTCCTCTGGTCAGGTGCTTCAGGTGAAAGAGACATTAACCCTTAGCTATCTGTTTATGACAGACCTGCAAAACACAGGGTTGTGAGTTCAATTCCTGAGGAGACCATTTAGGAATCTGGGGCAAAAATCTGTCTGGAGATTGATCCTGCTTTGAGCAGGGGGTTGGACTAGATGACCTCCTGAGGTCCCTTTCAACCCTGATATTCTATGAATCTCTTAGCTTGGTCTACACTGAGGGGTGGAATCAATCTAAGTTACGCAACTTCGGCTACGTGAATAACATAGCTGAAGTTGATGTACTTAGATTGACTTACCGCAGTGAGTTGACTGTTGCCGATCTCCCATCCACTCTGCCTGTGGCTCTCACTGAGCTGGAGTACAGGAGTTGATGGGAGAGCACTCAGGGTTCGATTTATCATGTTTAGACTAGACACGATAAATCAATCCCCGCTGGATTGATTGCTGCCCGCTGACCCAACCAGTAGTGAAGACATACCCTTAAAATATTTTGAGGGAGGGAAAGGTCAGCTTCAAAACCCCAGAGTCAATTTGACTTTACAGTTTGGCTCCTAGTCTGAGATGTAAAACAAGGAAGGGCCTACATTTGGGTTCCATTTTGGGTGCTTGCCCTGGGATAGCAGATATCATATAAGAACAGCTGATCTCCCAATATTTGGGGAGGAAATCTTTGAAAATCAGTGAGATTTCAGCACCTTTGAATCAGAATTCGAATTTTAGACTTAGTTCACCTGCAAACCGAAAGTCTAGTCTAAATGTAACTGGGATTTCAATTCGGAGCTGAACAAAGCATCCTGAAATTGGCTAGCTTATAAGTGTAATGCACAACAGAAATCTGTTTTGTGCTGAAACTCCTTTTAACCAAAGAATTTTAGTGTCTCCTGAGGATGTATTGTGCCCTGGAATCCTCATCCCAGGATGGTGAACATGATGTCTGCTTATTTTATCCAAAGAGATTAATTTTCACTGCCATCTGGGGTTAGAGAACCTGGAGCAGAAATTTGGACGATGAGCAGGAAGCATTAAAATCAGGAGAGACAGAGTAACTGGCTTTGAAGACTTTACTTTGGAGTTGAGGCAACTAAGGGCAGACATCAAAGCCTGCTAGCTGGTTCCTCTAACTTTACTAAAGGTCAGTTTCCCAAATGCTGAAGTTGTTCCCCACTGTTTTGGAGATTATGTGGTATGTGGTTATTAAACACATCACCTCATTGCACAAGCAAACAGTCTTCCCTTTAAAAAGAGCCTCATTCACTTTTCTAGGCCAGTGTTGCCGGAAAAAAAACAAGCAAATCTCATCAAGAAAACACAGAAAGCTGCATTTGAAAGTGAAAGTTTTAATTAAAATTGATATTTCAGGGACTCCTGCTTCTCCTGGCTGCCATCTTGCTTATGACTGACAAGTCTTTTGCAGAGCTGCCAAAACCCCTAAATTAATATTATGGGGAAAGAACAGGTGGAATAAATTATTCCTGCAAAGAGGGTTATGGAAATTTATTGAAAATTTGAACTATTAACCCAAACTCAAATATACAGCAGCAGGGTTCAGACATTCTTGGGTTCCAGGAACATTCACATGATAAAGAAATCTTCAAGCATCAGAAAAATATGTAATTAGAATATTATAGATGTCAAACTTCACTCAAGGCAAAGCCAAACTATGCATCTGTGCCAATGGATACACACTCATTATGCACACTGGTAATCATTTACAGGACATAACAACAACTTTATTGAACCTGATTTATAGACATCTTTACATATTCTAATGGGCCAGTAGATGGTTCTCTATTAACTTTTTCCATATATACATACATATCTCATTTAGAAAGCACTCTTGCAACACTTGTAAATACGACAGCTGTCAGTGAGGAAGCTGGAATTTTCCTGAGCTGGAAAATCTGAGGCCTTTAGCAATGGAGCTAAAAGAAAATTCCTTTCAGCGTGAGGAAATATTGTGATGTTATCATTACTGGGACCAAGGAAGTCCCACTGGAGGGAGACATGATCATGTGCACCAAACCAGCCAGTAATTTCAAAATCAAATCCTGACCTGTACAATTTTCTACTAATTCTATGCTCCACAAGCAAAGAAGTGATGAATAAGTTATAAGCATAACTTATTAATATTCCACCAATTTCAGGCAATACAATAAACCTCTCAGCATCAGTGTCTGCCTCTTCTTATGCACCTTATATGTGTTTGAAAATTTGACTCAAATTCAAATATTATTGGGTTCATGTACCACTAAAGAAATGAGAAAAAAGGAGAAGAGAAAAATTACAGTGGAAAAATAAATACAGGACAGTAGTATAATAATATATACATGACACCCATTTGGGTCTACTTTTTTTTTGAAGGTTGGACTTTTGTTTTATCCAGAGCACAAGTTTCCCATTTAACAAGAAAAAACAGAGGGTTTGTGATGGATGTGTTTTGGAGATGGGTTAAACTGAATCACCCTCACAAAAGCCCATGACTTTAAATTACAGAGAAACAAAGTTTAAACATGAGCTAATTCTGGAAACCCAAAAACTAGTTCAAGAGGTTGAGATTTATGTCTGGTTTGAATTATGCATAATGATAATTATTAATTAATAATAAAACACTTTGCACTAAAAAATTTAATCAGCGATCTCCAAAGTGCTTGATAAGCACTAATGGTTTAAGTCTTACAGTATGTGAGTGAAATGCAGTAGGTTAATATTATCCTCATTTACCAGAGAGAGAAGTTGAGGTAAAATGACTTCCCCAGATGAGACAATGACAGAGCCAGGAATAAAACCCAGAAGTCCTGTATCCCCATCCTGTGTTCTAACCAGTAAACCATGCTTCCCCTTTCTTAAATCGTGTTTAAAATAAGTTTAATTAGCACAATCATAGCATTAGCTCTCACCTCTTCCAGTTCTTCTTCTAACTGCGGCTCACTGCCCCAGAGGCCAAACAGAGATGCCCTAAGTGCAGAAGAGTAAGTTGCACTCAGATATTGGAGGCAGAGGTATGCATTAGCAAAGTCCATTTTCTCTGCCCTTGCTCTGTCACCCATGTTAGTGCAATTGAACCTAATACTTCTAGATCTCAAAATATGAATTTCTACTTAATCTGAGCTAAAAGCCTGATTTTCTTAGCTGGACGCCACAGGCAGTATCATAAGCCTCTATTTGGATGAGTCACAACAGAGCACCGTACTGTGTAAGTGTGATTTACACACTCCTGGTTGGGGAAGCTAGTGCCAAGTTGCAGAAGTCCACCCACATCAAATCACTGACTGGGCCATCACTGTTTCATGGGATACCCTGGCGAGGTCTTTGATGGGGATTGAACCTAGGAGCTCTGGATCTAAAAGGGAAGCTTGTATTGCCCAAGGTAGATGACCCAGGTATGATTACATAATGGTTTTAGCTCACTAATATACCTCTACAGACACTAGTGGTGGGACAAGGTGAGTGTGGGTTACACAAGATTAACCCTGCTACCCACCTTTTTCAGGGGAAACCTCTAGCTGACTTTTCCTACAGCACCCCTTCTGATTCCACACCCTAGTAACTTTCCCACTTCTACACAAAATAAAAAGAGTCTCTATTTTCATGCTGAGATTGCCTGATACCTTCTTTTGCCAGCTTCTTAGGATTGAAAGCTAACAATTATGTGGGAAACTCTGCCCCCCTTCACTATGGTCTCTCACACTCATTATCTTTTGAGAAAGGAGACTTATTTAGGCTGCTGCCATTTGCTTCCAAGAATACCTGCATGACATCTCTGTCTGAGGTAGATAAGTATTCCAGGGCAATGTGTGTTGCCTATTATTCAGCTAGACACTGAGATTATTCAAAGAACTGCATTTCATTTCTGGGCCTTCTCTTCCCCTTCCTGCTGATGCAAAACAAAAGTTGTTTCTTGAATCTTGTTGCTTACAGTGAAATTGCTCAGGACAAGAAAAAAAGAAGCAAATTGCCAGAACCTGGCATGAAAACCTCAAACAACACTAATTTCCAGTGAAAAGTATTTGCAATATCTTGAGCTGGGAAGAAGAATCTTCAGAAAGAAAGTCCTAAACTATTGTTAATAGATCTGAGGCTAGCTAGGATTCGTTCTTCTGCACACTGTTCTACTGAGGTTTTTATATCAATTAATAACCATAATATCCAGAGCACCATGGTCTCTGGCAGCAGAAAAGATCATAAGACTCCCATTCCAAAGTCACAGTTCCTTACAACTTCAGTTAACGATGAATCTCTGCGAGTTGTTAGCAATATGGGACCAGTGACACCCAGTTGAGCAGTTCTGATCCTATCCAGCAGAGTGTTATGACAGGCATAAGCATGAACCTTAATATTATTACGTTTGTCTTCTTGCTCCAAGGTTACTGTGTCAGTTTTAAATATTTTTTTAACTAACCTCAGTCGAAGCTTAGTCAGTTTGTGTGTCCAGCAAATGTAACTTTTTTTTCTTCTTCTTCTTTTTTTTTAAAGCAATCTCCTTTACCAGTTTCTTAAAAATTTGTTCAAGCACCAGTCAGAACATGGCTGCAAAACAGAATGAATAAGAGCATCATGTTCTTTTGAAAGGTTGGTTTAAAGGGTTTTGAACTGACTCTAGCATATATGTCCCTCGGGGGAATCTTTGATTTCTACATTGTTCTCCTGATCACACTGTGTGTTGCCAGAATGAGATTTTTTTCACCGTTTGTCTTCTTTTTCTTATTGGGCTATGTGCTGAGGCAAAAAATCTGTCAGAGAGGAACGGCTGCATATAAATGTTATCCCTGTGATGGTTCTTAATATTATAGCCCCACATATTTGGAATATTGATCACAGAGCTCGAATTAGCAATTAAAAGCAAAATTTCTTTTTCCACAGATTTTCGACTAATTTTATGCAAAAGACAGCCTAGGAGTGACATAAGGGAAATAAAAACTTTACAGAAGCTGCACCAATGTAATTGTTAAACCCATATGGCCACATGCCATGAAAGGGGGACATGTGAATTATTAACTAGGGAATGAACAGGAATATGATACAGTTTTGATAATGAGAAAGGCTTGCTTCTCAATGCTTTCATGTTCCTTCCCTCTCTCATTATATTTGCCTTCCATACCTTGTGTGTTTGTTACTTAGCTATCATGAGCTAAATAAGCTTTCACATTAGACTGACAGTGATCATGAGATATGTTGATTTCAAGGCATAGACTAGAGAGTGTTAAATTTTAACTCTTTAATTAGATACTGGAACCTTGATTTTATGGCATGGTTGTAAACATAAGAATTCTAACTCAAACAGGCAGTGGGCTAATAGCAGAGAAAGGGGATTGTGAGTAATGTCTTGCTTAGATTGGTGATTATTTGTCCTACATTTCCTTCTAGGGTTGTGATAGCTTGGTTCAGATCTAAAGGGTGCAGAATATTAACACTATAAGCACTTTTGCATTCCATTGTGAAGTAGAAACTGGTCTCACTTGTTATATTATTTCTTTATGGTAGTACCTAGAGCAGAGGTGGGAAAACTATGGCCCGTGGGCCACATCCAGCCCGTGGGACCATCTTGCCTGGTCCCTGAGCTCCTGGCCAGGGAGGTTCATCCCCGGCCCCTTCCCCGCTGTCCATTCCTCCCCTGCAGCCACGCCACCATGCGGGCAGCGCTCTGGGCGGCGGAGCTACCCGCTCCTGCTGAGCAGATTAGCAGCGCTGTCTGGCAGCGTGTCTGTAGAAACCTTCTTCTCACTCTTCACATCCCTTGCTAGCTGCAACTCCACTTGTGCTTTGGCTTTGCTAATTACACCCATGCTTGTGCAAGCAATATTTTTATACTCCTCCCTAGTCATCTGTCCAAGTTTCCTCTTCTTGTAAACTTCCTTTTTGTGTTTAAGCTCCCCAAAGAATTCTGTTACGCCAAGTTGGTTGCCTGCCATATTATCTATTCTTTCTACACATCGGGATGGTTTGTTTCTGTGCCCTCAATAAGGATTCTTTAAAATACAGCCAGCTCTCTTTGACTCCTTTCACCTGTCATATTAGCCTCCCAAGGGATCCTGTCCATCAGCTCCTTAAGGGAGTCAAAGTCTGCTTTTCTGAAGTCCAGGGTCCATATTCTGCTGCTCTCCTTTCTTCTGTGTTAGGATCCTGAACTCGATCATCTCATGGTCACAGCTGCCCAGGTTGCCACCCACTTCTACTTCCCCTACCAATTCTTCCCTGTTTGTGAGCAGCAGGTCAATAGGAGCATGGCCCCTAGTTGTCTTCTCCAGCACTTGCCCAGGAAGTTGTCTCCAACACTCTCCAAAAGCTTTCTGGATTGTCTGTGCACTGCTGTATTGCTCTCCCATCAGATGTCAGGGTGATTGAAGTCCTCGGTGAGAACCAGGGCCTGTGATCTGCAAACTTCTGTTAGTTGTCCAAAGAAAGCATTGTGTACCTCACCCTCCTGGTCTGGTGATCTATAGCAGAAACCCACCACCCACCATGACATCACTCTTGTTGCTCTCACCTTTAAACTTAACCCAAAGACTCTCAATAGGCTTTTCTCCCATTTCATACTGGAGCTCTGAGCAATCATACTGCTCTCTTACATACAGTACAACTCCTCCAACTTTTCTTCCCCTCTTGTCCTTCCTAAACAGTTTATACCCATCCATGATGGTGCTCCAGTCATCTGAGTTACCCAACCAAGTCTCTGTTATTCCAGTCACATCATAGTTCCTTGACTGTGCCAGGACTTCCAATTCTTCCTGCTTGTTTCCCAGGCTTCTTGTATTCATGTACAGGCACCTAAGACAACTAGCTGATTGCCCTTCTTTCTCAGTATGAATCAGGAGGCCTCCCCTGTTGCACTCGCCTCCTTGTGTTTCCTCTCAATATTCCACTTACCTCTGGGTTTAGGTCTCGATCCCCTGGCGAACCTAGTTTAAAGCCCTCCTCACTAGGTTAGCCAGCCTGCCTGTGAAGATGCTCTTCCCTCTCTTCGTTAGATGGATTCCATCTCTTCCTAGCAATCCTTTTCTGATACAACACAGGGTTGATATTTGGGTCTCTAGTCTTTTAACCTTCTCTTCCAATATGCAGACCAGCTTGCACTTTGTATAGATGAAGTCGCTTCTATCCTCTGGGAGAAAGACAAGCATGGCAACAGCTGAACACTCACTATCCATAATGTCTTCCTTCTAAGAGCCTCTTCAAGTATTGTATTTACTGCTCACAGGAGCTTAAAAGAAAAAAAAAGACACCTCTGTGGGAATTTCTCCCAGGCAAACTTCCTCTGTTTGCATGTCCTCTGTTCACCACTATTTTGGAAAGGAGAACTGAAGATACAGCTTGAATGGCAGAGTGAAAAATGTCATTTCTTGTTTGAAACCAACACCTCTTTTTAATGAGATCTAGATGGCTGTGTATTTCTAAAAGGCAGGGTGGCCTAGTAGTGAGGCACTGGCCTAGGACTTGACAAACCTGGATTCAGTTCCCTGCTTCAGGACAGACTTCTAGTAGGACCTTAGGGATGTTAGCCTCTCTGTGTTCAGTTTTCTATCTGTAAAGGGAAGAATTGCCCTTCCCTATCTCAAAGGGGCAATGGAAGGTATTCATTAAAGATTGTGAGATGCTTGGATACTACACAAGGGGGCATATAATTACCTTAGGTCTGGTCTATGCTGGGGAGCGGTGTCAATGTAAGATATGCAACTTCAGCTACGGGAATAGCGTAGCTGAAGTTGACATATCTTATTTCGACTTTCCTCCCATCCTCAAGGCACAAGATCGATGGCTGCAGCTCCCCCGTCTACTCCGCTTCTGCTGCTCACTCTGGTGGAGTTCCGGAGTAGACGAGAGCACTTTTGGGGATCGATATATCGGGTCTACATGAGACGTGATATATCGATTCCTGATAGATCGATCGCTACCTGCCGATCTGGCGGGTAGTCTGGACATACCTGTAGGCAGATGCAATATCCTTTCAGTTTAAATATGTGATGTTAGCAGCCAAAATAGCACCCATATATGTTGGACTTCCTATATAAATATATATCAATACCAACACAGAGATTAGATAGTGCAGGTGTCTATTTGATGTAAGTTGCCATTGTTCAGTATTTTACAGCACATTTAGGGCTTGATTTGTGGCTATGAGTATGCTGGCCCTCATCCAGTGCAGCCTTTAAGCACCTGCTTAACTGTAAACATGCTCACTGCAATATGCTAATCATATGCTTAAAGATAAGCATGTGCCGAAGTACTGTGCTGGATCCTGGTCTGAATGCTCAACATTTGGCACAGCTGAGCCTTTACAATGCTATATAAATAACAGATGTTGTCTCTAGTATTATACACAGATGGAAAGACATGGACAGAATTTGTATTCATTGGCTTTTGTTTTTATAAACCCAAATAGCTGCAGGTACGTTTATTTGTCCCAGCAGTTTAGCTCATTTATAGCACATAGTATACACAAATACATACATATACATAATCTATGTGCTAAGGATAATGTTGAGGTCATTTGAACTATGAATTATCCAATGTATTAAAGAGATTTCACTGTGGCAGATAATAAAAGTCCAAGCTAACATACATGTTGACTACCCTCCAGATTCCAGGCTGGATCTTTACCCTAAGTATCCACTTCTTTTAGACTCAAAAGTAGCAATCCAGCCCTGTATAAAAGACCAGCACAACGCATATGACAGGTAGCCTTGTTAGTCTGTATCAGCAAAAACAATGAGGAGTCCTTGTGTCACCTTAGAGACTAACACATTTATTTGGGCATAAGCTTTTGTGGGCTAGATCCCACGTTATATGAGTTACCCAAAACAGGACTTAAGTGGTGGTTAGGCCTTGTTCCAGACCTCTGCATATCACTCAATTTCATTAACTGACCTGAATTGCAATCTTGCTACATCTCTTGATTTTACTGTGAGACTCATGATATTTGATGTTTTTCCTTCAAGCACCGGAGCATGGAATCATGTGATTTGGATAAGAATCAGTTTTCCTAATCCATATGATGGTGGAAAAAAGCTTGAAAATGTGAACTCTAAGGAAACAGGAAGTCAAATATAAAGAACCCAGATCTGACTTGTTTTATTTTTTAAAAAAGCTCATGATTGTAGGGGGCCTGACTCACGGATTTTGAGTGCTTGGGGTTTGAAATACTGTGACAGAATTCCATCCATGATGAGTAGTAAGTTGACTTGGCTGAACGTTTTCCATCGGAAATTGCCAGTTTTCTCAGAAGTAAATCATTGCATGGAAACGTTGATTTTGATGAAATGTTGTTTAAAAATTGGAATGAAGCATTCTGATAAGGTCAAAATGTTCCTTTTTGAGTGTTTTGGAATGGAGCATTTTGATTTTCCATTTCAAAATGACTTTTCATTTCAGTGCTTTTTAATTTATATTATAAAATTTAAAAAAGTCAAAACTGGAATGAAACATTTTTGTTTTTCTTGAAATGAAATGGTTCATTTGATCTGAAGCTTTTTTTTTTTCAAAATGTTGTTTTGCAGAACATTGTTATGTTTATTTTGTTGGTTTTGCTCCATTTTGGAATGGGAAAAATCAAAATTGCAGCATTTCCCATGAAACAGAAAATCCAGATCTAATAGTAAGAATTAACAGGCAGGTAAAATATTGTTCCACTGAATCCGCTGTTCCTTTAAATCTTTGCACTGGTGGAAGTAAATAGGGCTACACAATTCTATGCACACGTTGCCACAGTTTCATCCTTGGCAACCCTGTAATTGATTTCTGAATTAATGTCACCTCACATGGGCTGGGGATTTTTAATGCTTTGTTGCTCAATCTTCCTAAAATAGTGCTAAAAATGAACAGCTATGAAATATTTCATTTAGTCATAATGAAGGACTAAATGAAAAGAAAAGAAGGATGAAAATAAGATTGTAGGGCCTGTATTCTTTTTAAACCTATTTCCTATGATAATTTTTGTGAAAAGAGTAATTAACATGGCAGAGCAAACAGATGAAAATGACTTGAAATCACTCACTTTTATGATGATGAGGTGCCTTTAATACTTTCCAATAGTTTCTATTAACAGGGGGCCTCATTATAGTATTTAGAATATTACATTGTGCACTGCAATTGCATTTGCTCATTATTGATGTTCCGCTCAAATTTGTCAAATGCCTGGAATTTCATTACACCCATCGTCTTCCTAAACACCTTAATCAGTTGCTCAGTTAAATTATTTCCTCAGGTGACATCGCTCTGGGAAAGATTAAGGCATGCAAGAACAAACTAAAAAAAAAGGCTCTCTGCAATTTTTGTATTGACCCCATGTCTTGACAATACCAGGGCTTCTGTGCCCAGTAAAACCAATAATCATCAATCATGCCCTGTAGGAGGCCTGAACAAGTTTATTTTAGGAATATGAATGTGATTTTTCAATCTGGAAAAAAAATGTGCCAACAAAGTAAAGAAGCTCATGAACTTAAATCATTCCCTGTTGACTGAGTTTTTGCCTTGGACCGAAATGGAGTGACGGAAACCAACTTGTAGCTGCCAATTCTGTAGAGACAATAATGGGGAATACAGTGCAATCATTTCATGATTTAAATTTAGCTCAATGAAGCCAAAACCATCTGGTGCAAAGGACACTTTGGCAGATTGAGTTAAGCGAGAATGTTGTTCTTGTTGCTGTTATGGTCCGATAACAAAGGGATAATACACATCCAAACCCACTAAAAAAGCATTTGCAGTCTATCTTCCAACCAAAGTTAGAACAATAATAAGGGTCAGAGATGCTGATTGTAATTGTACAGCCTTTCCCAACAGAGACGTCGTAAACCAATTGCCACTTATCTGTCTGCAAACATTTTCGCTACAGGAATCATTTGAAAATGCATTCACTTGTGGCATCCTTTCACTTATGCGATAATATCATCGCCTGTGTATTTTCCTTGGCAGTTGCCTAATTCCCACCTGAGCGAAACAGTTCAGATCAAATTGGAATATCACTGAATCTTTCCCTGTTTTTAGGACTGAACTTGAACTGACTCTTTTTTGAAGTTGTGTAATGTTTGAAGAGAAAAATGGGATGAGATTTTCAGTTCCCAGCTGGGACAGGAATCCAAGTGGGGAAAAAAAACCTGGAGAAAAGCTTTTCTTGCTGCATTCCTAATTAGGAGTGGGAATGAGGCATCTTGCAAACAAAGCCTGTTCCTGTGAGATTTCCCATCAAGTTTTCAGATTTAAACAGTTCAAGGAGGTCCATATGTTTTAAGATCTGGGGCCAAATTCGAAGCCTGCCTTAGTGGGATGTTTATCCAAATGAACCTTTAATGCTGAACTGTTTTGGTTGTCTCAGCATAAAACTGATGAGGAAAACAGGGAGGTATATTTTGTGGTGATGATGCTATAAAACAGCAGAAGTTTAATCATAGAAAAAAATTGACCTTATTCCTAACAACAGTAAAGTGGTATAGTTTGATAGAGGCATCATAGTCTAATTAACATGAAACTGGATGATGAGGTCGCAGATCTGGAATCTAGGCTAGGCCCTTCCACTAATACATTTGGCAACATTGCAAAAGTTGACTTTACTTTTCTTCCCATCCTTTGTCTGTCTGTCTAGACTGTAAGCTCTTCAAGACACGGACTATCAATTCACAGGTGCTTGTACAGCACTAGGCACAACTGGGCACCAGTCTTGGTTGGGTCCCCCAGGTACTCTCATAATACAAATAAATAACAATAACTGTCTATGAAGGGGCTGACACATAGCTCACTGAAGTCAATGATGATAAGTGGCTAATAATCCTTATAATAAATAAAGAAATAATAGAAAAGGATCGTCGGAGAACAAGGAAGGTCAGCTGCACACTCACAATGCAACAAGATTAGAATCGTTTAATTGATTCACACTCACATAGTTTTAGGGCCAGAAGAAACCATTTACAGTACCAGGATTAGAATTCAAAATGACCTTGCTACATTAGAGAATTGTTCTGAAATAAATAAGATGAAATTCAGTAATAAATACAAGTGCAAAGTACTACATTTAGGAAGGAAAAATCAAATGCTCAAATACAACATTGGGAATAACTGACTAGGTGGTCGTGCTGCTGAAAAGGTTCTGAGGGTTATAGAGGATCACATATTCAGTATGAGCCAACAATGTGATGCAGTTGCACAATCGACATATTTTGAGGTATATTAACAGGGTATCATATGTAAGACATGGGAGGTAACTGAGACCTCAGCTAGAGTACTGTGTCCAGGTGTGTGTGCTACACTTTAAGAAAGATGTGGATAAATTGGAGAAAGTCCAGAGAAGAGGTACAAAAATGATCAGCGGTTTAGAAAACCTGACCTATCAGGAAAAGTTAAAAAAACGGGGTATGTTTAGTCTTAAGAAAAGAAGACTGAAGGGGTACCCAATTAATAGTCTTTAAATATTGATGGGCTGTTATAAAGGGGTTGGTGATCAGTTGTTCTCCATGTCTGCTGAAGGTAGGATGAGAAGTAATCAATTTAATCTGCAGCAATGGAGATTTAGTTAGGTATTAGGAAATCCCTGTCATTGGAGGTTTTTAAGAACAGATTAGACCAGAGGTTCTCAAACTTGGTTCGCAGCTTGTTCAGGGTAAGCCTCTGGTGGGCCGCAAAATGCTTTGTTTACCTGAGTGTCTGCAGGTGTGGCCAGCTCCCAGTGGCTGAGGTTTGCTGTTCCTGGACAATGGAAGCTGCAGGAAGCGGTGGCCTGGCCCATGCCACTTCCTGCAGCTCCCATTGGCCGGGAACGGTGAACCGCAGCCACTGGGAGCTGTGAGCAGCTGTACCTGCAGACACTCAGGTAAACAAAGCATTTCACAACCCGCCAGGGACTTACGCTGAACAAGCCGAGAACCAAGTTTGGAAACCCCTGGATTAGACAAACACCTGTCAGGGATGGTCTAGATTTGCTTGGCCCTGCCTCAGTGTTGCGGGATGGAATAGATGACCTTTGAAGGTCCCTTCCAGCCCTGCATTTTATGGTTCTATGATTAAGTCATCTAATTTGACTTCCCAATATCTTAGGCCATTAAATTTTATGCAGTAACCCCTGTATTGAGCCCAATCACTCATCTTTGACTAAAGCGTAACTTGTGTTTGGATAAAAGATATCTTCCAGAAAAACGTTCGGTCTTGATTTGAAGCTATCAAGAGATGGAGAATCTACCAAACTCCTGGGGAGTTTCTTCCAATGGTTAATCACCCTCTGGCTTCAGTTTCCAGCCATTCATTCTAGTTAGGCCTTTCTCTACCCGATTAAGGAGCCATTTAGTATTTGGTAATTTCTTTCTATTAAGCAAAGGTGATCAAAAAAATGTCAATGGAACAATTTTTTTCTCAAAAATGCAGTTTTCTTGAAGTTGAAACAAAATATTTTGATGTTTATCAATTTGATTAATTTAATTTAAACTTTTTTACATAATACATAAAAGCTGAAACAAAATGAATGTAAATGAAGTAGAAAGGAAACATTTTTGATGGTCACAAATAATTTTATTTTTATTTTAATTTTGTAGGAAATTTTTAAAAATTCAGTTTTTTGGTCCAATTTTTTTCCCCAAAAAAATGTTGAAATTTTCTACAGAAGAGAAATTTCAGTTCCTGACCAGCTCTTCTATAAAAGTACTTACACATTAATCAAGCCACTTCTTGATTTTCTTTCTGATAACCAGAGATTGAGTTCTTTAAGCCTCTTAGGCTTTGTCTAAACTACACAGTTTTGTTGACAAAAATCAGCTTTTGTCAACAAAACAGTGTAGGTGTACACACTGAAATGCTCCTCCTGTCAGTGTAACTCCCCTGCCATGCCAACATAAGAAAACTACCTCAATGAGAGACATAGTTAGAGTGTTCCTTACATTGGCTGTTGGCTGTCATTCATGACATTGAGAAGAAAGCCAACTCCCAATTCCCCAGCTGGGCTGCTGCCAGGTCTCCACTCCAAACTGGGCTGCCATCCAGGCCTTTGGCTTGCGTTGCCAACTGGGTTCCTCATTCCATCTTGGGATCCTTGCAGCCCCACGGGGTCCCAGCTCCCCACTCCCTGCCAGGAGCACTGCAGTCGACTGGACTCCGTATGTGAATCTGCCGCCAGAGGTGAGAAGCTCCAGGTGGCTCCCCCTGTCCCTCCCACCTGGGAGCACAAAGGAGAGAAACCCTCAGCGGCTGGCTCCTGACCCAGCTGGGAAAAGGAAGGCGAGAAGCTGGACTTCTGGTGGGGAACTGCACCGAGCTGAGAGCCCTGGCTCTCAGTCCCCCATACTGCCTCTCTTCAGTTGGTGGAAGCACTCCTGGTGAGGACACACACCACCAACAGAAGTAGGATCATGTGGACATCAGTCAACACAGTAATTAATGCAGTGGTTGTAATCAACCTAACATACATTGATTTAAGATTGTAGTGTAGACACAGTAAGGCATTTTCTCCCATCTCTCGAATCATTTTTGTGGCTCTTTACTGCACTGTCTCCAATTTTTCCACATCCTTGCTAAACACCAGAACTGGACACAGTATTCTATTATCTGTCTCACCAATGCTGCATATAAAGGTAAAACCACTTCCTTACTTCTACTCTCTGTTCCCCTCTTTATACATTCAAGGATCAAGGAAAGGGAGAACGAGAAGCGGAACAGGATTTGCTATTGCTGTTTCAGCTGATTAGTCAATTTATGTATCAATCTTTACCATCGCTCCTCCCACTTCCCACATTACAGCCAGTCACGATGTAAGCAGGGCCAAGTAGGAGAGTTTAGGAAACATTACTTCCCTTTGTAGCTGAGTAAGTGCTTTTTCCCAATTAGTGCTGTATTAAGCCCTGATCCTGGAAACATTTACTCATGTAAGTCCCTTTGCACAGCTGACTAGTCCCACTGAGTTCAGCTCAGATGCTTCAGGTTACTTGTTCACATGTGGTTTTACAAGACTGGGGACATATAGGGTATTCTCCACACTGCTGAGTAATTCACTCAGCACCTTTCATCATCAAGCCCCTTAACAATGTTTTAACATCACCAGCAAAGATTTTTTTAAAAGTTGCTAATTTCATTTCATTATTGATTTTTCTTTTGATGTACATCTGAAAATAATTAAAGACCAAGACCATAAGGTAAGAGTGATTTGGAGAATATTAATAGGGCAAGTTAAGTAAAATAAATTGAACAATAATGAAGCTGAAAGGTCACCCTCATCTCACTAAAGTTCATGCAGCCTATTATCAGTCAATAAAGCTTTTTAATATGTAAGATGAAATTGATGAGCAGAATAAGCACACCGTTTTGTCTTTTTTCCATCGAGGAAAAACAATGTCTCTCTAAATATTGTCAGATAAAAATAACAATTTGCATAAAGTCATCATGAAACATATGGTTTGCAGATAAGATTTTCTTTGAGAATTATAATAAAAAATGTTACTTTATGGCACAATTATAGCAGCAGATGTATGATTCCCCCATACAAATTTTGACAAGAGTTAACTTTGTTGTACTTCTTACCTTGTGCAAAGAAGGAAATTGCTTAATTTCAAGACATGAATAAACAAACAACTTTTATATATTTGCAAGTAGTTAAAAAAAGAATTAATTAGATCCTCCAATTATAGCACTGCAAACGTTGTCTTCATTTGACAAATTTACAAGGATGAAAAATACCTGTGTGAACAAATAAACAAACACTGTCTTTTTTCAATTAAACCATCCCTCCCCCCCCCCAACGTTTTAATTGCATTATTAATGTGATAAATTAAACTGTCTCTCTGTGAACCATACAGTAGAAGTTTGGAATTTATATTAGTGAATTTTGCTATTTATGCATAAAACCTGAATTTGGTCATGAAATTATACAGGAGGGGTATTTGAGAGAGGTTTCCTTTAAAAGTTTTAAAAACATAATACAAGATAAAGCCTTAATTGTAACTTGCCATGTGCTTCCGGGCTAAAATGTTTGGCATTTTCCAGCAGTATAATACGTCAGGCCAAGCAATTTGCACCCGATCTTGCAGTCCTTGGCCAAACTCCCAATGAAACTGAGGTTATGTCTACAGTACAGAGGGAACTGCAGTACAGCTACAGTGCTGGCCAACTGCAGTGTAGACACTTGCTACAATGATGGAAGAGTTTTTTCCCACTTCTGTAGTCAATCCACCTCCTTGAGAGGCAGTAGTGTGGTTGATGTAATAGTTTTCTGTCAATCTAGTGGTGTCTGTACAAGGGCTTAGGCCAATTTAACTCCTTCTCTCAGGCTTCTATCTCTGTGATATAGCTAAGTTGACCTAAGTTTTAGATGTAGACCAGGCCTAAGAACTAGGGTGACTCAATGTCCCGATTTTATAGGGACAGTCCCAATGTTCGGGTTTTTTTCCCCTCTGACCCCCAGCCCCCTGTCCCGATTTTTTTCACTTGCTATCTGGTCATCCTATTAAGAACAAAGGGTCATTCTGATCCAAATCACACTAGTTAGTAGCACCTTATTCCATTTAAACCAATGGGACTATCATATGAATAAGGTGCCACTCAGCATGAGTTAGGTGATCACAGTCTGTCCCAAGGGACCTATTATAGTACCCTTATTCGGGTGGGAGAGCACTTATTCATGGGAGTAGCTGGTCCCATTGGAATCAGTGGTTCAGATTCTGTTATCCATATCCATGCAGACTAGTAGTTCAATCTGGTGCAAATTGTGGCTTTGCCATCAACCCTGAACAAGGGGCAGCAATGAGCTCAGCTTCCCCAGAAGAACAACAGTTGGTGTTTTTGTTGTGTGGTGTGTAGTTGCTGGTGAGTATTTGCTTCAGGTTGGGGGGCTGTCTGTAAGCGAGGACTGGCCCATCTCCCAAGGTCTGTAAGAGTGAGGGATCGTCCTTCAGGATAGGTTGCAGATCCTTGATGATGCACTGGAGAGGTTTTAGTTGGGGGTTGTAGGTGACAGCTAGTGGCATTCTGTTATTTTCTTTGTTGGGCCTGTCTTGTAGTATGTGACTTCTGGGTACCCTTCTGGCTCTGTCAACATGAAAAAAATACTCACCAGCAACTACACACCATACAACAAAAACACCAACCCAGGAATCAAACCCTGGTGCCAACTCTGTCCAAATATCTATTCAAGGGACACCATCACAGGACCTAACCATATCAGCCACACCATCAGGGGCTCATTCACCTGCACATCTACCAATGTGATATACGCCATCATGTGCCAGCAATGCACCCTGCCATGTGCATTGGCCAAAGCGGACAGTCTCTATGCAAAAGAATAAATGGACACAAATCTAACATCAGGAATCATAACATTCAAAAACCAGTAGGAGAACACTTCAATCTCTCTGGTCACTCAATAACAGACCTAAAAGTGGCAATTCTTCAACAACAAAAAACTTCATAAACAGACTCTAACAGGAAACTGCAGAACTGGAATTAATTTGCAAACTGGACACCATCTGATTAGGCCTTAATAAAGACTGGGAGTGGCTGGGTCATTACAAAACCTAAACCTAATTTCCCCAATACTAATTTCCCCCTACTGTTACTCACACCTTCTTGTCAACTGTCTGAAATGGACCACTCTCATTACCACTTCAAAAGTTACTTTTCCTTCCTTGGTATCCTGCTGTTAAGTGAATTGTCTCATTAGACTAACTTCACACTTGGCAAGGCAACTCCCATCATTTTGTGTATTTATACCTGCTCCTGTATTTTCCACTCCATGCATCTGATGAAGTGGGTTCTAGCCCATGAAAGCTTATGTCCAATAAATTTGTTAGTCTCTAAGGTGCCACAAGGACTCCTCGTTGTTTTTAATAAATCAAGTAATCTAGTACATTACAAAGAAACGTATTAGACCAGCAACAATTAACCCATGTATTTGTAGTAATAGAGATCAAGGGTAGAAGCTAAGTGTATTTACATGTATCTGGTTAGAAGTTTAACAAAATGATCTAATTAGACTGCAGTGCTAAAATCCTGTTCCTGCCTGATAATGCTTCATTATTGGATTCTAGTCACTCAAAGATCAAAGATATAAGATACTACAGATATTATTTACATTGTCTTCAGCTTAATTATCTGTGCTAAAATGAACGACCTTGATAGTTTGAATGGCTAATTGCCTTATGTGAATGGATGCAGCTAGGTTATCTGTGTATGCATAGGAAATAGAAGATTAGCTTCAAAGCAACAATCTACACCAGGAGTAGCTCCAGGCACCAGCGCAGCAAGCGCGTGCTTGGGGTGGCATGCCCGGGGGTGGGGGGGCAGCGGGGTGGCCTGGTGGTCGTCATGAGGGCGGCAGTCAGGGAGCCTTCGGTGGCGTTTCTGTGGGAGGTCCGCCGGTCCCACAGCTTCGGAGATAATTCGGCTGCGGGGACGCCAAAGGGGCGGAACTGCTATATCGCCTGCAGAACCACCACCAAATCTGCATGTCTGGCGGACCTCCCACAGAAACGCCGCCGAAGGCTCCCTGACTGCTGTGCTTGGGGAGGCAAAAAACGTAGAGCTGCCCCTGATCTACACGGCCTGTTCTGCCTCTGGGGAAGGTCCTACTGTGACAATTGCTGTCAAGAGGCTTATCAGCTTGCTAGGAGACTATAAAGAAAAAGGCCCTGGTCTGATCCTTTTTATGTCAGGTCTGCTTACACTTTGACAGGGAAGGTCTAAGCCACAATCCTGAGGTCACGAAGTTTACTCTGGTTTACCCTGGAAATCTCATGGAAGAATTTGAACAAACTCTAGACCTGGACTGCTTATTGGACAGACTTTTACAAATTAGCAGCCTGACCATCTCTGCTATGAAACTGACCTAAGGACGTTTCACATATCTATATGTATATTGATCTCTTAACCACTGCAATTCTCTTCCTTTTTTCCTTTTATTATTAAAACCTTTAGTTTTAGTGACTAAAGAATTGGCATCCGTGTAATTATTGGGTAAGATCTGAAACTTATATTGAGCTGGGGATCAGTGTCCAGTCCTTTGGAACTGGTTAAATAAACATATGGTGAATCTGATTTGCAGTAACCACTCACTGTATTAGACTTGGATATCTAGATGGGGGTCAAGGGTTGGGATGTTTAAAGGGAAATGTATTTGGCTTTTTGGTAACCAGTGTGGCATTGCAGAAACTGTTTTGTTACTGGCTTGGTGAATCTAATCATAGAATAACCAACCTGTTTTGTGGATTGTCTACCCTATTCCTTGCAGTCTGCCCGGAGTATTGCATCCTCAGTGTGGCCCATCCAGGCCTTTGGTCACAATGGTTCTTTTAGAGGGGAAAAAACATCAAAACAAACCATTTTGACTCTTTTAATTTGATTTTGTTGCTTTCGTTTTTTAGTTGGCTGAAACTATTTGCCAAATTAAACCCTAATGTGTAAATAGTTTGTTGCCTCAAATTGCATTTTTTGGCAAATTTACTCTTCAATCGCAAACTTTTGCTTTACTCAAAAAAACCCTATGCCTGGCACAGATTAACTCATCTTCTGAGCTGGCTGGTGTACTGCAGAAGCTGAGTCAAGGTTCCAGCCCTGCCCATTCCACACTCACCTGTATGGGAGGTTAGTGATGACCCTGCTATGGTTGTACCCAAATGCAAATAGCCCATGCTAGGAAGTAAAGAGCTCTATACACCTCCTTACTCATAAGAACAGACATACTGGGTCAGACCAAAGATCCATCCAGCCCAGTATCCTATCTACTGACAGTGGCCAATGCCAGGTGCCCCAGAGGGAGTGAACCTAACAAGTAATGATGAAGTGATCTCTCTCCTGCCATCTATCTTCACCCTCTGACAAACAGAGGCTAGGGACATCATTCCTTACCCATCCTGGCTAATAGTAATTAATGGACTTAACCTCCATGAATTTATCTAGTACTCTTTTAAACCCTGTTATAGTCCTAGCCTTCACAACCTCCTCAGGCAAAGAGTTCCACAGGTTGACTGTGCACTATGTGAAGAAGAACTTGCTTTTATTTGTTTTAAATCTGCTGCCCATTAATTTCATTTGGTGGTCCCTAGTTCTTATATAATGGGAACAAGTAAATAACTTTTCCTTATTCACTTTCTCCACACCACTCATGATTTTATATACCTCTATCATACCCCCACTTGTGTAGGAACTGGGGATAAGAATGGGAAAGCCCAGGGAAAGAAGAAAGGTCAGTAGTACTTCCACACTGAGAAAAAGAGTGAACGCTTGTCAGCTAACACATGGTAATTAACATGTAGCAAAATCCTAGTGAAGAAAAGGCAGTTGTTTTCACACATGTTAGCTGGTCACAGTAAAGACTAGGGGACAGCATTAAGTTAGTTACCCAGTGTTAGATAAAACATGGGAAGAACAAATTTGTTTTCCTAATGAAGATAAGGCCTCAGAGGTATGAATGAGGAGGAAGGAATCAGAGAAGATGGTGAGTCAGGGCAGGCATATAAATCTGAATGTTGGCATTAAAGCAAATGAATTGGGAAAAAAATGGTGGAAGAATCAATTAGTTGTTGATGAGGAAGTCTGGCACGTTGGGTTGCCTGCTGATGGACTGGAGCTCAGCTGGGTGGATCATGGGCTATGGAATCTGGAGGACTGAAATTGAAGGAACAACTGCAGTCCATGAAGGTGTGTAAAAGGGTCATAGAGTTTAAGGCCAGAAGGGATCACCAGGTCATCTAGTCTGACCTCATGTATATTACAAGCCACCGCCACCACCCAGCACCTGCACACCAGACCCAACCAATGAAATTAGACCAATGTATTACTGCCCACATGAGGCTAAATGATTATGGACCACACAGGCTGAGAACAGGAGGGACCCAGGTGCACCGATGCTTTAGGCCCTGCAATGTCAGGGAAATGATTAAGTGAGGTATACCCAGATAATACTGGCAAGTGACCCACACCCACACACTGCAGAGGAAGTCAGAAAACCACCAGGGTCACTACCAATTGGACCTGGGGGAAAATTCCTTCCCAACCCCACTATGGTGATCAGTTAGACCCTGAGCAAGTGAGCAAAAACCAGCCAGCCAAACACCTGAGAGACAGAATGTTTGGTGCCACCTCAGAGCACTGGCCCACCCCTTCCAATATCCCATCTCAAGATGTAGCCATCTCTGATGCTTCAGAGGAAGAAGATTAAAAAAAAATACATGGGGGTGGGGTGAGAGAGGAAACTCTTGACCCCTACCGTGACTGGCTGAAACCCTGAAGTATGAGCTTTTAGGGAGATAAGACAGTGAACCCCAGGGCTGCTGAGCCCTGCCCCCTACCATCACAAGCAATGCAGGGATATGATGCAATATGGCCTAACTAATTTCTGCCCTTATATGTTACCATCCATTCTGTCACCTTTGGTTAAAAATAATGCTTCATGTAGCATATTGCCTTTCCACCAGGTTTCTCTTCCTTCCTAACACTGTGCGTAATATCTATTCACTGTGTTTACTGGAATCCCTAGAAGGAAATTCCATCCCAGATGTTCATTACAGACTCACTAGGATTTCATTATTCCACACTATAATTGAAAATGGAATAACTCAAACAGACGCTGAGCAGTGCACACAGTAATATCCAGGGTCTGTGGTTTGGTAGTTTGTTGGCTCTCCACTTCCTTCCTCTTCTGCTAGATATGGAAGGAAGCAAGGGCAATATGAATGTTATTTCTGTGGGCAATATAGGATCTATATTAAGACTGTACAGGAAAAGGTACACTGAGGTTAATAAAGAAATCATTGTAAAGTTTTAAATGGCTTTACTGTGAATTTGAGTAAATCGGGTGTAAGCTGTATTAAAGGCTGTACATTGTTCCCATGCAATGCTTTACTGTAATAGCAGAGGTAACATTTCAACAATCTAAAATGCATATAAATACATTTATAGGATGAAAACGAGCAGCAGAGAGGAAACCTATATCAATAAAAGTACAAGGCTCATGCTAGGCATTTAAGGGGGCTCTGAACGTACTGCTGCGGTCTCCTTAGTGGTAAAGACAATTCGGGGCAGAAGTCTGGGGGATGATCTCCAGGTAGTACAAATTGCAATGGGTCTATTGACTTGAACAGAGCTATGACAATTTACACCAGTTGATGATCTGCCCAGAAAACTTTATTGAGTTAACAGAGAGCTATCTGTGACTTTCCACTGTGATGTAAAAATTATGTTAAGCTACAAGAAAAAGAGAAATAGGTTATATCTAGAGCTGTCTTCTGCAAAATAATTTGGTGGCACATTTTGCAGTAGCTTGGCTGAGAAGAGTAACTCTTAGATTTTGACTCTTTCAAGCAAGGGATTAATTAATTAGATTTCTTTATTGCAGTTGATTAAAAAAAATGTTTAAAGTGTCCTGCATTCCAGGACTATGATCCTGCCCCCATTTGAGGAGCAGCATCCTTGATGAAAACATGCATAATGCCACATGTACACGAAATCAGTCTGGGATTTGCAAAGGAGCCTAAGGCTGTTAGGAACCCAAATTTAACAGTGATTTGGGTACTGACTCCTGTGAGACCTTTGAAAATCTCACCATCATTTTCTAATCCCACCCTGCCTCCCTGCACCACACAAGGGGTCCACACACAGTAAACAAGTTCCCAAATCTTGTTTTCATTGGGCACCAAGTATAAATTACACAGTCATGGAAGAGGGGTAGGATTTTCCCTGTAGTAAAACATTGGAAGGATTTGCTTTAGCCACTGTAGAATGAAGTGAAGTCAGCACAACAATTACCAGAATAGTGTTGCAGTTTCATATTTAAAAGCATGGGGGCTGAGTCAGCAGCTTCAGTGGTGTTTGGACCAGTCCGAGCAATTCCATGCATTTAGTTCCATCTGTACTGGTGGTATCAACACAGCAGTTGTATCATTTTCAGGGGTATTTACAAGGAAAGGAAATTCCTTAGGCCATTGCAGTGCCCTTGACGGTGGGGTTCAAGATGACATTCCATCCCCTTTTCAAAATGTTGTAATAGAGTCTTAACTCACATGCTTGTTAGCCAGCACAGCCTGGCTTGTCAAATGCAGAAGAGATAGAAATGAGATGTCCGACTGATTCGAGTTCCCGTTGGCACAGACGACATAACGAGCCTAGCAATGTAGCTCCTTCAATAGTTTGGGGGTTGGAGGCATTTGTTGCTCCCTGCTCAGCTATCAGACTGTCTTTGTGCCAACATGTCGATCAGACCTTTTTGTGGCTAAACAAGTATGTCTTATTTTTAGATTCTCACTGTGTAGTGTTTCGTAGCTTGTCTTTTTCTGTAGAATAAGATTTTTCTCCCTTGTTCAAGGCCAGTTCATTGTCAAATGTCCCTAGAGTGCTAAGATATTTTCTTTCTACATAACACAATTCAATGATTCCTCCTAACAAGGGCCATTTGGAAAGCCCCTCAGTACTGGAACCTCCTTAAGCCAAGTCATTTCAGGCTAGATTCACAAAAGGATTAAGTTGTCTAACTGCCTCTTTAGGCACATAAATCCCAGAATCGGGCCCTGTTGGGATTCACAGTGCTCCTGCTTGGCTGCCTTAAACTCACTCGGTGCCAACATTGTTGCAGAAAAAGTTCCCTGGGTGCCTATGCTTCTGCCTCTGAGCATGTGCATTGCAGCCCTGTGCCAGGCATGCCTAAACCCCAGTGTGATCCTCTGTCTCAGTGATGGGCAGAGTCCAAAGAAAGGAGTTCCTCTGCCTAACTCTCCTGCAGAGCCTGATTCTGTAAGTGTGTTAAGAGCTCACCAATGGGATCAGGCCCTACAGACAAATGTACACAAAACAGTGTCGTGGAAGAGGGCTTTAGCCCAGGGGTTCTGGTACTCAGCTGGGATGGGAGAGATCCAGATTCAATTCCCTCCCCCCGCATTCCCTGTGGAGCAGATGGGATCTGACCTAGGCTCTGACACCTTTCAGGTGAGTGCCTTAGTCAATGGACTATCATTTTCTGACAGGGGGGCTTGCTCAATCTCTGCTGTTGAATCACTTTGGATAAATCAGTTTAAAAAGTTGGAGTGAGGGGACTGGATACTGGGTCTCCCACGCGGGGAAGTTCTCGTCGCTCCCTATTCTCAAATGGAAAAGTTTTGTTTTGGCTGTGCTTGACTTTAATCCTTGTCCCATGAAGTGCTGTGGTGCCTCATGGGAACCATAGCTCAGGAGACTCGTGTCTCCATTCCCTTCTATGGGCTGGGCTCCTTGGCCTGACTACATACACCACGGTGGACTGTGTTCACATGATTGCTATGCTCACAGCGTCATGTCAACTATTAGGTAGGCCATACTGAATCATGGGAGATGGAGTCCACCCAGGAACCTCAGCCCATGAAGGAGATTTAGAGCGTGAGGCACCCAAATTACAACTTCTGTGAAGCACAGCAGCAGTAAACTAACTGGATGCAAAAATACTTTGATTTGGTTCAACAAACTGAAATGTTTAGCTTGAGGTCAACCCTACCCAAATAAAATGTTTTGTTTTGATGTTTGACAGAAAATTGGAAAAAAAAACCCAGAAAATGTGAAGGAAAATTCTCGACCAGTTTTATGAACTAGCAGTAGGAAGGGATAGAGAGAATATGTCAAACATCTTCATAGAGCCACACCTTGAAGTTAACGGAAGATATGTGACTAAATCTGCTACACTGCTTTGAAAATCTCAGTGAGGGAATTAATCCTCACTACCCCTGTGAAGTCAGGAGTTTATTTCTTAGATGAGTAAATCGAGGCACAGAGAAATTAAGTGTAAAAGGTCAAACAGGAAGTTTATATTAGAGCCAATGCTTCCTTTGTAAAGAAAGAGGAGCAGGGCCTCAAGCAACAATGATAATCCCGTTCCTAGAACGAAGTGGTGTCCTCCACACAGCATTATCTTACAAGCATTGTATGTGAGAGGTCACGGCACATGGAGGATGACATTTTGTTCTACAAAATGGCATCCTTCGTACGGTGTCACCTCACACACCTGGTATGTGTAGGTCTTGCCTTGCCTGCAAGTGAAAAACTGTTTGCCTTACTAAATGCCACTGACAGAAGAGGCAAGCCCTGGCACAAATTAAGCTGTGAGTAGAGCCAAGAACAATACGCACATCTCCTAAAACCTAGGCCAGCATCTAATCCACAAGACCATCCAGCCCCATTTCACAGCTGTTTCCGGGGTAGGTGATCCAGTCTGGCATCACTGTGCCATTCGTATGCTGTGCTGGATTCAAACCTGTGTCAACCCATTCATACTCCACATCTAATTAAGTTTAACAATAAACCTTTCCCAGAGATTCTCCTCCTTTAATTAGTGGCATCCTTGTACATTGCATGTGTATCAGAGAGTGCCAGAGATGCTCACTCCAGGTTCTTTTGCCATATAGTTTTTGATTCTTTGTGGTTTTGATCCTGTAGTCAAAAGAATATTTCTTTCATTTCCTTTCTTTTCAGCTATCAGTAGGCAAGAAGCAGCACTCGACAAAGGCTGAGAACCTTCTTTATTTGCATTCCTCAGTAACCTTCTCCCTTATCAATTTGTTATTTTGCTGATGGGCATCTCATACACCAAGGTATTTATAAGATTAATTATAGGTATCATGACAAACTACGTTTTGCTGTGCTGCCCTTGATGGATGGGTCACTATTATTATTCGGTATGCTCTGTGATGCCAAACTGCTAATATCTTTTGTGATACCAGCAGTCTGTGTAAAGCCAGAGTTAAGCTTAAGTATGAGGTAACAGCCGTCAGCTTGGTTGCTGTCAGAGACTGAATCCCAAACATCCACAACTAAAGCATGAGCCACTAAAGCTGGACCCAAGACCAGAGTTTCTAACAGATCTCAAAACCCACAATTAGAGGCCATTAAAGCAATATGTCTTCATGGAAATAGCAACTTTACTGGAAATCAGGGCTCCTGGGCTCCACTGCTGCCTAGTTTACCAGGGTTTACATACAGGAACACTTTTAAAGGGTTTAAGAACCCATATTATAAGGTGCTACTCTGGCAACTTTGCAGTCCAGCCTGAGTAAGGGGCAGCATGCAGTTACACTGGCATGGAAGCAGATCAGCTTTTTAGTGGAATAGCCCACAGTGGATCAGCTGCAATGGCTGGTGCTTCAGAGATTGTGGAATTGAAGCCCTGCTCATGTTCTGTCCCTGTCTTCTAGGTGAGAGAGTCAGCTCTTCCACCCATGCTGCAGTTGGCAATAGAGACAACCCATAAAGTGGGGGATAGCTCAATGGTTTGCACATTGGCCTACTAAACCCAGGTTTGTGAGCTCAATCCTTAAGGGATCCATTTAAGGATCTGGGGCAAAAATCTGTCTGGGGATTGGTCCCGCTTAGAGCAGGGGCTTAGACTAGATGACCTCCTCTGAGGTCTCAGAACTCTGATATTCTCTGAAAGGTTGGGGGGCTTCTGTGGGAGGCTGTACTCACCTGCTTAGGCAGGTAGGACAGCTTACTACTGAGCTCAAAGTGGCATGTAAACACAAACTACTATTATTCTTTCTTTAATTATTTACAATTAAGAAAACATGCCTTTTTTATCTTTACGAGATACACTTTGCCGGGCATGTGAGTAGCAACTTCCTGAGTTGGTCTTTTCATATGTTATCCCATTAGACTTTCTGCAGCTTGTTTATAGTGCTGCAAGGCTGTGAATCAATGGCTATGTGTTGGATTTATGCCTCTATTGGCATTTCATTGGTTTAGAAGCCATTTTGATGGTAAGCCCATGCATTTAAATGACAAACCAGTTGGGCCAAATTCCATAAAATACAGGTGATATAACACATTTCGTGCTTCAGGGAAGTTATTGCTGCCTATAAAGTTATAGCCTATTCGGGGGAGACAGCGGTATCTACTTCCAATTTCTACTCAGTTCCCTGTTATGCATATTACCCTACGGATGGTAGAGGAAGCACTCTGCAAATGCAAGCTGATTGGTGGCTGTCACTGCATAATGCTACTCTTTTTACATGGTGCCCATTTTAAGCCTGGTAAAAATTCAATGCACTCTGGAATATTTCAGTATGAGGCCTTCATTAGATCCATTTGCAAAATGCAGTTCTCAGACAGCATGGGCAAAGCATTATGGGAAATAAGGCTACCCAGAACAGGGACCATCCTTCCAAAATGTTTGAAAACGGCCTAGTGCATAGTGGGGGCTACTGCAAATAAATAATTAAAACCATGATTTTTTTGCATCCGCATTATCCTACTGCCCACCAGAAACCCACCATCTACCACTTTTAAAATGAAGTGTGAAATAATCTCCTTTCATCTTATTGAAACAATCAGTTCAAAACAAAATATTCAGATGCACTATTTCAATATTATAAAGCCTGATAAGCAAGTTAGCATCATGGAATCAAAGAAATGTAGAGCTGGGAGGGATCTTAAAAAGTCATCAGGCCCGGGTCCCTGCGCTGAGGCCAGGCCAAGTAACCCTATGGTGGGAGTTCCACAACCTCCCTTGGAAGTCTAGTCTAGTACCAAACTCTCCTTATACTTTGAAAGTTTTTCCTTATATCAAACCTATACCTCCTTGTGGAAGATTAAGACCATTACTTCTTGTCCTACCTTCAGTGGACATGGAGAACAACTGATCACAGTCCTTTTTATAACAGATATTAACATATCTGAAGACTTATCAGGTCCTCCCTCAGTTTTCTTTTCTTAAGACTAAACATGCCCAATGTTATTTTTTAAATTGAGTCTTCGGGGAAACTTCAGTGTAAGTAACATATTAGCCATTATTGAAATATGGTGGAGCTCTAGTACACTGGCGGGCAGAGTCCATTAATCCCGGACAAATTACATTGTGTCAGAGACACAGCAATAATTAATCAGGGTGCAGTGTAATGATTTATAAAAGGATCCTTTGGTGACACTTTAAGGTGGCTTTTACTAAACATGCATTTAATTTAGATTAGAAAATATATGCTGGGTCAAATAACTATAAAGGAATTATTACAAACATATCAGTGCCAGATATTATTGCAGCAGTAACCAGAGCACTCAGTCAAGATTCCATTATAGAGGGCATGGGACAAATACACACAATTTGTTCCCTTCCCCACAGAGTTTACCTTCTATGTTACAGGCACATATATACCACTCTAGACAATCATCGGTTTCAAGAATTACTTTGTTTGTTTGTTTACAGCACTGTTGTAGCCACGTTGGTCCGGAGATATGAGAGAGGCAAAGCAGATGAGATAATATATTTTACTGCACCAACTTCTGTTGGCAAAGCAGATGAAATAATATATTTTACTGCACCAACTTCTGTTGGCAAAGCAGATGAGATAATATATTTTACTGCACCAACTTCTGTTGGTTTTACTGTTCAAGAGACTTGAAGAAGAGCTCATTGGAGCTCAGAAAGGTTGTCTCTTCCACCAACAGAAGTTGGTCCAATAAAACATATTACCTCACCCACCTTGTCTCTCTCAAGAATTGTTTTAACATACAACAGCTCTTTTAGTTAGAGTCCCATTTCAGTACAAAGATACTACATTTATCACTCAGATTGTTTCTATTGCTAATAATGATAGCACTTATTTAGTGCTTGTGATCAAAGTGCTTTACAAACATTCATTAATTAAGCCTCAGCAACTCTGAGAATTCCTGTGAGGAAGGGAAGTATTGGTTATCTCATTATATAGATGAAGAACCAGATTTAATCCATTAGGAGGGAGTCAACAGAAGAGAATCAGAACTCTTTGTTACTAGGCCTCTGAGCTAGCCATCAGATCTGTCTCTCTCTGGTTTCAAAGTGTTGCTGCCAAAGCAGTAGAATTCTATGTTGACATTGTGCCATGTTTTGGCTTGATCATTGGCTGCAGTCTCCTGGTTTGTGCTTCAGTGCTTAAATCAGTCTCCAGCTTATTGAGATTAGGATGAGACCTATGTGGAGCCCATAAAAGCCCCTAGCAGAGAAAAGAAAAATATAATATTCCTACTGGCTTCTGGATTCTATCTTTCCCACAAACGCTGCCACTCATATCGTAACCTAGTCCCAGATTTGGACCTTACCGTCCAAAATATGGGGATTAGCATGAAAACCTCCAAGCTTAGTTACCAGCTTGGACCTGGTAAAGCTGCCACCACCCAAAAAATTAAAGTGTCTTGGGGCACTCTGGTCCCCCCAAAAACCTTCCCTGGGGACCCCAAGACCCAAATCCCTTGAGTCTCACAACAAAGAGAAATAAACCTTTTCCCTCCCCCCCTCCTGGCGTTCCTGGAGAGATGCACAGAAGCAAGCTCCGTGAATCTAAACAGAGGGATTCCACCCTCCCCGTTTCCAGCCTTGGAAAACAGAAGTACCGAGAGCTAATCTCTCTTCCCCCCTCACCCAGAGGGAATGCAAAGTCAGGCTAGTAAATCTAACACACACAGATTTCCCCTGACTTCTTCCTCCCTCCAATTCCCTGGTGGGCACAGACTCAATTCCCTGGAGTTCCCCACTAAAGAAAAACTCCAACAGGTCTTAAAAAGAAAGCTTTATATAAAAAGAAAGAAAAAGTACATAAAAATGGTCTCTCTGTATTAAGGTGACAAATACAGGGTCAATTGCTTAAAAGAAATATGAATAAACAGCCTTATTCAAAAAGAATACAATTCAAAGCACTCCAGCAACTACACCATGTAAATACAAAAGAAAAAAAACAATAACCGCTATTGTTTTTATGATCTCTGTACTCACAACTTGGAAACAGAAGATTAGAAAAGCAGGAAACAGAAATCCTCCCATAGCCGAGAGAGAGACAGGCAGAAGACAAAGGACTCCCACACAAACTTCCCTCCACCCAGATTTAAAAAAGTCTTGTTTCCTGATTGGTTCTCTGGTCAGGTGTTTCAGATTACTTCTTTCCAGGTGAAAGGGACGTTAACCCTTAGCTATCTGTTTATGACACCTGCTTATTATGGGATACTTACACCTTCCTCTGGAGTTCCTGTGATTCCCAGGTTGATACCCCATTAACAGGCACCTCAAAAGAAAAAAAAATCCTAAGAGAGAGAAAGCCCAGGAGCACCTTACATTAACAGTGATCTCTTTCTGCTGATCTTTACCCCAGTGTCCTTAACCTAGCGGGCAATCTCCAGCCTTCCTAGATGGGACATCCTCCTTAAACTGGGGGAAGTCTATCTTAAACTGGCCTGCTTTAAATCCTCCTTTGCTGGAAGGACAGGAAGTGGCATGCTAAGAGTGCATAGGGTGTTAGTGGAGGATAAGTTTGAAACATCATCCACAATGTTACATCAGGTCTGTCATAAACAGATAGCTAAGGGTTAATGTCTCTTTCACCTGAAGCACCTGACCAGAGGACCAATCAGGAAACCGGATTTTTTCAACTCTGGGTGGAGGGAAGTTTGTGTCTGAGTCTTTGTTTTCTGTCTGCCTGCTTTCTCTGAGCTTTGGAGAAGTAGTTTCTGCTTTCTAATCTTCTGTTTCTAAGTGTAAGAACAAAGAGATCAGATAGTAAGTTATATGGTTTCTTTTCTTTGGTATTTGCATGAATATAAGTGCTGGAGTGCTTTGATTTGTATTCTTTTTGAATAAGGCTGTTTATTCATATTTCTTTTAAGCAATTAACCCTGTATTTTGTCACCTTAATACAGAGAGACCATTTGTATGTATTTTTTCTTTCTTTTTTATATAAAGCTTTCTTTTAAGACCTGTTGGAGTTTTTCTTTACTTCAGGGAAATTGAGTCTGTACTCACCAGGGAATTGGTGGGAGGAAGAAATCAGGGGGAGATCTGTGTGTGTTGGATTTGCTAGCCTGATTTTGCATTCCCTCTGGGTGAAGAGGAAAGTGCTTTTGTTTCCAGGACTGGGAACGGAGAGGGGGAGTCACTCTGTTTGGATTCACAGAGCTTGTGTATCTCTCCAGGAGCACCTGGAGGGGGGAAGGGAAAAAGGATTATTTCCCTTTGTTGTGAGACTCAAGGGATTTGGGTCTTGGGGTCCCCAGGGAAGGTTTTTCAGGGGGACCAGAGTGCCCCAAAACACTCTAATTTTTTGGGTGGTGGCAGCAAGTACCAGGTCCAAGCTGGTAACCAAGCTTGGAGGTTTTCATGCCAACCCCCATATTTTGGACGCTAAGGTCCAAATCTGGGATAAGGTTTATGATATGAGTAGCAGCGGTGGGATGATAGACAGAATCCAGAAGCCAGTAGGAATATTATATTTTTCTTTTCTCTGCTAAAGGCTTTTTAGCAGAGAGAAACAGTTGGTTTTAAAAGGGAACCAAAGAGAATTTTTTTTCTGCTCTCTCTGGCAGTTTGTGGCTTGCATCTTAAGCAAGAAACCATTAAGGTGCTATTAAGAGTCTTTTGTCACACAATAGCACTCCCATTGAGAATCATTACCAGCACTATATACATGCAAATAAAGTGGTTTTTCAGGTTTACTTAATATTGAAGATTAGCTAAAGGCTCTGTTGCTAGGCAGACTCCAGGAGGCAACAGAGCCTGCAGTTCAGAATATAACCACCGGAGGGCACCCCAACACAAGAAAACCGGAACCATGACTTCTAAGGCAAAAATTGAGGCCGAAGCATAAGTCAGAGAAGCTGAACACAGGCGACAACTGGAAATAAAACAAACAGAGATGGAAATAAGAGAGAGAGAAAGAGAGGCAGCCTACCAAAGAGAACAGGCAGCCAAAGAGGCGGACCACCGCCGAGACATGGAAAAACAACAAAAAGAAATGGAAAAACAACAAAAAGAAAATGAAGAGAAGGAAAAACAGAGAAAACATGAACTGGACTTGGCAAAAGCTGGGCTGCATGTGCCAGCCAACCCTAACAACCCAGCGCCAATTATTGCTCCACAGCACAGGAAATTTCCCACCTACAAGGCAGGGGATGACACCGAGGCCTTCTTGGAAAACTTTGAAAGAGCCTGTCTTGGGTACAGCATCCCCGAAGACCAGTACATGGTAGAATTAAGGTCACAGCTCAGTGGACCTTTAGCAGAGGTGGCAGCTGAAATGCCTAAGCAGCAAATGAATGACTATAAACTTTTTCAAACCAAGGCCAGATACAGAATGGGGATAACCCCAGATCATGCCCGTCGGCGCTTCAGAACCCAAAAGTGGAAACCAGATGTGTCATTTCCCAAACACGCCTACTACGTTGCAAAAAACTATGAGGCCTGGATAACAGGACACAACGTTCAAACCTTGGAAGAACTGCACCTCCTCATACAAATGGAACAGTTCTTGGATGGTGTTCCTGAAGACATCACACGGTACATACAAGATGGAAGACCCAAAGATCTCGCTGAGGCGGGGGAGATTGGAGCCAGATGGATGGAAGTGGCAGAAAGCATGAAAGCTACTGTCAAGGGGAACGAATACTCCAGGGGGCACACCGACCATAAAGCCTACAACCGAGGACAGCCAAAGACCCCACATACAACCCAAGTAAAGCCACAGATGCCCTACTCTTCCACCTCACCAGTCTCCAGTAACTCACCTCGGCCCAGTGACCCATCAGATGGAAGATGCTTTAAGTGTAATGAACTGGGACATATCAAGGCCAACTGTCCAAAGAACACCATGCGAGTGCAATTCATTACACCACCATCACACCAAAGATCCCCAGGCCCGGATGCCTCTCAAATACCCTTGGAGCGAAGGGAAAATTTGAGAGTGGGCGGAAAGAAGGTTACTGCGTGGAGAGACACGGGGGCACAAGTGTCAGCTATCCACCAATCCTTCGTTGACCCCAAATTCATCAACCCAAAGGCCAAAGTTAAAATTTACCCCTTCATGTCACAAGCTGTAGACTTGCCTACAGCTCAACTGCCTGTCCAGTACAAAGGCTGGTCAGGAATGTGGACTTTTGCAGTCTATGACAATTATCCTATCCCCATGCTACTGGGGGAAGACTTGGCCAACCAGGTGAGGCGGGCCAATAGAGTGGGAATGGTTACACGTAGCCAAACCAGGCAAGCTTCCAGACCCATTCCTGTTCCTAAACCGTCCACAGACGCCCCGTCTGGGTTACCAGAGACCCAGACAGAGGTAGTGGACCCGGATTCCATGCCAACCACTGAAACAGCCACATCACCTCCAGTCCCAGGCCCGGAACTGGAACAGCAACCAGCACCAGCAAGTGCAACCACATCTTCAAACTCAAAGCCAGAGGGCGCCAGCGAGCCAAAACTGGCAGAAGCAACAGACAGCCATACCCAAAAGGCTCAGCCAGAGCCTGAAATACCCTCAGATGCACCAGCGGAGAGCGGTTCACCAGCACCGGAAACAACCCCATCACCTACATTGCTTCCAGAGGGACCAAGCCCAAGTCCACAGTCTGAGGAAGAACTGGTGACCCCAGCCTCAAGGGAACAGTTCCAGACTGAGCAGGAAGCAGATGACAGCCTTCAGAAAGCTTGGGCGGCGGCACGGAGCACCCCACCGCCTCTCAGCTCTTCTAATCGATCCCGGTTTGTTATAGACCAAGGACTTTTATACAAGGAAATTCTTTCTGGTGGACACCAGGAAGAATGGCAGCCGCAAAAACAGTTGGTGGTTCCAACTAAGTACCAGGGGAAGCTCTTAAACTTAGCCCATGATCATCCCAGTGGCCATGCTGGGGTGAACAGAACCAAAGACAGGTTGGGGAAGTCCTTCCACTGGGAGGGGATGGGCAAGGACGTTGCCAAGTATGTCCGGTCTTGTGAGGTGTGCCAAAGAGTGGGAAAGCCTCAAGACCAGGTCAAGGCCCCTCTCCAGCCACTCCCCATAATTGAGGTCCCATTTCAGCGAGTAGCTGTGGATATTCTGGGTCCTTTCCCAAAAAAGACACCCAGAGGAAAGCAGTACGTACTGACTTTAGTGGACTTTGCTACCCGATGGCCAGAAGCAGTAGCTCTAGGCAACACCAGGGCTAACACTGTGTGCCTGGCCCTAACAGACATCTTTGCCAGGGTAGGTTGGCCCTCCAACATCCTTACAGATTCAGGGTCTAATTTCCTGGCAGGGACCATGGAAAAACTGTGGGAAACTCATGGGGTGAATCACTTGGTTGCCACCCCGTACCACCATCAAACCAATGGCCTGGTGGAAAGGTTCAATGGAACTTTGGGGGCCATGATATGAAAATTCATCAACGAATTCTCCAATAATTGGGACCTAGTGTTGCAGCAGTTGCTGTTTGCCTACAGGGCTGTACCACATCCCAGTTTAGGGTTTTCACCATTTGAACTTGTGTATGGTCACGAGGTTAAGGGACCATTACAGTTGGTGAAGCAGCAATGGGAGGGGTTTACGCCTTCTCCAGGAACTAACATTCTGGACTTTGTAAGCAACCTACAAAGCACCCTCCAACACTCTTTAGCCCTTGCTAGAGAGAACCTAAAGGATGCTCAGGAAGAGCAAAAGGCCTGGTATGACAGACATGCCAGAGAACGTTCCTTCAAGGTAGGAGACCAGGTTATGGTCTTGAAGGCGCAACAGGCCCATAAGATGGAAGCATCATAGGAAGGGCCATTCACGGTCCAAGAGCGCCTGGGAACTGTAAACTACCTCATAGCATTTCCCAATTCCTCACTAAAGCCTAAAGTGTACCATGTTAATTCTCTCAAGCCTTTCTATTCCAGAGATTTACAGGTTTGTCAGTTTACAGTCCAGGGAGATGATGCTGAGTGGCCTGACAGGGGTCTACTACGACGGGAAAAAAGACGGTGGCGTGGAAGAGGTGAACCTCTCAACCACCCTGGAACGTCTGCAGCGGCGACAAATCAAGGAGCTGTGCACTAGCTTCGCCCCATTGTTCTCAGCCACCCCAGGACGGACTGAACGGGCATACCACTCCATTGATACAGGTAATGCTCACCCAATCAGAACCCCACCCTACCGGGTGTCTCCTCATGCCCAAGCTGCTATAGAACGGGAGATCCAGAACATGCTACAGATGGGTATAATCCGCCCATCTACCAGTGCATGGGCATCTCCAGTGGTTCTGGTACCCAAACCAGATGGGGAAATACGCTTTTGCGTGGACTACCGTAAGCTAAATGCCCAGGTCTCAGCTTTGTAGAGAACTTTAGTGGGATAGTGATGGTGACAAAGCAGAATTATATAACAGCAGTCATCAGACTGAACTTTCCAAAGCTAGTTCCAACAACAGTCAGAAAAACATTATTTGAGAATGAGAACAAAGGACTCACATCTAAATGAATAGCCTATTAGACATGGACTGCATGACTCAGAAGTAATGTCTGATGCTTTTTATTCCTTTTTTAATGATCTTCTCCAAACTCTTGACCTTTATACCATGTATGCACCTTAAGTGCATGAAAATGCTGTCATTTTAAAGTTGGTTTTAGCTTTTACTGTTCTGACAGTTACTAATTCATAATCTGTCTATTGATTTGTGCATAGGGTGGCAGTTTGGGATTTTACATAAACGACGGGTTTGATCAACTAGACAATTTTTAAAAGCTGTTATATATGGACCAGATCCTCATCTGGTGTAAATTGGTGACATAACTAACTTCAATGGAGCTACATGATTTTATACCAGCTGCAGATCAGACTTAACATACTTTAGCACTTTACCTTTGAAGAGCTCAATTTACTTTACAAACATTCACCAAGTATTGTAAAACCACTGAGGGATCCGGATTGTCACAACCACTATTATCATTATTTCACAAACTAACAGAGATACAGAAAACATTAGTGTTCAAGGTGAGGCAGAAAGCCTGTGGCAGAGTTACGGAGAGAAACCAGATCTCCTGAGTCCCAATTTTTGTTTGATCACACACTCAAACAATCATAAAAATATGTTAAGTCTCCATGGAAGACCACTCTTAAAGCAATCTCCTGAAAAACCACAGCAGGCTTCTTTTTATTATTTTTTAAGTAGCCAAGATATCTCCAGTTCAGCAGACAGACAATATTGCAGATAATGAGTCACAATTTACAGTCAATTTGTGGAAGGTGCTGCATGGATATACCTTACATCTAATGATTTCAATTTTCCAAAGCTGCAATTTAGAAAGTGATGTTATAGAATGCAATCCAGGGGAAATGAATGCTTTTAGCAAGATCACACCAAAAACACTGACACAGTGGATAAGCAGTTAATGGCACAGCTAAGCTCAGTTATTCCCATGGTAGCTAAAGTTTGTTTGCCATCAGGCTTGCATTCAGGACAGGGGGATTTTGAATGAAGTCTTCTGTGGTTTTTCAGGGGATTGTCTTAACAGTGGTTCTTCTTCACACAGCACATGATCAACTTGTGGAACTCCTTGCCTGAGGAGGTTGTGAAGGCTAGGACTATAACAGCATTTAAAAGAGAACTAGATAAATTCATGGAGGTAAAGTCCATTAATGGCTATTAGCCAGGATGGGTAAGTAATGGTGTCCATAGCCTCTGTTTGTCAGATGGTGGAGATGAATGGCAGGAGAGAGAACACATGATCGTTACCTGTTTGGTTCACTCCCTCTGGGGCACCTGGCATTGGCCACTGTTGGAAGACAAGATACTGAGCTGGACGGACCTTTCGTCTGACCTTTCATCAGTATGGCCATTCTTATGTTCTTATGTTCTACAGAAGTGGCCTTGGGATAGCATCCTGCCCTTGCTCATAGCAGCACAAAAGGGGTACAAGACATGAGGAGGGTCCCCAAGCCAGAGCAGGACATGACTGTTCAGTGCATCTGTGGCAGGGAGGAGAGCAAAGCAGCATGCAGAAAATATTATTATTGTTGCTCAGGCAAATAGCCACTTTGCCAACATTGTAGAGGTTTGAGCCAAAGCCCATTGAAGTCAATTGACTGATTTCAATGGACTTTGGATCAATTCTCATGAGTAGAAGGGCATGTGGGGGGCCAGCCTACATTTTCATGTTAGCACAGCACATACTCTGGGAGGATGTGGCCTACCAGTAGCCATGTTAGCCAGGACCATCGCCTAGGCCCCAAAAATCAGATTTGACAATTCCAAAACATGTGGAGAAAAAAAATATTTTGGGTCAAACCAAAACTGGATATTTCCAAAATTTTCAGCTAAAATTAAAAAAAAAATGTTTTGGGTCAAATGAAGCACTTCATTTTGAGAAACTTAAAATGTTGATCCTGACTGGTTTTTTAAAAGAAATTATTTTTAAAAGAAAAATTATAGGAAATTTTGAAACAAAAAGTCATTTTGAACCAAAAAATAAAAATAAATGTCGAAAAGAAACCCCCTCCCACCCCGAAATAATTTGGCAAAATCAACACAAATTTGCTAAATATTTTGATGTCGCCGAATCTGTGTTTTTTGCCTCCCCAAACATCGCAGCCAAAAGTTTTGCTCCCAAAATTTTGCCTTTGATAAAGTGCTGAGTATATTCAATTCCCATAGCAGAATGCTCAGCGCTTTGCACAATCAGACCTTTAATTCTCAAAGAAACTGGTGGGCCTGCTTCTGGATGGTGGACACATAGGGTAGGGAGAGAGGTTTCCGTCACTATCTTTCCCACTACCATCCCTATTGAATAGGGCAGCATTCATCCCATGCATGCTTGATATGATTTACATTCTAAATGAGATTCTTAATGCATTAAATGAGCTGAGATCTCATGCTATACACTGTAGATATTAGCATTGGTTATTTAGTCCACAGTGTCTCAATTTTAATTGTTTAATTAATTTCCAGGTAGGTTGATCAGCCACATTTTCCTTTATTTTAGTTTTTCTCTTCCGTGCCCACTCAATTGTGTAAAAATCTCACACTGTCTTGTACAGTATACACATGACAGCAAAGGAAATAACACCAGATAGTTGCCCCATCAGTCACTGACTTATAAACCAATCCCCCTGCTATGAGGGATGGTGCAATGCTGTTTCTGCATAGAAACTTTCAAATGCACTGTAACCTGGAATGCTTTAATAACAACAGAAGGAAGGGGAAGCTGGGGGACGATGATGGGATTTGTACACACACTGCACCAGAGGAGTATTGATAGGTTTATCATGGATACTAGTGTTGGGGGGTAAAAGTTGGGAAAGTGGGTCACAAGCACACCCAGTTTAGGCTTAATCAATTTTTGCCTTTATTTATACCATTTCAGACAGAAGTATGATCACTTATAATGCCTGGAAAGGCATTTATGCCAGACAAATAATAACAGACAAGACAAAACTGGTAAATGAACCCTTGTTACCAAGGTACCAGGAAGTCCTTCCATCTTCCATGATAGTCACCACCTTCCCTATTCCCTTGGTCTGGTCCTTTAGTGACATCCTTCAGTTTCTGGTCCAGTGTTTCTCCAGTTTGGGCCCATGTTCATTAGGTCCCTTATACATTTCTATATTACAGATTACTTAATCTCCATCCAAGTTGCTTTTAGCACATCAACCCTTTGGGTTTAGGTAGGCCATGTGCAAGCTTCAATTACCCAGCTTCTGCTTTTTTTCCTTCTGGTTTTACAGTTTTTGCATCGTGTCATTTTTATGTCACTCTGCCCTAGGTCTGCCCAGAAAAAAAGGGGCTTGTTGTTGTTACAGGTTTGCGTGTTTTTATCTCAAAGCTTCCAGCACAATATGTTGCCATTGTTCTGTATTTTTAAGATCAGCAATTCTTTCTAAAAGAAGAACTGACAAAACCACACTTTTGCCAGCAAGAGCTTGGCCTAAATGTTACCTCATTTGTACTCACTATCCATAATTACAGCTCATTAAAATATAATTAACAAAGCTTATAATTTTACCATTTAACAGTCCTTCATTTTTATACTTTAATGTTCTAAGTCAGTATATGTTATTCTCTTCATCTATTTGAGGAGGAGAGTTTGGAGAGCACACCATGATTCTTTGATGTCAACATTTCTTATCTTCTTTAAATATGGGTTTTTCGTTCAAAGTCCAGTTTTGCTTGTGAATCATTATAAAGAAAATTTATTAGAAATTTTCCTATTAATGCATTTTGAGGGGGTATCTCAATTTTAGGATCTGGATATTTAATTGCTTTTAATAGTATCCCAGCACTAGGAAAGAAGGAACTCTGACCGGGACAGCCAGCTAGGGTTCTTAATCTATGTAGGAATCCTTTGCACCATGGAAGCAGTGCAGAAGTAAGAGTAGCAATACTGCGACCTCCCTACAATAACCTTGCGACCCCTCCACCACCCCATTTTGGGTCAGGACCCCTAGAGTTACAACACCATAAAATTTCAGATTTAAATATCTGAAATCATGAAATTTATGATTTTTGCATCCTATAACCATGAAATTGACCAAAATGGACCATGAAGTTGCTCAGGCCCTGGGGCTAACCAATGCTGCTCTGCGCTAAAGAAAGAGCAGCTCCACCAATAAGAAAATGAATTAGTGTGTCCCATAACTGCATAGCAATGCAAACTTCAGCTTTGATTCTCTTCCCACTTGCACTGGTTTCATACCAGTGTGATCATTACAGTGACTTTAGTGGAGCCACACCTGATCCTGGCTAAGAGGGGACTCATGGCCATCAGTTCTTCTGTCTTAGTAACAGAAGTTTAAGGCCCAACTCTCTTCTCCGTTACTCATGTTTTACGCTGATGCAATTTTCATTAACTTAAATGGAGTTACAGTGATGTAAGGTCAGTGCAATGGTGTCACGGTTCCATAGGTGTGTGCTGCCCTAGACTTCATACAGTCTCTTGGGAGGATTCCTCTTTCTCTGGCAAGCCCAAAGGTTTGTCTTTCAGATTCTGCAGCACTGGGCCTTGTCTCCTCAGCACTCCTATTTCTCTCCGTGTGCTCTCAATAATGAGACCAGCTAAATTCAGACTCCTACTTAGAAATTTCAGGGAGCAATGCAACTAGTAAGTATCTGGAGTGACACAGCACAGCCCTTTCAAAACAAGGGAGCATTTCTTAGTCAACTGGAATACAGCATCTGAGAGTCCTTAGGTCAGATTAGGATGGAAACACCAAGTTTAAGAGACAGAGGCAAAAGCAACTACCACAATATCCCTGACTCTCCTGGAATCCATCATCTCTCTCTTTCTGTCCCCGTGCTCTCAACAGCAACCTTAAAAAAAAAATTCTCATCACACCTAATTTGTGTGTTCTCCTATACTTGACATTGCATTGTGATTACTCCCAGAGAGGATGGAGCAAGTAACTTGTTATTTGCTGAGGCCCATTAGGAGTTGATGGTCCAGTCATTGAATCTTCCATTGCCAGCTCTTGTTAATGTCTCTGGTTTCCACCCAGACAGACCCATTTGTCTAGGTGATAGCTAGCTATGCCTCATTCCTCCTATCTCCAGAGTAGGAATCGACCCCTTTACACTTAGTGGGTAAACTGAGTCAAACATTGTTCATAAAAATAGTATCAAAAGATTCCCACATTTTCTAGAGAGAGAAAAAAAGGCCCTAATTATGATTATTATTATTTATTCCAACAGATTCACAAGAACATTTTCCTCTGACTTTCTTCAAAAACATAAAAATGCAAAGCAGGAAAGATCAATTTCTACCAATGTCGGCTTCCCCCGCAGCCTTTGTCATTAATAACCCAGGAGACTACAGCTCCCAGAATGCAGTGCATTGCTCCCTATATTGACGAGCTTTGTCTGAATCAAGCTGGAGCATTCCATGCTGGGTCTTGGATCTTTGGGCCACATCTCTACATCAGAAATGATGCCATCTGCAGCACCCTACCCAGTGCAATACAAAGCTGCAAACAGAGAGCCAAATTCTGATCCCACATTGATGTAACACTGGAGCAACCCCATTGTCTGCAGTGGGGTCAGCTAAGTTCCCTCTAAGCTGTGTGGCCATGCAGCAAGCTATCAAGGGCTGCACAGAAGGGGAGATGCATCTCTCCCCCAGCTCCAGGCCCTGAACTGCTGCAGCAGGGAGAGGTGCCTTTTCCCCACCCAGGGTGCTGCAGCGGAAGAGGGATAGGGGCAGTCCTCTCTCCCTACCGCAGCTCCAGGGCAGCCTGCATCCCATACTCCTCATCCCCGGCCCACGCCAGAGCCTGCACCCTCAGCCAGAGCCCTCACACACACCTTGCACCCCAATCCTCTGCCCCAGCCCTGAGCCCCCTCTCACACTCCAAACCCCTCATCCGCACTCCCACCACTCCTCACCTCCATATTGGTGCACATAACAAAACTCATTCTGCACTTAGATGTAAAAAATGAGAGGGAACATTGGGGGTCAGTGGTGTTTGACATCTCCAACAGCTGCCGAAAGGCTGGACTGTGCTTTAACAAATAGCTGTGTAAGGGGAAGCATATTGCTCCACCAGCCTAGCAACAACTCAGCTAATTCCTCACTGGCTTCTCTCTTGTTTCCTGAATGTGACTCATAGTGGTAGCAATTCACTTCTCACTGCACACAGCTCCTGCGTCCCCTTGTGTATGTGATTTTGCACATGATGTTCTGCTGGCAATTGGAAACAACAGTACCTGGAACTTGGTGATATGCACTTGCATCACTCCATCCAACTACCGCTCTACTTGTACCATTCAATATGAACTTTTCCAAAACACGCTAAGAATGCGATCCTGTCCATTTGTTTTCTCAGCTGTCCTTTTCAATAAATATTGTTGAAAATAGAAAACTCAGATTCCTCATTTTTAAATCAAGTTTAGTCCATTCCAGTTTTTCATTTCTATTTGTTTATTACATTTATGCAAAGAAAATGTATCTGCAGTGGGTTCATAGAAATCATACGTGGCTGCAACTGCTCCTATATTAGCATAATTTTATTTTCTATTGTGTATCAGACAGATCATGCAAGATTAAGGTTGTCACTGATTTGCCATTATATGTCCTCCATGCCATAAACTGTTCTATGCATTTTTCTGAATAAATTGGTTATTCTCCCCTCTGCTGGATAAGTGATTGTATCAGATTATGAATCATTCCTATATAGATACTAAACTGGTAGTTCACTCTAAGGTTTTAACTGTGGCAGGTTGATATGCTATTCAAATGAAGTGGCAGCAAATAAGAAGGATGGTCTTGTGGTTAAAGCACGGGCCTGTAACTCATCAAGAGATATGAGTTCAAATTATGGCTTTACCCCAAGTTTCCTATATGGTCTTTAATAAGGTTTGTTTAATATTTTTTTCCATCTGTAAAATGAGGGTAATAATATGTCTGTCTTGTAATTGTAAAGTCTTGAACGATGGACTGGCTCTTACTCTGTCCATATAGCACCTAGCGCACCAGGGGCCCAATCATTATGCTACGTTAACAATAATAAATAGAACTAGTAAATATCCCATGTCTGTTTCTTTGGCTTCACTATGCTTCAACTTCTGTGTTGCCCATCGGACATGAAGAAAATCTTGTTGGATTAACGTCGCTTGATTGCTCTGAGAAACTATCTCCAAGTCTCTGTTGTTATTGCACTGAGGACAAAGCTAGCTCATTCCCTTTGTTCATAATATCCATATCAGATCATATGGCAAAATACTTCAAAGAGCTTAGACTTGTTATGTGACATGTACAGTAGACTCTGGGCAGATAATACATTCTGTCCATATAGTGGATTCCCTTCTTTCACAAGCTGAACACAGTCCCTCTGTCCATTCCTTATAAAGACTGTTAGAGTCTGCTAGTTTTGTTTCTTGTACTGCTTTTGTTTTTAAGAGTCTTTAGAGTGACAAGGCAAAGAACAGCACATGAGAAGAAACATTTTGAACTGTATGTAACAGGAATCAGTGGATACTGACCCACATTGTATGTTACACATCATGATTATACTATATATGTATCTATATGTGTAAAAGCAGAAATTAGTTCCTGGAGAGGTATAGGGAATGGTCTTGCTTCCTACTGCAGGTGATCACTTGGGTTTTTCTAAAAGAGATTCATCTAATAAATTCAAGATTGTTCTCACTGAGGAGCTCTTGGTCAGATGCTGTATCAATACTAAAAGACCCCAATTCTGGATTAAACATATAGATATTACACAAGTTAGAATTCCTGTACTGTAGTTATAAACATTAGTGCCCTCTAGTGGAAACTCCAAATAAAAACTCCAGTAATATAAACTATTTCCATAACATTCCCCTTCTACAACCTCGAACTGAAAGTCAACCAAAACTGGCAAGTTTTATTTTGATTCAGGCTCAGAAGATACCAAATCCTAAATTGGCAAAGTTTGCTTAATATTGTGCCCAAGATCTCTTGACTTGTGTTCTCTGAAATATTTGCAATTCCTCGATGAAGCTGGCCTGAATTCTGAATTTGTAATGATACAGGTAGTGTTACAATGGAAGTTTAACATTGATTTCAATGAAATCAAGATCAGTCCCGTTAGCTCTACAGTAACTTCTGTGAATGAAGCCTCAAACTCATTCTTGGTTGGCTCTGCGTGAAATCGTTAAAAACCACGATTATGCAAAGCAGAAACAATACAGTAAGGCAGAAGCAATCATATTACAGGATGTTCTGTAAAACAGTGGGCCTGCCATGTGCAAAAGCACAGGGCTAGGCACATCCTTTAAAGAGCATGTAAAATATATTCTGTTTAAATGGGGAAGGCATAGTAACAAACTCCCATGAAGTCTCTAGCATGAAAAGTTATTATAGTTGTAGCTAAGCCTCCAGTTAAGAACACAAGAATGGCCACAAAATCATTCATCTAGCCCAGTATCCTGTCTTCTGACAGTGGCCCATGCTAGATACTTCATAGGGAATGAACAGAACAGTGCAGTTATTGAGTGATCCATTCCCTGTCGTCCAGGCTCACCTTTGGTGATCCCTGTTTCCTGTGTTATAGGAAGGTGTAAATTACATTTCCCTGTTCACTTTCTCCACACCACTCATTATTTTAAACACTTTAGTCATATCCACACTCACTATCTATTTTCTAAAATGAACAGTTCCAGTATTTTTAATCTCTCTTCAAATGGAAGTTTTCCATACCCTTAATAATTTTTGTTGCCCTTCCTTGTACCTTTTCCAATTTTAATGTATCTTTTTTGAGATGGAGCAACCAGAACTGCATACAGTACTCAAGGTATGAGCGGACCATGGATTTATATAGTGACATTTTATCTTCTGTCTTCTTATTGATCTCTTTCTTAATGGTTCCTAACATTCTGTTAGCTTTTTCACTGCTGATGCACATTGAACAGATGTTTTCAGAGAACTATCCATAATGACTCCAAGATCCCTTTCTTGAGTGGAAACAGATAATTTAGACCTCATCATTTTGCACGTATAGTTGGGATTATGTTTTCCAATGTACGATACTTTGCATTTATCAACACTGAATTTTATCTGCCAATTTGTTGCCCAGTCACCCAGTTTTCTGAGATCCCTTTGTAAAGCTTTGCAGTCATTTTAGGACCTAACTAGTTTAAATATTGTCTGAAAACTTTGCCATCTTATTGTTTACCCCCCTTTTCTAGATCATTCATTAATTCATTGGACAGCACTGGTCTCAGTACAGATCCCTAGGAGAACCCCACTGTTTACCTCTCTCCACTGTGAAAACTGACCATTAATTCCTACTCTGTGTTTCCTATCTTTTAATTAGTTATCTATCCATAAAAGGACCTTCCCTCTTATCCCATAACTTGCTTACTTTCCTAAGAGCCTCTGGTTTTACACGGTCTCAAAGACTTTCTGAAAGTCCAAATATACTATATCCACTGAAGCACCCTTGTCCACATGCTTGTTGACACCTTCATAGAATTCTAACAGATTGGTGAAGCATGATTTCTCTTTGAAAAAGTCATGTTGATTCTTCCTCAACATATCAAGTTCATCTATGTGTATCATAATCTTACTCTTTACTATAATTTGAAATTGTTTGCCTGATACTGACTTGTAATGGCCAGGATCACCTCTGGAGCTCCTTTTTAAAAATCAGTGTTACGTTAGATATCCTCCAGTCATCTGGTAGAGAGGCTGATTTAAGCAATAGATTACATACTACCATTAGTAAGTTCTGTAATTTCATATTTGAATTTCTTCAGAACTCTTGGGTGAATACCATCTGGCCCTGGTGACTTATTACTCTCTATATCAGTTTGTTCCAAAACTTCTTCTACTAACACCTCAATGTGAGACAATTCCTCTGATTTTTACCTAAAAAGAATGGCTCAGGTGTGGGAACCTCCTTCATATCCTCTGCAGTGAAGGCTGATGCAAATAATTCATTTACCTTCTCTGCAACAGTCATGTCTTCCCTGAGTGCTCCTTTAGCACCTTGATTGTCTATGGCCCCAGAGATAGCTTGGCAGACTTCCTGCAATGTTCCAGGTCTTGAACCAAGGCTAGGGAGTCTCCAGACAGCCCCCGCATCCTGGCCTCTACCTAATGTCTACTGAAACCTGATGGGCTGAAAAGCCACTAGGACCATAATGCCTGCCAAGGCATCACACATAGGAGTCTGAGTGAAGAACCACCTGGGTCCACAGATTGGTCCATCTATGCTGTTTAAGCCAGAAAAAAGAACAGCAAGTAGGTGCTTTTCTGTTGTGGCTGCACTGGATCCTACTTATGCCTGCTTCCTACACCCAATTATAACCTGATTCCTGCCTCATCATTACCTTTGCTCCTGTTTGATAATGTATGGCGATATACCAATGTCAGAGAGTTGGAAGGGACCCTGAAAGGTCATTGAGTCCGGCCCCCTACCTTCACTAGCAGGACCAAGTACTGATTTTACCCTAAATAACCCCTTCAAGGATTGAGCTCACAACCCTGGGTTAAGCAAGCCAATGCTCAAACCACTGATCTATCCATCCCCCCTTTCCTCCTGCTTTTACACCTCACCTCTAATCCTGTTACCTGACTCTGACCCCAGCCTCTGACTTCTGATCCTGACTCTGGCTTGACCCTTCCCTTTGTCATTCGGTATCTGAGCTCCACTCTGACCCTGAGCTTTGATTCCTGGTTCTGACTCTGGTAACTGGCAGTTGACTCTGGTGCTGACCCTTGGCTTTTTCCCGCAAAATGGATGCCTGCTCTGCCTACTAGACCCAATTCCTTCTCCAACTACTAGGCCAGACTGTCTACATTCCAGTTCACAAAAATTGTGATATACTTTAAAAAAATATTGTTAAATTCTGTTTCTTTTGCTAGTTGTTCTTCACATTTTTTTTGGCCTGCCTTATTATATGTTTACACTTGACTTATCAGAGTTTATGTTCCTCTCTATTTTCCTCAGTAAAATTTAACTTCCAATATTTAAAGGATTTTTTTTTTGCGTCTAGCCGTTTCGTTTACTCTGTTGTTTAGCCATGGTGGCATTTTTTGGCCCCCTTACTGTTATGTTTTTTGGGGGTTTTTTTTGGGAGGGGGTCCACATTTAGTTGAAGCCTCTATCATAGTGTTTTTAAATACTTTCCATGCAGCTTGCAGGCATTTCACTCTTATGACTCCATTTGGCTCAGATAGCTATCCAGATGGTTTATTTCACAACATAAATAATTATGTTCTTGCCATTGCAAGCATCTTCCTCAGAGAATTTGCAACTACTAATGAATTCAGCCTTACATCAGCCAGGTATGTGGCAAGTCAGTCACATTACCCCATTCTGCAGAAGAGGAAACTGAGACACAGAAAGGGCAAGTACTAAGGTCATATAGCAGGTCAGTTGCAGAGCCAGGAATAGAACCAGTGACCCACATTCTGGACTGTGTGCAACTGCTTTGCTTCACACCCGTGGCACAAAGCGGCACTAACGCTGGAGTGATTAGTTGCATGTAATGGAGGAGGGTTTCATAGAGTTGGTTTAGCATATTGTACATCACCACTAAACCCGAATAGCATGGGATGCTATTCGAGGAACGACTGCTAGGCAGAGATGGCCTTCACCTTTCGAAGAGGGGAAAGGCCTTATTTTCTCACAGACTGGCTAACCTAGTAAGGAGGGCTTTAAACTAGGTTCGACGGGGACAGGTGAGCAAACCCCACAGATAAGTGGGGAAGAAGACCTGGGAGATGGGTTGGAACCAGGAGGGAGCATGGGCTATAATGGCAGAGAGAAAGGAGGGTCAGGGCAAAGCTGGGAGGCAAGATCAAACCAGTATCTTAGATGCCTATATACAAATGCAAGAAGTATGGGTAATAAGCAAGAAGAACTGGAAGTGCTAATAAATAAATACAACTATGACATTGTTGGCATCACTGAAACTTGGTGGGATAATACACACGACTGGAATGTTGGTGTGGATGGGTATAGTTTGCTCAGGAAGGATAGACAGGGGAAAAAGGGAGGAGGTGTTGCCTTATATATTAAAAATATACACACTTGGACTGAGGTGGAGATGGACATAGGAGATGGAAGTGTTGAGAGTCTCTGGGTTAGGCTAAAAGGGGTAAAAAACACTGATGATGTCGTGCTGGGAGTCTACTACAGGCCACCTAATCAGGTGGAAGAGGTGGATGAGGCTTTTTTCAAACAACTAACAAAATCATCCAAAGCCCAAGATTTGGTGGTGATGGGGGACTTCAACTATCCAGATATATGTTGGGAAAATAACACCGCGGGGCACAGACTATCCAATAAGTTCCAGGACTGCATTGCAGACAACTTTTTATTTCAGAAAGTTGAAAAAGCTACTAGAGGGGAAGCTGTTCTAGACTTGATTTTAACAAATAGGGAGGAAGTCGTTGAGAATTTGAAAGTAGAAGGAAGCTTGGGTGAAAGTGATCATGAAATCATAGAGTTTGCAATTCTAAGGAAGGGTAGAAGGGAGTACAGCAAAATAGAGACAATGGATTTCAGGAAGGCGGATTTTGGTAAGCTCAGAGAGCTGATAGGTAAGGTCCCATGGGAATCAAGACTGAGGGGAAAAACAACCTAGGAGAGTTGGCAGTTTTTCAAAGGGACGTTATTAAGGGCCCAAAAGCAAGCTATTCCGATGGTTAGGAAAGATAGAAAATGTGGCAAAAGACCACCTTGGCTTAACCATGAGATCTTGCATGACCTACAAAATAAAAAGGCGTCATATAAAAAATGGAAACTAGGTCGGATCACAAAGGATGAATATAGGCAAATAACACAGGAATGCAGAGGCAAGATTAGAAAGGCAAAGGCACAAAATGAGCTCAAACTAGCTATGGGAATAAAGGGAAACAAGAAGACTTTTTATCAATACATTAGAAGCAAGAGGAAGACCAAGGACAGGGTAGGCCCACTGCTCAGTGAGGAGGGGGAAACAGTAATGGGAGACTTGGAAATGGCAGAGATGCTTAATGACTTCTTTGTTTCGGTCTTCACTGAGAAGTCTGAAGGAATGTCTAATACAGTGAATGCTTACGGGAAGACGGTAGGTTTAGAAGACAAAATAAAAAAAGAGCAAGTAAAAAATCACTTAGAAAAGTTAGATGCCTGCAAGTCACCAGGGTCTGATGAAATGCATCCTAGAATACTCAAGGAGTTAATAGAGGAGGTATCTGAGCCTCTAGCTATTATCTTTGGGAAATCATGGGAGACGGGGGAGATTCCAGAAGACTGGAAAAGGGCAAATATAGTGCCCATCTATAAAAAGGGAAATAAAAACAACCCAGGAAACTACAGACCAGTTAGTTTAACTTCTGTGCCAGGGAAGATAATGGAGCAAGTAACTAAAGAAATCATCTGCAAATACTTGGAAGGTGGTAAGATGATAGGGAATAGCCAGCACGGATTTGTAAAGAACAAATCTTGTCAAACTAATCTGATAGCATTCTTTGATAGGATAACAAGCCTTGTGGATAAGGGAGAAGCGGTGGATGTGATATACCTAGACTTTAGTAAGGCATTCTCGCATGATATTCTTATAGATAAACTAGGAAAGTACAATTTAGATGGGGCTACTATAAGGTGAGTGCATAACTGGCTGGATAACCGTACTCAGAGAGTAGTTATTAATGGCTCCCAATCCTGCTGGAAAGGTATAACAAGTGGGGTTCCGCAGGGGTCTGTTTTGGGACCAGCTCTGTTCAATATCTTCATCAACGATTCAGATGTTGGCATAGAAAGTACGCTTATTAAGTTTGCGGACGATACCAAACTGGGAGGAATTGCAACTGCTTTGGAGGACAGGGTCAAAATTCAAAATGATCTGGACAAATTGGAGAAATGGTCTGAGGTAAACAGGATGAAGTTCAATAAAGATAAATGCAAAGTGCTCCACTTAGGAAGGAACAATCAGTTTCACACATACAGAATGGGAAGAGACTGTCTAGGAAGGAGTATGGCAGAAAGAGATCAAGGGGTCATAGTGGACCACAAGCTTAATATGAGTCAACAGTGTGATACTGTTGCAAAAAAAGCAAATGTGATTCTGGGATGCATTAACAGGTGTGTTGTAAACAAGACACGAGAAGTCATTCTTCCACTTTACTCTGCCCTGGTTAGGCCTCAACTGGAGTATTGTGTCCAGTTCTGGACACTGCATTTCAAGAAAGATGTGGAGAAATTGGAGAGGGTCCAGAGAAGAGCAACAAGAATGATTAAAGGTCTTGAGAACATGACCTATGAAGGACGGCTGAAGGAATTGGGTTTGTTTACTTTGGAAAAGAGAAGACTGAGAGGGGACATGATAGCAGTTTTCAGGTATCTAAAAGGGTGTCATCAGGAGGAGGGAGAAAACTTGTTCACCTTAGCCTCCAATGATAGAACAAGAAGCAATGGGCTTAAACTGCAGCAAGGGAGATTTAGGTTGGACATTAGGAAAAAGTTCCTAACTGTCAGGGTAGTTAAACACTGGAATAGATTGCCTAGGGAAGTTGTGGAATCTCCATCTCTGGAGATATTTAAGAGTAGGTTAGATAAATGTTTATTAGGGATGGTCTAGACAGTATTTGGTCCTGCCATGAGGGCAGGGGACTGGACTCGATGACCTCTCGAGGTCCCTTCCAGTCCTAGAGTCTATGAGTTTATGAATTAGGGGAAATAATTAGTGGAAAAGAGCACAGTCAGGGGGTCCCTGCACCCCACTGATCCTCAATTTCCTTATCAGTTCCTTGGGGCCCTTGGTAGAGGTGAAAGTAACTTCACTCCTCTGACTGTCCTAGCATGCTGTGAAACTGAGCTATCATGCAGCCTGCCCAGAACTGAGGGGGTGCAAATGTACTGTGAAGTCCTTTTTTGATGAACAACCCCTCTTGCACTGCCCCAATTGGAGACACTCTCTTCTGAGTGGTAGTGTTGTTCTTTATCTACTTGGCTATCCTCTCTCCTTTGTAGACTGTATTATAACCCAAATATTGTATAAACAAGAAAAAACATTGAATTCTTTTTGTCCTCACATTATAAAATGCAGTTTTCTATTGTAGTCTGTTTCATTCTATTGTAATCATCGATCCAGTAACTTCAAAGTCTGATTTTTTCCTCTTATAACAGATATGTTCAATGTAATGAAATATCTTTTTCTATAATAAGCAGCTGCTGTCTTATTCTATTTCCCATCAGAGGCTGTATCTAATACCAACAGGGGAGTTCCCATCAGCTTAATTATTTCATCACATTGTATTTTTGGAAGAAAAGAATGGGATGGGGAAGGAAAGGAGGTAGCTTTATTTATTTTAATGGAGGAATGAATAGTTTGGAGAATTAAGCTCTGGTGAATTTCTAATTCATTTAATTTTCTGGCTGATAGAGTCTCTTTAATTTGACCATCTGTTTATGAGTATTGGGATATGGATGAAGATGGGAAAGATATTACTTTGTAGAACTAGAAAATGAACCCACATCCTCAAAACTTCAGATCATGTCCCTAAAATAAACTATGCAGTACAACCAATGCTTTGTGCAGTGTCTTTTTTTGCAAGCTGTGGTTCCCATTCAACAAGACACTTAATCATGTGTAAATTTCATCACATGAACAGCCCCCTCTTCTAATTTCCATGGGACTACTTGTGGAATTAAGGCATGAGCCATGGTGTATTAGGGCCACCATTCAGAAAGCCTTTGCAGAATTAAAAGACAGTGAGAATTAAATAACTGGCAAGTACCCAGTCCTCTAGCCAGATCTACATGGGCAGCTTGTGCGTCTGTGCACAAGCACAAGGACTCACTTACATGGCTCCAAAGCAGGATAGGAGCTCAGGAGTATAACAAACCTTTTCCTTGTATTCACTCTTGTCAGTGAGGGGTTCTGCTATGCGAGGAATGCAGGATCAGGCCCCAAAGGAGAAGAGAGAAGTTGAGAGGTCCAGCAATGATGAGCAAATATGTTTTCAGATGAGAATAGAAAAGAAATGGAAAGCTGATGAAAACCCGAAAGCATGTTTCAGATGGCAGGAGGGAAAGGCTCTAATACCAGCACTCACCATTCTGTGGAAAAGGACTAGTGCCAGATAAGCAAATTGACTAAGAAGAGGAGTTTAGAGGGACAAGTAACTGAAAAATGCAAGTGGGACAAATCTAGGGAGAGTTTAAGAAACAAAAGCAGGACATTTTTTGAACTGAGTCACGAAGAGAATGAGAACCAACTGGTATTGCTTCAGCTTGGTGGTGAAGGGTCCCTTCTTTGTACATGGGAGAGCAAAAACCAAGACTGTTCTACGCACAGCAGGGTATAAAGAGCTGGGACATAGATCCATAGACTTTAAAGCAAGAAGGGACCATTATGATAATCTAATTTGACCTTTTGCCTAACATATCGCAGAACCTCAAACAGTCATTTCTGTATCAAGCCCTGCATTTGCACATATAGTTATGGGATGGAATTAAACAATGGCTTTGGCTACCCTACAGTGCTTACATCCGGTGAGGTCACTCTATGCCAAAGGGAGAAAGCTCTACCAGCAGTCTAATAAAACCACCTCCGGGAGAGGCAGGAGCAGTTGTCCCACCAACGTAGCACTGTCTAGAGTGACATTTAGGTCAGTGTGACTTATTCACATCCCTGAGTGATGTAAGTTACACCGACATATGTGGCAGTGTGTTCAAGCCCTAAGTCACTTGAGTCACACAGAATTTTAAGTTATCACCGTCCCAGGCCCAGTTGGTTTCGATTTGAGTTTGCCATAGTAAATGTGATTATAAAAATACCCAAACACTATGGATGATCGTCATCCTTGGCATAACTCCGTTACAATCAGATAATGTCTTTGGTCCTTATGTCCACAACTAGAAACCTGTTATAAAATAGACCAATTGAAATAAGCTGTTTATGTAGCCAAAATAATTAATTGCCTAGATATCTCTATACCATGAGTAAGGATGGTCCAGTGCTTAGGGTGCTACTCTGGGACTCAGGAGGTCAAGGTTCAGTTTTACCATAGACTTCCCGTACAATGGGCCTAATAGTGTAACCCACTGATAAGCATGTGCTACATGTCCCCATCTGCAAGGAACATAAACTATTACAGTCCCCAGCTAGAAAGCTGTAACAGCCCATGCTTTTAGCTCCCGAGTTTCCTGATTCAATCCCGAGTGTGTCAGCCAAGTTGGCAGCCATCCCAATAGAACTTCCCAACCTCACAGGAGTGCTGTGAGGATAAATACATTAAAGATTATGAGGAGCTCAGATATTATGGTAAGAGGGCTGTAGAAGTACTCAGGATACACACTGTTTCTGTTCCTGAAGACTGGCCATGGTGCCAAAAAAACAGCACAGATAGGAATGGACTTACTGAATCAGACCGGTGACCTGCAATCCATCTAGTCCAGTATCCTGTCTACAACAGTGATCAGTGCCAGATGTTTCAGAAGAAGATGCAAGAAACCTCACGTCGGGCAGCAATGTGTTAACCTGTTCCCAGAGAATGTTTTCTCCTATATTTAAAGATTGGGTATGAGAGTTTATTTCCCTTCCAAAACTTGTGTGCCAAACATTATAAATGGCTCACTGAGGCCAGAGGGAGGGAAAAGAAACCCAAACACCAAGATAGATGAGTTTATTCAGATTCCAGTGCAACCTCAAATAGAAGTTCAAGAGAGGTAAAGATTTGTCAAATAAAAATAGTTTCCTAGAACCAACTAGATTCTTTCCAAACAAAAGTAAAAAGTATGTAGCTGGTTTGATTTCATTTCAAAGAAGTATGCTACCAGGACTGTCACAGGCATGAAGATGCCCTGTATTTGATATATATTTCATATTCATGAATGACAGCTTGATGATTTGAAGTCTGAGTTTATTATTAGAAAAAGAGTGGGGAAGATGGCATTTTGATCTGATTTGGGGGCGGGGGGTGGAGAAAGTATCACATTGTGTACTTCAACAGAAGCCCCAAATGGATCTAACAGAGAGACAAAATGATCTCTCCTTTGTCAAGGGCAACCCCCTGAAGCTTGCAGAGCTGTGCAAAATGTTTAACACATAAAGCAGAACCAGTGGATTAGGATGTTTCACTGAATTGAAGAATGAGACACAAATCGCTCTGCACTTTTACCATTTTGCCTGGTGTTGCCAGAGAAAACTTTTTTTTTTTTAACACCCTGAAATGGATCTTCATCCAAAAGACAATCCATGCATGCAAGCCATGATTGCACAGGGAGGATAGAGACAAAGGTCAAAGCATAAAATCCATTTGTTACACCCCTCCTTCTTGTCTTGGGTTGTCCCCAGTGGAACAGCAGCACTGATGTTAACACAGAGGGATTGAGCTATATGCAAGAGGGACTAGCAAAATACAGCATTGGATGTAAATAGTTTAAATATCATTGTCTTGAATTAATAGCTTCAAAGGTATCAGAGAGGTTAAGGCAAGGTTTCCAAGCCTCCAGGATTGTTCTGGAGTCTCCAGGAATTGAAGATTAGTCTTTAATGAAAGATTATGTTATGTGATGGAACCTCCAGGAATATATCCAACCAAAACTGGCAATAATAGGTCAAGGGCATAATGATGGAGGATAGGCCATGGGATTGGCTAAAACGAGATTGTTGCAGATTTTAGTGAGAACAGTTTCAGTTGAGGGATGGGGAAGACACTATATATGAGCACGTTAGAGGAGAGTAAATCAATCTAATTGATTTAATTAGCCTCCTCCATGAGTTCAGAGGTGAAGAAGAAACAGGCGGGAATCATGATGGTAGGTGAGGATACAGGAAGAGTTAAGCGTATCTTAGTTTAAAGATGGAAAAAACAAAAGCATGAAAGGACATGAAGTTGAAGGAGCAGAGCAAGCAGGGGGTGAGAGCTGAGATAAGAGAAGTGAATAATTGGAAGGGAATATGGCTAGAGGGATTGAAAGTAGAAGGCAAGCAAGTAACCACAGAGACAGTGACTGGAGAAAAGAAGAGTTTAGATGCAGAAAGATCCTGCCAGATCTTATCAGCTTTCTCCTTGAAGTATTCAGCAAGGTCCTAGGCAAAGAGAAGTTTGACCAGGGTGACATCCTTAAGTAGGGAGTGACAAACAGTTGAGAGAGGTTGCTCTACAATAAAATGAGTCCCTTATCATTGCTATTCCCTTAAAAGCACAGTACTGGGCAGATTTTGCCCCCTCCCTTCTTCCTTACATTAAGGGATAGATCTGGTTGGGACATGGAATTTCCATTCTACAGGAAATTCTAACATTTAGAAATTTGTTTTCATTCCAAATTGGAATAAGTCAAAATTTCATGATTTTCTTTGGAATGAAAATTCTGAAAATGAATTTGGAAACATCAAAATGTTTCATTTGGATAATGTCAGAACATTATATTGTAATGTCATAGTAAATATGATAAATATAATATTTGACATAAAAATAAAACCAAAACCAAAAAAAACTATAAAGTCAACACCAAAATGTTTTGTTATCCAAATGTTTTTTAAGTTATTCAACATTATCCAAATGAAATTAAAAAGCCGAAACTATTTTCAATATTTTCCCATTAAAATTTTAGTTGAAATCAACATATTGCCGAAAAATGTTTTGATTTCAACAATGCAGTATTTTTCAGTGGAACTTCTGCCAATTCTTTTTTCAATAAGCTCTACTGAGTAGCCCGTTATTCCCCAAGAAACAGCACTGAAATTAACATATTACTCCATGTAATGGAGTCGCAGGACCTTAATGAGAATCATAATATTCACAGACTAGCAATGCATTTGTTATGTTTCTAGCAAATCCTAGTCTCTCTTTTTAGTGAAGTATTTTGCCATTGTTTGTCATATTATTTGGGCAAGATCTTCCCCAATGTAAGTGTGCCTGAGTCCATGAAAGTCAATGAAGTTCAGCTGATTTATACCAGCGGAGGTCCTGACCCAGTATTTTAAATTAAAATGCCATGTGGTACAGCCGACTGATCACCACACTATAATCCATATTGTTTTTAGAAATTGCAAGGTTGTAAAATCCTTAACAAGGCATATGGTCTCACAGACTCTAGGCTACTTTTTTCAGTTCAATAAAAAGGTGAGGAAAGCATAATATATAAAGCTGTTAAAAATAAAAAAAATGTAGAACAATTATGAGGAAGCACCTTCCACTCTAGATCTAGGAAATAAATATCTGTCAGGACATTCTTGAAAACATTTTTGAAGGTAATGGTGGGTGGATTTAATTCAAAAAACAACCTGACTTTCTTCTATAGAAACTGATGTCCCATATTCAGAAAAATGAGTTCATAAGCCCAGAGAGCTCTGCTGTTTGGTTTCCCCCTCTTTGACATAGTTGATCTTCCTTGTGATTTTGTATTTTTCAATGAGGTTATAACAGTGGCTATTAGTCGATTGAGAACATTCAGAGCTGGGATTTGGAGGCAATAAATCTTTCCCACCATGAAAGCAGGGGCGGTTTTTCGGTATGAGCCACCTGCTCCACATAAAATAAAATCTTAGGTTATTACTATGCAGCAGGAAACATCTGAACTCAATGAAAAAGAAGGCATTTGATTTACTAGTAAAAACAAACAAGGGTGTAATTATATTTGGTTTTACAGGTCACATCAGTAAAATTATTGAGAAAGCCAACTACAGTGCACAAGGCACCAAAGGTGTCATGGGGTTTTACCTGGAAATAGTTATTTGATTTTATTTTTTCACTCCAGTTACCTTTACAGAAGCCTCTAATATAAGTATACACAAAACCAAGACAGAGTGAACTTGTAAAGTACACAATCAATGGAAAAGCTGCAAGCATTACAAACACTAGTGACATTTCCATTGACCATCCAGAGAAGTGTATGTAATTTGAATTCAGATATGGCTTGATCCTAATCTCATTGAAGCAAAGAGGAGACGTTCTTCTAAATCAACAGGCTTTGGATCAGGTCAATAGACAACAAAAAGTGAATCAATGACTAACGTCCAAAGAAGTGATGAATCAGATTTTTGCTTACCTTCATGATATTATAGTGTGTTGGAGAATAGGAAAGTACCGACTAGGATTTTCTCAAGAAATGCTAAATTTTTATTAGATAAAGATTCACCAAGAAATGAGGGATGAGTATCTCACAGTATCTCACAGTATTCAGGTTTCAGAGTAGCAGGCATGTTAGTCTGTATGCTCAAAAAGAATAGGAGTACTTGTGGCAACTTAGAGACTAACAAATTTATTTCAGCATAAGCTTTTGTGGGCTACAGCCCACTTCTTCAGATGCATAGAATGGAACACACAGACAGAAGATATTTATACATACAGAGAACATGAAAAGGTGGAAGTACGCACACCAACTGTAAGAGTCCAATCAATTGTTCTGGTTGAGAGAATTTCAGAAGATCGCCTTTTCTTTAAACTGAAAAAGCAGGTGGAGCATTATCTGTAAAGGCAATCTTTTCTCTGATCCTAATGTCACTCAGCTCTGATCCTAATTGTCAGAACCAGGATTAGAACCCAGTGTGACACTGGCAGACGAGGTGCCAGCTAATGCAAAAGCCTCTAGGCCTCACCGAGCTCTGACAAATGCATAGCTGGAACCATTCTGGCTCACTTGGGTTTCGCATTGTTAAAATATATGTTAAGTTCATAAGACTCTGTTTAGTGTTCAGACTTGATGAAATGCTGCATGTATTCCTCTCACTTATAACATCTGTATCCCATGATATAAAGTTAGAATGAGTGTTTGCATTGTAAACCTCTGTAACTGTATAACTCACCGAACAGAAAAAACAAACATTAATAAATGGAAAATGCTGGTCCTGGAATCAAGAAGTCCATTCAAACCAAATGAGCCATTGTGAAATATCACAGGATGAACAATTTGTTGACTCCCCCCACACATATATATCCATGAAGAAAAGACAGGAATAAACACTTCTCCCATCGGTTTGAATTCTGGGAAAAAGGAATAAAAAATCCTGACCAAAAGGAACTGTATCACTGTACTGCTTCCTATTTGGAGAGGGCAATATTTCTAAGCAAAAGCAAGGGATTCCCAAGCTGCTTAGCTTGGGTTAGCTCTAAAAGAAATAGAAAACATGCATATCACAAGTGTTATAGTGCTTCAGGAGATTACACTTATTATGTGATTGGTGAAATCTAAGTATAGATCACACAACCAGATTGAGGTTTGTGCCTTGCTTCTTCACAGCCTGCCCTGAGGTCGATGCCCATGCTCATGAGCTACTTCAGACAGCTTGACACCTAGTTCTCGACTATACCTCGCATTGCAAATGTTGCTTGCAGTACAATCTCTGAGCCTCAATTTTCCTATCTGTACATTGGGAGCAAAGAAGACTTAAGGTGTCCCCAACCATAGGCAGATCAATAAGGAAGCTGTGTTGTGTCCATTTTCAACGAGTCTTATGGAGGTCACATGACTTCCCCAAAACCACAGAACAACTAATTATCTGAGAAGGAAGATTACATGTGCTGCTCAGGAGGTTTAAGTGTTGCATTGTGGACTCTGGTGCTTTTATATGTGTGTGCGCCCGTGCGCACACACACACACACACACACACACCACTCTTGCCTGCTGCATGGCTATCATATGAACTTTGTGCCAAGTAGTCATGATATTTTTTCCACAGAGAATGTATGGCACCAGAACAGCCTTTTCAAACACTTGACTTGGTAACTTTAGACTTGCCAGTGGGTCCTGCCATCTGTGTACACTACTCTTGTGAGTTATGCAGGTTGCTTTGTCCTCCTGGATATTAATGTTCTCTTACTATACGTTTTGCTCTTGAGAAATGTGCATACTTCGTTGCTAACCTCAAGTGGACTTACTTTAACACATTATATATATATATATATATATACACACACACACACACACAAATTTGGCCTATAGCTAGTTATTTCAAGTGTCTCAATTTTTGACCCAAGGCTACTTAATGGAGCCTGATTTTCAGAGTGCTGGTTCGCAGCATTTACTTACAATCAGGTATGTCAAGTTGGACACCCCAAAATTGATGTATACAGCATTGTTGCAGCAATGTTAGGCTCAGGCTATTAGAGACTTACAGAAATTCACTTCACCTTCAATGGTCCCTTAGATATGTGCTAATTACTGATCCTAAACTATCTGTTCGATCTTGTATTTAGCTGTGACTCCCTAAGAGCAGGTCTACGCTAGAAACGTTTCATCGGCGTAATTGCACCGAGGCTTCTCATAGACTCATAGACTTAAGGTCAGAAGGGACCATAATGACCATCTAGTCTGACCTCCTGCACAATGCAGGCCACAGAATCTCACCCACCCATTCCTGTAACAAACCCCAAACCTATGTCTCAGTTATTGAAGTCCTCAAATTGTGGTTTAAAGACCTCAAGGTGCAAAGAATCCTCCAGCAAGTGACCCATGCTCCACATTGCAGAGGAAAGCGAAAAACCTCCAGGGCCTCTGCCAATCTGCCCTGGAGGAAAATTCCATCCCGACCCCAAATATGGTGATCAGCTAAACCCTGAGCATGTGGGTAAGACTCACCAGCCAGCACCCAGGAAATAATTCCTCTGTAGCACAGTGGTGGGCAACCTGCGGCCCATGGGCTGCATGCAGCCTCATCAGGGTAATCTGACTGCAGGCCACGAGACGTTTTGCTGACACTGACCGTCCGCAGGCACAGCCCCACACAGCTCCCAGTGGCCACGCTTTGCCGTTTCAACCAGTGGGAGCTGCAAGAAGTGGAGGGACGCAGGGACGTGCTGGCCACCACTTCCTGCAGCTCCCATTGGCCGGGAACAGAGAACTGCAGCCAATGGGAGCTGTGGGGGTCCATGCCTGTGGACAGTCAACATCAGTAAAATGTCTCATGGCCCACAATCAGATTATCCTGATGGACCACATGCCGCCCGCAGGCTGCCAACCGCTGCTCTAATCCAACAGGAAACAGATACACCTAATGAAAACATTCCTTTGTAAGCAACATGTTTCCTACAGAAGTTCAGCACTTCCTAGAGAAGAGCGCCTAATTCTAATCTGACACCAGTTTTATGCCAATGGAATTCCATTGACTCCAATAGAGTTATTACTGATTTACACCAGTCTAAGTGAGATCAGAACAAGACCTTCTGTATGTTTTTATTTTTCTTTAATTCATCATGGCTTATGGGTTTAATAATTAAAGATGACAGAGAGAATGATTTAGAAATCCTTTTACGGAGTTCACGCAACACCAATAAGTCACAATATAAAGAGATTGCAATTTCAGCGATTATTTACATTACCCTTTCCCAACTCCATCAGCTCCTCACCTCCTGTCTGTCTGGCTTCCAGGATATTTCAGCAGCACCAAATAAAGAGAGGTTTTCAGTATCCAGGGTGGTCAGTCTAAATATTTGCTAATGTATAATGCCTGATTTTAAAACCAGAAAGTTGAAAAAGAAAGAATATTCATTCCTCTGACTGCATTCCCAGTGAAACCTGCCATTGGAGGTACAGTTCCCAGACACAAGCTTCAGTTTTATTTCATGTTATTATTTGTATTAAGGCAGCACCTACAATCCTAACTTAGGCCAGGTCCCCATTGTGCTGGTTACTGTATAGATACAGTGAGAGGCAACCCCTGCCCTGAATAGTTTACAATCTACATAGACAAGACCAATAGAGGGAGAAAGAGAGTGTGTTATTATTCTTACATTATGGACAGAGGAAAAGAGGCACAGGGAAATTTAATCCTGACCCCAGCAGACCATTTGGGGGGAACGCTCAGAAAGGGATCCTTAGGGAGATTTCTTCCACAACTGCTCTCCTAATTTTCCCTTGTAAGAGTGCAATCAGCTAGCTTCCCACCACTAGCCTTCTACCCCTGCCTTCGTGTCTCGTCAGATAACCCTTGAAATTACCTGGCATTGCAGCCCACACATAGCAGTAGCAATATACAAGTCCCGTATCATAATAATCATTACAGAAGAGCCTAACTAACATACCAAAGTCACAACTGCTTATGGTACATAGAATCATAGAAGATCAGGAGGTCATCTACTCCAATCCCCTGCTCAAAGCAGGATCAACATCAGCTAAGGGCTGGTCTACACTAGTGGGGGGAGATCAATCTAAGATACTTCAACTTCAGCTATGCTATTCGCGTATTCAATTTACCTGGCCGTCCTCACTGCAGCCAGTCAACTGTCCAGGCTCCCCCATCAATGCTGTTTACTCCTCCTGCCAAGGCAGAGTACAAGCGTCAATTCCCGGATTGATTTATCGCATCCAGACGAGATGCGATAAATCGTTTCCCGTAGATTGATTACTACCCGCCGATCCAGCGGGTAATATAGACGTACCCTATATCATTCCAGCCAGGGCTTTGTCAAGCTGGGCCTTAAAAACCTCTAAGGATGGAGATTCCACCACCTCCCTAGGGAACCCATTCCAGTGCATCGCCTCTTCTCATTTCCTACATTCCTCTGTATTAGAACCAATTTAGTTTGCTATGTGTTTGGGGCAGACATCATATATCATGCCCTGAAGGGTAACAGATTCAGCTATGTTTTCACCATAGGGAGGAGTAAAGTTGGTGGGGAGGAGTAAAGTTGGTGGTGCTTCTTGGAACACACACGGCTGGCTGTATCCTCTTTTCCATAAGACAAGGTGCTCTGCTGGCCCCAGCTGTGATGAGAAGTATGAGAAGAAAGGCAAGCTCCCAAGTACATGTGTTCCAAGCCATTCAGGGTTTTACTAGTCAAAAATGTCTCTCCTCACTGTGGTCTCACAAAGAGCCCAGCAGCTCAGGGCAATTCTGCGTCTTCCTTCACTTCCTGTGAGAACTGCAGACAGGACTGTGCCTCTGCTCCTCCCCATTTCCCTTATATCACCCAGCCTGGGAATGATTGGAGGGCTGAAAAGTCTCTGGAGCTGTCCCCCATCCTCAATCTGGGAACAAAAATGAGATGGATCCTGCTGCAGTACTCAGGCCCGGGAGATGGGGGTGAAGAACCCTAGAAGGAGCAGAAGTGTGGCTGGGGCAGGGGGGAGGACTGAATTGGGTGGGGGGACTAATGGGGGTGCTAATGGGGTAGGGTTGAACTGATGGTGACGGCTGGGGGTGCTGCTGGTGTAACCCAATCACCTCCTGAGTGTGGTGCTCTATCCCCTCTAGTGGCACCGAGACCACTTAGAGATTAATAAGTCTGCTTAGAAAAGGAGCAAAGCATCCTGCATCTTGCCAGGGGTTAGGCTAGATGATCCTTGCAGTCCCTTTGAACCCTAGGGGTCTGTGATTCTATGAAGCCCAAGGGGCTGCAGGAGAGAAGACTAATTAAGCTATTTGGACAATTAATTATAAGATTTTTAAAAATATATATGCATATGGATTAGTGTATTTTACAAAGACAGAAGAATGATTTTAAATTATTTTAAATACTCTGAATGTTACCGAATTGATTATTTTAGGGGTATTTCCAATTACTGCTGGCTTAGGCCCTGCCCACAGGAAGGCCCACTGAAACCAAATGAGCCATTGTGAAACATCAAAGAACAAAGACATTGCCGATTGCTCACCCCAAACCCATGTAGAGGAGACATGCATATGGGCTCGTCCCATCAGCTTGAACTCTGGGGAAAGGGAATAAAAGCTTCTGACATGAAGAAACTGTGTCTTTATGCTGCTTGGATTCTGAGGTGCAAAGATTTCTAAGCATAAAAAGGATCCCCATCTGTTTCTCCTGGGTTATCTCTAAAGGACATATGGATTTTACTTATTATAGAAGCTTCCACCATCTTTTGGAACCTAAGACTAACTCGTGTGTGTGTGTTTACCTGCTTTAACTTTGTGAATAACTCTTTTATTTCTGTTTCTTAGTTAATAAAGCTTTAGTTAATATATTATAGGATTGGCTACAAGCATTGTCTTTGGTGAAGGATCTAAGGTGCAGTTGACCTGGGGTAAGTGTCTGCTTCTTTGGGACTGGAAGTAACCTGAATATTGTTGTGATTTTTGGTGTAAGAGGCCATCTTTCACACAGGCAAGCTTGCCAGGATAGAACAACATATCAGAGGGGACTGTCTGTGCCTCCGTGTTAAGGCTGTTATAGTGCTTGAGGAGTTCACACTGGATGCTTGGTTGATGAAATCAAAGCACTGAACTCACAACCAGTTTGGAATTTGTGCCCTGATTTGTAACAGTTTGCCCTAACGCTGGTCATCCTGCACTCGAGCCACTCCAGACTGCCTGACAAACATCATGATTTTTTTCTCTGCTTTATGAAGGTGTAAGTGACTGTGAAAAAGGACAGGGGAATGCAGTGGGAGGGAGGGAATTAGGAAGGAAGGTGGTTGAGAGAAGTGTGTGGAATAGGAGTGATATTCTAGAATTAGAGAAAGTCAAGATAATACTAGGAAATGGATGACAGTTCCCATGTTTTAAGGGTAAAAAGGGTAAATCGTCTCTCCTTTTAAGTAGCCAGGGAGAGGCATTAAAAAGGCATTAAACGTTGACTTTTTCCCCTGACATTATTCTAGATACATTTTCCCGAAGGGCAGAGGGGAATTGAAACATCAAAAAACAGACTTAAAAACATGTGTTTTGATTATGTTTTTTTAATACTATGGTTTGTGGGTCCAATTTCATGAAATGTTAGGACCTGACTCCTTATTTTTGATCTCTTGAGGTTGGCAGGACTGCAATGAAGATAGTGAAATGCAATTCAACCTTTTCTTGAACTGATTTAAAAAGAAATGCTTTGGGTCAGTTCAAAAACAAAATATAAGGTCCAACTTACCTTAAATGAAATATTTCCTTTATATCTTCCCAACAGAAAACTTTCTGTTTTTGCAATAATCAGAAATTTCCTGTGGAAAATTTAGATCTTGCAGAAACTGCACTTCCTATCAGAAAATCATACTGATGATAAATTCCTCCAATAGGTATAATGCAGACCAGGAAGCACTTTGGCCAGATAGATACACCAATTTTGGCAACAGGTTTGAAAACTTTGGCATAAGTGTCTTGTCCAAGGTCAGTCAGCAAAAGAAAAACTTAATACTTGATCCCCTCAGCCAATTGCTAAAACATACATTCTCTCCTCTCAGGAGCCTGTATCGTAGAGATAACACCAGCCGGAGTAGATCCAGTATAGAAAGTACCAGGATCTGAACTCAGTTATATCAGAGTCAGTCAAGAGTATTTCCATTGACTTAATTGGACTTACTCCGGATTTACACTCGTGCAGCTGAGATCAGAATGTGTATCCAAAAAATATTCATAAACCACATATTAATATACTTCTTTTCATAAGCAGTATATATTATGCATGAAAGAATTATTAAAAAGTATGTCAATATTTTATAAGGTGCCTGAGGGGAAAGGGAATAGATGGCGTGTGGAGGTGGAGAAGAGAACATGTGATACGTTTCTATAAGCTGACAGAATGAGCTAGACCTTCCAGTGATGCAAATTAGCACAGGAAAGGAGACTTCAGTGGCGCTACACTACAAAATTAAGTCAACCTAAGCAATTACTGGGGTGGATCACGTCCACACTACGCCCTTCTTTCAGCAGTGCGCGTCCTCACAAGGAGCGCTTCCACTGACTTAACTATATACAGCACTGTGGGGCACTGACAGCTGGATCCCTCCTGCCCCTGGGCCAACAGCCTAAGCTGTCACCTGACAGCCAACGGGCAATGTAAGTAACGCAGTATCTATGCATATAATACATTTCCCTAACTACATTGACCTAAGCGCTATGCGTCTCGCGGAGGTACAGTTATTAAGTCAGTGTAGTTGGTGACTTATATTGGTAGCAATGTTGTAGTGTAGACACAGAGTTAGTTCGATGTACGCTGCCGTATGTCGACCTAACTCACTAGTGTAGACCAGGCCTAATAGTCTCTTGTGTTATTTCCTTTAATTACTTACTTTTTCCACTCCCATTGAACTAAATACATATCTACCTATAATATTATTATTACTTGTATTATCATAGGGCCTAGGAGACCCAGTCATGGAGCAGGATCCTATTGTGCGCTGTGTTGCACATCAGGTGCTTGGTTTATTAAAACGTCTTAGATATTTGTAGACTTAATGGGCCAAACCATCAGCTGGTAGATCTGGCTCTTTAAAGTTAATGGATTTCTGCAGATTCACACTAGCTGCAGATCTGCCCCAGCAGATCAGTACTGTATCTTCTTTTGTGTGTACCTAGCACTTGGCCTATTGTGGGTACTACCACAAACAATGAATCCCATTGGAAAGTGTGTAAAAATGCACCTATGGTGCAAACAGCTACTGCAAGTCCTTTCATACTACTTAAGTCTTACATTGGGGCTGCACAGGGGGAGCTGAAGATGCAATCAATGTGCATGGGTATGTTATGCACCATGGAAAGGCCCCCTGCACCATCTCTTCAGGCCTCCATGGAGGTGGGGAAAGGACCTACAATGACCCTAATGGGAGTTCGCTAGGATTCGCCCTCCCTAAATGGAGAAGGCAGAATGCTGCTACTATTCCAGCCCATATGACCAGCCCCTGATTTATGGAGATTATTTGTCCCATTGTGATATTACATGGTGGAGTGGATTTCACCAGATGTGATCAAAAGACTACTTTAAGGTTGGCTAGAAAAAGCAGAAGTATTTGATTTAAGACACAGTACAAGCTTGACATTTAAGAATTTAGAGGGAGGCTGGTAGGCAATTGTGATTTTTACTGTAACGACAAAATTGTCCATTGTCTGTGGTCAGCTTCTCTCTTTGTGCACCATGATTATCATCCCCATTCTCTGTCTGCAACTTTGAGAATATGAACAAGTAACTGATTTCTCTTGATAACGATGCCAGCTCTGCATCTATCTCCCCTATAATTATTTCTGAACAATTTCAAGACCAGCTCTCTCTTCTGTTTGTAATGTACCGTTGTCTTTAAAATCACATATTAAGCACTAAAAAAAGAGAAGGGAGGAACCTTTGTAATTCAGGAGTGGTAAAAGTTTCCTAGTTCTTCTGCATTTAATATTTTTGCCTGTTATTTTTTACTATTGCCACTATCCAGTTGCCATGTCCTATATTTAAGATGACAACATAGGCAGGCAACACAATAAACTATGAGCCAACATGGATTACTTGAATGTAAATTCAGAAGTGAGCCTATCTTGTAGGGTAGACAGTTGGTCCTAGTGGATTGAGCATTGGACTAGTAGTCAGGAGTACAGCTGGGTGGATTTTTTTTTCACTTTTGGTCTCCCCAAACCTATCTGTGAACTTGATACAAATTCGCCAAATAGTTTCAGTCACTTTTTTTTAAGGACTTAGATGCCATTCTTGAAATGGCTGAAGGAGATGGTGCCCAACGTATAACATCAGCTGAGGACCTGGAGCACTACATTGCATATTTATATGCCCCTCGCACTGTCGTATCTGAGCCCTGCCCAATCTCTAATGCATTTTCCTCTTCAGCACTCCAAGGAGGGAGGGAAGTGCTATTGACCACCTTTTTGGCCTCGTCTACACTAGAAAGTTTTGCTGGCCAAAGCTGCCTTTTGCTGACAAAACAGAGGAGGTGTACACACTACAAAGCTACTTTTGGTGGCAAAACTCTGCTGTTTTGCCAACAAAATACAACCATATGAACGAGAGACATAAAGCCTTTTACTGCAAAGTTAAAGAGACAAAGCATCAGCATAGACACTGCTGTTTGTTTTGCCGACATAACTGGCTTCCATCAGCATCCCACTTGACCCTCTGCTCACTGTTTTGATCTCTGCTGTCCTGCAGGCATACGTCCCCTTTCAAAGATCCAGGAAGTATCTGACAGCTGAGCCTGCTGCTCCCTTTGGGGGACAAAGAGAAAATCATTAAACCGGGATGCTCCTGTTCTGTCCTGCACTAGGAACACAGCGGCAGGCAGACTGCTGCTGCAGGGACAGGACTGCTGTGCTACTTTGACATATTCCTCAGCGGAGCGAGCTTACAGAGCTGCGCAGGATGCTGCTCCCGGCAACTGAGGAGGCTGTGAGAGAACTTGCAGGGAATCACAAAACCATGGGCAGGCAGGAAGAGCAGGATGCTTCAGGAAAGACTGCTGTGCTGAGCAGAGCCCAAGGCTGATGTGGGGGGTGTTCCCGTCCCCCTGCCTCAGGATAGGTCAGTCAGCCTGCTGTCTCCCCCGCCTCAAACACACCACTCTCCTCTCCCTCCCCCACTTCCCCCCACACACTTCAATTGAAAAACCTGCTGACAATCTACTAGGATGCCCCTGGAAGGATGGAATTGAGAAACCTGCTAGGGGAGAGGTAGATACACTGGAGGGTAGGGATAGGGTCCAGGGTGACCTAGACAAATTGGAGGATTGGGCCAAAAGAAATCGTACGAGGTTCAACATGGACAAGTGCAGAGTCCTGCACTTAGGAAGGAAGAATCCAAGGCACTGCTACAGGCTGTAGACTGACTGGCTAAGAAGTAGTTCTGCAGAAAAGGACCCGCGGATCACAGTGGACGAGAAGCTGGATATGAGTCAGTGGTGTGCCCTTGCCGCCAAGAAGGCCATCGGCATATTGGGCTGTATTTGTAGGAGCATTGCCAGCAGATCGAGGGAAGTGATTAATCCCCTCTATTCAGCACTGGTGAGGCCACATCTGGAGTACTGTGTCCAGTTTTCGTCCCCCCACCACAGAAAGGATGTGGCCAGATAGGAGATAGTCCAGTGGAGGGCAATGAAAATGATTAGGGGTCTGGGGCACATGACTTACGAGGAGAGGCTGAGGGAACTGGGGTTATTAAATCTGCAGAAGAGAAGAGTGAGTGGGGATTTGATAGCAGCCTTCAATTACATGAAGGGGAATTCCAAAGAGGATGGCACTAGGCTGTTCTCAGTGGTGGCAGATGACAGAACAAGGAGCAATGGTCTCAAGTTGCAGTTGGGGAGATCTAGGCTGGATATTAGGAAACACTATTTCACTAGGATGGTGGTGAAACACTGAAATGGGTTACCTACGGAGGTGGTGGAATCTCCATCCTTAGAGTTTTTTAAGGCCTGGCTTGACAAAGCCCTGGCTGGGATGATTTGTTGGTGTTGGTCCTGCTTTACACAGAGGATTGGATTAGATGACCTCCTGAAGTCTCTTCCAACCCTAATATTCTATGATTCTATGTGATGCTGTATCTAACCCATGAGGCACTGCAAACCCTTCCCAAAGCACCCTGTGGCTACTTGCACAGTGAGGGATAGCTATGACAGTGCACTGCTTTCTGTGCAAGAACTGCTAGTGTGGATGCACTCTGCTGACACAAGGAGCTAGTGTGGACAGGCAACCGTGATTTTACTTAAAGCAGCACAACTTCATAGTTTGACATAGTTCAAAAAAGCACTAGATAAATTCATGGAGGATAGGTCCAACAATGGCTATTAGCCAGGATGGGCAGGGATGGGGTCCCTAGCCTCTGTTTTCCAGAAGCTGGGAATGGGTGACAGAGGATGGATAACTTGATGCTTAGCTGTTCTGTTCATTCCCTGATCATTAGAGTGAATAAATGAAGATTTGGCACACCACTACTGAAAGGCTCCGGACCCCTGTGCTAGGGCACCTTAAGGGTAGTGCACCTTAAGGAGGGCTAAAAACAAGAGAGTCATCAACGCTGAATGACTCTTCCCTTCTGGAACTTTGGGTTTTCTATTGTGAGGGCTTTGATATTGAAAGGACTCTGTACAAACAAATGTGTCTGGAAGGACGGAGCAGGAGTTCACAATCTAAGAAAGGTTGGAAGAACTGCAGTAACTCAGCTTGACCGACTGACTAGTAAGGAGATTCATTACGTAGGGAGACTGCTTCTCTGAGCAGGAGTGAGTTCACTGCCACTTGTAAGAACTTGCTGGGCAGAGTGAAGGCAAGAAAGACTGTCTGGCCAAAAGATGTTGAACAAACTTAAGGATTCACAGGAGAGGTGGAAGATCAGACCAGGCAGCTACATTCAGGATTGCTGAATGTTCTTCACAGATCTATAACTCTCTTGTGTTTTTTTAAAAGAGTTAGGTGCTAAAAAATTCCTTTGTTAAGCCTGTAGGTCTTGCTTTACTGCCACATTGTCCCTCAAATGTGTAACTGGGAAATCAGAGCTTCCACAGCCAGGTGGAATGTGGGAAAATGTGTTTAAGTGACTGGGAGCTCGGGAGAAATGTGGGACTGATTCTGGAGTCTAGGCAACTGGACTGCAGGACTACCCAAGAAGGGTTTAATACATGGGGTCTACACCTGGGACTGTTCCTGAGACCCCCAGAGTTAGAAAGAGTGAGCAGTCACTGTTCATGTGGGACTGGGTGGGCGGTGGTAAGATCAACTCAGAACAGACTGGTGTCCATCCAGAGAAGGGAACTGAGCCAGGTTGTGACACGTGATCTTAGTTAGGGCCTCTAGGCCCTATTGTAATATAAACAACAACAACGTTAAGAGCTGAATACTGCAACCATTGAAGCAAAGCTCCCATTGACTTAAAATATCAGGACATAAATGGAAGATATATTATCCAGATGATACCATCACCCATTTGTTCAATCTAGGCTTAACATCTTCACTCTAACAGGCTGCTTATGCATCATCCTGCGGCACAATAAGACAAATAAAATTAATAGACGCCCCAAAGGACTATCTTACAGTTTTAAAAATTGTGTTTAGGATTTTTCCTCATCTTTCCGAGTGTTTTTCATTTAACTGAAGAAAGATTTGTCATCCTTTTTGTCCTCATCAACTCTTTTGTGCCTTGAACCTGTAAATACTGTTATTCCATACGACTAACAAAGGTTTTTTTCTCCCAGGAAATTACCCTAGTGCCACTTACCAGCATTTCCCTGCAATGTGTAGTGAGTGCTTGTTGCTTAGACAGTGCTTGTTTTGTGGATGCTGACTCTGGATAAAATCTAATGACAGGTCCGCAGATGGTTTAAGTTTGAATGACAAGTATGTTTATGATGAAATGATAGAGCTCATGATTCCAAGGAATGGCAGGAGGAAGAACAGCAAAATAAAGACAATGGATTTTAAGAAGGCAAACTTCAGCAAACTCAGGGAGCTGGTAGGTAAGATCCCATGAGAAGCAAATCTAAGGGGAAAAACAACAGAAGACAGTTGGCACAAAAACACATTATTAAGGGCACAAGATGAAACTATCCCACTGCATAGGAAAGATAAGAAATATGGCAAGAGACCACCCTGGCTTATCCAGGAGATCTTCAGTGATCTTAAAAAAAAAAAAGTCCTACAAAAAGTGAAAACTAAGTCTAATTACAAAGGATGAATTTAAACAAATAACACATGTATGTAGGGCCAAAATCAGAAAGACCAAGGCACAAAACGAGATCAAACTAGCCAGAGACAGAGGGTAACAAGAAAACATTATACAAATACATTAGAAGCAAGAGGAAGACGAAGGACAGGGTAGGCCTGTTACTCAAGGAGGGGTGGGGAGAGAACAACAACAGAAAATGTGGAAATGGCAGAGGTGCTTAACGACTTCTTTGTTTTGGTATTCACCAAGAAGGTTGGTAGTGATTGGACGTCTAACACAGTGAATGCCAGTGAAAATGAGGTAGGATCAGAAGAGACTAAAACAGGGAAAGAACAAGTTAAAAATTTCTTGGACAGATTAGATGTCTTTAAGTCACCAGGGCCTGATTAAATGAATCCTAGAATACTCAAGGAGCTGACTGAGGAGATATCTGAACCATCTTTGAAAGTCATGGAAGATGGGAGAGATTCCAAAAGACTGGAAAAGGGCAAAACATAGTGTCCATCTATAAAAAGGGATATAAAAACAACCCAGGGAATTAAAGACCAGTCAGCTTAACTTCTGTATCTGGAAAGATAATGGAGAAAATAATTAAGCAATCAATTTGCAAACATATTGAAGATAATAAGGTGATAAGTAACAGTCAGCATGGATTTGTCATAAACTAATTGTGTCAAACCAACCTGATAGCTTTCTTTGACAGGGTAACAAGTCTTGTGGCTAGGGGGAAAGCAGAAGACATGGTATTTCTTGACTTTAGTAAAGCTTTTCATACTCTCTCAAACAAACTAGGGAAATGCAACCTAGATGGAGCTACTATAAGATGGGTACAACACTGGTTGGAAAACTGTTCCCAGAGAATAGTTATCAGTGGTTCACAGTCATGCTGGAAGGGCATAATGAGTGGGGTCCCTCAAGGATCAGTTCAAGGATAGGATTAAAATTCGAAATGATTTGGACAAACTGGAGAAATAGCCTGAGGTAAATAGGATGAAATTCGATACAGACAAATGCAAAGTACTCCATTTATAGGAAGGAACAATCAGTTGCACACATACAAAATGGGAAATGACTGCCTAGGAAGGAGTACTGCGGAAAGGGATCTGGGGGTCATAGTGGACCACAAATTAAATACGAATCAACAGTGTAACACTGTTGCAAAAAAAGGAAACATCATTCTGGGATATATTAGCAGGAGTATTGTAAGCAAGACACGAGAAGTAATTCTTCCACTCTACTCCATTTTGATTAGGCCTCACTTGGAGTATTGTGTCCAGTTCTGGGCACCACATTTCAGGAAAGATGTGGACAAATTGGAGTGAGTCCAGAGAAGAGCAACAAAAATTATTAAAGGTCTAGAAAACATGAGCTATGAGGGAAGACTGAAAAAACTGGGTTTGTTTAGTCTGGAAAAGAGAAGACTGAAAGGGGACATAACAGTTTTCAAGTATGTAAAAGGTTGTTACAAGGAGGAGGAAGAAAAATTGTTTTTCTTAACCTCTGAGGATAGGACAAGAAGCAATGGGTTTAAATTTCAGCCAGGGAGGTTTAGGCTGGACATTAGGAAAAACTTCCTAACCGTCAGAGTGGTTAAGCACTGGAATAAATTGCCTAGGGAGGTTGTGGAATCTCCATCATTAAAAATTTTAAAGAGCAGGTTAGACAAACACCTGTCAAGAATGGTCTAGATAACGCTGGTCTACAATTTTTGAGAAGTCGTCTGCTTCAGAGATAAAATGTGATATTTATTATGTATTTTGATGTGCTGAATTCAAATATGACAATTAAAACAACTGATTGGCTACTGTTTCTAAGATATTTAAATTTTTACATTTTATGTCTATGTATATTGTGGAGATAGTAGAGTTTTAATCATAAATTGTAAACCTAGGTCTTCTCATGTGTTTATGGTTGCTTTACATGATAATATTTCACCTGTCCTGTTTATGGAACACTTTAAAAATCAGCAAAAGGGTTATATAAATAACATTTATTATGAAACAAAAGGCAAAAAACTATTATGTACATAGTTTAGTCCTATTCAGTGTCTACTCGGCGCTTCTTGGCTTGTCTCTTGTATTCATTAAATGGAGCATCTCTTGTCACTAGGCAGCAAGAGTCTGCAAGCATTGATGGGCTCCATTTGCCCCGATAGCCTGCCAGGAGATTCCACTGCTGTAGTCTGGAGCCCAACAGCTCTGCCTTACTCTTCGGTAGTTCCAAATCCCTGACAAGGTCATTCAGTTCACCTTGTGTTATGAGGTGTGGTTCAGAGGAGGAGGATGGCAGAAAATGTGGGTCCTGTGACATTGATGGTTCAGGATTAGAAGTTTCATCCTCTTCCTCTTCCTCGTCTGACTCAAGTGAGAATGATTCTGGTGCATCAGGAACCAGCAGTCCTTCTCCGTGGGGTACCGGGCGTATAGCTGATGGAATGTTTGGATAATGCACAGTCCACTTTTTCTTCTTTGACACACCTTTCCCAACTGAAGGCACCATGCAGAAGTAACAATTGCTGGTATGATCTGTTGGCTCTCTCCAAATCATTGGCACTGCAAAAGGCATAGATTTCCTTTTCCTGTTCAACCACTGGCCAAGATTTGTTGCACAAGTGTTGCAGCATATGTGCGGGGCCCACCTCCTGTCCTGATCTCCAATTTTGCAGCCAAAAGAAAGGTGATAGGCTTTCTTAACCATAGTGGTTATACTGCGTTTCTGTGATACAAAAGTCACTTCACCACAAACATAGCAGAAGTTATCTGCACTGTTCACACAAGTATGAGGCATCTCTGCTCACTTTGGCTAAACAGAAATGTGTCCCTTTGCAAAATTAAACACTGACAAATAAGAGAGCATGACACTGATGATTTCTAGAGCTGATATAGGGCAATTTGTTCAGCAGAGTGATATAAGCTTCCTTATGATTGCTTCATCCCTGACTTCTAGGAATAACATGATGCAATTCATATCATGTATGACTCAATACCAGCTTCAGATTGCATCATTCATTGTTTTGCCTAAAAAGCAAGTACTGTCCAAACCCAGTCATAGATTTATTCACAGATCCAGTCAAAGATGTATTTTAGTCATTTCTGGTTTAAATTGAGATCCTTTCCCTTTATAACTCACTTATCCTCCGCCATTCCCAAGTCAAGGGTCGTATATACTGACCCAATAGCATATCTTGAAAACTAGAGCCAATCAACAATTTTAAGCATCATTTTCATTCTCAGTGACCCAGAATTAGTAAAGTTGGACTACATTTATTTCAGAAGCATTTTGGCTGTAGAGCAGTGTAATTAATCTTGTCATGAGTGCAGGGGACTGTAGTAGATGACCTCTCGAGGTCCCTTCCAGTTCTATGATTCTATGATAGATTTGGCAATTTCCAGCAATATCCTTGGGACACCTTGCTGAATTAAGTTAAAATATGTTTAGGGTCCATTGTATTAAGTGACTGGTTTATGTATTATTGTGGGCTGGGATTGTATGCAATTTCTCTCTGTGGGGAGATGGGATGTGAACCCACAGAAGTGCTATGAATGTCAAAGGACTATACTAAACAATATGCCAGACAAAGATGGACTTTTGGGGCAAACAGTGCAAATGGTTTTCCCAGGGGGAGGTGAATGCAAATTCTTCTTCCTCTCTGACTATGGAAAAAACAAGCTTTTGGAAACTACACCCTGAGGATGGGACCATCGTCTGCTGACTACCTTGTTCCCAAAGTCTCAACATCAAAGGCCCAAGCTGTATAAAGGAAAGAGTATAGGGAAAGCACCTACTCATAAGTGTGCTATTTCTGAGCTGAAGCTGTCATGAACTTGTAACAACAGAAAAAATCTTTGGTGGAATTTGAAGGACTGACTTTTACCAGAGCCCTTGCTGGAGTCTGGGAGTAGGGAGGCAGGGGTGGAAGGAATCTCTGGTAAGCTTATTAGCATGTGAGTAGGTTCTTTGATTATTTTAATATGTTTTCTCTGGAATGCTTTCACCTTAACAATAAATGTGCTTGCTCTTTAAGAGCTGTGCAGCAACCAATAACTGCTGGCAATTACATAAGTTCATAGTCTTCTGAGAGAGACCAAAGCACAGATGCTGGACTGTTTACACAGGCTGGCTTGCTGAGGGTATTGCGGTGTAAGCAGGGAACTGTACAGCCTGGAAAAAACACCAGTCAGGAGGGAGAGAAATGTGGATCTCTACTCAAGAGAGTTGATGGCTGTGGAGCCTGGAGCCTTGAGGGGGTGCTCTTCAGGAACCACGGACAGGGAATACGAGTATCATTGTCCTGTAACAGTATTGATCTGTCTGCTTTTATGAGAGCAGTAGGAAGGGGCCCAAATGAACAGCTATGTTTGGCTAGAATATAGAAATATATAAGAAAGTCAAACACTTGGAGCTATTGAGAACTAGGGTAATACTGCAAAAAGATATTTATTTATAATTATTTATTATTAATTTAGATTTAAAGCACCACACAAAGAGCTCTCATCCAGATCTCTGCATGCCCTTGACCTAAATTTAAAACCACAATCAGTAACAAGTTTCAGAGTAGCAGCTGTGTTAGTCTGTATCTGCAAAAAGAACAGGAGTACTTGTGGCACCTTAGAGACTAACACATTTATTTGAGCATAAGCTTTCGTGGCTACAATCCACTTCATCGGATACATGCAGTGGAAAATACAGTAGGAAGATATACACACACACATATATATATATATACACACATACACACGGAGAACATGAAATGATGGGTGTTACCATACACACTCTAACGAGAGTGATCAGTTAAGGTGAGCTATTTCTCCCCTGCTGGTAATAGCTCACCTTAACTGATCACTCTCATTAGAGTGTGTATGGTAACACCCATTGTTTCATGTTCTCTGTGTGTGTATGTATGTATGTATATATATACATATATAATCTTTGTACTGTATTTTCCACTGCATGCATCTGACGAAGTGGGCTGTAGTCCACGAAAGCTTATAATAAAGAACAAGTTACACAACTAATGCAGTACAGTCACTGATCAGCAGTCAGAACTTATTTGTATTAAAGTATCAACCAGAGGCCCCAAATAGGATCAGGGTCCAATTGCAATAACTACATAGAGACACAGTCCATGCCATATGCGCAGTCTGTCTAAGGACAAGAAATGACAGACAATTGGATAGGTCAGGGAATGGAAGACAAGTTTAATAGTAACGGGAACATAAAATTACATACAATCATTTGATTGTACGCTCCAAAAGACAGAACACAACTATTCCAAAATGCAGCTGCAAATATAATCCTATTCTTACTTCATCACATTTTCTAAGTAACAATACCACTAGATTATACAATACCAATAAATATTTTTACTACTCAAAGCCCTGGTGAAATCAGTGGCTCAGGGCTCGTCTACGCTAGAAAATTAGACTGATCAAGCTACATTACTCAAGGGTGCCACTATCATAGTTTAAGTGTAGATGTAGCCTCAAGAGGCCCTGTTTGTTTCAGGGAGACTTTCAGTTTAGTGAAACTACTGGTCTAGTTGATAACAGAACAATGCTTTAGTCATACCAGTAAGTATTTTATTCTTAGCTTGCTCTGTTTCCTTTTGCAACATAAAGCAGTATTACAGCACAAGATTTTTACTATGAAAAGTTTTATTAAAATAAATAATGCAAGTGTCATCCTTCACACTGCTAGGATTTTGTATGGCAAAGATAACATGGAGTGTCCTTGTGTATATTACACAGAAATTTTTACTGCCTGTTATGAAATATACATATACATAAGGTTTAAGTTTTTTCATGTATTTTCTTATAATAAATAAATGAGAGACATTAATACCTCCCAGAAATCCATTACTAGCTGGGAGTTAAAAGCAGAAGTGGAAACTAAGAAGGCAAATTGGCACCACCAAAGATGAGAAGAACCTTGAAGGAGAACAGGGTAGATTCTGAGTAGCAGCCGTGTTAGTCTGTATCCGCAAAAAGAACAGGAGTACTTGTGGCACCTTAGAGACTAACAAATTTATTTCAGCATGAGCTTTCGTGAGCTACAGCTCACTTCTTCGGATGCATAAAGCCTTTTACTGCAAAGTTAAAGAGACAAAGCAATTGATTAGACTCATCTCAATTGATTAGACTCTTCCTGTTGGTATGCATACTTCCACCTTTTCATGTTCTCTGTATGTATAAATATCTCCTGTCTGTGTGTTCCATTCTATGCATCCGAAGAAGTGAGCTGTAGCTCACGAAAGCTCATGCTGAAATAAATTTGTTAGTCTCTAAGGTGCCACAAGTACTCCTGTTCTTTTTGAGGGCAGATTCAGGGAGACTGTCCTCTGCATAATGGGAATCATGAGTGATCGTAATGAGTGATCGTACATGTCGGAGATGTGTACAAAGTGGTAGAGGCTGATCTCAGTGGCACAGCAGTGGGCAGGAGATGATGAGATAATGTATAGGAACAGACAAAGAAGGGATTGTTCAGGTGGGAGGGAGGGGCTTCAAACTAATGACTAAAAGTGTGTGTTTGATGTGGCAGAAAAGGGGAAGCTAGTGGAAGAGACACAAAGGAGGGAGTGACATGGTGAGAACAACAATCCAGAAGGATGATCTATAGCAGCAGTGTTTTGAAGAGATCTGAGTGAAGTGAGGTGAGTGTCAGGAAGGCTAAAGAGAAGGAAGAGACAATCAAAATGGAAAAATAAAAATACCTGGACCAGGGTTTTAATGGCAGGACCAGCTCTGGGAATGCTGTACAGGGAGAAGTGACATGATTTCATACACTTATTTGAATGAAAAACCACAACCCACATTTACTTGTTTTCCTTGAACATTCAGAGAAGTTGGGTTTGATTGCAAGAATGTTCTTGTGAATATTCACATGAATGTGGACTCACATGGGAACATTTATACAGTTCTCTTGAAATCTCATGTCTCTTCTCCTTCCTTCCAGAGGAGCATAAACAATACCATGTGACTTAGGTGATCTATCTGTCAATAACCAAAATAAAGAGCAGCCAAAGGAAGCCATTTGCAATGCACAACAAGAAGATGTATTCCTCCTAAAAAACCCAGGAACTGTGTGTGCATCACATCCTTTAACTCCCACTATTGGCACCTTGTCTATTGACAGGTAGAGATCACTCGTGTAACACTGTCACACACAAGGCCACCGAGAGCGGGTTCGGGCCCTGGTGAAAAAAAATTGTAGGGCCCCCCAGCAAGGACAGACCAGCTAAACAGGGCCGACGAAGCCGAGCCCCGGGCCCCGTTTCCAGACCGCCAGGCCCCATAATTTGTACCGACTTCCCCCTTCTCTCATCAACCCTGATCACACATCCTGAGAAAAGAATATTGCATAATATATAGTTTGAGACCGACCCATAAGATGAACTCTCCTCCTATAATGTGTTTGTCAGAATTTTTTTTAACAAATGAGCACACAAATAAAATTCAAAGTCTGTTCCTGGGCAATTTTCAGAGATAATAGGGCTAAACTGATCCACTAAATTATTAGCTGTGAACAGTTCACCCAGCTGTATTGCAGATTCTCTCTTTTCTATGGCCTGGCCTTCAGAAGTGGTTGGTATGTTATACAAGAATGTGCTGTTTTGAAAACTGTTAAAATTACACACTACACTTTAAGTGTAAGGGGTTTTCTGATCCTGTTTGCAGGCTATGGGACTCTGTAGAGAAGCATGAGATCCAGGCCTTGACTAGTTCATCTGCAGAGTGCTAGCCTAGAGCAAGGTGGGTTGAATTGCGCTTCTCTGCTTTAAGGAGCAGCCTGCTTTCTCTCTCTGTTTTGGGGGTCTTGTGTGTTAGGGTTCTGGATTCTAAGCAATAAAGTAGTGTTATGTTGCAACCTTCCAAAAAAAAAATATTGTAACTTCTCTCTGTGTGTGTGATGTGTGCATAAGTGAGTAGGAAGGACAAAATATTTTTTTTAAAAATTTGAACTCTCATTTTAATGAGTGGGACAAACCAATATAATAAGGTAAATGGTAAGTAGCTTGCTTCTACTGCTGTAAAAAAAAAAGATGGTGGAGGGATCATCGCTAAGCATCATCATAAAGCAGTGTTGGTTTTCATCTGAGCATTTCAAAATGCTTTACAAACATTACTACGTTAAACATTGCAACTGCTTTGCACTGAGCCTATTCTACAGGTTCCTAAAGTAAGGCTCAAGTAGGTAAATGTAGAGAATGTTCTAAACCAAAAAAAGCCCCAGACCCAGATACTTTAGTGTAGGTCTCAATGGTGTAGATCAGGTCGATCTCTAGCTTGCCAATGCCCAAATTTCATAAGTTGTTTCATGTAGGCAGATGTGTGCTTCCAACTAGAACCCTATTTACTCAACAGGGTTCCACATGTACACTAGGACTGAGGGCGAAGTTTGCATATAAAGGTGATCTCCCAGGTAGGAAGAGCGTCCAGGAGTCTTGGCTTCAAAGTCACCCCATGCTCTAACCACTAATGCCCTGATTTAGCATGCAAAGCACTTAAGCAAGTGGCTGAGTCCCCATTGATTTCATGTGCTTAGATGCTTTGCTAAAGCAGACGCCTAAGAAAACCCCTTTTCCTGTAGCGTTTGTAAGCCAGGAGATGAAAATCCTCACAGAAGATACAAATGAAACAGAATTAAGCATTTGATCCATGTCAGAAAGCTCCTTTGTCAAACTAGTTCAGGGAATTTACAAACTCCAGAATATTTTTAAGGACATGTACACATGCAGAATACACCTCACATTTCTCTGCACAATGCAAAAAAGCATGTAAATCTCTCTATGGATGTGTTTCTTACTGATCACAATTTTACATGCTGCTTTTATGTGCTGTCAGTGAGTTAAGTGTCTGTTACTATTTGAGTGCTCAAAGAGTCAACATGCCTTAGAAGTTTTAGTTCAGTCTTTGATACTTTAAATTGCTACATTTAGTTTCAGGGGGTGAAAAATCCAGACAATCCTCATGGGACACCAGGCAATTTTTCATCTGAATCTCGCATTTTTTTTCTAAAATGTAAATAAATTCCTTGTTAAGACTGTGGGGTCTTTGCATACATTCTGCCTGCCCCCTTGGAACAGATGATTAATTCAATGTTTCATTACCATGACTTAGCGTGGTCTCATTTGCTTCTAATAGCTTTGCCTCCAAAAGCTGTCAGAGAGACACTGAAGGAAGCTGAACTGATCCTCCCTTGCATAACGATGAATCCCTAGTGGCAAGGTCTCTCCGTTAATAAGAGCCAGTGGAAGTCTCTACACATTTCACTCCTCTTTCAACTTCGTAAACCTGAAAATTCAATTAGAATGAGTTCTTGCGCTACGTTGCTCTAAACTGTCAGGGGTAAGACCCGAGTGAGATTTTTTTTAATTAAGCAGCAAATTAAGCCAGAGCTAACCTTTGACTCAGCAGTGTGGAACAAGCAGCAATGGCATTGATTCTGTCATTGGTAATGTATCTTGACTTCTTGCTGTAATACTGCATTCCATATTCTTCAAAGTGATATTATTATGATATGATTATGACATAATTACGATGTATTTTATGCAAGAAAAGGCATGTGAGGTGTCATTGGAAAAGTTATGATTTGCTGAATATGATTACCCTATGTGTATGAATGTAACATTTTTGCATCTAAACATTATTAATATTGACTATTTATCTGTATTTCAAATGTAATGGGGTAATGCCCACTAGACAAAATGCTTTCAGTCTAGACAGTGGGTGGGGAAGGCCTATTCAGGGCAATGGGTCATTAGGAAACAACAGTAGGCCTTAGGAGAAGCTTATCTCCCACCTGGAGAGCCTTCCTGAGAATGCTCCAAACAGCCTGTAAGTAGTGGCTGCTATGACTCTATAAGGACGTGTGATCAGACAACATGATGCTGGACTCCATCTTGGGATGTCAGTATTTTTCCACAGACTGGTCTGAGAACCAAGCTTTGAAACAAAGGGTTCCCGCCATATGAAAAAGCTATATAAGCCAGGGAGTGACATCATCTCGTGTTCTTCACTCCCCACCCAAGAAGACTCCTGGAAACACCTGACGAACAAAGACTGAGCTGAGGGAAGTGCTGGAACCAGACTAAAGGGATTTCTAGCCTGTGAATGAGACAACTGGAGATTCCAAGCTGTAAAGTAAGTGCAGCTTTCCCCTTAAGAATCTGCAGCCTGCTAGTATCATCTCTTCAGGTGAGAATCTGCTATTCATATCCAATCTATTGAGTGTATTAAGATTAGTTTGTGGTTTTTGTTTATTTGCTAGGTAATCTGCTTTGATCTGTTTGCTATCACTTAAAATCTATCTTTTGTAGTTAATAAACTTGTTTTTGCGTTATTTAAACCAGTGAGTTGGAGTGAAGTATATGGGAATCTTAGCTTAAGGGACAAAGGCTGTTGCATATTCCTTTCCACGTTGAGGGAGAGGGTGAACTTTGTGAGCTTATGCTGTATAGTTCCCTGTGCAAGACTGTCATAACATATTCCCAGATTTGGACCTTAGCGTCCAAAATATGGGTGTTAGCATGAAAACCTTCAAGCTTAGTTACCAGCTTGGACCTGGTAAAGCTGCCACCACGCAAAAAATTAGAGTGTTTTGGGGCATTCTGGTCCCCCCAACAACCTTCCCTGGGGACCCCAAGACCCAAATTCCTTGAGTCTCACAACAAAGGGGAATAAACCATTTCCCCCCCCCCTTCTCCCTTCCAGATGTTCCCTCCCTGGGTTCCTGGAGAGATACACAGAAGGAAGCTCCGTGAATCTAAACAGAGGGATTCCACCCTCCCTATTTCCAGTCCTGGAAACACAAGTACCGAGAGCCAATCTCTCCCCCACCCCGCCTTCTTCCAGAGGGAATGCAAAGTCAGGCTAGTAAATCTAACACACAGAGATTTTCTTTTCCCCCTGACTTCTTCCTCCCACCAATTCCCTGGTGAGCTGCAACTCAATTCCCTGGAGTCCCCCACTAAAGAAAAATTCCAACAGGTCTTAAAAAGAAAGCTTTATATAAAAAGAAAGAAAAAATACATTAAAATGGTCTCTCTGTATTAAGGTGACGAATACAGGGTCAATTGCTTAAAAGAAATATGAATAAAAAGCCTTATTTAAAAAGAACACACTTTAAAACACTGCAGCAAGTACACACATGTAAATACAAAATAAAAACCCTATAAATCACTATCTTGTCTTTTGTACTTACAACTGGGAAACAGAAGATTAGAAAAGCAGGAGGCAGAAAAATCCTCTCATAGCCAAGAGAGTACAGGCAGAAGACCAAGAACAAAGGACTTACACCCAAACTTCCCTTCACCCAGATTAGAAAAAGTCTTATTTCCTGATTGGTCCTCTGATCAGGTGTTTCAGGTTACTCCTTTCCAGGTAAAAGAACATTAACCGGCTAGGAACAGGAATGGGTCTGGAAGCTTGCCTGGTTTGGCTACGTGTAACCATTCCCACTCTCTTGGCCCATTTCACCTGGTTGGCCAAGTCTTCCCCCAGTAGCATGGGGATGGGATAGTTGTCATAGACTGCAAAAGTCCACATTCCTGACCAGTCTTTGTACTGGACAGGCAGTTTAGCTGTAGGCAAGTCTATAGCTTGTGACATGAAGGGGTAAATTGTCACTTGGGCCTTGGGGTTGATGAATTTGGGGTCTACGAAGGATTGGTGGATAGCTGACACTTGTGCCCCCGTGTCTCTCCACGCAGTAACCTTCTTTCCGCCCACTCTCAAAATTTCCCTTCGCTCCAAGGGTATTTGAGAAGCATCTGGGCCTGGGGATCTTTGGTGTGATGGTGGTGTAATGAACTGCACTCGGTTGGCAGTCTTTGGGCAGTTGGCCTTTATATGTCCCAGTTCATTACACTTAAAGCATCTTCCATCTGACTGGTCACTGGGCCGAGGTGAATTACTGGAGACTGGTGAGGTGGAAGAGTAGGGCGTCTGTGGCTTTACTTGGGTTGTATGTGGGGTCTTGGCTGTCCCCGGTTGTAGGGTTTATGGTCTGTGTGCCCCCTGGGGTATTCGTTCCCCTTGACAGTAGCTTTCTTGCTTTCTGCTACTTCCATCCATCTGGCTCCAATCTCCCCCGCCTCGGTGAGATTTTTGGGTCTTCCATGTTGTATGTACCGTGTTATGTCCTCAGGAACACCATCCAAGAACTGCTCCATTTGTATGAGGAGGTGCAGTTCTTCCAAGGATTTAACATTGTTTCCTAATATCCAGGCCTCATAATTTTTCCCAACGTAGTAGGCATGTTTGGGAAATGACACATCTGGTTTCCACTTTGGGGTTCTGAAATGCCGATGGGCATGATCCGGGGTTATCCCCATTCTGTATCTGGCCTTGGTTTGAAAAAGTTTATAGTCGTTCATGTTCTCCTTACGTGTTTCAGCTGCCACCTCTGCTAAAGGTCCACTGAGCTGTGGCCTCAATTCTACCATGTACTGGTCTTCAGGGATGCTGTACCCAAGACAGGCTCTTTCAAAATTTTCCAAGAAGGCCTCGGTGTCATCACCTGCCTTGTAGGTGGGAAATTTCCTGTGCTGTGGAACAAGTACTGGCGAAGGGTTGTTAGGATTGGCTGGGTTTTGTTGCTTAGCCTTTTCTAATTCCATGGCCTGTCGGTGGGCTTCCTTCTGGAGCTCCCACTCTTTCTCTTTTATTTCCAGCTGTTTTTGGTGGTCTGCATCTTTGGCTGCTTGCTCTCTTTTGTAGGCTGCCTCTCTTTCTCTTTCTCTCAGCTCCATCTCTTGTAGTCTTTTTTCCATATCTTGCCTATGCTTGGCTTCTTTGATTTGTTCTTCGGCCACCATTTTTGCCTTAGAAGGCATGGTTTCTGTTTTCTTGTGTTGGGGTGCCCTCCGGTGTTTATTGTCTGAACTGCAGGTTCTCTGTTGCCTCCTGGGGTCTGCCAAGCAACAGTGCCTTTTTCCCTTTCTTCCTCTAGCTTATCTTTTAAATGTAAAGTAAACCAGAAAAACCACTTTATTTGCATGTGTATTGCTGGATACTTGTCTCACAATGGGAGTGCTATTGTGTGACAAAAGACCTGTAATAGTTCCTTAATGGTTCCTTGCTTAATATGCAAGCCAGAAACTGCAAGAGAGAGCAGAGGAAAAAAAATTCTCTTTGGTTCCTTTTAAAACCAGACTGTTTCTCTGCTTAAAAGCCCTAGCAGAGAGAAGAAAAATATAATATTCCTACTGGCTTCTGGATTCTATCTATCTCATCACTGCCACTCATGTCATAACATATTCCCAGATTTGGACCTTAGCGTCCAAAATATGGGGGTTAGCATGAAAACCTCCAAGCTTAGTTACCAGCTTGGACCTGGTAAAGCTGCCACCACCCAAAAAATTAGAGTGTTTTGGGGCACTCTGGTCCCCCCAAACCTTCCCTGGGGACCCCAAGGCCCAAATTCCTTGAATCTCACAACAGAGGGGAATAAACCATTTCCCTTCCCCCTCCTCCTTCCAGGTGTTTCCTCCCTGGGTTCCTGGAGAGATACACAGAAGCAAGCTCCGTTAATCTAAACAGAGAGACTCCTCTATTTCCAGTCCTGGAAACACAAGTACCGAGAGCCAATCTCTCCCCCACCACGCCTTCTTCCAGAGGGAATGCAAAGTCAGGCTAGTAAATCTAACACACAGAGAATTTCTTTTTCCCCTGACTTCTTCCTCCAACCAATTCCCTGGTGAGCTACAGACTCAATTCCCTGGAGTCCCCCACTAAAGAATAACTCCAACAGGTCTTAAAAAGAAAGCTTTATATAAAAAGAAAGAAAAAATACATTAAAATGGTCTCTCTGTATTAAGGTGACAAATACAGGGTCAATTGCTTAAAAGAAATATGAATAAACAGCCTTACTTAAAAAGAACACACTTTAAAACACTCCAGCAAGTACACACATGTAAATACAAAATAAAAATCCTATAAATCACTATCTTGTCTTTTGTACTTACAACTGGGAAACAGAAGATTAGAAAAGCAGGAGGCAGAAAAGTCCTCTCATAGCTGAGAGAGTACAGGCAGAAGACCAAGAACAAAGGACTTACACACAAACTTCCTTCCACCCAGATTTGAAAAAGTCTTGTTTCCTGATTGGTCCTCTGGTCAGGTGTTTCAGGTTACTCCTTTCCAGGTAAAAGAACATTAACCCTTAGCTATTTGTTTATGACAAGGACAAGGTGGTATAATTTTGGGTTTATGCTCCAGAGATGGTGTGTGTCTCAGGAACTGGGAGTTGCCTTGGCTGTAGCTTTCTTATGCAGGGTCTGGTCAGAGAACCTGCATGTAACTGCAGCTGGCTGTGTCCCTACCTGTATTTGTGCTGGTGAAATTGCAGGCTGGAGGACTTTGCAGCTTGTCACAGCAGTACAGTGTGAGAGGGAATCTAGGCTGGTGGGTCAGGGGACTCAGTGGTACCTCAGTTCCAGATGGCATCCCAGGGGGACCCATCATACTTGCCCTTAGCCATTGTATCAGGTCATCACTCTCATGTTGTTGTGTGTTCGAAGTGCCTGAGTAGCTGTAAAAGCATTTGGGAGGCCAACGCTGGGAGCATCACAGTCTTCACAGAAGATCCCATATGTCAGAAGAATTTGCTAAATCTGCAGAAACTCTATAATTCACAGACACAGGGGATTAAGAGAACTTGAAGGTTGAAAGGACCACTCAGGAGAGGAGAAAGCCCAGTAAGAGCCTGGTTCTGGGGCAGATACATAAGGGAGAACCCGGAAATAATTCATTAGCACCACCCATAATTTCCTGTTACCCTACCTTCCACTGGTCCAATGACCATTGCTCAACACTGCTCCATAATGTTAACACTTAGCATCCCCACAGCCCTTTGCATCCAGATATGTGAGCACTTCACAAAAGTATCACTCTCCCTATTTTGTTGATGGGGAAAGTGAGGCACAGAGCACTTAAAAGGCTTGTTCAGGGTCACTCAGCCACTAAGTCAAGGAGTCAGGAAAAGATCCCAGATTTTGCGATTCCAAGGTGCTATGTCCAATGCACTGGACCATGTTGCCAACATAATAGACAGGAGTAAGGTTGCCTAAAGTGGGTTATCACTTCCTGGCCCAGGAAAGCCTGGGAGCACTTATGGGAGGGCCCTGCCAAATTCATGGCCCATTTTGGTCAATTTCATGGTCGTAGGGTTTTTTAAATCGTAAATTTCATAATTTCAGGTATTTAAATATAAAAATTCACCCTGTTGTAATTATAGGGTCCTGACTAAAAATGGAGTTTTGCATATATGTGTGTGTGTGGGGCGGGGGGGTTGCAAGGTTATTGTGGGGTGGATTGCAGTACTGCCGCTCTTACTTCTGCGCTGCTGCTGGCGGCAATGCTGCCTTCAGAGCTGGGCAGATGGAGAGCGGCAGCTGCTGGCCAGGAGCCCAGCTCTGAAGGCAGAGCCGCTGCCAGCAGCAGCAGCACAGGAATAAGGATGGCACAGTATGTTATTGCCGCCCTTACTTCTCTGCTGTTGCCTGCACAGCTGGCCCCTCAGTCAGCAGCTGCTGCTCTCCGACCACCTAGCTCTGAAGGCAGCAGCGCAGAAGGGTAGCATATATGATCTTACGATCCTTACTTCTGCGCTGCTGCTGGTGGGGCACTGCCTTCAGAGCTGGACGCCCAGCCAATAGCTGCCAATCTCCAGCCATCCAGCTTTGAAAGCAGCACATCATAATGTTGGCAGTACTGCAACCCCCGTAAAATAACCTTATGATCCCTCTGCAACTCCCTATTGGGCAGGACCCCCAATGTAAGAAACGATGGTCTCCCCTGTGAAATATGTATAGTATAAGGCAAATACACACAAAAGACCAAATTTCACGGTGGGAGCGGGGAGGGGAGCACGAGATTTCACAGTTCATGACCCATTTTTCATGGCTGTGAATTTGGTAGGGCCCTACTAATGGGATAGGACACTCGGTCCTTAAAATGGAAGGAGCAAGCTTTTCTATGAGAGCAGTAGGAGAATGTAACCCTGTGATTGTCCTGCAGTTGAAGAGAGACCACTGCCTGGGACTGTGTTCTAAGATGAGGTGGGCTATGCCATGTCAAGTGAGAATCAAGTACTCTCCTGGATTACACCCTTTGTAGTCACAGTGAAGTCAGGGGGGATACCCTGGATGTAACTGAAGTCAAAATCAGTCTGGAATTTAGCCATTATTACATTATGTTGAGTTTGAATTAGGAGAAGAACCTGAACTGGATTTCTAGGCCACTAAATATGCGGATGCTGCTGTGACTAGCTTTCCCAGGAAGTTGTGTGATACGTTTTCCCCTTAAGAACTGGAGAAGGAGTGCAATATTTGTATATCTCGCAAAGGGCCCTCATTTTGAGCCACATCACTCACTGCCGTCTCAAAGTTAGCTACAGTCCAAAAAAAACGTAGTATCCTCTTGCTTTACTTGTTGAAAAAGCTGGTTCCTCAGTTGTATGAGAAATAAAAAATCATGAATTAGCTTATAGAAAGAATGATTGGCTCTGAAGGAATCAATCCCACAGCATTTTAAACTGGCATAAATGTTTTTTTTTGTGTTTCCTATCACACGACTCCCCCCTCTCCATTGGCAGGTTTGAGAAGTGCAGCAATATGATAGAGCAAAGAAGCAACTGTCAAGATCCCAACTCTCAAGTACCAAGATGAACTCCTCTGTTCACTGGGGATTGTAAGAAGAAGATCTACCTACACTTACAGAAAGGTTCTTAGCATTAAATAAATGAAGGTTGGAAACAGGGTGCATTGATTTAAATCAAGGCTGTTTAAATCATGAGTTAAACCATCAAGTGGAAAGGCTGGATTTAAATCATTGATTTTAATCAACTTTTCCATTTGTATTTGTTACTTTCTAAAGAAAGGTGCATTTTCATAGGTTGATACAGCCATTAATATATCTTGATCTATAACTAAACAGAGACTTTGCACCAGAATTGGTACATCTGTTTGCAACCTAGGAGGATGCATTATAACAAACTATATAATTACTTAAATATATGTATATTTTTTTTTCAGATTGATGGATATTAGAAAATGGTGAGTGATATATTGCTTATTTACTAGATACTGATCTTTTTTCACATGATTTATGTCAAGCTGCATTAGGATGGTAACTGGAATGTAATTAAACACACAAAACAGCATCTAAAATTTATTTTTATTAAAAAAAATAGGCCCCTAACAGAGTACATAACCTGATTTGTCGTATTTATAAAGATTGAAAAGCATCTTTTAACTCAAGGTTTTTGACAGATGTTCATGGATTCAACATTTTTTTTTTATTTAAGTGTTTTAAGACATTATAATAACTTTAGGCTTTACCATATCGTGTCTTAAATTCAGATTTCATTTTAAACCAGTTTATTTTTAAAAAAGAAAAATCTATTATTTAAGTCAAAAATCTGATCTGATTTTTTTAGGAACATGATGATGGTTAGAAAAGCAATTTGTGATCTTTAAAAATAAAAGTCACTTGTGATGAATCACAGAAGGACTGGAAAGTCAGTGTGAAGGTCAGAACAGAGTCTTCCATCATTACTTGGATTACAACAGCACCTATAGGCCTCACTGAAGATCAAGGCCCCATTGTGCTAGGCTATAAATACCTTTAAATCCAAATAGACAGGACAGCCTAAAGGAGACAGTCACAGAGAGTTCAGTGACAAAGTTGAGACTAGAAAACTGGTGTCTCGGCTCCCAGGCCAAAGATCTATACACCAGACCCCAGTGCCTTTCACACACCTTACACCCAGAAATCAATTCACTAGTGTATATTACATTGATTTCTGCCTTTCTGACCAATACAGCAATAACCACTTTCTGTGTTTACAGGCATTAGCCTTGCCTACCACAAAGAAAATTTGGTTAGAAGCCATTGCTTCTGTATTAAACAGTGACAGCTGGAAGTAATAACTCACCACAATGTACACCAACTTAATTGTATTACCTCCAGGAGGTGGCGGGGAAGCAAACAGCTACTGCATGTTTTCCGCACTGTGGATGTCTGTAATATGCTAGAGAGAGAGACTAACTGCATTTGGCGAAAGTTCAGGGAAAGGTAAACCAAGGAACTAGGCAGGGGCAGGAGATTAAAGGAAAATGTTTTTCACACAACAATATCTTATTAGATGTTCTCAACTTTCATTAGAGTCTTTGTCACATTGTCTCCTTCCCCATCTACCCAACTATGATGGCAACAATAACAGACTTTGACAGGTGCAAGAAAAACATCCATCTTTCCAAGAAAAACAATTGATACTTTTGAAGTGTCTCATCAAACTCCATAGCAGAGCCTGAATACACAAATAATGAAGATGCAGCCCTTGTGATCAATGTTTTTTACACCCATAGAAAATTTACAGTGTTCCTTTTCACACTAAAGAGGCTGCTTTCAATCTTCAGAATGCCATGAAAATAAAGCTAGACTTACCATCAAAATAGAATTAGGGTCAGACTCTGCCCTTGGATACAGCTGATGTGTGTGTGTGCACATCTAAGGCAATGTTTGGCCTTTCATTAGTAAGTTCCAATGGCATAGCCACATGATTCAAGAGAAAGGAAAAAACAGTTACTACCCTTTCCGTAACTGTTATTGTTCGAGATGCATTGCTCATGTTTATTCCACATTAGGAGTGCATGGGTCATGTGGTGCCACACGTTTATTTGCCAGTATAAGGGACACTGCCAGCAATGCACCCTGTCAGTTCCTTCTTGCTGGTTAACTCTGACAGAGGAGGATGAGTCATGGAATGGACATGAACAATACATCTCAAAGAACAACAGGTATGGAAAGGTTAGTAACCATTTTTTTCTTCTCCAAGGGCTTGCTCCTGTCCATTCTCCTTTAAGTGACTCACAAGCAGTACCCAAGGAGTAGGGCTCGGAGTTCAAGGATATACGAATTGCAGCACCACTCTTCCGAACTTGGCACAATCTCTGGCCTGCTGGGAGATGGTGAAGTGGATATCTCATGTGAGAAGACTGACTTACTGCTCACTGGTGGGTGGAAGGCTGAGATTGCCCTAGATGTATCTTGATAGATGTGAGGGTCAAACTTGTTGTTTTAGGTGGAGCAGGTAATTGAGTATAGACTGAGGGCTTGTCTACATCAGAAAGTTGCAGCGCTGGTGAGGGAGTTACAGCGCTGCAACTTAGGAGGTGTACACATCTGCAGGGCACCACCAGCGCTGCAACTCCCTGTTTGCAGCGCTGGCCGTACTCCCGTTTTGTCTCGGGTGTAGAGGATCCAGCGCTGGTGATCCAGCGCTGGTAATCAAGTATAGACACTGACCAGCGCTTTTCTTGACCTCCGTGGAATAAGCAGGTATCCCAGCATACCTGAGGAAGCCTCTGGTAATCAAGCTGGTCTCCTTCCCCGGCTTGCTCTCGCGTTCCCCGAACCCCGAGCAAGCAGGTCTCCTTCCCTGCGGTTTGCAGGGTGGTTCGCGGAACGCGAGAGCAAACCGCGGCGAAGCTGGTCTCCTTTCCCGGTTTGCTCTCGCGTTCCCCGAAACGCCTTGAAGCCGCCCAACAGCGCTGCAGTGTGGCCACATCTAACACCACTTGCAGCGCTGGTTGCTGTAAGTGTGGCCACTCTGCAGCGCTGGCCCTATACAGCTGTACTAATACAGCTGTAACAACCAGCGCTGCAAAATTTTAGATGTAGACATGGCCTGAATGGAAGACTGAGTAGGAGAAAGACCTCACTAGGATCACCATATCAAAAAATGCCTCACTTGGCCAGGTAGGTGGCCTAGTAGACAGCTACCTACTACCTAGCAAAAACTGGAAGATTAGTTCTGAACAGGCCTGGTTCCCTGGGTTCAGCTATGGAGCTACCACATGGTCAGGTGAATGGCCCTGAGGTTTGGATGGAGTAAATGACTGTGGTATTGTGAGATTATGTCCACACGGAGTGGGAGAGATAGCAGGGGGTGCTGCCAACAAGTCTAGCAGCATGCCAAACCAGTGTTGGCGTGGCCACACCAAAGCTATAAGAATAACCTCACCTTGTCACTCTTGGTTGTGGTGGGAGGAGAAAGGTCTGCTGAGGTGATATGCCAGGGCATTCCAGGCTTCTGGAAGATTGGCAGCTTTGAGGTGAATGGAGTGCTTCATGCAGAAGTCCTATAGAGGAATGGCCTCCTGACACAGGTGGAGGAATGCTCTCCTTCCTGCTTGTTGATGTAGAACATGGCCACAAATTGTCTGTAAGTACCCGTACTACTTTGGAAGAAACACTTGGCAAGCTAAGCAGACTATTCTGAGCTCTCTGCTGCTTACGTGTAGAGAGAGAGAGAGAGCTCTTCCAGGGACCAAAGACCCTGTATTCTGAGGTGATCAAGGTGGGCTCCCCAACCTAGATCGTAAGTGACCAAAACTAGAGACACTGAAGGCTACGCAGTGGCAAAGGAAATGCCTGCCATTGGGGCCTCTTCAGTATCTATGCGACCCTGGTAGTGAGGCAGAGGTGGATGGGGGCAGTTGACAACACTTGTAATCTCTGCTCCTCTTCTTGAACAGGTCCTGTTGCAGCAGCAAAGCTGAGAAGTGGGCTGATTTCTGGGGGCTGAAATGTTTCCTCAAAGGAGCCAGAGTATACAGGCCAAAGACCTGAGGGTGGTCAATGAGTCCTTCAGGACATGGAGCTGTGTGTCAATTTGCTTCAAAAATAATGAGGTACCTATGAATCAGAGGTCTTGGGTTGACTGTTGGACCTCCTGTGGTAGCAGAAAGGACTCTAGCCAAGAGCATTCTACCATAGCCACTGTGGAAGCCATCATTCTGGCTGTTGCATTGAACGCATCGAGGGCGGCCTAGAGTGAGGCTCTGACTATGTTCTTTCCCTCCCCTACGAGTGCAGAGAACTCTTGCCCAGACTCCTGAGGCAGTGAGTCTAAATTTCAACAGAGTCCCACATATTGTAATCGTACTTCCCCAGCAGGACTTGCTGGTTTGAGATACGATGTTGCAAATCTCCCATTGAATATATATTTCTGCCAAACAGATATAGTTTAATTAAGTCTTTCTGTTTGATGGTAACACTTGCCTGGCCTTGTCTTTCCCTCTCATTGGCTGCCGTTACAACTAGGGACCCAGGAGGAGGGTGAAAATATGAGTGCTTATACTCTTTAGCTGACACATAGTATTTCTTCTCTGCCTTCTTCAAAATGTGTGTGGGGAGAGAAAAGATGGGGTTTGCCACAGGGCTCTGACCAGTTCCATAACATCTTCATTGATGGGCAGGGCCATCGTAGGTAGAGTTGCAGTAGCCAAAATATCAATGAGGCTATGGGAAGACTCCTTGAGCACCTCAACCTCAAGTTCTAGATTAGCACCTGTTCTGTTTAGAAGCTCCTGATGGGCATTCAAGTTATCTTGCAGCAGCGAGCTGCTCAGTCCAACCTTATCTGGGGAGGAGGAAAAGCCCTGTACTGGAGGGCGAGCTTCCTCCTCTTCTTCTACCCCTGTTACTTCCATTGGGCCTACATCTTGTTTGTCAGTACTGGACTCGGTGCCAGAGTTGGGGTGTTGTGCCAAATGGACCAGTGTGGGGTGCCTGCCTCTCAGATGCAACTGAGTAAGACTGGTGGAACAACAGCTCTGGTACTGGGGGAATGCTCATAGGTTTCAGAACTGCCACTGCATAGGCTACTGTCCTCTTGGCCAGGTGCCAGTGGGGAAACCTGCCCCAAGATCCGGCAGAATGTAGGACAGGTACTAGCAGAAGCTCTTTGTATGGGCATAGGGCTCCATCTCAGACTCCGAAAAAGAGTCCTCCTGAGGTGACCACAGAGGAGCAGTACCCCTCACTTCTGCCAGTCGGTGCCAAGGGTCCAGGGACTGGTGTCGGGATGAGGATGACCTTGCTTCTGGAAGATACCAAGGGCCCCAGTGCCAGGAAAGTGCTTGGAGCCCCATGCTCTCTTTTGCTCATGCTCCTTGGAGCCAGCAGTTGTCCTGTTGGGGTTGTCGGTACCAGGAGAGAGAACAAGTCTCTAACCTGTGCAAAGGCCTCCTGGATAGAAGGCACTGCTGTCCTGCTGACCTCCTGGCATCAGTGGGGGATCCCACACAGACTCAACAGGAGTGAGAGAAGGAGTGGCTCGTTGCGGGTTGTACTCCACTGTCAATTTGATTTAAATCAAATCCACTCTGGCAAAAACCAACAAACAAAAGAGCCCAGTGAACTAGATGGCTCAGGATTTTCATAATCAGATACAAAGGGCCTAAGCCATCACTACTCTATACCTTGTGTATTAATTTATACCACTGTATAGTGAGAGCAACTCTGATTCAGTACTATTTTTCTGGGGTTTGACTACAGCAAGTGCAGTACAACAAAGAATTAAGTTTCAAGTCTAGGTGGATCTAACCAGTTTTGTTTTGTTTTTTTCCATTTGATGGCTCTTTCCTGGCCAATGGGAAATGGGAAAAAAGGACTAGCTTCAGTCTAGTTCCTGGTTAATAAGTGTTCAGATAATATAAAATGCTAATTAGCACCATTCTTAGCGTAAAAGAGTAGAGGGCTGCTGAGGCAATACTATATAACTCCAATATACTCCCCTTCTTCCTGCACCTTAGCTCAACTCTTTTCAGAAAACATTACATAGCTTTAAACCTCAGGGCTTTCGTATGTAAAACCCTGATAAGTAGGTGTCAGTAGTTCCCAGACAACTTCAAAGAGAGAGTACCATACAGGTTCTTAGTCAATAAATGTTTAACGCACACAAAAGCATTGTAAATTGTATTTAGAGCATTGTGAATAACTTTAAACAAAAGCTGCTAGTCAGTAAATCTAGTATTGCTCCTTATCCAAACTTCCCCACTTGGCTGTTGTTAAATATATTTATATATATAAGGTTCCGACATAACATGTATGTTTCTGTTCTGTACCATGCCCATCAAAGCACATTCTCTTCTGACCATCTCTCAGAGAAGATTTTAGTCTTTGTAGTGGGGCCCTAATATATATTGTGTGTCATCTGCACTCTTCAAAGCTTAGCAGAATGGCAAACACTTCAGAACCTTGTCAGTAAACAGAGTCTAGGGAGTTCCACAGCTAAAAGCATTCTAACGCTTGGCTTAGTAGCTGACTTGTCCTCAGTTGCTGGTGTTTACCAACGTATGCCAGCCAGCTTATATCATGTGAATAATATATATTATCCACACTAATCTCTCTCTCTCTCTATATATATATATATATATTAGCATGCAATAAGCATAAGTAGTATTAAGCACAACTATAATAGCATTTATATAGCCTAAACTGGCCTATGCTTTTTATATAACTGTTCAGTAATGCTAAGTATCCATAATCCCTACCATTTAGTGAAGTAAGTTTTTGAATTGGGCAAATAGGGAAGCTGTCAAGACCAGGACAGATGAGTGCTTTACTGCCCTGTACTGGAATGTCCCAAAGGGAGAGGATAAGACATGATTTTTCTGTCCTAGTACAAACCTAGGAGGTGCCTGCACACCCATTGGTGCCTAGCATGCATGGCTTCAGAACAAAGAGATAATGGTATCAGAGAAACAAGGTAGCAAGCTGATTGATTACATCTCGTTTCATTGGAGGTACAAAATACCTTTTACTTGTAAGCAGGTAAGGTATCAAAAGATGGCTTTAGGGGTGTTACCTACGGAATATATCTTCTGCATAAGATTAATGTAATCTAATGTAATGCTGCACAAGACAGCTTCCAGGAGACTGGTATCATATAGAACCTGTCTCCTGCACTACATTATTATTGACTTATACTAATTAATCTGACTGGCATCGGTTATTAGGTCTCATGAGTATATTTCACAACAAACCAAAGTGTGGTCACACAATTGACTATACAATTTCTCAACACTAGAGAAACAAAAATCTGTAACCTGTATCCAAAATGGAATGGATGTTGGGATCAGCATATACTAAAAACAAACAAACAACACTCTTGATGCCTAGGGCTCTCAATTCTGTGTGGCACTCTCTATTTTTCCCCATACATCTAGTTAAGTCAGGTATGTCCAGACTTATTTCATTCAGCTCTGCCCCTGGTCGCTCTTTAACTGAGACAGAAGCCCAGTTCAAAGCAGTTAGCTAATATCTAAATGTAAGTTCCACAAGCTGTGTAGCACCTAGAGGAAACAATTGCCCCCCTCCAAACTCTCCCTTCAGGTCCACAAAACCCAGTCAATAGACCAAACATTATCCGAATGTAGGGCTTCCCTAGAAAGTAAAGCTGGAATAACATTGACCTGTATCCAAAGTGGCAGAAACACTGGGAACCAGCCCTTACAGCAGACATCTCTTGATCTACAGGACTGTCGTTAACGCCTATATTTATAACCTCTCCCCAGCCCCCTGTGCTCTGATTGGCTCAGCTATCATATGTTGACTATCTGTGGGTCCTTTCTATATAGCTTTAGAAGTAGCTACTGAGCAAGTCCAGTAACTGCCATACCCTACTTCTGGATGTTTCTGAGCCTTTTTAGCTGAGTTTCCCTGACGTGCACTCTGCATATGTGCAGAGAGACAGAGTATTCCAGCTAAATTCCAATCTCCTGCACACTGCTTCTTTCCCTTTTATGGGTCAAGCAAAGTCAAATGCTGTTGTTGAAGAATAACGTATATGGGCTATATAGGAAAAGATGGCCTGGTGACTAAAAGTGTGGGGTAAGAGGCAAGATTCCTGGGTTCTAGGCCTAGTTATGCCAGATGTTGTGTGTGATATTGAGCAAGTCATATAAACCAACATTTTGAAACTGGGTTGCCTAATTTTCGCCACCTAAATTTACATCGTCTTTACATAAAGAGACTTCATTTCCAGAGGTGTTGAGCATCCTTTATCCAGGGCCAGATTTACACCTTATGTACCCTACGCACAGTATCGTCAGCACCCCCTGCTTACAGCCACACCCCCACCCCACTGCCACTCCCTCCTCCACACTGGCCAGGACTGACCTGGCTTCTGACTGATCCCAAGGAGCTCGGCTCCGGGGAGGCAGGCGACAGAAGTGGGTTAGTGGAAAAAGCAGCCGCCTTTTGCTTCCCCAAAGGGGTAGGGGGAAGGGAAAAGAAAGAGAGAGGGAAAGAAATTCCACCCCCACTGCCTCTTGCTCCCCACCCACCAGGGAAGCTTACACAGGGAAGTCTGCAGCTACCTTCCAGGCAGGCTACATGGGGATTACCCCAGCTCCAGTTACAGGGAAGGGAGACACCCCTCCCCCCCGATCCACCTGTCCCCAGAGAAATTACTAGCCACTTTGCTCAAAATGTTGCTTGCCGAGCCACCTTAGGCTTCATAGTCCTGTTAGCAGGCGGAGCTGGTACTTGGGACACAGATCAGGGGCGAGCTGCCCTGGCAAGTCATCGGGTGACGTTGATTCTGGAGAGTCCAGAAGCTCCTGCTGCTATAACAGCAATCCTCCAGCTCCCTTCCCTTCCCAGCAGCTGCAAATGTCATGAGCAAGCGGGTCAGATCCTGGTGAAACAGAACAGGGAAGACCATTTCCCCCTACACCCACACCCTGCGCCCCAGGTATCCCCCCAGGGCCAGCATTCCCAAAAGGAATAATTTCACCTGAAACACTGCTTTCCAAGGGTTGTGGTAGATTCTCCATCACTGGTGATGTTTTATTCAAGAATGGATGTGTAGTTCAAACAGGAATTATTTTGGGGAAGTTCTTTGGCCCATATTCTGCAGGAGGTGAGACTACATCACAGTGGTCCCTTCTGACCATAGCATCTATGAATATCATTTTGAAGTAGTTTGTCATGTCCTGGCCTGGCAGTAGTAAATGGCCAAATGGTTGAACGAAGTAGAGCTGTGTCTGTTTATGCTGGCTTTGGAGTTTGAAGAACATTAGGAAATTGCATCAAGTAAGCTACTCTACAGTACATTTCTCCTTTCACTTTAAGATCAATTTCATGTCCTTGCTTTATAAAGCACTATTCGTTTTGTTCCAGTCTGTCTCCCTCTCATGCCCCTTCCTGTCATCATGTAGCTTCAGCCTTCTTTCTGTCTCATCACTTCTTTGCATCAACCGTGCAAACAGTTGCACACACGCTTAACTTTACGGCTACCACACTGCAAATGACTTGTAATAGGCCAGTAGTCCCATTGCACTCAAAGTGAAAAGTTAAAGCCCCGTTTATGCGCTTACATGATTGGTCTTTGGTACAAAAGCCTTTTCCTCGGCAGCTCTGGCCATCAACAGCAGCCTTCCTGAATCCCTCCATTCTCCATCTCTTTTTAAATTACATTTGTATATATGTAATTTCTGTCTTCCGTACACTTCCCACGCTCTCCTTTCATTATTTGGGGGAGGAGGGTATCATAACCTTAGTCCCAGATTTGGACCTTAGCGTCCAAAATATGGGGGTTAGCATGAAAACCTCCAAGCTTAGTTACCAGCTTGGACCTGGTACCTGCTGCCACCACCCAAAAAATTAGAGTGTTTTGGGGCACTCTGGTCCCCCTGAAAAACCTTCCCTGGGACCCCAAGACCCAAATCCCTTGAGTCTCACAACAAAGGGAAATAATCCTTTTTCCCTTCCCCCCTCCAGGTGCTCCTGGAGAGATACACAGACACAAGCTCTGTGAAACTACACAGAGGGACTCCCCCTCTCTGTTCCCAATCCTGGAAACAAATAGTACTTTCCTATTCCCCCAGAGGGAATGCAAAATCAGGCTAGCAAATCCAACACACAGATCTCCCCGATTTCTTCCTCCCACCAATTCCCTGGTGAGTACAGACTCAATTTCCCTGAAGTAAAGAAAAACTCCAACAGGTCTTAAAAGAAAGCTTTATATAAAAAGAAAGAAAAATACATACAAATGGTCTCTCTGTATTAAGATGATACAATACAGGGTCAATTGCTTAAAAGAATATTGAATAAACAGCCTTATTCAAAAAGAATACAAATCAAAGCACTCCAGCACTTATATTCATGCAAATACCAAAGAAAAGAAACCATATAACTTACTATCTGATCTCTTTGTCCTTACCCTTAGAAACAGAAGACTAGAAAGTAGAAACTACTTCTCCAAAGCTCAGAGAAAGCAGGCAGACAGACAAAAGACTCCGACACAAACTTCCCTCCACCCAGAGTTGAAAAAATCCGGTTTCCTGATTGGTCCTCTGGTCAGGTGCTTCAGGTGGAAGAGACATTAACCCTTAGCTATCTGTTTATGACAGAGGGGATTAGCTATAACTGTTATTTTATTCTGGAAAACAAGTTGGGGTACACTTTGTATTCATAAATATGCAGCTTTTCCACGTGATTAGTCAGACGGCTTATGAGTATTCAATGAGCAATGCTGTAAAACGTTACGAAACTGACTGACTGGTTATACTATCACAAGAACATAGTACTGCATCTGCTTGTTTAAAAGTTGTGGTGAAGCACTGGATCTTTCCCCACTAACAAGCTGATATCAGCCAGCAAATGAACATGTATTAAATCCTGGGCAGGTATATGCTGGAGTAACGCACCATCACTTATCTGGGAGCATGTAACATCAGTATCAATGTAATTGCTATAATCACCAATAGACAGATAGTACCGAAGAATAATTCTTTCCACTGCAAATATCACTGGGTGAAATACTGTGGCCTGTGTTATGCAGGAGGTCAGAGCAGATGATCAGAATGGTCCTCTGTGGCGTGAAAATCTGCAAATAAACTTATTTATGGAGATGCTTTTGGCTAAAATCTGATCAATAGAGTCACTGTCCTCAGGTGACTTTAACTCTCAAAATAAGAGGCCTTGTTCCCAGTATGACTGTCTCATAGGAAGAAAGAGCACAGGGCAGTCTACTCAGCTGTGCAGCTGATTTACCTCTGCTGAAGGTCTGCTCCACAGTCTTTGCAAGTGTACTGGGGACTGCATTTTACAATTGCTTGCGTGGTTTGGCACCTGCCTTGAACACAGGCTTAGAGATGTGTCACTCTCCTGTCCCTTTTACCATTGCACTAAAATGCAGCTGTGAAATGAAAAGTTTAGAGAACCTGCTGCATCAGATTCAAAGGAGACACAGAAGATAGGGAAGAATGTGTTTGTTATTGTTGATGCATGGATGCAAATCTAATATATGAATCTAAGGGTATGTCTACACTACAAAATTAGGTTGAATTTATAGAAATCATTTTTATACAGTAGATTGTGTGTGTCATAGTGTAGACCAGGCCTAAGGGAGTGTCTGGAAATTTGTGGAACATGTATGTTGTGGCAGACAGAAGAATGCATGTGAATAAATTACAGGATTTCCAAACATGTTGAGCCACCTACTGGGAAACCTACTGCAAACATAGCAGCTGCTGGTTTATCAGAACCTCCGAAAATCAGACTGATCATTTAGTGTTTTAGGAGGCTTTCTAGGCACTCTTTTTTAAAAGAGTCTTGACATTAAGAGTCCCGTGGTCCATTATCTCCATGGCATTTTAAACTGCATCCGTATTCCCAGTTGTACCTAAGAAACAACAGCAGAACTTTCACAGTGGAGCAGGGAAATACTACATTCTTGAAGCATCTGAGTAACCCCATTGACTCAATGGGGCTGACTCACATGCTTAAAGCTAAGTATGTTCTTGAGTAGGCCCTCTGAAGTCAATAGCACAATTCAAACGCCGATAACTAACAATGTCCCAGACTTCAGAGGTTCACTCTGCTCACTTTCCTATTTATTACACCACACAATATGTGGGACATCAGTATAGACTGATCCTGCCACTTCAGGAATGCAAAACATGGGCTGCTGCTATGTGAGCTAAAGGATCCCATTCCATCAGCCAAACCTATAGCAGGCTCACCAACTTCTACCTGTGGCCAAGCCACCACTATAAGGGGACAGGGTGCCACAGTGAGTGTGTTACCTCCTGAAAGAAGAGCCAAGATACACATGTGCATTGCCACATGGAATAAAAGATTTTGTCTGCTCTGCCACTTTAAGAATGGGAAGGTTCGCAAAGCTCTTGTGTGTGTCCAGCTTGATTAAAACATACTGGTTTATTTGTGTTTTCAAGTCAGCAAGTACATCTTACCAATGGCTTCCAATTTGTTAGGCCGTATGCCACCTTTATGTTTTGAAATTAACTCTCCGGGTAGGTCTTTCTGGACTTACAATGGCATTCAGCTTAAATAAAGCAAAACAGTTTGCAAAATATCATTCTCCTTCTCGCATACCTGTGTCCTCCATAGTGACAGGCTAACTGAACTGATGGGCTTCACTTCTCATAAAAGTGAGGAATTATTCTACTTATCTGCAGTACTTATACCCTTGCAGGTTACAATGGTCAATAGAAATAGACATTTCCTGAGATGCAGCAAAATATATGTTTTGTTTTCGACCCCTGAAGAAGCTCTTTTTAAATAACAACAACAAGTGGCAGATAGAAGGTAGATGAGGTAATATCTTTTCTTGGACCATCCTCTGCTGGTGGAAGGTACAAGCTTTCGAGCTACACAGGGGTCTTCTGCAGGTCTGGGGAAGGAAATCAGTGTCTGAACTTGTCAGAAACAGATGGTCATGGGTTAATGTCCCTTTTACCTGTAAAGGGTTAAGAAGCTCAGTGAACCTGGCTGACACCTGACCAGAGGACCAATGGGGGGACAAGACATTTTCAAATATGGTGGAGGGAAGTCTTTGTTTGTGCTGTTTGTTTTGTTCGTTATTCACTCTTGGGGCTAAGAGGGACCAGACGTGCAACCAGGTCTTTCTCCAATCTTTCTGAAACAGTCTTTCATGTTCAAAATAGTAAGTACTAGCTAGAAAAGGCAGATTAGTCCTATGTTTGTTTTCTTAACTTGTGAATATGTATTTTGCTGGAAGGATTTTTACCACTGTTTGATGTAACTTTGAATCTCAGGCTAGGGGGGAGGGAGTCCCCCTCTAGGCTATATAAATCTGAATACCCTGTAAACATTCACCATCCTGATTTTACAGAGATAATTTTTACTTTTTTCTTTCTTTAATTAAAAGCTCTCTTTAAGAACCTGATTGATTTTTTTCCTTGTTTTAAGACCCAAGGCGATTGGGTCTAACCTCACCAGGGATTGGTGGGGTGAAAGGAGGTGGGGGGAAGGTTAATTCCTCTTTGGTTTAAGATCCAAGGAGTGTGGATCAGTGTAGTCTCTCAGGATAACCCAGGGAGGGGAAAGTCTGGGAGGGGGAAAGGAGAGGGGATGGTTTATTTCTCCTGGTTTTAAGACCCAAGGGGTTTGGGTCTTGGGTTCCCCAGGGAAGGTTTTGGGGGAACAGAAAGTGTGCCAAACACTATATTTTGGCTGGTGGCGTTGATATCAGATCTAAGCTAGGAATTAAGCTTAGAAGTGTCCATGCAGGTCCCCACTTTTGGACGCTAAAGTTCAAACGGGGGGAAAAATACCTTGACAGAACTAAGTACAAATTGGGACAGATTGTTAAACATAAGGGGTCTGTGAAGGGGTGTTCACCCCTCCCTTGCCCTGAAAGGGTTAATGTAGACCTAGAAGAGGCTAATTAACCCAACAGGCCACAACTGAGGGGAATCAGGTCTCCAAGTAAACCCCTGACTGACTGAGGGAGCCCAGCTGAGGAGGAATGAGCTGGGCTGGACTTATAAAGACAGGGAAGTAGAAGCAGAGGGACTACTGGGAAAGTCTGCTGTCACTCTCTGGCAGAATGGAGGTGCCATTGGGCTGGCAGACCCAGAGCAGGGGGAAGCCAGAAAGGTAGGGCAGGATTCAGAAAGGCAGAAGGTCTCTTCCCTTCTAGACCTTTAACTGCTGGCTAGAGAGTCCACAAACCAGAACCTGGAGTAGAGGGTGGGCTTGGGTTCCCCTGCCAGCCACTGTGGGAGTGGTACTATGAAGTCATGAACAGGATCATTGAAGGAGACTTTGGAACCTCAGAAGGGGGAAATGCATAGAGTAACCTGGCCAGAGGGTTGAGCTTGTGGAGCAAGAGAAGGGCCACAGACCCAGAGAGAGAAGTGGAGGATGGCATGCAACTGTAAGAAGAGGTGTCAACCTCATGAGCTATTCCCCAGAGTGACCAGGAGGACAAACCATCCTAGCGGTGAGTGGAGCACCCAGACAGTTTGTGGGAGAATGCAGGCCCGACGGTCACTCCTGATACAAGGGGAGTGTGAGAGACAGTTTGAGACAACTGCCCTGATATGAGGGGAGTGGGAAAAGCTGTTGAAGAAACAGTTGAGACAAAGAGACAATGGCTCTCTGAGACAGGGTTGGGACTCACCACCGTGGCACCTCCCACTGGTCACTCCAGGAATTAGCTCAATCCTTGGCAGAGCACCCTCTGTCAGTGGTGTCCCATCTGCCATCTGTTCCTTGCTGGTGTCTGGACCCGCATTGCTCCCTGCTCAGTGGAGTCCTCTTCAGGCCACTGCCCTTCAGCAGTGCCCCGTAGTCCATCCTCACCCTCTTCCAGGGGGGTGGGTTAGCAACAGTCCTTGCAGTGGCCAACCACAGCACCCAAAGTCTAGCCCATTGTCTCAAGGGCCTGTTGCAATTTGTCTCAGCCACCACATGGCCAAGTGCAGTACAAGGGGGAAGGGGGGACCCAGGCCCACCCACTACTCTGAGTCCCAACCCAAGGACCCTTTAGTGGCAGACACCCTGCCCTCCTTCTCTCCCCTGATGCACCTCTCTCCCTGGGCTGCTTCCCCTTTGCACCAGATAGGCCCTTCCCTCAGGACCTGCAGCCCAGCAGGTAGCAGGCTGGAGTTCCCATCTGCTCCCCTGAGACTGCACTGCACTGTCCCAGGTGCTGGTCTCCTCACTCAGGAGACAGACTTTCCCCCGTGAAGGTCTGGGAGAGACTGCCTGCTGCTCTTCTGGGCAGCCTTTATATGGGGCCACGCTGAGCCTTGGTTAGCTGTCTCCAATCTCGGCTCTCATTGGTTCTCAGTAAGCCCTTTCCTGATTGGCTGCTGGCCTGTGCAGCCTCTGGCCTACTCTAGCCCCCTCTCACATAGGGGTGGGGTTTTTGCCCCACCACACAATCCAAGAAGTGAGCTGGGACAAGAAAAGAGGTCCCAGGGTCTGGAGGCCAGAGCCCCAAGCAAAATATTGTTACACCTGTGGGTGAAGGAGACACCTTAGGAGAACTTGCCCTTATTGGGAAGAGAAGAAGCCTAGCCCTAAAGGAGGAAAAGTAAGAAAGCCCCAATGTGTCCAACTTGTGAAGAAGAAAGGAAAGGGGGATGCTAGTTTCACCTGTGATGAACCAGGACATATAAGGAGGCAGTGTCCTCAGAGACAGAACAGTAGTCCAGGAAAGGCCAGAGTCCCTGTGCGAGATGAAATCAAAGAGACAAGCCAGGAGAAGGACAAGGGGTCCAGAAAGGATCAAGCAGGACATCTGGACAATTCTGAAACTATTTTTTCAAAGCTTTTGAGTTTTGAAATTTGTGGAAATGTTTGTCTTGAAATGTTTCATTTTCAACTAATCAGCATTTTTTGACTAAAAATCATTTTGTCAAAAAATTCCCAACCAGCTTTACCACTTCATCAGTGTGAGGAAGGGGTTCACAAACTGCCTCTTAATAGACCATGTCCATTTCTTCCCTTGACATTTTAAAGGGTGAGCTCTTCTCCTGCAATACATCTGGAAAGGTCTCTGAGGAGGAGTTTACTAAAGAGCAACATACTGATTTCATGTGTTAGAAGTGGCAGAGCAATGCAACCTACCATAAATATGTGATCGTATGAGATGCACAGTGTATGGATCTTTTGTATTATGATCCTTGGTTTGCCTGCTTTGGTTCATATTCAGTCCTAGCACAGCATATCCAATTTCATTATATTTTATATGAAGGGTGAATTTGTCTCCTACTGTGCTCTTTTGAAATCTAATATGCACAAATTCCTGAAAGTGAACAAAAATACATGATATACTATTGCTCAATATTACAAATTAAGATCAATTAACTGACATATTTTCCACTCCCACTTTCATTTAAATCAGTGTCATATGTTCAAGAGATGATTATACAAGGAAAGAGTGTTATACAAGATTGCAGCACACTTTGTCAAAATAAAGTCATCATTTAAAAAAAGTCCTATAAAAAGACATTTCCTTATCGGCATCTGTGCACTGAAGCTAATTAGCACCCAGGAGCATTTTGGTGGGTTTGGGGGTGCATGTACCATCATTTCAAAATCTGGAATGAAGAAATGACACATTTTAGAAATAGGAAAGGGGCATTTTTTTATCCTGTCATTTATGTTACCAGAGATTCTCTTTCAGCTCAGATACTAGGGGTCCATGCTTTGAAGCAGTGGGAAACCTAAGTTCTACCTCCTGTGTTGCTGTGAAGTTCTCAGAGACCACAGAGTGGATCATAGTGACGTCCCTGAAGTTCTTAGCTGGCCCATGTATTTGTTGCAATATATGAACCATGTGCTGTTCATTTGAGAGGGTGGAAGGATGAGAGAATTTTTCTTAGGTCATTTGTCCTTTCAAAGTTTGAAAAAAAGTAAACCAAATAGAATAAAGGTCTGTTGAATAGCTCTGGTGATACCTAGGGGTTTTTTTTAATTAAATTTTATATACTGGATTTATTTTACTTGATTAAAATCACCATCTGAGTGCTTGAACCCTGTTTGATAGGATACTGTACCATAGTGGTTTGCGTATTGGCTTGCTAAACCCAGGATCAGGGCCAGCTCTAAAGTTTTCGCTGCCCCAAGCAGCGCACCAAATTGCCGCCGGACAGCGGGGGCAGTCCGTGTGCCCTTAGGGCGTCAGGCATGTTTCCGCGGGGGCAGCAATTCAGTGGCAGCATCTATGTTTAGCTGAAGCCACCCCGGACAGCTAAACATAGAACCTGCTGCTGAATTGCCGCCGCCATGGAAATGCGCCTGCCGCCCTAAGGGCATACGGACTGCCCCCACTGTCCACAGTGGAAATTCGGCATGCTGCTTGGGGCGGCAAAAACACAGGGACTGCCGCCCCTTGCAGAATGCCACCCCAAGCACCAGCTTGGAATGCTGGTGCCTGGAGCCAGCCCTGCCCAGGATTGCAAACTCAATCTTTAGGGAGGACATTTAGGGATCTGGGGCAAAAATCTGTCTCGGGATTGGTCCTACTTTGAGCAGGGGGTTGGACTAGATGACCTCCTGAGGGCCCTTCCAACCCTAATATTCTATGATTCTATATACAATAACTAAGGGCGTGTCTACACTACCAAGTTTTGTTGACAAAACTTATGTTGACACCCAAAAGTCGACAAAACCAAAATCTCCAAAGGGTGTTCACACTTGCTCCCTCTGTTGACAGATCATGTCCACATTGGGGACACCATCATAAACAGGATGAGCAATGCACCATGGGTATGTATCCCACTGTACAGTGTTGTGTGACGGAAGAACTGATCACTGAAGGAGTTCTCCCACAGCCCCCTCAGCTGCCGAGAGCAGCATCATGAGTAGCTCTGTGAGCTCTCCCTGCTGAGGAATGGCAAGGCAGCACAGCAATCTGTTCCCCTCCCCCTGCAGCAGCAGTCTGCCTGCTGCTGTGTTCCTAGTGCTGGGCAGGACAGGAGCATTCCAATGATTTGCTCTTTGTTTGTCCCCCCAAGGGAACAGCCCACAAATACTTCCTGGAGCTTTGAAAGGGGAAGGGTGCATGCCTGCAGGGCAGCAGAGATCAAAACACTGAGCAGAGCAATCAAGGCAGGCATTGTGGGATACTGGTGGGAGCCAGTTTTGTCGACAAAACAATCAGCAGTGGCTACACTGGCTCTTTATCCACAGTAAAGGGAGGGGAAAAGACAAACATCTTTCATAAGTGGGGGAGATTTTGTTGCCAAAACTGGGCATTTTTCCTGACAAAAGTCCCATTGTAGTGTGTACGCTCTTGCTGTTTTGTTGCCAGTCAGTTTTTTACGACAAAACGTGCTAGTGTAGACAAGCCCTTATTAACCAAGGGGTCTTGATCCACTGCCCAATGAAGTCAATGGCAATCTTTCCATTGACTGTATTGGGCTTTGGATCAGCCCCTTAAAACACAACAAGAATAACTCTTCTGGACTGTCCCTGTAGAGTGGCAAGTTAAATTACATGTTGCTAGATTATTTTGTTTTGCTGCAAATCGTTCACCGAGCATTATGTGTTCTATTAGCTGAAACCTTCAATTTCGTGTTGCTACTGCGATATGAGCTTTTGGGACAACTCTTATAAATGTAGCTTGGAAAATGTTATTAGACTGCAGTGACCCGTTCAACAGTTGGGGCTGCTGAATAAGAAGGAGGAGCAGATTCTCAGCTCCTGCAAATTGTCATCACTCTACTGGAACCCCACCCCAACATCAATGACTCGGCAAAATAGGAATTTAACTTCAAACTAAGCAGCTGCAGGATGGTAGTGGAGTGTGCCTTCGGTTGGAAAAAAGATTGTCAGTGATGTCTATGTATCCTGTTGGCTGCCTGTGTGGCCACTGCCATCTGCATTACTGTGATGTGATGTGCTATGTTCTTCATAACATTGGAGAGATTAAAGGCAAATACAATAGGACAGAGTGGGCATAGGACAGGATTAGATAGCCCGATCCAGTGAACATTCATGTTGATGCTAGTTCCTAGTGGGATAGGGAAATCAGGGATTGTGATAAATGAAGTGGGGGAGGGAAATAGCTATAAAGTCCCTCTTGGTAGCTGTTCTCTGCTTGCTTTACCTCTAAAGGGTTAACAAAGTCCCCCAGGTAAAGAAAAGGAGACCTGATCAAAAGAGCCAATAGGAAGGCTAGAACTTTTTTTAAATTGGGAAAAAAGTTTTCCCTTTGTGTCTGTGGTTGTTCTCTGGAGAGCAGAGACACAGAGCAGCAATGCTGTAAGCATCTTTAAGCCAGGTATGATCATAATTCATCAGATCATACCTAGAACTACTTATCTGGAACTCCTAAATCTGTGAGTACATCAGGAATGTTTGGAAAGATGTGATTAGGGTTATTTCTGTATGGCTAATGGACTCCATTGTGCTAACCCCAGATGCTTTGTTTGCTTGTAACCTTTAAGCTGAACCCCTAAGAAAGCTTTTTTGGAATTGCTCTTTTAAAATCTACCAAAAGCCTATGTTCCAGATATATTTTCTTTCTTTTGTTTTTAATAAAATTTACCTTTTTTTAAGAACAGGATTGGATTTTGGTTTCTTCACATGTTCCCTAAGAGGTTTGTGCACATGTTGTTTGATTAGCTGGTAGTAAAAGCTAATTTCCTTTGTTTTCTTTTTCAGCTCTTTCCCGGAGGGGCAGGGGATGCAAGGGCATGAGTGTATGCCACAGGGAGGAACTCCCAAGTGCTCCTTCCTGGGTCCAAGGGATTTTTTTTTTTTTTTGCATTTGGGTGGCGGCAGCATTTACCAAGCCAAGGTCAGAGAAAAGCTGTAACTTTGGGAGTGTAATACAAGCTTGGAGTGGCAAGTATTAATTTTTTAAATCCTTGCAGGCTCCCCTGGACTCAAAGTGCCAGAGTGGGGATTCAGCCTTGACAGGGATATATCTTGAATATCAGGGGGGCATGATGTTCTTTCAGCTCAGCCCCAAACAAAGCTCTAGACCACATCCAGCTGCTGTAAATACACAAGGGGAAACATTCCTACTTGCTTGTGTTTCAGCATCCAATTTAGTTCCCCTCCCGATGACCGTCATTAGCGGGTCTTTTAGGTAATGACTCACTGGGTAATTGGGACAGACGCCTCTGCAGGCATAACAACTTTTGGTTTGTGATTGTTCTGTGGAGGGTGTTTACCCAACTAAATTGCAGTTATTGTTCTTTCACTTTGTGTTACCCTTCACAGCTGTTAGCCAGACCGTAGCTTAGGGAGAATTATTCAGTGTTTGAAGGATCTTGAAAAATGTTGATGAAGAGATTGGGCGGGGGTTTTGCAAGTGGTTTCCCTTATCGGCTATTAATGGAGAGTACCCCCATGGTTCTCAGTGATCATGGTGTTTGGGGGCCGAGGTGGACTTGAGGAGAGGCTGTTGGTGTGTTCAGTATGTGACAGCACAATGACTTTGTTTTCATGTTCTCTGCTTTGTCAAAGGCCTAGGGACGTTTATCCACCCTCAACTTTATTAACCGAGGGAAAAAAGGAATCTGTTTTGTCAGTGCATGTTGCACTTTCTGCATATTTCCAGCTTACTTATTCACATATACCTAAATGGGGAGTTGAGGTTGGGAGGGATACAGAGCACCTTGCACTGGGCACTTACGCAACTTAAAGCACTGATTTGTGAAGCCCAAAGCCAAAGGATAGACTAAGGTTGCCACCTATCCGGGTTTTATCTGGACAATCCAGTTTTTGGCTTCTGTGTCCAGATGCCATTTAAGGTTGCCAGATGTCCAGTTTTTGACTGGAAAGTCAGGTTGAAAACGGGGATCTGGCAACCCTTTTTGGTACCTGGGGGGGAGGCGCCAGGTCATTAACCCGTGCCAGACCCTGCTTAGCCAGGAGCACCTCCTACCTGAAGGCAGGCAGCAAGCAACAGGGGGATGGGAGGTAGAGAAGCGAGTGACGGGGTGGAGCCTTGTGGAAAGAGGAGAAGAAGGGGTATGGCCTTGGGGAAGAGGAGGAACATAGGCAGGGACTTGGGAGTAGGGAGGAGGAGGAGCAGGAGTGGGGCCTTGGGGGTCCAGTTATTAGCAATTAAAAAGATGGCAACCATGGGAAAATAAAAATAAAAGTTTTCCCTTTCATCGCAGCCTGGATGAAGAGTACACACATACTTAAAGGAAATAACATTTATTGTAAGTAGCACTGGTAACATAACTGAGAACATTGTGTAAATGGGAACTTTGAAAGAAAACCGAACAGATAAGAAGAACATTGTAACTAATGCCTACAATCCCTTGTCCTTGGGCTTGATCTACCCCTCTCCTGGGAGAGTGGTGGAATAGCTGTGGAAAATGGTCTGGGGGAACATGGGGATGTCTTCTGTGCAGGGTTTAGGGGCCGGATACATGCAGATTTTTAGGCACAATTTCAGGGTCCTCATTCCTCTCATGCATGTTCCCAGGATTCCCCTTGGGAGGAATTTTTGGGTGCCAGTTCAGGGTGTTGTGCTGGAGATCTGCAGCATCCCTCCTCTGATAGGGGTGGGGGCTGGATCCTCTGCCTCAGCAACACGCTGGGCTGCAGATACAAGAGGAGAAGATGCTGAAGGACACAGAAGAGATGCCAGTTCCTGGACACTGGCAGTGACTATTGCAGCAGATGGGACCCAAATCCTTTCCATCACCACTTGTACCAGGGAGTGCTACAAGGCATGCTCTCAGTTCCTTGGGGCAAACTCCCATTCTGTGCATCGTGCTCCAGGAACCAGATCTTTACTGACTCTTGCCTCTGATAATGTTCCTCCCTCTCAGCAGCCCATTTCCTCCCTTTCCGTCATAAATCAAACTGATCCTGGCTCCTCTTGTGGATGTCAATGAGCAGGTGCCCCAGTAACATCCTCCATCTGCCCCTACTGTCCCTGGGCAGCTGCTCCTGGCTCATGGGCAGGATGAGCTCTCCATCCTCAGCCAAAGTTCCTTCCAGTTGAATCACAAGAGCATTATTGTACTTTTTCATTTGTCTTAAAGCAGGTAAGAAATCCCCCTCATAACATAACTGTGCTGTTGAAAGCCATAATATCGATGCTTTTCAGTTTTTCAGAAATGCAATTATTTCAGCCTTCTTTCTGAGCCAACCTTTGCAGACACCCAGAAAGAAGCACTTGCTGAAAATGGTAGGTAACATTAACCAGTTCATTGTGTGATTGGACCAGAGAGCTGCAGCAGGGGAGGCAGGGACAATATTAATGGTTTCCAATTTCTTCTTTTAAGGCTGGTCATCAGTTGGAAAACATAGCCATTTTGAAAATACCAGACTGGAAAAGGGAGGTGACAAGTGATCAGTCCTGTGGTGGAGATCCTGCAATCTATGCCAGAGAGATGTTCGTGCTACCTGTTACCCCAGTACATATTGCTGAATGGACGGGTTCGTTGAGCCCTGAAGATGGATCAAACACATTTGCACTGATGTTGAACCTTAAGAATCAGCTGTAGTTTCTGCTGCACCAGAAATTTGCAGACATATGCTTACGGGACTGGGAAGCAATCCATATGGAAATAGACTATATTCTAAGCTAGCTGACAGAATCTGCATGGAGGGGCAGGAGCAAACCACTGCAAATGCCCACCCATCCCCAAACCAGTCCCTGCAGCGTCAGGAAATCCTGACTCTTCAGCTAGAGAAGAGCAGAGAAAGTAACAGGGAAAGAAAGAGTCACCCAGCAACTGTACTTTGTTCCATGAATTTAAAAACCTCTTGGCAAAGGGAAACTGCATGGCATTCGTATTGCTGCCACAGTGGATCCTTCATCATCCCCCTTTCTCCTGGCTTTTGTAGTGTGGCTTAAAGCGGGGACACCCTGGACACCAGGGACCGGGAATGATTGAAAACATTTGTACCATGAAGGGGACCACTATTATGCTCCTCAGAGAAGCAAATGTTCCCTTTCTTCTTCTCAGATGCAATCAGTCTTATAATAAACCCACCTCCCCCTTTCCCATTTGTAATGAGGGAGGGAGGGTTCTGTAGTGAAAGGAACCAAATCCTGAAAGGAGCAGAAAGCAGCTGTAACTCTGGAGAATCATTACTCTTGTAAATGTCCTGTCCCGCACCTGAATATTTCCACCCACTCCCTTGAAGCCAAGAAAAGCACAGATGCAGGGATACTATGATAGTCTGTTCTATGGCTTCTGCCAAAAGCTTTGTTGTGGTTCATGGTAATTCAATAAAATGGTGAATTACAATTGTGTCTTGGTTGGGGATCGTTTGAGGGAGGAAGGCCAGTCCTGTAGTCAGCTCCAGAGAAAGAGGGAGGGAATGTTTCGGAGAGGGTGAGGGGTTAACTAAGCAACTTTAGGTTCTGGTTCCTACTGAGTCTTCTCCTCTGGCTCCTCAGGAGGGTCTTGCTGAGCCAGATCCTCCAGAGAGAGGTTCATAATAACTTGCTCCTCTTCCTCTAGGTCTTCCAGGGCCTCTTTCTCTGTGATCCCCGATGCTTCCTCACACTGGCCCTTATCAGCATCCTTTTGGACGATGAGCCTTGCAAATTTAAGGAAAGGTCTTGTGTTACTTCAGGCTAGGTACTGGGAGCCCTGGAGAGCACCTGGTCCAGTTCCCTGAAGAAAGTTAATATTTGAGAACTTCTCCCAGAGTGACTGCTGGAGTCTTTTGCCGTCAGTACTGGAGTTTAAGATGCTTTAGCCATATCTGGCCCTCGCCAGAGTATGGGGAATGACTGCCTGTGCCAACCTCTCCAGAACTTCCCAGTACAGATGGACATTCCTGGTTCTGTGAGAGAAGTCACAGAGGACAGTGAACTCTGACCACACATTTATCAGGATCTGGGGGTGCTCGGTTGGCCAGGCAGCAGCTCTTGTTCACGTGTGGTGGTGGAAACAGTGTAGCAGAAAATTGTTTGAATTGGTCTGCACAGCTCACTACTACTGGTGAAAACAGGGGGGACCCGGACCTTTATAGCACTGGGCAAGGGTCAGGTAGGAAAGGGCTCAGTGCATTCTGGGGATGGGATTGGAAGACTATTGATCTCAGGACATGGAACACATCACCTACCCCCGTCTACACTGCAAAATGGCACAGGTATGGGGCAATGCCACAGCCTAAGTCGTATTCATACCCACACTCTCAGGTGTGCTTCTGTTCTTGTTCCCCCCGGATCGATTTTTTGGCATAAGCATGTGTGTGGACCTGTGTCCAGGCACCATGTAGATGTAGCCTGAGAAAGGAAAGTGTTTTCTTAGATGACATGCCACAAACCAAACAGACAAAAAAAAATATTATTTCTCTTACTTAGATGCTCTGACTGACATTGAGACCCCATTGTGCTGGGCACTATATAGCCACCTAGCCTGAGACAGTCTCTGCCTCTGATAAATTACACTCTAAAGAGCAGAACAGAGACATGGTATGAGAATGGAATTATCGGTATCCCTATATTATAAATGGGGACCTGAGGTGTAGCTAGATTAGGTGACTTACCCCAGATCATTCAGGAAGTCTGTCACAGTGCTGAGAAATCATAGAATATCAGGGTTGGAAGGGACCTCAGGAGGTCATCTAGTCCAACCCCCTGCTCAAAGCAGGACCCAGCCCCAATTTTTACCCCGATCCCTAAATGGCCCCCTCAAGGATTGAGCTCATTACTCTGAATTTTGCAAACCAATGCTCAAACCACTAACCCAGGCCTGCACAACTTGTAAAGCACCAAGGGCCACATTACTCCAAAGAAAACAGCTGAAGGCAGAAACCTCCCAGCCCCGCAGAAACACCCCGCCTCAGGGCCGCCCAGCCCTGCGGAAACAAACCCTCCTTCCCCAGCACCACCCCACCAAAACAGCTGTGGGCCAAAAAGGAAGGCTGGGGGTGAGGAGGTGATACTTTAGTTTAAATCAACCAGGGGCTCCCAGCTGAAGAGGTTGCTGGGAGCCCTCAGGGGCAAATTAAAGGTCCCAGCTGTCCGGCGACTGGGGGAACCCAGCAGGGCCGGCTCTAGATTTTTTGCTGCCCCAAGCAGAAAAAAATTTGGCTGCCCCCTGTTCCAGCCCTGGGCTCCCCCCTGTACCCTCCTGATGCCCCAGTCCTGGGCTCCACCCCACCAGTTTCCACCCACACACACACACTTCCTGCCGCCCCAGCCCTGGGTCACTGGTAATGTTCCCAGGGCAGGTCATTCAGTAGGAATTTTGGAAGTGCACAAGACACAGACAGGATTGGTTCCCATATGGTTACAGAGGTGCAGTAAAGTGGAATAATTTTCAGCTTGTGTGATTGGAGGATCTCTGGATGCATATTATAAGACTGACCTACATAAATGAGGAAAAGTTGAGGTGCCTTTATTATTCTTTTGTTCCAGTCTTTCTTTCTATGGGGAATTTGCCAACGCAATGTCACTGTCTTCCTTTTAAACAAACAAAAAGGCAATGGATGTTGAAAATAGCAATTCCAGTCCTAATAAGCATTTCTTGCTCAATTTTATCCTACTTTCTCTACCGCAAGTTACATTGATCAGTGTATTTGATTTGGGAGAAATGAAGTAACAGCTGCTCAAACTGAGATTGAGCACTCCTGAATTATGAGGTGTTCAAATCGTGAAGGCAGGTGCTGGGGGGGGCCCGGGGCCTCCGCAGGGGAGCATGGCAGCAACATGTCTGGAGCTGCATGGAGCCAGAAACACTGGTCTGAGTGGCATGGTAAGGGGGCTTGGGGTTAGAGAAGGGATAGTGGGTTCCGGGGGGGCAGTCAAGGGACAGGGAGCAGGGGGGTTGGGTGGGGCTGAGGTTCAGGGGAGCAGTCAGGGGACAGGCAGCAGTTGGATAGGCATGGGAGTCCCAGGGGTTTATCAGGACACAGGTAGGGGGTGGGGTCCTGGGGGAAAGTTGAGGGGGTCTCAGGAGGGGGCAATCGGGGGACAAGGAGCAGCGGCATTTAGATAGGGGTTGGGGTCCTGGGGGGCAGTTACAGGCAGGGGTCCCGGGAGAGAGGTATCAGGGGACAAGGACCAGCGGTGTTAGATAGGGGGTGAGGATCCTGGGGGGCAGTTGGGGCAGGGGTCCGGGGAGGGGGCAATCAGCGGCCATGGGCCGGGATTCAAAGGGCCAGAGCCCTTTGACTCCTGGCTGTGGCTGGGATTTAAAGGGCTCAGGGCTCCCCGCTGCTGCGGGCAGTGCAGACCCCTCTGACTCCCAGCGGCAGCTGGGATTTAAAGGGCTCTGGGCTCCCCGCGGCGGCAGGCAGCCCAGAACCCTCTGACTCGCGGCTGTGGCTGGGATTTAAAGGGCTCTTGGCTCCCCGAGGCTGCGGGCAGTGCAGAGCCGTCTGACTCCCAGCGGCGGCTGGGATTTAAAGGGCTCTGGGCTGCCCGCAGAGTGCCATGTGCGAGGGATTTAGAATCCCCCTGCTGGCCACACAGTGAGGCTCCCCGGGCCGCATGTTGTGCAAGCCTGCACTAAGATATCCCTCCCCCAAATTTTGGCTCTCAGTCCAGTACTTTAACCACAAGACCTTTCAAGAAAGATTTGGAAGTTTACATTCCTGAATAAATTACATAGGAGCCCCACCATGGCAATTGGCATTAACTGCAACTTTTTTGATACTCTCCAAAACACTTTAAAACCAGCCTGACATCTTCCAGTTACAGATGGTCCTCTATGGGTCAAAGTTGAACTATGTGAACAGTAGCTACCTCAAGAATTTTGGCGTAAAAACAGGAACCATCATGTCAGTGGAGGCCAATAGTAACCTGGCCAGTCCCAGATGTTTCAGAGGGACATGCAACTATGGTGTTGCTAGGCTTTTATATATGACCTGTAGACAAATGGAACATTCCATCAGCACCTTTTCATGGGCACTCCAATTCTCTCTTTAAAAAGGAAAAAAGAAATCATAAATAAAAATAGAGAGAGCATTTTATTTCTGAGAAATGCACAGATGGTCTTTCAATTGAGCGGTATATAAATTCTCTACCTTGAAGATAGGGGGTTTAAGCTAAACCAGCCTCATTGTTTCTAACTACTTGCCATCCCTGCATAACTCTTTGCATTTGAAAGCTATAAAAACAACCTTGTTTTCATACTTTTTAAGACAAAAACCTGTATGACGGAGCTGTCTGAAAAGAGTCATCTTTCAGCCTGACAGTGTAATAGGGTCTTTTCATCTCAAACAAACAGCTTCTGCTATAGAACTCCTGTGAATTCACAATAACTCTGCTGTACAAGTGTATAGTCCCTTCAATTCTGCACGTCACTTCTGAGCAATGGATCTTTCAGTGTCGGGATTCAGAAAGTAGCTTGTAGATACAATTGTCCAATAAATGTGATGCATTCATTTCTTTAAGACCTCTTTCTGAGATTTTAATTAAAATCTATCATTGTTGCAAAACAAGCTGGATGGCCTGACAGTCATTATATATATCTATATATCTATTATACAATTGTATATATATAATTATTAACAGTAAATTCATTAAATTAGTCCAGTCAAACACACAATACATAAAACTTATAGCATAGCTGAACAGCAAGACTTTTGTACAAAGTATCTGATCCAAAGTTAATTAGTCAAAGTCTACATACATAGTCAATGGGAGTTTTTCCATTGACTCCAATGGGATTTATATCAAGCTGAAAATGAAGAGGTGATATTCATGTGATAATTGCAGAGACACTTGATAAATTAAGCTATCGTGCAGCTTTGACATCCTACCTGCCTTCTTGTGTTATTAGTTATTAAATATTATTATTTATTATTTCTGTTAGCATAGTTCCTAGGAGCGCCAGTCATGGACTGCAACCTATTATGCAGGTTGTAAAATACAGAAGACAGTCCCTACCACAGAGAGTTTGTGAGCTAAGTATCCAGTAAGAGATCACTGATGGATACAGACCCATCGATGGAAGAGTACAAGGAAACAATGAGACAATATTGGTCAGCATAGTAGACTATGGTCTCAGAACACCAGGAGTGTAACAACTGTTAAAGGTTTTGTAGGCCTCACAGCAAAGGACAGGTTTAAGGAGAGATTATTTAAACATTTCAAACACTGAGCAGTTTCAGGCCCCAATTCAGCCAAGTGATGACGCAATTAAGGTATCAAACAGCTGCCATTTTTAAGAAGAAATCTCCCACAGAAATGTTTCCTGCCTTTCTAGCCAAATATGGAATTGTTCTTCCCCTCAACTAGAAAAGAATTACCCTAGCCAGAGGCCCAGGATAAACAAGATTCAGCCCTTCACCAGTGAAAACACACAAAAATGCCATAGCTGTAAATACTGTTCTTTCATGCCCATACAGAGGCAGTAGGAGGATCTTTATATCATCGGGAAAGAGGATGTTTTCAGTTTCCTAACTGAACGTAGAACTGACCACTAATCCTGTAAGGGTCTCTTAGGCACTAGGTTTGAACCTGGAAGGGAACATTATGATGATCTAGTCTGAACTCTGATCTTTAAAACGGTGATGTTCTCAGACAGGTCATTTCTGGATATTTCCAGATAGGTCAGGTCATTTTAAAAGGTGTTTTAAAGTTATTAGTTCAGTAGTGTTTTTGTTTGTTTTTCTTCTCCCAAGCCCTTGGTCTTGTGGTAGCCAAGGGATCTGGCTTTATAGGAAAGTGGTGCTTTGAAATGTTCCTAAAATATTTTGTTTTTTTTCCTGAGATCTCCTCTCCAAATACCCACCAGGCTTTGTTCTGCCCACGAGATTATAAGATCTGAAGAGACTCTGAAGTGGTATTCAGCTGGTAGCTCTGTGTGTTTCATAGAAAGAAGATGGAAACAAGAAAACAACACTAAGAGTCAACCAACAATGAAACAAAATTACCTTCTGGCTTTTTATTTACGATATGACAACTTGACCAGTGAAATAAAGAGCATTTCCTGCAGGTTTATAACATGTAGCTGACAGTTATAGTGTACAGTTTACCTATAGTTGGCTGAGAATTTTATGCCGTCTCTTATCCTCTGGAAAATGTCTAAAATAGTATTTTGCTGTAAATGACCAAATTTCCCTCTGAGGTGCTGGAAAACCAAGAGTTTTGAGAGATTGTAGTTTTAAGATCGTAACACAAAGGCATTGAGTGCCATTTACCCCTTTTTTATTACAATATTACTTGCCATGCAGATTGTGCTGTTATGTGATATTCTGATATATTTTGTCAAAAGAAGGAGCTGTCTCATATGTGCAACTATGAAAGACAGTGATATGATTTACTCTGTAACCTTTTCCATGGAAATACTGAAGGAAAAGATGGCTGTTCTACAGACTCTGTATGGATAAATATTTCAATATAGTGTGGGTGTTATAATGATACATTAAGTCCTAGATCCTGCAAAATCTTATGTACATGCTTAATTTTACATATTGTGGCAGTCTTGTCGACTGCCGTCAGAGTTTGTAAAGTTAAGCATGTGCTAAAACTCTCTGCAGGATCATGGCTAAAATAGTAGTTCTAAAAGTATAACACAAATATCACCATTGTACATAAGGCACATGCACATTTGTCACATCTACACATTGATTTACATTCAGAGGTGATGAGCATCCATAGCTCCCACAGACTTCAAGTAGGGTGAAAGTCTGGGCCCACTTAAATGAATGGAAGTTTTGCCATTGACTTCAATGGGACCAGCATGTCACCCTTAGAGTTTTTAGATATGTCTACACTGCAGTTGGGGTGTTTGAGCTGGTATACCCAGAGATGAGGGGAAGAACCAGAAGCTGTAGGAAGGAGTCCAGGGAAGGAGCAACAGAGCCTGAGTGAAAGTGGACCACAGATGCCAAGTCCAGAGTCCCTGGACTGGAACCGAGGACTGGCCTGGGTTCCCCTACCAATCACTGTGGAAGTGGCACCATCAGGGCATTGCCAGAGAAGACTGTCTTAGACCAACTGTGTGGAAGGACTTTGGCATACATGCTGAGTGGCCTGGACGAAGGGCTGAGTCACAAAGAGGCAGCAGCTCTTTGGAGCTAGAGAACAGCTGTGGACTGACAGCAAGAGACAGCATGCAACTGTAGGAAGGGGCATTGGCCTGCCAGAGCTAATCCCCAGAATGCCCAGCAGGAGGCACCATTCCTGCGGTGAGTAGAGCACCCCATCACAGTGGCCTACATCTTCTAGCTCACCACAGCAGGCAAAGGGGAGGCACCAAGGTTCAATGTATAGTCATTAGCAACTTAGGTAATCACTCCACATCTGAAGCGACTGATCTTTACCCAAAGGTGGCATAGTAGCTCAAAACCAGGAGGCTGGACAGTTGTATCTGTCACAAGATAGGCATTGAGTGTGTTTGAAGCTTGATCTCCCCACCTAGTAGGTCACCTGGAAGCCATATTGAGGTTCTTCAGGGGAATTATACAAACGGGGTGAGATGAGATGCAGGATTGATGGATTAAACATATGTTGAAACAGCGATCGATGTGGCTTATATTATACTTTAAGCAGCAGATTGTCCTGGGCAATTTTTCAGCTGAGGTCAGGAGGGGTGATGTTGGAAAGGACCAGCATCCAGGCCAGCGTGGTCAATCTCATAGTACCTATTATGGTATGCATGGTTTCATTCAGCTGAGTATCTACTAGTTCTGTGTGAAGAAAGCTGAGCCACAACAGGATACAATAGTTTGCTACAGAATAGCACAAGCAAGCCCACAGTTTCTTAGTGTCTGTGCTTCAGCTCCCTAGGTAGAACCGCCTAATTTGCTGATCAAGTTGTTTTTGTCTTTATTTTCAGTTTTGTGAACCACATGCAAGCTTCTTCAATAGAGATGTGTAGGTTACAAGTGATGTAGCAGGTGATGAGTGGTATAAAGCTGGGCCAGGTTTCTGGTATCAGAGGGATCCGTGTTAGTCTGGATCTGTAAAAGCAGCAGAGTCCTGTGGCACCTTATAGACTAACAGACATATTGGAGCATGGGCTTTCATGGGTGAATACCCACTTTGTCAGATGCATGTACTAGGTTTCTAGGGAGATTCACATGGTACCAAGAGAATTCAGATTCTCCAGGGACTGCAGACTACTGAACCATGTAGCCCCAAACACACTCCCTACTTCTAGGGAGTGACTACAGCCTGTTTCCAATTTCCTGTCTTTATATAAGCCCTGTCTCTTCCCACATAGGTGAGCTTCCCCTAATTAGGATTTTCCTTCCAGGCCTAATTCTCCCAGATTTCAGGCTACTTGGCTGATTAGGCCCACCTGGCTCAATTCAGCTCTTTCAGGGCCTGTGTGGGGAATACACCCATCACAGCCATATGTTTGCAGGCTGCATCCATTGGCAAGGGCCATCTGGTTTCCTCAGTGATTTGCACCATGTCCTTCCCTCAGCAGTTGAATGGTTAAGACATTTCGACTAACACATTTGACTTGATTGCCTATGTAGATGCAATTGCATACACACACACACGAACCAATATTCCTGCTGTTGCTATGCCATTTAAATTGGCTAGATATTTCTTCACAGAGGGAGTTAAGGAAGATTCAGAAATGCAGTTAAAAAAAAAATCAAGGACCATCTGATCAAAAATAAGATGACGAGCCAGTGCTCTCTTTCTGAAGTGATGAGCAAAACAGTTTGGCTGAAGTCCCATGTGAACTACATTATTTGGCATCACTGACACTCCAAACTAAACTCTCACCTATAACATACCTAAAGGTTCAGTTAATCTCATCATACCCTACTCCATTGGCTCCAATTCCTAGTTTACGCAATGAGGAAAATGCAAAAGTAGCCTTGCTTTCACTCTGTAGTGCCTTTAGCTAAGACGGTATCGCGTCACCTCGACAGATGCTTTGCTGAGACGATGAGGTGAATTCCCATCACATTTTTCAGCTGATGGCATTGTATTTCAGCTTCATTAAATGAAGTTTAAGTAGCATGAGAAAAGCCATTCCTGGGCTATTTCATGCTCCATATAACCTTCAGTGTGCTATTTTTCATCAATATTGAGAGAGGAGGAGGAGAAAGGAGGCTGTTGTTTGTACAGGTAGCTGATGAGGCGGTCCACAGGCTGTCTGTTTACATATAGCTGTGTTAATAACCCAGCTGAAAAGGCTAGATACACCCCAGGACTGAATAAATAAGTGAAGAGCACAGAGCAATCGCTTAAAAAGCATAACAATACTTTTTTACAGCACAGTGGGCGCTAGCGATAATAGGCAAGGTAGGTGAAAAATAATTCAATACAAATGAAAGAAAGTTTCTTTCTTTCTAACTAACTCCATGGTGACTCCAGTGTGTTATGCACTATGAGCTTGGTTACACATATTCTCCCTTGGGTGCTCAATAAGATGGAAGAACAGAAGCTGTCTTAAATACAAGGGACAGGCACAAAGCATAGGGAGTCTAGTACCATGAGCAACACTACACCCATCTTCCCTTTCTCTCATACAAAATGGCCTCCCAAAGAATAAAGGGCACACTGACCCGCATCAAAGCAGCAGGTACCAGTGCACAGTCCCCTAGAGTTCCAAGAGACGTTGGCCTGGGTATCTTATCAGGGTGCTGGGCAGGAGCCAGGGAAAGGGGTATGGGGTATGCTTCAGCCCAATGCTTTCTCTAGCTAGTACCCCCAATTTACCCTGTCACAGGAGGAGACAAGGAGAACCCTTGCAGCACTAATGCTTCTGTCTGGACCCACTGTGGCATAATGAGACACACACAGAACTCCCTGGAATCTTGGACCCACCCCACCTCTTTCCCATCTAGCAGAAGTGCATTGGGTCCACTGAGAGCCTCCACTGCCCCAGAGGAGGAGTCTGGATTCAGGCTGTAGAGCCAGGATGTGTCTGTGCGTTGCTCTGAGATTCTGAGAAAAAAATAAACCAGTTTGTGGCAAGTTCCTGGCCTTCTTTTCTCCACAGCTGCTACTGCTGCAAGTATTGCTTTAACTGCTTCTGCTAATATCTGAACTTCTGGCCTTCCCGGAATTCATAAGCAATTTAGCACTATCCTGTTCTGAGGCAGAACGAGCTAGCTAATTGCAAACTCATTTCCAGCGAGTGCCTCACATGACTGGTTCAAAATGAGAGGGGCTCAAATGAGGACAGCAAGCCAGAGAGTGCCAAAAGGAGTTCCTTTCCACATGAATTCTGAAAACACCACTGCTACCTAGAGAACTTAAATTGCTGCATACAGGATTTAATGTCTGAGAGAGAATGGATGGCCTTTGCCACCGGACTGGGAGTTCTGTAGTCTGTGTTCTGCCTCAGTTTCTCTTATCCATTTAGACTGCATGGTCTCTGGAGCACGTGTGCTCACTTACTATGTTCTTGTACCACATCTCATCCAACAGGGCTCTAATCTCTGCTGGGGCCAGGATTGTGTGTCTGTGCAGTGCCCACCACAATGCATCTCTGATCTCTCACATGCTACTGTAAGGCAAACTAAAATAACAGTTGCCCAACCATAAATCCATTTCTCCCTCACTTGGTTCTGTATAGATGAAGAAAACAAAATGTGTTCTCTGTGTTTTCTTTCCCCTGCAATTTAATTCATATAAATGGATCTTACAGTTGATGTCTGCTAAAGTCTACTTAGTCAGGATGCGTTCAAGAAAACATCTGAAGGAGACAAAGGAAGGTGCAGGGGTTAGAGTCCTGGCCTAGGACTCAGGAGACATGCTTTCATTTGACAGCACAGCATAGCCATTTAAGAGAAAATGTTTGGGCCTAGTGTTCTACCAACATGAACAGGCATCAGGAACTGCTCAAGCCAAGCACCAGTTCTAATGCTAACTACTGTGTTTTCCCAATTACACAAAGGATATCATTCGTAGCTTTTAAGGCTATGTAGTGTCTCCTTCAACATGACACAGGACAAAGAACTTCACCCAATCATACCTGCATCAAGCCCATAACTTCTTAAAACAATATCCAGTCTTGATTTAAAGTGATGACGTTTCTCTGAGATTTCGTTACTTAAGCCTGAACTCGGAGATAGTTCAGATCTGGGCCTGGATTCAGATCCAAACATTTCAGTTTGTCCCTAACTATAAGGGACAGAACAAAAACCCTAAATCCAAATTCACTGGAACTTTTTAATAGTTTAGATCCATGTTAGAATAATATTCATGTCAATGTTATTTTCATGGCTGTGTAGCCACACAGTCCTCCAAAGCCTTAGGATAGGAGTTACGGGCATTCTTTGAACTCCCCTGCCCCCTCGCAAAAAAAATCCTTTTATGGTTATATTCCAGCAATATAAAGCTTCATTTTAGATTTATATTATAATAAACCTGATTAGTATTACTTTAAAATCTCTTTCCCCCCCCACCCCAGATTCTTGGAAGTTATGGTGATTTGTTGCAAAATTAATATGGTTCTCCAAAACAGAGACTCAATAGTGATCCAATATTGACAAGTTGCCATAACTCTGGTTGAGCTTTCCCTTCTGGACACTCACCCAGCTGCTCTGCTTCTGAGTTCTCCTGGAGCCTTGGCAGGCTTCAGTCACAGTCTGTGGGTCTGGCCTCTGGGAGCTACGCACAGGCTTTCTGTCTAGTACTCCTCCTCAGAAGTGGGATCCCACAGACCAGCTTCAAGCATTCCCTCTGCACATCTCCACCTTGATGGGTACTCTGGTTAATACTTTAACTCTTGAGGGCTATGTGATAATTGAAGAAAGAAGAGAGATGCTTTGCAAAATGAATTCTAAGTTAATAACTTATTTATAGACAACACAAGAGATACACAGATCTGTGGGGAAAAAAAAACAACAAAAGCCGTGTGCAAATCAATTTCCTCACCACTCCAACAGTCCTGTGGTATTTGGTCAGTGTCTGTCCAAGGACTCCAAGATTTGCTGCATCCCCATCTCTTCCCTCCAACCCAGTCTGATGTTCTTGCTCTGGTTGGTGAGAGATAACTGCTCAGAGCAGATCTTATCCTTTCATAACTTCCAGTCTCCTCTGTCAGGTGACTTCCCAGGTTAGCTTTAAACCTCCATTAGGTGATCTGTTGGTTGGTTACCAGCCCACCTAGGAGAGCAGGATTTCCTATATGGTAGCCAGTTCTTTATCCCAAGGTGCTTCTATTTGAATGAAAGCTCATCAAAGTTTAATGACCCACCATTATTAGCCCTATGCTACAAAAAAGAATTTCTCCTTACACCACATATGTCTTTCAGCTCAATATAGAAGCCACAGAGTCCAGATCAAGGCACAGAACAGTCTTACAATCACAATTGCCTTCAAAAAAACACAATGGAGGTTGCAGGTTGCTATAGATTCATGCAGGCATATAATAACCCATCAGACAAGAATCTGAATTTGACTGTAACTGTTCTGTTCTTTTCAGATTCTTATACCATGCTTATCACTGAGGCAGCCAATCACTTTCCAATAGTGCATAAAGAGAGGTGATTATTCTCTGCCATGTGTGGTTCTTAACTTGTTTCTCTCTTTCACTCTCCTGGGAGAAAACTGCATGTGTGGATTTTATACTGCTTTTATACTACTTGTTATCAGACCTAGTAGCATTTGGCATATGTGAGAAAAAACAAAATAAGCAAACCCAGCTCAAAAGCAGTAGAAAATTATCCTCATAAACATTTTACAGTCATCTTAATAGCACACATGCACAGAATAAAACATTGAACAAAATTGATTTAGCACTTCAGACTTTTAGTTCATGTTCTTGTTTTGTATGCGTGGTTTGTGAATGCAAAACCAGGTTATTCTGTTACTCATATTTTGTGTTAGATATCCATTACTGGTGAAAGCAATCCTTACTGTTTACAAGGGCATTGTGAGGTTCAGCTAATATTTGTAATCATTAAGTGCCTTGAGCTGCACTGATGAAAGGCACTATAGAAGTGCAAATCATTACTATTATTAACGTCTGCTGAAAGCTGATGAAAGAAGCAGGTTGAATGACAGCTCACTTACCACACCACTCCGCTCTTAGCCAATATCTGTGAAACAATAGCAGGCTTGGTAAGAGCTGAGAAAGCAGACATAGTATCACAGGGATTATTAGTAGCGCAAGCAGAGATGCTACCAGAAACTTTTTGAAAAAACACCAAGAGGGGCTTTGTGAATAGTTTGGTTGAGCCGGATGTAGAAGGGAAAGAGCCTAGGGAAGAAATAGCAATGTGTCAGAGTAGGGGCATTAGCAGCTGGAAGAGTGACAGTGCTGTACATGGAGAAGAGAGGGAGATGGAGAAAGAGGTAATAAGGGCTCTTGAAGTAGAAACTGGACCTAGGAAATGGAGAGACGATATTTATTTGTTAGTTAGTTTAGTTCAGCTTAAAGGAGAGACCTATATAAAAAGAACAGTTACACTTCAGTTCCAGGAACCCTGACCACAGTCACATTTGCAATTCCAAAATGCCACCAAAGTAGCACACTACAGTAGAAAAATGAACCCATCAGGCAGTAGGTAAACACCACAGCAGCATACACACATCCCACTGTGCCATAAAGCCCCTGCCTTCCACTAGACTTTATAGCATGACCTGGACTTTTAATAAACTCAGGCTATTTTATACCAGTAGAAAAGTAATTTTTAGAGCCAAGGGGCCCTTCTGGAAAATGTTCCCCCACTTGATCTTTGCTCAAGCCCAAGGGCATCTACTAATCTTGCGTCAGGAGATAGATTTGTGAATAAGGCTCTGGCCTGGGGCTTAGCAGGTAATATTCAGTTTGTGGCTCTCCAACAGGCTTTGCCCTCTGAGAAGTCTTTTCGTCTTTCCGTTCCCCGGTTCCTTGTCTTTAAAACCAGAGTGATAATACTTCCTTCTTCCTGCCCCTTTTTCCATCTTGTCTATTTAGCTTGTAAGCTCTTTGAGGCCTGCCTGTATCTCAGGGCTTGCCTACACTTACAGCCAGAACCGTCCCTTGGATATGGCAAATCGGGGCCACCGCTCCAGGCCACGTGCTTTGGGGGGCCCTGTGGGCCAGTGCGATTGGCTGGCACTGCTTGGCTGGCATCACCCAGAAGTGATGGGTCAGTCCTGAAAGTAACAGATTCATCCCTTCTGCACTGGGCCCTGCACCCCACTAGCGACGGCCCTGCTTACAGCACTGCATTGGTATAACTATTGCACTGTAGTGCTCAGTTCTTAGTGAAGATGCTCCTTATGCTGACAGAAGAGCTTGTCTAGTCAGCATAGATATGCCACTTCTCTGAGAGGCAGTAGCTATGTCGATGGGAGAAGCCCTTCTGTTGACGATAGCACTGTCTGCACCAGGGATTAGGTCACAATAACTACGTTACTCAGGGGTGTGGATATTCCTAAGTGACGTAGTTATAGGGACACAAGTTAGAAGTGTAGATCGGGGCTCGCTCTCTCTATGTTCAGTGCAGAGCATATTGGGGCCAGTAGGATCTGCTGTAATATAATAAAAATGATAGCTATGGTGGTGTGGCATGGGGAGAGCAGTGATGGATGGGACAGTAAGCAAAAGGAATAATAATAATACAAAATAATCAGGCCTTAGAAATTCAGAAATTGATTTTCTATGTTTATATATGTTCTTATTTCATGCAGAAAGAAACAGCCAATATCCTTAGAGAGTCACATTCCAACTGCATTGGAAGTAACTTTTTATTGAAAAAGAAATGATTAAAATGAAGTATGTATTTTCCAAAACGGTTAGGGAAATACCATGCAGGAAACATCCCAGTAGTTTCAATGAGACAGACTGAATGCTCTAGCAGGTTGTATCCATCTATAATCTCAGAGTGATTCGCAGAAATGACCAGCGGTAAAAAAAGTGCCCACCTTTGTCTGAAATCCAGGACCCCTCCACTTTATCCAAAAGCTGGGGGAAAAAGAATGGGAAAGAAATGAAGTCTGAAGAAGCTTGGAACAAAACTGACCCATCCATTCGTGAGGGAGTTTGGAAACCTCGAATGACATCACACAGCACAGAATGATGCATTTGAACAGATCATGAGCTCTGGTTCTCAGAAGTGACACCTTCTGGAGGATTTACTTCCAGAAATTGTATAGAAAAAAAACCTGATCAGCAGCCACCGTTTCCGTGTATGTTCTTAGTTGGAAAGAGTTTGGAAGACTAACTTGAAATGCCTAGGAGTTCAAAGCACTCTCAATCCAGCCTATCAAATCTATTTCATTATTTGTTCTTTCTGCCCACAAAGCAACGTATAGTACAACAGAGACCACTATAGCTGTGAGTTTCCTGTTCCGATGAAATGCCCCATTGTGGCTACTGTATTTGGGGACAGTTCTTTGAGATGAAAGATTTACACTGAATTGCTTCAATTTACTCTATGCTAACACACATTTTCAGCAGTAAGTATTCATATACTCAATACATAATTCATTCAGCATCGTCCAGCTACTGCCACACTCGAGCTGTCTGCTCCAATATGCTCCTTTTATGATATGAATCTGTAAGTTTCAGCTTTCATTATGGCTGTTTCTCCCATGTCGATCCGTGTCATACAAGAAACTCTTGCCCTCCGATTTTGTACTGTCTTAACCAGGATCATTCATCTTTTCTCTAGCTACCACTTTTTTCCTCCTGCACTATTTCTTTTCTTTTGTTGTTTATATCCTTAATATTGCAGCCTTTTATAACTTGGCATCTAATTGCCTTTTGATTAACAACATCAATGTTTTTTTTTCTGACATAATTCCTTCAGTGGCATTTCCTCACTCTCTCCCTTCCCAGTCTTCTTGTTTTCAGTATTGTCTTTCAGGAAACTTCACAAATCTAGTTCTGCTTTCATGCTCTAAGTTTTAGCAAATCCGTGCTTTTATGCAACACAGTTTGAAGAGAGATTCAAAATCCCACCTCACCATCAAGTTATAAAGTAGAGGCGGAAACAGCACTCAATTAACAGTGAAGCAGAAAATCGCTTACTAGCACTGTGCAGTTTTATCCTTCGAGCAGAGAATGTGTGTAAAAAAAGGCAATTTCTAGTATCTATAAAACATTTGTTACAGGCATTTATACAATTTAACTAACAAACAACTGAGACTACAATATGGACTCGTGAGCACTGAAATAGTGAAACATCGCTACTCAATTTCAGTTGTCAGCGCTAGCAGCAGAATACTTCTGGATTCCCAAAGCAACATTGAACTTGGGTAACCCCTTCTTGCTTACTCAGAGAATTATGGACACTAACAATGGAAGAGATCTATTAGATTGTCACATTCCTTGCAATTTCTTCCTGTTCCTAGTCTATTTTTAAAGATACAGGATTTCCTTCCCCTGAATGATCATTCCATGTTCTAATTGATCTACCTGTAAGGAAGCATTTCCTGGCATGCACCCAATGTTTTCCTTATTATTTATATTTTGTAGCACATGTGGGCCCCAGCCATGCACTAGGACTCCATTGTGCTAGGTGCTGTACAAACACAGAATAAAAGGATGTTTCCCTGTCCCTTCTTCATGTCATTCCTTTATACCAAGTTATGCCCTCTTAGGCTTCCCTTAATAATTCCTGGCACATATTGGTGTTCGCACCCTTCAATACCTCATACATTGTTATTAGAATTTTAAAAAATAGAAAAAATTGATATTTTTATATTTTACTGGGTTATTTAAAAATCACTAAAAAAAATCAAAATGATGTTTTTAATTGAAATGTTTTCACCAGCTCCATAGCAAATAAAAAATATAAATAAAAACAACAAAAACTAAAAAGCAAAGCTAATTTTTTCATTAAAACTTCTTGTTCTTTTTAATTCCTTTTTTTTTTCTCAAAAGTGGATAAAAAAAATTGTCAGAAAATCAGACTTTGAAATATTTGAGCCAGCTGTAGTTATATCACCTCTCCTCTTCCCCCCACGCAAACACAGGCTCCTTTAATCATTGTCCACCTAAGTTATAAATACAGAAGTAGAAGAGAGAGAACAGGTTTCCCTGTACGTGGATGACCAGCTTCTCAGCTGGTGAATCAGCACAACTCTACTAAAGTTAACAGAGTTATGCTGGTTTTCACCAGCTGAGTATATGGCACATAGTAGCAATGGCCTTTTAAAGCTGATCACTGTATTTAGTTCTCTGTTCCTGACTCAACCCCTCCAGCCTCTGAAGAGGTAGAACAGCTCTGAAAATGGACTCCAGAGATGACCTTGTGCTGTTCCACATGTAGTGTATTGCACTGATTTCTAAACCAAATGTGCTCATTTTATAAATAAATAATGTCCCTCTCCTAATTACCAGCCACCCCTAGGAGCTGAAAGTGAAGCCATGTTCTTTCTCAAGCATAGATTCATAACTTCAAAGGCCAGAAGGTACCATTGTGATGGTCTTGTCTGGCCTCCCTTATATTAAAACCAATAGAATTTAACCAAAATAATTTCTTTTAAATTAATACTTTAAAAAAATCAAATCTTGAATTAAAATGGTAAGAAATGCATGTTTCATCAGACTCTGCATGTCAAATTCTATCCTCATTTGCACTGGGGCAACCAGTTATGGCCTGCGTTGAAACAGCCTTATGAGGACTTGTGGCACCTTGGAACCTTCTGAGTTTCTATTCTTTGATTTTAAAGTGCTGCAGGCCTTACATAGTAGACTCTTAATAAGCTAAATATTGAGCAATCATGTGCCAAATCTGGATAGATCAAGCGTCCTGAGGGCTTTTTCTTCACAAGGAAATCCTCAAGTGACATACAGCTGCCACAGTGGTGATCATGCCACGATACGTCCCAGACCCTGGAGGTATAGGGTGTGGTTAGGAAAGATGTCAAGCATGAGGCATCCCTGTGGCCTGGTGATGCTGGGCTGCTGGAAACTCCCTCCAGGGCCATTGGCAGTTGGAACAAAGTAAAGCAGCCCTGTGGCAATGCTGTGTGGAATTGCACCTACACAAAACAAGTATGTATAACCCCCACCGTAACTCCAGATGCTGTGGTTCAGTCCAGAATACACTTCCCTTCAATCCTGAGAAAAAATAAGTATTCTCTAACAGAAATGACACTCCATCCACTTTTCCTCTTCAAATGACAATAAATGTTGCTAAGTATAAGTTTGCAGTGTTGCTGTAGCCGTGTGGGTCCCAGGATACGAGACAGACGAGGTAGATGAGGCAATATTTTTTGCTGGACCAACTTCTGTTGGTGAGAGAGACAGGTTTTCAAGCTACACAGAACCCTTTTTTATGTCTGGGAAAGGTAATTAGAGTGTCTCAGCTAAGTATATCTGTGTAATTGTATAGTAAGCTATCACTTTAAAGTTCAAGGTTTTTCCTGGTCCTCTTGCTTGCAGGCTAGGGAGCTCTGTAGAGAGGCATATGATCTGAATCTAGCAGAGCCAGACTGCAGCCAACCTGGTTTAAGAGTGAGGCTGGGAGACTTGTGCCCTTCTGTTTTAGGGAGCAGCCTGCTTTTTTCCTCTCTGTTTCTAACTTCTTATTTGCTATCGTTCTGGATTCTAAGAAATAAAGTTACACTGCAACCTTCCAGCAAGAGCCTTTATGTTTCTAACTTGTCTGTAGGTATGCTGTGAACATAATAGTTTATAACTGCTTCTATGCCAGTTTCAGTCAATTAGATTCAGATAATCAGATGGAAGCTGCTTTTCCACCAGGCATCGTTAAGCACTGCTAAATCTTGGGAACAATGAAAATGATCTTGAAGAAACAGCACAATACTCTCTCCCTCAGTACATCTCCCTGTTAGCAGGAGCCCAGAAAGGGTGCTTCCTCCCCTCCTGCTATCTTCAATTACCCTAAGCTGCAGAAAGCCACACATGTTCAGTGTAACTCTGTGTACAGCAGTTAAATTGTTTATAATCTTGACACAGTTTTACCAGATGAGTTACATGCAGAGACGTTTATTGGTCTGGCTTAGGTGACACAATCAAATGCAGATACCATTTGTGATGGAAGAGAAAACCAAACAAACAAAACTCCAGTAGCTAATGTAACAAAATGAAACAGATGCATTTTATACAAAGTGCAGCAAAAAGGGATTCAGTCAGAGCTACAGAAAAAAGTTACCTAAAAATATCATAGAATCTCTGTGTTTTCCAGCAATAATAATGAATCTGTTCAAGGGCAGCTAATTGTCTTTGGCCAGGATGTAACTCAATAATTGCAGAGGCCTAATGGGGTTCCTCGTGTTAGCAAATTAAGAGCTCAGTAATTAGTAGGGCTTGGGGAAAACACCCTGGGTGATCACTGAAAATATTTTCTGCAACAGTCTGGTCTCCCTAAATGAAGACGGAACGGAGAGAATATGTTTAAGTTTTATCTTCTCATTAAATTACATTGTCTCAGAAAGCCTGAAGTCTTGGTCAGTCCCAAAACATATGGTGCGGAGAACCTCGTACAGAATTTCATCTCCAGCATGTGCCTGCATCCCAGATAATGACAGCTGCCATGCTGGCCAGGTTCCAATAAATCAACTCTATTGTCTTTTCCTAGAGTGAATCAAATGTAAGGTTCACAGGCAACTTCTTAAAGTTCTAAAGTTGTCCTAACTTTCCTACTCAGGGCTTGTCTACATCACAAAGTTGCAGCGCTGGTGAGGGGGTTACAGCGCTGCAACTTAGGAGGTGTACACATCTGCAGGGCATCACCAGAGCTGCAACTCCCTGTTTGCAGGCTGGCCATACTCCCGTTTTGTCTCGGGTGTAGAGGATCCAGCGCTGGTGATCCAGCGCTGGTAATCAAGTGTAGACACTTACCAGCGCTTTTCTTGACCTCCGTGGAATAAGCAGGTATCCCAGCATACCTGAGGAAGCCTCTGGTAATCAAGCTGGTCTCCTTCCCCGGTTTGCTCTCGCGTTCCCCGAACCCCCGAGCAAGCAGGTCTCCTTCCCTGCGGTTTGCAGGGTGGTTCAGGGAACGCGAGAGCAAACCGCGGCGAAGCTGGTCTCCTTCCCCGATTTGCTCTCGCGTTCCCCGAACCCCCCTTGAAGCCGCCCAACAGCGCTGCAGTGTGGCCACATCTAACACCACTTGCAGCGCTGGTTGCTGTAAGTGTGGCCACTCTGCAGCGCTGGCCCTATACAGCTGTACTAATACAGCTGTAACAACCAGCACTGCAAAATTGTAGATGTAGACATACCCTCAGATCTGAACCTTAGAGTTCAGAACATGAGAAGCTAGCATGAGACCTCCAAACTTAATTACCAGCTTGGATCTGATATCGCTGCCACCAGCCAGAAGATTCCAGTGTCTGGCTCACTCTGGTCTCCCCAAAACCTTCCCTGGGGGACCCCAAGACTCAGATGCCCTGAGTCTCACCACAAAGGGAAATAACACACTTCCCTTCCCCCTCTTTACCTCCTCCCAGATTTCCCCGTCCTGGGTACTCTAGGAGATTCCCTGCTTCAAGTCCTTGAAACACAAGTACCGAGAAATCAAATATTTCTCTCCCCTCACCCAGAGGTTATGTAAATTCAGGCTTAGTAAATCTAACACAAAGAGACTCTCTCTTCCCCCCTGTCTTCTTCCTCCCACTAATTCCCTGGTGAGCTGCAGACTCAATCCCCTTGAGCCCCCACTAAAAAAAACTCCAACAGGTCTTAAAAAGAAAGCTTTATATAAAAAGAAAGGAAAAGACATAAAATGGTCTCTGTATCAAGGTGACAATATACAGGGTCAATTGCTTAAAGGAAAAAATGAACAAACAGGCTTATCCAAAAAGAATACAATTTAAAACATTCCAGCAACTACGCACATGTAAATACAAAAAAACCAATATAAACCTATTGTCTTACTATCCTTGTACTTACAACTTGGAAACAGAAGATTAGAAAGCCTGGAGATAGAGAGATCACTCTCAGAGCCGAGAAAGAGAACAGACCAAGAACAAAGGACTCACACCCAAAACTTCCCTCCACCCAGATTTGAAAAAGTCTTGTTTTCTGATTGGTCCTCTGGTCAGGGGTTTCAGGTCACTGTTTGTTAACCCTTTTATAGGTGAAAGAGACATTAACCCTTAGCCATCTGTTTATGACAAAAGTAGATTGTGATCTCCAATGAAGTGCCTAGATTCTGTCCTACAATTGTCTCAGACATTTCTCTGAGCAGCTTTCAAAAACATGATGCCAGTACAGATGGAAATGGCTGAACTTGTTAAACTTTCCTGAGAATGCAGGTCCTGTAGGGATGAAAGGCATCATACATTCATGATGGACTAATCTGACCCATCATAACCACCCTTGAGCATCCCACTGAAGTTAAGATTTATGCATGTGCTTTGCTGTATAAGGATGGAGTGATAAACTTGTGCCTTAGGCCAGGTCTACAGACAAACTTCTGGCAGCTTAGCTGTGTCAGTCAGGGATGCAAAGAGGTGTGAACTCTGACCAGCATAACTGTGCCAACAGAAACCTCTAGTGTGGACACAGCTATACTGACAAAGCTACACTGTGATGGCTATAGCTTGTTTCATTCATGGAGAGTGGTTTTATTATACTGATCCAAACTGCATCCACACTAGAGTGCTTTGCCAATGGAGTATACTGGTATTCCTATACTGATAAAGCATTTGTTCTGTATATATAGCCTTAATGTGTGGTCCTGAGATATAAAAAAAAAACACGTGTCCAGCAGGAAATCAACTCTTTCCGACCCTTTCCAGGAACTCATTGTTATTCAATAGAATTAACACAACAGGATGGGAAATTCCCTGTGGGTCATATGGAATTTTAGAGCTACCAAACACAAGTAAATAATGTTGATGAATATCAGGATCAAATTCAACGAGAATTTGAAATGCTAGCTAGTCAGACTAGAATTTCAAGTTCTTTATGGTTAGTTTTGAAGTAGATTGATCAACTTCAAACTAGTATTTTCCCAAGTAACCTCGAGTCACATTTCAGTCTTGCCATACAAAAGCTACCATGGAATGAACACTACAAGTATTTTACTTAATGTAAACCAAACTATATTGCTCCTGTATGAGTTGTCCTTTTTAGAGGGAAACATCATATTCCTTTTATAATCTACAGCTTTACTTATATATTTTCATTCTTGGTTCCTTTCCTCTAATCTTGGACAGAGTGATAGTCAAGGCTGCCTACCGCAATGACTTGGACTGGAGTGCTACTGTGTAACATCCCTTTATCACTTTTTCTTTTCTGTGCATTATACTCTTTCTCTTCTGAGAGCAAGGATGCTCTCTTGGGTAAGGTAGAGGAGTGGGACTTGGGGGATCTTGGTTCCTTTTTTGGCATGGCTACAGACCTTCTGCATCATCTTGTGTGAGTCACTGGATCCCGTGTTTTCAAAAGAGCTCTGTACCCACGATCAGTCGCAGTTCCCCACCCGTAAAATGGAGATAATACACTCTTATCTCTCTGGATTGAGGTACAGATTGCCTCTTACATTAAGCATGGCTACACTTGCAGACGTAGAGCATCGTGAGATAAACCAGCCCTCGGAGACCGCAGTAGAGAAAGCGCTGCAGTGTGTTCACACTGTCAGCTGCAAGCTCACTGGTGTGGCCCCATGCAGTGTGGCACTTGCAGAGGCATTCGGAGCGATGCATTATGGGCAACTATCCCACAGATCACATCTTCCCATTCTGGCGCTGTGGCTTGTGGGAAGTGGGTGAGGGAGTGCGGGGGCATTTTGGGTCCTGTCCGAACGCCCCGTGATGCATCGCTTCGCATCCCAGCAATCCCTGCGCTTCTGTCTACATTTGGTGCCGTCTTTCAATGTTTGTTGTACTGCGTGCTCTGTCTTCCCTTTCGGTCTGCAGGAATGGAGCCCGAAGTGCTGAAGAGTGTGCTGATGGGTCTCGCCAGCACGTCACATTTGGCGGTCGAGTTACTCCTTACTCTATAAACTGACAGTGAGGAGTCCGATGATGATGACGACTTGCATAACGCATGTGACATGGGATTGCTTGAGGCATTCACAGACATACTCACCAGCGTGGAACACTGCTTTGGGGCTCAGGAAACAAGCACTGAGTGGTGGGATCACATTATCATGCAAGTCTGAGATGACGAGCAGTGGCTGCAGAACTTTCAGGTGAGAAAAGCCACTTTCATGGGACTGTGTGATGAGCTTGTCCCCACCCTGTGGCACAAGGACATGAGATTGAGAGCTGCCCTGTCAGTGGAGAGGCAGGTGGCTATTGCAGTCTGGAAGCTGACAACTCCAGACAGCTACCGATCGGTCGCTAACTAGTTTGGAGTCAATTGTTGGAATCGTGTTGATGCAAGTTTGCAGGGTCATTAATTGCATCCCATTCAGAAGAACCGTGACTCTGGGTAACATGCATGACATTGTGGCTGGCTTTGCACAAATGGTTTCCCCTAACTGTGGAGGGGCGATAGATGGGATGCATATTCCAATTCTGGCACCAGCCCACCTAGCCTCTGAGTACGTTAATTAGAATGGGTATATCTCTAAGGTTCTCCAGGTGCCTGTGGATCATCATGAGCATTTCATTGACATTAACGCTGGCTGGTCTGCAAAGGTGCATGATGCACACATCTTTCAGAACACTGGCCTGTTCAGGAAGCTGCAAGCCGGGACTTTCTTCCCAGACCAGAAGAACTCCACAGGGGAAGCCGAAATGCCCATTGTGATCCTTGGAGAACCTGCTTATCCTTTAATGCCGTGGCTCATGAAACCCTACACAGGGAGCCTTGCAAGAAGCAGTTCAACAACAGGCTGAGCCAGTGCAGAATGACTGTGGAGTGTGCTTTTGGCCATTTAAAGAGCTGCTGGCACTGTCTGTATGGGAAGCTGGACCTGGCTGATGACAACATCCCCACTGTTATAACCATGTGCTGTATCCTCCATAACATTGGTGAAGGGAATGGTGAAAGATTCACTCAGGCATGGAACTCAGAGGTTCAATACCTGTAGGCTGAATTTGCACAGCCAGAGAGCAGGGTTATTAGAGGGGCCCAGCACGGTGCTGCAAGGATTAGGGATGCCTTGAGGGAGCAATTTGAGGCTGAAAGCCACCAGTAACATTTGGTGCCCTGCACAGGAGTGAGGAGCAGTGGTTCCAATTTTAGTCGGAATCTGTGTTTGCTATACTGACTTGCAGTGCCTGTTGCTTTCCTGGGCTAAAGTATCTTTTACTTAATGCAATAATAAAGAATGTTTTCAAAGCCAAAAAATCCATGTATTGAAGAGAAAATTCATTTATTGAAAAGAAATACACCTGCTTGGGAAACAGGAAGGGCAAAGTGGTGGGATGGGGAATGGTTCAATTACAGATTTGCGTATGTCCTGTTTTCATACTCAGCCTTCCTGTCTGGAGTGCTGTGCAATGAGTGCTGCACTTCAGGCCGGCTAAAATGAGTGGTGATGGGGGTTGAGTGCAGTGGGTAAGGGTCATAGTTTGCAGGGCTGGATGGTGAAGTTACAGGTGTTGGAGGCAGCTGGTGGTGATAAGAACCCAGATGTTGAGGAAAGTGGGTTGGAGGTGACATGGAGGCACAAGGGAAAGAGTTTTGGGACAAGGGCTACAGGGGTTTGGACGCAGCAGTGCTCCACCTGCACTTCTATGAGCACCTATATCAAGTCTGCTCAGGGCTTCATAATGCTTAGCAGCCAAACAGGAAGGGGATTTTCAAAATTCCCAGATAATTTAAAGGGCAGGTCTGAAGGTTAGTGACCTGAGGGCAGGGCAGTAGAGTTCAAAGTGATGATCAGAGTAGCTAATACAGGCACTGTGGGACACTTCTGGAGGCTAATCAGAGCCCATCAACGGACCAGGGCATCCACACTGGGACACAGCAAGCGTTATACTTCTCGTTGAGGTGGATTACAAGGAGTGCTCTAGCCATAGAGTCCGGGTACTCTACGTGACTTGCCAGTGTGGATGTGTCATGAGTTAGGGTGCCCAGGGTTGCTTTAATGCACTGTAACTCACAAGTGTAGCCATGCCCTATGTGTTTACACAGTGTGCATCACAATAGGGCCCTGATCTCATCTGGGATTTCAAGGCACTGCAGTGCTATAAATAATCAGTTACTCTTTTGGGAGGACAGTAGATTAGTATCTTGAACCTATCACTGATTTTTTCTGGTTGACTTGATGAATTTATTAAAAGTTAGAAGCTCAAAAATACCTTATGTCAAGTTCAGAAGTGGTATTAGCAGCACTCTATTAACATGGATGACCTATGATAAACAGACAAATGGGACAAATGAACCACTTTATCTGATTGGAAATGTAATCAAGTCTGTAAGGATCTTCAAAGGAACTCAAAAGATCTGTTCAGTGCTGTGTGAAATTTGTCTAATGAAATACCTTTACTATAGTCTGTTCTCTATTACTCATGCAGTGTGTTACCCACAAGTCAGTTTTCAACAAAGCACATGAATTCTGGAAACAATGTGGCATTCTAGCTCTCTGCATCAACTAAATCAGAGTATCAGAGGGTAGCCGTGTTAGTCTGGATCTGTAAAAGCAGCAAAGAATCCTGTGGCACCTTATAGACTAACAGACGTTTTGGAGCATGAGCTTTCGTGGGTGAATACCCACTTCCTCAGATGCATGCCACAGGATTCTTTGCAACTAAATCAGAGCAGATCTTAATTTAGCATGATTTTAAAAAGAGGTGCAAATAGGCAAAGTTACCATTGAAGTCAATGGAAAAACTCCTCTAGTGAATTACAAGGACCTGGAGTGGACCCATATTATTGTTTTGTGGAGTGAAAACAGCATTTGGCAATTCATCTTTTTGGGATGTGTTTGCTTCACAGTGTCCTTCTCTACCAGCTTCATTATCATCATAAAGAACCTCATACAGAGTGCAGGAAAGTCCAAGTAGTTAGCACTTTATATTGTATATGAGATGGATTTTGCAAAGCCATCTATGGGACCCAGTGCCTGCTTACTCCTGGAGCCATAGTATGGATAGGCTGCCGGTGAGTGATGTCCTGATCCCGGTGAAGTCAATAGAGAAGTCCCAGTGACTTTAGAGGGGCCACAGTTTCACCCCAAGTGGACAAGGAAGTTCTTACCTTCCCATAATCCTTTGTGTGGGTGCATACAGTCCAAGTTACAATATAGCCCTGTCATTCTAAATTCAGAGATTGTATGCAGACAAATCCATTCTATAAATCTTTCAGAGTCACTTCTAAAATATCCCTTCATGTGCTTTTGGAAGCTTGGCTGTTTTTGACTGAAATCCTTAGCAACAGCTCTCATCTGTTACATCGGTTGATACCAACACCTGTTGCTTTGGTGCCCTTTCCCAGTGCTAATTCAAAATAGATCACTACCAGCAACAAGAAAAACAATTGCATACACTTGCTAGCTTTTATGTTAACAATATAATCAGCAAGGACAAATGACATGTCTCAAGCACACCATTGTCTTTCCTACTTTAGCCCCCTCAAAAATCTGATCCAACGACTTTGATGGAAAACACATCAGCATGATTTATGCAATTAACACTCTTCACCAACCTGTGAACTAGCCAGTTAACAATACAGTCCCAGTCAATGATATGTCTGCTACGCAGCCCTGCTACTGATACTCACATATGCGAAATCATGATATTTGGATTGGTGTTCTAACCATGCTGGATAATAAGAATAAAAATCAGGAAGTATGGGGAACTTTTCCTGACCTCAGTCTACCAAAGATGGGGAAATTAAACAGTGGAAAATGACTATAAAGATTATTGCCTTTGCCACGGTTTCTCCATTTCAGTTTTCAGACATGAGTGCCTGTTCTTAAAAATTTCTAAGGGCTGCCATAGTACTTAACTGTTTTCTTGTTTGGAAATTGTTTGAGAGACAGATTTTTAAAAGTATGCAATGGATTTAGAAGCACAAATGTCATTGGAAGACTTGTACTACTAAACTCCTGTGACAAATATATGGGTGTTCCATAAGGATTTTTTCTATATCCCAAACTAATGGTGAGTTAAACTATTGGAAGGGAGCAGGCAGTTTCAACCTACTCCTCCATAGGTAGAAACAGACATAAAACCCATTGGGGCAAGTGTCAAACAGATAGCTAAGGGTTAATGTTCTTTTACCTGTAAAGGGGTAACAACAGTAGCCTGAAACACCTGACCAGAGGACCAATCAGGAAACAAGACTTTTTCAAATCTGGGTGGAGGGAAGTTTTGGGTGTGAGTTCTTTGTTCTTTGTCTTGTGTCTGTGCCCTCTCGGCTCTGAGAGTGATCTCTCTCTATCTCCAAGCTTTCTAATCTTCTATTTCCAAGTTGTAAGTACAAGGATAGTAAGACAATAGGTTTATATTGGTTTTTTTTTTGTATTTACATATGTGTAGATGCTGGAATGTTTTTAAATTGTATTCTTTTTGGATAAGGCTGTTTATTCTTTTTTCTTTTAAGCAATTGACCCTGTATATTGTCAACTTGATACAGAGCCTATTTTTAATGTCCTTTTTTCTTTCTTTTTATATAAAGCTTTCTTTTTAAGACCTGTTGGAGTTTTTCTTTAGTGGGGATTCCAGGGAATTGAGTCTGCAGCTCACCAGGGAATTGGTGGGAGGAAGAAGTCAAGGGGAAAATCTCTTTGTGTTAGATTTACTAAGCCTGACTTTGCATACCCTCTGGGTGAGGGGGAGAGATTAGATCTCTCGGTACTTGTGTTTCCAGGACTGGAAGCAGGGAATCTCCTAGGGTTGTCCAGGGAGGGGAGCCTGGGAGGAAGTAACAAGGAAATAAGGGAAGGGGGTTATTTCCCTTTGTTGTAAGACTCAAGGCATCTGAGTCTGGGGGTCCCCCAGGGAAGGTTTTGGGGAGACTACAGTGAGCTAGGCACTGTATAATTCTTAGCTGGTGGCAGCGGTACCAGGTCCAAGCTGGTAACTAAACTTGGAGGTTTTCATGCTAACACCCATATTTTGGACGCTAAGGTCCAGATCTGGGAAGAAATGTTATGACAGCAAGCCATTAAGTCTGAATAGGTCTAATGACACCGACAATGGAGCAACAATCATAGGGTATCCTCTTAGGGTACGTCTACACTGGCCCTGGAAGGGTAACTAATTAATTAATGTCAAGACCATCACCTACAGGCGCCAGCTAAAACCTCTCCAGCGCATCATCATTGATCTACAACATATCCTGGAAAATGATCCCTCACTCTAACAGGCATTGGGAGGCAGGCCAGTCCTCTCTTACAGACAGGCCTCCAACCTGAAGCAAATACTCACCAGCAACTACATACCACACCACAGAAACACTAAACCAGGAACCAATCCCTGCAACAAACCCAATTGCCTTCTCTGTCCCCATATCTACTCTAGCAACACCATCAAAAGACGCAGCCACATCAGCCACACCATCTGAGGCTCATTCACTTGCACATCTACTAATGTGATATATGCCATCATGTGCTAGCAATACCTCTCTGCCTTGTAAAATTGGCCAGACTGGACAGTCTCTCCTTAAAAAAATAAATGGACACAAATCACACATCAGGAATGGTAGCATACAAAAGCAAGCAGAACACTTCAATCTCCCTGGACATTCAATAATAATTTTAAAAGTAGCCATTCATCAACAAAAAAACAAAAAACGGACTTCAAAGAGAAACTGCAGAGCTGTGATTCATCTGCAAACTTAACACTATTAATTTGGGCTTGAATAGAGACTGGGAGTGGCTGGTTCACTACAAAAGCAATTTTCCCTCTCTTGGTATTGACACCTCCTCATCAGTTATGGGGAGTGGACCACATCCACCCTGACTGAATTGGCCTTGTCAGCACTGGTTCTCCACTTGTAAGGTAACTCCCTTCTCTTCATGTGCCAATATATTTATGCCTATATCTATAATTTTTACTCCATGCATCTGAAGTGATTTTTTTTTTTTACCCACGAAAGGTTAGGCCCAAATAAATCTGTTAATCTTTAAGTTGCCTACTGGATTCCTTGTTGTTTTTGTGGGTACAGACTCACATGGCTACCCCTCTAATGCAGGAGATTTCTAGGCTTTATAAAAGAATGCAAGTTAGTTTCATTCTGGCCCTATAACTTAAGACACAAGGCTGTCTGACTTTGCTGGTAGTGAAATGTAAGATTAGACAAGACAAAATATGCATTCAGCTGTTTGTTGGTTTAAAATCCTATTTTGTCCTCTGACACTTTGGTCCCATGGCTAAATACAAATATTGTGTGTTACGGAGGCTGGTGGTAATGATCACTGATCACAGGTTTCCTAAGGGAGGAAACAGAGGTATCTGGAAACAATTTAGACCTAGGGAGCAAGGGTAATGTAACCAAATCCCATTTAAAGAGACCATTCCACCCTCAGACTGGTAAGGGACAGAGGCCAGTCACCTGAGGGGGTGCACTCAATGAGCACTGAAAGGGAACATGTAGCCCCAGAACCATCACAGTCTTAGGCACCTCCCCCAAACATTCCCACGTATATACAAAAACTCCAGAAAAATGTTAGTTACATTAACAGAATCAGTAACTGTCCGAAGTCAGCTATTAAGACTTCCAAGGATTGTACTAGTTTGGAATTTTATGCTACTTTGTGCAGAGCTACTTGGCTACATGGGCATAGCCATTGCAATCTGAAATTGGCATTATAGTCATTAAAGCACAATAATTAACAGACCAACGGTCCACCTAGTCCATTATCTTGTCTCTGACAGTGGCCAGCACTAGTTTTTTCATGGGAAGATGTAAGAACTTCCTATTCCACTGTGACATCCTGATCTCTGACAGAGATTGATTTAAGCCCTGAGACATGAGGTTTAAAATGCTTTCCACAAAACTTTTTAGCATTAGTGATGATAACTCTGGATAGTCTTGTTATCCAAATCCATTTACGAATCTGGTTAAGTTTTTTGCCTCAATGACTTCATGTGTCAATGAGTTCCAGAGCCCAATTAAACATGGAATCATCATCAAGTGGGCTTGTTTTCAGTGGGGTCCCACAGGGACTGGTTGTTGGCCCTATGCTATTTTACATTTTTATCAATTACCTGAAAGAAAACATAAAATCAGATGACACAAAATGCAGAAGACACAAAAATTAGTGGAATAGTAAATAACGAAGAGGACAAGGTCACTGATTCAGAGCAACCTGGATTACTTGGTGAAGGGGATGCGAATAAACAATATGTGTTCTAATATGGCTAATTGTAAATATGTACATCTAGGACAAAGAATGTAGGTTACAATTACAGGATGAGGGACTTCATCTTGGGAAGCAGTGACTCTGAAAAAGGTTTGAGGGTCACGGTGGATCATCAGATGAACACAAGCACCCCAGTGCGATGTTGTATCCAAAAGAGCTGATGGGATCTGAGGATGTGTAAACAGAGGACTCTCAGGAAAGAGCAAAGATGTTATTTTACCTCTGTATTTGGCATTAGTGTAACCACTACTAGAATACTGGGTCCAGTTCTTCTACCCACAATTCAAGAATGATGTCGATAAACTGGAGAGAGTTCAGAGAAGAGCCACAAAAATGATCAAAAGATTATAGCGTTAGATTCAAGGAGCTCAATCTATTTATCCTAAGGAAGAGAGGGTTAGGGGGTGACTTGATTATAGTCTATAAGTATCAACATAGGGAACACATATTTAATAGTGGTCTCTTTAATCTAGCCAAGAAAGGTACAACACGATGCAAAGAGTGGAAGCTTAAGCTAGACAAATTCAGACTAGAAATAAGGCATACATTTTTAATGGTGTGTGTAATTAACTGTTGGAACAATTTACCAAGGTTTGTGATGAATTCTCCATCACTGACAATTTTTAAATCAGGACTGGATGTTTTTCTAGAGGATCTTCTGTAGGAATTATTTTGAGGCCTGTGTTACATAGAAGGTCAGATGAGATGATTACAGTGGTCTTGTCTGGCCTTGGATTCTATGAATGTGAAAATGTATTTCCTTTTCACAGTTTTCACTGTGCCACCTTTCAATTTCATTTACTGTCCCCTTTTTCTTGTGTTGTGAATGAGAACAGCAGAAGTTTCCAATTTATCTTCTCTAGACCGTAGATTATTTTATATACTTTTATCATGTCCTTGCTTATGTTTTTCCTTTCTAAGATACACAATCACAGTCTTTTCAATTCTCTTCACATTAGAGGTATTTTTTTCCCCAGGATAAATGACTGTTGGTGATTTCACTCAACACCATAGTATCCCCAGGCATCAGAGCCTGGGACTCTTGCAGGGACTCTTCCGCTGTGGCACCCCTCTTTTGTCAGCCTATACCGTTCTTCCACAGTTCTCTTGCGGGTGACTCAGCTCTTCAGCCAGGTCACTCTTAAAGTTCAGTCCCTTTCTGTGATAACAAAAGTCTGCCTAAATGTCAAACAAAATATCCAAACAAACCATGCTTCTCTCCTTCTTGGGTAGGGTGACCAGATGTCCTGATTTTATAGGGACAGTCCTGATATTGTTTATTAATGACTAGGTAGAGGGCATATTTCTAAGTTCATTAAAATCATGTTAGGAAAAACAGCAATGGGCCTGAACTAGAATCCAGGGCCCTAGCATCACCACAAACACAACATTTGGAATATTTTAATCTTCATCTAGATCCCAGGGCCTGGTCTGCCTTTGTAATTTAGCTGAACCAACATCTTGAAGCCAAACATCCCTTGAATTTGAGGCTGTTCAAATTTGAATCCAAATGAAGACGTCAACTTCACCGCTACAGAAATTCTGCAGAACGGCAAGTGAGAGGGCACAGATAAAATTCTCCGAACAAACTTCACTAGTGCTTCACCCCTGAGTTATGTTCTTACTCCTACAAAGCATCCTATTCACATGGCCATTCAATTCTTGAGCTCTCTGAAATAATGGTGCCAAATGTGATAGTGTTTCAATGTGATATAGATGGAGTACCTTTTCCACACTTGACTAGACTGAGAGATTATATCAGTTTAGGCCAGCAAATGGTAATCTTGAGTCACCAGTCCAATGATCTGGTCCAAATTTAACCAGTGCCTTTCTGATGGAAGAACTAAACACAGTCCTGTTTGATTATGCTGTTGATGCTTTCAAACCTAATTTTACCACCAATCATTTATATTTTATTTTTCCCTCCATTGGAGACCATTTTCAAAAGGCCACTAACAAAGAAGAGTGAGAAAGCATGAAGGTAACATACTTTAATTAGAAAGAGGGGGTGCTCGAGTGGTTAGCCCAGAAACCTGGACCATGGGAGACCAACTTCAATTCCCTTCTCTGCCACAATAACCCTGTGAAAGTCACTTTGGGCTTGTCTACATCAGAAAGTTGCAGCGCTGGTGAGGGAGTTACAGCGCTGCAACTTAGGAGGTGTACACATCTGCAGGGCACCACCAGCGCTGCAACTCCCTGTTTGCAGCGCTGGCCGTACTCCCGTTTTGTCTCGGGTGTAGAGGATCCAGCGCTGGTGATCCAGCGCTGGTAATCAAATATAGACACTTACCAGCGCTTTTCTTGACCTCCGTGGAATAAGCAGGTATCCCAGCATACCTGAGGAAGCCTCTGGTAATCAAGCTGGTCTCCTTCCCCGGTTTGCTCTCGCGTTCCCCGAACCCCGAGCAAGCAGGTCTCCTTCCCTGAGGTTTGCTGGGTGGTTCCGGGAACGCGAGAGCAAACTGGGAAAGGAGACCAGCTTCGCCGCGGTTTGCTCTCGCGTTCCCCGAACCTCCCTTGAAGCCGCCCAACAGCGCTGCAGTGTGGCCACATCTAACACCACTTGCAGCGCTGGTTGCTGTAAGTGTGGCCACTCTGCAGCGCTGGCCCTATACAGCTGTACTAATACAGCTGTAACAACCAGCGCTGCAAAATTTTAGATGTAGACATGGCCTTTGTTTCTCTTTGCTTCAGTTCTCCATTTGCCTAAGGGGGCTAATAATTCCCAGCTTCACAGGGCCTGGTGGAGTTAAATACAATAATCAGATGCTCAGATATTATGACCATGGGGGCCACGTAAGTACCTAAGATCAATAGAATATGCTATCATTCTATTTTGTTACTATGTTGAGAGGGCCAAAATAAAAACAAATGTCTCCATGAGAAAGAAACAGAACAGTGTGAATTTTGGACTCCGGGAAATCTTCTCTCTTGATATGTCTTGCAGCCCTGCCTATCCCCTGGCAGACGGATAAGCAAGTCCTTTCTTTTAAAGGTGCCGAATGCAATCAGAACGCCTTACGTAGCTACATGCACTAGAGGTAACAACAGGATCTGGCCTATGATTTTCATTTTCACAGTGCCCCTCTTATCAACTCCATTCAGGTTAAAGAGAGTTGCAAGCTGCTTTCTCTTTAGTTGTGCAGATAAAACATCAAATCATTAAACTGAGCTATAGGCTGTTAAAAATAGGCTAGGCTATAAATAAATATGAAAAGAAAAAGCCAGTGTCTGAGCCGTCTTCAAGCCTTATGCAAAAATTGCCATCACATGGAACTGAACATGGCTCTTCATGTCTAAGCACATGATCCACTAGCACTTCAGCTAAAGGCCTCATTCTGGGGTAGCAGTTAGTTGTAACAGACTCAGCCTCTTTGGACTAGCATCTAGTGCACCCTGACTACTTCATTACCTACCTCCTCTGGCTAGAAGAAGCCCATGTGGGGCCCCCAGTAGTTGAAACCAATCCCAGATGAGATCCCATTTACAATGATCCCCATCATGAGTTGTCACAAAGCACTCTATTCCTCCAGTGGCTAAAAGGAAGAGCCTATCGCACTTGAGGTAAAGGAATACGGTTACTAGTAGACTCACATCCTCTGTGGATCACTGGACTCATAACACGTTGAACAGTGGGTTACACTTGGATGTGAAAAAGAGCACATTCGATTCATATTTTGTACCACTGAATGCCTGCAAGCAATTCTAATGGGAAAAAAACTGTTAGAGGAATATATTTCACATCCCTTCCTTCTCCATGTTTTCTTGAACTGCGGTTTTAACAGAATAGTGCAATTTGCAGGGATGGGTGAGAAACTCTCCTTTTTTAGAATACTCAACACCTAATCGGAATGCTTCCTCACTCCAGGCTGTGCCATAAATGTCATATTTTGTATTTAATGTGCTTAGTTATTTGCTACATGTGCATATACATAATTTTACTAAAAAACTTGATATACCTGTAAGTGCAGAGTGTAACTATTTCTAATTAGTTTGATCAAAGATCACACATTCATTGCTGAGTAATGGGAATTATGCTAATAAAAATTCTATTGCTTCTGATGGGGGGGGGGAATGTCTGCAGAAAGATCAGCCCCTTGCAGTCTTTTGTAGGCCTATTTACATATAAAGAAGATATTTATAATTTCACATAAATGTCACATAGCTGGAGCTTATGATATTATTTTCAAAGACATTGTAGTGTTTTTGCTGCTGCATCAAGTTCTTTGAGGCTGCTTGCTTACGCTACTACTTTTATTATTAGAATTATTATTTTTATTACTATTATTATCATTTTATAAGTAGCACCCAGGGAACATCCACACAGCCTGCAGCAGCAAGTATCCCAGCCCAGGTTTACCGACTCAGGCTCCTGCTACTGTGCCAAAAATAGCTGTGCAGCTATAGCTTGAAAGCTGAGGGAAGGAGTTGGATATCAGTGCCTAAGCTCCAGCCCAAGCGATACCTTCAAAGGGGTGTCTATGCCCCTATTTTTAAAGAGCAAGCATGAGACCTGCAAGCCCAATTCTGTTGACTGAGTCTGGGCAGTTCCCTTCTGCAGCCTGTGTAGATGCAGCCTCAGAGACCCCCAGTGAGCTCTGTACCCAATTGTACTAGTGTATACAGTCCCTGCTCTGAAGGGCTTATAATTAGAGCAGGTCAGAAAATGGATTTTCTGTCCTGTGAAAAAATTCCAGATTTTGAAATTGCCAAAGTTCCTGAATTGGGACAAAAAGCCAAAAGGTGATTTTGATTATTTTTTGTTGGTTTTGAGTGAAATTTAAAAAAAATAAAAATAAAAATCTAGGGTCAACTTAAAAGTTTTGTTTCCGTAAATTTCAAACACTTTAATTGAAATTCTGTCCCATTTTTTTTCTAATTTTTAAATATAAAATACAGTTCTAAATGAATAGTTGTTTCAAAACTAAAAAAAAAAAAAAATAAAAATTTAAATTCCAAACACGTCAAAATGGGCATTTCAACAATTTCAAAATTTGTTTTTTTCTCATTTTTAAACAAAATTCATTGAAATCTATTTGATTTTACAACAATCATAATAGCATTTTCCAGAGGAAAACTATTTAAAGGAAAACTTTCCAACCAGCTGTAAATAGACAAGACAGACAAAGGTTGGAGAGGAAACAGGGACAATGAGACTTGCTTAAGGTCATAGAGTAGGTCAGTTGTTGAGCTAGGTATGATAATCATAGTGGATAGGACACTAGACTGGATATGATAAATTCCTATCTGCCTCCAAACCTACCACCTTGGATAGGGTAAAACTTCATGCCTGGGGATAGAACTCCAAACACACTGGGTAATCCACTTCTGGTGGGTTACACCTTCATCTGACAGATACTTGCAGGGTCTCTCACTCTTTTAATGTGTTGTCAACACTTGCATAGCTTGTCGTTCCAATAAAGTCTCAAGGAACCGAACTGAATTGAATTGACAGTTTCTCTCCACCTGCACCAAAGTGCATAAAAAGAAAGGATCTGACAAAACATGATTTCTGAGTCATATGGGTGTCTACTGACATACCAAACTGTCCCTCCAGCTTGGTTACTGGGGGTCACTGCTGATCCTCATCCTATTACAAGAATGGTCCAACGGCTTCCTCAAGAGACCCCACGGTGGCGCGTAACATGGTGTATCTGAATAGCATAGAATTTATCCCAGCAGGTGAGAGAGAGAACAGTGAGATAAGAAATATGCATTTCTTTTTACTTGAAGAATCTCTTTGCTTATTCCATAGGCAATGTAAGATTTATAATGTCCTGAACTATTCATTTATTTGCTTTTAACTGCTTGGGGCTTGTAAATTATGTGATAGGTAACTACACTGCTGTCACTCAGCGATTCTAACTGGTTGTTGGCACAGTCTCTTGCTTTTGGTTAATAAGAATCTATCCACGCAAGCAACTTTCCATGGGGATTTCACAGCATTTTTCAAAAAGAGGTATGTTAGTCTCCATACTACAAATGGGGGAAGTGAAACACAGAGAAATTATGAGACTTGCAAAAGTCAGACATCAAGCCAGTGCCAGAGATAGGAATAAAAGCCATCTCCTGACTTAAAGTGCCTTTGTCTAAATCCTGGATCATGATGGCAATACTCTTACTCAAACTCATTTGAAAAAAAAAAGTTGAATCTAAAAAAGTAGCAGTGGTTGGCCTCAGCCAAGATCAGACACCATTGTGCTACAAACACATAGTGAGCAAGCCCCTTCTTTGAAGACCTTACAGTCTAATTAGACAAGACAAACAAATGGGAAACAGAAGCACAGAGAGGGACATGGCTAGCCCATGGTCACAGTTGGGACAAGTGCCGAACATTAATGACTCTCAAACCACTGCCCTACTCACTAGAACAGGGGTTCTCTACCTTTTTCTTTCTGAGCCCCCACCTCCAACATGCTATAAAAACTCCACGGCCCAGCTGTGCCACTACAACTGGGTTTCTGCTTATGAAAGCCAAGGCCGGTGTTAAGGAGGTAGCAAGGAGGGCAACTGCCTGTGGCCCCAAGCCATCATGAAGCTAAGTTGCTCAGGCTTTGGCTTCAGGCCCAGGTGGGGGGCTCAAGGTCCCAGGCTGCAGTCCCATGTGCCAGGGCCTCAGCTTTCCACCCTAGCAAGTCTAATATCAGCTGTGCCTGGCAAACTCCCTGAAACCTGCTTGCGGCCCCGCTGGGACCCAGACTCCTGAATGAGAACCACTGCACTAGAACACACCTACTCTGCTCACAGCAGCAAGGGAGGGAATATGAGAAGTCCAGGACCCTATATTTTTGGTTGATCTGTATTGCAGACATGAAAATAACTTTCAAAAAGCAAGGAAAGGCTAGAAATAGTAACACCCAAAGCAAAGATACTGCATCTTGTCACTGATCATATTTTGCATTTACATAATGCTTCCCTTCTGGAGATCTCCAATCACTTTGTGAATGTGGGTAAGTAATGGAGCTGGTTGGACATTTTTTGATTAAATGTTGTTTTTTTTCAGTCAGAAAATGCCGATCTCTTAAAACCAATGCTTCTCGCAGACACATATCAGTTTTAACGACGCCTTCATCAAGAAGGTTTGGCATATCCAGTGTGGGATTTCTGGCAAAAACCTGAAAGATGGCACATACAACTGACCCACCCAAGAATAGACCAGTGGTTAAGCCACTCTACTTGTGTTGAACCTGGGCTTCCCTCATGAGTGCCCTAACCATTGGGCTACTGTCTAGTCTCACAGCACAGCTAAGTGCTCTAACCACTGGGCTACTGGCTACTCCTGCAGCCCCAGTGAGTTTCCCATCTCCTGGCTATTCTAGGCTCACGTGCTCTCTCGCACACAACAATTGAAAGGGCTCGGTTTTATCCTGATGCAGAACAAAACCAAATGTCAAAACCTCTATTTGTTTACTAAATAGAATTCTTGCTTTCCAGCTTTCCCTTGTAAGTAATAATTTCCCCAATGTGCATGCTGGGAAGCTGAATATTAACATTTATTTGTTGAGCACCAATAGTCTGGGTCACCACTATAGAAAGACTAACATTGGTAGACTTAGAACAGAAGTGAAAGGAAATTTGTTTTCCTAATATATAAATGTATATGGGAATAATTCTGTAATAGAGCAATAAAATAATTTTAAGCAATGCCAAATCCTCCACTGGTGCTAATTGGCACAGAGCCTTTGACTTCTGTGACAACTTGAGAAATTTGTCTGAGTACAACTTACAAATTGATTGAGGTTTCGAAGTTGCTATGAAACTGTTATATCATGGAATGCCTGTATCTGGATGGGGAATCCACCATATTTGCTGATAGGGGATGTAGCATGCCTCTGCCAGACCACAGAGAATAGTCAGTCATTAAAACTCAATGGCCGCCTATTCAGGGGGGAACACATGTGACAGTGGATTGGCTGGGGCTGGGAGTAGCTAGTCTCTCCAACTCCTTTGCAGGAAGGAGGGAGTGGAAAATCCCCACCAGCAGAACAAAGGAAACAGATGGTGGTAGGGGAACGTATGAACTTCAGGGACTCATACAACCAGACACAGGTAGCTTTGGCCAACAGAGAGGGGTATGCTTTTGTAGCAAGTGTGTCCTCTTTAACTGAGGGACCAGCCAAGGAGAGGGAAAGCCAAGTGACCTGAAGAGGGAGAGAGGCTATGTGATTCTGAAGACAAGTTATGAGCTGCAGGAGAAGGATACTGGATAGTCCAGAAGCCTCTGTCCAAATCCAAAGTTCTCTCCAGAGTGAGGAAATGTTTATTGGTGTGTTTATTATTTGTCTAGATCTGTGTCTCTCTCATGCTGAGTAAATTGTGGTTAGTATCGTAAGCAATGACTGTGTGTCCATTGCTTTTTCGGTCACGTGCCCCTGAAAAGTTAAACTGTAAACCCAGAGCCCCCACACGGTTGGAGCAAAGAGAAGGGTTGTACTTAGACTACAAGGAGCCTGAGAGGTCAGCACTAGTCCTAGGGGATAAGCAGATGGGCTGCAGGGTTCCAGGTCTCAGGCTGAGGTGCTAGACCGATCTGCACCTTGAGAGAATGCCTAGAAACCCAAGTAATGGGCAGTGCCTGGACTCTGGTCAGATGCAGGAGGCTTAAAGAACACAGGGGGCCCAGTGAGATGGTCACAAAACACAACAGCCTGGGAAGTGTCCATTCAGAGGGGGAGCACCTCCATGGCCATGTGTGTTTATGTCTGACACTATTAATGTAGCTGCAGTGGTTTACACCAGCTGAAGAGCCGGCCTGTAGTTCTAGGTCTTTAAATACAGTAAGACTGGAATGCAACTGAAGTGGCTAAAGCAGGACGCAGCACCACTCAGATTTGGCCCATTTGCACCTCAGTAGATGAAGATGGCAATATTTAATTGGCATTGTGACCTAGTGCATAGAGTTGCAATGGCACTCAAATTTGTTCAGTCCACCTCTCTGGAGAGAGTGGAGTGGTATGGCGATACCATTTGGTTTGGTGGCCCTCTGAAACTGGGGGTCTGGGACACTCTGCCTCTTGATGCAATGTACTCTACAACGAGGACAGCACGGGGGTGGTGTTTGGGCATCGAAGTGGGGAAGTCCCTCAAAACCTGGGACTGTTGGGAGCTCTGAGCTTAGGCATAATGCATCTAGTGCCTGATTTTGTTCACAGCTACAGCTGTTACCTCACTGATTCTGTAGAGTTACTCCTGACTTACACTGGTGTGAGGATCAGGTCTATGAACTTCAAATCCACTCATGGGATTGCTTCATGCAGTTTCACCTGTGAAAAATCAAATGCTCTGTCTGAGCTATATATGAAGAGACTCAAAGGTCATGAATCAAATCAAAGAACATTTAAGAAGTCACTAGTAGTTGAATAGGTTTCACACACAGAGACACACGAGGCTTGGATGAATTAAAACACAAATGAATCGTATGTAGCTGCTGTCATAAACGGATAGTTAGGAGTTAATAGAACAGAAGTACTTCATATCTCTTTTGCCTGTAAAGGGTTAACAAGATCAGTAAGCCTGGCTGTCACCTGACCAGAGGACCAATCAGGGGACAGGATACTTTCAAATCTTGAGGGAGGGAAGTTTCTGTGTGTGTGCTGTTAGTTTTTGGTTGTTCTCTCTGGGTTCTGAGAGTGACCAGTCGTGCAACCAGGTTTCTCTCCAATCTCTCTGATACAGTCTCTTATATGTCCAGAATAGTGAGTACTAGGTAGATAAAGCGAGTTAGGCTTATGTTTGTTTTCTTTATTTGCAAATGTATATTTGGCTGGAAGGAGTTCAAATGCGTATTTGGCTGGAAGGAGTTCAAATGTGTATTTTGCTGAAAAGATTTTAATTTGTACTTGTATACTTACGCTGGGAGGGTATTCCCAGTGTCTATAGCTGAAAGACCCTGTAACATATTCCATCTTAAATTTACAAAGATAATTTTTACTGTTTTTTCTTTCTTTAATTAAAAGCTTTTCTTGTTTAAGAACCTGATTGTTTTTTTATTCTGGTGAGACCCCAGGGGACTGGGTCTGGAGCCACCAGGGAATTGGTGGGGAGAAAGGAGGGAAGGAAGAGAGAAAGGTTAATTTTCTCTCTGTGTTAGGATTACTTTCTCTCTCAGGGAGAGTCTGGGAGGGGGAGAGAGAAGGAGGGGGGAAGGTGGATTTTCCTCTCTGTTTTGAGATTCAAGGAGTTTGAATCACAGTGATCTTCCAGGGTAACCCAGGGAGGGGAAACCTGGGAGAGACAACGGTGAGGGAAAGGGTTTACTTTCCTTGTGTTAAGATCCAGAGGGTCTGGGTCTTGGGGGTCCCCGGGCAAGGTTTTGGGGGGACCAGAGTGTACCAGGCACTGGAATTCCTGGTTGGTGGCAGCGCTACAAGTACTAAGCTGGTAATTGAGCTTAGAGGAATTCATGCTGGTACCCCATCTTTTGGATGCTAAGGTTCAGAGTGGGGAATTATACCATGACAGCTGCTTTATGGAGATTAGTGTTCAGATCCTGCTCTCATTTGAGTTCATGCTAAAACACTCCCTGATTTCCTTGACGGCAGGACTGGCGGAAGAATGCACTAGCTTCCAGGGATGACCGTCACAAAAATGAATAAACAATGCTGTTACACTCCAGTGATGGAAATGAAAGCAAATGAATGAAGGGTAAATGGAAGTGATCAGAAGGGGTGATATGGGTTGTTATGTATTGCTCTGCAAGTCAAGCTGTCTATACCAATCAGAGATGTCACTTGCTATGGGTCAAGAGTCGGCAGCTGCCCCAACCGTGTGTCCCCCCCCTCCAAAAAAACCCCAAAAACTTTTCATAGGTCTATATACTCCACTTTCCCTCCTCAGAATTTTTTCTGAAATGACACCCCTGGGAGCAAAGGATGGAAAAGTCCCAATGCCATGAAACAGCCTGGATTCAGAATGACTGAGAACAGGAACAAACATTCAAGAGCAAATATAACAACTCAACCTTGGGACAGAATAGATTGTGAAAGGAGCAGATTCCAGTCTAAGCCAGCAGTAACTGCATTAGGTCTGATTGCCCAGTGTCTTGCACTTCATGCAATCATTTACATGTGTATGAAATGTTACCATTTGGGTCTGTTAGTGTTTGACGCTCATTTCGCTCAGTGGAGAATCAGTGCAATCGCCCTGAGAGAAGTAACTCCGGATTTATAGCAGTGGAACTTTGTGCAGATTCGATTGAGGAACTCCAGTCAATGCTTAAATCTTTTTGGCGATTTAGAGTTATAAATATGTGCAATAAAACAGAATATTGTAAAAAAAAGGCGCTTGGCACAAATACTGCATTGGACTGAGTTCTTGCCACACTGCATAAGAAGCTGAACTGATCGACACTGGGATGGAATATTTCCTGAGAAAGATCTGCCTGATACAGGAAGTTGTACTAAAGTGGAACCCTTTCTTCTCCATCCTTATTGAACCAGTGCCCCAGAATGATGCCACAGAACATTGTGCTACTGAATGTTCTGCCTTTTAGATATGCATAGATGGCGTGGACTGCACCCTCAACAAGTTTGCAGATGACACTAAACTGGGAGGAGGAGTAGATACACTGGAGGGTAGGGATAGGATACAGAGGAACCTAGACAAATTAGAGAATTGGGCCAAAAGAAATATGATGAGCTTCAACAAGGACAAGTGCAGAGTCCTGCACTTAGGATGGAAGAATCCCATGCACTGCTACAGACTAGGGACCTCATGGCTAGGCAGCAGTTCTGCAGAAAAGGACCTGGGGGTTATAGTGGACAAGAAGCTGGATATGAGTCGACAGTGTGCCCTTGTTGCCAAGAAGGTTAACAGCATTTTGGGCTGTATAAGTAGGGCACTGCCAGCAGATCGAGAGACGTGATCATTCCCCTCTATTTGACATTGGTGACGCCTCATCTGGAGTACTGTGTCCAGTTTTGGGCCCCACACTACAAGAAGGCTGTGGAAAAATTGAAAAGCATCCAGCAGAGGGCAACAAAAATTATTACGGGGCTGGAGCACATGACTTATGAGGCGAAGCTGAGGGAACTGGGATTGTTCAGTCTGCAGAAGAGAATAGCTGCTTTCAACTACCTGAAAGGGGGTTCCATAGAGGATGGAGCTAGACTGTTCTCAATGGTACCAGATAACAGAACAAGGAGTAATGGTCTCAAGTTGCAGTGGGGGAGGTTTAGGTTAGATATTAGGAAACACTTTTTCACCAGGAGGGTGGTGAAGCACTGGAATGGGTTACCTAGGGAGGCAGTGGGATCTTCTTTCTTAGAGGTTTTTAAGGAAAAGCCCTGGCTGGGATGATTTAGTTGGGATTGGCCCTGCTTTGAGCAGAGGGCTGGTCTAGATGACCTCCTGAGGTCCCTTCCAACCTGTCATAAACAGATAGCTAAGGGTTAATGTCTCTTCCACCTGAAGCACCTGACCAGAGGACCAATCAGGAAACCGGATTTTTTCAACTCTGGGTGGAGGGAAGTTTGTGTCTGAGTCTTTGTCTGTCTGCCTGCTTTCTCTGAGCTTTGGAGAAGCAGTTTCTACTTTCTAGTCTTCTGTTTCTAAGTGTAAGGACAAAGAGATCAGATAGTAAGTTATATGGTTTCTTTTCTTTGGTATTTGCATGAATATAAGTGCTGGAGTGCTTTGATTTGTATTCTTTTTGAATAAGACTGTTTATTCAATATTCTTTTAAGCAATTGACCCTGTATTGTGTCATCTTAATACAGAGAGACCATTTGTATGTATTTTTTCTTTCTTTTTTATATAAAGCTTTCTTTTAAGACCTGTTGAAGTTTTCTTTACTGGGAAATTTCAGGGAAATTGAGTCTGTACTCACCAGGGAATTGGTGGGAGGAAGAAATCAGGGGGAGATCTGTGTGTTGGATGTGCTAGCCTGATTTTGCATTCCCTCTGGGGGAATAGGAAAGTGCTTTTGGTTTCCAGGACTGGGAACGGAGAGGGGGAGTCACTCTGTTTGGATTCACAGAGCTTGTGTCTGTGTATCTCTCCAGGAGCACCTGGAGGGGGGAAGGGAAAAAGGATTATTTCCCTTGGTTGTGAGACTCAAGGGATTTGGGTCTTGGGGTCCCCAGGGAAGGTTTTTCAGGGGGACCAGAGTGCCCCAAAACACTCTAATTTTTTGGGTGGTGGCAGCAGGTACCAGGTCCAAGCTGGTAACTAAGCTTGGAGGTTTTCATGCTAACCCCCATATTTTGGACGCTAAGGTCCAAATCTGGGACTAAGGTTATGACACAACCCTAATATTCTATGATTCTATGCGTAAGACAAAATCTCCTACTACTCATGGTCACTTAAAATTTCATGGTAGAGTTAGAGGCATGACCCAGATAGATTCCAGTTTGGCATTGCAGGGAACCATCATGGTCCCTGGCATAGCTTAGAGCAGCTCCAAGGCTAAGTTATGCTGCAGCAGCCAAGATACTGGGGAAGGACCCAATGCTCCAAGATGCAACTTCCTGCCTCCCATAAAGTGATCTCCTTATGCCAGGTTGGTGGTGTCCAACACCATTTACTGCTCTAAGCTGTTGGGTGTTTTGGCTATGGGCTTGGAAACACTATCTATATCTACCGTATTTCAGAGGTGGATTAAATGATTTGTTTTATGTTGCGCTTAGAATGCTTTGTAGTGCAGGGTGCTTTATTTCATAGTTTCATGGAGTTTAAGGCCAGAAGGGATGATTACATCATCTAGTCTAACCTCACGTATATCACAGGCAATTAAATTTCACTCAATTACCCCTATGTTGAGCCCAATGACTTCAGATAAGCTAAAGTAATTTAGTCCTCAGGAGTCCCCCATAGGCAGGGAACAGGAGACACCAAGCTGCACCAATGCCAGATGCCCCTGGGATGGCAGGAAATTCGTTGGGTGCATATGCCCATAATCCTAGCAGGCAAGCCAAATCCCATGTTGCATCATCAACTACCTGACTTTTGTGATAGCGCTCCTGAGTCAGAGCTATATTGTAAACTAAACAGGAAAAAATCATAACATGGCAGAGGGAATCACACTTATCCATTGCACACAGAATGCAATAGGAAGGTTACATCATGTGAATTTAATTTCAGTCATTCAAGGATGAGTCCGCTTGGAAATTACCTTTTACTGAATTTCTGGGCAGGATGCTGCTGCCATTCTCCTTTGCTTTCCAATATTGCTAATTTGAATTTTCAATCCACTTTTGTTGTTGTTGTTGTTGTTGGAGTAAAAGTGGCCTTTAAAAAAAAATGAGGAAATGTAATTAGTTCAAAATGTTCTTTTTTTTGTCAAAAATAATACAAAAGAATCACTAAAATGTTTGAATTTTGTAAAAAAATCTTTGTTTTGGTTTGTGATCTTTGAAAACTGAAAAATTTTACTGAAAATTTTGAGTGAAAGTCTAGTTGTCTAATTTCCAGTGAAGTGATACAAGGGTATAACAAATGGGAAACATTTAGTAGATGGAGTAGCAAGTTCCAGCACAGTGGTAATTACTTATTCTGTGTGCAAAGCAGATGTAATGTGGTGTTCTAAAACAATTTCATGCACATCACAGTACAGAAAGCCATCATTTCTATTAATGGCTTGCAGCTACTGTATGGTAATGTGCATTAAATGGAAACCTCATAAGTAAAATGATATAAGATCATAATACTACCCTTATTTATATAGTACAAATGACTTAAATGCTCTGTGGTAATCATCCAAAACACCAATGATGGGAAAAGCTTAAAAGGTTTGGATTTCAGTTCCAGTTCAGATACTTCTCAAAATGTTAATCTAGGCAGGATCTCCTGAGTCTGGAAAATGGGGCAACTGAACAGGGAGTTTTGCAAGAACCTCTCTTGTTAAATTCACTGTGGAAGGGCCTGGTACCTCTATGCTACTTCTGAGCCCTCACTCCAGGGATAAAAACTGACTGCCAGGAGAAGGAACTCTCCCTGTACTCTTCATGGCACCAGTCAAGGTGCAGGGGGAGCTCCCCATCTGCTTTGAGCTGTGGTCCCCTTAGCCTAGACCCTGCTAGCTTCGCCCTGAACACATCTCTACCACCCTGCCACCACCCAGTAGGAGCCTACCTACTCAATACTCCTTAATCCACCCAGTTGCCATCCTCATCTCACCCATGGATCTTCACAGCCATGTTCGCAAAGCAAAAGAAATGGTTGACCCTCAATTCCATGCTAAACTGATCTACAGATACCATTATGTGCTAACTGCTTGCATAACTGGTTTTGCAATTGAGGCACTGGATTGGGGCTCCGAAGATCTGACTTTGAAGCCTGTGCCCTTGTCTGACCTTGGGCAGTCACTTAGGTTCAGATTTTTAAAAAGGTATTGAGGGGTTGCTTTGCTCAGCATTGCCAGGCCTAAAGACTAGGTCCACAGAGGGACTTACGTGTTGCACCACCTAACTTTAAACACTCTGTTATGTGGTGGAATCCTTAGCACTTTATGAGGCAGCCAGGCTCCTTATGCAGTGCACAGAGAGAGTTGGGTGCCTGAGACTGTGATTCTCAGAAGCCCACAAACAGAGCAGGGCACCACCTAAGCTAGCCAATAGGAAAAGCCAAGGGGAGAGGCATGGCTCAGGGAGTTAGATGCCTCCCTCCTCTCAGGAGTCACAACTATGAACTTTCTCATGGTATCTAAGCCCTGCAAGTCCTTTCTCTCCCTCACCTCTCAAAAAAACCACCAAGGTGGTCGTGTCCCAATAAACCTAATAGTCACAGCACTCAGCTGGGGTTCCTGAAACCCATCTTCAGATCCCCACTGGATCTAATTTGGGACAAGGACTTGAATCTAGGCTTTCCCCTGCCCAGGGGAGTCCCCTAACCACTAGCCTATAGGGGATTCCGGGGTGGGGAACTCAGTCTCTCCTATTGAAGCTGTTACACTTCTTTATATATATAATTAAATACTGATAAATCTGAGAACTGGCACCCAGGTGTGCACCTGCTCAGGTGACTGCCCAAACCACTGTGTTAGAGCGTCTCTCACTTTCTTTCTCTGCCTCAATTCCTCATTTGTAAAATAGAAATAAATAGACACTGTGTATATGTAGATTACAAGCTCTCTAAGGAACCGACTACTTCTGACTATACATATATATAGCACCAAGTACTTTGAGACCCAGATTTCCATTGGGAATACCATTATTATATTTTTTCATTATTAATACTAGCAAAGCTTGTATTCTGTTCATGTCAAGTTGTAGCATGCAAACAGCTTTTCTTTGTGTTAGGTTGATACTTCTAGTTCAATTCTCAGATGAACATTTCATAGCCCGATAGTATGGTTCAATTTTGAGTTCCCATAGGTTTCAGAAGTGGGTGAAAGTTCTTTATTTTCCCCAAGACTCTATATGCCACCCTACAAAACATAGCAGTACAGCCTAAACCAGCATTACTACAATGTTTGAGGACCACTACTACTGAATACAGAATGTATCTCTTGCATTTGCCCTTCCTTGCCAAGATGAAATATAGTCTTGTGGAAGTTAAGCCCTGAAGATTTAGAGTGTAAGTAAATTTCAATCCAGAACTCAAACTTCTAAGCTATCAGTGTGAAACAAATAACTTTAAAACCCAGGGACACAACTTTTAGAAACAATGACTAAAGTAAAGTTTTCTATTCATTGGAGAATCAGTGAAACATGTGACAGAAGAATATTCTTCACAATTTGGAAATTGCTTCCTTCAGGTTCAACCCATAGGATTGGTATGGAAAGGTTGTTTTCAGTACATAAATAGACATGTCAGGAACTATAACAATCCCCTGCCTGTGTTTTTCTTCTTACTCCTGCCGGGGCTAGTCCATGACAAGGATACCTTTGGGAGAAACAGATTTCTATTTCTTATGATTCAGAGTTTTCAGACTCTCAAGTGGGCATGACTGAAAAGCATATCAGATTGCAAAAGGGTTGTGGAATGGAGTGCAAGTCCAATTGCTTTCTATTATAAAAATAAAATAAAGGAAAAGAGGTGGACCCAGGGGACTTAATAATGCTCTAGACCTCTGCACACAGAATTGGACACTCAATTTCCATTAAGGAAGAGCCGGAGTTGTGTTCCTAATTCATCCTGGGCCACCTTTCCAAGATTTCACTTGGAATGTTTAAATAATGATGATTGGGGAGCTTCAGCTGAATAAATAATTTGCGCCTTGAGTTTTCAATTTGAATTTTGGCAACTGATGCTTTGGTGCAGTTTGCAGATGAGACACATGGCCAAACACAGATGCCCTGGGATTGGCTCTAGGAATCAACTTAACATCTCTTTTCACTTGTTGTTCAAACTTTATATTTTGCTTTTAACCTTTCTCTTTCCTGTGTCCCCAAGAAAATTAATAAAACAGTAATCCCCTCAGGGATATTCAAATAGAAATTTCAGGGATGGGACACTCAGTTTTATGACATTCTTGAAATTCCTTTCAAATCCTCCTTTATCTTCTTTCCAAAACAGTGACTGCCCAAATTCCAGTTCTTTTTCACAACACATTAACACAGGGGTTCTCAAACTGGGAGTTGGGACCCCTCAGGGGGTCATGAGGTTATTACATGGAGGGTCACGAGCTGTCAGCCTCCATCCCAAGCCCCTCTTGCCTCCAGCATTTATAATGGTGTTAAATATATTAAAAAGTGTTTTTAATTTATAAGAGAGGGGTGTCATACTCAGAGGCTTGCTATGTGAAAGGGGTCACCAATATAAATGTTTGAGAACCACTGCATTAACAAAGGGATGCATCTGAAATCAGAATATTTCTACAAGCACACCGGCTGAAACATGCCATCTCAATGGCACTAGAGGGGCACATTTTCTCTGGTTGACTGATTTCTGTTAGCACAGCACCAATAACCTTTCCAAAAGTTAAAGAATTCTCACCCAGCTTGCATTATGCTGTTAGAGTTGTCAGCACTCCATTCAGGCTTATTCAGACCAAAAGCTGAGATGCAGGATAGTAAATCAGATACGGAACCACTTGCTGATAACCGTGGAGAAATAAATAGTGTAATACTGTCTAAAGAGAAGTCAGTTGTTATTCCTAGCTGGTTAGTGATCTTATCAATAACAGCCCTCCAAAACTGATTAACTAATATGCAATTGCACATCAAGTGAATTTGAGAGTGTAAGCTGGTACAATTTACCCATCACAGAATCAGAAGAAGGTGTCGGTTTAAGAAGGTAGACTACTCTAATCTAAACCTTTTTCATGCCTTTTGCTAATGGCTTTTCCTATTTTACCCCATTCTAGTTCAGTTTAATGCCCTTACACCATTTTACTATTTTGTACCTTTACACAAGAATATGTGACCTTACAAATCACCTCTAAATTTGGCCATAGGTGTTCACTACAGAAACAGCTGTTGTATTTTCTATGCACAGAGAACAAATGTATGTGTTCATTTTGAACTACTTTTCTTTTAGCTTAAGGAAAACAAAAGAACTGCAAAGTTCCAGATCACAGATGAGAGCAGAGTGTGTGCGCCTCCTGTGTAGCATGCTGCCTCTAAACTCAATGCAAAATGGCTGCCCCTGCTGGCAGTATGCTGAAGGCACACCTGTACATGAATACAAAATTGTAACTGTTACTTAGCTGCACATATGAAGAACTTGGTGGTGATCGAAATATCCACATGGCAAACGAGAGAAAGGAGCAGAGACAAGCACTGGCCAGTCCCTGTAGCATTACAAAATCCTGTTGATGAGGAAATAGAAAGCAAGATGTCATCAACATATTGTTGGCTGCAAAGCCCATGACACAATATCTCCAAGCAATTTCATGTCAGTATTGAACGGAGGGGGCCCTGCACATGAAGGATCTTGAGAAAGAGAATTAGCTACCTACCATCATCTCTCTCTGGGACTTGCTAGAGATAAATGATTGGGGCTATCATGTAGCTGCACCATCTGCTCCAGCAAAACCATGTAAGTGGGTTAGCAGCACTTGGTGATTTTGTATTTACCACTGATACTCATAACAAATAAGGTAAGTCCCAGCATTCCTCCCTGTCAAGCACATTCCTTATTCAGGAGTGTACCCGGAGCATGTAATGCCAAGTGTGTTCTCCTTGTGTGGGGAGTAAGGCAGAGGGATGCGACAGAGCTGGACTGCAGCTGGGATCCACTGAAGGAATTCTGGCTACCTCGCCTGTCAGGGCTGTAGGGAATGTGTGCCAGAATGGTGTCGCCGCAGCCTCGGAGAGGGTTCAGCATTCACTCTCCTCCAGGCAAAGGGGGGCTATGGCCTACTCTCACTTGTCCTGCATCTTCCCTCTTCCAGGCAGCTAGTGCCCACAGAGGAACTAGCAGGGCATAGAAACCTACATTCCCCACTCAGCTGGTGCCAGATTAAGGGCCCAATACAGGGACATTCCTCACCCTTCCTTTCCCTTCCCTTGCATATGGAGCCAGCAACAATCTAACACATCATTGAGGACCAGCTCTGCCTTCATCACACACCCTCGGTTGTCTGAATCTGTCTTCTTAATTATTAAGGAGATTTGCTTGAAAAGAAGAACTCAGTTTCTGAAGGTCCCTCCTCTCCTGTGTCCTAATCCCCCATTTGGTTTTAGGTACCTCAGTGCTTCTCCAAGCTTTGTAAACTTCACAAATCATGTCAATGCTCTTTGCTGCAAACACAGCTTGTAAGAGATGCCTCTGTTGTCATGCGGGTTTTGCCCTGTGAAAGAACAATTAAAACTATCCCTGCTTCCACTGTTGTATCAGAAACCTTTTCCTCTTTTTTTCCTCTCTTATTCCCTTTTTTTTTCAGAGCTCCTCTGTTAACATGTCACCAAAGCAAAGCAACAACATACGACTGCTTTTCAACAAGTGATGAGACCAAGCTGCCTTTAAAAAAAAAACAAACATTCTTTGCTGATGGCATCGCCTTTTATACATCAGAGTGCTGGTTCTGGTGACATTTCACTAAACACCAATCATAAAACTAATGTCCAGGGAGGAAAAGAACATGTCCAGGAGAAGATTCATTTGAACCAATAGACAATGTCAACCTGACCTCTGAAATAGAGGTGCTCCAGAATCTTGTTGAACAGAAGGAGACACATTTAGGCTGTGCACTAACCACAGAGTGAAAATCCTATATACACAGCAACAACAGGTTTGGATCTTTCAACACATTTGGCTTTCAAATGCCCCTGCTGCAGTATAAGCCAACTACATCGACATATTAGACTGCAACGTGACCCGTGCAGGTAAGCAAGGCACAGTAAGAACTCCTCTTCCAGTGTATTTGGATGTTGGATCAGGGTACTCAGGACTGTGTGGGGCTACAGGCCCACGGAATCCCTCCTTGGAGCAGATGGGAGGTGAACGGACAGAGCCCTGGTTCCACTGTCCACTGCTGATGAGCCAGCAAGGAGGGGTAGTAATTTATAGCTGGATTAGGCCATCAATAAATGGCTACACCCTGGGAGTACAAAGGAAGCAAGGAGTGAATTGTAGTCCTAAATTATATGACTTAAGGTTCAATAGTGAGCTTCCTTACATGCCTGTGCAAGATGGTAAACACCCAGAAGATGTCCCCTTATGCTCTTGCATAAGTTACCTGCATTGTGGGTAGCAGGTTGAGGGGGAGAATAACCTCCACTGAGCTGCCTCTCCCCAACCACTACATGCAGGCGGTTAGGAGGAGGGCAATGGCATGTAGGGGCCAGAATCATATCATACAATGGCACTCCAGGAGAAGTCTGATTGACTTCAGTGAGATTTCTTAAGGAGTAAAGTACTGTTCTGCATGAGTAAGGAGATCAGAATCAGGCCCTTTCCCACTGTTGAGAAGGAAATGGAAACAGGAGAGAAAAAAATAAGAGAGATCAGATCCGTTGACATATTAGATCCAGAGCCCCATTAAAGGCAGGATCCTGTGGTGGACTGATAGGATGTGGTAGTATAGAATTATTCCTAAATGGGACATTGTATTTATTGAGGAGTGTGATTGGGGGCTGGAGTGTGGCAGCGAAAGGAGGGGGTTACATATAATACACATCTGAACTGCCACATCAACCCTCCAGGTTAAAAACACCCACAACCCTAATAGAAAAGAGACACGTTAAGTGTCATTGCAGCTTCCTCATCCCATAGCCCTGTGACTTGAAGAAGGAAATACTACAGACTATCACAAGTAAGTTAACCCCTTATGCATAAGGACAGTCGAGTTTCAAGGGAACCCAGCAGTGCTGAAGGTCTGTGATGAATGAGAAGAAACTGAATGAATAAAGAAGACTTCTTTCACCAATCTTTCCTTTATTCTTATTTCTACATATATAAAGACTCCAGACAGGAGGCCCAATCCTGCAACACATACACATATTTAATTGATTTCAAAGAAATAGTTTTCCTAGTAGTAAATGGCTTGAAGGGAACTACTTGTGCAAGTCAGGGCCCCACCGTTAGCCCTCCATTCTTTACTGCCCTTATAGTATTGGGCCCTGGATTTCATCTCAGACAATCATCTATGATTTTGTTGTTAACTAATTAACATTAAATATACTTGCATCATGCCTGGGGCCTTTGAATATTTACCATCCTTGTAACTTTTCTGGATCTTTACTTGGAATCAATCCATTTCATTTGAGGAAACTAAAACAAACCTGTCACTTTTAAGGATGCCAGGAAGCTCCAAATTGCTGAGCACAAATAGTAACAGATTCAAGGCCAGTGGGATTACTCAGCTACTTGAAGTTAGGAACATAAGAATGTCTGTAATGCGTGTAACAAAGCACACTCCATCCCCATCCTCTGATGCCTAGAAACCTTGCAGACACTGTCAGTAGGGGGCAACTTCATGTGAACATATTTATATACCCATCACCAGCACAGCCTTTTACAACAAAGCATTAACCATGTTTCTGGCCCTTTCCTGCAGGGCCAGATAGGAACAGAGATCTCCCATCCTTGAAATCTCCAAATATCCTTAGTTCAGCTAGCCCAGGTCCCCCCTCTCAGTTCCTTCCCCCTCTCTCTTCTTTTATATCCTTAGCTGATTTGTTCCTCAGCCCTCCAGCCTCATCAGCTAATTAGCTGCTTATCTCCAATCAACCTTCTCCAGGGGAACTGATTAGCATCAGAGAGATCAGAGTGCTAGCCCACCTGGTTAGCTCCCAGCACTCTGCCATACTGGGTCAGACCAAGGATTATCTAGCCCAGTATCCTGTCTTCTGACAGTGGCCAATGCCAGGTGCTTTAGAAGGAATGAAGAGAACAGGGCAATAATTGAATGATCCATCCACTGTTGTCAGTCCAGGCCAGTCATCAAGTAAGGCTGATGCCTAAGCATCTTTCTGAAATGGAGCTCTGGAGTCTTATTAATATGAGTTAACCCATTGGCTTTCGTCACATGACTGATGTGGGTAAGGTTTCTGAAACTAGATTCTGATTTTTCAGAGGGTCTAAGCCATCATTCATCATTACCCACAAAGAAGTCAGGAATGAGGATACCCTTTATTTCTGGAGCAGAGGAACTGAAATAATAATGCTTTATACAAAACACAGGAAAAACTTCAATCATTCCACATGATTTACAAGGACTCTGGAGACTGGCCAAATGGAGTTGTTAAATGCTTGCTTCTTGAATTTTGAAAAAAAAACAAACAAAAAAAAGGATTTCTATTTTTGCATCCTTAATAATTTACATGATGGCTTTCTCTCAAAGAGAATCTATATCTGTAATGAGAAATAATGGAAGAAATCATAGGCATTGGGTCATCTCTGAGATTATCATCTATAATTCATTATTCATATTCTCCCATGAATCTCACATACTGTATCTTGCAGTTAGCTACTCAATTGCATCTCTTACTACAAGGGAAAAGACAGTTTAGAATAAAACCCAAACCAAGGTATATCTCTATGTATATTTCAGTAATTTAAACTTTAGTGAATACAATGATTTTTAAAAAAATCTCTCTGTAAGTAAGGTGATAAGTCCAAATAAATATTCAATAATATTTGTATTTATTTTTGTGATGTTTCTTTTCTTCTCTCTTTTCCTTCTTGTTATTTTTTGTATTCTAGTAGTTCCAAATGAGATGGGTACCCCATTGTACTGGGCATCATAGAAGATTAGGATGGAAGGGACCTTAGGAGGTCATCTAGTCCAACCTCCTGCTCAATGCAGGACCAATCCCCAGACAGATTTTTACCCCAGTTCTCTAAGTGGCCCCCTCAAGAATTGAACTCACAGTTCTGGGTTTAGCTGACCAATGCTCAAACCACTGAGCTATCCCTCCCCCAAAGACCTAAAGAAATAAAGGGTCAGAAGGGGGAATGTAGCCACAAAAGATTTTGAAGTTGATGTGAGAGGAGAGTGGGAGGGAGTGAAGAGATGTAATGGAGAAGGGAAGTCCTATGATGCCATCACTAGGAGAGGAACATGCGAGCTTCAAAAACTCTCATTGGTCTTATTGTGCTCCCTTTGAAGTCAAGTGTAAAAGTGTCCTTGATGCACCGCTATTTTTCCTGTGGAAACACCACTTTTAGTTGTGGCCCAGCCATGAGCCTCCTCTTATATCCAATGAGGGTTAGCCCTTAAGCAGCTGGCTGCTTCCACACAAGTTCTTTCTTAGGATTGACACTTCGAGAGGCGTAATTATGATAAAAACAATTTTTTATTATTTATTTTTCCGATAATATTTAACTGATAACTAGTATTATAATACTTAACAATCTCCTAGCATTAATTCATTTAATTGTATCTATCCTTGGAATATCTATTGTTACAGCTGATCAGGCCGTGCGTTTTAATAATAACCTTACCTTCTTAAAATAAGCGCTTATATATGTCCCGTTATCGCAACAGGCTTTTGTTCTTTGAATTGCTTTAACACAGCAAAGCTGAGTCCACTGTTGCCCCTGTTTTGCCTGTATTCCCAATCGTCTGACGCCTCTGGTGGAACCGGATACTCTCTAGGGTGGTCCGGGATCAATACGAGATCTCCCTTGGTGGGGATGTGTCTCGAGACCCTTTCCAATCCCGCTCACTTGGGCTCTTGGCCTCCACTCAAGGCAGATCTCCCATGGTGGGGATGTGTCTGTCTGAGCTTAGGCCTCGTCTCCAAGGATTTCGAGATTCTCACGGCTACCAGTTGACTGCGATTTCCTTACGGTCCGTGGACTGGGCAGAGACCACGATCGGCACGTCCTTCACCAAGGATCAGGTACCCCAATGTGGCTCGCCCCGACTGTGTGTCCCCGAGCGTCTTTTATGCGATTGAGAAACACAGGCAAATACGTCAACAGCGCTTCTTATGCAAATTACATTTTGTTTTGCGGTTTGCGGTTAAGCGCATCCTGTTCAGCCATAGCGTATTTCATCCGCTGTTCTAAGAATCAGCGGAGGTTTCTTGCACAGCTGTTCTGCATAGCAACACACAAGTTCACAGCAGCATATAAGCTCATAGCAGCATATAAGTTCATAGCAGCATATAAGTTCATAGGTCAGAGCAGGCCCAGCATTCACACTTGACTGTAATGGGAGCAGAGTTAGGCTAACACTAACCACATGGGAAAATCTGACCCTTGGGCCCATTTCTGCTGCCATTGAAGTCAGTGGGAGTTTTGTCATTAAACTCAAATAGGAATAAAAATCCTTTGCTTGATGCTAACATAGCTCACCTGCTCTTGAGGATCTGAGTTTTATAGTGGAAGAGGAGGCTGGAGAAGAGTTTGGCTATGTCTACAATAGCACTTTTGTCAGTATAACTTAGGTCGTTCAGGGGTATGGAAAAAACCCACCCATCTGAGCGACATCAGTTTCACCCACAGAAGCACCAACGTGGAAAGCGCTCTGTCCGCGGGAGACGCTCTCTCACCAACATAGGTACTGCCGCTCATTGGAGGTGGTTTAATTATGTCTCTCCCATCGGCAGAGAGCAACGACACGAGCAATCTTATAGAGGCACAACTGCACTAGGACGGTAGTGCTGCTGTAAGCTTGCTGGTGTAGACATGCGAGTTACAATAGGCAAAATGAGAGAGGAGCAGCCAACAAGTTCTAAAAGCAGGTATAAGAGTTATGTTTATCTGTGGCTCGGATGGTCTTTGAGGGTATAATTACACTGCACACTAAGCCTGGGCTCTGACTCAGGTTTGAGTCCAAGCCCCCTTTCTGTCCACACATTGATCAGTCTGATTCAGATCAGCAAGCCGTAGGACTTTGCTAGAGGAGTGCGTAAGAGCCTAAGTCCTGCTGTGGGTCCAACTGTCCTTTTGCAGTGCAGTTGCGGGTCAAGCTGCAGACCCAGATCAGAAGGTTTGCATAGTGCAGTATGGATGCATTAGTATGGCTGAGAGACCCGAATCCAACAATTGCAAACCCAGGTTTAGAATGCAGTGTGGAAGCTCAAGCACAAACTTGAAAACATTGAATCCACAAGCCTGTGTCCCACAGTCCCTCAGTAACATTGAATGACCCAATAGAGGTAGCAGCAATAAACACCTCCATCTGGGAAGACACAGGGGATTGCAACCCATCCTATCAGACCTGACCATGGTGATCCATATATCTGTGACTTCCAGACCTAAGGGTTGCAACTCATTCTACATAGGAATGAAGCCTGAAACTTCACACACATCCCCCAATTGCTCCAACTGATAGAAAATGCAGCACTCCATCTGTTAATCAGCACATATCTCCACGTACAGCTCACATACATTCTCTGCACTGGCTCCCAGTCAATAACAAATTCCAGTTTAAGGTCTCTCTTCTGCTATTCAAAGCCCTCCATAGGATTGGCTCAAGCTGTTTACCATCTATGACCCTGATGTCTCATGTTCGATTGGGGAAATGAATGCAGGAACATTTTAGCAAATGCCATCGAAGGTTGCTTAGACATGATTTTTCAATAGCTAGTATATTAATTACTTTATTTCCCACTCCTAAAGACTCACCAAGAGGACTACTCCAAAAGAACTACAATATAGCCATACAAAGTTTGGAGGGGCTTTTGTTTGTTTGCTTTTGTTTTTTGCCTCTTAGTGCAAGACTTGGTGGTAGCGTCTTTAAATGCTGGAGGAGAAGTCTATCTGTTCATTCTTTGGTAGCTAAAGAATGGCTGAAGGGATTTTACTCAAACTGTCACAAAAAAAATCCTCTCTTGGCTGAGAACCATGTTGGAAAGGTTGACCCTTAAAGAGCTAGTTTTGGAAAGCAATGAGTAAAGCAGGGGAGATCTATAATTAAAGTCTCAAAGTCACTACCAACCAATCACTATACTAGAAAAGGGAATGCACAATATTAAAGCCAAAGTAAACTGCTTTTTATATGAATACAAACTTTTTCTTCCAAGTTTTTTCCATTGTTAAAGTCCTTCTTTAAATCATCCAAACAGGGCATTTAATAATAAAGGATTACAGCCAAAGACACAACAAAGAAACATCATAAACTACAACATATGGTATGTGGACAGCACCAAGATCCTTTAGCAGTACAAAAGCTGACAGCCTTGAAATCAAGTTTGAAATATGTTTTGAAAGGAAAACAGATATTGATTAAAAGCAATGTTGTACCTTTAAATTTCAAACACAGAGAAGGGATTGGATACCTTCTAAGCATCATTGATTTTCACAGCAATCGCTATGCAGGGAAAAAACAAAACGATTTCACCAAAGGTAAAGCTCTGGCAGAAAATAATGAGAACCACATTCCGTTTGCACATTTAGGAATCTAAAAGGACAAATATATGAAGCATAAAAAAAAGGATGTAGAGTCTAGCAATTAGACCAAGAGACTGTGGGTTATTTCTACACTTCAGTTAGATACCTGCAGCTGAGCCAGACCAGCTGACTAAGGCTTGTGGGGCTCAGGCTAAGGGGCTGTTTAATTGCTATATAGTCATTTTGGCTCGGGCTGGAGCATGGGCTATAGGACCCTGTGAGGTGGGAGGGTCACAGAGCTCAGGTTGCAGCCCGAGACCAAATGTCTAAACTGCAATTAAACAACCCCTTAGCCCAAGCCACAGTCGGCTGGTCCGGCCCAGCTGCAGGTGTCTAACTGCAGTGTAGCCACCACTTGGGAGTCAGGATGCCTGGGCTCCATTCCCAGCTTTGCTGTATGATTTTAGGCACATAATGTCATTATAATTATTGCAGGGAAGATGCAGCTTAGAAGGAAGCCATGGATAAACTGCTGCATGCCATGGCAGTGGCTATCCCCAGCCAAGAAGCCAATGCTCATTTCATTTTCTATTTCCAGTGTGTATGTTAATATTGTAGAATCACAGAAATGTAGGGCTGTAAGGGATCTCTAGAAGTCAAGTCCATTCTCCTGTGCTGAGGCAGGGCCAAGCAAGCCTAGACCATCCCTCGTAGGTGTTTGTCCAACTGGTTTCTAAAAAAACCTTTAAGTGATACGGATTCCTCAACCTCCCTTGGAAGTCTGTTCCAGAGCCTAACTGCCCTTATCGTTTCCCCTAATATCGGTAACACCTTTAATTGTATCACCTCCACAGTGGGAAAGCAGCAGCAATGTTGTTTTCTACCTGATTTCACATAGATGGTGCGTTGACAGCATTTAATACTGATTAAAAGGCACTCTTCTGAACAGTTACAATGCAAGTTTCATTGAGTACAAAACGTACAAAGGCTTTTTAATTTCCTCTTAAATATCAGTGATTACAGAACTGCCAGGTCTTCAGATAACAACTGAATATTAGGGAAGTTTTAATATTTAACATGGTGGCTCCGGTTTCATTGTGATCTGGTTTTTCATCTCCTGGAAGGCTGCCTGTCTATCAGAAGTAGCCCATTCTTTCCCCAGGCTTTTGAAATATGGTCTTTTTGATTTCCCACCCTTTGGGGCAATTTAAATTTGGAGCTTATGAGCCATTTCAACTATTTGATGGTACTCACTCCACAGCACTATGGGTCTGGTCCCACTCCCATTGAAATAAATGAGACTTTTGGCAATTAACTACAAAGTGGGGACTATTGGCAACTCTTTGAAAGACTGAGTTAGGATCTGATCCAAAGCTTGCTGCATTCAATGGAAAGATGCTTTGACTCAAGCACTTAATGAGCTCTATGGGGTGCATGCCTCTCTCAGTGCTCAAATACCAAAGTCATGGGAGTGTAATAAATACCAAGTTAGACAAACACGTCCATTAGTCCCATTTAGATCAGCAGTACATTGTTACTCTGCTTCTTCTTCTCTAGAATACAGCTCTAGGGGTACATTTTCGAGAGTGTCTAAATTACTTAGGAGCCCAAGTCTCAGTTTCAAAATTCGTAGTGACTCTGGAATTTAAGGATATGTCTACACTGCAGCTGAGAGTGTGAATGGCAGCTCGGTTAGACCTGCCCATGCTAACTGTACTCCTGCTCAGTGGTTCTCAACCTGTGGTTCATATAGCCTGGTGGTACACTGAGGTCTTCCAGGGCATACATCGTCTCATCTATATAGTTGCCTAGTTTTACAACAGGCTACATAAAAAGTACTAGTGAAGTCAGTGCAAACTAAAATTTCATACAGACGATGTATTTACACTGCTCTAGATACTATATGCTGAAATGTAGGTGCAATATTTATATTCCAGTTGATTTATTTTATAAGTGTATGGTAAAAATGGGAAAGTCAGCCATTTTTCAGCACTAGTGTGCAATGACATTTTTGTATTTCTATGCCTGATTTTGTAAGCAAGTATTTTTAAGTGAGGTGAAAATTAGGGGTAGACAGGACAAACCAGACTCCTGAAAGGCGTACAGTAGTCTGGAAAGGTTGAAAGTCACTGCTCTAGCTAAAAATAAAAGTGAGGATGCGGCAGAATAGTCTCCAGCACAGGCTTCACAAGCTTGTCCGACCCCCCGATATATGCTCCCTTGTGAAACCTATGCTGAAATCCACACTACAGCAACCTCCCTTCTATTTTTTAGCAAGCTAACTAGAATACAGCCACACAAGGAGTCATTCAATCCCCCATTTGCAATGTCGACAGACCCTCAACATCACTGAATGTCCCTTTGGAGTTGAGGATGCTCAGCATTTTGTACAAGGGCTGCACTCCTCTCAAACTCATAAATTACACCCATCTAATAGGAGAACAGAATGATCCACATGGGATTAGCTATAGGCACAGATAACAGATGTATTTTACATTTTACCAGTAAGCAGACTTGCACTTTTTGAACACATATTCATAGAGTTTAAGGCTAGAAGGAACCCATAGATCATCTGACCTCCTTCATCTGATCTCCTGTATAATGTAGATCATTAATTTTCATCCAGTTATCCCTGTACAGAACCCAATTACTTGTGTTAGGCTAGAGAGTATCTTCCAGAAAGGCATCCAGACTTGATTTGAAAACATAACTTCCCTTGGTAGTTTGTTCCAATTGTTGATAAATTATATAGTCAATTGCTTGGCCACACTTGTTTTGTTATGAAATAGAATCCAAAGAACATGTCGGACAGGTTTATTAATATGCTACTTGAAAAAAGTTCTATGCAATACCAGTCCCATGCAGCAATGTTACATTCACCTTACGCAGAAGTTATGCTCTGCAACTTACACATTTTAGCTGGTATTATTTATATAACTTTACAAGTTACACATTTCTTGACAATTCATTAAAATCCAACCCAGCAGTGCGTTCCAGTTCTCTAACTTGTTCTGTTCAGTCTTTATCTTTGTTTTGGATACTAGTATTCCGGGTACTGATCTGTGAAGGTACTTCCCTAGCTTGTATTAAGACATAGAACAAATGTATCTTGATTTTGACAAGTTTCCTATCTGCTTGTGCCAAATGCTTACTTCAGTAAATGCAAGGTGTTATGGGATACTTAGCTGGCCAGTTTAGATTATATCACTCTTATGATATTTGAGAGTAATATTATTGGTGCTTACTGCACTCTCTCTCTCTCTCTCTATATATATATATATAAATGAGAGATCGAGAGAGATCAGATAATACATATTATTATATCTATATCTAAACATAGATATAGATATAGATGCTAGCTAGTGTAGGTTAGTCAATACAAGGTTAATCATCCTCACTGTTAAAAATTTGTTCCTAATTTCCAATTTGCATTTGTCTGGCTTCACCTTCCAGCCATTGGTTCTTGGTACATATTTCCCAATGTGCTCAGTCATAACACATCCTACATGCCCACTCAGGAGAGGAAGTGGGTTCCTCATTCCCATGTGCACTCCACCCAGATTATAGGTCACAATATGGGGACTGTCCTGGTGTTATCCTCCACTCACCATGACTGTACCAAGAAGCAGCCTGGCACAGTTTACCTCCACTTTGGACCAAGGAGGACACTAGGACCAAATTGTGACTCTGGAGCACATTTCTGTCTTACCTTAGCAAATTGCGCAGTGCAAGGATGCATTATCCCTTACTGGGGGCAGATTGCAGGGTGCTGACCTAGCCCCATATTCATAATAGTGACTATTATTGGGACCGGTAATCGCTTACTTACTGGCAAAAAATGAAGGGAACTGTTTAACTGCATTCACTTTATTCAATTATTCTTATTTATTTGTTAAGTTCCATGAATGTGCTTAGCAATGGTGAAGTCACAGATATAAAGATAGTCCCTGTCTAAGAAGTATAAATATCTAGAAGACAGACAAAGAAGGATAATTAGCACTGGGAAGAAGGAGTTACCTTTGATATAGATCTGTGGCCAACATATTCATAGAGGGATGGAGATACTGAGAGCCTTACTTAATGGCAGCCCAACTTGAAATACATTTAATAGGCTTGATTTCGGGGATGGGAAAAGGTGCCTGATTTACAAAGTATGAAAATCATGGCCTCATTTATTTACCTCTTGATCAAAGCACGACCTGCATAACTTACATAACCAATTGCAATTAGCAAACCCTGTTTGCGTTTCCAGTCCTGAGTACTGAACACTCACAGCAAGACCTGCACTCTATTCATGAAGAAAAGAATCTCCAACAAATTAGTAAATAAATTCATACAACAAACAGATTTGTTTATGAAGTACGAGCTGACATTCAGCAAGCAGGAATAAAAAAGCTAAATTTGGCAAATAAAGTATCTGCAGTGAGTTATTTACTCAGACTTCACTCAAATCTTAAATACTTTGACTTGATTCTTGGTATTAATGACAGCCTAACGACTTTGTCAGGATGATGTACTGCTTTAGCAGGCCAGGAGCTGCTAAACATGGGTACCTGACAACTTGCCATCAGGTGCATAATAAGCTGCCCTTCTCCCAAACAAATCAGTGAAATTATATTTAAATCAGAGTTTGTCAATAAGATATGACCTGTCCTTTACTGCTATCACATCCCAAGTGATGAGACTCCCAAGTAATGTAATTCCTAGCAAGATTCTCTCCCCAACGTACCCCCCTAGGGGAGTAAGGAAGCAAAACTTGTCCCATGATTCTTATGCATGACCTATGTATGAGTGGGGAGAGCAGGCTCCATACAGGTGGGTGAGCAGGTTTAGAGCCAGTGCTTGCCCCACCTCTTGCTTTAGCCTGAAAAGTTGAGCTGGTGCAAAGGGGATAGTCTGCTACCAGAATAGGCCAACTGTAGGTTGCTTTCCCACTTGGTGAAAGGACGGGTGGGGAACCAGAGATATATCTGTGATTCAGAGAATCACAGTTCCTTTCCTGGACTGCTCCTGGTGTGGTTCACTTGTGCACTGCCTGTTGCTAGGGGTTTAAGGAGAGCACCCCATCTAGCCCTCATTGAGAAATAAAATAAGAATAAACCCATGCCTGGACCACTAGAATCATAGAAGTTTAGGGTTGGAAGAGATCTCAGGAGGTCATGTTGTCCAACCCCCTGCTCAAAGCAGGACCAACACCAACTAAATCATCCCAGCCAGGGCTTTGTCAAGCTGGGCCTTAAAAACCTCTAAGGAAATGCAGTTTACGTGAAATCAAGATTTTCTGCAGTAAAGTGATTGTGCAACATTTTTTTGTTTTTCCAATCAGGCCAATTAATCAACATTTAGAAATGAGACAACATTCCTAGTTTCAAAATTCCAAATGGGAGTACATCAATGTACATGAACTGAGCATGTGACTCCATTTATCTAGTCCACCTATTACATCAGCAAACTGAACCAGACCAGCTGAAGACTACGGTTTCTTGACATCCACATTTGCAAGTCATTTTCTTGTCACGACATCTTTATTTGCCCTTTGGCCACAATGTTGTAATTGCCAGTTCCAATTTTCTCCTATCTATATATCTATTCTTTGCACATTCATCCCACTGCCTTGGAGCTTATTAAACCGTTCACCCTGCCTGGCTATCTGTGATTTTCCTTCTGCTGGGAGCAGTCATCAGTTCTGATTACATAGTCTAAAGAGACCTCTTCCATTATCATTTGTCCCATGCCACTGTGATATATGTTGCAAAAGATATTCCACGACCCAGGAACACTAGGTAAACAAAAGCTCTCTTCACCTCAACCTTGAAATATGCTAATAGTCTGGTCCTACTCAGTTTCTTCAAGCATCATTGACCTCATGTCTCTTCTTGTGCCAAGCGTTGCAGTTGAAATCAATACTGCTTCAGGTTTCTGAATCATTTTAAAGACACTAAAAAGAAAGTTCCCTTTTAGATCAGGCCAGTTCACTTTGCAAGTAATTGGCTAGTGTGTATGTTTGGACTCTCTGCTGGAAGGAATGAGAACTCCTCATCCACCTCTCAATGGAGTTCTCTCTGATGATGATTTAGGCTGTGATTTTTCAATAGCACACAAGGAACTAGGCACTCATTTCTCATTGGCTTTCAGTGGAATTTGGGTGATAATATCCTTAGGTATTTTTGAAAACCCCAGCCTCCGATGACAATATTAACTGACCATGGGTCTCAGGGCCGGCTTTAGGCACTGTGGGGCCTGATTCGAAAGAGCTGCCGCCAAAGTCCTTCTGCTGTCTTTGTCTGAATTGCCCTAAAGCCGGCCGTGGTGGGCCTAATCCTAAGGTTTTATTGGTTTTGATGCAGTCCTCACTCAGGCAAAATTACCGTTGACTTTGGGAATCCAGCATTGTTTACCACAAGACGTCTTGGACTCTAAACCTGTCCACGCCTGCAGGACAAACCTTTCCAGCTTCTGTGGATGGAAGAGCTGTGTTTAACTGCAGTTAAGCACAGTAGGACTGGATCCTATGAGGTTCTGAACACTTAGTGGAAGATGCTATGCACTCTTGACTTCCATTGACTTCGCTGAGAGTTGAGGATGCCCAGTACCTGCAAAGAGGTGCTCAGCACCTCGTAGTTCTCACCCACAGCGTAGACATAGTCTGGGAGGGAGAGAAGAGCTCTGTGGGAAAGGAGGTAGGGAAGTCTGAGGGGATTGGAAGATCTCCTGGAAAAAAATAAATTGGGGGGGAATTAAATAGCTCAGGAAATTGAAGAAACAACCACAGGTAGGACTGGAGTGAATTTTTATTTTAAACCACATAATACAGACAGTGCAATGGACCCCGAAGGGGTCATTGCTACCTTTCCAGCAGGGAGCTGAGCTGCTGAGCTTAGGGGGCATCAGAAACTGACACTTTGATGGAGATAAGAGACTGTTGTCTATGTTTCAATTAAACACCCGTGGCTGACCTGTGCCAGCTGTCTCAGGCTAAAGACCCGTTTAATTGCAGGGTAGACCTTGGAGCTCCGGCTGCAGCCCAAGCTCTGAGATTCTCCCACCTTGTAGGGTTCTAGAACCTGGGTTCAGCCTGGGGCCAAACATCTACATTGCAACTGAACAGCCCTTAGCCCAACCCCTGTGAGCCTGAGTCAGCTAGTGTGGGCTAGCAATGGGTTTTTAACTGCAATGTAACCATATCCACAGTTCCTAGCATAATGTGGCCCCAAACTTTGTGGGACCCCTAAACACTACTGGAATATAAATAATAAGTATTATTATTTGCTCTGGTATATGAAGTTAGAGCTCTGTCCTCACCACATCTGCCTGATTTGGATCCATACACCCAACCAGAGAAACATAGAAGCCAAAGATGAAAAAATTCCTATCAGATCATCTAGTCCAGCTCCCTCCAAGTGCAAGACTCCACAGCACATTTTGTAATGTGTTGTTCAGTCTAGTTTTAAAATTCCCAAGTGATGGAAGATCATCACTTTCCTTGAGAAACTGTACATCAAGGATTATTTCTCCCAGAAGTATTCACTTGCATTTATCCAAAGCGAATTTCATTTTGTTATTTTCTGCTCATCTTTCAAGTCTATTACAATTGCTATTTATTATTCAAGCATCTCCACAGAAGTGCATGTGGCACTTTACAGTCAAATAAAATCAGAGGCTTAATACCAAACAATACACAATCTTATGGCTAGATCCTCAGCTGGTATAATCAGGACAGGCCCATAAACTTCAGTGGAGTTAAGCCAGCTGATCATCTGGCCTACGTTTCATTGCATTATATTCTGTTTTTATTGGTGGTTACTACTCCTACCAGTTTTCCATCATCTGCAAATTTTAGATATTTATTCCTTCTTCCAGATTGTTAATGAAGATGTTAAATATGACCACAAAAATATCAATCCCCCAGGTACCTCACAAGAGAGACATTCCCTCAGTCTGATACATGAATGCTTGTAATTACCCTTTCAGTAAGGTCTTTGACTGAAATTCAGAGAGGACTTTAGAGTTGCATCATACTTTTGCTGGGCCTTCACCCAGAGGTTATTTTCAATTTTTTAGCTAGTTTTCAGTCCAGTTGAGTTTTTGTATCAGTGCTGATTTTAATTATTTTTAATGATGATGTTAAAGTGCTCATCAAAGGGTTACTCAAAATATTTTGGATTGGAGCAGTACTTCCAATTTAGTAAGTGGTAGTTTTCCCCTATTCTGTTGGGATGCAGATACATAAAGCTAGTGCCCGGCCTGCAGTCAGGTGAGTTGATTTATTTTTACTGCACTGAGCAGCCTCTTTACAAAAATGGTTTCCTGAAATGCAGTATCAAATCCTTTACTGAGATCCAGATATGACAAGCACCTCTTTCCATCAGCCACTGATTCTGCAGCATTGGAGTTGAATGTATCTAAGCCATTGGCTGGGTTAATATTCATTATGTACCATGTTATTAAATGAATTTAATAAAAAAAATTATATGCAAGGTTTATGAATGGATTTTTCCTTATTCACCCAGCTCTAAATGTAACAAAGAACATGATTTGGCCCTATTTTTAGGTGGATATTCAACTATTTGTTGTGTATTCCATACACAGTATTAAGGCTTTGAGTAAACCACACAAACACAGCTGGATCTTTTTAAAAATATTTACTAAAAATATTCAAACATGCCAGGCCTAGTTACATATATACACTGCTTGTCTGTTAGGTTCTGGTGGTTTCTGCTACAAAAGACAGAGGCCCATAAGAATGCGCCAAACTGTTTAAAGGGATATTGCTCAATTCTTATATTACATTGACCCTTTATCTTACTCATCTTTAAGATGAAATTCACCCCTATGAAGAGCCTATTACAAAGTCTACCCACTTAAGGAACTACTTAAACCTTATTTTGAATGTTTAAACAGGACTTCAGGTTAGTCTTTGTGCTACCCTTTCTGGAGGGGTGGGGGAATTCCGCCTTTTCAGTAGGTAACTTTTGCACTGCGTCCAGCTAAGTCTATGTTTTTTATTCTTTCTTAAGCATTGCTTTGAAGTTTTTGTTCTCATCTGAACAGTGTACCTAGAAGGCGCATGTCCTTCATCCTTGTGCCTAGTGAGGGTGATCTGGTATGGGCTTATTCAGAGGCAAGGTTTTCTTTCTTGTTTGTTTCCAGCACATCAGGTAATTCTGACCTATGAGTTCTTGGAAGTCCTTGGCTAACCCCTCTCCTCTCAGGACCTTTTATAATCACTTCCAAACACAGATCTGCTTCCATTGTAACTATCTTTTAGCATAGAGCCTGCTTGTCAGCCTCTCTCCAGGTGTACACTCTAGACAAGCTGTGGAAGGCCTAGCCTCTCTTTAACTCCTGTTTTTCCGCTAAAGACATGGTTAGTAATTTGTCTCCAAAACTCACAATAGCTTTCCATATGAGTTCCCAGGGTCAGGTCTGTCAGTCTTTTGCATCAGAAGCATAACTTCTCCTATGCCAAGAATACAGATGTAAGGAATTCTACTACTGCTTTCTTTTAAGATCTCTGCATCATCTTAATAAAAAATGCTTCAAGTTTTCTGGTAGTAATATTTTACATTCCTTCTGCCTGAAGATCTGAAAAACCTTTTACAAACATAAGTTCATTAAAATGCACATACACTTCCCCTCTATTTTGTAGATGGGTTAACTTAATCAAAGGGAGTTTAAGTGTTTTTCCCAGCACAGATAGGGACAGAACCCTGGAATTTTAACTTTCCATCTTGTTTTTTAGATGAAGATGACATTATCTCCCAAACTTATTACAACTGATGTTGAGTGAAAATTAACCCTGTGCATAGGCCTAGTGTATGGCTTAGTAAGTCCAGTTCTGAGGTATTGCATCACCTGTGCATTGGCCCCTTACACAAGGGTGAATTTCACCCATTATTTTGTACCATTGTGGGCAAGATAATTGGGAAGGAATGGTAACAGGATCCTAATGGCCTTAGATCTTGAGTATCATGCTCAGAACAGCCTTATGTACTCTTTCTTCAGGATAATGTATGAAAACTACCATGTGAGCTGCAATTTTACAGGGACCTTAAGACTGTTCGGCACCCAAAGGTCTTTTAAGTTGGGCACCTAAATCCCTCAGGCTCCTTTGAAAATCTCAACCTTGAATATCGTCCTCCTTACCTTGTCCTTTTCCCCCGTCACAGACTTACAAGGGCGTCTTCACTTGTGTTTTGTGTTCATCCAGTATTGCAAAATATCTGAACACATTGCGCCCTTTGCAGTCTGGACCCAGGACATTTTTCCATACTCGATTAACGTTTTCATTCAAGGTACCTCATTTGCTTATACAACACTCCCAAAGCTTGCTGCACATCCCCCTCTAGTGTCTCATCCACTGACGGATAACTACAGGCACCAGTGCACTGAGCTATTCCTGCCCTCTAGTGGCAGGGGCCTGTGCTGCAGTGTGGAAGGTCCCAGGTTTGAATACTAGTGATGACCTATGGCAGGGCTCACTACACATCACCCGCCTACTCTCAAAAACATCATGTTGACACACTCTGTTTAGGTGGCTGCCATAATGGAATAGCTACACACAATGTCAGGATAAGCCCTTTAACACTGATGAACTAAAATGTGTTTTACTTGCGCAGACAGGAAAATTAATGTGGACTATGACTGAGGCCTCCCGCACAGACTCTTTTTGTATTCTGATTCCAGTTCTTTGAACTAGTCCAACTCATTTCGCTTCCACCAGATGAGCAATAACATCTGTCTATCAGCTGCATAGAAATTATGCACTTGTTCTCAGGTAATATTTTTATTGGCTCAGGGTACTGAGTTAATATAACAAACGTCTTATAGCTTCAAGTATTACAATGAATTGCATGAAGCGACTGTATTAGTTTTAAAACACTTTTTACTGAGCTTGTGCTTGACTCATTGGCAAGTCAATATGGAAAGAAATGGAGCAAGGAAATTAATGTACTGTACATTGTATTAGTCTCTTTCACTAATGTCGGAAATTAATTGTGACATGCACAAAAGTAACTCAAGATAGTGCTATTTCATCCATATGATTAGAAAATAATAGGATACAATGAAATCTCTCACAATATTATGCCTTCAGGTGACTGTTATATAACTGTACAGGCCAGAGGAGAGGCAGCAATAGGCTATTCTCACAAAAAAACGAGGGGAAGTTCTGGAGTGAAATGCACCAGAACTACTCTACTGATCTTAGGTACTTACACAGGCCCAATTACTGTCATACCTGAGCACCTCACAGTCTTTGTGCTTATCCTCCTACCACCCTTGTGAGATGGGAAAGTGCTGTTATCCCCATTTTACAGAGGAGCAACTGAGGCTACATGAGTTGCCCAAGGGTAGTGCAGGGGGACTTAAGCCCAGGTCTCTCAAGTCCCAGGCTAGTGCCCTATTTTCTAGACCGCTCTTCCTCTCTTATGCAGCGTGTGATAACATTCCATCCCTTCTGCTGCTGAAATCTGTCCAAAGTCACATGGGTGCTGAAAAGCACAGGGTTTTTTTTTCTGCCCCATGGGTCAAATTGTCCTCTCTGTTTCACTGGTGTAACTGTGAAGTAAGTCTAGGGAGTTCAAAGGACTTATTTTGGAATTCCACTGCTGAGAGCAGAATTTGGTACAAAAGTGGGGAAATGCAGACCAACGATAACACATAACTAGAAAAAAACAGATAGGGTTTTGGGTGAAGAGACAGCCTTTATTTTAACCAAACTAGTTCACTCACATCTATCTTTCACCCTTCCAACAAGTCCCAACCACTCTTTACATTATTATCTTTTTACTCTGTCATTAACCGCTCTCTCTCTTGCTCGCTCTCATTCTGTCTCATTCTCTTGCTCGTTTCCCAGGACTCTACCCCTCATAGTGCAGACAAATCCTATGTGGCCTGACCAGCTTGTCAATTTCATTTTATATTAAAAGCAGCTGCTTAACCATGCTTGAGGCTGGAGATTGAAAATTGCAACTCAGAATGAAATAGACAAAATGGTCCAGCTACAGGAAAATGGACATAGGCAACAGAAAGCTTTAGACATGCAGGGCCAGATTCTCAGCAGGTGTCAATCAGCATAGCTCCACTGAAGTCACTGAGGTTACAGCCCTGCATTTTAATCTCCTAAAGCCTGTCCCAAATTGAGATTTCACCAGCTCTTTCCATGCAGCTCAGTTGTCTTGTCTCTTTCATTATGTATTAACCAGCTCCCACTCTAGTTTGATTTTTTTAAGTCTAAAATGGAATTGACATGCTAATGAGTCCAGAGCAGGGGGATTGTAAAACCTCGTGGAAGTGTCTAGGTTTGGGGAGCGTAGAGGTGCTGGCCGGGACTCCCCCTCTTGTGTTGCCTGGGTCAGGATGTTGTTCTCCAGGGGGTCCTGCATGCTGGGTTCCTCGAGGTAGTGGGCAAGTGGTAGGCTCGGCACCTCCTCCGAGTAGCGGGCACTGGGCAAGTTAGGCCAGTCCTGGTGGGCATTTTGGGCTGCGGGGGTTTCCCAGTCGTGGGCTAGGCTGGAGGTGGCTGGACTCCCTGGCAGCTCGCCCTCTACTGAGCTCTGAGGTCAGGCCTTTATACTTCTGGGTTGCTGCCTGACCCTCTGAGGGGCGGGCTCAGAGTGCCCTAGCTCTGCCCACTCCAGCCTCTGGATGAGCTTATCCCGCTCTGGGTCGGAGGAGAGAGACACTGCCTCGCCACAGGGAGTTAATTATCGAGAAGGTTCCTAGCATTAATCAGCGCCACCCCTGGGTCTGAAGCGTCTTATTGCTAAATTAGCTATGGTAAAAACCCCAAATGATGTAAAGTTCGACATTAACTTTTTTGGGGAAAAAAATTCCTTGGCTAGGATCTAAGAGTTAGTGGCCAAAAAAAAGGGAAGAGGGGATTAGAGAGAAAGAGGTAAAAAGTAAAAGCTGGAAAACTAAATTTTCAAAAGTGTTTGGGGTTTTTTATTTGGTTGAAAAAAAGTAACATTCAAATTTTTCAGAAACATTTTGAAATATTAGAAGATCATGAAACATAGTTACAATTTGAGCCGCCCTATTAAGCAGGGCCTAGATCTACAAAGGATTTAGGTGTTTCACTGCTGAGTGGTGCAGCAATTATCCTTTAGGTGCCTAGAAAAAAGAAAAAGAAAAAGAAAAAGAAAAAAAAGACAGAAACACTGAGATCCACATAGCCTGAGTGAGGGGCTTAGGTGTCCCCTAGAATGAATAGGTAGAGATAGGCACCTTAGAATGTGATCCACAAAAGCCTCATGCTAGGTGGGGAGCCCTCTAAGATAGCCAATGGGAGATGACCCAAGGCCCACCCCATTGTTAGAGATGGGTGCCTAATTCTGGGCTGCAGGGAGGCAACTATCCCTGCTTAGTGAACCATGAACAGGAACCCACTGAAGTCAGGTGGCTTTGGTGCCTAAGGTCTAGTTGACACTAGAAAATTAGGTCAGCATAACTGTGCCACTCATGTAACAACCTTGGGGTTCATTAAATAACAAACCAGTGAATGAGAAAGGAATACAACTTTAATAGAACAAAGTGGACAGCCTGTCTGATGAACTGCTGCAAGGCTGACCAGATAGCAAGTGTCAAAAATTGGGACAGGAGGTGGGGGGTAATGTGAGAAAAAGACCCAAAAATCAGGGCTGTCCCTATAAAATTGAGACATCTGGTCACCTTAATTGCTGCACACAGCCATGCGGTGTTCCCAATCCCTGCCTCCAGGCACATCTCCAAATTCCCACACTCACAACACAGTCCCTTAAGAGGCAGCATTTCTAAATCATAATCTTTCATAAACATATCTCTACAGCTCAGGGCTGCAAAAAATCCACACCTCTAAGTGGCAAAGTTAAAACAACCTAAGGCCCTGGGTAGGCATTGGTAGGCCAATGGAAGAATTCTAGCTACTGCTTCTTGGGGAGATGGATTACCTATGCTGTCAGGAGAACCCCTCCTGTTGGCATAGGTAGCATCCACACTGAAGCACTCCAGCCTCACAACTGCAGCTGTCCCACAGTAGCTTTTTAAGTGTTTTAAAATGCACTTTGAGGACACAAGCACATTGATCTTTTTATTTCATTTGCAGTGTCTGGGATGGTGCTGTGGTTGGAATATGTCTACATCAGCCACTGTGTTTGATGTGCAATTAGAACAAATCATAGAACATTAGGGTTGGAAGGGACCTGAGGAGGTCATTGAGTCCAACCCCCTGCTCAAAGCAGGAGCAATCCACAATTTTTTTTCCTTCCCCCAGATCCCTAAATGGCCCCTTCAAGGATTAAACTCACAGCTCTAGGTTTAGCAGGCTAGAGCTTAAACCACTGAGCTATCCCTCCCCCCTCGACATATAGCCCCTTTGTATTTCTCCATTCATTCCAGTGAATGTTATTGAAAACTAGGTATACACTACTAGCAGTGGAGTATATGGGCCTAAGCTCATGTAAAGCAGCATAGCTCCATTAATGTCTCTCTGTCCAAACACTTCTCTGTCCCTCTTTACTGTAGTGTAACTTTTCATGAAAGTTATCCTCACAATGCCATGCACCAAAACAGGAAATTGAGGCATAGGGCAGTTTAAATGACATATCTCCACGTTGTTGAGCCAATTGTCAAACACACACCTCCTGAGTCCTCGCCCATTAACCTGTCCACCCGGATGATGGGATTTCACCACTTTACAACAGCTGAGGATGTGGTCTTGTATTCTTTTGTCTTTCCTTCTTTTCCTCCTCTCTTCCCACCGCCAGCTGTGAACCCCCCAAGCACGTAAAAAAGAAAAGCAGGTCCCATGGTGGACCAATCCCATCTGGAATTTATCAGGAGTTGTCAGTGTCTCCTCCTGAACCCTAACTGACTTTTAATTTGACAATTCACAAAAATACTCCCCACAGCATTACAGCTATTTGGAGTTCGAGTACAATGCACCAGGGCCTGATGAAATGCATCCTAGAATACTCAAGGAGTTAATAGAGGAGGTATCTGAGCCTCTAGCTATTATCTTTGGGAAATCATGGGAGATGGGGGAGATTCCAGAAGACTGGAAGGGGGCAAATATAGTGCCCATCTATAAAAAGGGAAATAAAAACAACCTAGGAAACTACAGACCAGTTAGTTTAACTTCTGTGCCAGGGAAGATAATGGAGCAGATAATTAAAGAAATCATCTGCAAACACTTGGAAGGTGGTAAGGTGATAGGGAATAGCCAGCATGGATTTGTAAAGAACAAATCTTGTCAAACTAATCTGATAGCATTCTTTGATAGGATAACGAGCCTTATGGATAAGGGAGATAGCGATGGATAAGGGAGAAGCGGTGGATGTGATATACCTAGACTTTAGTAAAGCATTTGATACGGTCTCACATGATATTCTTATAGATAAACTAGGAAAGTACAATTTAGATGGGGCTACTATAAGGTGGGTGCATAACTGGCTGGATAACCGTACTCAGAGAGTAGTTATTAATGGCTCCCAATCCTGCTGGAAAGGTATAACAAGTGGGGTTCCGCAGGGGTCTGTTTTGGGACCTGCTCTGTTCAATATCTTCATCAACGATTTAGATGTTGGCATAGAAAGTACGCTTATTAAGTTTGCGGACGATACCAAACTGGGAGGGATTGCAAGTGCTTTGGAGGACAGGGTCAAAATTCAAAACGATCTGGACAAATTGGAGAAATGGTCTGAGGTAAACAGGATGAAGTTCAATAAAGATAAATGCAAAGTGCTCCACTTAGGAAGGAACAATCAGTTTCACACATACAGAATGGGAGGAGACTGTCTAGGAAGGAGTATGGCAGAAAGAGATCTAGGGGTCATAGTGGACCACAAGCTTAATATGAGTCAACAGTGTGATACTGTTGCAAAAAAAGCAAACGTGATTCTGGGATACATTAACAGGTGTGTTGTAAACAAGACACGAGAAGTCATTCTTCCACTTTACTCTGTGCTGGTTAGGCCTCAACTGGAGTGTTGTGTCCAGTTCTGGGCACCGCATTTCAAGAAAAATGTGGAGAAACTGGAGAGGGTCCAGAGAAGAGCAACGAGAATGATTAAAGGTCTTGAGAACATGACCTATGAAGGAAGGCTGAAGGAATTGGGTTTGTTTAGTTTGGAAGAGAGAAGACTGAGAGGGGACATGATAGCAGTTTTCAGGTATCTAAAAGGGTGTCATCAGGAGGAGGGAGAAAACTTGTTCACCTTAGCCTCCAATGATAGAACAAGAAGCAATGGGCTTAAACTGCAGCAAGGGAGATTTAGGTTGGACATTAGGAAAAAGTTCCTAACTGTCAGGGTAGTTAAACACTGGAATAGATTGCCTAGGGAAGTTGTGGAATCTCCATCTCTGGAGATATTTAAGAGTAGGTTAGATAAATGTCTATTAGAGATGGTCTAGACAATATTTGGTCCTGCCATGAGGGCAGGGGACTGGACTCGATGACCTCTCGAGGTCCCTTCCAGTCCTAGAGTCTATGAGTCTATGAATCTATGACACAAGATCCATAACCCAGCAGTAATTTTAAACTTTTCTAAACCCACTGCTTGGTAAGCCAGGAACTATAGAAAAGGAATATCAAGGTGAGATATGACTGGCTGTGTCTAATTTATTTTAAAATTGTGATTTTTTATTTCAGTCTCATCCAATGTTACCTTTTGGGTATTTTTTGTATTACATAAGAATAGTGAACAAATTCCTTCATTTCAGCCACTTATACCTTTCTCATAGGCATTAAAAACTGAATTGAACTTTTGCCTGGATATAGAATAATAAATTTTAAACTGCCAGCAGGAATGTAGGAGACCTTGGTAATTTGGCTCATAATTTGCAGTATTTCACCTTTCCCTGCTACAGCATTTTTAGCTCTTAAAAATAAATGCCTGGTGCCTTCAGAACTTCGCTCTGCTCCAGCATTGACTTTCTTTCACAATGAAAAGAGTTCTGAAGCCAGTTCTCCCAAAATTAAAACAATTCACAACAATCTAATTGAGAGCTGATGGTCAGGGACATGTCAAAATGGAAACATTAGCACTTTGAGCTACTATTCAACCAATCCATTAGTTTTGTTCTAGGTAATAAGGGACATTATAACCAAGGAACCAGAGCCTTTCCATTGACTTAAATTCCTTAGGGTCCCCTCCTGTTCTGATTGAAATTGACAGCCAGATTCCCATACAAATTATAGATTCCATTCCAGGAAAACATCTAAGCATGGCTATAACTTTAAGTAGATGAGTTGTCCCATTGATGTCAATCAGACCCTGAATGAGTAGGTGTGTTGGGGAGGGAAAAGCAGCATATCATAACTAAAGACTGTGTCACAATATATGTTCACAAGTGGGCAGAGTGATGGTTGTTCAGCCAACCTCCAGTTTCACATTTCCTCTGGCTTGCATGCACCCCTATGCAGCATGAACTTTCTTTGAATGTCAGTAAGTACAACATTTTAAAACACATTTTGTGATGCAGGCTTGCAAGAAATTATATGCAAAATTAAGTTTATTAATTGAATTCATCACAGAAATGCCTAGGAACAGGAAATGCCTTAACCATGCAATCTACCCAACTCAAAGTTCATTGAAGTTAATGGGGACCAATCCACTCACCAAAAAAGGCATTGGATCAGATTCTCAGGAGGAAGATTACCATGCATAGGGCCCACAAATAATTGTACTGCCTCAGTATGCTGCTAGGAAGCAGATTATAACTCAGAGCCATGTATTCTGGGTAAATGTTGTCATGGGGTTTACTACTCACTGCTGTGCCATCTCCCTGTGGCCATGTCAGGGGATTAGTTCCACTCAGGTCTCATGTGCCCTTACTCACATCATGACCCCTCTCTTTCTCTGTATGTGACTTGGGATGCTCTCTTTTCATAGCTTATGTAACAAAGTGGGGGATTTTCTTAACAATTTGAATGAGTACTGGGTGTGTCTCAGTTTCCCCTATGTGCTACATGTTTAACAAGATGGTGATTGTTGTTACAGGGGACCAGCTGTGTTCTCATCTATCAGCCTGTCATGGTATAATTCCCCACTCTGAACCTTAGCGTCCAAAAGATGAGGTACCAGCATGAATTTTTCTAAGCTCAATTACCAGCTCAGTACTTGTAGCGCTGCCACCAACCAGGAATTCCAGTGCCTGGTACACTCTGGTCCCCCCAAAACCTTGCCCCGGACCCCCAAGACCCAGACCCTCTGGATTTTAACACAAGGAAAGAAAACTCTCACCATTGCCTCTCCCAGGCTTCCCCTCCCTGGGTTACCCTGGAAGATCACTGTGATTCAAACTCCTTGAATCTCAAAACAGAGAGGAAAATCCACCTTCCCCCCTCCTTCTCTCTCCCTGAGAGAGAAAGTAATCCTAACTCAGAGAGAAAATTAACCTTTCTTTCCCCCTTCCCTCCTTTCTCCCCACCAATTCCCCAGTGGATCCAGACCCAGTCCCCTGGGGTATCACCAGAATAAAAAAAAACAATCAGGTTCTTAAACAAGAAAAGTTTTTAATTACAGAAAGAAAAAACAGTAAAAATTATCTTTGTAAATTTAAGATGGAATATGTTACAGGGTCTTTCAGCTATAGACACTGGGAATACCCTCCCAGCCTAAGTATACAAGTACAAATTAAAGTCCTTTCAGCAAAATACAAATTTGAACTCCTTCCAGCCAAATACACATTTGCAAATAAAGAAAACAAACATAAGCCTAACTCACCTTATCTAGCTAGTACTCACTATTGTGGACATATAAGACCCGGTATCGGAGAGCTTGGAGAGAAACCTGGTTGCACGTCTGGTCCCTCTGAGCCCCCAGAGTGAACAACAACCAAACACTAACAGCACACACACAAACTTCCCTCCCTCAAGATGTGAAAGTATCCTGTCCCCTGATTGGTCCTCTGGTCAGGTGACAGCCAGGCTCATTGATCTTGTTAACCCTTTACAGGCAAAAGAGATATGAAGTACTTCTGTTCTATTAACTCTTACTTATCTGTTTATGACACAGCCGAACCCCAGACAATGGCCTGGACATAGTGGAACTTAGCAACTGGTGACCTGGTGGCCCACCAGTCTTGGAAGCCAGCTGGTTTCAGCCAGTGGGAGGACAAAGGATGGAGAGAGAGGGCCCAGACAATCTGGTTGCCCAGGAACAAAGACAAAGGATGGAGAAGAGGCAGTAGGAATGGTGATATAGGGTGGTCGGCTAGAAGGAGGTCATGTCTCAACTGGGGACAAAGAGGGGCCTGAGCCCACTGGGGTGGTGCTGAGACTTTCTAGGCTCGAGGGCTCTGAGAACATCCTGTGCTGTGTTCCAGATGTAAAAAAAACAAACAACAACCTTCTATTTGACACTGGCTGAGAATCACTGCAATCTAGAGATCAGGGTTGCATTGCTTCCTCTCAGTGGGGAGGCCCATGGAGTCCAGAGCAAGTGGACTCTTTGAGGGGGCTCTCAGGAGAGACAGGGGTGCAGTTCCAGGAGGTGGTGGGGCCCACAGCTTAACACCCAAGACAGAGTGTGACTCCTGAGAAGGGCTGTCATGCTGAAGAGGGTTCCTCCCAGGGACCTTATGGAGCTGAGATAATGCAGGGTCTGTGACAGCTTGTCTGCACTCTTTGTGGCTTGGCCTTCCAGTCAGGTCACTATGTTTTTTTTCCTTCCCGGGAGGGGCAGTTATCAAAGTCCCACAGGATGAACCATCCCAGGCAATCTGCAGATCCACTGCCCTGACTGTGCCATTGTCCTAATGGCTGATAGGGGAACCGGGGCTCATCCTCTCCTCTGGGTTCCTTCAGCTCAAGGTCCTTCTAATCAGCAGCCAACATCTTCACCATTTTAAACCTTGCTGCTTTTTTCCTGAGCCTTTTTCTATACCCTCTTTCCTAGGTTTCCTGCCTTCCTTCTCTAATGCCCAGAGAGTGACTGCAGGCTCCCTCACTGCAGCCCTTTTCTGCTTCCAGCCTCCTGGCTTTATACTAACGTCACCTGATCCTTCTCAGCTGGGCTCCATCATCATTCAGAAGATCACATAGGCCACCCCAAGTCCCCTCAGCAATGGCCTATCCACTTAATTGGCCCCTTTCTAGCCTCATTATCCTCTTCTAGGCTAGCAGTGCTTACCCCACACTTCACAGATGTGCACAGTGCTAACCTTATACCTGGCATGGCACACATCCCTCTGCATGCTGGTGCACTACACTGACCAGATGACTGGGAAACAGATACAAGGCTCTTTGCATTCTTTGACCCCTTCCTGCCCTCATATGCAGGAGGGGACATAGCGACCCTATAGAGGCTGTTCTGTTCTTCATGCTGCTACCCATGTGGCACAGGAAAGTAAGACGGTGTTTTAAACCCCTGACTCCTTTGAACGGGTGCCTAACATGTGCCACAATCTGACTGTAAGAGTAGAGTTTGCTAGAACGCTTGTTAGAGTTCAGCAAATGTGCATTAAAAAGATATTGTCATGAGTCCTCTTCACATCTTCCTCTCTACCCACCACTAATTCTTTCCCAATTAGCCACTCTCCACTACGAGTGTCTCATACCGTTTCTGCCTCTTGACGCGAGCAGTTTTGACTGTCACAACAATCTTTCTGCTGTCATTTCACAATGAGGTTCATCACCATAATTACTTTGGGTACAGAGAGAAGAAGAAAAAAGTCTCTCTAAATCTAAATTAAAGAAGAGCAAAGCTAACTGGAAAGAGATTAGAGGCAGAGGCGCTGACTTTCTAGTTTCCCCAGGGGTGCTCAACCCCCACTCCACCCCAGGCCCTGCCCCCACTCCACACCCTGTCCCCAAAGCTCCACTCTTTCCTGTTTTGCCCCTCCCCCAAGTGCACCCTGCCCTCACTCCACTTCTTCCTGCCCCTGCTCCTCGCCCCCCTGTGCCTCCTGAATGCCACTGAACAGCTGATCGCCGGTGAGTGGGAGGCGGGAGCCACCAGTGGGTGCTGAGCAACCCCTTTTTTTTTCCCATGTGTGCTCAAGTCTGTGGGTACTCAAGCCTGGTGCACCCAGAGAGTCGGTATCTATAATTAGAAAGTCTCTCATGCTTGTGGGTAAATGGGATCATTTAATCAGGAGAAGGAAACTTAAAAAAACCCTGGAATTCTGTTTTATGGGCTGTTTTCTTTACTAGGTGAGTATGGAAGTGACATCAGATACAAAACAAAGCTCTGTTGGAAGCAACTTGTTTAATGCAAAGTTATTTCATAATGCAAGGTTGTAAGGGGGGACAGTGGGTAATGCATTCGTATAGCACCCAGCACAGTAGAGTCCTGCTCTATAATTGCCGGCCCTGTGCACTATTGCAACAGAAATGATGACAACAGTAAAGGCCAAAAATATGTCTAATCCAGATAGCAGAATCCTTCATCTCCAGAACTACCACTTACATTTCAGCAGTTTCTTCTACCATTTTACCAAAATGGAAAGAGACTTGATGTGATGCGATATTTGCAGTAGGAATCTCTGTGCTATAATGCATCAAGCCATTGGCCATTGGACCTTCAAGCTTGGTATCTTGCTTCTGGCCGTGGATGATACTTGACAAATGGATGTTTCAGAAGTGAAATGCTCACCATACCCATTTACTTGGAGAAGGAAGGTCTGTTACTGGTTAATAATAATAATTCCAAATATACTTGCCCTTAATGTCAAAAGTGTTTCTTCTTGTCTTGTATTACAGGATGGGGAAATGTTGAGGGCAATGACACATTCTTTACACTTTGTAGATATAGTGAGAGGGTGGCATTTTGAACTCCATGGGAATTCTTGGACCATTAAAAGAGTAGCTCTTCTAAGTACTGCACTGGATACAAAGAAAAGTCTTTGGACAAATCACCATTATGAATGATATATAGGGACAGGACTATATAATAAATCCATACTGCCTTTGAAAATATTTGTCTTGCTTGCAAGTGAGACAAGATGGACAATGTAGTATGGTGGGTCTTGCACTTTTCTTGGCAGGGGGCTAAGATGCAACCCGTTGCCCCTGCTCTTGGGGCCCCAGGGGCCCCACTAGTGGCCCAGGAAGGTGGTAAAGGAGGGAAGCAGGAATGGGGTCTGGCTTTGCTCCTTACTCTGAGCCCGAGCCCCAGCCCCTCTCAACTCCTGAGGGTTCTTACCCTTTTCCCCTTTGGGTAGGGTACCTTCAGTCCTTAAACAATAGGGGAGGGAGTCTCCCTCCCCTGCTAAGGCAGGGTCTCCCTTATTCTCATTTTCTGATCTTCCAAGTCTTACAGCACACCTCCAAGCTCCAGTCCTCTCTCCTTCACCTCCTGGGGCAGAGGGTTTTATTAGGTTGCTAACAGGGCCTTAATTGACTACAGGTGCTCCAATTAACTGCTGTAGCAACCTTTCCTAGTCTACAGGGAACCACGCCTTAATTAGCCTAGGGCTTATATACTTCCCCTCGACCACTTTCCCACTGCTCCCTGGCCCTCCTGTATCACATAAGATAGAAATAGCTACTACCCAGAAAAGAGTTAGCACACAGTGGCCTCATTTAGCCAATGACACTCCTTCTTTTATAGCCAGATGCATCTTTGTCCCCCCAGATCTATTAATATTAAAGAGGTTCCCTACTTTAATGATTTTGCTATGTACAAACAATTGTCCAAGATCACTGTCTGCAACAAATGATAGACAGGAATGCATATTAAATTCAAACTTTTGTTTTTTAAAACAGGCACAGTGATTGTTATAGTTGTATTTCCAATTACCCTGTTGTTCAGCATACTGATCATCTAAAGTATTCTCTAGTGAGTGGCAGGCAGAAATGGCAGGTTGCTGTACTTAGAGCACTGACTGCAATCCCAAAATAAAGACACTGTTCCCTTCCCCCACCACAGGACACCGGAAGTAGCTGGAACTTGACCTGTAAAACGCTCCTTCCACAAAACTGATCCTGTCTCCTTTTCGGTTGATGAGAGATATATATGCAGCAGGGAGACTTATGGAATATCATACACTGATTGGAAAGAGCAAAGTGTTATGAAACACTATTCCACAACATGATGTTCATCATTAATATTATGGCAGAGATTAGATGTCCCAACTAATGTCAGGGCCGACTATGGCAGGCACTGTACAGAAAAGGAAGCAATCCCTGTCCCAAAGAGTTTATAATCTGAAGGTGAGAGCAGAAAGAGAGGCAGTGAGAGGGACTCAGGAAGAGAATAGAGAGGAAGAGAATGCAGGTCTCCCAAGTTCTAGGTAGATTATTGCTAATGGCTGCCAAGGACTGTATATGAAATAAACTGAGCTCTGATGAATATTCCCATGATCACTTTTGCAAAGTCCTGCTGCATGTCTGGTCTATTACCTAGGTCTAAGTAGACAGTGGGCTGCATGTGATAGCAGGGGACTGAAGTCAATAACCCAGCAGGTCCCTCCACTCGCAGTCCTAAATTCTTATGTAGGTATTCTGTCACCCCATGTGATTGCCACATCTTTTTACGTTTCTGGATGTGAGCCTGCCAGTTGTCATCAGGGGCCTGATTCTGATCTCACACAAGAGGCAATAAAAACAAAACCCAGTTACTGTTGATGCTGTGATTTTCAACTGCTGCCAAAAGCACTCAACGTGTACCAGTCTGACAGTCGATAATTCATTATGAAAGGTATGATCCATCAGCAGTGCTGTGATTTAATAGAAAGTCTGGTGATATTTAATGATTCTTTTAAAGCCCCAGCACCCAGACTCGTGTGAGTAGGTGAGAATCTCAGCTTTCATTAAAAATTATATATATAAACATATTTCTAGCGTGTGTGGCGGCAGAATAAAGTTTGAAAATGTGAATTCTAAAGGCTCCAACACCAGCAGGCTATTTAAAAGAAACCCAAAGTTGTTATTTTTCAAAATCTCATGATTTTTAAGCCAGTCTCCTGAGTTTTAGGGACTCTTTGGGGAGCAACAGCACACCTGTGGCTGATGAACCTTCCATGAATGGTAATGGTAACATGGGGCACCCCCATTCAATAAGTTACCTCTCACCCTTCCTGAAACCAACCTCTTGAATACCCACTCAAAGCCATTACCCTAGAGCTGATTGGAATGCTTTTGTCCGTCAGAAGATATTGTTTTGACAGAAGTATTTTTATTCACCAAACAGAATTTTCCACTAGAAAAGTGTTCCATCAACATTTCTCGACCACCTCTAGCTGAAATGTACCTTTCACTGCTTTGGTTATAGGTGCCTCACTGGGTTTCTTCATGACCCTGTGAGCATGACCCTGTGAGGATTTCTTCATGACCCTGTGACCCTTTGAAGTAACAGCTGCCATTCCTTAGGCAGGGCAAGTCACTCATTGTGCTACTCTTTTAGACTCCATTGGCCACTTCATGAAGATTGGGTATACTGCCACTGACTTCTGATTTCAGGAGTGATGTATTGGGTGTTGTTCCCTCCATCTCCCATGGAAACGGGAGTAGGACAAGAGTTCCTTTTCAGATATGATCCTTATGAGAGAACTAGAAATAAGTCTGATAGCTCTGCAAGTGATCATTAGAAAAGCATCCTCTCCATCTAGGACCATCCCCTTCATCAAAGTCTAAAACAAAAATTGAAAAGACTGTGATAGTTTTGCCACCAATGCCAGCCCTAAGCCCCAGCCGGAAGGTAAATTCTCTAGAGCCAGTTAAATAGGGAAGAAACTTATATATACATTGTAGGAAAACATGATTAAAGAATCTTTGTTTCTAGAGATATTAGCATTGGGCCTGTGTGTAGGGAAGGGAGGTAGCACTGCTGCTGCAGCAAAAACAACAATCCAGTAGGAAACTTGAGCAGAAGTGTGTCACTCTTCAGTGAACAGCATTGTGTATGCATCTGTGTTCCCAGGTGGTCCTACCCCATGTGTGCATATTAATATGCTGCCTGTCAAGATTCCATTTCCAGCAAGCACCGAAGAAAGGTTTGGCAGGGACAAGGTTTGAACTCTGGAAATATGAGAGACATTATTTTAGGACTGACTTCCTAAGATTAAAGTGCAGTTTTACACTGAAAAATGACTCGGTAAAAACTGCACCATCTTACTCAATAGAGCTGCTCCCTAGAAGAAATTCTACGCTGCAGGAACTGCCAGTATAAGATCAGTGCACCACTTAAGCCTCACTTAAGTCCTTAAAATAATATTTAGGTGAGACTTAAGTGGCACTTGTCCAGACTCCATGCACAAAGGTACTTCATCCTTTACATGTATTCATACTTTTTAAGGTGAGAAGGAACATTGTGATCATAGCAGAAGCCACAGAATTTTACCCAGCCATTCATCTAATAACCATTGAATGTTCTAGAGCATAACTAATGGCTAATTGCCCTCACTATTAAAATATTGTCTCCTGCGTGCGACTTGCATAATCTTTATACACCAGCAAGAACCAAGCTTCATTTTCAGATCCCAGGTTGAGGTAGCAGAAATGGGAGATCAGGAAAAGAGACATCATTTTATTTCTACGATGAACAAATTTGATCTGGAAGCTGTTGAGATACAATAAAATATGGAATCTCAAGATGTATTCTCACATAGTCACTTCACACAGAAGAATCACATTTTCAGATTAACAACAAACGATAACATTAATTCAGGGACATCCTGTGGCCTATATTATACAGGAGGTGAGACTGGATGGTCACTATGATTCCTCTGGCCTTACAATCTATAACTGACTGAAAAGATTGAAGTAATACATGAAAATTCTGATCTGTTGAATTTTTTTAATTAATGTATATAAGTATTTCTAACTTCAGGCATTTTGTAATGTGTTTTTCTAGCCTGGTTATTAAAGAAAAATCTATGTAATTGTAACAAAATATAGTATTTATTTATCTCATTTTACATCCCAAGCATGGCGTGAAGAGCAGGGACAATTCTATAACAACTCCTGTCTGTTCTAACACATATTAGTGAAATGGGACAATCTCAGACTGCAGGGATGCTAAACACTTAGTGACCCAGAACTTTACCATTATTTCTCTCTTCTGCAATTTCCAGCACTCTGCTTGCAAGTGTCTGATTTGCCTAATCAATGTGGAAGTCCCTGTGCTCTGATTGGATAATAAAGGCTGTCAACCAGCCAGAGGGTTGAGATTTGCATAGTGGTTATTTTGCAATCAGCAGACTATGTATGTTCTGCGTACATTTGCTTCAATTGATTCCTCTACTTGTCGTTTGCATGGCTAAAGGACTTCTCCGATAACAATAAGTGATCTTGGAATTTCATTCCCTCTCAGGGAAGCAAAGAAACATCCACATTTACAGGGGAAAGAAGGGAAAGAATGAACAAAAAGAAAAGAGAACAGAGCTGCAAAACTATGGAAAGGGAAATTGGTGTTGAAAGCCCTCAGTTGGTCTCCTTGCATGCTAGTTGCCACAGAGGCCAATGTGATTTCTTCTGTTGACTCAACAGGAGCAAGCTTGGGCTTTTCCTCTCATCCTTAATTCCTTTGCTAAAGGATCAGGGCTCTCATCCACACAACTGGCATCAATTTCATTTTCTCTTGCTTATTTTTACACAAGGAATGTCTGTTCCTTTCAATTCATTACTGAAACAAGGTAAAACACACAGATGCTGCAAGCAGGGAGAGAGTCAGGGATGCACAGTGGGCTCCCCACACTCCCAGACTGAACGCCAGGGGGATCTAGTCATATAGAGTGTTGAGGTTCTTAGGGATTGGCTTGTTTTGGCCTTGTTTTGAAATGGGTTGAGCTTGATTTTTGGCTTATTGTGAAAGTTGGCATGCTTATTTACCACGTGAACTTTGGCAACTGTGACTACAATCAGTTATATTTATGGAACAAGCCCTATTTTGTAAACTTAAGGGTTAACTTGTACATATTTAACATGCTTTTCCTTAGAGCCATGGGAGCTTGTGAACTCCAAGGCCTTTCTACAGCACCCATTTCTGTAGCATCTGAGCATTTCATAAACTTTTAATATATTTATTCTCACAACACCCCTGTGAGCTAGGGAAGTGCTATCATCCCTAGCTCACAGAGAGACTACCTGGCTTGGATTTGAACTAGTACAATCACCATTGGACCACCATTTGTCTCTGAACAGAGCTGATTACATAGGTCAATAGCACAGTCATCAGAAGCTTCTGCTACAGAATTAGTTCCCTCTCCCCGTTTTTCATCCCTTTTTTTTTTGTGGCCTCTGAGAGATTGTTCCTTTCAACTAGATGATAGAAAAAAAAGAAATGTATCTGCTGTCCTGTCTGGCACCGCGCTGTGCCATGGAAGTGGCCAGCAGGTCCGGCTCCTAGGCAGGGGAGCCACGGAGCTCTGAGCACTGCCCCCACCTCGAACACCAGCTCTGCGCTCCCCTTGGCTGGGAATCGGTCGATAGGAGTTCTCGGGGGCAGTGCCTATGTGCAAGAGCTGTGCGTGGAGCCTCCTGTCCCCCACCTAGGACCCGGACATGCTAGCTGCAGCCTGCCTTAGCCCCATCGCTGCACCACTGACCAGGAACTGCCCAAGGTAAGCCCACACTCCAACCGTGAGCCCCAGCCACCTGCCCCAGCCTTGACCCCCCTCAAGCCCAGAGCACCCTCCTGCACCCCAAACCCCCCATCCCAGAGTCCACACCCCCATGCCCCAATCCACTGCCCGAGCCCTGAGTCCCCTCCCAATCCTTGAACCCCTCACCCCTAGTCCTACCCCCTCCTTCACCCCAAACCGCTGCCTCGACCCTCAGCCCACTACCACACACAAAATCCCTCAGCTCCACCCCCCAGCCAGAAGCCCCTTCCTGCACCCCAAGCCCCTTATCCCTGGCCCCACCCCAGAGCCGTCACCCTCAGCCCACTCCCCAGCCAGGAGTCCCCTGATGACTGGAGGACCAGACAGTGTTGTTTTCTTTCCTCTGGTTAAGCTTGCTTTTCCATGGTTAAATTCTTCATGGAACATCCACCACTGCTGAGGCATGGTGCTGCCTCATTCCCTGGCCCTACCCAGGTAGCCAACATCGTATCACCCCTGATTTCCTTCAGCTTGCCCCAGATTTCCAATCACATAGTGCAGCCAACAAGACTCTTGGCCCTAACGTGTCCTTTTGGTTATGCTGATTCATAAACATCTATTTCCATGTATAGTGCTTCTGGCTTCAACATCACAGCATGGGAGACATGGGGGAGGGAACTTGTTAGCAGCAGAGTCCAAGCATTGAACCCGAATGAGACCCCCTTTTGTCTCTCCTCATTGTTCAAACAGGAAATTAATCCTTCCTCCTTTCTTCCCCTCGGAGTGACAGGATACATGCTGAAGCTGTTGCATAGACGCCCAAGTACTTACTGCAAATCTCACAAGTGAGTTTATACTTATTAATATAGCACCTGAGAATTGAACATTGAACCATCAATGATCTCCTCGCTAAGCAAAGGCTTCTCAAGCACTTCACTAAGAAGATATTCTTTCATGCAGAACTTTGCCTCCCGCACTGCATAATCAGATGAGTCTATTTTGGTTTTGAAATTCAAAAAGCTACAACTGTGACTGTAGCTTAGAGAAACAGCATGTGCTGTTTTTTCATTCGCCTAGCCTCACCGAGCTTATTCCAAGGTGCAGAAGCTCCCAGGTATTATTCCAGAAGCCAAGAATAGCCAGAACAAAGCAGATCTCCATCTGCACCCCTGTGATGAGAACAGTGTCAGCCCTAGACCAAATCACACCTCAGGCAAGGAGTATCTTTGGCGCCACGCCTCCATTTGTTAAACTTGTGAATACCTTCTCTTTAATTGCATTTATAGCCTTTTTCATGACTTCGATGCACGATTTGCATCCATGATTTATCCCTGTCATATAAGACGATAAATTTGCATCTTAGGAGCTTTTTGCTTCCTATACTGAGCTTTTTCAGGGGCATCTTTTATTTTCCATGAGGGAAAACAGACAGTATTAGTGAAAGCAAAAGTCTATGTTCTGCAGTCTTAGTCATCAAATATTATGTGTTAAGCACTGCAAAAGAAGTAACAGTATTTCTTTTATATTATCATATAGATTGGGGTTCGATAGATATTTCTGGTGTCTCATCAAATATATACTTTATTAGTCACTGCTTACACTCTTCAAATCTTAAAACACAAATACACTTTCACAATAACACAGTAAAACAAGATTCACAATATTGCAGCTGGTCTCTCACTTCACTTCACTCTTGTAGCTCGCTGACTGACTGGCAACACCCTGCCCCTTCTATACCCATGCGGGCAGGGCTGTCAACATTCTAGGAGGTGAGGAAAATGTAGTTCTGACGAAGTCTGAAAGGTTCCATGAGATTCTATAAGGGTCCAGAACATTCTAGGAGGTTAGTGAAAAATGAATCCATATACGGAATACCTGAAACATTTTCCTTTAAACATTCTATTTTCCCTTTTGTTGCTAACAACAAAAACAGAACTCCGAGCCTGGCACCACCAAAGCCCGACATCCCAGAGGGTCAACTGGGTCACCTGCCCCTAAATCTGGCCCTGGATGAGAATATGCAAAACATAACAAAACAAAAGAAGTTAAAAGGTACACTTAAAGCATCTCTGGGTATGTCTACACTACAATAAACAGAGCTTGGCCTACAAGGCTAACAATTGTAGTTTAGACATTTGGGTCCAGGTTCTGAAACAGAGGGTCTCAGAGCTCAGGCTCCAGCCTGAGTCCAAACGACTACACTGCTATTTTCTGCCCTGCAGCTGAGTGAGTTGACCACGGTTTTGAGTGCTATAGGTTCTTTATTGCAGTGTAGACGTACCCTTTGAGAGCTCAGTTGTACCCTCCTATCTCCTGGTGAATGGAATCTTCCTGCACAGCTGTTCTAGGGTGACCAGATGTCCTGATTTTATAGGGACAGTCCCGATTTTGGGGTCTTTTTCTTATATAGGTTCCTATTACCCCCCCACACACACCCTGTCCCGATTTTTCATATTTGCTGTCTGGTCACCCTAAGTTGTTCCCACTGGGCTAGCCTGTGAGTTGGCCTACATGCCTGTGCAGAGGTATAAAGAGCAGCAAGAGCTCCTCTCAAACCCTAGCGTAAGGCACTGCATCTTTGGTTTGGGTGTGCAGGACAAAAAGGGTGCCACTTGCCTTCTTACTGCCCTTCCCACTCCACAGGAGGTGGAAAGGAAATGGAGTGGGGCAGGGGCCAGCACAGCTGTCCAGGCCTGGACGGCATCATCACTTTAGGCTGATATAGACCAGCAACATGCTATTAACTCCCTCACCCATCCCCAGAGACAGGGGGAAGTGGGAAGGGAATTGTAACTCAGAGAGGTGTCTCTAAAGGCACAGTCTAGCCTGCTGATATCAAGAGGATTATTTGTGGAGTAAGGCCCACTGAGTAAGGGTTAGAGAATCAGGCTCATTGGGCAAGATTGTGCCAGTAGCTTTGCCCATAGTAAAGGCAATGCTGAGCTGCATTGCCCCAGGTGGAACACTAGGTGACACTCTACCTCAGTAGGGCAGAATGTTGCATGGTAGGAGCACAAACTACTGCATTCATTTAATGGGCATAACATACTCTCCCTCACAGAGTGGCCAGTCAGTTCTGCTGGCTGGCAGGTAGGAGGCAGTGGAGCTATACCTCAGGCCGTCCCCTACCGTCATCTTGGCAAGTTGCTCCCACTGGGAACAATGTGACAAAAAAAAGTGTTATATAAAGGGCTAGGAGTTATCCGTAGATTTCAAAGTGCTTTACCAAGGGGTCAAGTATCAGAGGGGTAGCTGTGTTAGTCTGGATCTGTAAAAGCAACAAAGAGTCCTGTGGCACCTTATAGACTAACGGACGTTTCGGAGCATGAGCTTTCGTGGGTGAATACCCACTTTGTCAGAAATTTCCACTACATGCATCCGACGAAGTGGGTATTCACCCACGAAAGCTCATGCTCCAAAATGGCTGTTAGTCTATAAGGTGCCACAGGACTCTTTGCTGCTTTTACCAAGGGGGTCAGCAGCGTCATCATCCACGTTTTACATATTGGGAAACTGAGGCACAGAGCAGTGACATGAGTTGCCCAAGGTCACCCAGCAGGTCAGTGACAGAGCTAGGGACAGAACCTAGGTCTCTTGATTCCTAGACCATGGCAGAGAACAGCAGCTATGATGCTGGGCAGTTCTTATATAGGTTGTGCAAGAAGTGAGGAGGCATTTTGCTCACTCACTGTGAGGCCATTTAAGTTGGAGGGATGATGTATCCCTATATTCCTTTTTGTTTTCACTTGAATAGGTCATTTTATAGGGCACATGATGGTGAAGGATCACATGGCCCAGATTCAGCATTTATTACACTTTTTGTTGCTGTTTATTATTTTCCAGATTGGAAAACCAAAACCCAGAGGGTTATGAACAGCTCTGCTTTGGAGGCATATAAACAACCAAATGCATCAAAAAACTATACATACAGTCATGGAAAGCTCATCTGGAGAATGTGCACTATATATATGTTCAGAGTTATCATTGGCACTGCTTATTTATGCACTGGGGTGATTGTCACTTTACCATGTTATTTCACTGCCCAAAACAGTGATTTCACAGTAGGAAGAAAAGGAAATAAGCCAGCAGAGGTTTGATTTGGGATCACAAAGTTCCTGATTCCCTGCTCAGTTGTTATTTCTACATGTGGTAGAGCCTATGGGCCCTTAAAGAGGACTAGGGAGCCATTGTGCTAGACGTTGTATAAGCACTTATTGAAAAGGCATTCTCTGCCCCAAATTGAATCCAGTCCAAGTTACAACAGAACGTAACAACTGAATGACACAAACAAAGGGCAGATGGGGAAGAAGAGAGGAGACAGCCAACCAAGCATAGTTTAGCTTGATTTACTTTAGTTTTATGTTGCTTTCTGTCTATTCTCTGATCCTCAGCTGTCTCAGTTTGGTGTTGGTCCTTGGAAGGCTATGGAGCCCTAAGGGTTTACACCAGTTGATAATCTGGTTCTTAACTGTAATGTGTGTCGCTCCTGATTTGTACCAGCGAATCAGCCCAGAAACTCAATTGTATTTACCAAACTTGGGTTTGATTTTGCATTTGTCTACACCAGTGTTAAGACACTGCCACTCTGTTGAAAGCAATGGTGATACAGTAGCGTAACTCTGGTGTCAGTGAGTGAAGAAACAGGACCTTTGAGTCCAGCTTCATCCTCTGGGCAAAACAAGCAGGTTCTTGATTAACCATTTCTCCCAGTCCTCTCTCCTTTGTCATGCTTGCTTTGGGATGAATTTGCAGACTGCAGAGCTGTTCTTGGACAACTGCTATACAGTGAAGCAAGACATGATGATAGATTAAATCCTACATCCCTATCCAAGGGATGGCCTCTAGTAAAGTCAGCATAAAACTCAAATAAGGCAGTGATGAATCAGGCTCTTATTCTGCATCAGAAAACAGAGTAGCCTATTCCTATTGCAATTTTTATATTCTAGGATAAAATCATTTAATCAAAACCACAGATAATATAATGGGTTGTAAGTCATAAAATCCCTTGGGCAGCTCATATGTATCTGTGGGTTTTACCCTGCCACCCATCATCATGGAATGCAGCTGCCCTCCATGTGAAAATCAATAGCAAAGTCTATAGCAGACTTCATGGAGTCTCTAGCATTTCTCCCTTTTTGAAGTCAAACCCCTGTTTTTTGGCAGGTAGGGGATGATTGTGAGAGGTTTTGGAACAGAGGGGACTGGCTGAATTATGAGTTTCACTATAATCAGGCTTTCAGGAAAAAAAAAATAACATTGTCTGTGCCAGAGCTTTTCCCTGTGTTGGCTGAATCCGCTATTTTACTTGACTTATACATCCCTTATGGGCTTGATGACAAAATAACTTCTTATGAAAAGAGCAAGAGATATCTCAGGAATATCAGCATATTAAAATATGTTTGTTACTGGTGCATTGTGCATTATGGGAGTTAACTGACATAAAGTGCCAAGCTATGAGGAAACATTTATAATAGTGTCTTGACAGTGGTCTAATGCCCCCAAAAATCTGTCCTTCTTCAGGAATACATACAATGCCCAGAGAAAGTTTAAAACAACTGGCTTACCCTGGATGTGCCCTGAAAAAAACAGCAGAAATGCTGATATGCAATACTGTAAGATCTGAAGATATACAGAGCGGTCCTGAATGGCATTATCATCTCATAGAATGAGGCATGAGTTCATTGAAATGCTAGCAGCGCACAACTAGCTGTTATTGAGCCAGAGGTAGATAAAGCAATAACACAGAGTCCAATCTTATAATTCTTCCACTAGATTTTACCAGCTTTTTTCAGAGGATGGATTGCATCTAAATATAAGATCACAAAGTTAGTGAATGGAGTAAACGTGATGCTTACCTTATCACAAAGCTACCATAATTGTTTTGTTTTGACTACATTTAACTAAGTATCAAGGTAGTATAGAACAATAAGAGGAAGGAAATGGAACATCTAGCTTAATTTGAGCAGTAATTGAGCTATCCCAGATACAACAACATACTGCAATAAATCTGTGACTCCCAAGGATCTTCACATGCACACCATGGCTTCCAGAAACCTCATGGTGACAGCAGGTGAAACTCAGATCTTCCTATTCTCAGAGCACTGGCCCCTAGACTGGAGCGAAAGGACAATCTCCATTCATTACTGGCAGTATAGAACATTGTGTCACACTCTTGAGAAGTTCAAGACCAATCTAGAAGAGGGCAGTGGTGCACATGTACATTAGTACATTGTCACACTGTGTGTCACAGGAAAGGAAAGTGAAATAAAGCAAGTGTCAATTTGCTGAGTAGAGCCCGATTGTGCTGAGCCACCAAGTCATGTACATAGCTAAGCTACTTAACCATGAGATCCAAGGGAGAAGGGTCGTGGACAGAATACATTGCACTCCATCTGGTGGGTGTCCTTTTGGAACCACAGACACCTGAATGTCATTTAGAGCACTTTTGGGGTTACTCTAAACCATGCTGGATAGTGAAGAGACCTCAGGCCAGAATCAGGGAAACACAAATGGCAGCCTCAGGTGCAGCTGTGCAGCCAAAGATTGAGGACATTGACACACAGTTACATTGGTATCTTTTCTGTAATCGGCAAGGAAATCCCACTGAAAATTCTACAACATGCAGTACCATGGATAGATCAGATTCGCCAGCAGTGTTCTCGATTGGTGGCCCCTCTCCAGGTAGGCGGGGTGATCTTTTCCACTCTGATTATGGAAACTTTCATTGTATATTTTACCACAACTCTCTTGAGGTTGCTGAACTACACGCAATACACTGTAACACAGCAGGAGTTGAGTGAAATTACATAATCCTCCTTGTACCTATTCAGAGCTGCAGAGATTTTCTTCACAGACATTTTGCCTCTTTATCTTAAGTCTGATCTATAGTTCAATTATTTTGATCATTAATAAGCCCCCGTGCTTCTATATAAGCCTATCTCTTGCTGTTGGATGACAAGTTTATTTTTGACTGGATATTCTAATTTGAATGTCTTGATTAAACTGTATTTGTTTATTTGGTAGGATTGCTTTGCAACATGATCTCTCAGAGTTTTGATATCAAATCTGTTTTGCTTCTCCATCCTTTTCTCCTGTTGTTTTATTAGGTCATTGGTGTTTGTTCAGATGCAATGAATTCTGTCTGATCTTTCTCTGCATATCACGTTTGCTGTAGGTGGGGAAAGCGGTATAGGCCACAGCACCAGAAAAATGAAAAAAAATGAAAGAAAGCAGGCCCACAAATTAACTAGTAAAAGTTAATCTTCACTTCCTGTACCAACCTACTGTACGGCATCTGTGTGATCTTTTAAATTGCTGCCTCAGTCCAGAACTCCAGAGGTACTTGTATTTCAGGGGCAAACTAAAGATCCTTGTGTGTAGCTTCTGCACTAGTTGTACATGGTATAATCGTAACCGACCATCAACTTCAAAAGCATCTTCATTTATGGATGGGACCTTGGAGACATATACGGGACAGCAGCTAAATTGTTATGAGTTATAGTTTGGTCATTTTTTCAGGGTAAGGAAAACACTGCTGTAGTTCCAGCTAAGCAAGATAAGCATGAGATTTGACCAGAGCATATAGGCGATTGACCCAATGCTAGCCTGGAAACGTGATCCCAAATAAAAGATTATCCATCATTTTTGCAACAATCTGAAAAAACAGCCAAACATTACCTCTGTGTGGCAATTTACTGTGACAGAGGAAATATATAGCTGATAACAGGGATAAAAGTCCATACTGTACTTACACTCCTTTGATTAGCCACAGCAAAGATGCAAGATGCAGTTGGAGATATGTAAAAATGGATCTGAATCCCCTAAAAAGTGCAACATGTTCTACAGAGCAAACACAGTTAGGTTGCTGTAAACATGAATGCATCACAGACACCTGCTGCTTGCAAAGAGCTGCATGTCTCCCACTTGCATGATAAGATAGGGGAGTTAACTGCATTAGAAAAAAGAACAAGGAGTACTTGTTGCACCTTAGAGACTATCAAATTTATTTGGGCATAAGCTTGCATGGGCTAAAACCCACTTCATCAGATGCATGCAGCATTAGAGTGCAGCACGTATACACATATTCTACATAGTGCCCTATAGTGATGGAATAAGTTAATTGCATTTGGGTTTAAGTGAAGGCATTCTGAAAGCAGCAGAGGCAGTGTGTGAGTGAACACAGAAAAGGGAAATGTTCTGAGGTCTCCCTGGATTTGACCATGATTCATCTTAGAACAAGTGAGATCTTGGGGAGAGAGATACAGGGGAGCTGGGCTCAATTCTTTGCTCTGCCACAAACTTCCTATGTGACAGGTCACTTTACCTCTCTACCTCAGCTACCCCTTTGCATCATCATCCATGTTCCTCACACAATAAAGAGGCAGGAATGTAAAGATGCTAGGTTTGTGGCATGCTAATACAGTGATGGTTAGTGTCCCCTTTAAGGTATGTGCATGTGTGGACACTGGGAGAAAATTCAGCTTCCGCTGAGAGCGGAGTGTGTCTCACGACCTGCTGCCTATGGTGAGGCTACTGAGATAATAAAGTGAGGTTGGGTGAGAGAACTGAAGAGAAGAGAAATCCAGTGACACTAAACAGGAGAGGGACAGTAACGTGTAAGGGAGAGGCTGGGGAATATCTTGAAGGGAAAGGATAGATCAGTGTTTCTCAAACTGGGGTCCCCGCTTGTGTAGGGAAAGCCCCTGGCGGGCCGAGCCTGTTTGTTTACTTTGCTTATTTTACATTTAAGCAGTAAACAGAGTCATTGAGCAGAAGGGGTGGGGGTATAAAGGAAGTTCAAACAGGTGGGAAAAAGCATCAGGGAACATCCTTCAACATAGATTCTTTGTCTTCTGAATCTCAGATGGAAATGTTTTTCAAGAGGAAGACTGGAACTATAATAAGGAGGGGCAAACATTCCACAGCATCCTTCTTTCTCTCTCCCATCCATTGACAGTGCCTGAAGCAACGAAGAAAATATTTGTTAGGTACCAAGAGAATGAGTCCTGACCTAAAAAGTTTGGTCAGTAAGACTGCTGAAAGCATTTCATGAGAAATCTTTCCTTTGAATTTAAGATTGCTTGTTAAGTTAGCCATCAGTTGTGTTTTATCTTTATTTTTCTTGTAACCATTTCTGACTTTTGTGCCTCATTACTAGTATTTAAAATCTCTCTCTCTTTATACTTCACAAACTTTATCTAATTCGGTGTGTTTAAATTGAAATGTCTGGGAAACACTATTTGAGGTGGCACGTTGTATGCATATCATTTCTTTTGAAGAAATAATGAGGTGATAAGTAACAGTTAGCATGGATTTGTCAAGAACAGATCGCTTCAAATAAACCTGATAGCTTTCTTTGACAGGGTAACAAATCTTGTGGATAAGGGGCAAGCGGTAGATGTGGTATATCTTGACTTTAGTAAGGCTTTTGATACTGTCTTGCATGACCTTCTCGTAAACAAACTAAGGAAATACAACCTAGATGGAGTTACTATAAGGTGGGTGCATAACTGGCTGGAAAATCATTCCCAAAGAATAGTTATCAGTGGTTCACAGTCATGCTGCAAGGGCATAACAAGTAGGTCCCGCAGGGATTGGTTCTGGGTCCAGTTCTGTACAATATCTTCATCAATGATTGATATAATGGCACAGAGAGTACACTTATTAAGTTTGTGGACGATACCAAGCTGGGAGGGGTTGCAAGTGCTTTGGAGGATAGGATTAAAATTCAAAATGATCTGAACAAACTGGAGAAATGGTCTGAAGTAAATAGGATGAAATTCAATAAGGATAAATGCAAAGCACTCCACTTGGGAAGGAACAATCCGTTGCACACATACAAAATGGGAAGTGACTGCCTAGGAAGGAGTACTGCGGAAAGGGATCTGGGAGTCACAGTAGATCACAAGCTAAACATGAGTCAACAGTGTAACACTATTGCAAAAAAAGGAAACATCATTCTGGGATGTATTAGCAGGAGTGTTGTAAGAATGACATGAGAAGTAATTCTTCCACTTTACTCCATGCTGATTAGGCCTCAGTTGGAGTATTGTGTCCAGTTCTGGGCGCCACATTTCAGGAAAGATGTGGACAAATTGGAGTGAGTCCAGAGGAGAGCAACAAAAATTATTAGAGGTCTAGGAAACATCACCTACGAGGCAAGATTGAAAAAAATGGATTTGTTTAGTCTGGAGAAGAGAAGACTGAGGGGGAACATGATAATAGTTTTAAAGTACATAAAGGATTGCTAAAAGGAGGAGGGAGAAAAATTGTTGTTCTTAACCTCTGAGGATAGGACAAGAAGCAATGGGCTTAAACTGCAACAAGGGTGGTTGCAACTTCCTAACTGTCAGAGTGGTTAAGCACAGGAATAAGTTGCCTAGGGAGGTTGTGGAATCTCCATCATTGGGGATTTTTAAGAGCAGGTTGGACAAACACCTGTCAGGGATGGTCTAGATAATACTTAGTCCTGTCTTGAGTGCAGGGAGCTTATATAGATGACCTCTCGAGGTCCCTTCCAGTTCTATGGTCTATGATTCTGTGGCTTTATATAATTTTTATTGTCCAGAAGAGGGCTGGACAATACAGGACATACATTTCAGGGGGAAAATCTAAGACTGGGCATGTCTTGAGGTCACCCTGAAATATAACCAAGGTTGGTGAGAACCGGAGTATAACCAAGTGTGGCTGGCAGGCTACAGTTATACGCACTCAGGGTGTGGCTTGAATGCTGGAAGGCTGCTTGTAAGCAGCCCAGGTGGGAACTCTCAGCAAAGCATTGGAAGGCACCAAGGCTTCAGAGAAGGGGTGACACAACCACTCACTGGTCTGGATTGTATCCTGGTGTGTCACATGTAGTATGGCCATTCTTATGAAATGCAAAAAGCAAACATGAATAGTGAAAAGCAGAATCATGTGCCCATGCAGAGGTGACTGCAGGACTGGAACCAAAGTAAAGAGAAGCATGAAGTACTCAGCACTTCACAAGGTTGGGTGCCAGGAGTGCAACCAACAAGTGTGTCACAGATTCCCACACTATGCCCCATTTACAGCGGCTATGAGTCTGTTACAGTCTCAGCTAGCGACCACTAACTCCAGCTGTAATAGCTTGAGCTTTTAGATTCCTCATGGCCATCACAGCAGCATGTCTTAGGTGAGTATGGGCTTGCAGGATGCAGTCCATAATTCCTATTCCTTGCACCACATCTACTAACCATGTGGAAAAGTTTGCCTTGCCAAAAAAACGAACCAAAGGCAAAATAAAAAAACACACACACCCTTCTTTAGGAATAATATCAAAAATAAAATGTAGCACTTTTAAAAATCAACGTGCTTTGCAAAAGTTAACTAACTAGCATTGGATAAAGTACACACAGTGTTTTTATGTTTATTTAATAGATTAAGAGTAATTAACATAATGTTACAAATACACTTTAACTATGTGTAAAAATAAAATAAATATTTTTCAATGTTTTGATTTAAACAAGCATTTAATGAAGCTTATTAAGACATACCATATGTTTTGCATATGATAGTACACCTCCTCTTGAGGTTTTAAACTTTATTTGACACAGACAGCACAGTATGTAAGTGAATAAAAATTACAGATGAAATGAATTACTATTAAAAGTACACTAACATTCTAATGAATGCTTAGAAATTTTGATGGCACTTAATGAGGAATTGTAGGTGAAAGGGCCTACCATATTATTTGAAGTTTTTGCTATTCCTCCATTGGGAGCAGCGTTGCCTAACATGCGGTCAGAGTAACACAGAGAGATACCATAATCTGAATTCTGCTCCAACAGGGATGAAACGAGGCACTACACACTATTCCAGTTAGATTTGAATAATAGGATGCTAATGATTTGTTGATTATAAAGCAAGGATGCTTTCTTCCTACCAACCTTTTTCTGTCTTGTCTGTTTAGAGAGTAAACTCCTCAGGATAGAGACTTTCTCTTTTAATATACGTATATAATGTGTACACACAACACCCAGCACAGTAGCTCCTGGTCTTGGCTGTGGGCAAGAGGTACTATTGAAATTCTCCTTTTAATAAGAAGTCAATGATTACTATAGACAGTGCTCATGTGGACACACAGATCGGTAGAGTAATGGGATACATTGATGGAAAAGGCACTTGACCGTTTGCCTCACACCATCAGCTTTCAAGTCGTGTCATTGTTAGACCTGGTCAAACAGTTTTGTGCAGAATTTTTCCAATAAAAAAACAGCCTTTTTTGAAAGAAGAAATATTCATGGAAAGCTTCTGATTCCTTGAAATTTTCCATATTTGTTCAAAAACAAATGTGAAAATGTCCTCATTTTAATGTTTTACAATTTCAGATTTCAATATTTTGTTGTTTTTCTTTTCTTCTCCTTTCTCCTATTTACCATGGAATGCAACTGAGAATAAATCAAATGTGGACATAATTCCTTTCTTTCCTTCATTGATCTTTTTGCCGCTTTGGGGGAAAATTGACTACGTTGTGAAAAGTGAGAATGGCAAAAGGTAAAAGAAAAAAAAAAAAGAAAAACAAACCTGTTCGTCATTCAATCTATTCCATGGCAAAAGCGAGGGGTGGGGGAAGAACAGGGAAAACAAAACAACAAGATTTCAATTTTTTTTTTAAAAAATTTGCATGACATTCTTTTAAAGTGGACATATGATTATTCCATTTCAAAATAAAAGGAGTCATATTTTTACTATCTTTGACCAGCTCTAGGCATTATTGGACCATTATAGATATCTTGCAAGGTTTTTTATTATTTTATTTAAATGAAAAAAATAGGGTCAAACTAGTTCAATGCTGAATCCATATTTAAGCATCAAAATAAAGATGTCATCTTTCCTAGCTCCAAATGAAGAAATTTACTTCAGCCCAACCTACACGCAGGTTTTGTACCAGAACAGCTATTTCTGTTGTCTATATGGTTGTTTACCAAAGTAGTTATGACAACACAGTCTCTAATGTAGGCGCAGTTATATTGGTATAAAGATGTTTTAATAGCATAACTTATTCTCCTTTCCATAAGAGAATAGCTACACTAGAACAAGTATTTCCATATGGGGGGGATAGCTCAGTGGTTTGAGCATTGAGCTGCTAAATCCAGAGTTGTGAGTTCAATCTTTAAGGGCCTCATTTGGGGAACTGGGGTAAAAATCTGGGGGTTGGTCCTGCTTTGAGCAGGGGTTTGGACTAGATAACTTCCTAAGGTCCATTCCAACCCTAATATTCTATTAATTCTATACATATGTAATGTTGTCCACACTAGGATTATACCACTATAGTCCAAATTTCATGTTTAGAGAAGCCCTTCATTTTCTAAATGTGTTTTTAAATGCCTGTCTTCAAGAACATTTGAAAAGTTTGCCCTGGAACTTAACAGCTGCAAACATTTGCAGTTAACATGCAAAAAAGGCTATCATCTTTGGATGGTATCTCAATGTCAGCATTTCAATGCAGTTTCTTCAGAAATAATAGCCTTCCCACCAGAACAAAATTGCTGACTGGAAGCTTGGCATGTTCAGGAAGAGTTTGGACAGTCATAAACACCTCCTTGCCAAAAGTAGCTACTACCTATGACACTTCAGAGGCACCCAGACTATTGCAGAATCCACTGGAAACTCTCCAGTTCATGTGCATTTTTACTGAGCAAGAGTGCAACTGTCTTAAAGTTTGTATAGCTTGCCAGGAAGTAAGTTACTTCTGCCTTGGGACCATCTTCTTTATTGATGAGTGATTCTCAGTTACCGTATGTAGAGGGGAGGTGTGAGTTAATGAGCAGTAATGAATCAAAGAAACACACTTTGTACTTAACAAAAGGCTGATATGATGGTTTTTGAGGAAAATAAATATCTGATGATCATGTATAAATAGGCTGTAAAATACACTGGACTCTGCTAAATGAATATGCCTAGAGTGCTAGATGTAATGTAATCATTCAATCATAATCACTGTACCGTCTGGATATTTATAATAAACTCCCTACTCCTTCCCTTTACCTCTTGCCCTAGAACTGAAAGGGAGTACAGCATATATCCCGTAGGACTACAGAAGTTGGCCTCATTTTCCCTCAGTCCTACCAATAGCCTACCCAATGTTTGTACACCACCTTGCACTATAGGGTGAGGGTCCATGACTGGCCCTGCCACCATATCAATAATAATTCTGTCTCTTCTTACTTTTTGTCTCTCTTTTACCATTAGCCTTGTCTCTTTCTCTGGCTGCCATTCAGCATTCCCTCCCTCCCACTCCCCATCTTTCAGCCTCTCTCATGCACTCTTTTCAAACTGAGCCGATTCTGGCCAGTTCTTCTTTTCCAGCCCAGGTAGTCAGGTGGAAAACAGAGCTTGCTTTACTCCACAACATATTTTGGGGATGATTTACACTTTGCTCTGCTCATCCCAGGTCCAGTTCTCAAGTTCCACAAATCCAATATATTTACTGATTCAGCCCGAGATATTATGATTATGGGTTGACTCTGAGTTTTACTCCAATGATTACATATTACCAATGGTTTAATTTCCATTTGGACACTCACCACGGACAACCTCCTCCTAGGTAAGTCAAAGGCAGTGATGAAAGTGATGTGGATGGGGTGGAAGATCAAAAGAGATATTGAAGACTGAATTTGTTCTATTTTTTCCCTAAATCTGGTGTAAGATGCCATTCATGTTTATGATACTTGTCATAAACAGATAGTTAAGAGTTAATGCCTCTTTTACCTGCAAAGGGTTAAGAAGTTCACCTAGCCTAGCTGACACCTGACCAGAGGAACCAATGGGGGAACAAGATATTTCAAAAGGAAGGAGGGAAGTTTCCTTTGTTTAGAGTCAGTTTCAGTTTCAGCTGGAGTGAAAAAGATCAAGGAACCAGCCTCTTATCAGAGTAGTAAGCTTTAGAAAGGAATAAATAGGTTTATGTTTATTTTCTTTTGTAACTTGCCTTTGTGCAATTAGAGGAGTAATCAAATTTGGGTATTCTTGTGTGTACTAAGGTTTTTGTCCAGGGGAACATCCTATGTTTTAAATCTGTTGTCTCTGAGATCAACTTGTATGCTGTCTCCCAGAGGTTTTTTTCTTTTACTTTTCTTTTTTTTTAATTAAAAGCCTTCTTTTTAAGAACCTGATTGATTTTTTTCCCTGTTTTTGAGATCCAAGAGAATTGGATCTGGACTCACCAGGGAATTGGTGGAGGTGGCTCTCAAGGCTACCCAGGGAGGGGAAGGTTTTTTGGGGGAAGAGAGTTTTCCAGATAACTCAGAAATCTGGATAGTGGCAGCGAGACCAGATCTAAGCTGGTAGTTAAGCTTAGAGGTGTTCATGCAGGTCCCCACATCTGTACCCTAAAGTTCAAAGTGGGGGTGAGACCTGTGACATGGTGAGCAGTGGTGAGGGATTTCAAAGGAACTGACCCAGATTTTTTTTCCCCTCCTTTGAGATGCTAGAGAAGCAGTGAAGGAGAGATACCCTGAAGGCAAACAGATAAAGTTTTTCTAACAATGCTTTGTTGAAAGGATTTCCAGCTGGACTTAGCTGGAGGGTAATTAACAGTTTGCAAAAGACAAGTCACAAACCAGTTTGTCTTGTTTCTTTCTCATTCTGAGGAGTCCAGTTACAGTAACAAAGAAAGTTACAAGCTGTGTTGTGTTTTTTTTTACCTCTCAAATAAATATAGCTCAGGCAGAGCAGGGGAAAATGTCAAGCAAAGGAAAAAAAACTATGCAACAGGACCTAGAATTAGCCAAATTCCAGGCTGAAGAGAGCCAAAAGGAACATGACAGACAGATGGCCAGGAAAGAAAGAGAAGAGAAAGCCAAAGAGGCTGAACATCAGAGGGCTATGGAGATCCAGAGGGAGTCCCAGAAGCATGCACTGGAATTAGCAAGGGCTAAGCAGGATTTACCAGCCAACTCTAACAACGCTTCTCCAGGTACTGCTTCCCATCCCAAAAAATTCCCCACCTACAAGGCAGGCGATGATACTGAGGCCTTCTTAGAAAATTTCAAAAGGGCCTGCTTTGGGTATAGCATCTCTACAGACCAGTACATGATAGAGCTGAGGCCACAGCTCAGTGGACCCTTAGCAGAGGTGGTGGCTGAAATGCCTAGGGAACACATGAACAATTATGAACTTTTTAAAAACAAGGCCAGAATCAGAATGGGGCGAACACCCGAGCATGCCCATTGGCGGTTCAGAGCCCTAAGGTGGAAAGCAGATGTGTCATTTACCCGACAAAAAGAAAGGTAAAAAAAAAAAACCTCTGGGAGACAGCATACAAGCTGATCTCAGAGACAACAGATATAAAACATAGGATGTTCCCCTGGGCAAAAACCTTAGTACACACAAGAATACCCAAATTTGATTACTCTCCTAATTGCAAAAAGACAAGTTACAAAAGAAAATAAACATAAACCTATTTATTCCTTTCTAAAACTCACTACTCTGATAAGAGGCTGGTTCCTTGATCTTTTTCACTCCAGCTGAAACTGAAACTGACTCTAAACAAAGGAAACTTCCCACCTTCCTTTTGAAACATCCTGTTCCCCCATTGGTTCCTCTGGTCAGGTGTCAGCTGGCTAGGTGAACTTCTTAACCCTTTGCAGGTAAAAGAGGCATTAACCCTTACCTATCTGTTTATGACAGTACTATATATATATAGTTGTCATTGCATATATGTATAAAGCAGCAATGAATAATATTAACCCTCTCGCCAGCAGTGATGGAGCTTTAAGGACGGGGGAGGCACAGTTACAGGGGACAAAGCTTGCACTGCTGCTGCACTGAATCTACCTGTTCAGTCTCCAGGGCCATCAATGTGGCATGCTTCATCAGCCATGACACCACTTGGGAAATGACTTACGTGATTATTTATTTCAGAGTGATGGCCGTGTTAGTCTGCATCAGCAAGAAGAATGAGGAGTACTTGTGGCATCTTAGAAACTAACAAATTTATTTAAACAGACTCCAACAAGAAACTGAAGATTTTGAATTAAATTTGCAAACCTGACACCATTAAATTAGGCTTGAATAAAGACTGGGAGTGGATGAGTCATTACAAAGTAAAATCTATTTCCCCATGCTAAGTTTTTTCCCCTACTGTTACTCATACCTTCTTGTCAACTGTTGGAAATGGGCCATCCTGATTATCACTGATTATCACTACAAAGGTTTTTTTTTTCTCCTGCTGATAATAGCTCACCTTAACTAATTACCCTCCTTATAGTCAGTATGGCAGCACCCATTTTTTCATGCCCTCTGTGTATATATATCTTCCTATTGTATTTTCCACTACATGCATCCGTTGAAGTGGGTTCTAGCCCACAAAGGCTTATGCTCTAATAAATGTGTTCATCTCTAAGGTGCCACAAGTCCTCCTCATTCTTCTTGTGGTTATTTATGGATCTTGACCATTACAGTGAAAAGAAATAATAAAAATGGTGGTCTTGTTTTTCCAAGCATATGAATAAAGTGGCTGATTAAAGTTATTTCCAGATTTTTATTTCTATAGGAAGAAATACACAGGCTTCAGTTTTAATGAACAGACCCTTGTAAAACCAGCACAGCCCTCTGCTACATAGCATTCAGAGGCTGCCTTCATAATATATCTGGTGAACAGCAGGCAGATATAAAGTGGAAATAACTTATAATTAAACATGTGGATTTCTTACTTGTTACGTATCAACATTTTCCCCTTTGTATCATTCCAGTTAAAAAAACTATATTAACTTATATACTATAGTTCCTAGTTTTGCCTATAATATGAAGGATTAGTAAGTTACTATAATTATACTTTTAGACAACTACGTTGTTAATTAAAGTTATGAGCATGGGTACATGAACACAGTACTGGCAGGGGCAGCTCTAGACATTTTGTCGCCCCAAGTACACCTGCAGGAGGTCCACTGAAGCCGCCGGGACCAGTGGACCCTCCGCAGGCATGCCGCCGAAGGCACCCTACCTGCCGCCCTCGCGGCAACTGGCAGAGCACCCCCCGTGGCTTGCCGCCCCAGGCACGTGCTTGGAGTGCTGGTGCCTGAAACCGCCCCTGAGTACTGGCTTGCAATTGGATCCAAATTCAATGTGGAGTAGAGAAACAATCATTCTGACTCTTCTGATTTGATTAAAAGTGAATCATGCAATTACATATATACAAAGAGAGATATAATTATTCTACTTTTCTAAGCAGATTTGACATTTTGGTTGAGATCCCCAGCTCTTTTGTATGGTTATATATATTTTTAGAGCTGGTTGAGAATTTTCCAATTAAACTCCCCTTGGAAATATCAGTTTGTCAAATCCGAAACTTCACAGGAAAAGGGTTAGTCCTGAAAAGTCTGATTTGAAAAAAAATTGGAATAAAACAAGTTTTGACATATTTGAAATTAGATGTTTGTTTGGCTCAAAATGACTGTTTTGAAACTTTTGTTAGTTTATTATTTTCTAACATTTTAAAATATGAAGGTCAAAACTGAAACAAAATATTTTAAAAATTCATCTAAATGAAACATTTTGATTGACCCATTCAGAATTTTGGGAAGGATTATTGGTTCATGACAATTTTCAATTTGATTTTTTATCCCAATTTGAGACAGAGAAAAACTTCAAAAATCAAAAAATCACTTATAGCACAGAACAACATTTTCCCACCCAGCTCGTGTGTATTTGTGCATGTGTACACCCTGTATGTAGAGATGATACCCAGGTGATAAATTGAAGAGCTATGTGATCAATTGCATTTATTGTCCACCTCATTTAGACTCCGCCCATTAAGTCTATCTTCCTCTGAGCAGCTTCCACTTCAGTTTTCACCCCAAGTATCTCACCCGCAACAGTGCAATGTAGAAATGGAGCACAGTGCAGACAGGGAATGGGTGTTTCTTAGAAGAAATGGCCTTAAGTGCAATCTTTAGCTAAATGATTCATATGCATGCTGTTTAGTTTTCTCATGGGCCTTACTCCAGCTACTAGCTAAGAGCAACTTGATGGCCACCTAACAAGGTTCCAATTAATCCAGGATCAGGTTGCCCTGTGCTGTCTGGCCACAGCATTTCCCCATGTTCTTAGATATGCAGCGCTCCATGCCAGAGTCATGCAGAGTCAAGTCTACAATGGAGAAAAAACAAAAAAAAAAAGGATTATTTTATGCCAGCCAAGTAGCAGACAATGTTTCATGGAAAGGTTCAGGGCCGGCCAGAGGATTCAGGGGGCCTGGGGCAAAGTGTGGGAGCTACAGCACTTGTACTCACCCTATGGCCATCCGAGTCTTTGGTGGCATTTTAGCTGAGGGACTGAAGGGCCACCCGCCATGTCTTCAGCAGCACTGAAGGGCCCGCCCCCACTGAAATGCTGCCAAAGACCCAAAGTGACTGAAGGGCTCCCCTGCCACCGAAGACCTGGAATGCTGCCGGGCCAGGGCTCACAGGGCCCCTTGCAGGGCCTGGGGCAAATTGCCCCACTTGCCGCACCCTCTGGGCAGCCCTTGATAGAATTGCACTGCAGACTTCAACTCATGAATACAAGCATCTCACTTCCCATTAGCGGAAAGAAATATTCTTCTTGGTACAATGCTTTCGGGGATAACTAATACATGGTGCTGGTTTTCAAACAAAACCAGTTCAGTGCAAATGGTGTTCATAATTTGACAAAATAATGATCCACTGCAGCTAACTAGCATGTGATTGTTCTAAATTTAATGAGAAATAAATACAATGGGGATCACAGGCATTATGGCTCCAGCCCGCATGGCATGGCATATAATGGAGAGCTTGGTGGAGGTGGAAACCTTCACACAAAGGGACACTTTGTTACTGTTTTCTTATCAAAAATAGAGTGGCTTTTAGCTCTTGGCAGTTTCATTATGTTCTTTTAAAAAAATTTAGATCCCATTGTGTAATGTTAGAAAATTCTCGAAACTGGGTTGATTTGGCTGGTTGCATGGGCTTGTTTTACTCTCAGGTATACTGGTGTAAGTCAAGTATAACTATTTTAGTAAGTGAAATTCCAATTGCTCAAAACCCAGTTAGATGACAAGCTGTATGGACCAGTTTCTGTGTGTGCCCAGAATCCTCAGGTGGTGTAATGCAGGGTCGCTGTATTGACTGCAGATGGAGCTGTGGGGATTTACTCCAGATAAGGATCAGACTGTATGTTCTGGATGCAACTGGAGTGGAGATGTGACTCCCTGATCTTGAGCTAGTTCTCTATCAGGCACAGCTCTGGTGTGGTTTAGATTAGAGCATTGTGGGGACAGCTAGCTAGGACCTAACCCTAAACCCATTGACTATAATGAGGACAGGCTCTGAGTGTGTTCTTATATGAGCAGACTTTGTAGGTGATTTTATTCTGAAAAATGTTCACATTTGTAAGAACTGATGATGCCACTGTTCATTACCTTAAAGGCTTTTAATGATGACTTTTATAAGTGGTGTTTATTGCTTTTCCTCTAATTGTGTGATGACTTTTATGTTTTCCACTTGAAATATTTATGGTGCTGTCCTCCAATATAAAGACACAAAATTTCTTAATAGCTCAAGGGGACTCTTGAGAACTAGGGAAAATCCTAAGAATAAGAGCTTTGCTAGGAGGTAAATGCACCAATATATATGGAGATATGCCTATCTCATAGAACTGGAAGGGACCCTCAAAAGTCATTAAGTCCAGCTCCCTACCTTTACTAGCAGGACTCAATACTGATTTTGCCCCAAATCCCTTGGCAGCCCCCTCAAGGATTGAACTCACAACCCTGGGTTTAGCAGGCCAATGATCAAACCACTGAGCTATCCCCCCCCCCTGCTCACTTGCAAGTGGATAAAGGGATGGAACCTATAGCCTCAGCCCACACTCTAGTCCTAAATCATGGATCCAGCCTGCAGCCCACTACTACAGCATATGGAGAGTAACTTAGGTAGCCCATTGCTCCTCTCAGCTGTAGGATTTAGCCCTGTCCACAAATTCAGTGGCTTTCTCTCAAACACACGCATTGCTCCCATGCTTGGAATCTCCCCACATGGGCTGCTCAGACTATCCAGTTCATTTAGAACATCTGTGGGTTCAGCACCTGCAGCTGTGTTCCTCAGATTGCTAAATGAATCCTTTTCCGTGTGGTTCAAACAGATCTTGAAGTATCACTAAACCTATAGTGGGGCTTGTACTATGAAGTGCCAGCAACTTTCACACTCTAAGAAAGTGGACACACCAATAGTTGCTGAGAGACATGATGGCAAAGGAATAACACTGATGGTCAACTGGAGGAGTTACTGTGGCAGTTGATACCACACAGCCAAAGCTCAATGCCCTTCTAGATACAGCAGCAATGCAGGGCCTTTCTTGTAACTCTATAGGGCATGATTTTGCCACACTTATCTCGAGTAGAACCATAACGGCCAGTCACCTTAACAGAATAATTCCTGTTGGTGGATAATGTCATGATAATATGACAGTGCCTTTTAGGAGTGCAATTCTGCTGTACACCATGTCATGCTGTCTGGAGTGGCTCACAACTGTGAGTCTGCCATCGGGTGGGCCCTGTCAGAAAACATGGCAGACACCCCACACTGATGGTGTGTTCTAGAATTAGATTTCACCAAGCCAGGAACAAATGTGAACTCCTGGATCACTGTAACAGTCTTACCATGAAGTCAGACAGTCCTCTTAGACTCTCCAGTCTATCTTGCCACCCAGGGAAACTGGACTGTGTGATAAAATGGTTACTTGCACCAAAAGTCACATGACGTCAGATTGCTCCCAGTCTCAAGAGACTGGCCATTTATGCTAGATGAATTGGAACTCTGGATCTTACACCAAAGACAATGCTGGCAGCCAATTCTATAGGAAACTAACTAAAGATTTATTAGCTAAGAAAAGAGTATGAGAGTTATTGAGGTATAAAATATGTGCACACGTGAGTCACAGTTTGTAACTACAAGTGGTGGTAGTGATGTAATAAGCTGCCAATTTCCCAAAAGTCTTTTCAGGGTACCCAGATTGTCTCTGGGGATCTCTGCTTTGCATCTGGTACACTTCCCTGTAAGAGTCCAAACAGTCCAGAGATGAAGGCTCTTTCCTGGAATCCACACTTCTAGCTGCTTCTCACAGAAAACAAGCAGACAGTGTGACTACCAAAGGAAAAGCCCACTTAGATGACAGAGTGAGGAACACATTTAGAGTCTTTGACCTCCAATAATCATACACAATGACTTCTTGCTTTGAAATTAGGACTTTTCTGCTAAAGTTCTTCATTTGCATATCACAAGGCTCCTCTCTCCTTTGACGGGATATTTAGTTATGGGGGTATACACCATGTAAATGTGTGCTGTTACATTATAACAGGACACAGATAAGTGAAATCAATGCAAATGATATCCCATTAGTCTTCATTAAGCTTAAACACAAAATGTATAAGAGTGTATTTAACAATTACTTTGATCTATACTAATAGACATATGAATTGGCCTGGGGCTTTGGCATGAACTGGCACCTGCTCTGCCAGCATCACATACATTCAGTCCACTTACTGAGGTACCAGATTACCTCTGGGTATTTTGGTAGCAAGAGTACTTGCTATAAACTACGCTATAATGAGAATGAAACACTCAACCAATCACAGTTTGAAATGTTTTAGGGGATAGGGCCAGCTGGATTACCAACATGCCCTTAAAATATTTACCAGATAATTTAAATATAAAACTATTTACCATTGTATTCTGTTCTGACACCAATTGTGTTCTCACCATTAGTGAGAGTGACATGCATATAAATACATAGCTATCGTATCTGAATTTTCATGCACCAAACTCAATTACTGTAAAGGGCTTTCTTCCAGACCACAAACAGTGGGGGCGAGAAGGTGGGAAGAACAAGACCTCAGAACGGTGATTTGATTATTTAATTACTTCAAATAATGTGTTGCTTCTTCAGAATGTGTACAGTGTATTCCTGGAGCAAATTTTATGAAAACAATCAACATGAGTTTATTTTGAAAGCTCCTGGGCATATTTATTCTTGGAGGAGAGAAAAAATATGAAAGGGAGATAGTGTTTGATTTAGGTTCTCTAATGTCAAAGTGAAGAGCTGTGTGAATCAGAGAACCGGGACTTGCTGCAGGCTAATTACTATGCTTCCCAGACAAGCAGAGCTGTTTTCAAAGAGCAGTACCCTAGATTTCTGATACTGTGTCATTCATTCAGCAGGGGGAATTGGTTTCCAGAACAAACTTACATTTAAGAGAATGGGAAAAAAATATTTCTGTGCTTGTACAAGAAAACCAGATAGAAAACAAATTATTATGACAGATTGTGGAGTAGAGTGATCATATTAGAGACAGTAGCAACCCAAGTTATCTATCGTGCCACCATAATATAAAACATGAACATATTCTCACTACATTGCAGGAGTTGATGATTCCAGAGTCCACTATATTTTCCGTTCAGTCCATTTGCAGGCTGACACATAATAAGGCATGTGAAAAATCACATGCCAGAGTTTTCTCCCTCCACACTGAAGAGGATCACTCCCATGGATTGTGCACTACTGTGTGAAAGATACAGACTATCTGTGCACTTCCTCCAGGTAAAGTTGACCTGAATCATTTCATTGCGATAAGTAGTGATTTGAATGCATAGGATTCTTAAGGTATTGATGTACTGATTCCTGCTTGTGGATTACAAAGTTGCTAAAGTAACTACATCAATCTAAACCCTTCCAGGTGCGGGCTAGGTGCCATCCTTATTGATTCGTTGTGTTACTGAATAGACAAGTCAAACCTAAGGCACTCAAAGGACTAATCCACTGATGATATGAAAAATTAAGGGCCAGATCCTTAGCTAGAGGGACTCACCATGCTTCATGGGAATCAATGAAGCTACACAAAATTACACCAGCTGACAGTGCGAGGCTCAGATGGTTTTATCAAAGCTATTGATGTACTGTCACAATTATTAATGGGCAAAAGAATCAAAACAACATGCCTCTTAAACAAGTTAGTTAGGCCCCAAGTATATTTTCATGGTATCCCACAAAGTTTGCTCCATGTGTATGTGAAGCAGCATGATTAAGGGCTTTGGTTGGAAGTGAAATGCTTTTCCCACTTTCTCTGTATAGGTGGGAGTGTTATTTGGTAGGGCTCAGTAGTGACTTGGGCTACAGGACAGCATAAGGCAGAGTAAGAATCCACGTCTAGTTCCTGCAGAGGAAGCTTGGACCTTGGGTCTGGAAGGAGTAAGCAGGTGATGCACTTCCACATACTCCCTCCCTGGTGCAGGTGGCCTGAGAGCAGGCAAGAAGAGAGAACAGGCAGGACCTTGACTCCACACCTCTACTCACTCACTGGCAGAACAGCTGATCTCACTTACAGAGTCAATGTAAATAGACTAGCAATACATTTGCTGCCTTCTAGCCCCCAGGGAAGAATTAGGACTCTGGTGTGACCCTGGTGCACAGAACGTCTCAGGACTATTCCAGGAGTGGCCCAACTTACATATCACCTCTTGCTCAGGGCTGTGCTAACACTCATCCCTTAATTTGGTTCAAACATATGCATTTGTATAACTTCCACCTGGAATCCAGGCATTAATGCACATAAGTACATGGAGCTGGAATGGGTTTTTCTTATTATTTATTTCATTTCCTGCTGAAAAACTATAAAATTCTAGATACTGTAACTATAAGAGGTCTTCTGGATGCAGTCACACAGATTTGTATTTAACCTTCATATGAGCGAATCTGTTATTCTCCAAAACCATTTGCAATCCCCCTGGGTATTTTATCAATGGTATGTGTTATCGCCTGTAGTTAGAATAAATTAATGATGGCCAAACAACCTGAACTTAATGCGAGTGTTTTGAGTTAGACTAACATCAAAAGACAAACACAGGACTGGACAAACAGATGATCATTTCAACTGAATAAAATTAATATACTGTATAAAGGCCTGATTGACTGGAGTTGATGGCAATGCTCCCATTAACTTAATTGGAAATAACGATGGGCAGTAGGTGAATTAATTTTTTCAGGGCTAATCTCCCACTGAAAACACTGAACATTATTTTCTGTCTCACTAAAGTGACTCCCAAATATTTGCCCATTAAGTGATATTGCAAGAGCCATCACACAGGGCTGAATATTGATCCCTGCTCCCTCTCCTCTGAATGGAAAGCTGGCTGAAAGTCAACTGGGGATTGCTTTTGCATAGAAACATGCCTAGATAGTGTGAAGTCTAGCTGGCTAAAGGCCAGCCCACCCTTAGGCCCCCAGTGTAGGGGGTGGTCTGAGGCATGATGGGTATAGGAAGGGGTAGGGACTGTTACTTCTATGCAAGTAGCCAGTTTTGCCTCCCTGGTTGATCTTTTTAGGTGCTTACATGGCCCTCACCACTGCAGTCTCAAAGCACCTCATAATCATTCATGGATTTTATCCTTACTGCAGCCTTGAGAGGTGGAGGAGTATAGATGGGGAGAAGATGGACAGGAGCAGCATGGGGACTTAAAGCTAGGTTTCCCACATCCCAAGTGAGTTCCCTACTCACTTCACATATATAGTGAATGTTAATTGGGCCAAAAAGAATCACTCTACCCTATTTGTATCGAGTACTAGAACACAGGTCAGCTATATGCCAATAAGGGCCCTAACCCCTTGGCTATTGACTATTCTAGTGGCTTTCTCTGAAATTCCACCATGGACCAGAAAAATGTTTGGCAAAACTAATGTTTCTGTGAAAACATTTTTAGATGAGGAAAAGGTTTGACCAGCTCTGTTACAGAAGCATTGACTGGGCTGTAAAGCATTACATTTTCACCTCGTGTTTGACATCTCCTAATGATGAAGGGGAGAATTCAGTTTCTAGGCTTTTCATTTTGACATGCCCTCAAGTGGCACTATAAAAAAGAAAGTTTACCCCAGTCTATGTCACAGGCAAACTTTTTACAGTAAATGCTGACAGTTCAGTGATGTTAATCTTTTTCCTTGGTGTATATAGAAGTGAGATTCTGAATTGTCTAGCTATAAATCAAAGTTGTTGTTTTTAAAAAGAAGTTGAACTAACATCTCAAAATGTGAAATCTTGACTGTTCCTTATGAGAGAAGAAGATATTGGGAGCTGTGAGAGCAAGGAGGATATACTACTTATTTTGTAACAGCAAAGTTGACTAAGGAGAGGAGGATGCTGCCTTCACATCTGTTTCAGAAGACTGCTTGGCAGTCCATGTGACGTGCCTGGTTCAATAGGTGGTATACTAGATTATATCAGATGCCTTCTACATTTATCAAAGGTAAGTAGAAGGTCAAAATCATTAATGATCTTTCTTCTCGGAGCAAAAGATAGATTGAGTTTCTATCTTACACAACAGGAAAAAAGAAGCTTGTGCTGAAAAGACTTCACTGAATCCAAGGTCAGGGAGATGGAGAGGAATGGAAGGGACTGAAGTAACTGATCGCATCTAAATATAAAAGCTATATATGGAGAGTCAGAATAGATTCCATAACCATCTACACTTTTTGTCCATATGAACTACTCATTCGTTTGTTGGTTTTTCAGCCTGGAATTTCTTGGCACTTGAGAAAAACTAAGCTTAGTAAAACCTCACACCTTGACATGTGTCAACCCAAACAGATATATTCCTCCTTCAAGTCCACTGACAGAGTTATCATGCAAACAGGAAACCTCCTCCTTTTGGACACACACTTGTGGCCCCACAGCACCTCTGATCTCCCTGCGCATTTCTCCTTCCCCTGCTTCTCTTTATAGGGGAACCAGGTGATCCCTGTTCGGGTTTGCCACCTTAGCCATCAAGGTTACAACCCCCTCCCCCAGTCAAATACCACAGTAAATGGACAAACTTTATATTATTTATTTTCAACTAGGTCTACACCCACAAATTAGATTGACCTAGCCACATGACTCAATGCTCTGAAAAATTTCAGAGTCTGTGTGACATAGTTTGGTCTACCTAATCCCCACTGTAGGCTCAGCTATGTCAATGGGAGAATGCTTCTCCTGATCTAGCTACCACCTCTGGAGGGGTAGGTTCACTACAGGGACGGAAAAACCCTTTCCATCACTGTAGCAAGTATTTACACTTCAGCCGTGTCAATGTAGTACAGATGTATGTTCTTCTCATCTACTCCATATCATAGTAGAGTGGGCTGAAAAAAATAAAAACCAGAACATTTTCAAAACATTTGAAATTTTCTGTTTTACAAGAGTTGGGATAGACACTTTGTTTTCCATAAATTGTCATTGTATTTTTAAATTGAACTTTTTATTGCCTTTTAAAACAGATATCTTGTTCATTCGCTGAAAATAAGGTGGGTTTCTTTGGATAAACACAATATTTCAGTGATGTTTTCAATAAAAATGTTAATAAATGTTCTGCAAAAACTAAAAAGTTTCCAGAAATTCAACAAATTTCATTTCTGGAGAGGCCATATTTCATTTGACATTGTCAATGTTTTGATCCACTCTAGATACAGAGTTTTCAAAATTGTCCTGTTGGAACTCTCAGAGTTGGGTCTGGGCCCCTCTAGAGAGCACTTCAAAGGGGCTGTAAATAGCTGCAGAAGGCCTTCTGTAGGATGTACTAACAATTACAGACCCTCTGGTTGCCTCTTTTGGCTTTTACCAGCGGTGAGGGCTCCGATCCATCTCACATACTGTAGGCCACAGCTCCCCCTCAATCTGCAGAATCTCAGTCAGGGGCACTCTAGCTTTTTTGCCACCCCAAGCATGGCAGGCAGTCTGCCTTTGTCTGCTTGCCTGTGGAAGGTCCCCGGTCCTGCGGTTTCGGTGTACCTGCCATTGAATTACCTCTGAATCCACAGGACCAGTGGACCTCCTGCAGGTAAGCCACCAAAGGCTGCCTGACTGCCGCCCTCGCAGGGACCAGCATGGCGCCCCCGCGGCTTGCCACGCCAGGCATGCGCTTGGAGCGCTGGTGCCTGGAGCCGCCGCCGATCTCAGTGAATAAATGATAAAATTGGGAGTTAAAGTGGGAACAAAGAAGTAAGCCAATTCAATTCTCCCTGGCTTGGGGGAGTTGGGCTTCTTTGATGTTCCCTCTGCTTCACTCTACCTGGTGAAGTGATGGGACAATGGAATCTGCTTTTACCTCTTCAAAACCAAAGACACAGCCAGAGAAGATGATGCAGGTGACATTTCCCGCCCGCTCACACCATTCTAATCTAATCAGTTGCAAACATGCTGTGCATTGCAGTGTTTGGTGCCAACATTTGCCACTCAGGCTATGTCCTTACTACACTGCGACTCCCATGGGTGGCCCATGCCAGCTGACTCAGGCTTGCAGGGCTCAGGCTGAGGGCCTGTTTAATTGCAATGTGAACGTTCAAGTTCTGGGACCCACCCAAATTCCTAGAGCCCGGGCTCCAGCCCAAGCCCTGCCATCTGCACTGCAACTGGACAGCCTCTTAGCCTGACCCTCACAAGCCTGAATTAGCTGTGGGGTTTTAATTGCAGTGTAGACACTCTCAGTGAGATCAGAAACTTATCATGCACTTCACCAAGTTTTGGATCAGGCCTGATTTGCAAAAACTCCCATTGGTTTAAATAGGCTTTGGCTCAAGCCCTTATTTCCTGTTCTTGATACAGGACTAATCTATAGTATCTCAGACACTACTGTGTGGTAACCAACGGGAAATGCCGGCTTTTTGATTGCACTTCTGGATCACTGCATAGCAATGATTAACTTGCTATACATGATAAAACTGATTTTTTAGTGTTTTCCCCCTTTCTATTGAGACTAGAAAATGAATACAAAGGAAAACAAACACGATCAGAATTTAGAGTGGGACTTTTCAGAAGCACTCAGCATTGGCCTAACTTTGCAGTGACTAACACCAACAACAAATCCCCATTGACTTGCACAGGAACAAAATTAGGCCAATTTCAAATTCCGAGCTAAAATGCATCTATGGCATGTATATTCCTTTAAACTGTGCTCCTTTTATTTCCTTCTGAGCATTCTAACCTTTGAGCTAATAAGTCATCTGGAAGCCTCAATATAAGAGCTCCTGATCAGAAAGCTCTAGGGAATAATAAGCGTCCTACCAGAGGTTTAAAAAAAGAAGTTACAGCACATCAACGCACCAGAGGAAAATACTGTGCATTTTGCTGATAGCACATGCTGATTTTTAAACCAAGCTTCAATTCAATGTCAAAACAACAAAAGCCTCTAGCTTCCCTTCATTAGAAGGTTGTGTGTATGTTTAAAGCAGCAGTGTGCCTGGATTTAGTTTTTTTTTAATAAAATGCAATTTGTTTCTGAGATGGAGGATACAAATAATTACCCATGGGAATAGTTATACCAATTTATCTCTTTCCAAGTTTTTGAAGTCTAGTAGGAAGAGACTGCAATAATATTTGTAAAAAAACTGAAGAAAATTTGCTTTATGGTTTGGGGACTATGGAAAGAATAGCTACAAGGCACTGCGTGTGTGTAGCCTTTAGAAACAGCAACAGAAATCAATGAAGAAATAGGAAATTTAGGTTTAGACGAGATATTTTGTCTTTGTAATTCAGAGCAGAGGAATATTTAAACTTCCAATGTTAACTGTAAAACTTTCTCTAACTTATTAATTTTATTTATGGTATCTGTACGTCTATATCATTACTAAGTAGGGCTTCAATCAGGAACCCTAGAAAAAAAGTATTTCCAGAACATAATATACAACATTGAAGCATTTCATGTTGGACAGAGCCTCAGAGCTATGAGGAAGCTGTCACCCTAACTCGGATTCCTTTGTTGTCTTTGTTTTACAGTAACATCTGAAGGTACCAAATGAGAGCAGAGCCCTATTATATTAGCCAGTGTACAAACATAGCAGGATATTGGCCCTACTTCAAAGAACTTACAGTCTAAATAGGCAAAGCAGGCAGAGGGGAGACAGAGGCACTCTGAAGTGAAGTGATTGCCCAAGGCAGTTGCAGAGACAAGATGACGACTCAGGTTTGAGTCCCAGGCCTTTGCCCTAGCCACTAGACTACGCTGCCTTTCCTGTCACTTGACACACAGAACACTTAGTGTATAATGTGATCAGCTCCTGCCCCAAAATTACAATCTAAGACATCAATCATGCAACTGGAGACATGACTGGACACCTACACCCACATAGAGGCTCACTGAAGTCAAGGTGGCTCCATGCATGAGCAGGTTCCACTCATTTCGGTCAGATTGCAGAATCTGGGCCTGAAATCACATTTGAGCTGCAGCCTGAGGCCAGAATTGTTTATTTTAGATCTGCAATCTTGTGTGGCACCTAGCTGCCGAACCAGTCTAACTTCCATTGGGAAGTAATCACCTAACTCTCTCAGGCACTTATGAAAATCCCAGTAAGCACCATTGTCTCTGAATCTTTAGCTGCCTGAAGAAAGGAAAAAATAGCCCATAGACATGTAGGAACCTAAGCCTTATTGAAAGTTAATAGGATTTAGGAGCCTAAATCACTTAAAATGGGACATAGCCGTCTAAGTCACTTAAGGCCAGATTCTCAAAAGATATTTAGTTTCTTAACTTCCACTGAAAACAATGGAAGTTAAGCACCTAAAAATCTTTACAAATCTGGGCCTAAACTACTTCACAAGATCCCCATCCTCCTGTTGGGAATATCCTCAGAAAATCCAATGATTTTTCTAATCTGTCAAATTCTTTAGCTTTATTTTATCTTGACAGGAAACACTAAACCTAAATGACCATATTTCTGTCTACACTGTATTTCATCAGGGCAGTGCAATAATATATGAAAGTCTGAATTGTCATATTTCTTAGCTTTATGAATTCCCATAAAGTCACCAGATGTCTTGAAGCACACAAAAGATTTTAATTGGGAGATTTAAACTCAAAAGGAGCAATCTGTAATAGTGTAGTGCTTCTTATTTATTTCCAGTAGTAAAGGAAAGAAGAAGTGCCTTGCCTCATTTTCTAGGGGAAAAAAAAGGAATGAGTCCATCAATGAGTTTCTACGGGGAGTAATAGGAAGATAAAACTGGCTTTCATAGTCTGAAGAATGCCTTTCCTAAGGGAATGCAGCCAAGAAGTTCCTCGCCATAGGGAAGGACCTAACAACAGAGAGATTCTTCACATACAAAAAGGTAGTTTGAGAATTTAGCTGGAGTTGCAGGTATCTGGATAAGGCCCTTTGTTAAGAAGGGTAGGAACGGTTAATTATCATGTTAGACAAATATCTAAAGTTTTGAGTACTGTATTTTGGCAAGTGCTACAGCATCCTAAACTATATTGTCAAAGCAATAATGATCTTATATTTATATGGCACTTCTGGGTGCTTTGGACCCTAAAGTATTTAGCACATCTAGGGCAGAAAGTATGTAATGGTCAGCATTGCACTAACACTACTCCCACTGAAATAAATAGGCCAAGGCTAAGCATTGTTGAAAAAAAACAAACAAAAACATATCCTGAGACTACCAATCATCAGTTGAGTCCAATCTCAAAAGAATCGCTTCTTTCCAGGGTAATTGTTTAAGACCCCGACCCTACAAAAAACACTTTAAGAATGTGAGTGTGACTAAATAAATCACTACTGGAGTGCTTAAAGTTAAGAATAATTATTTGGGATCAGACTGGGGGAATGTAGTAGTGAGTGTTGTATAATGCCCTAATTATAGCTGCCTGAATATCTGGGGGTTTGGTTCAGTGGCAGTGCCAAAAAAAAAATTGTTCAGGTCAAATCAGATTTGAAGTTTTTCCATTTTGGGTCTATTCCAGAGTAAGGATTCAAACCTGGGTCTTCTTCATCCCACAGGAGTACCATAAAATCTGGAGTAAATGTTATAAAGGGAAAGCAGCAGCAGCAACCCAACCACTTCCTCCTGTGGCCATTTTATGAATAGCTGAAATTATTCATATCATATTTGTGGATAGTTTTACAGTGAATAAAACTGCATTTTTCATCAAATACACTATTGGTCTAAAACATTTCAACCACCTCTAGCTATAATGTCACTGCTCACTTCTCAATGCTGCTGTTGGGGGTGGAGGGAAGGGGCAGGGGAGAGGAGAAGAAAAGAAGAGAGAAATTGAGAAAAACCTGCAGCCTCCTACTCCTCTCAGCATACACATAATTTAGACCTGACAAAACTGAAAAGGAGTTTAGGACAGGATGCGCCTACTTTATCCAATTGAAACTACAGGAGCAATACAGCAGGGCTGAATGTAATTTCCAGAATGGGCCAGGAAAAAGGAAATATTTTTCCATATAAGCTTACTGCTATAAATTAAAGTTGGAAAGTCAAGAGCACAGAAGTCTGGAAGTACCATTATTAAGATTGCCTGTGTAATCTTAACATGGGCCTTCTTGTGTGTATGTATGCATCCTGATACAGTTTTTAATTACATGATCATATACTACTTTTTCCCCAGGACCCTTGCCTCATTCAGTGCAGATTGCCTTGGCTAACTAAGGGGGCATTGAGAGCACAAGAGAGACTGACCCCCTGCTCACCATTCCAGTACCCAAACCCAGCCCAACCTGAAACAGGCCTGAGGTGAAATTGCAGGAAGATCCTGTTCAGCCCGAGGCTGGAGCATGCTCACTGTGGACAAAAACCATCAGGGACCTTAGTGGCTAAACTCTAGCCATTCTCTACAAAGCATGTGAAAACTGTTTTCTCAAAGGCTCATTATGTGGCCAGATTTTCACCAGGGATAGACACATCCCTGACAGAGGCCACCTTCCTGCCAAATGCTGAGCTGCAAGCATGGGGGTGTGAGGGCTTCTCAAAGAGGTCACCTGAATTTTTACAGGGGGGCAAAACAATGCATTTTTCCCTAGTCTCGCTCTTGGAAATGGATAGCTTGTTTTGGCTGAAATTTTCCAAGAAATTTCAGTCTGAGGTAGACACCCAATATGAGACATTTCAACTCATGTGGTTAAGATTTGGAAAAAATTATAAGCTACTGAAACAGGGTCTTATAATGGGATATGTCAGTCAACCTAATAGGCAGTGCTACCAGTCCTGCCTCTAAGGTAATTTTTACACAAAATAACTTGTTACTGTAAGACTAGGAACTCAGAACATACTTTTTATAACTCTTCTTTCCAGTGCTTCAAAGAGAAATCATTTCCTCTTTGTCCACAATTACTATCACTTGTGATCTTAGCTTATTCTTCAGTTTATATACTTCATATTTACAACGACAGATTGAGCACTGGGAGAACCCAAAATAAACACATTCAGCACTCTGCATGTGGAATAGGCTTTTTCTAGAACCAGGGAACATATTAATACTTCTCTTCCATTGGATAAATTTACAGCTGAAAACAAAACAATTTTGCTGTCTTTTTTTTTTCTGCTTCTTTTGTGCTTTTATAGTCTCCCCCCATCCCAAAATTCTTACTACCATAAGGAAAGACCATCCAGTTTTACTGTTCATCTAACTTGTAAGTAGGACTGAGTTTGATGTGTCTCAGAATAAATGCAGGGAATATGCTAAACTCGTTTAGTTCTTGGCCTCTCTGCTGAGCCTTGCTCCATTATAACTGGCAACTTATTTGGCTTTTGTCAGGTAGATCCTTATTCCCTAAAGACCCAATCTTAGGATGTGCTGAGCACCTCCTGGCAAATATGGAGAATCCTTATTTCCTGCTGAAATCAAGTAAATTTAGCACTGCACAGAACCAGTCTCTATAAGTTCTAACTCAATTCAAACCTATTTGAAAAGTTCCCTTTTCCCCAAACACAAAAAGCATTGTTTCATGAGCATTTGCTGATCCTTAGTGAAATGTTCCAATTTCACAGAAAGTGTGATTCCACTGAAGTACTGATGGAACAGACAAGCTTTGGAAGCCAACTTGGTTTCCTACCAGCTCACCCTTCCCCCATCTGGTTAGCCTGCCTGGTGGGCTACCAGAGTTTACAGCTCTGGGGCAGGCCACCAGATAGGGTTTTATCCCTTTCCTGGAAAAAACAAATTTTGAAATATCAAAGTCTTGCGTTAAATGTGATAGCTTTTCCCTGCACAGATCTAGTGAGAATACCAAATCATGGTAGGTAGGTGACAGCAAAGCCATCACACAGTAACAGTTGCTCTTGTTTATTTCAGATGGGAAACCTTTAAATTTACACAATTTTCTCACCTACAGTCCTTTCCATCCTGAAGCAACCTACAGATTTTCACTAACATAACAACCTTGTGTAGTGGGATCATTTCACCCACCTCTGAGCTGGAACTGCATAGCTGATTCACAATGCTCAGTAACAACATAATTGAATCTATGGGGGAAACTCAGTGATGTAGAATCATAAAAAATGTAGGTCTGGAAGTGACCTTGAGGTCCTCTAGTCCATCTCTATGCTGAGACAGGACCAAATATACCTAGAGCATCCCTCACAGGATTTGTCTCACTTGTTCTTAAGAACTTCCAATGATGATGATCATACAATCTCCCTCGGAAGCCTATTCCAGTGTTTAACCATCCTTAAAGCTAGGAAGCTTTTCCTAGTGTCTAACCTAAACTTCCTTGCTGCAGATTATGCTCATTACTACTTGTTCTCCATGTCCTACCTTCAATAGAGATGGAGAACTGATCACAGATCACTTCATAACAGGTTTTAACATATTTGAGAACTTATCCCCTCCCCACCCCATCTTCTTGTCTCAAGACCAAACATGCCCAGTTTTTTAACATTTCCTGATAAATCAGATTTTCTAACCCTTGTATCATTTTTGTTGCTCTCCTTTGGACTCTACAATTTGTCCATATCTTTCCTATAGTGTGGCATTCAGAACTAGACACAGTACTCTAGCTAAGGGTTCACCAGTGCTAAGCAGAATGGCACAATTACCTCCTGTGTCTTATATACACCTCTCCTGTTAATATACCCTAGAATGACATTAGTATTTGTGTCAACTACATCACATTGTTGACTTGTATTAAATTTACAGTCCACTATGGCCCCCAGATCCCTTTCTGTACGGCTACCACCTAGCCACTTATTCCCTATTTTGTAGCTGTGCATTAGATTTTTCCTTCCTACGTGTAGTACTTTGCGCTTGTCTTTATTGAATTTCACCTTATTGATTTCAGACCAATTATCCAATTTATCAAAGTCATCTTGAATTGTTAGCCTGTCCATTAAAGCATTTCCAATCCCTCCCAGTATGACTTTTTCTGAAAAAAAATTAAGCGTACTCTCCACCCCATTATACAAGTCATGAATGAAAAATATTGGCTAGCACCAGACCCCCCTGCAGGATACCACTAAATACATCCTCCCAGTTTGACACCAAACCACTGAGAGCTATGATTTTTTCCAACTAGGTGTACACCCACCACCTTACATTAATTTCATCTAGATCACATTTCCCAAGTTTGCGAATGACAATGTTATGAGGGGATTGTGCCAATAGCCCATCTAAGACTTAAGCTATAATTTTTACTGCTTCCTAGGCCAGAAAAAAAACTGTCAAATAAAAAAATAATAGGTTGGTTTGGCATGATCCATGTTAGCTATTATTTATCACTGCTATCCTCTAGCTGCTTGCAAACTGATTGTTTAATAATTTTTTCCAGTATCTTTCCAGGTACTGAAGGTAGGCTGACCAGTCTATAATTCCACAGCTCCTTTTTGTTCCCCTGTTTAAATATACAAGGGTATTATGTATCAGAGGGGTAGCCGTGTTAGTCTGGATCTGTGAAAGCAGCAAAGAATCTTGTGGCACCTTATAGACTAACAGATGTTTTGGAGCATGAGCTTTCGTGGGTGAATACCCACTTCGTCAGATGCATGTAGTGGAAATTTCCAGGGGCAGGTGTGTGTATATATATATATATGCGCAGGCAAGCTAGAGATAATGAGGTAGTTCAATCAGGGAGGATGAGGCCCTGTTCTAGCAGTTGAGGTGTGAAAACCAAGGGAGGAGAAACTGGTTCTGTAATTGGCAAGCCATTCACAGTCTTTGTTTAATCCAAACATAAGGTATTATGTTTGCCCTTCACTAGTCCTCTGGGACTTGAGCCATCCTCCACAAATTCTTAAAGATAATCACTGTAATGCCCCAGTTTTGAATTCATATTCACATCAGATTCAGCAGGGACTCCCTACAACCACACAAAGGCATCGGTTAGGTCTTGTTGCAGGGCAAGGGGGTTCTAAGAGTGTGACTCACCAGCCAGTGTGCCCCTATGTAGCTGGGCTTGGTGTAGCAGGATCTCCCCCTGGGGCAACCTCTGCTGACAGCAGCATTGCCATAGTCTGCTTCTTCTCCTGACTCAGCCCTCTGGCCAGGTCACATACATTTCACAAGTTCTGGAGTAACCCAAGAGTCCAACAAACAACAGTCTAAACCTCACAGTGGTCTTCAGCCCAACTCCAAAGTCATTAGTCCTCACTCTTGTATCAGGGGGATTTCCACACCCTCTTCCTCAGTGGGTCAGTAGGGGAACCCAGGACTTTCTTCTTCTTCTCTTAGGTTCCAGTCCAGGGATCCTTTCATAGCAGACCAAAGCCTGTTTAAACAGAACCCTTATTGTTTCCCTAGACCACTCCCTACCTTGGCCTGTTTGAAGACTTTCTCACAGTCTCTTCCCAGGCTTACAATTTATCAGCATCACTCCCTCTCTCAGCCTCTTCTCCAGGCTCACTTTCTGCCACCTGACTTGTTTACTAAGGAGAGATTTCTGTAACTCCCTGGCAGGGCAGTCCTTGACTCAACAGGAACTTTTATCTGGTTTCCTGCAGGCCTCCATACCACTGCACAGAAACCTAGGCAAACTCACTTCCTCCTGCTTCCCTTCCCTGCAAACCTTGGGCTCCCTGTTGCAGCAACCCTGCCTTCCTTCAGAGAGACTCTCTCCATTATCAGGCTTTGCTCTCTGAGTGAGAACCAGCAATCTTCTCTTCTTCACAATCAGCCCCCACGTGAGCCAGTTTCAGCCCTTGTAACTCAAGTGTAGCAGAGCAAGGCTAACTGAGACCATAGACCTTCATTAACCCTTCTGCCCCAGTGTGGGGTATGTACACCCCATCACAGGTGCTACCTATTGAATCATTTACACCACTTCCTACAGCACCTAGAGTCCCATTGAGGAGCTCCCTCCAAACAGTGATCTGACTTGACGGTGCTTTACCAGGAGCACAGCAGCTAATGATACATCCACATCAGCAATTAAGTATTTGAGTTTTAAAAGATTTTATATAATTGAACTTTCGCTTAACTTCTAAATATTTCACCTAGTGCTAATCTCAGATGCAAGAGCTGAATCCTAGTGTAGCAACAACAACAACAACAAACGGTACTCTTACGGCTTCAAAGTCCATTAGGGGATTCTTCAAAGTCCAAATGAGCCACAGCACATAACCTGGCTCTCACTGGAGATTTTAATGGTTCTCTGTTAATTTATGCAATCAAAATTTAAACCTGCTGGGTAAACTAAGTGGAACGTATTTGCAATACTGATGTTTAAAATAGCAAACTCGGTCTTTTCATTTTTTTTTCTGCAACATTTCCTGAAATTTACGCTGCCAAGTTGCAGACATAATGATGGAGTGCACCTTTTCTGGTCTGCAGTTATAAGTAATTTGCATCTTGATTCCTAGTCCTCAATTTTTTTTTTTCCCCCATAGAGGGAAGTTACTTGAACTCAGTTATCAGTCAACACAAACTCGGAAGGGCTATTTCACAGAGCAATATATTAAAGTGCCAACAATAGTATCAAACACATGGCTCTCCTGTAATAGCCTGAAAAGATCCATGACATTGGATTATTAATTGTATATGGAAAGAAATTTAAAGCCATTAGCACTGCCTGCTTTTGTTTGCAAGTACGTTTTTCCCCCTGCAATTATTATTCCCTTTTTGTTTGTTTGTTTTTGTTATTCCGAAACTCTGAGAAGTGCCTTACCCAACTGTTTGTGGAGCAATGAGTGACATGCTATTACAATTAATAGAAATTAAAACTAGATATAATCCAATGACAATTATTATTTAACATTTATAATGCAATAGCAGCTAGTGGCCTGGCCCAAATCAGGGGGTCCCATTGGGTTAGGCATAGTGCAAACGTATAAAGTGGGATTTTCAAAAGCATCTCGGTGATTTAGGAACACAAGTCCCATTGATTTGTGCTCCTCAGTCACTTAAGCACTTTTGAAAATTCCACCCAGGTAAGTGATTGCCATACAAAGGTATGACAGTCCAACTACAGCAGTGTTCCACATTGCTATGCAGAGGACCTAGGGTTTGGGGATTGTTTTATTTAATCTTCCAGTGGAGCATTTTCTTTTACAGAATAAGCAGAGCAATGAAATAACTGGTCAAATCCATTGGTGGGGGATGTCGGCATCGCTCCATTGATTTCAAGCCAGATGCTTCTAATCTTCCAGCTACTTAGTCATGTGTGGAACTTGACATGTTGGAGTCATCCCATTGACCACTGCCAGACACGAAGCCTCTCACCTATGTGGTTTCAGGGCTGAGGCCTAAGGCTGTACATTTGACACCTCTGGGGGTTTGTCTACATGGGATGTTAGAGCATAGTAAGCCAGGGTGTGAATCTACAGTGCATTAGCTTGCCACTCAGTAAAGACCCACGTGGACACGGTTACAACCCACTAAAAGTTCCATAGTGCACTTTGACGTGCTTCTGTCTCAAATAGCAGTACATCCAAGTGCACTACGGACTTTTCAGTGCCCTGTCTCAGTGTCCACATGGAACATTACTGCATCACATGCTGACGCACTGTAGATTCCCATCCTGGCTTGCCACACATTATGTCCCCTGTAGACAAGCTCCAGGAGGTGATCTCAGTGCATGCCCATGATTACACCTCTTAATCATCATAAGGGACATTTCCCTTCTCCCTGAACACCATACAGTCAATTTCTATTTGAAGAAAAGGATGGAGAAGCCTCCATTCAACCTTTTTTCAATGGTCCCTTAAAAACAAAGAGTAAGTCTGCCTTTAGCATGGCCAAAATGCAAAGTCCCGAGCATGCATATTACACCCCCCTAAAATTCACAGGCAGATTCCTCAATGGTTTGAGGATGATCAGATCTGGGGTTTGGGTGTGGCTCCTTTGGAGTAAGCACCTAAGAATAATGAATGAGAAAGCAGAGCATCAGATTACATTAAGGCATAAATACTGAAAAGGAAGTATTATGTTATAGGGAATTCAAACCATTTTAAACACTAAGAGTTCTTCAGATAACCAGCAGATGTTAGATGACTACTGCTATAAACACCCAGGCACATATGGAAAAAAAATCTTTTGAAGGCTCAAATAAGGCCTGAACCAAAGTCTACTGGAGTCAATGGAAGACTCCCAGTGACTTCTGTGGGTTTTGGATCAGGTCCATAATGTAATGGGTGACTGAACTGATGGCCACAAACTTCCTTATGGAACTGTTTATTTAAACAAATGGTCCTTTCTGGAACATAACATGAGATAAGGTTCCTGTACTCCCACTCATCAGATTTCAAGAACCTGTACAAAAGACTGTATAACCTCACAACATAACCTTATCCTATGTGTTTGTATGGATTATGCTGCAGTAGCAAATGCAAAGCCTTGTCGGACTGTGGCAAGCGCAGCCTTCCTCCCTTCTCTGAACCTTTTTATTTCTTTCTCCCTCTGGTATTATTTTTCATTTTAACTCTGCAGCTGGCGCTATGGAACTCTGTGCTGTAATTTGGGATGCAGTTTATAAGAAAGACTCATACAAAACAGTGTCATATTGTTTTCTATTTTGGGCCAGAAACAATTGGTTTGAACAAGACTCAAAGCACCCCCAGAAACTATATCATCCATGATAGTGATGTATGGTTAATACTGTAAAATAATATGTCCAGTCATGTTGAGTTTACTACTTCAGAAATTTAAAAGACGGTAAATAAAGTCTGGTCTAAAACTTTATTCGGATCCCTTTTTCTTCCAGTTGAAAGGATTATACAAATCAAGGTTCTCTAGGATAAATGGCCAGGAAAATTAAGCTAGATGACAGCTGACTAATTACTGTATAAACTGAGCTCCCAAGCTGGAATATTATGTCCTGATGAAAGAGATTTTATTGCATACAGCAATATCATCAATCTATCCAACTACACACTCAGCCCAGAAGAAAAGTCTGTCCTATCTCGGGGACTCTCTTTCTGCCCTGCCACCCCCACCAACATGATACAGTTCTGTGGCGATCTGGAAGCCTACTTTCGCCGTCTCCGACTCAAAGAATACTTCCAGGACAACACTGAACAGTGCACTGATACACGGGTGCCCTCCCACCAACAGCACAAGAAAAAGAACTCCACATGGACTCCTCCTGAGGGTCGAAATGACAGCCTGGACCTATACATTGAATGCTTCCGCCGGCGTGCACAGGCAGAAATCGTGGAACAACAACATCGCTTGCCTCACAACCTAAGTCGTGCAGAACGCAATGCCATCCACAGCCTCAGAAACCACCCTGACATTATCATCAAAGAGGCTGATAAAGGAGGTGCAGTTGTCATCATGAACAGGTCTGACTATCAAAAGGAGGCAGCCAGACAACTCTCCAATACCAAATTCTACAGGCCACTTCCCTCAGATCCCACTGAGGAATACACTAAGAAACTACAGCATCTACTCAGGACACTCCCTACACTAACACCAGAAGAAATCAACATACCCCTAGAGTCCCGACCAGGGTTATTCTATCTACTACCCAAGATCCACAAACCCGGAAATCCTGGACGCCCCATCATCTCGGGCATTGGCACTCTCACTGAAGGACTATCTGGATATATGGACTCTCTACTCAGACCCTATGCCACCAGCACTCCCAGCTATCTCCGCGACACCACTGATTTCCTGAGGAAACTACAATGCATTGGTGACCTCCCAGAAAACACCATCCTAGCCACCATGGATGTAGAGGCTCTCTACACAAACATCCCACACACAGATGGAATACAAGCTGTCAGGAACACTATCCCTGATGATGCCACAGCACAACTGGCTGCTGAGCTCTGTGCCTTTATACTTACACACAACTATTTCAAATTTGATGACAATATATATCTCCAGATCAGTGGCACTGCTATGGGCACCCGCATGGCCCCACAATATGCCAATATCTTCATGGCTGACCTGGAACAACGCTTCCTCAGCTCTCGTCCACTCACACCCCTTCTCTATCTACGCTACATTGATGACATCTTCATCATCTGGACCCATGGGAAGGAGACTCTGGAAAAATTCCACCATGATTTCAACAGCTTCCACCCCACCATCAGCCTGGACCAATCTACACGGGAGGTCCACTTTCTTGACACCACGGTGCAAATAAGTGATGGTCACATTAACACCATCCTATATCGAAAACCCACCGACCGCTATGCCTACCTTCATGCCTCCAGCTTCCATCCCGGGCACATCACACGATCCATTGTCTACAGCCAAGCACTGAGGTACAACCGCATCTGCTCTAACCCCTCAGACAGAGACCAACACCTACAAAATCTCCACCAAGCATTCTCAAAACTACAATACCCACACGAGGAAATAAGGAAACAGATCAACAGAGCCAGACGTGTACCCAGAAGCCTCCTACTGCAAGACAAACCCAAGAGAGAAACCAACAGGACTCCACTGGCCATTACATACAGCCCCCAGCTAAAACCCCTCCAACGCATCATCAAGGATCTACAACCCATCCTGGACAATGATACCACACTTTCACAGGCCTTGGGTGGCAGGCCAATCCTTGCCCACAGACAACCTGCCAACCTGAAACATATTCTCACCAGTAACTGCACACCACACCATAATAACTCTTACTCAGGAACCAATCCATGCAACAAACCTTGATGCCAACTCTGCCCACATATCTACACCAGCGACACCATCACAGGACCTAACCAGATCAGCCACACCATCACTGGTTCATTCACCTGCACATCCACCAATGTAATATACGCCATCATATGCCAGCAATGCCCCTCTGCTATGTACATCGGCCAAACTGGACAGTCTCTACAGAAAAGGATAAATGGACACAAATCAGACATTAGGAATGGCAATATACAAAAACCTGTAGGAGAGCACTTCAACCTCCCTGGCCACACTATAGCAGACCTTAAGGTGGCCATCCTGCAGCAAAAAAACTTCAGGACCAGACTTCAAAGAGAAACTGCTGAGCTTCAGTTCATCTGCAAATTTGACACCATCAGCTCAGGATTGAACAAAGACTGTGAATGGCTTGCCAATTACAGAACCAGTTTCTCCTCTCTTGGTTTTCACACCTCAACTGCTAGAACAGGGCCTCATCCTCCCTGATTGAACTGACCTCGTTATCTCTAGCTTGCTAGCACACATATATATACCTGCCCCTGGATATTTCCATTACATGCATCTGAGGAAGTGGGTATTCACCCACGAAAGCTCATGCTCCAAAATGTCTGTTAGTTTATAAGGTGCCACAGGATTCTTTGCTGCTTTTATTGCATATGTTCCTGCAAAGATAATGAGACCTAATGAAATCTGTGGCCCTTTGGGTTCTAAAGATTAGAATCATTGACAGACGTTTCAACATGTAAAAATGTAGGCCACACTGAGACTGCAGGGAATTCAGCCATGCAAGTGACTGAGTGAAACCCTTCCCACATTAGTGCTCTCTGTATTGCATCTGGAGCACAGAAAGTCCAGTGCTCCCTACAAGTGGGTGTCTAGAGGATGCAAGAACTGGACAGGAAGAAGGCTCCACCCCCTGCCATGCTCTGGCCAGGAGAGCTGAGATGGTGCAAGGGGGCAAGTATGGAAGGACACGTGACTTTCTTTACCACATCTCCTTGCTGAGGGTGACTCACTCAGAGCTGTGGCGTGGGCTCTCACAGTCGGGAAAAACATGGCTGATACCTGCAATCAGCTGAATAAGGTTCTTTTCCTGCTCCCATGAACCTTTGATGCACTCTTTTTTAAAAATAGATGATAGTAATATCTTTTGCTGTTGTGCACGCAAATGAAATAAAATGTTGGTGGCTAGCACCAGTCAAATCAGTTGTTTTGTGAATTCTGACTGGTTTCCATGGAAACGATGACATACTCCATTTAGCACCAGGCTCCAAGTCTGAACGAAAGAAAAGCAGAATGAAATGGGAGGAATCTTCTCTGCTGTAGATTTGACCAGTGATAAATAAAGATAACATAATATCTTCTATTGTTATAGTGATTTTCATCTGAAGGGATCCCTGCTGCACTTTCCAAACTATGAGCTTTGATTCTTCTCTCAAGCTGGTGTAAATCAGTATTATTGCCACTGAAGCCAATGGAGTTTCACCACTACAAGTGAGAACTGGGCACTATACTTTTAAGAACCATTTCTTTCCCCTGGGGGGGGTACATGAGAGCTGATGAACAGCAGAATAAGAACATCATACCAAAGTTTGAGGAGAGGAGTATATATGTATGGTGAGTGTCTGGGGTGTGGGCTGAATATCAGACACAACTGAAAGTACAGGCAAACAGTTGGGTGAGTAGAGTGGAATTATTAGATTCATGCATATGCCTTGTATTATCAATCTTGACACGAAGTATCATTTTGCTGATGTGTTGGTTAAGGGCCAGAGGACTCAAACAGGAATTAAACTAGTCCAACTCTAGGAGGACATTTTGGGGGGCCTGGGAAGTAGAAGGAAAACATCTTGAACTTATCCTCACAACTTACTAAAGACTAAGTTTCACTGAGTTTTTTTCCAGCTTCATTATGAAAGTTTCCAGAGGTTCAAAGATATGATACATTTTCTCAGAATACATTTATTTGGGAGTCAATGGATGAAGCCATTGCTGATGGTATTCCTAATCAGATAGCTAACACTAGGAGAAATGCTTATGGTCATCTGTGGTACAGTTCTTTTTAGGGACCTGAGAATATCAACAGAAAAAGTCAGCTCTGCCTCAACTTCAAGACTATGAATCATCATTAGGTATCACTATTGTGCCAGGTGTTATTAGCAGTAGGAAGAGAGAGGTTCAAATGGTGCCTAACAGATCTGTTTTAAAATAAATTGATTGGCTCAAGTCCCTATCTAAAACTTAATCAAAATTGAAATCCCTTGGTCACCTTTATAAGTGTTAACCACTCACAAGCACTTAGTGGGTTTTCTGCCACTTTCTCTCACGTTGCTTTGCCTTCTCCTTTTATCCTGGAATAAAAAGGTGGAGGGAGAGTAAAAAAAAAAAAAAAGAGAAGTTAGAAATTTCTCATTAGAAATGTCATGAATCAGAGGGAACATGAGAAAAGTACATAAAACAATGAATAATAAAAAGATGGTGGATCAAGAGCTTCTCTTCTCCTTATTGCATACACAAGAGGAAAGAACCATCAAATGAAACTGAATGATGGCAAATTCAAATCTGAACAGAGAAAATATTTTTCACAGACCACACAATTAAACTGTGGAACTCACTGTTGTGTCCAAGTGTTTAGCAAGATTCAGTAAGTGATTGGACATGTATATGGTTTACCAGCATAATTGTATTTTCAGGAAGTCAAGCCAGCCTCACTGGCTACACTGAGGTCAATTCTGAAATATGTATATTATATACATTAGGCATTTGTTTTGAACATAACTTTCATTGGCAATCCAGGCATCAAAATAAACTTTTTTGGTTACTTATTTTGCATCAATATTGGTATCTTATAGATCTATTCCAGAGACAAGATACTGGACTAGTTAGCCCAGGGTGTGATGCAGTCTGGCAATTCCCAAATTCCTTTGGAATTTGAGAATGGAACAATTCATATTGCATTTTCATTTCCTTTCTGTCTTCAAAACCCAAAAGAGTCTGTTTTAATTATTTTTCCTTTCTGTCCCTTTTTTGTTTTCCCCCATTTCTATTCCATTCATAGAACAGGAGTAAAGAAGAGAAAACACAAAACAAACATAACCCATCCCCCCCAAAACCCACAAACAGGCAAAACTCCTGAAAGTGCGGTGCAGGGGAATTCTACTTTTTCTGCTTGTTTTTTTTCACCACTGAAAAGTTTTGAAAAAAGAAAAAAAAATCTGAGAAAGAAGGGAAGCATATTGTTTCATGTCAAAGTCTCTCAGGAAAGAATTTTTTTAAAAAACAAAAATGGAAATTTTTCACAGGAAAAAAAGGGTTTTCTGACCAGCTCTGAACAGACCACTGCTGAGGCAATCTTGCATGGGAATTCTCATGGGCTTGTTGCTAGGGTTGCCAGGTGTCTAGTTTTCGACCAGAATGCCCTGTCAAAAAAGGACCCTGGCAGCTCTGGTGGGCACCGTCTACCGGGCTGCTAAAAGTCTGGTTGGTGGCACAATGGGGGCCCAGGGCTAAGGCAGGGTCCCTACCTGCTGTAACTCCACGCTGCCCCTGGAAGCGGCCACCAGATCCCAGTGGCCCCTATAGGCTGGGGTGGCCAGGGACTGGGAGGCTCTGTGTGCTGCCCCCAATCACTAAATCTGTTGGAAATCTAACCCAGATCCAGACAGACCTACCCTTGGGTACAGTAGAGCTAGCTTGGGCAGCCTACCCTCTGGAATCCTAACCTTAGCCAAGGGAGTCCTACCCTTTGGAAACCTAACCCTAGTCCAGGGAATTTTACCCCCACAGAAGCCCTACCCTGGCTAGGGGAGTTCTAAACTTTATACCCCACATCCTCCTCAGCAATCCCTCAGCCTTTGAATCCCAAACTATTACCAGAAGAGCCCTACCCTTTGGAATAGCCCAGATAACCCTACCTCCTGAAACCCTATCCTTATCCTATGGAAAATTACTTTTTGATACCCTAACACTACCTCATAAAACCCTAACATTTAGATCCCTAACCCTACCATACCTTAGGGAGCCCTATTCATTGGAGCCCTAACTCTAACTCTACCCTGCACTCTGGAACCCTAACCTGGAGAGCCTTACCACTTGGAACAGTACCCTACCTAGGAACCTCAACCCCTTAGAACCATTATACTAGCTCCATGACTCCTACCCTTTTGTACACTAACCATAGCCATTTGAGCCTTACCCTTTTGATCCTTCATCCTAGCCCAGTGACCCCTACCCTTTAGAATGCTACCTGTTGCATGAGAAGCTCTATCTTTATGAATCAGAACTCTAGATTTGGGTGATCTGCACTTTCGATTCCCTAACCCTAAACTGGATAGTTCTACCAACTGAAACCATAACCTTAATCTGGGGAGCTCTGCCCATTGGAACCCTACTCCTGCCTTGGGAACACTTACCCTTTGGTACTCTATCACTAACCAAGGCAGCCCTACCTTCTGGATCACTAACCCTTGCCCAGTGAGCCCAACTTTTGGAATCCTGACTATAGCCCAGGGAATCCTATCAGTTCAAACTCTAAACCTGACCCAGCAGAGTCCTTCCCTGTGGAAACCTTACCCTAGCCTGGGCTGCACTACTTTCTGTGACCCTAAACTTAATCTGGACTTCCCTGTCCTCTGGCTTGTGGAAACATACCTTTTAGAACCCTAATCCTAACCTGGGAAGTTTTACTCATCCTTTGCCTAACCCTTCTTTTTGGAACTTCTACCATTCAGAACCCTAACCCTAGCCTGCAGAACCATACCATTTCTGTGCCTAATCCTAGACCACGCCTAAAAGAAGGGAGTGGGGCAACCCATCCATTACCTGAACCTACTTCCATTTAAATTTCCAAAAAGTTCTAAGGGCACCTGTGACAAAGGGTAGAGTTTCTTATCAACATTTATACATTTGAGCCTTACTCTTGCTCCAGAAATCATACAGTGGGATTTCACTAACTCCTATCTAATTAATAAATGGTTGAGAAAATGCCCCCCAGACCACTTTCATACCTCCTCTCCAATATTACCAAAATGGTCAGTAACTTCCTTCTTTCTCCCTGCCTGGAAGTCCCAGCCCAAACACAGAATTCTGTAAACCCACACTCCATATATGAGCAGTCTCTTTTTATATGTCCCTGCCACCCATACTAGTAGCTCACAATTTCCAAAGACTTCATCAGTGTTCCCCTGGGCTCCTGCCTCTTTCCACATATAGGGTCTTTAGTCTTCTGTCATAGATCTGGAACCTTAAACTGCTAACCTCTGGGAATGTCCACCTCAACAAAACTCCTCTATTATTTTAACTGCCACATCTCAGGTGATAGGTTGATGCCACCTGACCCACATCTTGAGGTTTTCACCTCAGTCAATGAGTGGCTCAGTCTTTCAGTTTTAGGGCAAATGCCCAGGGCCTTAATCCCTCAAAGCCACATGGAAGTTTTGCTGGTTCTTTTCCATCAAAAGGCCTACCCAGTTGAGAAAGGCCAGTTTAATCACTTCTGCTCCCATCCTCTTCTCTTCACACAGCTCCCGCAGAGACCACCTCTTGTATAGATACCAGCATGCACTTTATTTACAGTATCAGAGGGGTAGCTGTGGACACAAGGATAAATGGACACAAATCAGATATTAGGAATGGCAATATACAGAAACCTGTAGGAGAACATTTCAACCTCCCTGGCCACACTATAGCAGACCTTAAGGTGGCCATCCTGCAGCAAAAAAAAACTTCAGGCCCAGACTTCAAAGAGAAACTGCTGAGCTTCAGTTCATCTGCAAATTTGGCACCATCAGCTCAGGATTAAACAAAGACTGTCAATGGCTTGCCAACTACAAAACCAGTTTCTCCTCCCTTGGTTTTCACACCTCAACTGCTAGAATAGAGCCTCATCCTCCCTGATTGAACTAACCTCATTATCTCTAGCTTGCTTGCATATATATACCTGCCCCTGGAAATTTCCACTACATGCATCTGACGAAGTAGGTATTCACCCACGAAAGCTCATGCTCCAAAACCTCTGTTAGTCTATAAGGTGCCACAGGATTCTTTACTGCTTTATTTGCAGTGTTTTACTCCACCACCTTCTACATACTAGTGCAGTCACAGTATTTAAAATGTCCTCGGGTTTTACTCCCCCTATCTCCTAAAAGATAGGTGAAGGAAAGATGCCTCTTACCCGTTCATCAGACATTACTAGCTTTTCTCTATCTTCTGCTTCTCTTCCCAGCACCTCCTTCCTCTGCTCTAGTTTCCAGTCTCTTTGTTAATGGGCTAGTAGTTCATTAGCTACCCAGCCAGTCTCAACCTGCTCTAGTAATCATGCCCGCTTCTCCTTAATCAGGCCCTGCATGGGGCCTAATTGGCTAAACAGTCACTAGAGTGCTGGTTCAGGTGCTGATTCCCAGTCCTTTGTCACAGGTGATTATAAATAACATACCAGAGTGTAGACATTAGATATATTAACTTAGCTATATCTAGAGCTGCTCATATGATTAGCATATGTATGAAATATGGTTAATTTTTGGCATTTACCATATATACTCGATGATAAGCTGGTTCCTTTATAAGCCAACCCCCCCTCCAGATGGATAAGTAAAAATGGAAAATTTTTATAACTCGTTCATAAGCTGACCCTATAATTCAGGGGTCAGCAAACTTTGGCTCCCGGGCCATCAGGATAAGCCACTGATGAGCTGAGATGATTTGTTTGCCTTGAGCGTCCACAGGCACAGAGGTAAACCTAAGTAAACGAAGTGTCCCAGTGCACCAGCTGCTTACCCTGATGGGTCAGGACAGCAACTGGTGGGGAAATTTTTTTGGGAGGAGAAGCTGAGAGTCAGGGAAGTAACCCCTGTGACCACCACTCACATGACCTCATGCCTAGCCCGGGACCCCCACGTGCTCCACATCCCATCCCTTCCCACTTTATCTGGGGAGGGCCAGGGGAGGATGTCTCTGGCCTTGCTGGAGCTGTTCCGGCAGGCTGGGCAGTGTGGCCACAGCCTGCAGTGGTGTGCCAAACAGGGCAGCGTGGCCGCAGCATGTTCCAGCGGGCTGAGCCAGGTGGCACAGCTGCAGCCTGCCAGCCCCGAAGCTGCAGCTGCTTTGGAGGCTGGGGGCAGAGCAGCGTGGTTCTGCTGGCTGTGTTGCCTCTCCTTGCTCCCTCTGTTGGGGGGAGGGGCTGTGTCCCACCTCTCCCTCTCTATACCCATTCATGAGCCAACTCCCTTCTCTGGTTCTTCCCTTTATTACTAAAAAAATTTCAGCTTATGAACTAGTATATACGGTATATTCTAAAAGTATGAGATACGTGTATTTGGGTAATCAGTAAATAAGAAGGATTTCACTATGCCTTTAATAAGTTTGGAAGACTTATCCTGAAATAAAATTTTCATATTCCCCCTCTATTTTTAAATGAGATTCTTAGATTTATTGACTTTAAGAAAGAAAATGAAATGCTCATTTGGTCCTGTGATTAAATGAATTTTATATAAAAAGAGAATATAAAAATGAAATTGGTTTATATATATACACACACATATGTATATATAAGATGCGTTTGGTAGTGGCACATCATTTATTAAAGTGTATAGTTTAATATTTTCTGATCAATTTTTTGTCAACCTTATCTACATTAAATATTATTCTTAAATTATCTATATGAGTTTTGTAGTAGACTTCAATCCTAGGATTCTAAAACCATTTGCTTCCTTTCCCAGAGTGTAAAAGGTTGCTCAGCTCAGGAATGTTTTTAAAAAATGTAATAGATAAATGTCTCCATCTAGAGCTTCTTAGGCAAAAATATAATTGCTTAATGAAAACTAAATCTGTTTAATGTAAGCTTAGATGTCTGCAGTCCAAAAATTTCTTAATACATGCTTTCAAAACAAAGTAAACTCTATTACATTATTAAATGCAGTGCTATGGAAGTCGGGCTTTTATATTGCTTTTGCTATGATTTGGTTTACATGGTGAGAGATATAAAAGCTCAAAGGATAATGCCTTATTATTTCAGAGCAGTTTACCCACCCTGCAGATTTATGCATATTCAGAACTTGTGCTGATCTTCCATAGCATCAATCTGACACCCAGGCTCAGAATGTGCTGCGGCTGCCGCTGTTCTGCTAGTTGTGGGGCAAGGAGGAAGGGCATGATGCTGCTGGCTACCAAAAGAAATGGGAAGGGCTGTAATGCTAACCATCAGCACTCAGGACTAGATTCACAAGAGGGACTGCAGCAGGGTAGGAGTAAAGCCTCATTTAAAGCCCTGCAAAATGCTGGCTGCAGCCTGCTCTCTGGCCAGGAGTAGAGATTCAGATACTCTGCAGGGAGCCCAGCTGCAAGCCCTAACGAGGGCTGACTCAGAGGAACATACTGAGCTAAGTAATGACAGCTGGGCTGGAGCAGGAGAGGGCTATAAAAGCCTTGGGCAAACCTCAGTGAGAAGGCTAGCCTGGGAGGAGACAGGAGGGTGGTATCTCTGTCTCCTAGCCAACAAGGAAGCCTCAAGGGCCAGGAGACCCTGGGGAGGGTCTATGGGACACTAACTGTTGGGGGATCTGGGAACTGCACAAGCTGTAAATAAAGACACTGGGGTGATCCAACAAAAGGGCATGGAAAACTCATTATAATACCAGCCTAAACACAGGGTGCAGGCCCAAAAGTGGGAGAACCTGTCCAGGACTCTGTGACAGGGACTTAAGCATTGCAATGCTGCAAGGTGCAAGACCTAACTTTTAGGCACCTTGCCACTTAATGAAACTTATGAGCCCTACTTAGGCATCTAGGCTCCCTATGCAATGCATAAGGTGAGCTAGGCACCTAGAAAAAGGATACATAAAAGCCAGCAAGCTGAGCGAGAAGCCATCTATCCTAGTCAGGAGGAAATACCAAGGACAGAGATGTGGCCTAAGCCCCTCCCCTCAAAGGGTTTTGAGTCCCTCACACGGGGCCAGAAGGAAGGACCTCTCTCTGCTCCAGATTCACAGCTTTGAACCCTCTCTTGGAACTAGGTACCTAAGCAAGGTCAAGAAACTATAGTAAAGAATAGAATGATCAGACACATATTAACATGATTTGTTGGGGAAGAGTCAACACGGCTATTGTAAAGAGAAGTCATGCCTCACCCATCTATTAGAACTCCTTGAGGAGGTCAACAAATGTGGATAAGGGTGATCCACTGGATATAGTGTGTTTGCACTTTCAGAAAGCCTTTTGACAGGTTCCCTCATCTAAAACTATTAAGCAAACTAAGTAGTCATGGGATAAGAGGGAAGGTCCTCTGATGGATCAGCAATTCGTTAAAAAATAGGAAGCAAAGGTTAAGAATAAATGGTCAGTTTTCACAGTAGAGACAGGTAAACAGTAGGGTCTCCCAGGGATCTATACTGGGACCAGTGCTGTTCAACATACTCATTAATGATCTGGAAAAGAAATGGCAAGGTTTGCAAAGGATACATGTGACACTGAGCCAGAAAGGGTTAAATAACTAGAAGGCTAACCCAGATTCAACCTTTAGAGACATATTAGTAGATAATGACTGGGGGAGTTATGTGTTTACATATATATTATTAGAGGCTGACAATGTAACCAAATGGTTTCTGCCTGTCTGTCTGTTGCTATATTCTGTTAACTGGGAGATCAAAAGGAGATGTTAACATTTAGATGAACTGTGAATGTAGTGATATCATTTTATTTATTTCTCTTTGAAGTATGTAGTAAACTGCCTGTAAATGGTGGGAGATGGGCAGTTGCCTTATGCTAATCCAGGGGTCGGCAACCTTTCAGAAGTGGTGTGATGAGTCTTAATTTATTCACTCTAATTTAAGGTTTTGCGAGCCAGTAATACATTTTAATGTTTTTAGAAGGTCTCTTTCTATAAGTCTATAATATGTAGCTAAACTATTGTTGTATGTAAAGTAAATAAGGTTTTAAAAAAGTTTAAGAAGCTTCATTTAAAATTAAATTAAAATGAAGAGCCCCTTGGACCCGTGGCCAGGACCCGGGCAGTGTGAGTGCCACTGAAAATCAGCTTGCGTGCCGCTTTCAGCATGCGTGCCATAGGTTGCCTACCCCTGTGCTAATCCATGCAGCAAATTACTGGTGGTATTAAGGAAATGGGAGGTTTTACTTCAAAGCCACAACGCTTTACCCAAGGACTGCATGTTGTCAAGAGACTGCCAGAGAACTATAAAAGGAACTCTTGGGCCTTGATCCTGTTATCTCAGATCTGCTTAAGCTTCCTCAGAGGAAATTTGAGTCTTAAGACTGAGGTCTTCACCTCCAGTCTGGATCACCCTGATATTGGCCATTGGACTGTAACCTATCGAACTGATTCTGAAAGAACTCTTTGCAACTCTAAAGCTCACCATCTCTACCATGAAACTAACCTATGAATTTTATTCATGTCTGTAGGTAAAATGATCTTTTAACCAATACTCACTCTCTTTTATTTTCAGTAAATCTTAGTTTAGTTAAGAATTACCTGAATGCGTAGATTTGGGTAAGATCTGAAATATTAATTGACCTGGTGGGTGATGTGTCTGATCCTTTGGGATTGGTAGAATTCTTTATATGATGAACAAGATTTTCAGTATTTGACTTGGCTGTCTAGGTGGGAGCCAACAGCTGGATTGTTTGAAGGGAACTGTGTTTTTGGCTTCCGAATAACCAGTAAGGTAGTGTTGAAGCTGTTTTGTTGTTGGATTGGTGATCAAATTGTTAAAAATAACCTCTGGTTTTGTGAATCGTCTGCCCCATTCTTTGCAGTTTGCCCTGATTGAGCACTCTCTGTGTGCCCCCCACCCCGCAGCTTCCCAGTCACAATACAAAATTATTCAAGATAGTTAAAAGTCTAAGGCTAAAACTGTGAAGACTTACAAAGAGATCTCACTAAACTGGGTGACCAGGCAGCAAAATGGCAGATCAAATTCAGCATTGACAAGTGCAAAGTAATGCACACTGAGAAACATAATCCCAGTGGCAGCTCCCACCACACAGCACTGGGCCCAGCTCCTCATTCCAGGTGTGGTGACCTGGCGCACAGGATCTCAATGTCATGCAACATGTCACAATACCTGGAGCTGGACCAGACTTGTGGGATATGAGCTGCCAATGATAGGTTAACATGGATCATGCTCATTGTCCTGCCCTGTGTGAAAAGGTGGCACACCTAAACCTATAGACCACCAGGAGGACGAGCAGTCAGAGAATCATAGAATATCAGAGTTAGAAGGGACCTCAGGAGGTCATCTAGTCCAACCCCTGCTCAAAACAGGACCAATTCCCAACTAAATCATCCCAGCCAGGGCTTTGTCAAGTCTGACCTTAAAAACCTCTAAAAAAGGAGATTCCACCACCTCCCTAGCTAAATCCATTCCAATGCTTCACCACTCTCTTAGTGAAAAAGCTTTTCCTAGTCTCCCCCCTGACCTTCCTATTAGCTGCTCTACAGCCTGCACCTCCTTCCAACTTCTATGCCCAATCCAATCTCTCACTATCCTTTGCCTGGTTCCAGTTTTAGGCCTTCTATCAGCAGCAGTTTTTCCTGCCTCCATTCAGAATATGGCGGGTTGCAAGATAACGTACCTGGTTACATTGCTGACATTCCATTAGGTTGTGTTTTTAAATGCAGACGAAGTATTTCATTAAAAACGCCGGAGACTTGCACTATAATTTATGTCCACCTGGCTGCTTCTGCATTTAAAAAAGAAATCTCATTTTAATCTTACAAGGAAGCAAAATTTAAATTCAAGTTCAAAATACTTAGGATTCAGCACGATGTAATAAAGAACTTCCTTTTATTTGAATTTTCAGTCCAAATTCAATGGGCCCCATCTGATAGCAACACATAAATCAGGTCACTGAGTTCTCAGCGCTTGTGCAATGAAAAATCCTTATGGATTTGGTTCACACAGTGTTTGTTTTCATCTTTGGCCTACTGTAACTTGGCGGGGAATGAGAACAGCACCAGTGTAAGGAGTTGGTGAAAATGGAAGCAGAACTGTTGGTTGTCTAGATGGGGGTTACGTGTGCATGATGGTGGGTTGGAGCAGCATGAGTGCTGTGGATATATTAGTGGTGATTCGAAAATCATAGAATCATAGATATGTAGGGCTGGAAAGAACCCCAAGAGGTCATCTAGTCCATCTCCAGCACTGAAGTGGGACCAAATGAACCTAGACCATCACTCATAGGTGTTTGTATAACGTGGACGAAGATGCCACAAACTTCCTTGGAAGTCTTTTCCAATGCTCAAGTATCCTTACAGTTAGAAATTTTTCCTAATATCTAACCTAAATTTCCCTTACAGTAGACTGTCATTACTTCTTGTTCTATCCTCAGAAGACATGGACAGCAATTGATCACTCACTTCTTTATTACAGAGCTAAACATATCTGAAGACTGGTATCATGCCTCCCATTGCATCATTCTTCTCAGTAAGTTTGCTGGTAGTGATGGGAGCAGCACCGTCACAGTGAGCAGATGGAGCGGTCTACAATGATTATAGAGCCTTACTATGAAATGTTCTGATTTGGCAGATTTTCTTTTTACATTCAACTTTGGGCACAGTTATGTGATTCCTACAAATAGACAGCAGCTGAGCTGCACAGCTGAAGGCAGCAAAATACCTGTTTTGCCATAAAACTTGTCTCACAGAATGTACAGTAAATCTACAGTAATTGTAAGTCATTTTAAGTAGTAAACAGTTCAAAATTACATTAATACCAGATTAGCTATTGTGATTCCATCCAGTTGTGACAAAGACTGTTTTCAACTCTCAGAGTAAATGCTAAGATTGATCATTTTTAGAGAATGACTATCAATAAGAAATAGTGCTTTCCGGTGTAAATTTGGTTTTCAAATAGCTAATTCGCAGAGTGCTCTTAGGATGTTGAACATGAATGCTTAGTTTAAAAGACATGCTGTGAAAACTTTAAAACAAGGTTATGAAATCCATTTAAAAGAGTATAAAACTATGAAATTACATTGCTGTTTGTAGTGGAGCGACTGCCCTACTCCTAGAGAGTGTGGGTTGCAACAGACCAGAACACCTGCGCAGACAGGGAGCCAATTAAAGAAGGGCTTATTGTGAGCCAATCAGGGCCCAGTTTGGAGACAGCCAATCAGGGCCAGGCTCAGCCTTATAAAAAGGCTGTCCCAGGAAGGGAGCAGGCAGTCTGTCCCAGGCCTTTGAGAGAGGAAGGTCAGTCTCCAAAGGAGGGGGATTAGCACCATGGACAGCACGGTGCTGGCCAGGCTCTGGGAGCAAAAGGAAGCTCTAGCCAGTAGCTTGCTAGGCTATAGGCCCTGAAGGGAAGGGCCTAGTGGGTGCAAGGGGCCATAGGGGAAGCAGCCCAGGGGAGCAGACAGATGAGGGGAGAGAAGGAGGGCAGTGAGGCTGCCACAAGAGGGTACCTGTGCTGGGACCCAGAGTAAAGGGCGGGCCTGGGTACCCCCTTGCAGTACACCCAGCCATCAGCCGTAGGGAGTGGCCAATGTAGACTACGCCAGATCCCTGACAAGAGGGACTAGACTTTGGGGCGTGTGGTTGAACATAGTGTCTGGGCTGTAGAGAGACTGCTGATGAACCCCTGTCCCTCAGAAGGGGGTGTGGAGGGACTAAGGGGCGTTGCTGGAGGGCAGTGGCTCAAAGAGGATGCCGTGAGTTGGGAGCAATGTGGGTTCACACACCAACTGAGGGCGAGATGACAGATGGGACACCACCAGGAGGAGGCACTCCACTGTACAGAGCTAATTCCCAGAGACAACCAGTAGGAGGTGCCAGGTGGTGAGTCCCAACCCCATTTTTTATTTTTGAATAACCATAATTCCCTCTGGCTGAGGGATGATCATTATGGCTAAAACACTGGACTGCAGCTTAGAAGAACAGCCACCCCCCCTCCCTGGTGCTGCTTCTGACTTCTTGTTTGACCTTGGGCAAGTTATTTAATCCTTCTGTGTCATTTGTAAAATAACCAACATGAGGCCCTAATTTGGTTGGGGTGGGTTCCAGCTGCTACAAGAATATACAAAATAATCATCACACTACCTTGCTATCAGTGTTTCATTGGATACTTTTCTTGTTTAACTCTTTGTATCTGTTTATGGCTATAACATTTCATTAAATAATTATTTGAAATAACTTTTATATATGAAACATCTTTTGAGTTGTGAAGTTCAACATTAGCAAAGAATATTTCAGAAAGAAACAGCTCAAAACGTGTTCTTGGCATTAGCTAGGACTTCTGGCTGGTCTTTTTGAATCAGGGTCCAGGTGAGGCAGATTCACCCTACATTGTTCATAGGCTCAGTGCTTCTGTCCTTTAAACAATAGGCAGAATGAGTCTATCCACTGTACATAACACTGGGTGAAATTCCATGGCAGAATATGCAGGATCATATGCTGTAGGATCATTGTTATGAGCTTCATGTAAAGAACTTCACACTAGAAGCCATTTGCAGTGCACACTGAAGCTTTATTGGCCCTGAAAACTCCAGGAACAATGCTGCCTGTCCTTGAGTGCCCTTCCCTAATTCTGAAGCCCCTTGTCCTAAGTATGGAGAACACAATCCTAGTGCTAATTTAAAACAAGGTGGACAAAATGGATGCAAGCAGCAACTGAAAGGCATAGGGGAGAGACAGGGTCACAGCAATAGAAATGTTCTCTCATAGAAGAGCTATGTGCATCATTAGATGAAAATAAACTATCATTGGAAGCATGATATTGAATAGACGGTTCATTGCATGTCTGCCTGGTTCATACATACATGTGTATTAATGAAACACGTTCTTCTATCTCTGTTACATTAGATAGTTATACCTTATCCACACTTCTGGGGGAACTTCCCATGATATATGGTGGGAGCAATAACATTACTGACATATGGGGCCTGACCTGGCAAAACCTCAGCAGAGTATTTTTGTGCTGATGTGGATTTTTTTATTTGGGTGCACAGGATAATTCTCGATAAAAGCCAGTAGCTGAAGTCTGAGCAGGCTTTGATAACAGTGTAATTATTTTGAGATACAAACACACTGATAGCTGGCAAAAAAAAAAACCTTCTCTGTGGTCTTTCTCCCACACAGATCGCAATCTTTGTGTTTGTGTTTTGGTTTTTCCTCTAAAATTTGTCTGAAAATGTGCAGTCAGGTTTTAGCAGCTCTTCCTTCTATAGTCCCTATAAGCAATTGTCCTGAGAGAACATTCCTCTGGACTCTATTGCTTCATTGCCCCAAGATATGTGTTGTCCCATTCAGCATGCTGATTAGAGGGTTAACCAGCGCCTTAGCAACAGAGGAACAACTAATCTGGAAAGCTCCCAATTCACAAAGGATCTGTTTCTTTTTTCACTGAAGGCAATGGAATGATTCCTATTGATTGCACTGGGTTTGGATCAAGACCCCACAAGAAAAAGTTACTTTGATTTCACTTTCTAAAATAGAAAGGAATGACATATCTGTCTGGCTGCCTGCTGTTGCTAGAGCATGTGCATCAGTGCTGTGGGAACACATTCATCATTTAGACTCCAATTGCACTGTAAATCTGGGGCCCATTTCTGCAAGGTGTTAAATGCTATCAGCTCCCCCTGGTCCCATCAGTGGGATATGTGGCTGTTCAGCAGCTCACAGGAGAAGGGGCATGACTGCTGGTGGGGCTGGCTTCCATGTAATCTGTACACCATGACAGCGCTCTCAGTTCTTCAGCATCTTCCAGGAGTTGCTCGACATCTTGCAGGATCGGGCTCCATGAACTCAAAATCCCTTTTCCATACTCTTAGTTCATCAATAGATCACACACGGCCAACTCTGGCAGTGATCGCTGCCGGAGGCAGGGTACTGAGCTAGTTGGACCATTGGTCTGAGCCAGTCTGGCGGTTCTTATGCTCAATTGCCTTCTTTAAAAACTAACAAAGCCCCAAGTCACAGTCATAGGCCTCTGTGCGGCTTGTGTGAGAGGTGCTGAGGGTCTCATTCCAGTTCCTGGTGGACAGGTATATGGGTCACACAGTTTAAAAAAAAAATCCATCAAGCAGCTAGCACACTTTGATGTGCTTATTGTCTATTTGAGCAAGGGTACAGTAATATGTCATCCCTGGAGATGGTCCCCACTATTAATAGAGCACCCTGCAGAAACTTGTGCTTACAGAGGCCTATGCTCTGTTTGTTCCATGGAGAAATGTAGAGTCTCCAGGGCTGATAATCCACTACCTTTCACCAACACTAAGTGCACTTTAAAAAATGCATCTGACAGATTCAGCGGGAGAAGAACATCAACTTCCCAGTGCATACACTACAGCACACTGTAGTAACTGAGTTCTGTATCCTGGCAGTAACCATGGAAATCACAAGGTAGAAACTCTTGAATTGGATTTGTCTACTGACAGTGAATACCCACAAACAACATGAAGAGCCTCAAACTGAACGGAGATTTAAATATTAGCCCTTTAAAACAATAAAGCCTTCAAATTCAATCAGGAATAATACAATTCCTCATCCAGTTCATAAAGGAAATAATTCCACTCAGCAGCAAATTCCATCAGAGTTCATTTAATAAAACAGCTAGATGTCCAGAGAGATGGGATTGAAAATCATGATTTGTTGGAGGGATTTAGTTAGAAGCATGGGAGGATACACGTTTTGCATTCAAAGGACTCGTCAGCACAGTCCAGAGACAGAAAAGACAATCACACTTAGATAGACTTTCTGATGAGATTAATTAGATTTCTTTAATGTTATCCTGTAATGTAATAACAGTAAAACATGTTCAGAGTAGAATGTACAGGGAAGTTGTATGTACAATAGCATCACTTGGGCTTTAAAAAAGCATCCCAGTGGCATCAGAGAGAAGTCACCCTTGTAGAAAGCACCATTTAATATGCTCAATATTTATTTTGTCAGGATGTACCTATCACACTGCAGTAGGGTCATATTTTGGTTTTAAAATTTTAAAAAACAACCTTCATGTAATTCTAAAATTTGAGATTGTTCTCTTTGATCCTGATTCTGCTGGTTGCTGAACACCACCCAGAAGGTGCCCAGTGCTCTCAGTTTCAGTGGGATGTTCAGCACCTTGTAGGATTGGACCCCACAAGTTTAGGAACAGCTTAATAATGAGATCTTTTAGAATCTTTGCACAGATTGCTGCTCTGCAGGCTGTCTGCTGTTATTACATTGTTATACATTACTTTTCCAATTAAATAACACAGAGATCATCCATAGAATGAAATGCATAATTGGGAACATAAGGCAAATTTCTGCTCAGACCTGAAGCTATACTTCTATTTAGTGATATAAAAATATTATATTGCACATGCATACTGGGCTTTTTAACTCTCAGCTCCATCTTGCCTTTTTGCCTTTGGTAAGACCTGAGTACCCTAGAGTGAGCTGTTCATTAAATCCTGGCCTATTGTAAATATATTTCAGAAGGATGCAAACCCATCAAAGTCACTTAAAGATACTCAAAGGAAATACTGATGTCTAAAGAAAAAGGAAGTCCAAGATTGTAATGTGACAAAAATGGACTGAAGATGCTAAAGATTGACTTTTTTTATTTTAAATAGTATGAAAAAGCTACCTATAGAAAGCTGTAATACATAGTTCTATCAATCAATGGGACATATGCAGCCTCATCTGCCTTGCTATAGAGTCTGATCAGTCTTTAATGTTTTTATGCACCTCTGTGAGGCAGGGAAGGGCTCCTACCTCCAGTTTGCAGATAGGGGATTGAGAGAGAGGCTGTGGGCTAGAGCCACAAAGAGGACTTAGACTCAGCATTGCAATGCCTAACTTCAGTTGCCCGGCTGCTCAATGGGATTCTTATCCCCCATTGGCAACTCAGGCTCCCTTTACAATGCATAGGAAGAGTTAGGGACCTAAAGAAAGGGATTCCCAAGATGAGAGGGAGCTGCCTATGCTAGCCAGTAGGAAATGCTGAGGAGATGGGTGAGGATCAAGATCTACTCCTCAAAGGGACTTAGGTGCCTCGCTCTGGGCTGAAGGGAGGCACCCCTCACTGCTTGGGATTCACAGTTCTGAACTCTCCTGGAGTTGGGCACCTAGGCCAGCTAAGACCTTTCCTATGAGTAAATGGGGCAGTGGTTGCTCCTAGGGGGTTAAGGCACTCATCCAAGAGTTTGGTGACCTGGGTTCAAATGCTGACTCTGCCTGTGTCAGAGGAGAGACTTGAATCCAGGTGTCTCTCTTCCCCGGGGAATGGCCTGGCCTGATGCATTCTGGGGCCAGCCTCTCTCAATGTCTCCTGTTGAAGCTGCTGTCACATTGTGTACAAAATACTTAAATAGTCATTAGAGCAGGGATCAGAACCACTGGGCTACAGTCATTCTCCCTCCCTGGCTCACTGACACCTTCTGCTCCATGTCATGTGCAGGACAGGCAGACTCTGAGAACACCTACTAGATCAGGCCCCCAAAGGTGAGATAGGTAGATAATGCTTCCTGCTAGGGTTCACATGCCAAGTGCCTCATCAACATCAGTACTCAGGCAGCTTGGTGTATTCCCACCAGCAGAAACATAGACACCTATATGGTTGTGAATTACTCAAGGTCACCAGGATGTCTGTGGCAGAGTAGGGAACAGAACCATGGTCTTCTAAGAGCTAGACTAGTATTCTAACCTCTGGACCATCCTTCCTCCCTAATTAATGCTTACTTGAAACCTACAAGCATTAAAGCAGCAATGCAATAAAAGGCACTATACCTGCCTGCCCCCAACCAAAAAAACTCTTCTCCATCCTTTCATTATTGTGGGAAACATAACCTCAGCCCTCTCCAAAATCCTTATAAAATTAGATGTCTTTTGTGGCATGCCCCAAACATCGCCAGGTATAGTCTATTTCAGTACAAGCATTGCAGGAGAAACAAGAGACATGTTATTTGGTTTGCTGAATCCTATCTTGCTTAGCAACACAAAAGAGAGCATTAATCCTCGCTGATGCACAGGAATGTGTCAGAATAATATTTAGCTTTTACATAGCATTTTACAATCATTAACTAATAAGTCACTGTGACACTCCTTTGAGGCTGGTAAGTATTTCACAAAATATTCTACTGGGTATTTTTTTCTTATGAATTATTTACTGATGGAAAAACACTAAGTCACAGAGATTACGGATGTGATTCACAGTGATTCCACTGTGAGTTTGTCTTCTAAGCATTCAAGATCTTGCAGGATTAGGCCTTAAATAGCTAGTACCCAACACAATCAATGGCAGAGCTGAGATTAGATCCCTGGAGTCCTCATTCCTAGTTCAATACTCAGACAGCTATACAAATCTGCCTGAGCTGATGCTATACCAGGATTTGTGGCAAATTTGGAAGATGCCATAATTTTGGCCATGGTTATGTGGTTGTAGTAGATTGGATTCATCTGAGTATATCTCACTTAATCAATTGCCTGGCATCAATTGGGCCTTTAATACTGGACACCTCAGTCCCTCCTATTGTCTGCCTATGACACAGAGTAGCTTAATACTTGTAATGTTTTGTTCCAATTTTTGGTTGTTAAGTTTAGTGCACAGCTGCTGGGTGGTTGTGGTGGCCTTTGACATACATGAGATCAGACAAAATGATCTGATGGTCCCTTCTGGCCTTAAATTCTACGACTTCAAGGCAGACTGCAATTGAAATAATGGCGTATGCTAGATAGTGTGCCTCATAATACTTTAAAGCACATTTGAGAGGTTCTTGACCCACCAAGAACAAGTGTACCTGTGAGGCGAGGAAATTGACGTGAGGTATTTGCTAAAATGTTCTATTAGGCTGTAACCTCTTTGGAACGGAGACCATCTTTTTGTGATATTTGTGCTATGGTGTTTTTTTTTGTTTTTTGTTTTGTTTTTTCAAAATTACTTTTACATGCACTCTAATCACACAACCCTGAAGGTACTCTAAGTTGGTCCTCAGGACTGGAGCTAGGGTGATCAGACAGCAAATGTGAAAAATTGGGACAGGGGGTATGGGGTAATAGGAGCCTATGTAAGAAAAAGACCCAAAAATCGGGACTGTCCCTATAAAATCAGGACATCTGGTCACTCTAACTGGAGCAGCACCTAGTGTTCCAACATTCAGAGAGCCTCCAGGAACAAAACAGGTAGTCAGCAACATCTGGCCCACTAAGAGTTTAGCCATTAATTTGAAGGACATAGGGTGAAGTTCAGAATTACTTAGCTCAGAATTATCTCCTTTAACTGAGTTGCCTTTGAGTAGCCTTCCTACTTACAGCTACAGCCACTGAAATATGTCCCCATCTTTTAAAATTATGCCAAACATTTCTAAAACCTGAAATCCCCATGAAGTTTATTTACTCTTAGCGTACTTGTGTCCCATTCAGAGCATCACCATTTCCTGAGGAATTCACAGCAGTGTTTAATCAGATGCATAGGCAGCTAAACCATTTGTTCTTTTTGCCTTAAAATTTATTTGTACACAAAATCCCTCATCTAAACTTGGGATCAAGTTTTTTTTTTTTTTTTAATGCGGACAAATTCTGAAGTTAATAGGAGTTTCCCTAAATAAAGACTTCAAGATTTGGAGCTATATATCTAAATTACCATTAATTTACCATGCCTAGTCGTCACCAAATCACGTTAAAATCTGAAAGAGTGGTGGAAAGATTAGCATTGGTATCGGGGAAACAGTTATGTGAAATTACTTTAATAACAATGAGTAACTTCATAAGATTTTATTAGTATCATGAGCTGCACATTAGATACTCATAGTGTGAAAAAAGGCACATATCATTTTCTTCATATAAAAAAGCTACAATAGTTGTTTCATCTGACTGAAATCCTCTACTCAGTGACACTAATGGCACTGTCACTTCTATTTAACTAGGTCATAATTGCACTGTATTTCATGTGAAATTAAAATGTTCACAGTAATATCAAGGATGGTGTATTTACAGACTAAATACGGTAATTAAAATGGTACCTAGTAAATCTCAAAATATGAAGGCCACATTGTACCTCTGTGCATCAATCCTGTCACAATGCTACTTGTACTAAGCAAATTAAAGGTAACTTTTTTGTGGTGTTGTTTTGCATTTTAGGGCACAATTTTCAAAGTTGATTGCACAAATTAAAATATTAAATCACTATAAGGCTTTGACCCCATAACTCTCTCAGCCTGACTGGATGCAATTCCAGAATCAGAACTTTAGTCACCTGAATAGCCATTTTAAGTAGCTACCAGTTGGATCCCACATTCATTGAAGTCAATGGAAAGACTCCCATTGACTTAAGTGAGAGCTGGAATGGGACTTGTGACATTTTGGGGTGCAATCCAGACCAGTGATGGGCTGTTATCCCTGCCCTGCAACCTTGGGTGCATTACAATTCCTTGCTGCAGTAGCTCCCACCCTTCCGGACCAATGTGCTGATCTAGCTTTTTTAAATACCTATTTAAATCCCCAACGCTACTAACACTTAGCATATGTATAACTTTATCCATTTGAGTCATCCCATTGGCCTGAGTGGAGTTACTCATGTGAATGAAGTTAAGCACATCTGTATCTTAACTTTCAAATCTAAAGGGCTGAACCAAAAGCCCAGTGAAATCAGAGAGGGTCTTTCAATAGACATCAAAGGACTTTGGAGCAGTTCTGGAGTGCCTTAGTAGTGACTTAGGCCCAGATCCTCAAAGATATTTAGGACCCCTAGCTCACCCTTTCTGTCTATGGTCAGGCATTTATGTTTGAAAACCGATACATAAATGGATGACAACACTGGAAAACTTCATTCATCTCATCCTAATGTTTATTTTTATTTCTATTTATTGTTAAGGAAGTGGGGATTTTTTAGAGCTAAAGTGTTTAGCCATCTGTGTCTTTATTACTTGTGGAATTGCATATTTATTATGGAAAATATAAACTAAAAACATAGTGAGAGAAAAATTACAGAGTTACTAGATAAGTTAGTGGAGAAATCATAAATAGTTCAAGTCATGACCCTCCAGGATTCTTAGAAACATTATATTTGTGCATAAATGTTTAAAGTTTTATTTGGAACTATGGCTGTCAAGCGATTAAAAATATCACAGTTAATTGTGCAATTAAAAAATTAATCATAATTAATTGCTCTGTTAAGCAATAATAGAATACCATTTATTTGAATATTTTGGATGTTTTCTACATTTTCAAATATATTGATTTCAATTACAACACAGAATACAAAGTGTACAATGCTCACTTTATATTTTTGATTACAAGTATATGTACTGTAAAAAAAAAAAGAAATAATTTTCAATTCACCTAATACAAATACTGTAGTGCAATCTCCTTATTATGAAAGTTTAACTTACAAATGTACAGTTATGTACAAAAAACCCTGCATTCCAAAATAAAACAAAGTCCACTCAGCCCTACTTCTTCAGCCAATCGCTCAGACAAACAAGTTTTTTTACATTTGCAGGAGATAATGCTTCCCACTTATTGTTTACAACGTCACCTGAAAGTGAGAACAGGTGTTCACATGGCACTGTTGTAGCCAACATCAGAAGATATTTACCTGCCAGATGCACTAAAGATTCATATGTCCCTTCATGCTTTAATCACCATTCCAGAGGACATGCGTCCATGCTGATAAACGGTTTTGCCTGATAACAATCCAAAGCAATGAGGACCGAAAACATGTTCATTTTCATTATCTGAGTCAGATGCCACCAGCAAAAGATTGGCTTTTTTTATTTATTGGTATTTTTGGTAGTTTGGGTTCTGTAGTTTCTGCATTGGAGTGTTGCTCTTTTAAGACTTCTGAAAGCATGCTCCACACCTCATCCCTCTCAGATTTTGGAAGGTACTTCAGATTCTTAAATCTTGGGTCAAGTGCTGTAGCTATCTTTAGAAATCTCTGATTGGTACCTTATTTGCATTTTGTGAAATCTGCAGTGAAAGTGTTCTTAAAATGAACAACATGTACTGAGTCATCACCTGAGACTGCTATAACAGGAAATATATGGCAGAATACAGGTAGAACAGATCAGAGGACATGCAATTTCTCCCTCACCCCCCAAGGAGTTCAGTCACAAATTTAATTAATGCATTATTTTTTTAACAAGCATCATCAGCATGGAAGCATGTCCTCTGGAATGGTGGCCGAAGCATGAAGGGGCATATAAATGATTAGCATATCTGGCATGTAAATACCTTGCAATGCTGGCTACAAAAGTGTCATACAAATGCCTGTTCTCGCTTTCTAGTGACATTGTAAATAAGAAGAGGATAGCACTATCTCCTGTAAATGTGAACAAACTTGTTTGTCTTAGCGATTGGCTGAACAAGAAGTAGGACTGAGTGCACTTGTAGGCTCTGAAGTTTTACATTGTTTTATTTTTGAGTGCAGTTATGTAAGAAAAAAAATCTACATTTGTAAATTGCATTTTCACGATAAAGATATTGCACTATAGTACTCGTATGAGGTGAACTGAAAAATACTATTTCTTTTCTTTATCACTTTTACAGTGCAAATATTTATAATAAAAATAATATACACTTTGATTTCAATTACAACACAGAATATAATATACATGAAAATGTAGAAAAATTCAAAATATTTAATAAATTTCAATTGGTATTCTATTGTTTAACTGTGATTAAAACTGCGATTAATCACAAATACTTTTTTTAATCTTGATTAATTCTTTTGAATTAATTGTGTGAGTTAACTGATTAATCTACAGCCCTATTTGGAACAAAAATATGTTTGGGTATAACAATAAAGTGCAAATTTAAAGGGGAAAAATACATGCATTAAAATTGACAGGTAATATTTGAAAACAAAGGGCTCAGGATTCCAACAGAATGGGGAAGAAAGCTGTACATATAAATGATGAAAGCCAATAAGATAATCATTGTATGGCAATATATGTAACTTGACTTAATGCAATCTGTACATCAGCATGTTTTACATTACCAGCATTTGCAAGCAAAGTAACATTGCTAATTAAGCTCTTACTAATGTATTGATGAGCTAACATCAAATGGTTCGAAGGTCTGATTTGGACAAGTTCTGAGGAGATTATTCAAACCCTTTTAGGCAATATCTTAACCTCTTGAGTCTGCAAAAATGGGACCAAATCCTGTGAGGTGTTAATCTATTGATTCAACAGGAGTTGAAGCTACTTACAAATTGGCAATGGCTGGAATTGGGCTCTAGTTTTGCAGGCTCAAGAAGAGCCAATGAGAGTTGAGGACACTAAGAACTTTGCAAGATTGGTCCCTCATACTGGAGGCCTTGTGATAACGGGTCCTCTCATATGTCCAGCTGGGTGAAAAGTTACGGTCGCCAAATAGTTTAGTCCAAACAATTCTCACTCCCACCCTCAGATTTAGATGCCATTCACAAAGTGACCAGAGGATGAATTGTCACCCCTATAGTTTTCAGGGCAATAGTTAGGGAACTAACATGAGATCTGGGAGGCCTGGGATCAATTTCATCCTGTGCCTGAGGTGAAGAAGAGGTTGGAGTTGCTTCTACCACATTGCAGGAGAGCCTCTTGCCCATTTGTCTATGGGATATTCTGATATAGACAGCTTGCTGTCTCTCCTGACGAAGCTGTTCCATTTTTTGTAGGTAATTAAAGCAGGGACTTCAGTCTTCCATTCATCTCAGGTGAGTTAACCTCACCACCAGGTTATGCTCCTTCTTCCTCTCTCTCTAACCCAGTGAGTGAGTATTCATTGACATTATGCATTGCAAGCAAACAAACAAAAAACAGTTATTTACCCAGCCCGAATCATATGATTTCATGAACTTAACACTGCTCAGACAAAAATGCTGTCAGAACATTGAGCAATGCAACCATTTTGGGACACCAAAGCCAAGGATGCATTATTTTTACATTCAGCAAACCACAAAAGCACAAATTTGAGTCAGTTGAGGCCTCCACAACACTCTGTGTATTGGGGCCCTGGGGAACACTACCTCCTATATAGCCCTTTGGCTTAATGACATAGTTGTGTGATTAGATTATGAGATCTTTGGGTCAAGGTTGCCAGCCTCAGACTTTAAGGCTAGATGGGACCATCATGATCATCTAATCCAGGGGTTCTCAAACTGGGGGTTGGGACCCCTGAGGGGGTCACGAGATTATTACAGCCTCTATGCCAAACGTCACTTTGACTCCAGCATTTATAATGATGTTAAATATATTTTAAAGTGTTTTTAATGTATTAAGTGTGGGCGGGGTGGCACTCACAGGCTTGCTATGTGAAAGGGGTCATCAACACAAAAGTTGAGAACCATTAAGCTTGTCTGATCTCCTTCATATCGCAGGTCACAGAACCTCACCCACCCACTCTTGCGGTTTGCCAATAACCTCTGGCTGAGTTACTGAAGTCCTTGAATCTTGATTTAAAGACTTCAAGTTACAGAGAAGCCATCATTTACTCTAGTTCAAACAAGTAAGTGACCCAGGTGCCATGATGCAGAGGAAGGTGAAAAACCGCAGGGCCTCTGCCAATCTGACCTGGGTGAAAATTCCTTCTCAACCCCAAGCATGGTGATCAGTTAGCCCCTGAGCATGTGGGCAAGATCCACCAGCCAGACACCTGGGAAAGAATTCTCTGTAGTAACTCAGAGCCCTCCCTGTCCAATCTTATGGCTGTAAAGTGTAGAATCATTGTGATGTGTATTGCAGGAGTGCCTAGGAGTCATAGTCCTAGATCAGATCCCCATTGTGCTGGGGGCTGTAAAACACAGAACAAAAAGATGGTCCTTGTCCCAAAGAGTTTACAAATGTAATGCTTGGTTGCCAAATAACTCAGTAAATAAAATAATACCAATAGAAAATAGTTAGCTATTTAGAGATATTTCCCCCCAACGGCCTCATTTTATGCGTCCATCTTCTTGCCTGTCCATTAATATCCATTCTCTGCAAATCAGAATATTCTATTCATTGTCCCAAGTGACACTGATTGCACAGGACATATTTCTCAAATGCTGCTACAGTAAGAACAAGGAGGAAAGAAAATCCACTTAACTTGAAATTAATTGCATTTTGGTGAATTGTATTCAACAATTTTTAATTTAATTGAGAGCATTTTGAAACATGTCCTAAAAGGGAACAATATGCTCTTCGTAGGCTGCAAGTGGGGATCATTTTTTTTCCTTTGGTTTTTAATTGATGAACAGAATTTAGAAGTGCACAGTTATTATTTCAATCCGGCCAAGAAAGACGTTAGGATTAGAGATGGTGGAAGACACTGAAATCTGTCTTTTTAGCTACCCACATTTAATTAAAATAAAACTGACCTGCTATCTGCCACAAAAGATGTCTTATGGAACCGAGAAGTGGCCCACACAGACAAATTGGCTTGCCTTGTAAACTGTTTGGAGTTAATTAAAATGCAACTGAGCCTTTGATGCCTGCCATAATGGTGTTTTTTCCCCCATTCCTGTCATCTGAACTTCTTTACCTTTACGATAAAATTTAGTATAATTAAACAAAAGAGGTCAGATTTTTCTCAAAGGAAACAGAATCTATGCTCTGGAGAGGGGAATAGCATGGCAGACTTCAAGGTGTTTAAACCAAGGAAAAATCAGGAAGTGCTAACAATTAGTCACACACATTTGTCTATTTAGAAAAACAAAGTCAAGTAGATGAGGTCTGAAATTTAGGTCTTGTTAACAAAATACAAGCCTAATATTTGGCTAGATTGTGGCTTTTGAGTCACTGTTCAACAAGGGGAGGAGGAAAGGATGCAATGGAGAAATACTAGCTGCCCTGTAGGAACCCACGGGGTTTAATCTATCCCGGATTAGGGGAAAGGGTAGGACCATCCTCTCCTCTGACTCACTCACACTGACCCACAGAGCTGATTGCACATGTCTGGGGAACAGCTACACCATCCCTCAGCTTGCCCCCTCCCCATCTGTTTTGGGGCCAGCTAGCACTCATGAGGATTTTAGCAGGGGTCATTTCTTCAGCTCTGGAGATGGCAAGGCACTGATGGCTCTCCCTTGTGCAAGAAGAGCACAGGGAAGCTCTCTGCACAATTCCTATCTTTAAAAGAAGCCAACTACATCTGGCCTAAAATAGATTGCCTGCTCTGGATGTATAATTCCAGACATTGTGAGCCCTTTGCTCCGACTACTCTCCAGCTCTGTGTGCTCCTCCACAACCTGGAAGAGTAGTTAGGGTGCAGGTCCTGTGCTGCCTTGAGCACAGCTACAGACATTTTGCATACCTTTATGTGGGCCACAAAAGGGGGGAAAAAGAGGCCTTCTCCCAGTGTACCCATATAAGAGGCCACTTGGCCTTAAATTATTAAGCAATTGGACAGTGGAACTCATCGCCACAAGATATCATTGAAGCCAAAATTTAGAAAGATTCGCTAAGGGATCAGACATTAATATGGATAACAAAAATATCCAGAGTTATCATAGTTAATACTAATAATTTTTGGAAAGGATATAAGGGCTCATGTATCAGGTCTTAACCAAGACTTTAATTAGCAGGGATCAGGACAACACCCTCATGGAGGGACATATTATCCCACATCTTCCTAATCCAGGGTTTTCATTCACCTTCTTCTGAAGCTGGCCACTGTCAGACAGGGCACTGGATTAGATTGACCATCCAGCTTGGCAATTCCTATCTTCCTATATTACATAATTACTTTTTCTTTTGCAATTCAAGTATCCCAGGCAAGTGTTACTTGATTCCTTCCTCAAGCTCATCTCCTACTTGGTTACCTTTTCTTTTAAGTTGTTCATGTTTCTTAAGTTTTCTTTCATGGAGACTTCTATAGAGAAACCAACTGAAGCATTTTCAGCTCACTTGGGATTTTTTTGAAGTCTTATCTTGTCCATTGATTTCTGTCTACTAGAGTTTGGTATATCCATGACCATGCTGAAGTCAGCATCAGATCCCATCCCCTACACTTGGCATCTTGAAAAAAAGAACAAATCCCTTGGATTTCTGAAGTTTGGTTATAGATCTGCTCTCTGGGTGCTCATAGAAAAAAACATCCCTTTCTGTTAATTTCCTTTCTTATGATATTGGACAGGGTAGCAGAATGTCCATAGTTAAGGAATCTGTTCATATTGCCTGAGGGTACAAGAAAAAGTCAAGGAGCTGATCAGGGAAATATGCTTTACCTGGTGAGAAGAGGTGCCATGGAATTGTAAAGCATGCTCAGCTAGATCAATGGAATTTTAGAGAACAAAAAAGTGTAAAGCATCTGTATAAGATATATGTAAGAATCCCACTGGACTTTGGCACACACCTCCACCAGAAACTATAAAACTGAGAACTGACACTCAGCCTTTGACAGGCACATGTCACAAGTGGCTGTTAGACACTAAGGACTCATCTACATGATGGGGGCTACAGTAGCATAGATATGGGACTGTAGCTATGTTAGAATAACCCCATAGTATAGCTGCAGCCTATAGCAACAGAAGGGGGTTTTCCACCTGTGATGGGATAGTCTGCCATCCAGAGCAGTAGTGCTTAGAGGTCAGCCTACCCCACCACCTGGCACTTGAAGGGTTCAGAAGGGTCCAATAGATACAAATAAAGATGTAAGGGTGCTGGGAATTAATGGCACTTGGGCAGGGGCAGCTCCAGGCACCAGCACGCCAAGCACGTGCCTGGGGCGGCAAGCTGCGGGGGGCACTCTGCCGGTTGCTGCGAGGGCAGCAGGCAGGTTGCCTTCGGCGGCATGCCTACGGAGGGTCCACTGGTCCCGCGGCTTCGGTGGACCTCCTGCAGGCGTGCTGCTGAAGGCAGCCTGCCTGCCGTGCTTGGGGCGACAAAATACCTAGAGCCTCCCCTGCACTTGGGGACAGAAAGTTGACACTGTACCTTTAAGGGCCCAAAGGCAGAGAAGGTGTTGGGAGGAGGGAACCAGCATAAACACTGCTTCCTCCCTCACACCAGTTGGACAGTGGGGGGAGAGGTGTGGCCTGCTGGACTCTCCAAAGTGCAAGGCTAATTGGAAAGGGTGTTCAGCAAAGGGAGCTGACAAAAGCCTTACAGCTATTTAAATCACAACCCGAAGTCCAGGCAGAGGGCTGTCAAGGTTTTTCCCCCACTTTGAACTTTAGGGTACAAAAAGTGGGGACCTGCATGAACACTTCTAAGCTTAATTACTAGCTTAAATCTGGTAAGCTGCCACCAGCCAGAATTTAGTGTCTGGCACACTTTCTGTTCCCCCAAAACCTTCCCTGGGGAACACAGACCCAAACCCCTTGGGTCTTAAAATAAGGAGAAATTAACCATCCCCCTCCTTTTCCCCCCCTAGATTTTCCCCTCCCTGGGTTGCCTTGAGAGGCTTCACACAAATCCAAACTCCTTGGAACTTAAAACAAAGAGGAATTAACCATCCCCCTCCTTTTCCCCCACCAATCCCTGGTGAGTTCAGACCCAATCCCTTAGATCTTAAAACAAGGAAAAATCAATCAGGTTCATAAAAAGAAAACTTTTAATTAAAGAAAACTTTTACTTTTTTTTTCTATCTCTGCAAAATCAGGATGGAAAATGCTTTACAGGGTACTCAGATTCATATAGACCAGAGGGACCCCCCACTCCCTAGCCTAGGATTCAAAGTTACAGCAAACAGAGGTAAAAATCCTTCCAGCAAAAAGACACATTTACAAGTTAAGAAAACAAACCTAAGACTAATCCGCCTTGCCTGGCTATTACTTACAATGTTGAAACATGAAAGACTGATTCAGAAAAACTGGGAAAACCTGGGTGTACCTCTGGTCCCTCTTAGCCCCAAGAGCGAACAACAAACCAAACAAAAAGCACAAACAAAGACTTCCCTCCACCAAGATTTGAAAGTATCTTGTCCCCCTATTGGTCCTCTGGTCAGGTGTCAGCCAGGTTTACTGAGCTTCTTAACCCTTTATAGGTAAAAGAGACATTAAACCTTAACCATCTGTTTATGACAAGGGCTGAGGAGGAACTCTTGCTTAAAGGAGGGAAAAGACAGATTACCCTAAGGGGAAGCCTGAGATACAAGCCCTGCTCCAGAGAGGGGGCTAAATTGGAACACCTGCGTGGAGGGGGGAAATACTGTTTCAGACTGGATGGAACTTAACTCAAAGTCCCAGAGAGAGAGGGATGCAAGAGAACTCATATAAAGGAGAGCTAAGACAGACTACCACAATGTGGAAGGCTGATGGGTTGAAACTCCTGCTTGGAGGAGGGAAAGACTGAGTATTACGAGCAAGAGACACCCATCACTGCCCAGCTGTTGTGAGAGAGCCAGGGAGTGTCTTTGAGGAGGAACCTCTGTAACTGTCAAAAAAAAAGAAGCTTTGAGGAACCATAGGTGACAGACAGGCATAGTAGAACCCAGAGACCTGAAGAAAGATGTTGACAGTGGTAGGAGCAGCCCAAGTCAAATAGAGAGATTGATGGAACGCTCCTTAGCAGCCTGAACATGGTAGCTGGTCTGGAGCCCAGAGGCGAAAGTAGGCCTCAGGCATCAGTAAGAGAGGAGGCCAACTATCACATGTCACAAACAGGAGCTGAGGACCAGATCCAAAGCCATTAGATTTTGTGGTTTCCTATTTGGGACTTTTTCATTAACCCTGGAAAGGGAATAGACTGACTAATGACCTGGCCAGAAGGCTAGACCTCATGCAATGGCAGACTGTTGTGACACCATAGAATCATAGACCATCAGGGCTGGAAGAGACCTCAGGAGATCATCTAGTCCAATCCCCTGATCAAAGCAGGACCAGTCCCAACTAAATCATCCCAGCCAGGGCTTGGTCACGCCTGACCGTAAAAACTTCTAAGAAAGGAGATACCACCACCTCCCTAGGTAACACATTCCAGTGCTTCACCACCCTCCAGGTGAAAAAGTTTTTCCTAATATCCAACCTAAACCTCCCCCACTGCAACTTGAGACCATTACTCCTTGTTCTGTCATCTGCTACCACTGAGAACAGTCTAGCTCCATCCTCTATGGAACCCCCTTTCAGGTAGTTGAAAGAAGCTATCAAATCCCACCTCATTCTTCTGCAGACTAAACAATCCCAGTTCCCTCAGCCTTTCCTCATAAGTCATGTGCTCCAGCCCCCTAATCATTTTTGTTTCCCTCCGCTGGATTCTTTCCAATTTTTCCACATCCTTCTTGTAGTGTGGGGCCCAAAACTGGACACAGTACTCCAGATGAGGCCTCACCAATGCAGAATAGAGGTGCATGGTCACGTTCTTCAATCTGCTGGCAATGCCCCTACTTATACAGCCCAAAATGCCATTAGCCTTCTTGGCAACAAGGGCACGCTGTCAACTCATATCCAACTTCTCGTCCACTGCACTTGGACACATGGAGTTTCTCTGGATATGAGAGGTACAGCAGCTGTAGTCTTGAGGAGTAAGGTCCTCAAAACCTGACGAGCCAGGTCTGCTAGTTAAGCACATGCTTAAGTGCTTTTTTGGATTAGTAGCTATGAACGTATAGTATTGAATAACAAAGCAGGACTTTGTAAAAATCTGTGCCACCATTTTGAACAGCACCATGCACTCCACTCTGCTTTTCTTCCCAGTTGACGTCACACACAATTATTTAGCAAAGGCAAATGACTAATGTTTACACTAGGAAAATGCACACTCCATATTGTACATTATTCAGTTGAGGACAAGTCGACGCATGTCTGGCAGCAGAATAGAAAATGCAGCTGTAGCAGTGGGCTTTGTGGGGGAGGGGGCTTAGAGGACTTTTTTTATTTCACATGCATACAACACAAGAGAGAGCTGTGTTCCTCTACTGAAATGTGAAGTGTTATCTCCCTGCAGGGACCCATGATATCCAAGCTGTCCTTTTGGATTAAATCCTCAGATTAAGTGCCACTTTTCAGTGTTTAAAAGCTTCATCTTCAATGCAAACAAGCAAATGTGAGCTCTGCCTATGTTTGCCTGAAGTACTGAACTAAAATTCTACTACTGGGAAACTTCAATAAGCTTCGTTTATGTGATGTGTTCACCAACTGTTTTCCCATTTAATTTTAGAAATGAGAGCCTAAATCAAACCGGCTTTATTACTATGAAGAAGAGTAGGTCAGTGGTTCATGTGAACTTCAGTCATAACATGGCTGATTGATGAGAAGGGAAATTGAAGTGGGAATGATTCTCAAATTCACAGGACACTTATTGAGTTGTAGGAAACACTCATACCAAATTTGAAAAGATCTATCGAGTTATAAGCCCTAACTGTATCTAGCTTAATTTAACCATCTAAGGGATCATCTAAAGTCAATCAGATAGTTCTTACATGTGTATCTCATTTATACTGGGCCTGTCTTTAGAGATACTGCATCATTAGATGGCTGAACAGTAATTTTTCTTTTTAGCTATAGTATTTTTTTACCCCATGATTGGATTTTCTATGTAGCAGATATTTGTTAGCCAAAATCAGGACCTCCTTGTGCTAGGCACGGTACAAATACACAAGAGAAAACCCCTAACCTGAAGAGCTTACACTCTAAACAAAGAAATGATTAGCCCCATTTTAAATGTGAGCAACAGAGAGTCTAGGTGACTTATGCAAGGTCATGCACTGGCACAGACTCAGGAGATGAACCCAGATATCCTGACAGAGAACCACACAGATGTTTTAACCACAACATTACCCTTCCTTTTAAATTATGGGGATCAGGTACTAGCTCTGAGTTCCAGTTAAGAAAAAGTTTTAATTCCAAATTTCCAGCTTCATGGGGTTCTTTCATTCATGTCACTTGTAGCAGTATGGCAACAGGCTAACATCTGTGTCACCCGACTGTCTTAAATCACATGCAACTAATCCTCCTCCTCCAATACATCTAAGAATTTCAATTTCAATTACAGGCCAAAATAAAGCGAGTACATTTTTGGCTCCATACATTTTGTACATTCAGTGATTCCTCCCCACCCCCATTTCCAGTCCTTCCTACATATTTTCCATTTAGAATCCTCCCCCATCATCTGAGGGCTGTTCTGTGAAATGGAAATCAGCCCTCCCCACTGATTATGTAGGTATCTGGATTTATCTCCAGTTTTGATATGAATTTTCTCCAAAAAGCCAGATGGGTCCAAATCCTTTTAAGCATCCATTTTAGAGTCTTTTAATTTAATCTAAAAAAAAATCTATGTATTTCTATATCTGATTTTTTTTAACTAAAGTAAGAACAAATAATATTGGATTACTAAGGAGAGCACAAAAGCCTCTTGAAAGCATATTTTCAATCCACACTGCTCAGGCTGCTTTCAAATATTAAAAATTCTATTAGAAATTCGAAGAGACATCTCCCTGTGTATTAAATGATGGTTGGTTTAAGCTAAAACTGCACAGAGCAGAGGGAGCCTCAGTTAACCTCCAAAATCAGCAAAGCTCACCTCCCTTCATTAACCAGAATTCAATAAAGACTGAGCTTAAAAAAATAAAAGATTTGAGGGAGAAGAGAAGTGGTAAGTAATTCAGCGGGAGCAAGTGAAGGAGAAAAGAAAGAGTCCTGATGTCACTTAGCGATACAACCACTGGGATATCTCAAAGGGGAGACTCCATGCAAAACTGCCATGGGGAAAGCAGACATACCAGCATAAATACGCACGAGTGCAGTCACCTGCTGCTTGAGTCCCTTATCTCACAAGCCCACCCCACTGAATATAAAAATGGTGTCATATGTGGAAGGCTTGAGGAAAGAGGCTCAAGCCTGCAAGGTACTGAGCTCTCTGAAGCAGATCCTCACCGTTGTACATGAATTGTCTCACTGAACTCACCAGGGCTACTCACAGGCTTTAGGTTTAGCACATGCTTAAGCTCTTTGCTGGCTTTGGGCCACAGGGCTCAACACTTTGCAAGATCGAGCCCTGGAACCCTAAGTATCACTTTTTATGTAGATTGGAACTTCCCCGCCTTCTTGGCCCACCTCCAGCTCATCCAGAATGAATGGTGAAAACGGCTTCCTGTGCCAAAGTTAACTTACAGTTTGATTGTGACTATGTTTCCATGTGAGTATGGACCCACCTTATATCTCTCCAGGCTGCCTGGAGTTGGGACGTTGAGTGTATGAATAAGCAAGGATACTGGCCTCTTCATTCCCTCCCAGGAGCAGGCAGAGGGGGAATAGGTGAAGCATGGGCTCCAGGCCCCCTACGCAATGGCCAGAATAACCGAGATAGCCTATCTAATGCTGTATCCATTCACACAATCTCCCTTTGGTTACAGTGAGAGAACCTTCTTCTCCCCCGCTCCTCCTCCCCCTAGGAACAGCCTTTCTGTGTCTCTCAGGCTATTTGACTCTCCATCTCTCTTGGAGAAAATCCATATGGATAAAACTCTCTTCTCTGTTTCACTTCAAAGATGGAGAGTTTACACTGGGTCAGGCACAGAATCATAGAAATGTAGGGCCAGAAGGGACCTAAAGAGGTCACCTAGTCCATGCCCCCTGCCGAGACTGGGTTAAGACTAACTAGACCATCCCTACAGGTGTTCCTCCAACCTATTCTTAAAAATCTCCAATGACAAGGATTCCAGAACCTCCCTAGGTAACCTGTTCCAGTGCTTAACTATCTTTGTACTTAGAAATACCCTGTTACCATCTTTAGTTGGGAAGGTACTGTGACTGGACAGCAAGGAACGAGCAAACACTAGTATGGCTGAGAGGCGGGCTTCCACCACTCGGCGCTCTGCTTAGCCATTGGCTGTGTAAAGGGGGATGGGACTAGCTGACTGGCTGCAGTATTCTTTCCTCCTTGCCTATTTGATCTATGTCTGGGCTTTGCGAAAGCCTCCTACTTTCTGGTTGTTTGTAATTGTAGATTGGGAGCTGTTCCACTTACAAGGGTGCAGATCTGACCAATCACCTGTTTTAAGGTGTTAGGAAATATTTTTTTTCCTGTTGGGGCAAATTGGCATGTAGTCTGGTGGGCTTTTTTGTCTTCCTTGCAGCCTCCTGGTAGCACATTTTGCTTAGAAGCAATAGGATTTGCAGTTGGTGTGTGACTCATTGCAGGTTGCAGTCAGTGTCCAGTGCAGGAAAAGGCTAAGAGGGCTTGCTCCCAGAGGTAAACAAGACCCAGGATTATTTCAATCAACCTGCTGCTCATAGAGGGAGAGGAGGTTAACGTTTTTACATATTGAGATTCCCCCACTCAGCCTTGTTACTGCTGTCACTCGCCCCTGCCCCACCAGGTGTTTATGCAGGGTGGTGGGGGAGAAAGGTTTCACAACAGAAATGAGTGCATGGCATAGACTAGGCACAGTCTATCCCAGGTTGTTTGGTTCATGGTTTGAGTCCTGTAACACATATTAGAGACAATTAAATGCCTGGTATATGAGAGCTGGGGTACGGAATGTAGTGACTCTCCTAAAGGTATAATTAGTGAATTTGCAGATTGCCCCTTAATCCTTCCTGCAATTTGTCTGTCAATCATTTGCTTGCTTGTCCTGGTCAAGTTTTGCCTGTCCAGCCTAAATCTCCCTTGCTGCAATGTGGGCTGATTTCTTCTTGTTTTGCCATCAGTGAACATGGAGAACAACTGATCACTGTCCTCTTTATAACAACCTTTTGCATAATTGAAGACTTCTGTCCCCACCTCATCCTTCTCATTTCTAGACTAAAATGCCCAATTCTTTGAACCATGAGGAACAGTATGCAGCTGTACATCCCAGAAGCAGCCTAGGAAAGAAATTGTGTTTTAGATCATTAAAAAAACACTTCCTTGTTTTTTTCCCATACACTTTTTTCAATCGATAAAAACAGGACAAAAGGAGAGAATGAGGATAAACTTCCGAAAACCAAACTGAAAAAATTCTATTTCAATCAAAACTAAACCAAATTTTGAAAAGAATAATCTACGGCAAATTGGAAATAAAATTGAAATATTTTTGCTTCACAGAAAATGTTTCATTAAAAATTCTTTACTTTTTCAACCAAACTTACAGCTTTTAAGGGGCTTTGTTTGCTTAAGGTTCTCAGAGAAGGAAGAAAAGTTGAGTTTATAAAAAGCCAGTTTAAAAACAGATGGTTTTTGCAATAAGAGAATAGATTGAAAGCTGTAGTAAGAATGAGTGACTGTAGGTTGGATGAGAAATCTGTCAGTGATCTTTTAACAGGAAGACAATAACAGCCCGTGATTCAGAATATTTACAGAGCTGTTATTGTAGCATCTAATTTATTGAAATTTGTCTCCAGTTTGATGTATATTTAGTACTGGTACATTTTCTGCAATTACAGAAAACATACACTTTATGATATGTTAGCATTTGCAGAACTAATCTTTTTTTTTCTTAATTATTTTTCCATTAAAAAGTGGCCCTGTCTTTAAAAGAGAACTTTTGCAGAACAAATTATATTTAATTTGAAATATTCTAGTTTTTTTTCTAAAAAAAAACCTGTAAAACCCTCTTTTTCAGTTACTTTCCTCCTTTTAAAGCTGCACGCATTTGGGGAAGAAGTGGCCGAGAATGAGGTGAAGGGGAGAAAAATTAAAATCTGAAAAAATCAAAGATTTTTCCATTTTTTGAAAACTAAAATTTTTCATGGAAAAATTTTGTGGTGGATTTTTCTTTAAAAATTCCCCAACAATTACCATTTTTCATCAGACGCTAGCTTTTATTATGTGCACTTTCTTGTGGTGTGACGATAATAATTAGATCAGAGATTTTACAAATTACATAAGGAATAATGAGATTTGTTTTAAGTGTTAAAAGACTGACCTTTTAAAGCTACAATCTTGAATCTATTTTTAACCGAAAACAAACAATTCTGGAGATTAAAGTAAAAACAAAGTACATAAGGAATAATGAGATTTGTTTTAAGTGTTAAAAGACTGACCTTTTAAAGCTACAATCTTGAATCTATTTTTAACCGAAAACAAACAATTCTGGAGATTAAAGTAAATATTTCCAGTGATGTAGTTTCACTGTCTTCTGTGGCAGGCTATTCCATAGCATCAGAATTGACACATGGTCCTTGATATGCAACCTAATATATCGTGTTCTGTATTTCATCATGTTAATTCTAGTTATAACTAGGGCTGGCCAGGAAACAATGATTTTGAGATTTCCTACGTAGAATGAAAGAAGACCTTATGGGTTTTTTTAATATAAAAAACTCAAAGAGATGTTCAGAGTAGGAACATGAACCTGGCTTTCCTGGCTACACTGTGATAGTTCTAAGAAATTCTATCCTGGGACCCATGAAGCCTTCCAAACAAAATGTTTATCAAAACCAATAAATTTCTTGAAAACAGTTTCAGTCTAGATAAAACAGCATTTTTTGATGGAAAAAAGTTTTGCAGAAAAGTTTTCAACCAGATCTAGTTATAATGTCTTGGACTGTGCTTTTAGATCTCTATAGGCAAGCAAATACAGAAATATAATGAAAGATCCAGTTAGGTATAAACTGGAATTGGCATGTAAATTAGCTGATTTACACCTGCTGAGGATGTGGCTCATATTTAACTACACTTTTTTAAGTCTCAAAGGAGATTTGATTCATTTTGAATTTGAATGATGTTTTTGCTTGCATCTATCTTAGGGCTTGGCTACACTTGAGAGTTACAGCGCTGGTGGTGGCTTTACAGCACTGTAACTTAATCGCCGTCCACACTGGCAAGGCACATACAGCGCTATATCTCCCTGGCTACAGTGCTGGCTGTACTCCACCTCGGCCTGGAGAATAACGACTATAGCTCTGCTCTTGCAGCACTGGGGTGCCAGTGTAAATAGTGATTAATCTTACTATGCTGTAACTGACCTCCAGAACCTTCCCATAATGCTTTTTTAAGTAAAGATAACACTCTTTGTTTTGTTGTGAACTCGGGGCTCCCGGAGCTGCTTATCTAAAAAACAAACACAGCTCCTGTTTGCAGTGAATGAGCAGAGTCAGGGAGATCCCTTTGGAATGTCCACAGCTAGTGTTTGCTTGAGGAGAGAAGCAGCCTGGATGGGGGGAGCGGGGGTCCGATTTGGAGCAGATGCTTATCTAGTCTGAAGGCTGTTTGCATTTAGTGAATGAGAGAGGGGTGGGGGAAGGGGTCGAAACTTTTAAAATGATTGAAGGTTGGTGCTGTGTATCTTCAAGTCCTTAGAACTTGCAAGGCAGGGAGCTGACACAGTGTCAGCTCCAAAAGTCCACTCTGTCCCCTGCATGCTCCCTATCACACGCTACCCCACCCCCCTCTTTTGAAAAGCACATTGCAGCCACTTGAATGCTGGGATAGCTGCCCATAATGCACCACTCCCAACACTGCTGCAAATGTGGCCACACTGCAGCGCTGGTAGCTGTCAATGTGGCCACACTGCAGCGCTTTCCCTACATAGCTGTATGAAGACAACTTTAACTCCCAGCGCTGTACAGCTGCAAGTGTAGCCAAACCCTAAGAGTTTTATATTGCCACCCATTACCATACTGTCTTTCTTCTATGTGTAATCAATAACAGCAAAGTCACTAATGAAGTTCATGGAGTCTCTGGTACTTCTCTCTTTTTGATATTAAAAACTGTTTGGAGAATAGTTTTTGCTTGTTTAATTCCCTTAACTTCATTTAAAAAGTTTGCTTTTCCCCTCAGAAATGGAGAAAGTTATTTTTTGGTTGGTGGGAGTTTTTATTTGGACGAATTGTCTGGATAGTGTCATTTTGAGTGCAAAGGCCTTTTTCTAAATTGCCTTCCCCATCAAGGATGGTTTATTTTAAGGCATAAGCACTTGGACAACTTAACTTAAATAGAAAAATAGTTTCAGTGTGAGTTATGGGTAATGTCCATCCCGCTGGACAGGATCATACACCACTTAAACCCTCAAAATAGGGCCCTCAGACCTTCACCTCAAACTGAATCACATCTTTTCCAAGATATGACAAAATTTAGTGTCAGATTTTGAGGGCATAAATGGAATAAAAGCTTTAGTTGGCATTTATTGCATGGTGAATATCACCCTTCACCCAGCACTATATATAAGTAGATAAATAAGAAGGAAAAGCACTGCCCTTTAAAAAACATATATAAGTGCATACTGTAATACTTAATTTATATCATTTAAAGATAAAAACAACATTTCCACAAGATAGCTCATCATGTCCTCATGACTCATGGGTTGTTGGGTTCTTTTTTTATTTTAATTAATACGTCTACTAAATAAGATCTGAGCATTACGAAAATGTCACACCATATGTGTGTTTATTTTTGCTCAAGTAACTATGATGGCATAAGATCTCTCTTTCTCCCCCTCTCTCATCTTGCTGAGACAATGTGTTCCTTTAGAGGACAGAACAGCCACAAAGCAGCTGCTATGACATCTGAGGTGGAGGAAAAGTCCAAATTGTCCTCTGTTTCTTATGTATTTGGTGACCTTTCCCATGGAGTGAGGGGATCAACTCTCAGGTGCTAATTGTACTTCCACTCACTTGGGAGATTTTCCACCTTCTGCTCAAGAGGTAGAGGAGACAGCTAGAGGTTAGAAATATTCCATCATGATTTCTTGACAAAAAATGCCCTTTTTGCAAAATTGAAATTTTCCATGGAAAATTTCAATGTTTGCTGGGTTTTTTTTCCTTCTTATTTTTCTCCATTAGGAAAAATCAAATGATGGCTTCCCAGCAGGATCTTGACAAGGCCCTTCCAGGCCAGCTGTAAAAGAGTGACCCCCACTCCCAGCTCTCTGCAGCCCCTGCTCTCAGTGTCCTCACTTTCCTGCCCACTGGCTCTCCATTTCTCAGGCAGCTGGGTTGGGGAAAGATGGGGCACTTAGGCAGCTGGCTTGGAAGACTCTCATCAGTTTTTTTTCTCAGGCTGCGGGGAGAAAGTGAAATGTATAAAGTACCTTCAAGGTGGGCAGCTGAGAAATCAAAATATTCTGTTTTAATTTTTCTGAATATCCCTTCTCATGAGGGGGTGTCACATTTTTGTCTTTTCATCTTGATTTGGAATGTGCTTTTATTTCCCTTCAGAAGTGCAATATTTTTCCTGGGAAGTGCTTTCCATTTTATGGCTAGGTCTAGAGACAACCTTAGAATCTGAAGAAGCCTCCATGTGGATCTAGGGCTCTGGCCATGGAAGAGAGTAGATGGTGGAAGGCCAAGATTAGCTTGGACGTGAAACTAGAGGGGAATTCAGAACATCCTGTCTGCCAGCCAGTAGTAAATTCACCCCAAAGTTAAAGCCTGAGGCTACATTCACTTGGCACCCCGCCACACTGTGGAACATGCTCTCCAGAGATGTTTCTGCAGCATCCATCGGTGAGAGAAGACTTGTCAGCATCACTTCTATGGAGCTGCATTACCAGGGAGTCATTAGAGATACACTTTGCCTCTGAGCAGAAATCCCCAGGCCTCTAGCAGAAGCGCTGGGATCATTGGACTTGGGGCAAACCATTGCTCATTTTAGGGACAAATCCCAGCCCTTGGATTGGAATGAAATGATCATAGATTCTAAGGCCTGAAGGGACTACTCTGATCGTCTAGTCTGACTGCCTGTATAACTCCCCCAGTAATAATTCCAGTTTGGACTAGAGTGTATCTTTTAGAAAGATATCCAATCTTGATTTTAAAAATCCACCACAACCATTAGTAATCTTTGAAGATGCATGTGTGGAGTTTTCATGGGTTTTAAATGATCAAATGAGACCAGGCTTTTAAAATTGTTACTGCTATTATACTTTTTCTATTTTGGTAGCAGCTAGAAGCCTCAACAAGGTGAGGGCCACATTGTGCTATGTACTATCCTAACACATAGCACCAGTTTGCCAGAACAGGATCCTTCACCTGTGCCTCACCCCTCTGCTGGTACAGTGTGTGTCTGGGGGAGCAGGGGATGAGAAAAAGCCCAGCTACTCTATGTAGTGTGAGGACATGGACATAAAGAGCCATGTTTAGGTGGAAACTAGAGAACTCCCTAACTGGAAATTTCTCATATTATTAAGCTGCCTGCTGCAACACATCCTAGTCCTCTCTGGTGATTGTGGACTAGGAACTCTATAACTGCTCTGCATCTCCCTGTCTTTATAACAAAAGATAACACCTTAAATTATAAATCAGAGTACATATACATAATTCAAAATAAGCTCCAAATTCCTTAATCCTATTTACATTGCTATGTCCTCTTATCAATTGCATTTAAATGGTTCTGGGCAGTATTTTAATGATCAGGTCTTTGAGGGGGTCTGATCAATCTTCCAAACCGTGTTCTCACTTTTGTTGAGTTTGTGTATGGAGTTTCCTATGAGGGGGCTCACTTGCTGACATAGTAGCTGCAGGTCCCAGATTTCCTCTTTGTTATGTTGGGAAATGCTGCCTATGAATCAGATTCCTCCAGATACATTTTTTTGGAGTTTCCACTAGGTAGAATTTGGGTTTTGCTAGAAATTTTTTAATTTCCCAAAATTATTTGTTGTGTGCGGGAAGCTTCATACAGCAAAAATATCATGGGGTTCAGATAAGGTGAGTATTGCCTGCAGTTTGTCTGAATCCATGTGAATTTCCTTATTCCATTTCCATAATAATTACTTATTATGAGTCCTACAAATTTTATCTGCTTCTTTCCAAGTTCATATTTCTCATACAGATTGAGGCCAGCTTCTTGCAAGCGTCTCAAAGTTGCATGTAGTCTCCCGTTCATTTTTATGTCTGCCATACAACACATCATCTGTACAGCAAAGAATGCCAGGCAAACCTGACATGATCTGTGAGATTTTCTTTTGGAAATGTTCTAGTGCTGATATGCCGAATCAGAGACCATTGAAACAGTATCTTCCAAACAGGGTGATAAATGTACCTAAATGTATAGATTCTTTAGCTAGAGGGATTTGCCAGAAGCTTGAGGTAGCATCTCCCTTTGAGAAGACTTTGGTTTGTGATAACTGAGCTAATGGTTGATCAATTGAGGGAAACATGCCTATCTCTGCACATGTTTTTTTAAGTCGTGTGAGGTCCACACAAATCCAGGTTTTGCCATTGGTCTTTGGTACTACAGCCATCCATGCCCATCAGTTCTTCTATCTGGGAAATAACTCATATATTTTATTCTTCTTTGACTTTCCATAGCAAAGGCATAGGGATATGGTGTGGGGCTGAGAAAGCAAAGGGAGTAACTGATGGCACCGATTTTATTTTGTGTTCCCCTAACAGCTTTCCTACCCCTGTGAAGTTGTGTAGATACATCTCCTGTATAATTTGCTTTTTGCCATTTATGCATTCCAGTTTCTCTCTTAGGTGTAATCCTTGTATTGCTGGCAACTCTATTAGGGGAGATGTTAGTCCTTTTATCACATATTATTTGATTAAGAACTTTTCATCCTTTCTCCAGTTTCCCAAGGAACTGGCCCCAAACACCCTGTGTAGCGTTACTAGCCCCACATAGAATCTTACTTTGTCCTTAAAAATTTCCATCCCAGGATCAATGATCATCTTTTTCTGGTGGGAGGGGGGAGGAAATTGCAGTGATTGCTGACCAGTATCAGTTTTAAATGTAAGGTTTCAACCATTTAGATTCATGCACATATTTCAAAGTGTTCTCTTTTCTGTTGAGGATGGAGTCCTTAGAAGTATGGACTCATTGTCATCTGATGACAACACTCCCTCTTGAGGTATGTCTACACTACCTTCCAGATCGGCGGGTAGCGATCAATTTATCGAGGATTGATATATCGCATCTCATCCAGACGCGATTTATCAATCCCCAAACGCACTCCCATCAACTCTGGAACTCCACCAGAGTGAGCAGTGGTAGCTGAGTTGATGAGGGGAGCCACGGCCATCAATCCCGCGCCGTGAGGACAGGAGGTAAGTTGAAATAAGATACGTTGATTCAGCTACACTATTCCCATAGCTGAAGTTGCCTATCTTATACCGACCCCCTCCCACCCCCAGTGTAGACGAGACCTTGGATTGTTTCTACTCCTCTTGGTCATCTGTATGCTATTGCAAGATGTCTCATTGTGTAGAATCCCCTATATTCTGCTTCTTTACATTGTTGCCTGCTGTAGCTAGGCACCTTACCACATTTTCTACAGCTTTTTCCAAGCTTCTCTCCTATCAAGGTTCTATGGTCTCCTGCTCTCTAGTTGTGCACTGTTATTATGTAAATTTGGTTTGACTGCTCCTTTCACACTTGTGAATTTTCCTGTTTTCTCTGTCAGCACTGGATGATGCAGTCTCCCCTATGTTGTTAACACATAAGTCATATTGTATTTCTCTATGGTTTCTTGAATTCTTCCTTTTGCTATAGCTTTTTTTGCTAGTGTGAGATCTGGGTTTAACTGAAGCTATGCTGATAAATTGGTGTCTTATACCAACAAATATCCTGTCGCTTATTAGTTCTTCTTTTCATATTCCATATCTGCAATGTTCAGAAAGACTACCAACTGCAGTAATAAAAGCCTCAGCTTTTCCCCCCTTTTTTTCTGAAGGCTCCTATTATATTTGACCCTTTTGTATATAATATTCTGTCTGTCTATGAAATGGGCAGCAAGAGCCTCTTTCACTTTGGAATATTCTCTCTTTTCTTCATCTCTGAAGGGTAAAGCATGTAGAATACAATTAGCAGCTACCTGGGATTCCCACTTCATTGCACAGACAAGTTTTCTGTATCCTCCCCAGGTTTAAGTTAAATGTCCAGACCAATCAGGATTATCCTGTCAAATTTTGCCCTCCGTGGGTGGCACATCCTGTGGCGTGCAGCGGGGCCTTTAGGCTCAGGACTGGCTGAGTGTTTCTTCTGCCAGTGCTGTTAAGTTGCTGTCCAGGGGACCAGCAAACCCAGCTTCTAGACCCGCAGCTCTTTACACCTTAACCTGTTGGGGGTGGGATAGCTCAGTGGTTTGAGCATTGGCCCACTAAACCCAGGATTATGAGTTCAGTCCTTGAGGGGGATGTATAGGGATCTCAGGCAAAAATCTGTCTGGGAATTGGTCCCGCTTTGAGCAGGGAGTTGGATTAGCTGACCTTCTGAGGTCCCTTCCAACCCTGATCTGCTATGAGACTTTCCCCAACAGCCAGCCTTCAAGTGCTGGACTTTCCTCTTCAGTCCCTGAGCTGTAGTCCAGACCACACACCTCTGCCTTCTCTTGGGCTCAATCTTTACACGCCTCCCCAAATCTGGCTTCACTAACTTCCTCCTGGCCCAGACATCTCAGCTTTAGATCTCCTGCTGCCCAGTTCCTCAGACTTCCTAGCTTTTCTTGCCCTACATCTAAGGGCACCTCCTTCCCAGCCAGCACCCAATTGCTGGACGTTTCTCCTTTTAAGTCCAACAACCAACACAGGTGTAGCAAGACAGGGCTAATTAAAGAGGGTTAACAGGTCCCAGGGTTCCAGGCCCTTAAAGGAACAAGCCACTCTGTTCTGTGGAACTTGTGGGAAAGAGGTTGCAGCCACAGGATAGGTGAAGTCTAAGGTTCTTCAAACCCCTTGAATTATTGTTGTTAACTGACAAAACTATTGTAATTTAAGCTGATTTTTTCCCCTATAAGAACATAAGAACGGCCATACCGAGTCAGACCAAAGGTCCATCTAGCCCAGTATCTGTCTACCGACAGTGGCCAATGCAAGGTGCCCCAGAGGGGGTCAACCTAACAGGCAATGATCAAGTGATCTCTCTCCTGCCATCCATCTCCATCCTCTGACAAACAGAGGCTAGGGACACCATTCCTTACCCATTTAAATTAATCTGTGATTTGTTTTCCAAGTGGAAATGTAGTTTAAAAATCAATAATATACTTACATTATGCCAGATTTTTTTCTAGGGATAGAAGATGAGACGAATTCCTCACCCACAAAATGTAAACTGGTCCAAGTGAGTGCCTTATATATATGGCTTAGTTCTTCAATTCACTTGAACACAGTGGAGTAAACTGTATGAAAGCAGAATCAGTCCCCATGGTTTCCATCTAATTTATATCATTTTTACATTGGTGAAGCTCCACAGGGACCAATTTCCCTTTCACATGTGCTGTGGGCCTAATTCTTCACTGTTTTTCACCTTATCTAGACGTTTAAATCTGTGCAAAGGGAGTGTTAACATTTTGATTTGCTAGCATTTTGCACCTCTACCCCCTTTGCACTGATGGTTATTGCCACTAGTTACAAGGCCATGGGGTATCAGATCCACTGTATCTCCACTGATTTCTGAACTACTCTTCTATATTAGGCGTGATCAAGGGCCCTTGGGAGTCTACTGAAAAGCCCATTGATACCAATGGCCTTGGGATCATGTCATTTCAATGGTGTATATGCAAAGAGACTAAGCCCCATTGTATTTATTTTTCTATCAGCATTTTTTCTCTCTTGCACTCCTTATTTTGGTTCCTAAATATATACAGTAAAGCATTGTTTGATTGATAAACTCCTTCAAATTTCATTAACCGACCAATACCTAATAAAGCTAAGCTCTGACTTTATTAAAACGGCACAGCTGCTTTTATTATTTAATGAAAAACAACATTTTTCTGCATTGCTCACCTGACCTCTCTCAATCTGGATCGCTAAGTATCTTTAAGAGCTCCTCATTAAATGTGTTCTGAATAAGTCGGAATGATTTGTAATAATCCAGGATCAATCAATAGAAATAAAACAATTTCTCCCAGATGTGACCTGAATACACAGTTGATTGAGGAATGCAAAATGATGATGATTCAAGGTCAGAAGCACATGATTTTTTGTTTTGTTTTTTATTTAAAGCCCTAAATTAAGAGTTACCTCGCATCCCAGCATTCATTTGAGGCCTCATAAAAGTGTACTGAAGACAATGGGAAGACTTCTGCTGACTTCAACGAGCTTTGGACCAGGCTCATCTGCTTAAAATTAAGCCTCTTTAAATGCACTGAAGCAATTTAAGCCTGGGTGTAAGCAATGCAACTCACACTTATTTATATGGGAGCTGCACTGCTTGCCTCTGGACTGAATTTGGCCCATTGTACTCAATGCAAAATGGTTAATTAAAAAAAAACCAAAAAAAACCCCAAAACCACACACTATTGATGCCCAACAAATTTCTGGGACTTTTCAAGAGCTCAAACTTGGTAGCTCTGAACAGGAATCAGGAGAGAGGAAATCCAGAGATATTACCAAGAGAACTAGCAATGCCAAAAGGCTTTAAGCAGAGATACCACAGGGCAAGAGCGAAATGTGGCAAAACATCAGTATGAATCAGATTCAGAACAGTTTGCTTAACTATTTCAATTAGTTTAATTCTGATCTCATATCAGCATCAAACTACAATGGTTTCAGTGGAGTTAGTCATGACTTACCACAATATATTTGGACAGCAGAATCAACGGGTGTTAATTTATTAAATTTCTTTGTTGTATCCTAAAGAAGGCAAAAATAGAGGTGTTAAACAATTAAACATTTAATAGGGCTACACTAATTTACACAAGTTGCAGATCTGTCCGTTAACGTCAAAGAATCGCACAAGAGATTGATTTTCTGCCTGGAGCCCAGTAACATCACACAGTACACACATAATTAAATGCACTGTTAGTCCATCCAAACTGGCTAGTTGACTTGTGAGGTGAATTATGTACCATAGTCACTGGACTGGGTCATTCAGCCTTGAATGGATTATCTCCACTGAGATCACAACACACTATATCATGTATATACTTGCTTTTATAGAGCAGTTACTTTAGTACAATATTGGAACTTGTCCTGCAGTGACACTATACAAGGAGTTCTTCTTTCCTCTAAATGAACTTTTGTGCATGCTGGGCTACAAAATAGGGCCTACAAAATGTGTGAGGTTATTGCCACTAGGGAAATCTGTGGCCATTCTGTCCTTATGCCTCGACAGTGTTAGATAATTTTGTAGATTCACAATAGCAAGCAGTAAATGATTTAGGACTGAAATGAGAAAATCCTTGCTCAGTGCACAGAGAACATAAACTTATCTCACTACCCAGGGATGAAGTGTGCAGAGGTCACAAATGTCTGCTCTGAAAAACAAACTCTGCCCACTCTTTGGTTCCTTCCATCAAAGGGTATCAAACACCTAAAAAAAAAAAAGGTTAACGCTCAAGAACTGATGAGGTCAGCAGCTAGGTGATTAGTATATACATAGGAACCTAGGAATTGCAAGACCCAAGGTCACTGTAGTCAGTATCCTGTCACTGACAATGGTTGGTATGGGATACTTCAAAGACAGGTGTAAGAACCCTGCACTAGGCCGAATCCCCTCCCCCCTCAAATCAGAGTGGTAGCCATGTTAGTCTGAATGGGCAAAAACAACGAGGAGTCCAGCGTTGTTTTTGCTCTCAAAAGTTAGCTCTTCCCCTAGTCTCTCATAGTTAGTGACTGGCTTAAACTCTGAAGCACAAGGTTTAATACCCTTGAAAAGTGTTCTTAACTTGAATTTTGAGAACTCTTATCTCAGTGTCCAATTTCTTTTTGAAGCATGAGCTTTCGTGGGTGAATACCCACTTCGTCGGATGCATGTAGTGGAAATTTCCAGGGGCAGGTATATATAAACAAGCAAGAAGCAGGCTAGAGATAACGAGATATACTCTTCTCCCCCAATTTCTCTTTAATAGAAATTTCAAAGACAGAAAAGGGGTAGGGAAGAAGAGAAGAAATTGTCACCAAAAGATTGCTTTCAAATAGCATCAATAGGGTTGCCAACTTTCTAATCACACAAAACCAAACACCCTTGCCCCGCCCCCTTCCCAAGGCCATGCCCCAGCCTCGTCGCTTGTCTGAGGACCCACTCCCACTCACGCCATCCCCCCTCCCTCAGTTGTCGCTCTTCTCCACCCTCACTCACTTTCACCGAACTAGGGCTGCGGCAGGAGAGGGCAGGAGGACTCTGGCTGAGGGTAGACTGAGGGATTTGAAGTGTGGGTGGGGGTTCCAGACTGGGGAAGGGGTTGGGCTGCAGGAGCAGGTTAGGGGTGTGGGATCTGGGAGGGAGTTTGGGTTTGAGAGGGGGCTCAGCCTGGGACAGGGGGTTGGGGTGGTGCTGGGGATGACGGGTTCAGAGTGTGGGAATGGGCTCAGGGCTGGGGAAAGTGTTTGGGGCTCTGGGAGGGAGTTTGGATGTGGGGAGGATCAGGGCTGGAGAAGGTGTTTCCGGTGTGGGAGGGGTGCAGGCTCTAGGAGGGAGTTTAGGTGCAGGAGGGAGCTCAGGACAGGGATGGCAGTTGGGGTGCAGGAGGGAGTGTAGGATATGGGAGGGAGTTTGTGGGCATGAGGGGGCTCAGGGCTGGGGCAGGGGGCTGGGGTGCAGGAGAGGGTTCGGGGTGCAGGCTACGGCCAGGCAGTGCTTACATCAGGCGGCTCCTGAAAGTGACCGGCATGTCCCTCCAGCTCCTAGGTTCAGGGATGGCCAGATGGCGCCATGTGCTGCCCCTGCCTGCAGGCACTGGCCCCGCAGCCCCATTGGCCATGGTTCCCAGCCAATTGGAGCTGCAGGACCGGTGCTCGGGGCAGGAGCAGCTTACAGAGCCCCAGTGGCCACCCCTGCACTTAGGAGTCAGACATGTTGAGCACTTCCGGAAGCCACATGGAGCCAGGGCAGACAGGGAGCCTCCCTTAGCTCGACTGTGCCACCGACCAGATTTTTAGCAGCCTATTCAAATCTCCCAATTGATTTCAATAGTCACTGGGAGATCGATGCCGATTCCGGTAGACTCGCAGCCAATCCAGGAGGGCTGACAACCCTAGGCATCAAACACCTGAATTCATCTCCCTAAAGCAAAGAAATCCAGACTGTCTCCTCTTCATGCCTGCGGGTAATCACAAAACTCCACCCATGTGTAAGATTCCCCCAGTGTTTGGAGAGCTTATAATCAAGGCAGAACTGACTGGAAGTCTGAGGCTAAACTTTGTATTTTGCTGCTTCTTGTGGAATTAGGTGCAGATTTTGCTTGAGTTCCTGAGAGATTTAGGAGTACAAAGAATTTCTGAAACTCTTCTCCATGCATTGGCTCACTGATGTTCTAGAGTGACATTTCTTGAGATTTTATGAGGTGCACAGATTAATGGAGTTTGAGTTTTCAGACTGCTGCTCACCTCATTAGGGCAACTGATCTAGATCAGACCCATGGTCAGATCCTCATCCAGGGCAAATTGGCCTTCCTCCCTTGAAGGCAATGGAACAACACAAGCTGACACCTGCTTAGGATCTGGCTCATGGCACACAGAGGTGTAGCTCCATTGAAGGCACCTGAACAATGTTAATTTACATTAGTTTAGGATCCAGCCCCTACGATGCCATAGTGCAGCTCCTCTGAGTTTTGTTTAACTTTGGCCTGCCACCTTTTACAGTTTACCCTTTAGGACAGACTCATTGCATCATGGCATTGCTGTTTGTAGATCATGATGCCTTCTTGACACATACAAGTATAAATATTACATTGTGAGGCAAAGCCCTCAGCCTGCTCCCTGTTTGTGATGTAGCAGGCTAATGAGGACATTATGATGATCCCATAATATACTGATGCCCTGAACATGAGGAGCACCATTGCAGGAGCCATGCTAAACTGGAACTTATTTCACAAGTCTTGTGATAGGTGGTAAGAAAGGCTGCACGAACCCTCTGTTAAGCTCGATTTGCCCACAGCTTCACAAACCAAAGCTTGGAATTAGAGTCTGAGTGTGTTGAAACCCCAGTGAGTGAATTTCTCACCTTCAGCAGACAATCTCCTCTCACTGAGACCTCTCTCCCTCCTGCCACCCCCAGACTATTTCTCTTAGGCATGAGGGGGACTCCTGACTCGTGTTGGGGGCAGAAGGGAAGTATGTATGGATGCTATGGGAAGCTTGAGAGACTGGGATGAGAGATACTCAACAGCTTCCCACTTTTGCAAGCACAGCCTAAGGCACTATTGCCAAGCTTCTGCAAGAGTCACCGACATAACTCTGAGGATCTGGCTATAAGTGACCTTCCAACTCCTTTTCGAGCTCTAGTGTCTGTGATTCTCAGCTGTCTGTCTAGGGCCAAATTCATCTCTGGTGTAAATCCATTGAACTAAGGAATGGGATGAATGTGCCCTCCTTATCTTTGTTAGTTATCTGTATTGCAATAAATGTCCAAAGGCCCCAAATGAGAATCGAATTCCTGATGCTCAAATATGCGGGAAGACCTACTTGCTGCTCTAAAAAAAGCTCACAATATAATGAGTAATTAGACCCTGATAGTAAAGTGGCTGATTACTGTGTATGGCTCTCTTTCATGGTTCAGGAACAATCAGAGTTTCTCTTTTTTATTATTATGAGCTACTCATATCTGCCTAACAGTGATCTTCTTATCTCAACAATTGGCTTAACCGCTAAAGCCCCAGTCCCATAATTTTTTTAATAAGTAGGTGGATGCTTGAATATAAACAAAACTTAATAGCAGTTGCGCAATCAGGATCCATGTTTTTGAAGAGCTGTGGAGGGTTTTAGCAGTGAAAACATGCATGAGGAGGGGTGCCCACAGCAAGCATAACACAAAGTCATCAAATATGAAATTACTCCATTGAATGTATCTATTTTTCCCTTTTCCATTCTTTCATTCCGTCTTTAGACAGATACTTGTGTCTGTTTCTTTTTTTCTCCTCTCTGGGCTGCACCAAATCTAGAGCTTGAAGATGAAAACAAAATCTGCTGAAAGACACATTGAAAATTGCCATTCTGTTCCCAAGGCACCCCATCTTGCACGCTGTCAAAAGGCAGACTCCACAAGGAGCACGCTTTATTGCTCTTGGTGCTTCTGCCATAGCAATCCCACTGATACCGCCAAAGAATTATTTTGGAAAATGAAAGCTGCTCCAGTATTAAATGTCTCTTCAAAATGATTTTTTTAAGGGAAAAGGAAAAAAAAAGAAAAAGCTTCCAGTTCAGAACTTTGCAGCAGCAGCACAACCACAAAGAAACAGCAAAAAGGAACCGGGCATTTTGCCCTGAAACAGAACTAAGGGCTTGACTGGCAATGCTGAAAGGCAGAGAGATTAATTGGTACATGTGCCTGATGAGCAAAAGCCAAAGATATCCTAATTATTATTAATAATGAGTCACCAAGGGAAGCTGAGAGGACATGGACTCCTCAGCCATTAGCACAAGGTGCAGAACAGAAATAAGAGAGAGGAAAGTGTGAGATGTGGAAAATGTCAGTGACTGGGGCATGGGCAGGCATGCCTAGCAGTCAGAGGAGCAGTCAGGTATAGCATGCAGCACAGGAGTTGGCAGCCAGAAATCAGAGCCTGGGATCAGAGCCAGAAACAGAGGCCAGGTGCCCAAGCCAAGGGACAGAATTGGGTTACTTGGAGAAAGGCAGAACTGGGAACAAGCAGGTGCTATCGCAGCCACAAACAAATATTTGGAGAACTGAACTTAACTACAGCTGCTGGGTTTAAGAGCCGGTCAGCTGAGCCTTCCAACCAATTAGGCTGTGTACAGTCAGGCAGCCTATTACTGGCCATCTGCACTTGTTAGGTTGCCCTGAGACTGGCTCTGCTGCAGGCTCTGCTTCCTGAGAGAAGACAGCATTAAGATGGGACACAAAGGCATTACCAGGTGAGATTATGCCAGAATGGAGTTCATTTTCCTGGGCATGACTGGTCTGCTGCACAGCAATCCATGTTTTGTGCTAGTTGCAGTATAATAAGCTGGATGGCCATCTTCCCCTTCCCCTCTTACCGCTAAAGCCAGTGCTGCTGAGCCCTGGGAACAAATATTCTTAATGAAAGCATTGGACATTCTGCCTGGTAATCTAGATTGGGGTGTACACAGTTGGCCACAAGTGCAACTCAGATTTCAGATTTTAGACTGATTCAAAGGGCAGGTGCTAGGGCCCACCCTAAAAGCAGCTGGGGGCCAAGTTCAAGTTTGAAAATAGGGCTGAGAGTGATGTTTCAAGGGAAGAGTAATTAAGGTTGCATAGGGATTTTGATGCTGGGTGGGAGAATGTGACTGAAAGGCAATGCAAGGAGTGGGAAGGCTTGTGCAGGACACTGGACTGGGATTCAGGAGATATGGGTTCTGTTCCTAGCTCTGTCACAGATTTCCTGTGTGACCTTGTGCAAATCAGTTAAACTACTCTCCATTCCCATCTATACAATAGAGACAATAGTTGTGACACAGATTGCAATCCCACACTGTCTTTGGGGCCCATTGTATTGAATTTATGAATGGTTTAAGTACAATTGTTTTCTACTGTATGAGGATTGGTTACCACAGCTCCTCCAGGAACTAAACACAGTGGTGATTAAAGTAGGATTGTGAACAACTCCAGAGAAGTACCATCCTCTGGGCTGGTTTGCATTTACTGGTTCAGACTATATTGTCCAGAGACCAAGAGACAAAGAAAGAACCTGGGATATATAAAGACTGAGTTTAAACAGAATTAGGCCTTCCTTTTGATTCAGCAAATGGACAGGACCATTCATCCAAAGGAAAGTCCAACCCTTGCTGAAGGGTTGGAAGAGACTTTGGCCTACCAGACTCCTCATATGGAAAATGGGTGGTTTCCGGTATGTTTAGCAAGTGTGTAGGAACTTTTATTGTTTGCTGTATGTTTGTGATGTTTTTTATCCCAAGAATAAATCTCCTCTGCTGAGAAAAAGCCATGCAGTCATTTGTAACTGCGGGCACACATTGGTCATCGTAGCCGGAGAGAAAGCAAAGTGTAGGCTCTGGTCATTAGGCAGATTGGCTTGCTGGAGATATTACAGTGTACGGCAGAAGAGTGTCCAGCCTTAAAACCCCTGGTCAGAATGGAGTTGGACACAGATGTCTGCCCAGATACAGATGATGGCTGGAGGCGTGAGAGCAGATTTGGCATTCCTAGCAGAGACCATGGAGAGGAAATACAAATGCAGTAACCTGGAAACTGTGAAAATACCTGCCTCCCAGGACGAATGTGAGGCTAAAATCCCTTCGTGATTGTGAAGTACTTGGTTACTAAGGTGGTGAGGGCCATATAAACACTCAGGCTACGTCTTCACTACCGGCCGTATCAGCGGGTAGCAATCAATTTCTTGGAGATCGATACATTGCGTCTCATCTAGACACGATATATCGATCCCCGAACGAGCTCCTATCGATCCCGGCACTCCACCAATCCGAACGGCGATAGCGGAGTCTACATGGGGAGCTGCGGACATCGATCCTGTGCCATGAGGATGGTAGGTAATTCGATCTAAGATACTTCGACTTCAGCTACGTTATTCACGTAGCTGAAGTTGCATATCTTAGATCGATCCCCCCCCAGTGTAGACCAGCCCTCAAACAGTAATATGTAATCTACCTGATACCCATCTAGTGGGAGCTGGGGGAGACGACTTCCAGAACCAACCTTGTTTGCACAGAGACACCCACTGTGCCTAGACATGCAGCATGATGGAGCTGTTTTGCCAAAATGATCCCTTTTGGCTGGGGTCACATTGCAAGTCACTTCGTTATTGGGTGCAGGGTAATAAAGTGTTATCCTTGTGTGAATCGAGGGGAGGAGAACTGTGCTTATCATGCCCTGTTTTAGGGGTTCACTCACAACTGAACTACTCGCTAAGCTGAGGGACAGGGGTGCCAAAGCCCAGTGGTGACAGGGGCTTGTATTGCGGGCTCTGCCTAAGGGTCCTAAGCACTATTTGATTCTTTTCCTCTCTGCTGTATAATGACAGAGCTGATGAAGACTCAACTGAGAGTCCTTTGCTGTGACTCAATAGAGCAGAAATCACTGATAAGTAGGTCTAAGCATTAGAGCTGTGGGGGTCAGTGTCTCTAGTTAAAGGGACTGCCCTGCCTGCACTAGCAGTGAGGCTCCCCCACTAACAGCTGACATCACTGACAGCTGTGGTAAGTCGTGTGACCTCAAGATGTCCCAGAGGTTGCAGTAGAGAAGGCAGTGGTGGAATGAGTAGCTGACGGAGTGAGCCTCTGGTGGTGGAGCAAATGGCTGGGCAATGGAGAAATGAGCAGACAGTTGAGTGGTTGGGTGACAGAATAGTGGGTGGCCGGCATAGTGAGCTGACAGAGGAGCAACTGGGCAACAGCTGAGCAAGCATCTGGTCAGTGGCAGAATGAGCATCCCACTGAGCAGCTGACGTTAGAACAAGCCAACGGCTGAGCGACCAATGACAGAATGAGCGGACGGCCAACCAGCTAGGCAATGGCAGAGCAAGCAGATGGCTGAGCAGCAGCTGAGTTATTGCCCAGTCCCTTACCTCTCCAGGTCGGAGGTGAACTGATGTGCATGCACCTCTAAACTCTGAGTCTTTCCTGATCAGGAATAACTGTGTATGGGGTATGGTGGAGGGAGAGGGCAGTGGCACATTGAAGGAATTTTTGTTTGTTAGACCTTCTCACTGCAAGATGAGAACCTGAGGCAAAGGACACTGCCCAACTTACTCTGGGATGGGTGTTCTGCTCATGGTCATAAGCTTCTGAATCATGTTGAGGTGTTTTCCCTAGTTAATGCCAGGTTGCTTTCCCCTTTATGAAAAGTTTATTTTCTATGCACAGACTCTGTGCTTGTGAGAGAAGAAGTATTGCCTGTTAGGTGTGCCCAGGGATGGATGTAATTTTCCCAGGTTAGTGGATGGGGACTCGAGCTGGTTCTGTGTTGTATTGTTAAAAAGGAAGCCCTAGGTATAGAACCTGGCCTTTGTCGGTGATGATTCCGCCTACCAGACGGGTTATATATTAGAAAGAAAAGGAATGTGTATATCAGAAGCAAATCCCCCCACTGTCCCAATCTTCCTATAGCCCTATTGACTAATGCCCTTTGTCAGATTCCCACCCAGACTCTTGGCTGGCTGCAAAATCCTCCTGGCCAGACTCCTCCACAGAACCTACCCGAACCCCTAGTGGCAACTGTCCATCCCAACTTAGTTCTTGAGATAGAGCGAAGAGATGTCTTGCTGTTTTCTCTCTCTAAAAACTGACAGCTCTGTGTACGACATTAGCAGAAGTATAGGAACCAATATCCCAAATGCCTCACATGCTGTAGAGACCGAGTGACAGATTTCCAGGCATTTGAAAAGTGCCATTAACAAAAATAAAACTACTCGAGCAGGTCAAGTAATTCCACTGGTGCCACAAAGATACAATTTAGAAGGAAATCATCATCAAGACTATGCTGTGACTTTCATGCAGTAACAATAAAACTTGCAGCTGAGTTATTTTCATTCTTTGCAAAAATTAGCTTCTGTCAAGAGAGGCAGGGCGCATAATTTAACACTTGGTTCTTAATGCACCAGAGTGAGACACCAGCTGTACTAGGGCCAGCGAGAGACATTCTGAAGGAAGCCAGTGGCTGGTAGCTTTTGAGCAATTACACTTTGAAAGAATAACAGTTGAATCTTTGAACAGGTAGCTCGTGTAATATTAGCCTTTTGAGAACTGTGTGACACTGCCTTAAACGCACATGCCTGGAAGCAGAGTGGTGTCACAATGCCTAAAGTTTGGCTGAATAAAAATTTGTGCCACCAACAAAACAGGTAAGGAAAAATACCATGTGTGAGGTAAAACATTTCATCGTTTCATTGCCTATTTTCTCAACAACAAAAAGGTTTTTTGGTGCCTGTGAACTGTGCCCCCTTTCCCATTTCAATCTGCAAAAAAACTAATAGCAAGGCAGACTCCAGGTCTTGTAAAACGTGACAGGTTTGGATCTGAAGGCTGTGTGGAAAGTTTATTTATGTAGTGTAGTCTAATATTTGTGGTGTCTGTCGCCTCTAGAAACTGACCTGTCTCTCACCTTCTCATGTACTACTGCCGCAGTACAAGTAGTTCCTTCTGCGTTCTGCACGAGCTAAGCAGAGTTCCTCCTCCTTTGCAAGGGTTAGACATCAATAAAACCTGTCCTGGGTTGTTACCCCGGTCTTGGATGTGTGGTATAATAAAAATAAGTAATGGTTCATTTATCTTGTCACTGAAGTCAGTGGCAAAACACTCTCCAATGCCTTATGCCCCATTGCTGTTGCATCCAAATCCTTAAGGCCTGAGTATTTATAATGTGTATCCCTCAGTGAAGCTCAGATTAAAGTTAAAAAGAGATTGAGGGCCAGGTTATGCCCCCTCTCATGTGACTCTGGAGTAACTATATTGACTTCAGTGCAGTTGTTCTGAATCTATACTAGTGTAAGTAGGAGCAGAAGCTGATCACTGCACATCATTTGAAATAGCTTACAAATAGCTTGTTTGTAAAGGATGAGAGAAATCCATCAGGTTTATTATCACAAAATAAGAAATCTGAGCACGAAGAGTAGAAAATTGTTTTCCTTCCCCCGCACTCTCACATCACAAGAAGGTGAGGTACCTTGTGATGGATTGCCCCCCACACACCATCAGGGGTGCCATCTGATGCACTGGGGTACCATTGAGCCTACCAGTTCGACCAGTCTGGATTCCTTACTCTGACCTGCTAAACCAGGCTCTCAAGCCTCCTCCAGCACACACGCAGCTTGGGCAGTGCAGAAGGACACAGCCACTGAGATCAGCTCTGCGTGGGAAGACTCAGCTCAGGATATGCTCAGCACTTAAGTGCACATCCCCTCAGGAGAGTAAACACAGAATTGTATTGTCTTGCGCTGCACAGAAAACAGTGCAGTGTAAGCGCATGAAATTCGCTCCCTCCCTCAATGTGGAGGAAGATATGTACAGCTCTTTGCCCCCCCAATTACGAATTGCACAAACTGGTCTAGAGAAAACAAACATGAGTTTATTAACTGCACAGGATAGATTTTAAGTTATTATAAAGGATAGCAAACAGATCAAAGCAGATTAAGCAGCAAATAAAGCAATCACCCAAACTAAGTTTAATACACTTAACAAACTGGCTAGAAGTAATAATTTCTCACTCTAAATGTTGTTTTAAGCAGGTTGCAGAGATTCTTGAAGACAAACTGCTCTTGCTTGCAGCTTAGAACTCCAGATATTTCTTTCACAGGCCAGACACCTTCTAGCCTAGGTCCAGTCCGCTCTTCCCCAGATCAGTCTTAGGTGTTTTCAGCAGTCATCTTGGGCGAGGATTCAGTGAAGAGCCAACCCTGATTAACTTACTCTCCAGCCTTAAAGAGGATTTACACATGGCAGGAATCCTTTGTTTCCCAGTTTGATCCCCACTCACTACTAGTGGAAAAATACTAGCCGTCCAAGATGGAGTCCAGTACCGGGTGACATGATCACATGACCCTGCAGTATCAAAGCAGCCATATGTCCTCAGGAAGATTTCCCAGGAGGGTGGGAGAGTAGCATCTTCAATGTCTGATTGTTTTCCCTAATGGCCCATTGACTAACCAGACAGACTAATTGCATTTTGTCTGGTGGGTGTTCCCCAGGTGCAAACCCACTTGGAATTGTTACATAGTCAATATTTCCAACTTCAGATACAGAAATAATACATACATACAAATAGGGTAATCATATCCAGTAAACCATAACTTTTCCAATGATACCTCACATGACCCATCTTGCATAAAACATATCTTAGTTATGCCATCTTGATATCATAACTATAACGCTATGAGGAATATGGGGCATAGTGTCACAACCCACTTCTACAAACCATCTACACTGTTGGGGCTTGTATATGGATGGGCAATACAAATTGGATAGGAATCAGAACAAGTGTGGACAGGGATGTAACACCGGATCCACACATAACATTGCAAATTCACTTTGGCAGCCTAGTACAAGCCTCTAGGCTCTACTGCAAATATAATAATAATAGAATCCTGGAGGAAGAGCTCACCACTGGATGTTTGAATGTAATATCACTCTATGGAGCTTAATGCAAGATCAAGCCCTATATTGGTAATACCAGAATTGTATCTTTTTTAGGAATTAGGGGAGGGATAGCTCAGTGGTTTGAACATTGGCTTGCTAAACCCAGGGTTGTGAGCCCAGTCCTTGAGGGAGCCACTTAGGGAGCTGGGGCAAAATCAGCACTTGGTCCTGCTAGTGAAGGCAGGGTGCTGGACTCAATGACCTTTTGGAGTCCCTTCCAGTTCTAGGAGATAGGATATCTCCATTTAATACCCACCACTAATTCTGGACTAATTAATTCTCCCAAGTTTTGTTTTTAAATAAATTATGAAAATATGAACAGATTAAAAATAAATACGTATCTATCTCTGTATTAGAGTACAGGACTTGACAGTGAATAATAGAGCATGAAAAGGTCGTACTCAAATATCAAAAAGATATTACACGCCTGGGCAACACCAGCAGATTTTTAAGTGTCTTGAAGCCAAGACAATAATAACAACATAATTCACAATGCTGAACAAGAAGAGCATTGTCCCTTAATTAGCATAGATAAATCTCTTTTAAAAACCAGCATCCCCTGTTGAAATCATATCACTGCACTAAGAGAGCCTAGTTCCAAAATTATGGCACATTAATTCGTGCCTTGTTGCTTTGACTTCTTTCGCCTTAAACCTAACAATACAGTCAGGGTGAATGAATTCATCATAACTCAAGCCAATCCGTTGCTTAATTCTCCTTTATATTGGATCCAACAGAATTGCTTCAATGTGTCCAGTTATGGGATAATTACTTCAGCTGAGTCAAATTCTGCCCTCAGAAACCTGTGTGAAGCTGTCTTAGGCTTCAAATAAAGGAGTTTATGGTGCCACCCGTAGGCGAAAATAAGGAATTGCATGTTCTCATTAATTTTTATATGTAAGGAACTGAAGGAGCTGTTGTTTAAGTGTCAGTATCATTCGGTATGCCTACACTATGAAATTAGGTCGAATGTATAGAAGTCATTTTTTAAAAAATGGTTTTTATACAGTTGATTGTGAGTGTCCTCACACAAAATGCTCTAAGTGCATTAAGTCAGCAGACTGCATCCACTGTACCGAGGCTAGCGTCGACTTCCGGAGTGTTGCACTCTGGGTAGTTGTGAGTAGCAAGCCTACAGTTCCCACAGTCTCTGCTGCTCATTGGAATTTCGGGTTGAGATTCCAATGCCTGATGGGGCAAAAACAGTGTCACGGGTGGTTCTGGGTACATGTCATCAGGCCCCCTTCTCCCTCCTTCCCTGGTTCCCTTCCTCCGTCCGTGAAAGCAAAGGCAGACCATGGTTTCACGCCTTTTTTCTGGGTTACCTGAGCAGATGCCATACCACAGCAAGCATGGAGCTTGGAGGTCTCCTGGGTGCTGGCAGACGTGAGACTGAATTGCTACACAGCAGCAGCTCATTGCCTTTTGGCAGCAGACAGTGCATTACTATTGGTAGCTATCGTCATCGTACACCTGGGTGCTCTTTTAGCCGATCTCGATGAGGTCGGTCAGGGGTGCCTGGGCAAACATGGGAGTGACTCAGCCAGGTCATTCCCATTTTCTGCTGAGCACCCAGGAGATGGCAATGGCTAGCAGTAGTACTGCACCGTCTTCTGGCGAGTAGCCAGGAGATGATGATGTCTAGCAATCATAATGCAGCATCTTCTGCCAAGCACCCAGGAGATGATGATGGCTTGCAGTCGTACTGCACCATCTGCTGCCAGCCTAAGATGTAAAAGATAGATGGAGTGGATCAAAACAAGAAATTGACCTGTTTTGTTTTGTGACATCAACGGCCTGCTAAACCCAGGGTTCTGAGTTCAATCCTTGAGGGGGCCATTCTGTGGGACAGTTGTTTGTGATTCTCCTTGATGCAAAGCCACCCCTTTTGTTGATTTTAATTCCCTGTGAGCCATGTTGTCAGTCGCCCCTCCCTCCATCATTGTTTTGCGCCTTTTTTCAGCACAGAACCAGAAGCTGCAGATGCAAAACCAGGTGAGAAGGCGACGGCAACGCAGTGACGAGAGTGATGAGGACATAGACATGGACATAGACTTCTCACAAAGTACGGGCCAGGCAATGTGCACATCATGCTGATGAGCTCCTGCATAGGCTCTGCATGGTAACCTGTGCTGATCAGCTCGCCACGCTGGCCAAACAGGAAATGAAATTCAAAAGTTCAAGGGCCTTTTCCTGTTCACCTGGCCAGTGCATCTGAGTTGAGAGCACTGTCCAGAGCAGTCACAATGGAGCATTCTGGGATAGCTCCCAGAGGCCAATACCGTCGAATTGCGTCCACACTACCCCAAATTCGACCCGGCAAGGCTGATTTCAGTGCTAATCCCCTTGTTGGAGGTGGAGTAAAGAAATCAATTTAAAGAGCCCTTTAAATCCAAAAAAAGGGCTTCGTCGTGTGGACAGGTCCAGGCTTAAATCAAGGTAACACAGCTAAATTCGACCTAAAATTTAGCCCTTAGTGAAAGCTTTTCATCAGTAGCTCTTAAAGCACTTCACAGAAGAGGGGTGACATTCCCCTCTGGTGTTATCTAGATCAGTGATCTGCTAGGTCACCCCAATCCTTGACTCTGAGAGCCAACCTTACCCTGCTCAGCTGTGGGAACCCCCACTCCTGGGCTGGTCACGCACAGCTTCTGGCATGTAAGCTGATCCCAGCTACTTGCAACTGAATGACACTAGCCAATATCTCCGGTCCCAGACAGAAACCTAGGAACCTCCATCTTGCAGTATCTAGTTATGCCAGCTGGACACTGCAAGCTTTTATGAGTTCATCAATTTAACAAAGAAATTGATGTGTACCAGGCTTGTTATCCCAAGGGGAGCCTCTGACACACTTCAAACCAAACACCCTGCTTCAGGTAGAATAAACACATTTATTAACTATAAAGATAGATTTTAAGTGATCTTAAGCTGATCTTAACTCTTTCAGTGACCTTACAAACTTAGATGCTTCTCATTATAGGCTGGCTGGTTGCTCTTCAGCCAGGCTCTCCCCTTTAATCAGCGCATCAGTCATTTGGTGGTGGTGGTATCTGTAGATGTAAGTGGAAGAGAGAGAAAGAGCCTAGAAAATGGCTCTTCCTTTTATCATGTCCTTTCCTCCCTCTTGGCTTTGACACCCCCCCTCCACCACCCCCCTTCAGACTCAAGTGAGCATTGCTGAGTCTCTCCACGCAAGGTTAAACAATTCTCCTGGTGTGGCCTCATGCAGGTGATTCACTGCATTGTAGCTCCTTTGCTGGACGATGGCTGTTGATGGGATGTCTGACATCCCACCTGGGCGTTGGTTACTTTCCTTGCTGTTGCCTCTGGGGAGCTAATATCTGGCTGATTCCTCCAACTTAAAACATGTTTTAGTGACAACCATATTACATAATTCTCATAACTTCATATGCATTAACGATACACATATATGGATAGAGAAATGACTTCAGCAGATCATAACATTTCCCCTGATACCTTACGAGGCATGCTTTACATGTAAGATCACAATTGTATGAAAATGAGGAATATGGGGGTTACAGCACTCTCCCCCAAGGTATAGAATGTCACAGGAGGTAAGTGTCATCATCCCATTTTGCAGATGGAGAAACAGAGAGGAACTGACCTGCCAAACTCATCCAGCAGATTCATGGCAGACTCACGAATAGGACCCAGGTTTCCTGAATCCCGTTGTACTGATCGATCCACTAGGCCACAATGACTTAGCATTGCCTCGTGTAGGCAGTGTGTTGCTGAGTCAAGTCCAAAAAGAAAAGACCCTGGACCAAACAAAGGATGTTCTGAGAGATGCCTGCCCAGATGTAGCCAACAGTTTCTTGGGGAAATGAAAAGTCAGTCATAGGGCAGTGTACTCGACTGGTCAGTGGGAGCTTTCCATTTGAAAGTTAGCAGGGGACCTTATATTCCCTTAGTCCTAGTTCAGAAAAACTAGGGAAGAAAACAGATACCATCATTCTGGTTTTAGTACATTGCAGCTTTTAAACTTAGATGAGTCTCCCTATTCCCTGAAAGGGCAGCTGTGAATCAGTTGCCCTTTTTATGTTGCACTGCAAATTGTTGCAGTGAGTCATTGTGTTGCTCTTTTCTCTCTTTTTCTCTTCTACACGCAGACATTTTATATTTGGTTGTTCTTTTGCTTTTCCCAAATCAGAAATAAAAATGGTCTAGACTGATAAATATGTGATTTGCTCTGTGTGCATGGGAGGGGAACATAAATATACTACTCCAGGTTAGCACATTTAAAGAGCAAACAAATATCTTCTCAAAGTAAGACACACTTAGAACCACTGAGTTTTATGTGGATTTGTATGTGAAACCCTGAATGGGGTCAGATTTCTTTGAAAATGGGCCCATCTACATTTGACAAGTTTGTGAACTTGGTTTGAGTTGAGTGCATAACACCCTCAAGCTTTGGGTGACAGTTTTACAATAGCTCTGCTAACTAAGTTTTAGCACCTTACCTGTCTTACTACAAGATTATCACAATGAGACTTAAAATGCGATTTGTGTTCTGAGGGAAAACTATGTTATAATGACACCTTCTGACTCAACAGATCTGTTCCTTTTGCAGATTCACTCTTATTTGTTGATGTCATGGACAGCGGGTCTTGGGCAGCGCTTTAAAGGGCTGGGGCTCCCTGTTGCAGCCAGAGCCCCTGGCCCTTTAAATCACTGCCAGAGTCCTGCAGCTGCTACCCTGGGGCTCCAGTAGCTGGGCTCAAGGCGGTGCTTTAAAGGGCTTGAGGCTCCCCGCAGCAGCAGGAGCCCCTGGCCCTTTAAATCCCCACGGGAGCCCTGTCGCCGCTACCCTTGGGCTCCAGCAGCTGGGCTTGGGCAGCAATTTAAGGGGCCTGGGGCTCCAGCTACTACGGGGAGCCCGACCCTTTAAATCGCCCCCTGAGCCCGGCTGCCAGAGCCCTGGGGTAGCAGTGACAGGGCTCTGTTGATGATTTAAAGGGCCTGGGCTCCGCTGCAGTACTGGTGGCCTGAGTCCCAGGCCCTTTAAATCCCCTCAGGGCTCCCAGCCACCTCTGCAGCTGGTAGCTCCATGGATGATTTAAAGGCCCTGGGGTTCCTAGCTGCAGCCGGAGCCCCAGGGCCTTTAAATCTTGATTTTGAGGCCCCACCTCTTCCGGTTGAGGCCACGTCCCTGCCCATGTCTCCAGCATACTGGTAAGTTCTTTAACTTACTTTCACCCCTGTCCAGAACTATAATAGGGTTCAAAAAAGAATTAGATTAGAGGGTAGGTCCGCCAATGGCTGTTAGCCAAGATGGTCAGGAACGCAACCCCATACTCTGTCCCTAGCCTCTGATTGCCAGATTCTGGGAATCAACAACAGAGAGGGATAGCTTGGTGGTTTGAGCATTGGCCTGCTAAACCCAGCGTTATGGGTTTAATCCTTGAGGGGGCAACATCAGTACTTGGTCCTGCTAGTGAAGCCAGGGGACTGGACTCAATGACCTTTCAGGGTCCCTCTCAGTTCTATGAGATAGGTATATCTCCATATATTGGAGGAAAGATCTCCTGATGATTTCTTATTCTGTTCATTCCCTCTGAAGCATCTGGCATTGGCCACTGTCTGAAGACAAGATACTGGGCTGGATGGACCATTGGTCTGACTCAGCATGGCCGTTCTTTTGCAAGACACCCCCACTCTCTATTTGTAAAATGGGGCTATTACTCTCCTCCCTGAGAGGAGTGGTGTGCGGATAAACTCAGCATTGTTTGGGAGATGTTCAGATGCTGCAGTGATTGCTGAAAGTAGCTAGGTTTTGTAAGTATTCACGCCAGTAAAACTTGATCACACAAATGTTCATGAGGAAATGCTCTGGCCTACTAACCGAGCCCTAACTCTGACATTATGGAATGAGAAAAAGAGGGTGTGATAGAGGTGATGGAAAAATAGCTAGAGAGCAAGAAGCTTTTCCAAGAAAGAGTTTCATTCAGACTGTAAGAGCACTGGAAGGAAGAAAGTGAGCTTGGCAAGTCACCTCTCTCTTTCTTAATAAATAAAAACTTTTTTTTATAGAGAGAGTAAACAGCTCTCCAAGTTCACAAGCCTCTGAAGATCTTATTTAACGTTATTTTCTGCTACTTAAATCACCCTTGCTGCACCTTTTGATGATGCTTCAAAGTGCTCCTGCATGGACACTACTTTCAGACTTCCCACATCAACAGCTTCTCAAGGGGCATCCAGTTTGACATTCTGTAAGAAGCAGGAGTCTCTAAAAGTAGCATCTCAGTGGGTGTATGTAGCTGACAAGTCTAGAAAATATTGGTGTTTGGGGGCATCTCCAGCCCACATAATCAATGATAAACCAACTCCCCACAGTGGAGACTGATCCTGTGAGGTGTTGAGCCTCTCCCATTTAAGTAAGTGGAAACAAATAACATTTAGTACCTTGCAGAAGTAAGGACACAACTCTGTGACCCCTACTTTCCCACAGTTTTCTATGCAGATTCTTATATGTCTGTGCCTCATCACCTCACAATCACTAATGGATTTGATCTTCACAGAAACCATGTGAGACAGGGAGGTATGATCCCATTTTACAGATAGGGAACTGAGGTAAAGGGTAGGTTAAGTGAGTTACTCATCTAACACGAAAAAACCAGTAGCTAAGCCAGGAATCGAACCTTAGATTTAGTTGGTGTTAGTCCTGCTTTGAACAGGGGATTGGACTAGATAACCTCCTGAGGTCTCTTCCAACCCTAATAGTCTATGATTCCATAATCTCCTGAGTCCTAGGCAAGCACTCTATCCATTTAATCATCCATCCTACTTATCTGCGTGTTTTCACCCCAGCTACCAGTTAACAAAAATGAGAGACACTTACGGAAACTTCTCCTCCTTTTAATTTTTCCATCTTGCTGTTGAATCCCACCAGTTCAACCAAGTAATGTTATTTTCCCCTCCCTTCACTCAACTGCAAAGTTCTCCTCCTTCACTGGATGATCTTCATTTTCTACTAAATTTCCAGAAACATGATACTCCTTCATGACAGCACCACTCATAATGAATCTCCTGAAAATCTACTGTATTAGTGTTCTGTGTTTTCAGTTTTTATTAGTAAAAAAGAAAAATCTGGGAATTTTTCTGTGTTTATTTTCCAAGTATTAAAACAGGGATGAATTGGATTTAATTTAAAAAAATGGGGAAAATGGAGGAAAAAAGAAATGCAAAAAACTTTCATAATATACACATTTTATTACTGTATAATTTAAACTTTTTTATGTACAATGGTATTTTCTCTCTCTCTCTCTCTCTCTCTCAGAGCTAGTAGTTTTTCCAGAAATCCTGGTTTGTGTACACTCGCATAATTTTCTTCAAAGTATCCTCACTCATGTTGAGCCTCTTGCTATCTTGGCGGTAGTCCAACTTTGAAAATAAGCAACCGGCATCAGTAGATCCAGGGAGTACACTCAAAGCTTGCCATGCCATTTTGTGGAGTTGGGAACTGTGTCTTGATAACTGTTTCCAAAAGCTAGTATAACTCACACAGCTTCTGGGTGTGGTGTTCTGTCCCATCTAGTGGCACCGAGACCACTTAGTGTGAGAGATTAAATGAGTCTGCTCCACAGCCTTAGCTAACAGCCAGTTGGCTTTTAGCACATGTGGTAGAGCAGGGGTCGGCAACCTTTCAGAAGTGGTGTGTCGAGTCTTCATTTATTCACTCTAATTTAAGGTTTCGCGTGCCAGTGATACATTTTAATGTTTTTAGAAGATCTCTTTCTATAAGTCTATAATATATAACTAAACTATTTTTGTATGCAAAGTAAATAAGGTTTTTAAAACGTTTAAGAAGCTTCATTTAAAATTAAATTAAAATGCAGAGCCCCCTGGACCAGTGGCCAGGACCCAGGCAGTATGAGTGCCACTGAAAATCAGCTCGTGTGCCACCTTTGGCACACATGCCATAGGTTGCCTACACTTGTGGTGTAGAGGCTCATGCACTAAGCTCCAGAGGCCCCAAGATCGATCCCACCCACTGACGACCAGGGTCTGTCAGTGTTACAAGTCAGGGCTCTTCCGGGATTTCAGTTGGAAGACTCTGAGGGTACGTCTTCACTACCGGCCGTATTGGTGGGTAGCAATCGATTTCTCGGGGATAGATATATTACATCTCATCTAGACATGATATATTGATCCCCAAATGCGTTTCTCTCGACTCCAGAACTGCACCAACGTGAACAGCGGTAGCAAAGTCGACAGGGGGAGCCGCGGACGTCGATCCCGCGCCGTGAGGATGGTAGGTAACTCGATCTAAGATACTTCGACTTCAGCTACGCTATTCATGTAGCTGAAGTTGCGTATCTTAAATCGATCCCACCTCGTAGTGTAGACCAGCCCTGAAGCTCAGGATGTGCTCTACTCAGCTAGGGGAAGTATGTAACCCACACAGCTCCTGGATGTGGTGTTTTATCTCCCAGCTAGTGGCACTGAGACCACTTAGAGAGTTAAATGAGTCTGCTCTACAGCCTTAGCTAACAGGCAGTTGGCTTTCAGCTCATGCACTAAGCTCCAGAGGCCCCAGGTCTCATCCTGCCTTCCTACAAGCAGAGTTTGGCATTACACTAGCACATCCAGTTTCATGTTGTCAGGGTTAGGTATGCTCATATATATTCCTAAATATTCTGTAATTCTAAGGACCCCAAGCAGTGGAGATGCTACCAAATCCCTTAGAGTATTCTCTTCCATAGTTTAACAGATCTCACGACAAATACATATTTCCTCATAGACTATATGTATTTTCTCTAGCTCTACTTCATCCCATATCTCAATTATTCTCCTTTGGTCTACCCTCATCAATACCTCTTCCTTTTCATTTGCCCTCTGGAAAGTCGAAACATCTTAAAGCTTTTGATACAACATACTCAACTCATATTTCAAATATATAAGGGTGTCCAGATATAGAATCACAGAAATGTAAGGCTGGGAGCATCTTCAGGAGGCTACCTTGTCCATCCTCCTGCAGTGAGGCAGGATTAAGTATAAAATATGGGAGTTGCAAAAGTAAGCAGAGTCAGGAGGAGCTCTACCCTAACATCTGGTGGTGAATTATGACGAGTATGTAAAAGAATTTCAGGGACTGATCGTGTCTGCATAGGCACACTCACCGTGCCTGGCATAGCCCACAGCAGCCTGGGATGGTTGCTTTGGCAGCTGTGGGGTCCCCAGTTTCTTTGTTGTTGGGGCGGAAGGAATGGAGTGTTGTCACCCTGATTGTGTGGATGAGGAACTGTGAAACTGCTTTGTGACAGGGAGTCTCACCATCATTTGAATGGCACTCACTAGACAAGGGAGTGGCTCCTTGTGTGAGCTAGAAGCATCAATTGCACCTCCTCCTTTCTCCACTGTTGAATACCAGAACTTATTTTTGATTCCCTTAGGAATCTAAGTTACAGGTTCCTGAGCTGAAATCGCTAAAGAGCTGTGCTAACTAGTGGGGGAGCCTGAAGCTATATTGCGGAGTAGAGCATCTGGCAGAGCAGAGCAGTTTGTGGGGCGGTTGGAGCAGATCACAGGACAGCTGGTGGAGCAGAGCAGCTGGCAGAGCAGAGCGGAGCTGAGCAGTTCGTGGGGAAGGCAGAAGCAGAATCCCACGGAGAGGCAGGGCAGTCAGCCCTAGACCACATAAGGTGCCCCTTTTTACCCAGGCTGGTGGGGTGTAAACCCCTGCAGATAGACTTTGAACTCTGGGGTTGCACTGACCTGGGACAGAGACTTTTGGGTTGTGGGACTGTGAAAAACAGATAGTTAAGGGTTAATGTCTCTTTTACCTGCAAAGGGTTAACAAGCAGTGAATCTGCAACGCCTGACCAGAGGACCAATCAGGAGACAAGATGCTTTCAAATCTCAGTGGAGGGAAGCCTTTGTTTGTGTTTTTTGGGTTTTGCTTTCTTCTCTCTGGGTCCTGAAAGGGACTAGACGTGCAACCAGGTTTCTTGCCAATCTCCCTGCTACAGTCTCTTATATATTCAGAATAGTGAGTATTAAATAGAAAAGGCGGTTATAGTCTTTTGATTGTTTTCTGTATTTGCAAATGTGTATTTTGCTGGGAGGAGGCTTCTCTGTAGTGTCTATAAGCTGAAAGACCCTGTAACTTTTACCATCTAAATTAAAGAGACAACTTTTACTTTTTTTCTTTCTTTTTATTAAAAGTTTTGCTTTTTAAGACCTGTTTGATTTTTTCCCCTTGTTGAGGCTCAAGGGAATTGAGTCTGTACTCACCAGGGAATTGGTGGGAGACAGGGAGAGAGAAGGGAGGGGGGAAAGGTGGAATCCCTTTGTTTTAGATTCACGGAGCTTGAATCTGTCTATCTCTCCAGGATAGCCCAGGGAGGGAAAGCCGAGAAGGGGGAGAAAAAACCTGATTTCTCTGTGTTGTGATTCAAGGAGTTTGAATCATGATGATCTCCTAGTGTACCCAGGGCGGGAAAGATCTGGGAGGAAGAAAGGAGGGGAAATGGTTTATTCCCCTTTGTTGTGAGACTCAAGGAATTTGGGTCTTGGGGTCCCCAGGGAAGGTTTTGGGGGGACCAGAGTGCCCCAAAACACTATATTTTTGGGTGGTGGCAGCTTATCAGATCTAAGCTGGTAATTAAGCTTAGAGGAATTCATGCTGGTATCCCATCTTTTGGACTCTAAGATTCAGATTGGGGAATTATATCATGACAGGGACTTTTGGGACTGTGGGTGATCTTTGGATTGCTGGACTCTAGGGACATTTGGGGCATTGGACTTTGGGGTGTTGGGGTGATTTTGGGGTTGCTGGACTCAAGAGCCCAGGGAAGAGGACACGGCCCAATTTCCTGGGGTGGGTCTTTGCTCATGGTTTGGTCTATGAACTATAGTTGAGGTGTTTTCCCAATTTAATGCTATGTTGTTTATCTCATGTTATTAAACATTTTCTGCTACACCAAGACTCTGTGCTTGCGAGAGGGGAAATATTGCCTTTTTGAGGCGCCCAGGGGTGTGTGTAAGATTTTCCCAGGTCACTGGGTGAGGGCTTGAGCTGGTTTTGTGTTACATTGTAGGGAAGGAACCCCTATGTATTGAACCCGGCCCTTGCTGCTATCAATTCAGCCTGGCAGAAGGGTTACACAAACAAAGAAGCCATGGCTGGTAACTTGTAAGTTGATTTCCTTGCTGGTAAGAATATTTCCTGTGTAGTTAAAGGATAAGAAGGTTTAGGTCTGGTTAATATGTGGATGGCTGATTACTCAAAGGATGCCTAGTGCTGATTTCTTGTTTCTCCAGCATAGCCATGCTGATTATCCTCAGTCACAGGTGCCAACTTTTCCAGGTGCCAGTGGATGCTCGCCCCTTGCCCCACCCCGCCTCTTGCTGCCCTGCCCTCATCCCAACCCATTCCCCAAAGTCCCCACCCCAATTCTGCCACCTCCCATCCCCTATTGGACCCCTTCCCCAAATCCCTGCCCCGGTCCAGCTTCTTCCCCGTGTGCATCCCATTCCCCCTGCTCTTCCCTCCCTCCCAGTGCTTGCCACTGCAAATCAGCTGTTTTGCGGCGGGAAGTGCTGGGAGGGAGTGGGGAGAAGTGGGGAGGAGGCGTAGTGGAGGTGAGCTGGGGCGGGATAGCAGGGTGAAGAACGGCTGGTGGGTGAAGAACACCCACCAATTTTTCCCCATGGGTGCTCCAGCCCCAGAGCACCCACGGTGTCGGTGACTATATCTTCAGTGTCCAATCCTACAGACTTTATTCATGAGAGTAAATTCTTCAAGATAAAGACGTTACTTTTTATAATGCTTATGTAAACCGATTGTTTGGATTTGATGTCTTGCATTGTGGCCTGACAGTGCTCTACTGGAACATCCAAGTTTCAGATTTCTGCTCCTTTTAGATTTTTCCACCAGGCTGTATTGAGCACAATAGTCACCTTTAAAACCTTCCCAACTGCTGTTTGAAAGTAATCACCATTAGCAGAGTATTGCCTGTGCTAAGTGTGGGTAATGCCACTAATTAGATGACAGATGAAACTGTAAAGATTTTCATGCTGACCTCTGTCCCAACTATTAATATTATTTATTACCGTGCAGGAGCTGAGATTGGGGTCCCATTGTACTAGACATTGTGCAAATGATTAGTAAGAGAAAGCTCTTACCCTGAAAGGGTTTACAGTCTAATTACATGAGATGGAACGGAGAAAAAACAGACTTGATTCGGGTTACACAGCATGCTACTAGAGATAGGAATAGAGCCCCTATTTTCTGGGCTTAAGCTAGTGTGCTATCCACTGTACCATACTGCCTCTCTCCTGGGTGAAAGGGGATATGGGGGGCAGGGGGAATACCAGGTACAACAAAAGCAACTTTCACCAGCGATGGGATGGAAAACTGAATGGATAGAATGGTTTTGTGTAGCACAGGACAATGTGGAGACAGAAAGACCCACCAAAAAAGTGAGCAAGAGAGGGAGTCGTAAGGAAACTGTAGCTCAAGAAGGGAAGGAAGAGGGGAAACAACAGGGATCATCCAAAGAAATCTTCACTTCCTATCTCTGAGGGAAAGGTGACTAAAATAAAAAGAGGGATGGAAGAGCCAGCTCAGAGAAAATCAGAACTAGACCCATCCTGGAGGATAGAAACATGAAGGGTCAATACAAATCCCTGGGATTAAATGATTTATGCGTCTTGTGTGTATCCTTTCCACAGAGGTGAATTTCACCCAGGAAGGAGGCTCTTTCCAGCATACTTCCTGCTCCGTTTTCAGCAGCAACAGAAGTGAGAGTAATTTTCCTGATATTCCCACTGAATTCACTTACCGGCGCAGGAGGAAAAAGAAAAAAATGTTTTTAACCATAGCACAATCCATAATGTTTGCAATAAAATGAAACAGATTTGGCCACCATTACTCACCAGGATCTAAAAGAGAGAGCAATCACTTAGACTCTGTGCCATATAGCAATAGACCTCAGTGACACTTCGGAAGTGACAAACATTATTAATCATTTAAAATGAAACAGAAGGCAGTGGCAGCTGCATCAATGATAGCTATACTCAGAATCCAGCATTCTCCTTCCATATGTAAAATAAACATGTCAATTCATTTGCCTTCGCCAAGCAAATGTCATCTGACTCCATTAAAAGCTCTTCCGTTTTATAAGCCATGGTGCAATAAATAGTAATACTTTTATGAGCCTTTTTGAGGGTGCAACTTGCATCTACAAAATGAATCAGGGTTGGAAAATGTGAGTGCAAAATTTGTCAGCGCAAATTGCACCCCAGAAAAAGTAAGGCCACCATGCTGAAAAGTTGTCCTGTGCTCTGCAGCCATGTTCAAAATCTGGAGGAGAAACACAGGAGTCAAGAAAAATATCTCCTCTCTACTCATAAAGGCAAAGATTTTCAAAACTGACTAGTGATTTTGAGTGGCCAATTTAAGACACTATACAGAGACCAGATTTCTAGAGGGCAGATGCTCAGCATATGTTGACTGTCAGGTGTTGCGGCCAAATTTGTTCAAGCGATAACTCCCCAAAATTCAGTGGAATTACATCAGAGATGACAGAGGCACATAATGCCTTGGCCTTCTAAACAACAGCAATGTATAATATTGTCTTTGGGCTGGGAAAGTTCTGCCTATTTTTAAAGCATTGTTTTTGTCCATTTGTTATGATGAGTCAAAAGTTTTCTATAGGCACTTTATTTTTATGGATAATTCATGTTTAGATTAAAGGAAGACATTTGTGGAAAGTGTCTGCTTTCCTCAAAAAAGTTTTTATTCTAGGTTGTTTTTTTCCCCCAAGCCATAAAATTTGTGTGGGAGGCGGGCAGAGTGGCAGATTTTGGCTGAAATTTATTTTGTTTCGAGCAGTTTTCAGTCAAAAAAAATCTGAGTGTTGCTTGCCAAGAACTGAAAAAATTTGCATTTTGGCTTTTCATTTTTTCAACAAGCGGCTGAACAATTTGTATCATGATGTCTGTAACTTCTCCATATCCCTCTGCTGATATTTTATAGCGGCTATCTCTCAAAAATATGTGCTATCGAGTCACTTATTTGAGAGAGAACAATGCTTACATGCTGAATTTGGCACCCAAACCTAACCCCCTTTTTTTTTTTGGTCGAGTTTTTTATATTGTTTGGCTGATTTTTTTAATCAAACTTTCTCACTTTTCTCAAGACCGTAGTTCCATAGGCTTTGATGGGAATGTGCATGTAATAAGACAAGCAGGAATTGAGCTTCACAGTCCCTGGGCTATTTTGATGACTTGGGTACCAATCCTGTCAAATGGTGAGTTTCTTCCTGCAAGATGCTGAGTGCTTTCAACCCTCAGTAAGGGCCATATTCTGCCAGCCTCCCTGACTCTCAAGTAATCGCCTATCTGGCCCTTAAGTCATTGGGAGTTTTGATGAGGGGATGGGTTAGTACCATACACTGCCAGCGAAAGACTTAACTAGAGAGCAATTAGCATATCGGGAACCTGGCAGGTGGGCCAGGCCCAGTTCAGGATTAGGCCCAGCTGGGGAGGAGTTGAGGGACTGAATTAAGGATAAAACCTAGCTGAGAGCTGTGGGGTAACTAATAAAGGAAAGAATCAGGGCAATAGAAAGGAGGTCCAGGAGTCCTCTCCTGAGAAGGGATCTCCGTCAATGGGCCAGGAGAGACACTGGGAAGCCACACAGGTGTAGGGACCTTCAGTGGTGAGCCATCACAATAGGGCAGGACCCCAGAGCAGCAGTCTTGGGGTCAGATTTCTGGAGGAAACCGATACGGCCACACAGAGAGCCTTGGAAGAGGCAGACAGGAGCTGGGCCTCCAGGGAGAAGGAGCTGGGCCTCCAGGGAGAAGGTCCTGGGAAGTGTTACTCAGTACAAGAGCAGAATAAAACTCTGCAGAGCCCGGCAAAGGGTGAAGTGTCTGGGGAGGAGTGAACCCAGGTAGGGACTGGGGAAAAGGGCCTGCATGCCAAAGTAGGAAGTACTCCAGGGAGGCAGCAAGGAGTTTGAGGAAGCTGACCTTAGCCACTTGCTAAAGGGTCTCTGGGCTGGAAACTAAAGTGGGGGGAGGGCTTGGGTTCACCTACCAGCCACCCAGTAAAGTGGCCTGAAAGCCTCCCCTTAATATAAAGAATGTAATGACTATTGAGCCCAGAGTTGAAACAAAGACCCGGCTTAAGGTCATTGAATGTACTGTTTGTGGGACCCTATGATGGTCCATATGTGTCCCACACTGGAAAGAGGAAGTAATGAGATCCTGTGGACCCAACTGACCATGCCCAGGGTGACTGACTAAAAGGACTGGCTGCATGAAGACAAGCCTTAAGTAGAAGCATCCTGCCAAAGATTTTGAGTTCACAGTATACATTTATTTTTGGAGTTTATTACCCCTGAAGGGGTAGGACTCAACTATGCCTTAGCTGGAGAGTTAAAACATCGCTGCACCAGACCTATGAGAGGCGACAACTGACCCCTGAAGACCCCATGACAAAGTGAGTTGTGCCTCATTGGGCTACAAGGTGAAACCACAGAAGTGGGCCCTGTCACAGAAGTGATGAAGCTGAACGCGACCTGGCTGGAGGTCATGAGAAGAAGCAGATCATTACAGGTGCAGAGCAGCTATCAGTGGGGAGTGCCCAGCCACAAGGGGTATATCACTCTTCTGCCTGAGCTAAACATACTCATCACATCACAGGAAGCAATATTCCTCTAGGCCCTTTTCTTGTGAATGTGGCTGTTGGTGCCACAATGGTGAGACTAAAGCTGTGTAGTTCAAATGCTATTGTCCTCCTCAGTCTGCAATGCAGGGCTGGCTCTACCTTACAGGCAGCATGGAAAGCAGCTATTTAGGGCAGCAAAAAATGGTCACTGGTAAAACAGAAGATACAAAAATAAGATTAAACTAAGAGAATCTGAAACTCTTTGTTTTCATTAATAAATGGCCTTTTCCTACCTTCTCCTATGTTCCTGCCTTGGGTCATCCAGGAGGACCATGTCCTATTAACCTTCCAGTCCACCTGAAAGGCCCATTTTTGTTGTGCTCCTTATACTGAATCTAGTTCAGTTACAGTAACATCTCCCTATTCAACGTTTCCCTCTCTCTAACTTCTGTTTGCTAGTCAGGCTGTCCTAAGACCACAGGCTCACTGGAACAGGACTCATCTCTTCTGCAATGTCTGGACAGTGCTTAGCACATTGGATACATGTTGTGGAAATTAATGTAAACAAATATTAAAAGATAACACTGGCTATTTAAATTGGAAGCTTAAATCATAAACCTGTTGAGGGAGCCTAATCAAACTTGGAGCCAATAGCCTTTATTTAAAAAATAGACATTAACTGAAATATTAAATATTAGATTAAGATTTCAAACAACCTTCTCTTTGAAATATGAGGAAACTTGTCCCCTTTGCACTGTTCATCTATAGTTTTTAGTCCAGAATGAATTAAATTTAGACATTACAAAGACCCATTATCTGCCCCTTTATTTTTACATATAAATGTCAACAAATATCAACTCATGAATTAAAAAAAATCTCTCTCACCACATCTTTTATCAATAAAACACAATGTTCTATTTTTTATCTCTTTAATCACTGTTACCGACATCTGCTTAATATGGTGGATAAATATGAGATGAGAGCTATTGGATGGTAAGCAATAATACTTCTTTGCAAATGATGATGAATAAAGAGGAAGATGAATGTGTACAGATAGTGTATCAGCATAATGGACTGCTTTCTAAGAGCCATCTTTATTTGTGCTTTCTGCTCTATTGCATGTAAAATTTAATCTCAAGTTCTTTACCATGGACTCTTTTGCACATGAATATTTTTAGGGGGTGACTGGCTAAAGCCAGTGATGAGCTGTCTTTGTGAACATGAGTATTCCCAAATTGTGATGGGTTATGTACCCTACACAGGCTCTCATCAGGTAAATTTGAGCCTTAGAGGCCAATTAACCTACCTGGTAACACCTCCCAGCTGAGGTGGAGTTGAGTGGCTTCTGTGGTTATTATAAAGCCAGGAAGTTTGTAGCAGAAAGAGGCTGTAGGGAGAGGGGCTGCAGAGATAAGAAATAATCCAGGGAGGCAGCAAGGATTTTGAGGGAGGAGCCCTTGGCTATTAGGTATAAGGTCCTTGGGCTGGAATCCAGAGTGGAGAGAAGGCCTGGATTCCTCTCCCAGACACTGAGAAAGGTGGGGTGAAACCCCCTGATATAAGAGGTGAACAACCTTGGAGCCCAGAGACAGATGGAAGACCTGCTGTAAGGTCATTGGACTACAGCTTGGTTGGACTCTCTCCCAAAAGGGGTGGTCTAAAGTGTGACTTGGCCAGAGGTCCCGTCTGCGGGCTAAGACTCCCACAGAGACAGACCAACTGTCAACAGGGAGTTCCCTATAGGAAGACAGCCACTACACTCTGCCTGGCCATAAGGAGGTGCTCCTGTGGGGAGTGAACCCCTTCACACAAGCATTGAGTTGTTTGTACACCCACCAACTGCTATAAATAGGGTATATTGTACCCTATCTGATCTAATTTAGATATGGTAGTTTGCACAATTTCATGCCTGAGAATGTTACAATGCTATCTGTACATCCTGCTCTCCCTGAAGCATTTCAAATTGAAATGACAATATTACACCAACAAATGTGATCAGTTGATGCTAGCACAAGATTTACATAAGCACTTGCTTTTAGAAATTGTACTTGGAGGAAACATATACAGAAAATAACTCCTTAGCATTTGTATAGATGTAGTCCAGTTTCCACTGAATTTGGTGCTAAAACACCCATTGGCTGATAAGGCCATTTGGGCCAGATTTTCAAAATCTACTCTCAACTAAGCACCTAAATGAAGTGGCCAGATGGGAACTGCTAGGTGCTCAACTCTTTTGAAAATTGGGCTCTGATTGTTGGCACTGAGTCTGTCTGAAAATTCAGGCCTTCTTGGTCTTATATAAGTGAGTAATGAGGAAGGGCATTTGCTGATTGTTTGTGGACATCTGAATGAGTTTGATATCACCACTCAGGCTTGTCTCTTAAGCATTTGCCTTTTTTTTACATGGTTGTCTATTATCTTGACTTTTCCTATCTGTAGACAATGGATCATGTCCTCAGCTAGCATAAATCGGCATGGCTCTGTTAACTTTAATGGAGCTATACCAACTCATACCAGCTTAAGGTCTATGTTTTTCTATTGTGTTGTTCATGTGAAGTTGTACATTATGAGAAGTTTCTATTATAACTCCTCTACTGTTCCATTTAACTGGGAATTTGGAGTGCCTGGTCTTCATGCTTTGTGCCTAAAAACCAATATAAGACTAATGTCAGACTGTGATATGTGGTGGAATTATGCGCTCTGGCCAAATTCTGTCACTCTTATTCCCAGTGAGTTGGACCTCACTCTGCCAATAGACCCACTGAAGTCAAGCAGTAAGGGACTACTTATTAAATATGCTACTATTCAACTTGTATAAATCTACAAACAAAGCATGTAGGCCATATGTACACGATGGAGAGCTCTATCCTGGGAAGCAGTGACTCTGAAAAAGAGTTGGAGGTCATGGTGGATAATCAGCTGAACATGGCCAAATGCGCTAATGCAATCCTTGCATACATAAACAGGAAAATCTTGAGTACGGAGTAGAGAGGTTATTTTACCTCTATATATGGCACTGGGGTGACTGCTACCAGAATACTGTGTCCAGTTCTGGTGTCCACAGTTCCAGAAGGATATTGATAAATAGGCAAAGGTCCAGAGAAGAACCATGAGAAGAATTAAAGGATTAGAAAATGTTCCTTGTAGTGATAGAATCAAGGAACTCAATCTAGAGGGGTAGCTGTGTTAGTCTGTATCAGCAAAAACAATGAGGCATCCTTGTGGCACCTTAGAGACTAACAAATTTATTTGGGCATAAGCTTTTGTGGGCTATCACCCACTTCATCAGATGGGGTAAAAGGCCACAAAAAGCTTATGCCCAAATAAATGTGCTAGTCTCTAAGGTGCCACAAGGACTCCTTGTCGTATTACATGACTTACCCCCTAATGAGGTACATGTGAGGTTAGCTGGGTCTATGGAATCATTAGTGTATGGCCCTTGCCTGCTATGGGCCACTTTCTGATACTTTTGGTGCAATTCAGAGGGAGGTGACTATTTTCCACAACTACTCTCATTGGAGTCAATTGGACATTTTGTGGAGGATGGTGCTATTCATCAACAATGGATGTATCAGAATCTGACCCTATACAGATGTCCATGCTCTTCACTCAGCTGGCCTGTGTCCCCATCCCAGCACTCAAATTGCTTTAAAGCACTAGCTAAAACTTAGCAACTCTTGCATGAACCTTACTCTTGTTGTATTTCAAATAGACTTGCTATAACCTTTAATTTTAACAAAATTATTTCCCTTTTATTTCAATGTATTTATAATTTGACTAAACCCCCCAAACCTTTCAGCCTTATCCTAAGCCCCCAAGCACATTTGTATTAATCAAACACAATTATTGGCTTATCAGAGCTGTAACACTGTGATTTCCCTTTTCCCATGAGCTCTCTTATCAGTGGTCCCAAAGTATCACCTCTCAGGTATTGATTTCCCTTTACTTGATGCAGTAAAGTGAAGGTCAAATCTTTGTGTTCAGTAAACTCTGCTGCTTGAGGAGCTGAATTGCCAAACACAAGTAGCCTCAAGGACATTTTGATGAAACAGTTTGTAGTAATTAGTTTTTATTTTCCTGATGGAAAAATGAATAAAAGAATCTCATCAGGTTTTAGGCTTGGTAGCTTCTGCCTGTGATTTAAGTTGTGTTATTTATTTTGTACATCTGGATGCTAAATGGAAACATTTTCAGCATCAGTTTCTTGAGCCTATCTTTTGTATCCATTTTGATAGGTATAATCAGAGGATCAGAGGTACAAATAGTCTTGGAAGTCTTTTCTTCCTCATATGTCATGTCAGCATTTGAGGAACCAAAGTGTAAGTAATAATAATAATGTTACTTTGCACTTTCAAAGCACTTTGAAAGCATGAATTAATTCACTCAGCAGAGAAAGCAGGGAGGAGAAGTATCATTATACTGTATAGGTGCTCAGATACTACAGTGATGAGAGAAACAGATGACTGGGAAACCGAGATACAGAGGTTAAGGCCAACATTTACAAAAGCTCCTGCTAAATGGGAGTGCTTCAGTGCCTGGGATCCTGACACAAGACCCCTAGGACTTGAGCTCCATTAGCTCCTCTTGCCTTCATTTGGAGTTCTGGCTGTTTGGCACCTCTGAAAATCAAGCTATTGAAGCACCCAGAGATCGAGACACCCAAAACTTGTGATCCACCTCTCAAAATTTGGGCCTAAGTAACTTACCAGAGGCTGTTCAAACAGGGCCACCCAGAGGAATCAAGGGGCCTGGGGCAAAGCAATTTTGGGGGTCCTTTCCATAAAAAAAATTTGCAATATTATAGAATACTATATTCTCTTGGGGGCCTGGGTCAAATTGCCCCACTTGCCTCCCCCTCCCCCTCCGGGCAGCCCTGTGTGCAGAGTCAGTGGCAGGAACGGAACCCAGAAGTAAAGCTTTTCAAAAAATGGTAACTTTTTGAGAAAATGCCACCTTTTTTATTTAACCTTTATTGTTTAAATTTTTGGTGGAAATGTTTGTCAAAATTTGCAATTTCAAACAGGTCTTCTTAGGATTCTCAACTGCAAGACCTGTACTTTAAATTTGCAAGTTACACCATACTTTCTCCCTAGGAAAATATCATCCTCGGGGGAGAGGAGGGAGAAGGCAATTTTAAGGGAGGGAAGTGTCAAAGTTTCAGGGTAACTGCACCTGTCTCTTCTCTCTGTGGTCCACTCCAGAAGTGCCCAGCCAGGTCTCTGGTCTCCAGCTATCACCTTTCCCTGGGCAGGGACCTTTGGAATTAATTGATAAACTTAACAGTAACAAGTCATTGGGACCAGATGGCATTCACCCAAGAGTTCTGAAAGAACTCAAATGTTAAATTGCAAAACTATTAACTAGGGTTTGTAACCTGTCCATTAAATCAGCTTCTGTACTCAATGACTTGGAGATAGCTATTGTAACACCAATATTTAAAAAGGGTTCTAGAGGTGATCCCAGCAATTACAGACCGGTAAGTCTGATGTCAGTACTGGGCAAATTAGATGAAACAATAGTAAAGAATAAAATTGTCAGACCCATAGAAGAACATAACTTGTTGGGCAAAAGTCAACATGATTTCTGTAAAGGGAAATCATGTCTTACTAATCTATTAGAGTTCTTTGAAGGGGTCAAAAAACATGTGGAGAAGGGGGATTCACTGGACATAGTGTACTTAGATTTCCAGAAAGCCTTTGATAAGGTCCCTCACCAAAGGCTCTTATGTTAATTAAGTTGTCATGGGATAAGAAGGAAGATCCTTTCTTGGATTGAGAACTTGTTAAAAGATAGGGAACAAAGGGTAGGAATAAATGGTAAATTTTCAGAATGGAGAGGGGTAACTAGTGGTGTTCCCCAAGGGTCTGTCCTAGGACCAATCCTATTTAACTTATTCATAAATGATCTGGAGAAAGGAGTAAACAGTGAGGTGGCAAAGTTTGCAGATGATGCTAAACTGCTCAAGATAGTTAAGACCAAAGCAGACTGTGAAGAACTTCAAAGAGATCTCACAAAACTAAGTGATTGGGCAACAAAATGGCAAAGAAATTTAATGTGGATAAATGTAAAGTAATGCACATTGGGAAAAATAACCCCAACTATACATACAATATGATGGGGGCTAATTTAGCTACAACTCATCAGGAGAGAGATCTTGGAGTCATCGTGGATAGTTCTCTGAAGACATCCCCGCAGTGTGCAGCGGCAATCAAAAAAGCAAACAGGATGTTAGGAATCATTCAAAAAGAGATAGAGAATAAGATGGAGAATATCTTATTGCCCTTATATAAATCCATGGTATGCCCACATCTTGAATACTGCAAACAGATGGTCTCCTCATCTCAAAAAATATATACTGACATTAGAAAAAGTTCAGAAAAGGGAAACTAAAATGATTAGGGGTTTGGAATGGGTCCCATACGAGGAGAGATTAATGAGGCTAGGACTTTTCAGCTTGGAAAAGAGGAGACTAAGGGGATATAGGATAGGGGTATATAAAATGTTGAGTGGTGTGGAGAAAGTGAATAAGGAAAAGTTACTTACTTGTTCCCCTCATGTATGAACTAGGGGCCACCAAATGAAATTGATGGGCAGCAGGTTTAAAACAAATAAAAGGAAGTTCCTCTTCACACAGTGCACAGTCAACCTGTGGAATTCCTTGCCTGAGAAGGTTGTGAAGGCTAGGACTGTAACAGGGTTTAAAAGAGAGCTAGATAAATTCATGGAGGTTAAGTCCATAAATGGCTATTAGCCAGGATGGGTAAGTAATGGTGTTCCTAGCCTCTGTTTGTCAGAGGGTGGAGATGGATGGTGGGAGAGAGATCACTTGATCATTACTTGTTAGGTTTACTCCCTCTGGGGCACCTGGCATTTGCCACTGTTGGTAGACAGGATATTGGGTTGGATGGACTTTGGTCTGACCCAGTATGGCCGTCCTTATGTTCCTATATTTTCTCTTCTGTTTTAAGGTTGCACAGCTCTCTGCCTTACACTATGATATTTTCAGCAAATCAGTCTGCCTAACAACCAGCACCTGTGCTTTGCTTTCTCTCTGAGCACTATGAATAGTGTATTGCCAGTGCTTAGAAGTTACCACACAGATCTTTCTCAGCCGAGCTCCTTTATTCTTAAGGTAAAAGCATTACAGAGAAAACATATACAAACAATAAATGTAGTATTCATTTAAATGGAATATATGGGCCCAAGAGAGTCAACATAACACAGTCACGGTCCAACATGAAACAGTATTAATGTTTGGGGTTTGGTATACAGAGATCTCAGCCTGCTTAGTACCATGGCAAACACACTATTAAACATCCTTTTATTAAAGAAGGAAAAACAGTTAAACAACTTGAAATGTGAAGTATTAAGGTAGGCTCTCATTTTAACAACATCTCTTGTTCTCTGTTCCTTTAGCTGGAAAGAGTTTTTAGAAGGAAAAAAAAAAACCTTGTTCGATAGTCACTTAGATCAGGGGTCAGCAACCTTTCAGAAGTGGTGTGCTGAGTCTTCATTTATTCACTGTAATTTATGGTTTTGCATGCCGGTAATATATTTAAATGTATTTAGAAGGTCTCTTTCTATAAGTCTATATATTATATAACTAAACTAGTGCTGTATTGTAAAATAAACAAGGTTTTCAAAATGTTTAAGAAGCTTCATTTAAATTTAAATTAAAATGTTGATCTTACACTGCTGGCCTGCTCAGCCTGCTGCTGGTCTGGGCTTCTGTTCAGCTAGGCCGGCAGCGAGCTGAGCAGGGCCTGCGGCCGGGGCACCGGCTGACAAGAGTCCGGCAGCAGGCTGTGCGGGGTCAGCGACCAGGACCCCAGACTGGCAGTGGACTGAGCCACTCAGCCCATTGCCACTCAGGGATTCCATCCACCGGCTCCTGCCAGCTGGGGTCTCGGCTGCCAGATCTGCTCAGCCCACTGCCAGTCTGGGGTCCCGGCCCTGCCCACATGCAGTGGGTACCTACCTTCTCCCTGATTCTGGCCCATTCTCTTCCTCTCTGCACTGAGCTGAGGGTGAGAGTGCACTGAGCACAGGGCTGGGAGTGAAGGGTCTGGCCAGGAGCTAGAATGAGGGAGGGGGCTCAGGGTTGGGGTAGAAGGTTTGGGTTTGGGGCACTTACCTGGGCAGCTATCATTTGATGAGAGGGGTGCAGGTGGGAATGTGGGGTGGTGGTGCAGGAACTCCCATTTGGTGCTCAGGGTGGGGGTGGGGATGTGGGGGGGGGGTACAAGAGTCAGGGCAGAGGGCTGAGGGCATGTGAGGGGGGTGCAGATATCAGGGCAGAGGGGGAGCTGAGTATGTGTGTGGGTGCCAGAGTCAGGGCTGGGGTCGTGGGGGAGTGTGAAGCAGTCGAGCAGAGGGCTGGGTGTGTATGAGGGAGGTACAGGGTTCAGGGCAGGGGTCTGGGGGATGTGCAGGGGTGCAGGGCTCAAGGCAGAGGGCTGGGTGACTGCCCCCCTTAGAACTCCCAACCTCCCAGCTCCTTGTACCCTGACTACCCCTCCTGGGACGCCAGCCCCTAACTGCTCTCCAGGACCCCATCCCCTATCTAAGGCTCCCTGCTCCTTGTTCCCTGACTGCCCCCCTAGAACCCTACCCTCTACCTGTCCCCTGACTGCCCCAACCCCTCTCCACACCTCTGCCTCCTGACAGCCCCCCCAGAACTCCCAACTCATCCAACCCCCCCAGCTCCTTGTCCCCTGACCACCCCCTCCAGAGACCCCTACCCTAACTGCCCCTCCCCAGGACCCTCCTTGCTCCCTGTCCCCTAAGTGCCCTTACCCCTATCCACCCCCCACCCCCTGACAGACTCCAGGACTCCCATGCCCCATCCAACCCCCCTTGCTCCCTGATTGCCCCCTCCAGAGACCCCCGCCCCTAACCACCCACCCAGGATCCCACCCCCATCCAACCCACACTGCCCTCTGTCCCCTGACTGTGCCCTCACCCCTTATCCAACCCCCCCCCAGGCCCGGACCCCTTACCTTGAAACTCCAAGCAGAGCCAGATACGCTGCCCTGCAGGACCACGCAGCTGCAACCCCCAGAGCACTGCGTGCACAATGGAAGGGCTCTAGGGGAGGGCTGAAGGCGAGGGAGGGCCCGTCAGCTTGCTGCGCTCAGCCAGGCATTCTGGCCTGAGAGCGTGGACCCCATGGCTTGCCGCTCCAGGAGAGTGGGGTCATTTGCCCACCCCATGTGCATAGCTATGCTTCTGATCCCTGCCCCCGTGGGGGAAGTGGAGGGCAGAGGAGAGCGGGCCAGGCTGGGTAGGATTTTTAATGGCACGCTGGAGTCCCAGCAAGCAGCAGCGTGCCATTAAAAATCGGCTCCCGTGCCATCTTTGGCATGCGTGCCATAGGTTGCCAACCCCTGACTTAGGTGGTATTAAAGATTGTAATAACTGCACTTCTGGAGGAAAAGAGAAGAATTTAGCTAAGATGAGCTTGAGCTGTTGTTGCTTTTAAAATCCAATCCTGTTTCCTAGAAGACAAAACGTGACAAAATCACACAAAAAAGGGGAAAGACAAGAACAACAGAGAGAGAAAATGCAGCTTCTGTCTCTGGTGCTGCCTCTCACTCACAATGTCACTGTTCTAAAACACGGCACAGCACAACAGTCTTATTAGCCACTCTGAGACCTGCCAAACATGTACCGGCATTGTGCTGTTTAGGGCTATGCTTTTAGCTGCCTCTTTCTAGTCATAGGCTTTGAACAGTGTTGGAAAATATACGGTCTTGGTTGGCTAAGTCAGACTCTTATTAGACAGAAGGAAAAAGGAAAGATAAAGGAAAGGGAAGAAATAAGGGGGGGAAGGACTCATGAGGGGGCAAGGGGGGAGAGACAGTTTCACATCCAAAAGGGTGTTTGAGATTCAACTAGAGCTGGGAGAAGTGGCAATGAATATGTAATGAGAGACAGTCCCAGCCCCAGAATGCTCACAGTCTAAACAGACAACACAGACAAAGAGTGGGAATAGAAATAGAGAAGTAGTGACTTATTCAGGCCCCACTGGAGGTCATTAGTGAAGCTGGGATTGCAATCCAGGCCCTTCAGTCCAATACCAAATCCACCTGAACACAAGACCTTAATGAATTTCAGTAAGGGTTACATTATGTGTATTGGTCTTATCAAGGACTGCATATCCTGGGAGAGGCGCCCATTGCCTGGCCTAGCCTAGCCTGGCCGGGCCCTACCAGAGCTGCTGCAGCTGGGGAAAGGCGGCTCTCCTCCAGCTCGGCCCAGCCCCGTCAGAGCTGCCACGGCCATGGAGATGCGCCTTTCGCCCAGCCCAGCCCAGCTAGAGCTGCCACAGATGTGGAGAGATGCCTCTCACCCAGCCTCAAGCTGCTGTGGTAAGAGAGTGGCTATGGGGTGTCCTCCCACTCTGCTGCAGCCCTGGGGCAGCTTGCACCCCAATCCCCTCATCTGCAGCCTCATCTCAAAGCCTGCACCTGAAGCCATAGCCCTCACCTGCCCTGCACCCCAGCCCTCTGCCCCAGCCCTGAGCCCCCTCCTACACCCCGAGCCCCTAATCCCCAGCCCGAGGCCAGAACCTTCAATCCACAACCAGAACCCTCACTCCCCTTCGCTCCACACCCTCACCCACCCCTCTCACACTTTGAACCCCTTGGCCCCAGCCCCGCCACACATTACCTCCGTATTGGTGCACATAACAAAATTCATTCCGCATACGAACATAAAAAAAGAGGGAACACTGCATCACGCTAGGCATTGGGTAGTGATGTTCCCAGATCTAGCTCAATCCTGTGATTCCATGAATCTCTGGAGTGGCGCTATGGGTGGAACTACGTAGAGTCAAGAAATGCACCCCTTGGCACATCAATGGAGAATTTGAGAGCATAGTATGCTGGGGTGTTTTTGTCCATCATGGCAAAGACGGCCACAGAGCATGCAACACTGCTTTTGAATATAATGAGTGATTAATAGAAAGCATTTTGCACAAAGTCAAACCACTTTATGCTCAGGGTTTGGCACTGACAACACATATGAAATGCATCTAGCTGCTCTTAAGTCTGCCTGTAAGAGGTTCCAGGTTTCTGGCCTGTCTAGCAATACATGTAATACACAGGTTTGATAGATCCTGAACTTTGTCTCAGCACAAATGAAATTTTCCATCCATAAGTGGGATATGGGCTTCACGCAGGAGGTGGTGAGACCTATTGATCTAAGAACATCCAGTGTGCTGTAACCATTTGAACTCTGCCTACAATCCAGGTAGATGAGCCCTCCATGGTACTCAACTTCACCTGCACCAGGGTTCTGGTGGCCAGTTCCAAGGTTTTGGACCTTGGTCTTCTGGCATTAGATGTTCAACCCCATAGTGTGGATGGAATCTTGGGGACTTTGGAAAGCAGGGCTGAAATTCTCCAACTTCTCCAGAAACAAGGCAGCATCATTGGAGTAGTCTTGGCCTGTAAACGCTTTTTGACCAGCTTGGATTCTGATGTATGGAACAGCAAGTCCTAATATCCATCTCAACAGGTTAGTGCCACACTATTTTGCACTGGCAATTGAGAGACCCTGATGAGTCCTGATTTTACTTATATTTATGATATTGCTGTCTTACCAGAAACATTAATATATGTCATACTGCATCTTAGGTGTGATGCCATCATCTGTGGTCACTTTGGCTGGCACAACAGTCCTCAGTAGACTGTGCATGTCTGATGATTTGATTTTACCCAGACTAGGGTCAAAGAGGAGCCATCCCTGAGTATAGGCCATAGAGTGGCCTTAAGCATCTGATATTGTTTGCTAGAGGAGAGAGGCGTGCTGGCATGAGAGAGATTGAGTGCTGTCTTTTGGGGTGTTGTGTGAATCATGTGTAACCTATTAAAAATAAATCTGAGTCCAGATTAAATACAACTGCTTGTGATTAACATGTGTGAGTAATCCCTGGCACAGTCAGCCAAGTCAGATTTTTAGCCATTAGGGCGGGTTTAATCTGTATTTTCTATAAGTATGACAGAGCCTTCAAATTAAAAAGTCTATTAGGAAAGGAGTCTTCCAAATATGTATTTGTCTGTGACAACTCTTGGACCTGAATTCTTTTCTATATTGTGGGTTTAATCTGATAGTACTGAAACAGTGCAGAGGACAGTAAAATGAAGAGGCATTAGCTTCTGTAAAGGTAATAAAATCACATCCTCAAAAACCATCTCTTACTACTACTGAGTTTTCAGTTGCCATTTCTAGGAGATTACTTTCCTAAAGTCATCTGGAATTTGTGGGTATTGCCAGAAAGGAAAATAAAGAGGTTTGGGGCAGGGTTGTTTTGTTTTGTTTTGTTGCTAGCTTGCTTATTTAACTCTGTCTCTAAGCACTCATCCCATATATCATATATCATCATATATCCACAGCCCAAATTCAGCTCTGTCACACCACTGTAAGTCTCAAGAAATTTGATTCAGACCTCAGCTGGTCTGAACCAGCATAGCTCCATTGAAATCAGTAGGGCTGTGCTGATTAACAGCAGCTGAGGAGCTGACCCTAAATTCATGATCTCTGTAATTTTAAACATGATCACAACTGGGGTTACATGAAAGAAACCTTCAGCAAAGAAAGATATGGAGCAACCCTGCATGGGTGCAAAATGCTTCATGAAGGCTAGGGAGGTTGGTTTTGTTTTGTTTTTGTGTTTTGTTTTGATTTAGTTCAGAGGTTGGCAACCTTTCAGAAGTGATGTGCTGAGTCTTCATTTATTCACTCTAATTTAAGGTTTTCGCGTGCCAGTAATACATTTTAATGTTTTCAGAAGGTCTCTTTCTATAAGTCTATAATATATAACTAAACGATTGTTGTATGTAAAGTAAATAAGGTTTTTAAAATGTTTTAGAAGATCAATTTAAAATTAAATTAAATTATAGAACCCCTCGGACTGGTGGCCAGGACCCAGGCAGTGTGAGCGCCACTGAAAATCAGCTCACTTGCTGCCTTTGGCACACATGCCATAGGTTGCCTACCCCTGATTTAGTTGATTAAAATGTCTTTGGCAATCCTTGAAGAATCCTCACACTGGCTACAGCAACTATTAACAAGGCTTCACTAACAGATAGCTTTACAATTGTGACAGAAGCCTCTCTACAGACTGTAGTTTGAGAACCACTGTGTTAGGAGACAGTGCTTCACTTATCCCTCCCTCCAGATGGAAGCCAAGAACCATAACCGAATAGTGTTGCCAGTGTCATGCATTGCAGCACATAATGCATTTTTATAATAAAAACAAATGTAGCATCCAGGCATAGTGTTTTATGCATTGTCTATTGGGGACCAATTTACTGCACCATAGACTTGAAAATGAAGATGTAAAGTGGCACCAGAGACTCACAATTATGTGAGCCAGCCTCTGCATCCTACATCTATAAGCACCATGGGCATGCTGGAACTGGCATGCAGAATGCATCATATGACTTCTGACTTCTATATTTAAAATGGCTGACACAAGGTTGCAAGAGATACACCACCTGGATGGGAGAAACCTGGAAGATGGGTCCATATGAGGAAAGGTTTCTTTTCATGGAGACTTATGGGAATATGACATGGTGCAGAGATGCATACAGCTGTGCAAAAATTAGCAATGCTCACCTGGTTTGAGGTGATTACTGCCAACCCCAATTTAGTTGGGATTGGTCCTGCTTTGAGCAGGGAGTTGAATAGATGACTCCCTGAGGTCCCTTCCAACCCTGATATTCTATGATTCTAACCCAAAACTTAAGTCAATGTGGAACATGTTTCAACAGAGCTAAGATTTCAGCAGACTTGACCAATTTACTTATGACTCCAGAGTCCAGAAGAAAGCATGTGAAACTGGGAGTTTTGAAAAAGCTGCACTCTGACTTTTGGAGTTCATTCAAACGTGACTGTCAAATTAAAACTGAAGAGGTGAGCACTGAAATAGAAAAGAAGGCTTCACATGGATATTAGAGAACTGAAACAGACAAAGCTTTTATCTCTCTGATGTGGTGTTACATGAGCAAATCATTGTATTTACTATCCGCTAAAGCAAAGATGGCTAAATACACCTGGCTTGAAAAGATACAGTGATGAGTATGATTGCTTAATAGTAACACAAGATGCACTCTTCATGGAGGAGGCAGGGTTAGACTGAACTTTGGTTATCTGCATCCTGTGATTCTGTGTTGCTGGGGCGAACAGAAGAGAATGGAGCAGAATCAATAAATGGCGAGGGGCTAGGTTCACAAAGGGATTTGGGTGTCTAAACACCAGTGAGAGCCTCAACATCCCCTGTTCAGCTGTAAGTGCCTAAATTCCCAAGGTGCCTACATTTATGCCACTAGTCACCTGCACAGCTGCCTAATTCCTGACAGCCACTGCCTAGCTCACACCTAAGCACCAATGGGAACCCTGGCAGGGGAACACCTAGACTATTGGGCAGGTGTGCTTTGAGAATGCAGAGCCCCACGCAGAGCTATGGAGAAGGAGCAGCTGCCACCCTCTCCCTACATCCCTTATAATTTAGCCCAGTGGCTAGAGCACTCACTGAGGAAGTGGAAAACCAGCTTTGAACTGTCTCCTCAGGAGTAGGGACGTGAACCCAGGCTATCCTTTGCACAGGGAAATGTTCTAACCACTGGGCTGGGAGGTACCTGTCAATCTCTCCCATTAAAGCTGTTCCACATTGTATAAATAATTAAAAATTCACTGGAACAGGGATTCGCGTCTCCTATATTCCAGGTGAGTGCCCTAACTACTAGGCAATAGAGCCAAGCATGGTCACTTTGTCCCAATGTCTAGTTAATTATCTCTACCAAGGAGAACATGTTCAATAGGAGAGATTGACAGAGTCTCATCTCAAAACGCCTCTTAGCCTGGTGTTCAGGACACTCATGTGAGAAATGAGAAACCATGGTTCAAGTCCCTACTCCATATGGGATAGAGGAGGTGGTCTTCCCCAGCCTTGGTGAGGGCTCTAAATAGTGGGCTAAAGTTTATAAGGGGGGAAGTATCACCTCCCCTTCAGGTTTTCGCAAGAAAGGGCTTAGGCCTCTAACTCCAGGAGGGAGTTCACATCTGTAACTCCCAAGTGGAGAGAAGTGTCTCCCTCCTGCCTAGAATTAGGCACCGAAATCCCTTTGAGGTGTGACACGTAGGCCCCACTTCTTTCCTCGGCATTTCCTATTGGCTAGCTTAGTTGGCTTCTTGCTAAACTTGCCAGCTTCTGAGAACCTCAGTCGGAGGTGCCTAACTCTCCCCACGGATTATATAGGAGGCCTGGGCACCTAACTTGGAGCTGTGGATTCCACTAGATGGCAGGATGCCTAAACATTAGGTGTTGCTGCACTGTCTAAGTCCCCATCGTGGCTCTGCACCAAGCTGTAAAATGCCAAATAAAGGCATGTTAAACCCAGCAACTGGCTTGCACCTTTCATAAATGAGGAAGCATAGAAAAACTATGGGTGCTGCACACACACACACACACAAAGCCCACAGAAGCAAGCCCAGGTCAACCAGCTTAGGTTCGGGCTGCGGGGTTAAAAATAGCTGTGCAGACGTTCCCACTTGGGGTGTAGCCTGGGTTCTGATACTCAGTGAAAGGGATGGGTCTCAGAGCCCAGTTCAGCCCAAGCAGAAACATCTACACTGCTATTTTTAGCCCATAGCCCAAGTCAGTTGACTGGGACTCTGAGTCTTGCTGATGTGGGATTTTTTGCAGTGTAGATTTACCCTATGTTGCCCTCACAGAAAAAATAATTTATAGTGTAAAGATAACTGGAATGATTCCTGTAATGAATGTGATGTTATATGCTGAATACTGTAATAATCACATCTTAACCTGCCTTATTCTAAGAGTCTCAGTAGGATTTAATGACTAACAATAAATTAACATCTCATTGTCAAACTGGGAGGTTTATTTCCCTCCTGAGAATTCCAGTTCTCAGTTTTCCCTCAGGATCCATCACAGCAAAAAGGTGTTTTCAATTCACCATTTGCAAGAGTTATGAGTGTGGAAGACAGAAGGAAAATAAATTGATTGCAAAAAACAGAAGTCAAAGCCCCAGAAAAATATCTACCTGCATAGAGCAGCCTATCTTTATCAGTCTCTCATGGGGATTATAATTCATACGATCATGTATTAATACAATTAGCAGTAATTAGCAATAAGCAAATTGTGGTGAATTAGTGAAGGAGTTAGGGGATCATAATTAACACATGTGAAGAAATGAATACACAAAGAGACAGATTTTCAAATGTATTTAGGTGCCTACAGATACAGATAAGCACCTCCTGGGATCTTCCAAAGCTCCTAAGCAGGTTAGGCACCTATGTACCATGCAAATCAATAGGAATTTTGTGCCTAACCTGTTTAGGTGCTTTGGAAATCCCGCTAGGTGTCTATCAGTATCTTTACGCACCGAAATGCCCTTGAAAATCTGACTCAAAGTCATTAAGTCAATGGAAATACTCATATGAGCAAGGCAAGCAGGATTTGGCAGGTAGTGGTACTCAGGAGACAGCATGAGTGGTTTTTATCAGGGAACAGAATACGGCACATCCCTGACACCAGGGTGACCCTTCTAACAAATTTCAAAGGATTGATTCACCAGAACTTATCCATGAAATGGTTGTTACAATCATTCTAATAAGGGTAAAACAATGTATTTTGTCCTTAATGTCATACTTGGAAATGGTTGAACTATTTTTGTGATATCTTTCCAGAAACATTCAACCCGAGCCAGACATCTGAGTTGGGAAATTTCAACCCAAATGGTTAAAATTTGGCAAAGTTATCGGTAACTGAAAACAGGGTCTTATAATAGGAAGTATCAGCCAATCTTAACAGCACTGTCTATAATAAACATCTTGGCCCCTAAGAATAGGAACTCTCTTTCTTCCTCCTCCATCCATTTCTCAGCTATGACAGGTTATAAACATCCTGTTTAACTTCTGGAACAAAAATATTTTTGTTTCATTGTAGTGCCCCCAATCAATACAATCTTCTCATGTTTGCACCCAAATTGCTCTGCTGTCTTTTATGAGGTATTTGTATAACCAGTTGAATCAGATACCATCAATTGACTAATCACCTTGTTCACTTTCTTTTCTCCATAACTAGGAACATGAGAATGAATATTTATGAGCATGTGTAATTATACACTTGACTTCATAAATTATCTGGTGTTGCTGCTGCTGAGGGTTTAATTTTCAGATAGGCTTCAATTTTTACCTGTCTCCATAGAAGAAAACACAAAAGTTCCCACAACAAGAGCTGGAGTGAAATATATTTCAGTTGTTATTTAGGTATTTACATAATTATGCTTCCTGTGATGTTTGCGCCAAATTTCACCAGGGATCCTAAAAGATGTTCTCAGTATCTATGGCCCAGAGAAATGAGGGATGAGAAAATCTGATTGTGTCAGTTTGGGGATGTATCTAAATTGCTCTAAACCAAACTTTTGGTCCCATTTCTTTTGGTTTTAGTTAGGTGAACTGAAATGCTGAAATGAACATTTCAGTGAATCCCTCTTTGACTAAGATTAAAATATACTTGATTCTGTCACTGATTTGCTTGTAGTGTTTAAAAGTTAGGTAGGTTTTCAGAGCACTTAAACTATCTAAGTGTGAAATATAAGTTACAATGCTGCAGCGTGTGTGGTGTGTGTGAGAGAGAGAGAGAGAGAGCGCAATGATATAACATGCTATTTTACTAGGCCAATATATATGTTGGTGTTCACATGAAAGTCCGTTTTGATATTCAAAGTAAATTCTAATGTTCCAAAAATGGATTAAAAAGGATTCTTATTCAATTTGCACTGAATAATTTTATTATTATAATTATTACTATTGCATTGTATTATTGTAGCACTTAAGAGCCCTGGGCTTGGACCAGGACCCCATTGTGCTAAGACCTTTACATACACAGTTAAAAAAAGTCTCTGCCTCAAAGATCTTACAGTCTAAGAATGGGAGGAGAGACAACAGACAGACAAAGACAGACAGAATTTGGGGGCGGGTACATTTTAAATCCATATGAGTAAGATATTAAAATATTTATTTTTGGTAGACACCCTGTAACTCAGGAGGAATTACATGTTACAAATTTAGTACTGTAGGCTCAAAAGGATCATGTTCTGCCATCTTCCTAGGTGAACAACTCTAGTTCTCCAACTTAACTGAATTCCATGCTCGCAATCCTCACTATCTTTTCTCCACCTTTAACTCACTCTCCAAACCCTCCCATCCTCCTTCTCCATCCACTTTTTCTCTGTACAGGATTTGGCCAGTTTCTTCCAAAAGACAATTTACGAAATAAGACATGACCTTCCCCCCTGCCCTCTGCTTGCCTTCCCTTCTCTTTCTACAACACCCTCCTCCTTCTCCCCTGTTATAGACACAAGTTTCTTGTCTATTCCCTTCTTTTAAGCCTCCACCTGCCCTAGTGACACATCCTATCTCCTGATCTCCCACGTGTCCATTCTCATTTCATTCCTTACTCTTCTCCTTAACCTTTCACTTCCTTCTAGTGTGGTCCCCTCACATGCTATTGTCTTTCCTGTCTTAAAAACGCACACTTGACCCCACTTGCCTCTCCAACTACTGTGTATCTCCATTTTCTCTTTCATCTCTAAGCTCATTGAATGCACTGTCCAAACACATTTACAGTCACGGTCCAGAGTTCTCCTTCATTTCTATCCTAGACCCTCTCCAAACTGGCTTCAGCCCTTTTCCACTCCAGTAAAATTGCTCTTGTCAAAGTCTTTAACGACATGTGAGCCAAAGGTCAGAACCAGTACTCTATCCTCATCCTCTTTGACCAATCAGCCACCTTTGACACTATTGATGATGCTGGTGAAAAAATGGACTTTCTGACCCATAAAAATTTAAGATGAAAACACAAAATGTCCTGAATTAGGATGAAAGACCACAATACAATTTTGATATTTTCACAAAATAAAATTTAAAAAAAAAGTCAGTTGAAATATTCTATCTAGATTGACATTTTTTTTTATTTTTATATAACATAAAGTAAATTTCTAAATAAAAGGACATTTTGAAAGGAAAAGAATGTAAACTTCCCATTCCAAAAATGTCAAAATATGATGTTTCAACATTTTCAAAATGATTTTTTTCAAAACAAAATTTCATTGATAATTGCAACTTCCTTCTCTGTGGCCTTGAAAAATGCAGTCTTGCCCAATCATATCCATTCAGAATGCTGCTTTAAAGATCATAGCTAAGCTGTCTCTTTGATCATGTCACCCCTCTCTTTTCATCCCTCCACTGGCTCTCTCTTCTCTAATGCATCAAACATAAGCTACTGGTCTTCATATTTTAGACCTTTCACAACCTAACCCCACCCTAACTATAATTTCTCATTCACTTTTGAGATATTGATTCCCATCTCCCATCAGCCAACAATGCCAGCCTTTGTCACCCCATTATTAGTTTTTTCCAACAAGCACCTTCATGCTGAACCTTCTACTCCTAACTTAGAGCAAAAAAGTGATGCAGAGAAAGTGTAGTATATCTGACTTTTGATATTAATCATGTGTTGGATAGCAACTCACATCTAAAAATGCATCGATTACTCTAAACCATTCTGGCTCACGAGCTATACCATTTGCATGGGTTTCAAACTTCATCTTTCAGTTTAATTCAGATCCAAACCTGCTATTTTGCCCCCTGTCTCACTTGTGCATGGTCGCTCTCTTTCTCTCTCTCATTATTTAAAAGGCTTGTTTTCTCTGAACTTGCCCCAATTCCTGCATGAGGGCCTTGAACTGTAGAAATCATATTGATATTATACAGATTTTTAATTATACTCCATATGCAATTTTAACTTTGCTTGTTGTTAACAGTGAAGAGAAAAATTACACAGCTGTGATCACTAGCATAGCTTTTACAGAGGGTTCTTAATGACAACTTTTGTTTAATTCAGTTGTTATATTTTATGTTCAAGAGTAGTTTGAGGCCAGTTTGTCATTGTTATTAATTCAAGATTGTTTGATCTGCAACTCTCTATTTGATCTAATTAAGGAAAGGCTGTCTCAGCCCTTATTTCTGAATCCATAAGTAGTATGAATGCACCATTATTAATAATACAAATAATAATAAAAAATTGGAACAAACATCAAAGTGTTTTCAAGTTCCACATTTAGAAATCAGACAAAAATCAGCAGAACAAAGCTAACACTGCTTCTCTTAAAGAACCAATGAGTTCTTGTAGTTTTTGTCTTATGAGATGAAACATTTTGCATGCACAATAAGAGGATTATTCATTTCTTTTAATGAAAGTACAGAATCCCCTCTTGACAGTTTATTTTGTACACAACAAAATGTTTCAATTGTTATTATTTTTTCATAGAATAAACTAATTAAATATGTTCACAAATCTTAAAAAGATATGTTAGCAAAATATTTATTAAATCAGATACTGCCAAAACTAGAAGAAAAAAAATGATGAATCCTTGTGGCACCTTGGAGACTAACAAATTTATTTGAGCATAAGCTTTCGTGGGCTAGAACCCATTTGTTAGTCTCTAAGGTGCCACAAGGACTCTTCGTTTATTTATTTATTTATTGCTGATACAGACTAATACAGCTACCACTGAAACCTGCCAAAACTAGGACATTATCTACAAAGAAATGGAAATCAAATATAAGATTTGCGTACAGGTCCTTATTTGCAGAAATTAATGGAACTCTTTCCACTGACTTCAGTTGGCTTTGGACCAGACTGGTACAGAAGCAAGAAAGATAGGAAATACTATTGGGCCATATAGGGTTGAACCCTACAAAAATTTCTCCATGCATGGAATGTCTTTGGACTCCGAGTTGATCCAGAACTTCAATGGGTGCTCCACAATTGCAGGTTTGGACTCTTAGGGCTTGCCCTACAATTCTGTGTGCTTTGATGGACCCCTGCATTGGCCTAATGCCTCACTGAAGTCAGTGACGCTCTGTGTGGGCTCAAAGGTTTATCTGCATGTGTCCAGTTGAAAGATCAGGTCCATAACTTTGAAGACTTTCTCTGGATATGGCGAGGGCCTATTGCTTCAGAGTAAGGTTGAAAAACAGAGCCGGTCAGAAATTGTCCATTATTTTTTTCTGTCAGAAAATGTGTTTTCAACAAAATGGGTATTTTTGATGATCTCTATTTTCATCAAAAATGTTTGGGTTTTCAGTGAAAAACTGAAATAATTGGTTTTAAACCAATTTTTTTCAATTTTCTTGTTTTCAATGAAAATCAGCCCCCCAAAAATCACAGGTATGCTTATTGAATTTTTTTGTCAGGGGTAAGAAATCATTTCCCAATCATTTTTGCTGAAAACTCATTAATACACCTGCCCAACTGGGAATTACTTCAACATTGAAGGCAATGTTCTTGCGTAAAGCCAGTTGATGATGACTAATTTATATCCTGATAATTAAAAACTAGAAAGCATTTCCCCACCCAAGGAATATTTCAGGGTTTCATCAAAAAAAGCTGAAAACCAGCAAGCCAAAAAAGTTTTTGGCTAAAACGGAACCATTTTTGCTTCTCAGTTTTTCAATGAAAAGTTAAAAACTTTTGAGGAAAGCAGAAACTTTTTTTTTTAATCCAAAACCCAATTTTCTGACCAAAAAAGTTCAGGATGAAAAAATGTTGATGCCCTAAAGAAATGGTATCCCCTTCTGTAGCCAGAGTAATGGAAAACAATTTTATTCCACTTCATTTTCATGTTTAATGTCTTTCTTTCTTATTAGTTTATTCACATCTATAATATCCAGCACCAGTGAACTTGCCTGGTGATGTGTTGCTTATGAAAAGAATCTGTCAGACTTGTCAACTTTTCTGAAAGGAAATAAGGTTGATATCAATCATATACAAGCCCTTTGTCCTTATTCCTAACAATATAATTAATCTTTCCCCCACCTGTATCTCTCCTCCAATTTCTCCTACTTTCCTATCTTCTCTCTATGCCCTTTCAGTCCTCTTCCTAACTTAACCTTTTCCCATTCTCTGTATCACACCACCTATTATGCTTTCTGTGATGTCCCAAACAGTCACCCTAGAAAGCACCCTCCCTATCCACCTTCAAATCCTTCCTTAAAGCCCACCTCTTCAAGCACACCCTCCTCCCTGATTCTCTACACTAGTAATCCTCCCAATCTCCCATCTCCTGAATTGCTTTCCTGTATTCTGTCTTTCTTAATTTAAACTTGATCCTTTGACGCACTGATGGCTTATATGAGGGCAGAATTTAGCCACAAAGAACCTCAAAAAGAGGATAGATATACAAACATTAAAAACCCACAGAGGTCTAATTAAGATCCATAAAAGTAAATGTATGAGGTTTTGCTTTCAGTGTAATTCAAATACCTGGAACAAATGGTGTATGAGAAGAAAAGAACTGTCTTAGAGATGGACCAAAATCAGAAATCTCCAGAACATTCTCAAACTTTAAGAGAGCTTGGATTTAGTTCTGAACTCTGTAGCATCTGGCTGTACTGATAATTGGCCCAGACTATAACCCCAACTGCCTTGAACTTTGGGAGCTTTCTAATACCTATCTGGATCCAAATTCACCACTAACAGGGCCACTTTATAAGCCATATAAATGCATAAATGAATCCCAAAGACATAAACCTGATCACTCCCTGACACACATTCACAACCGCTGTAGAGAGCTGTGCATTGGAATGACTTTGTGGAAGGCTGATGAGAGCTGACATGCCATATTTGTGGAAAGTCACAAGCTTTGCAGTTCTGACACCACTGTCACCCAAGACAGTGCAAACAAAGAAGATAGTTGGCCTCCAGATTCTAAACTGAACATTTAATACCTTTTAGAAGAAGCTAATCAAGAAAGTCTTGTACTGTACATCCTAGAGCCCTGGGACTCCTGTGTGCATGCTATGAGCTTAACCGGTCTGGACAGGAAACCAAAAAGCACCCTAGATTCCGCTATTTATATATTTGTCTTCAGGATAAACCTATGAGATGCACCATCTCATTTGCATGAGGATCTGGATGGAGCACAGGCAAGCATACGTACGTGTAACTGGCAGTAATCAGGTAAGCATTGCTTACAAGAACTGGGCCAGATTCATCGCCGTTGTAACTCCATTATGCTATGTTTTATTGCTGTTCAGCAAACTAAAATGCAAGGTATTATCTATAGATGCTGGTGCTGATTAGGGTCCCTGCAAGGGTGGAATGATGGATTAATTTTTAATGTTGATGAAACCCACCACTCGCATTACAGCCCCAGGCACTTGGGTTCTCTGAATGCTAGCTGCTAAAGTCTAAATCATCCGAGCATCTTATTGCCCACTAATCCAATTTCCTTGTTGGGCTAACCAACACACACAGAGAGCAATCAAACAGGCCATGTTCTGGGTTTCTATATGGATACTTGTAACTACAAAACCATTCAGCAACTCATTTTGTGTAATGAATTACAAGAATGGCATCCTTTTACAAGGTGGGTGAAGTAATCTCTTTTATTTTATTGGATCAACTTCTGTTGGTGAGAAAGACAAGCTTTTGAGCTCACACAGAGCTCTTCTTCAGGTCCATTTAATCCTGAAAGCTTGTCTCTCTCACCAACAGATGTTGGTCCAACAAAAGAGATTACCTTACCCACCTCGTCTCTCCAATAGCTTGGGCTCAACACAGCTACAACACTGCATGCATCCTTCTACTAGGTCCCATAAACCGAAGGCTATACAACATGATCTAAGCCTGGAGGGTTGAGTTGTCTAAGGGTCTGTGTACACTGCACTTCAGTTCAGAGTACAAGGATGTGAACTGCAGACAGCATCAAAATGCTGTACCTTACCTGCCCTATGTAGACACGGCTGGAGCAATCTAAAAGGTACTTTGTTTGCATCAGCATAGTCCTGTTTGAAAGAGGACTACATTAATCCAGCCTAGGTTCCTTTTCATTTGCACCAGCAGTGTCCGCATGGGACAGTTTTGGTCCACTCTGCAACTCACACCCCTATAGTCTGCACTATGGTGCAACATGGACATTGTCTAAAACTCAGGTTTCAAAGAGTTTGATATTTTGGAATACAGACTCTGATCCTGGCAAGATCAACAGAGATCTCTATCCTTCTTAGGTACAAAAAAAACACAGATCAAACCAAAACAACAGAAGCTGGGCCCTAACTCTTATTCGTCCCTTTGAAAAAAAATCTCCCCCCAAACACTAAAAGTCCTTGGCTGCCCCCACTGAGATCAGCAATAGCTTTACAGTTCCGGGATAGTTAGGAGCTTGATCCAAAATCTGGTCACGTCAACAGGAAGACTGAGTTTTGGATCAAAGCCTGTATGAGTTCATTGATGATCATATGGAGGTAGCATAGAGTTAAAGCTGAAAGGCAAGGCAAAGTAGTTATATTTTTGAGAGAGAGAAAGAAATATTTACTGAAGGCACTGTCTCTATACATTCATTTTCCCCTCCTCTCTTACCCTTAGCCAGGAATTCAAATGATCTCCTAGTGGCTTGTTTTAGATGACTAGATCTTCAAAAGCACACTTTCATTGTATTTACATTAGATATGGATACCATTACTATGTGCCAGAGCAAAATACCAAGCAACTGATCTTTAAAGTTGTTGTTTTCCTTTTTGTTGAAAGTGACTATTCCTGAATTCAGTAAATCAGAGGGGCTTGGAATGGCATAGTTAAAAGCATTTTAAAGACAAGAGCCCAGTTAGAATGAAATCCTTTCTAAATCCACAAACCTATCCTTCCATCTCATATAATTTCACTTCGTTAAAACATGACCTTCTGTTGCTTGTGAGTCTTTGCAAGCTTCGTTGACATTATCACTCAAGGCTCTTCCTCTTTTGTCACCCATTGTTAAAATGAAAATGTTGTTTTTATGGTGTACATAAGCCAGAGGTTACACAATTAAATGAAACTATTTGTCATATAAAATTTAGAGCAGCGGGAATTACATGGCAAATAAATTAAGATTGACAGCTTCCTCCCATATGAGCAATAAACAAGCTTCTTAAATCCAGTGAAAGGTCTTCTGCCTGCAGCCTTTAATCCACTCAGTTCAATCAATATTTCCTACTTTAAAGACATAAGATTTGATACTTTTCCACACTTACATTTTTATTTAAATGATTTTAATGGTATGGAGAGATTAAAGGTCATTTGACAAAATTCAGTTAGGCAAAGCCTTAATCAATTTTAAATGTCTTACTGGAAGGCTGACTTATCAATGGCAAAGCCCTCATTAATTGTCATTCTCCTACAGAAGATCTCAAGAGACAGGACCCTGAACTCCAGCCACATGGTAAATGAGATACTGCTTTTATTCCTACTATTCTAATAGCAAGAAATCCAAAGAGCCAACTGGCTGTTGAGGAAGAATGATATGGTTAAAGCACTAGATTTGGACTCAAGAAATCTGGATTCAGTTCTTGGCTCTGCTACAGAACAAGAGGACATTCATTAAAGACAAACACAAAGTGCTACTGTCAAGGTTCCTTCCCCACTCTGAACTCTAGGGTACAGATGTGGGGACCTGCATGAGAACCTCTAAGCTTAACTATCAGCTTAGATCTGGTTTTGCTGCCACCACCCAAATTATTTATGAGTCATTTGGGAAACTCTGTCTACCTTCCCCCCAGAATATCTCCCTCCCAAGTACTATAACCCTTCCCTGGGTAGCCTTGAGAGACTTCTCCACCAAGTTCCTGGTGAACATCGATCCAAACCCTTGTGTTGTCAAAGGTGTGTTGTCAGATGCTACCAGTTTGGTGCTCTGCTCTCTCCTTGTTGGTATCACTCGGTTGCGTGCGTGTGTTCCCTCTATGTGCTGCCCCAGCTCTGCGCAGATAGCTGACACAGCAGACCCAAAGAGAACCCCCAATGACCACAGAGTCTAGTAAGGTACGAAGGCATGTCAGCCAGGTTTATTGCCGTATTGGACACAAAGATAGTTTCCCGTAGATTACTTAATCTACCGGGCTTACTACTAATATATGCCCATGGTCAATGGACTCGGATCAGTTAGTGGCAGGACTTTTCACTGTCCCCTTGGCCAGACAAAGACACTGCCCCAGGGATGCATTCTTATACACAGATACAAACAAGTTATACATCACTCCTGACGTATTGAGGTGCAACCCCTGTACGTAGCCAGGTACAACCCCTCTACGTAGTAAGGTGCTGCCTCTCACCTTGTACATGTTGGTTTGAACAAAACAACTCTATCCATCATATTACCCTTTTGTCCCTGTTATTGGGATGGATCAGCCTCTTCCTTGTTATCTGTGTGGAATGTACAAGTATGTGAATGTTCTGATATCTAGTGTTCAGTACCTTTTAGGTACATATCTTCTTGCAGCATCAGCCCTTTCCTTGCCAGCTTCTGTGAGCAGGGCCTGCCTCTGGCTCACAGCTTCACTTTGCTTTATGTTAGCAAAGTCTTGACCATTACTTTAGTTCAGGCCTCAGGCCTCATACCGGGCCTCTGATACCAAGGTTTATGTCTCAAGGCCTCCTCTTACTACACCTTGGATCTTAAAACAAGGAGAAATTAACCATTTCCCCTCCTTCCCTCCCCCTCCCAATTTCTGGTGAGTCCAGATCCAACCCCCTTGGATCTTAAAACAAGAAAAAATTAATCAGGTACTTAGAAAGAAGGCTTTTAATTAAAGAAAGAAATGTAAAAATCATCTCTGTAAAATCAGGATGGAAAATAACTTTACAGGGTAAAGGAGCCGGCCCTGGTGCCACACAGTAAGAGAGATGTGGATGCATTGGAGAGGATCCAGAGGAAATCAACAAAAAATGATAAAAGGTTTAGAAAACTAGACCTACAAGGAAAGGTTAAAAAACTGGCCATGTTTAGTCTTGAGAAAAGTTTGAGGGGGGGACCTGATAATAGTCTTTAGATATGTTAAAGGCTGTTATAAAGAGGATGATGAGCCATTGTTCTCTGTGTCTACAGAAGGCAGGACAAGAAGTAACTGGCTTAATCTGAAGCAAGAGAGATATAGGTTAGATATGAGGAAAAAAATTCTTAGAATTAGGATAGTTAGGTACTATAATAGGTTACCAAAGGAGGTTGTGGAATCCTTATCATTGGAGATTTTTAAGAGCAAGCATCTTGCAGGGATGGGCTAGATATACTTAGCCCTGCCTCAGGAAGGGCAAGGGGTGGGAAAAGGGGCTGATCTCTTGAGGTCCCTTCCAACCACACATTTCCATGATTCTATGATGTCCTGTTTGACCTTAAGTCAGTCACTTAATATGTCAGGATTTCAGCCAATGTCCGTTAAGGTCAATGGAAAGACATTCCCCTCATTGCCTTCATTGTGCATTGGACCTGAGTCTTAGTTTCCCATCTAAAACTGGGGAAAATGCTTCCTTTCCTCCCATCCTTTGTCTGTAAAGTTTATTTAGCTGGTAAGTTCTTCAGAGCAGGGACTGTCTCCTCCTTTGGGAGTACGGAATACTCAGCAATTAGGAAAACCCAGCTGTGATTGAGGGGTAAGTGCCTCCTGTGATACAAATTCGTAGTGGTGAACAGTACAGAACGGTGCTTAAAAGACAGTTTAATACACAGCCTTCCCTTGCCTTTGCATGATACTGTCCTTAGTCAGTGCAGATCCAGAGTTCAGAGGTGCACCTGAACACTTCATCTTCCACCCTGGGTGGGAAGTATAGAGGCATTGTACTTGCTCCACTGGCTGCTCAATGGCCATCTGCTTACCACTCTCTCCTGGCCACTGAACCACCACCCTGCTGGCTGCTCTTCACACCTCTCTTCTGCTGCCCAGCTGGCTGCTCGTCACACCTCTCCACTGCCACCCTGCTGGCCACTTGTCATGCCTATCTGCTACTGGCAGCTCAGCACTTCTCTTCACCACCTTGCTTGCTATTAATCACCTTCTTCCTCTCTGCTGTGAATTCTACACATCTGTCTCTCAGTGATTTTCAGCTCTTTTGCAGGCTGGATAGAAACACTGCACCATTTCAAGTGATTTCAGCTCTCTGTGATTTTAGCTCTTAGTAGGCAGGGCAGAAACACAGTCCTACCACAACTGGTTTCAGCTCTTATTGAGCAATTAAAATAACAAAAGAGACTCCTAATGAAGCCTATTTCATTCCATTCTTTAAACAGTGGGTAAGAACAGGTTAAGGCAGTCTACAGAGGACCCTCGCAGCGCTCTGACAATCGAGCCACTGCTTAAAGACATTCTTTAAACTGAGGGTGCCCCCCGACCCATTTAGGACAGGTTAAGCACAGTTCTGGTTTCTGGTATTGCTACAATAATTACAACCTTGGTAACCATATTTCACTACCCCTGCAATCAGTACTATGGTGATTTGTACCCCACATCAGCCAAAGTTGATCCTTTGACACACCTGTAAATGATGAATATGTAAGCAGAGCAGGAACAAAGTGTATTTACATAAACATATCTCTAGTCTTTTCCCCTCCCAGCTAGCTGTCAGGGAAGCATTCATTCAGACCCTGCTTACATTATTATTGCAATGTCCTTATCATTAACTATTAATATTGCAGTAGTGCTAGGGGCCTCATCGTGCTAAGTGCTGTACAGACACATAGCAAAGGACAGAACCTGCTCCCACGAACTTCCAGCCTAACTTCTGAAGGTTGTCAGCATTCATTTTTAGTTCACATGCTTCGGATCCTGCCTGTGCTATGAGTTGTATTCATCTATTGAATTGCCATCCATTCCTGAAACAGCAGAATACAGAATGAGGTAGAAGAGAGGTTTCAGAAATGCAGGTGCCCCATGTTGTCACCCTATTATCACAGCAGATCCAGGCAACCACAGAAACATGCTGCTTTCGTGAGGCCTACAGTACAACATGCAGAAATACCTATTACTAGCCAATTGCAACCTGTGTACATCTGGAAGTACATTCTGAGGGTGTGACAATAGCAGGAGAAAGTCATGTGTATGGAGCTGTGAACATGTTTTCTTTTTTTAATAGGAAGTTAGTAGGGTGACCAGACAGCAAGTGTGAAAAATTGGGATGGGGGTGGGGAGTAATAGAAGCCTATATAAGAAAAAGACATCAAAATCGGGACGGTCCCTATAAAATTTGGACATCTGGTCACTCTAAGTGTAAGAATGCATTCTTGTAATCATAGATTGATTGATCAATCAGAGCTTGAAGGAACCAATCAAGACTGGCACCCCGTTGTTCTAGGTACTGTGGCTATTGCATAACAAGAAATTACCCCTGCCCCAATAAAGCATATTATCTGGGCGCTTTTTGTCCAGTGTTGTCCAATTCACAGTATTGAAATTTCAAACATTTTCGTATTTCAAAAGTGTTGACCAGCTCCAAAAGTGGCTGGAAAACATAAGGGATATTTGGGGAAAATTGTATCCAAATTTTATTTCTACATATTGATCAAATTTCAAATTAAAAAAAAACACATGGTGACCCGCCTTAATCAGTACATTGAAGTATTTTGGGGAAAGAAAGGTTATAGTAGTGATTAAAATATGGATTTACCTTGGACAGAATAGTGAGACTGATCTGGATTACACCAGGTCTCTCACCTTGAGTCCATGCCTCAGTTTTTCTTTTGGACAGCCAGGAGGTACTAAGCCGTGCCTCAGAGATGACAATGCTGTTATGAGCTTTCACTGTAGGTTCAGGAGTGCTTAGCTAGGTCACCTAAAAGCAGGGATAGAGGTAACACTGGGGACACATCTCCTCTATGTATTGTGTTGGAGGAGCGTAGGCCAAAGGTCCAAGATTTAGAGGGGAATAGGCCAAAATTCTGAGGATTGGGACAGATTTGGATACCAAGGTGAGAGTGGCACAGAGTACAAGCACTACCTCTAGCTAAAGGCCAGATTTTTATACACCTCAGACCTCTCCCACTTGATCTAAAGAACTACTTCTCCTTCTTTGCCTTATCCCATCACTTGAGGTCAGCAACTCTTGTTCTTTGTCTCTACATTTTTTCATTGAGTGTGTCTTCCAAACTCACACCAACCTTATTAATGTCTTCTTTCTCCATCTCAAACCACTTTTTTCCAGGTCTTCCTTATTGTCTCTGTGCCCTGACCACTAGCTCTTGGACTTTCTGACCAACATATCCCACATCTCATCATCTCACATCACCCAACCATCTCAGTCGCTACTCCCACAGCTTTTCTGTGACAGGGGCTATCAGTCTCATAGCTCATACTCTTTCATAACATAGCCTGTCATCTTACCCAGCAACCATCCATGTATTCTCATTTTGGCAGCATGATCTAAAGAATTATCTCCCTTAATGGGCTTGTCATGTCAAGGTTTTTTCACCACTTTGAACTTTAGCACCCAAAAAGTGGGGACCTGCAGGATCACTTTTAAGCTTAATTACTAGCTTAAATCTGGTACGCTGCCACCAGCCAGAAGTCTGTGTCTGGCACACCTTCTGTTCCCCCAAAACCTTCCCTGGGGAACCCAAGACCCAAACTCCTTGAGTCTTAAAACAAGGAGAAATAAATCATCCCCCTCTCTTTTCCCCACCCAGACTTTCCTCTCCCTGGGTTGCCTTAGGAAGCTTCACACTGATCCAAACTCCTTGGATCTTACACAAATGAGGAATTAACTCTCCCCCCTTCTTCTTCCCCCCAATAATCCCTGGTGAGTTTAGACTCCAGCCCTTGGATTTTAAAACAAGGAAAAAATCAATCAGGTTCTTAAAAAGAAAGCTTTGAATTAAAGAAAGAAAAGGTAAAAATTATCTCTGTAAAATCAGGATGGAAAATGCTTTACAGGGTACTCAGATTCATATAGACTAGAGGGACTCCCCCCCCCCAGCCTGAGATTCAAAGTTACAGCAAACAGAGGTAAAAAATCCTTCCAGCAAAAGACACATTTACAAGTTAAGAAAACAAACATAAGACTAATCCGCCTTGCCTGGCTATACTTAACAATTTTGAAACATGAAAGACTGATTCAGAAAGATTGGGAAAACCTGGGTGTACATCTGGTCCCTCTTAGCCCCAAGAGCGAACAACAAACAAAACAAACAGCACAAACAAAGACTTCTCTCCACCAAGATTTGAAAGTATCTTGTCTCCCCATTGGTCCTCTGGTCAGGTGTCAGCCAGGTTCACTGAGATTCTTAACCCTTTACAGGTAAAAGAGACATTTACCCGTAACCATCTGTTTATGACACGCCGTCCAAATCTCAGACAGTGTGGAACCACACTTGCAGTGATTTCTTCCTAGAACTTTAGAATAAATAGATTAATACAACACATGCTCCTTTACATATATTATTAATTATGTAAAACGACAAGACTTTTCACATTTCAAGGACAATTTTTAACCAGTTGATTCTGGAAAACTTTCATGGGAGAGTGCATCAGCTACTTTGTCAGAAGCTCCTGAAATGTGTTGAATTTCAAAATCAAAGTCTTGGAGAGCTAAACTCCATTGAAGCAGTTTTTTGTTGTTTCCCTTGGCAGTATGAAGCCACTTTAGCGCAGCATGATCGGTTTGTAGCTGGAAAGCCTCCCCAAACGTATAGGCGTAGCTTTTCCAGGGCATACACAATGGTGTAGCATTCTTTTTCACTGATTGACCAGTGGCTTTCCCTCTCAGACAGTTTCTTGCTGAGAAACATGACAGGATGGAAGTTTTGATCCAGTCCTTCCTGCATTAAAACTGCTCCTACACCACGCTCAGATGCATCTGAGGTTACTAGGAATGGTTTGTCAAAGTCTGGGGCCCTTAGCACAGGGTCAGACATAAGTGGCGCCTTAAGCTGGGTAAAGGCCTTCTGACACTCATTAGTCCACTTAACTGCATTCGGCTGGGTCTTTTTGGTCAGGTCTGTTAGTGGGGCAGTGATTTGGCTGTAGTGTGGTACAAATCACCTGTAATACCCGGCCAAGCCTAAGAAGGATTGGACCTGTTTCTTTGACTTTGGGACAGGCCACCTTTGGATAGCATCCACCTTGGCCTGTAGGGGGGTTACTGCCCCTTGACCCACCTGGTGTCCAAGGTAAGTCACTCTGTTTTAGCCTATTTGACACTTTTTAGCCTTAACAGTTAGTCCTGCCTGCCTGATGCACTCAAAGACTTTTTCCAGGTGTTCTAGGTGTTCTGCCTATGAATCAGAAAAAATGGCCACATCATCAAGGTAGGCAACTGCATATTCTCCCAATCCTGCTAGGAGACCATCCACCAGTCTTTGGAAGGTGGCAGGTGCATTTCGCAGCCCGAAAGGAAGCACATCAAATTCATACACCCATGCATGGGTGATGAATGCTGACCTTTCTTTGGTGGGTTCATCTAGCGGTACTTGCCATAACTCCTTGGTTAAGTCTATTGTAGAGATGAACTGGGCACGTCCCAATTTCTCCAATAGCTCATCGTTGCATGTCACTGGATAGTTGTCAGGACGAGTTATAGCATTTAACTTACGGTAGTCCATGCAAAAGTGTATTTCCCCATCTGGTTTGGGTACTAGAACCACTGGAGATGCCCATGCACTGGTAGAGGAGTGGATTATACCCATCTGTAGCATGTTTTGGATATCCCATTCTACAGCAGCTTGGGCATAAGGAGACACACGGTAGGGTGGGGTTCTAATTGGGTGAGCATTTCCTGTGTCAATGGAGTAGTATGTCCATTCAGTCCGTCCTGGGGTGGCTGAGAACAATGGGGCAAAGTTAGTGCACAGGTTCTTGATCTGTTGCTGCTGCAGACTTTCCAAGGTTGTGGAGAGGGTCACCTCTTCCACGGCACCATCACTCTTTCCTTCGTAGTAGACACCTTCAGGCCACTCAGCGTCATCTTATCCCTGGGCTGTAAACTGACAAACTTTTAAGTCTCTGGAATGAAAAGGCTTGAGAGAATTAACATGGTACACTTTAGGTTTTAGGGTGGAGCTGGGGAATGCTATGAGATAGTTAACAGCTCCTAGGCACTCTTGGACCGTGAATGGCCCTTCCCATGACGCTTCCATCTTATGGGCCTGCTGCGCCTTCAAGACCATAACCTGGTCTCCTACTTTGAAGGAACGTTCTCTGGTGTGTTTATCATACCAAGCCTTTTGCTCTTCCTGAGCATCCATTAGGTTTTCTATAGCAAGGGCTAAAGAGTGTCAGAGGGTGCTTTGTAGGTTGTTTACAAAGTCTAGAATGTTAGTTCTTGGAGAAGGCGTAAACCCCTCCCATTGCTGCTTCACCAACTGTAATGGCCCCTTAACCTCGTGGCCATACACAAGTTCAAATGGTGAAAACCCTAAACTGGGACGTGGTACAGCTCTGTAGGCAAAAAGCAACTGCTGCAACACTAGTTCCCAATCATTGGAGTGTTCATTTACGAATTTACGTATCATGGCCCCCAAAGTTCCATTTAACCTCTCCACCAGGCCATTGGTTTGATGGTGGTAAGGGGTGGCAACCAAGTGATTCACCCCATGAGCTTCCCACAGATTTTTCATGGTCTCTGCCAGGAAATTAGTTCCCAAATCTGTAAGGATGTCGGAGGGCCAACCTACCCTGGCAAAAATGTCTGTTAAGGCCTGGCACAGTTTTAGCCCTGGTGTTGATTAGAGCTACTGCTTCCAGCCATCGGGTAGCAAAGTCCACAAAAGTCAGTATGTACTGCTTTCCTCTGGGGATCTTTTTTGGGAAAGGACCCAGAATATCAACAGCTACTCGCTGAAATTGGACCTCAATTATGGGGAGTGGCTGGAGAGGTGCTTTGATCTGGTCTTGGGGCTTTCCCATTCTTTGGCACACCTCACAAGACCGGACATCATCAGCAACGTCCTTGCCCATCCCCTCCCAGTGGAAGGACTTCCCCAACCTGTCTTTGGTTCTGTTCACCCCAGAATGGCCACTGGGATGATCATGGGCTGAGCTTTCCCTGGTACTTAGTTGGAACTACCAACTGTTTTTGAGGATGTCAGTCTTCCTGGTGTCCACCAGAAAGAGTCTCCTTGTATAAAAGTCCTTGTTCCACAATAAACCGGGATCGGTTAGAAGAGCTGAGAGATGGTGGGGTGCTCCGTGCTGCTGCCCAAGCTTTCTGAAGGCTGTCATCTGCTTCCTACTCACTCTGGAACTGTTCCCTTGAGGCTGGAGACACCAGTTCCTCCTTAGACTGTGGACTTGGGCTTGGTTCCTCTAGAAGCGATGTAGGTGATGGGGTTGTTTTTGCTGATGGTGAACTGCTTTCCTCTGGTGTACCAGGTGGTATTACAGGCTCTGGCTGAGCCTTTTGGGTATGATTGTCTGCTGCTTCTGCCAGTTCAGGCCCGCTGGTGCCCTCTGGCATTGGAGTGGTAGATGGGCTTGCAAGCTCTGGCATCAGTGCTGGCAATGGTTCTGATGCTGGTTGCTTTTCCAGTTTCGGTTGTGAGTCTGGATGCACTATAGCTGTTGCCGTCGTTGGCAAGGGATCTGGGTCTACCACCTCTGTCTGGATCTCTGGTAACACAGACGGGGCCCTTGTGGACGGCTCAGGAACAGGGATGGGTCTAGAAGCTTGCCTGACTTGGCTGTGTAACCATTCCCACCCTCTTGGCCCGCTTCACCTGGTTGGCCAAGTCTTCCTCCAGTAGCATGAGGATGGGATAATTGTCACAGACTGCAAAAGTCCACATTCCTGACCAGCCCTTGTACTGGACAGGCAGTTCAGCTGTAGGCAATTTTACAGATTTTGACATGAATGGGTAAATTGTCACTTGGGCCTCTGGGTTGATGAATTTGGGGTCGACGAAGGATTGGTGGATAGCTGACACTTGTGCCCCCGTGTCTCTCCACACAATAACCTTCTTTCCGCCCACTCTCAAGGTTTCCCTTCACTCTGAGGGTATTTGAGAGGCATCTGGGCCTGGGGATCTTTGGTGTGATGGTGGTGTAATGAACTGTACTCGGTTGGGGTTCTTGGGGCAGTTGGCCTTTATATGTCCCAGTTCATTACATTTAAAGCATCACCCAGCTGACTGGTCACTGGGCCGAGGTGGGTTGCTGGAGACTGGTGAGGTGGGACAACAGGGTGTCTGGGGCTTTCCTTGGGTTGTAGGTGGGGTCTTGGGTTGCCCTTGGTGATAGGGTTTATTTTCTGTTTGTCCTCTGTGATATTCTCTCCTCTTGCTAGTAGCTTTTTTCTTTTCTGCCACTTCCACCCATTTGGCTCCAATCTCCCCTGCCTCGGTTACAGTTTTGGGCTTCCCATTTAGGAAGTACCTTTCTATTTCCGCAGGAACACCCTGTAAGAACTGCTCCATTTGCATGAGGAAGGACAGCTCTGCCAGAGAGTTAGCATTTGCTCCTGATATCCAGGCATCCCAATTCTTTCCAATGTGGTAGGCATGTCGGGAAAATGACACATCTGGTTTCCATCTTAGGGCTCTGAACCGCCGATGGGCATGCACAGGTGTTAGCCCCATTCTGATTCTGGCCTTGGTTTGAAAAAGATTATAATTGTTCATGTTTTCCCTAGACATTTCAGCTGCCACCTCTGTTAAGGGTTCACTGAGCTGTGGCCTCAGCTCTATCATGTACTGGTCTGTAGAGATGTTGTATCCAAGACAGGCCCTTTCAAAATTTTCTAAGAAGGCCTCAGTGTCATCAGCTGCCTTGTAGGTGGGGAATTTCCTGGGATGGGGAACAGTACCTGGAGAAAGGTTGTTAGGGTTGGTTGGTACATCCAGCCTAGCCTGTGCTAAGTCCCGTTCATGCTTTCTCTCTCTTTCCCTCTCTTCCATTTCTTTTTCTTTTATTTCTATTTCTTTTTGTTTCATCTCCAGCTCTTTTTGTTTAATTTCCAGCTCTTTTTCTTTCATCTCTATAGCTCTTCTGTGGGCAGCCTCTTTGGCTTTTTCTTCTGTGTCCAGCCTAGCCATTTCCTGTTTAACTGCTTTCTTGGCACTCATTTTCTGCTTTCTTGTGCTGCCTGCACCCCTCTGCAGCTCAGGCTGCTTAGTTAACAGAGATTTTCTAACTAGCTATACCCGAGAGATAGAAAAAAAGAAAATAATTCACTTGTAAATGCCTTTGCTGGCTGTCTGCTGGCTCACAGCTTGAAGCCTCCTCTTAACAAAGACCCTTGTTAAAAAAAACTTAACACCTCTGCCCTCAGGCTGCTTTCCAAGCAGCTAGAAAGGAGAGAAAAAAAATCTTACTGGCTTTTGGGTCCTAGAAATCCCAACGCTGCTCACTATGTCAAGGTTTTTTCCCCACTTTGAACTTTAGCATCCAAAAAGTGGGGACCTACAGGATCACTTTTAAGCTTAATTACTAGCTTAAATCTGGTACGCTGCCACCAGCCAGAAGTCTGTGCCTGGCACACCTTCTGTTCCGCCAAACCTTTCCCTGGGGAACCCAAGACCCAAACTCCTTGAGTCTTAAAACAAGGAGAAATAAACCATCCTCCCTCTTTTCCCCACCCAGACTTTCCCCTCCCTGGGTTGCCTTGGGAAGCTTCACACCGATCCAAACTCCTTGGATCTTAAACAAATGAGGAATTAACCCTCCCCCCTTCCTTTTCCTCCCAACAATCCCTGGTGAGTTTAGATTTTGGATTTTAAAACAAGGAAAAAATCAACCAGGTTCTTAAAAGGAAAGCTTTTATTAAAGAAAGAAAAGGTAAAAATTATCTCTGTAAAATCAGGATGGAAAATGCTTTACAGGGTACTCAGATTCATATAGACTAGAGGGACTCCCCCCGCCCCCAGCCTGAGATTCAAAGTTACAGCAAACAGAGGTAAAAATCCTTCCAGCAAAAGACACATTTACAAGTTAAGAAAACAAACATAAGACTAATCCGCCTTGCCTGGCTATTACTTACAACTTTGAAACATAAAAGACTGATTCAGAAAGAATGGGAGAGCCTGGGTTTACGTCTGGTCCCTCTTAGCCCCAAGAGCGAACAACGAACAAAACAAACAGCACAAACAAAGACTTCTCTCCACCAAGATTTGAAAGTATCTTGTCCACCCATTGGTCCTCTGGTCAGATGTCAGCCAGGTTCACTGAGCTTCTTAACCCTTTACAGGTTAGACATTAATCCCTAACCATCTGTTTATGTCAGGGCTGCATTGGAGAGTGTTATCTTCTACTGGACCAGCCACTAGACAATGACATGGCACTTTGCCGGTGTCATCTCGAGGGAGGCAGGATGGTCTTGTGAACTGGGATTCGGGAGTTCTCTGCCTAAGACTTTCCGAATATCCTCTTGCAAGTCATTTTTGGCCCAATTCAAAGCCCAGTGAAGTCAATTGAAAGTTTCCCATTAATATCAGTAAGCTTTAGAGCAGCCCTTAATCTCTCTGTGCCTCTGTTCATTCTCCCTGTATAAAAGGGGATAATACATTTCCTTTTCCCTTCCTTTGGGTCGCCTTGGCTATTTCGATTGTAAGGTCTTCAGCACACGGACTGGACCCCAACATCCATTGAAGCCCTGACGTGCTACCATAATATGAGCAGTAAATAAGTATCTAGACGGAAAGGGCCTATTTTGTCCTTTGTATGTAGAAAATAGGGGATACTTCTCTTTCTGGATCCTTGCTGCTTAAAAATAACCCTCCAGAGGATGCACCTAAAACTCATCAGATCCACAAGCAGAGCACAGAGCATGCTTTATTTGCAACAAGGCAGAAAAGAAAGCCAGAGCACAGGCAGAGCACATACGGACACAAAACAGAAAGAACTGCATACCAAACATTCTGCTTGGATTTGCAGCCCCTGCCTCTCATGCACACTCTGACAAAAGGAAGAATACAGCACAGTAGCGAAAACATTAGACGACCCTTGCCAATAGTGCATTATACATGAAGAATATGTATAATGATGATGGCTAGGAACCCCAACAGTGCTTCAGCTAAAGCATTGCTAGGACAGAGCATTCCTGTTGCAAGAGATCATCTGAAGAAATATCTATAGACAAGAAGCCAGAGGATGAAATCTGAAATGGGAACTAATTAACACTAAGAGAAACTTCACGTATAAATATCCCTTGCAGGCTTTTATTTATAACTTATTATTTCTGTGTACCGTGGACACATAATGTGCCTGCAGCAACCACACATAATGGTGTACCAGAGCACTATCTTGTACTATATTTAAACACAGCATGTGTATTTCTCAACCTCCTAAGTCCCATTGGAGCAACCCAAATCAGAGACATAGGAAAAACAGCAGAGTTTGGAAGCTTAAAACAATGTAGGATACAAATACTTTTCTGTTTCTTGAGCAGAGTTAACGTCAGTTTAATTATTCAGTATCTTTGCTGTAAATAACACGGAGTAGTCTTTTTTTATAGCACATTTCAGGCTGTAAGAGTGTCCTTAAAAATATAGGGCCGGATCCTTATCTGGTGTAAATCATAGTTGCCCCTCTGAAGTCAGTGATTTACATCAGCTGAGAACCTGGTCCCTGCTGTTCAGAAACAGCTGATCATTTGGGCAGATGAAATTTATATAAAAGACAATGAGGCAAAATGAAAAATGTAAAATCTCATGAATTTCCAACTGCAACAAAGCTCTGTCTTCTGTTTCCCTCCACCTCTGCTGCAGGCATCCTATCTATTGTATATTCTCCACTGTTTCGTCTACTCCAGATTTAAATGTCCCAAGCCAGAGGTCCTCCTCTGGGAAACTGTTTCACAGACTATTCTTCCCACTGCAATAGTGGCAGAATTAGGTGAAGCAGCTCCCCAAAATGACATATGATTATGCTGTTGAATGTATATGGAAATAAGTAAGAAGTTCTCTGATTGAATCAGCCTTTCAAAAATATATGTAATGATTGATGATAATGTGAGACTGAAAGGTTACAAACAACCAGGGATTTAAAATGTGAAAAAAACACCCTTTCAAAATCATATTTAACAAGAAACATTAAACAAGTTTTCAGCTTCCGACCACAGATGTTATTTCTCTGAAACCGCAAATGCTCAGCTGCCTCTGGGCTAAATGCTACGTTTAGTCCCAAAAGATAAGATGCTGCACTGGGGTCCCTACTGAAGAAAGCTCTGAAGCATGTGCTTAGCTTTTAAACAGCATGGACTTCAATGGGATTAAACTGGGTGCTTGCAGCTAAGCGCTGGTTTAAGTGCTTTGCTAGATCGTGGCTCAGACGAACAAATAATTAGTTAGATCATAGAATTCCCAGGCTCTATTATCTTTACCCTGGCAAACTATCACCGCAGTCTGTGAATAAGTACGAAGTAAGCACTTCAGGATTTAGCACAACCTCTTCTATTGCTCATTTCCAAATACACTTCATAAGGAACCTGTGCTGTACTGAAAACTGCTAAACTTTCAAGCTGTCACTTTAAGAGTAAGGGGTTTCCTAGTCCTGTTTGGAGGCTAAGAGCTCTGTAAAGAAGCATATGATGTGTGTCTTGATTCTTGAGCAGTCAGGCTGCAAAAAAACCAGCGTAAAGCAAGGTGGGTTTACTTGTGCCTCTGTTTAGCAGGATGCAGCCTGCTTTCTTTCTCTCTCTCTCTCTTTTGCTGATTTTTGGTTCTTTGTGTTAGGGTTTTGGATTCTAAGAAATAAAGTTGTTTTACGCTGCAAACTTCCTGCAAGAGTATTTTGTGATGTATCTATTCTCTGTGGGTGTATGCAGGGAACATAACAGAACACAACATGTGAAAATGTTCTAATTATTATTTGTATTACAGTAGCACGTAGAGAACCAAACGAAGATCACATTGTGGTAGGCAGTGTACCAACATATAGGAAGAGACAGTCCTTGCCCTGAAGAGCTTACAGTGTAAGTGAGGACGGATTGTCTAGTTGTTAGGGTGCTAGGCTGGGACTTGGGATAGCTGCGTCTCGGGAGAGTGGGGTTCAATTCCTTGCTCTTCTACAGACTTTCAGCATGGTCTTAGGTAAGCCACTTAATCTTCCTTTGTACCTCAATTTCCCTTCTGCAGAAGGGGGATAACTTCTCTTGCTGTCAGTGGTATTTAATACTTTAAAAGGGTAGATGGTTGACTCAATGACTGCATGACATTTTGATTAAAAGTAAGCATGATGAAGCATCAGTAAAGCACGTGTTTAATAGATTAAGAACTGGCTAACTGACATCTCAAAAAGCAGCTGAGAATGGGGGTGTTTTTAAGTGAGGTTCTGCAGGGACTGGTACTAGGCCTTCTACCGTTCAGTAATTTTGTCAACGATCTGGATATAAATATAAAATCAATGCTGATAAATGTGGTGGATTGCACAAAGATCAGTGGAGTTGTAAATAATGATGAAGACAGGGCAGTCATATAGATCGAACTGGATCACCAGGTAAACTGGGTCCTTTCAAACAAAATATGTTTTAATGCAGTCAAATGTAAAGTCAGACATCTAAGGACAAGGAATGCAGACCATACCTACGTACACTGGAAAGCAGTGACTCTGACAAGGATTCAGAGGTCACAGCAGACAAGCAGCTCAACATGAATTTCCACCCTGATGCTGTGGCACAAAGGTCTAATGTGACCCTTGGATGCATAAGTTGGGGAGCAGTGAGCAGGACCAGCAGAGTTATTTTACCTCTGGATACAGCGTGGTGGGATTGATACTGGAATACTGAGTACAGTGTGGTGTCCACATTTTTAAAAGGGTGTTGAAAAATTGGAGATGCTTTAGAGAAGAGCCACAAAAATTATCTGAGAGCAGAATTAAAATACCTTACAGTGAGAGACTTAAAGAGCTCATTCTGTATTATGTCTTAAAAGGAAGATCAAGAGGTGACTTGATGAGGACCCTTCTTGGGAAGAAAATATTGGTTACTAAAGGGCTCTTTAACCTGGTGCAGAAAAGCAGAGGAAGAACCTCTGGCTGAAAGTTAAAGCCAGACAAATTCAAACTGGAAATAAGGGACAATCTTTTAACAGGAGCGTGAGTTACGACTGGATCAAACAACCAAAAGCAGTGATGGATTCTCTGGATGTCTTCAAGCAAGTCTGGATGCCGTTATGGGAGGTATGCTTCAGTGAGACACAAGTGTTGGGCACAATACAGAGTGACATTTTATGACCTGTTTTGTGCAACTGGATGATCTAATGGTCCCAGGTGGACCTTCTGGCCCCTAAACTCTACCAATCTATGAAAAGATTAAGAGATGCTCAGATACTACAGAAATGAAAATCGTGTAAGTACCTTAGCTAGATTGAAGTAGACTAGTGATGGGAGGGAAAATGAAGACATAGGGTACGTCTTCACTACCCGCCGTATCGGCGGGTAGCAATCGATTGCTCGGGGATCTATATATCGCGTCTCATCTAGACGCAATGTATCGATCCCAGAACGCGCTTATATCGATTCCGTAACTTCACCAACCCGAACGGAGTTGCGGAATAGACAGGGAGAGCTGCAGACATCAATCCCGTGCCGTGAGGACGGTGAGTAATTCGATCTTAGATACTTTGACTTCAGCTACGTTATTGACATAGCTGAAGTTGCGTATCTAAGATCAATTTTCCCCCGTAGTGTAGACCAGCCCATAGACAGGTGAGGTGAGTTGCTCAAGGCCACACTGCAGGTCAGTGGCAGGGAGAATTTCTGCTGAAGTTGATGGAGTTCTATCATTTGCATCTATGGGCACTATGAAGTCCATGGGGGCAGCGGATGTGCCATGCTTTTACTTAAGTGCCTAACTTTAAATTTAAGAGTCCCAACTTTTGGAACTAAAGTTTAAACATATTGGCCTTAAATCCCAGTGCTGACAGGTGTTGAGTGCTCACAGCACTCATCGACATCCTTGCCCTGGCAGTCAAGTATCAGAGGGTAGCCGTGTTAGTCTGGCAGCATTTTACAGGATCAAGCCCGTGGCTTCCATTTCCTGGTTTTATAGGAGAGAGCTTCTTCTGGGATCTAATTATAAAGGTCTGTGTTGTACAGGCTTATCCTTTATCTTAAGGAAACAGAGCACTTTGTATTACTTGACAAAAAGAGTGATACTAAGAAGTTTTTTTCCCCCCAAGCTGCTCTTCAGAATGAGTGCAAATCTAAGACCCTTTGAGGCGAGCCTCATCAACTGCTGGAGTCTATTTGGTAGGGAAAAGATCGATCTCATGTCTCAGAGCAATTGCTTGAGCCATTGACAGTCAGAGCCTGCTTTTTCAACTGTTAACAAAGGGCTTAATCAAGGAAGGCAAGAAAGCTGGGAGGAAGGTTTCTTTATGGTGGAGCCACTGCAGATTTGCAAGCATGTGGAGGAACAAGGAATTTCTAATGAGAAAGTACTTGATGGCAGCCCAAAAGATGAAGGCAGTTTTGTAAAATCCTCCCAGGAGACCCAAACAAGCTTTGAAAGGTATTGCTCACGCAGAGCATGCGGTGCAAACATTCTTTTCTCCCTTTTCCGCCAGCCTTCCAAATTCCTCCACACCTGCCTCTATAAGAGGGGTTTAATGGAGTGGCCTCCTACACACTATGGGGCAGATTCATGCACCAACTCTAGGGCATAGGGAAAGTAGTTTGTACATCCTCTATTCAGAGGCTCTTGGGACTCTGTGTGGCCCCTACTCTAGCGTGTACCCCTGCATCAAAGGTCCCCAGAGGGCTTTGCAACAGTGCAGAATCACCAGGCATAGGTACTATATGGCTACGCCCTCTCCTGCCCTCTCCCGCCTCCATCCTACTGACCTGTCACCTCCCTTTCAATCCCCACCTGTCCTTAGGGCTCCTGAGGAGATGCTGTAGAGCTGGCAGAGTGGCAGAGCAAACTTTGTGGCAGGTGTAACAGGGCAATGCCCCACAGGTAGGGAAGAGGTTCATGCCTGCCCCTTCATCCAGCCTTACGGCAACTGTGAAGCAAGCCAAATGGGCTCAATCCTGCTAGGTACTGAGAACCTGTAATACCCACTGAATTGTCTTACAGCCTGGAAATTATGATCTGAAGTCATAGTTGCCTTGTGGCTCCTTTGTGTCAGCGTAGCCACTTAAAGAGACCACAAAACAGCCATGACGACCTCAGGGGACTATTCCTAGCATAGAAGGGCCCAGCCCACCTGCCAGCTCTGTCATCTTACTGGCTCCATCCTCCCCAAGCAATAGTCCATGAGGCAGAAGCGTTCCAGGGGATGAGTGGGAGATGGTTTGGCCAGGTTGAACCAATCCCTAGTTATTTACTGGCTGCTACAAGGCCCATAGGACCTTAGTTAACCAGGTGCAACTTAGGGGTGTTACTGCTGTAACCAGTGCCAAGTGTTGAACTGGTCTCTGGCAGACCCAGGATATGGGGACACAAGTCATGCTACCTTCCTCCACTCTGTGCCTGTGCTAGGCTCTTCACCAGTGTTTGCATGAATTATGTCCTATGGGCCAAATTCAAGGCTAAATTATTCTAGCACTTAAAGCCCTTGAGCAGCCCACCTCAGCCTTTCCCTCTCCACCTTGAAAACACTTCTTCTTCAAAGTTTGTTGGTTTTCTTTAATGCCAGTGTCAGGCCAGCAGTCATCTCCCCACCACCACTACCATCTTTGTCCCACACTGTGCAATGCGGGTCCCAAGATGTAGACCAAGGAGAAATTGCTGGTGTGTTCTAGGGAGAGCTAGTTGGTCACATGGTACTGATTTTTCTCCTTGTTTCCATCTGCTAAATAACATTCTAGAAATGTGTGAAATATTTCCCCATGTAAACAGTCATTGTGCGTGCCATAGGGATGTTAACGCAATTGTGAATGGGAAAGGACAGTTGCCCAAGCAATCACACAGAGGAGAGGAAGCTGCCCAGGCAATTGCCAAGGTGGTCTGTTGAATGAGATCTGAGGTGACTACATGCCATCTCTCTGTTAAGGGCCTGAGAGCTGCTGTCATTGACCACAACGTTTTAACCCATGTTATTTAACTCTTCATTATTGTGATTGTCTTTGTGAATAGGGCCTTTGCTTTCTCCTTCTGGGGTCACTTCCTGGATAACTAGTGCCTAGCTGGCAAGCTGACCATTTTGATTGACTCAATGGCCCTGTTGTTTACTTGCTATTTCTTTGATTCTTGTAGCCAATAGATGCCACTTGACAATTACATCTGACTATGTTCAATTGGCAGTCGTCTTACTTAATTGATAGACTTGGAAGGATTAGATTTTTATTGGTAGGTGTTGATTTCCCCACAGACAGAAAGGAGGAAAACAAATTTCCATCGATAATAATTGAAATTTACAGATAGGACAAGTAAGAAAAATGCTGCTTGGCAACATTTTAGAGTTTGATTTAAGGATATCTGCTTTGTACATTTTGGCATGTGATGTTAACAATTTATTTTTCATGGTTATAAACCTTGAACTTTTTGACTCTCAACACCCTCTGAGATGTCTGAGCCCCAGCCCCACCACTTTTAAGTTCCTACATCTGTGACATCTGAATAGATAAAAATAAAAAGATGCTTTAAACCCATCATTTTGCACAATTGTGAAAATGTAAATTGATAAAAATAGAAACAATTCTTAAAAACAAACCTAAATTTTATCCATTGAAATTATATTAAAAAACATTTAATTCAGTCCAGCCAACTCACGTCATGTGATGGCAGTTCATTTAATTCCCGCCACCCGGTGGCTTTGGTGCTTTGCTATGGTATTGCTTGCCCAACTCTTTTTACCACAGTAATTGCTTTTTGCCAATCTGAGTGCTTAAGGGGACACTGTCAACTTGAAATCTGGTCCGTTTTTGAAAACCAGCTAGCAGCAGTCTCAGATGCGCAATCTGCCCTGCAATCCTCCTGCCCATGTTATTAGATCTACAATCACCTTCTCCTAGCATTACAAATGTGTAGCTGCATGAAAGACCTACAGGGGAAACTTACTATGCAGGAGGAGGCATGAAAGTGACTCTACAACAATTGCTGTCAAGCAAATGAAGTAAATAATTTTCCCTCCCTCTATTTCTCTCTCATTTGTAGAAACCTGGTGTGTGACTTGAAATTATAGCAGGTAAAAGAAAAAATGCAGACAGAAGTGTGAATCTTAAATTGACAGCATTCCTTTAACTTACCCTGACAATTTAATTGTCACCAGTCCTAGCAACCAATTTTACCCACTGAAACCCGAGAGAGAGAGAGAGAGAGAGAGAGAGAGAGGTGTCATGGTGTTGGCTAGTTCCTTAGTCCCAGGTCCTCAAAGGTATTTATATCCATTGAAATCAGTGGAAGTTAGGAACCTAAATACCTTTGAGGATCTGGGTTTATAGCACTTTCCTCCATCTACCAATAACACTTATGTATTACTCAGATTACAATTCAGCCACCATCTCCTAATCTAGGCCCAGATCTCCTAGACCCTGGGACAGCTGATGGAGATAGCGCCGTCTGCATTGTATGTGAAGAAGGTGTGAAGCTGAGTGATGCCCACATACTTTCCCTCAAGCTGTCTCCGAGTCTCTCCCACTGGTTGTATGTAGATATTGAAAGACAGAGCGAGATAGGATTGAGCCTTGCAAAACCTGACAAGTGACAGCCCTGGATGTAGCAGCCCATTTTCACTCCCTTAGAATGCCCTCAGAGGTAGGAACTAAGGCATCTTAGTGCATTGCTGTTGGCCCAAGCTCTAAGGTCTGTGGAGAGATCTAGGAATGTAAATATGAGCATTTTCCCCACTGTCCCAGGCAAGAAGTTCATTTACTATACAGTCTCTGCCATAGTCTGATTGAAATCCAGCTTCGGAAAGGTCCTGAGTGTTAGCAAGGGTTAGTTGTTACTTGTAATTGGTATTTTGCTAACTTCTGAATGAGCTTGATTAGGAATGGGAGATTAGATACTGGATGATAGGTGGTTTGGTTGTTGGGTTTTTGTTTTTTTTTATCAGTAGGTAGACTACATCCTGTTCACAGGTGTGCAGAAGATTGATTTGTTCAAAGGGTCCATTGGCTATTTCTTGTTATGTAGGGCTCAGGTGCTACAGGCTGGCATTTGCCAACCACAAAGGCCAGTTGGTCAGAGCTGCATGTGGTTGCATGAGTTTTCTTTAGTGCTTCATGGCCTTGCTGCTGTGGAGAAGGAAGAAGTTGTTCTATTAGACAAGTGCAGAGGTTTGATATCTTGGGGGTAGGTTGAAGAAAGGAGTAGACTTATACAGATGATAGATATGGAAAAAGAGGACATGTGGCTGCTCAGCGTTCAATGGATTACATATAATCAATATATTTTAAAATAAGTTTAATAGTTCTAACAAATAGTAGGTCTTAGTGAGTCACTAATAAACACATTGTATACGTGTAGAAAATTGGGTAATATTTTTTCCAGCCTGTATGTCATATTAAGAAAAGTCTTCCACCTCAGAATGCAGATATGCAGCTCTATAGTAGAAAATCCTTTAACTCATCTCTGAAGAGATGCTGTTTTGAGCTTCCAGCTAAAACACCTGGAAAAGAAAAAAATGTAAATCAAGATTGATTTCAGTATTAATGCTGCACAGCAGTAAAACTTAGAACAAGATTGTGGAAACTGGAATTATTTCAAGCATTCGGAAGGAAAAGATTTGAATCAATTCCATGACTAAATGGGCCATCCATCATAATAGAGGAGCAATCCACTAATTTATGGAAATGTGCCGGCCATTTATCAACATGAGAAGGAGGAATAGCAAAGAAGGAAAGAAGTTCAAACCCGACTCAGGGGAAAAGAGAGCAAACTGGGATGTTGAACACTTGTGTGTTTCCAAAGAAGCACTATGACTCAGAGTTAGAGATGGATGAACCTGAACAAAGCACCTGAATCATAGAATCAGAAGATTAGGATTAGAAGAGAGCTCAAGGGATCGTCTAGTCCAACCCCCTGCTCAAAGCAGGACCAACCCCAACTAAATCAGCCCAGCCAGGGCTTTGTCAAAGCCAGGCCTTAAAAACCTCTAAGGATGAAGATTCCACCACCTCCCTAGGTAACCCATTCCAGTGCTTCACCACCCTCCTAGGGAAACTGTTTTTCCTAATATACAACCTAGACATCCCCCACTGCAGCTTGAGACCTGGTGCCAAATGCCCCTGTAGACACTACTCATGACTTTCTGTGCTGGAAAGCATACTCTGCCCTGTTGGTACTACTGAACATAAATAGCAGTGACATAGGGAGAGTTTAGACCTGCATGCAAGCCTGGTAGCTCTGGCCAAGATTTGATTACTATTTGTAAACAGCAGTACCCAGAGGTCCCAGCCAAGACCAGGGCCTCATTGTTTGGGTTACTATGCAAACACAAGGTGAGAGACAGTTCCTACCTTGAACAGTTTATAATCTAAATTGACAAGATAGACAACGGGGGGAAACAAAGTATCATTATCCCCATTTTACAGTGAGGAAGTGAGCTACAGAGATAATAAGGGACCAAACCAAAGGCCACTCAACTCAGTAGAAAGATGTAGACTGTAAATGACTAACTGGCTGAATATCTCCCAGGAAGTTTGGGGCAGAGGCAGGAACGGAGCCCAAGTCTCCTGAGTTCAGTGCTTTGACCACATAACCATCATCTTTCTTTCCATCTCATCTTGTAGTAGGGGGACCAGATAACAAGTGTGAAAATCAGGACAGGGATGCGAGGTAATAGGCACCTATATAAGACAAAGACCTGAATATTAGGACTTTCCCTATAAAATCGGGACATCTGGTCACCCTATCTTGGAGGCCATTGACTCTTTACACGGCAAGACAGTGCACTCAAAGTTGAGATCTCTTGAAAGCAGTGTAATATTACCCTGCATCATAATATCATCAGGAAATCATCCAGGGAAGAAGAGCACACGTGGCTACTCCCATGTATCTTATCCCTGAGCTCCTGCAATATACTTGTTTGGGGAGTGGGGAGTGGGAGTGGGCTCCCTGTCTTCTGAAAGGAGCTGCCTTGCTGATGACCAAACTGCCCTTTGATTTTGCTTCCTAAGGGTATCTCCACCCAGCAGCTTGGAGTGAGCCTCCCAGCCCACGTAGACAGACATGCACCAGCTCTGCTTGAGCGAGCGTGACAAAAACAGCAGTGTGGATGTTGCATCATGGGCAGCAGCACAGGCTAGCGGCCCATACTCAAATGGACAGCCTCTGCTGACACCCGCCACGTAACATCCACAATGCTATTTTTAGCACACTAGCTTGAGCAAAGCTAGCACATGCCTACCTGGGCTGGGAGGCACATCCTCAGCTGCAGTGTAGACACTCTAAATTGGTAGTTTTCAACGTTTGCGGACTGCTGTGCCCTTTCAGGAATCTGATTTGTTTTTCATTCCCAAGTTTCACCTCACTTAAAAACTACTGGCTTACAAAATCAGACATACAAATACAAAAGTGTCACAGCACTCCTATTACTGAAAAATTGCTTACTTTCTCATTTTTCCTATATCATTATAAAATAAATCACAAACCCCAGGTTGACAAACACTAATACAGTATATAGAGCAACATAAACAAGTCATTGTCTGTATGCAATTTTAGTTTGAACTGATTTCGCTAGTACTTTTCATGTAGCCTGTTTTAAAACTAGGCACCTATCAAGATGCATTGACGTACCCCCTGGAAGATCTCTGCATACACTGAAGAGGTGTACATACCCCTGATTGAGAACCACTTCCCTAAACAAATGAGGTAGAGAAATTTTCTTTAAGTTATGTAAACAGGATTAAAAAGTTTTAAGAAACATAGAAATTGTCCTACTGGATCAGACCCATGGTTCATCTAGCCCAGTACACGGTCTCTATCCAGTGCTAGATGTTTTGAGGGAAGTGCAAGAAACCCTACTTTAGAAGCTAAGAGAGAGTTTCTTCCTGACCCCTGCTAGCTAGAGTTTAGTTTATGCCTTGAAGCATGAGAACAGGTTAAGTGACTTGTCGATGTACAGATAGAGCTCAGAATAGAATTCAAAAGTCCCAGCTCCTACTAGTCTGCTTTAACCACTACCCGCACCAATGTAGCTCTCTTAGTCTGATTTTTCTCCCAAAACTAATAGCAAAATGCCCACTGAATGAGAAGGAAGGAAATGTGGGTCATGACTGAGACAAACACCACCCCTTCTCCATCTAATATGGTTTCTCGCTTATATAGGGAGCCGGGAGAGAGAGGCTCCAGAGAGGGGGATGAGCAGGAATTCTATTTTTCCTCATATTTGTCATCCAGCACTGAAATCAAGTCAGAGCCCAATGGGGCAGCAGCGGGGGGTTGGCTGCCTTCCTCAGCCACCTTGGTTGGCTTAGTTACATCTGGAGAACGGAAAAATTTGATACAACTGCCACCCACCCACACATATGCAAATTAAAGCACGTTGAGTCTTTGTTGTCTTTGTTTGTTTATTATCCGTTTCTGCTTTAATTATAGGTCCATTTGAGATATTCACAAGTGAACTCCCTGCCTCTCAAAACTTGAGATTTTTCACATCTCATTGACAGTTGGTGAAAAGGGTCTAATTTCACTTGAAACCTGTGCAATTATTTTGCAGCTTTTTGGCTTGAAAACAGGATCATTTCTGAGTGCAGTCTTATAAATAATAAAATATAAGCTGTTTACACACAAAACCAATTTCTATATTGTTTTTATTGACTTTCAATAAACTGATTTGAAGCAAAAGGTCAGACAATTCACCAAAGGAGGCTGTAGGACCATGGAATTTAACAAGTTCCACTTCTCATTATTCTCTGAGCTTGTAATTTCTTCCATTTCAGAAATGGGTAAACTGTTTCACTGAAACAGCCTTCACAAGCCGAGCTGATCAAACTTTCTCAGCACAAAGGCGATGTGGGCAGAGAGAATGCTGCCCTTTCAGAAAGGCTCAGTTTTAATTTAGCTTTTGAAATTAGCTAAACAAGCCCACCTTTCACTCCTTTTCTTCTCCCTACACAATGATGTTTTTCATCTTTTAATGATGAAAAATTCTTGAAGTTAAGAAATGTCAGTGACTCATGTGGCAGCTGAGTGAACAACAGCAATGCTAAAGCCATTGTATAGCACGCAAAACTTCACTGGAGGTAGGGTTTTTTTTTCCTTTATGAAACAAATTACAGCTCAAAGTTCACACTACATTAACTATACCCTTGTTCTCTGCAATAATGCACTCAATGCGGATTATTTTTTGTCACTAATTATTGATTCAGAAAGAAAGCATTTATTGTATGCTACAATTTGCACTGCCTCTGTTACTCTGAACAAGCTTCAGAGTGGTAGCTGTGTTAGTCTGTATCAGCAAAAACAATGAGTCCTTGTGGCACCTTAGAAACTAGCAAATTTATTTTTGGGCATAAACTTTTGTGGGCTAGAACCCACTTCATTAGATGCATGGAGAGGAAAATACAGGAGTAGGTATAAATACATGAAAGGATGGGAGTTGCCTTGCCAAGTGTGAGGTCAGTCTAATGAGACAATTCACTTAACAGCAGGATACCAAGGGAAGAAAGATAACTTTTGAAGTGGTAATGAGAGTGGCCCATTTCAGACAGTTGATAAGAAGGTGTGAGTAACAGTAGGGGGAAATTAGTATTGGGCAAAATAGGTTTAGGTTTTGTAATGACCCAAACACTCCCTGTCTTTATTCAGGCCTAATCTGGTGGTGTCCAGTTTGCAAATTAATTCCGTTTTGCAGTTGTAATAAGTGATAGGGGTTGGAGACCCCTGGGGAGTGGAAGTAATATGTGGGAAAAGTGAGTGGAGGCCTTCACAGAGGTGGAAAAGGCACATTCTTCCAGGACCTAGTCTGAGTTTCTTTGAGATTAAAGGCAACCTTCCAGCCCAAGGTAAGTATTTGGAACATCACTGACACATGGCCAAGTAAAGCCGACCACAGCCTCTAGATCAAGGGTTCTCAGACTGCGAGTTGGGACCCCTCAGGGGGTCTTGAGGTTATTACATGGGGGGTCACGAGCTGTCAGCCTGCACCTCAAACCCCACTTTGCCTCCAGCGTTTATGAGGGTGTTAAATATATAAAAACATGTTTTTAATTTATAAGGATGGGGTCACATTCAGAGGCTTGCTGTATGAAAGGGTCACCAGTACAGAAGTTTGAGAACCACTGTGTCTAGATTATATTGCATACACATATATGCACATACAAGGAACTCCCTTCTAAGCAAGGCTGGATCTACCAGTTTTGCCGCCCCAAGCAAAAAAACCAACCAACCAAACAAACAAACAAAAAAACGCTCAAACTGCAGCACCTGAACTGCTCGAAGCTCAAAAAAAAAAAAACAGGCACTCGGACATTGAAACCCGAACTGCTGAAGCAGAAAAAAAACGACAAAAAATAACTGCTCAGACTGACGCTTCCCAAACTGCTGAAGCAGGAAAAAAAAACGAACGCTCCTACTGTGCCACCCCAAGAATGGACAGAATGTCACCCCCTAGCATGTGCTGCCCCAGGCATATACTTCCCCCGCTGGTGCCTGGAGCCGGCCCTGCTTCTAAGGCCCAGATCCTGCATTCAGACCAAGATTTTCCAAAGTGATGAGTGACTTTGGATCTTTTCCTTTTTTTTGCTGCTAAACTTGGGATGCTTTAAAAGGATGTGATTTTTCAGAAACGGCTGCTTATTGTTTTTATTAAATTACATTGACATTTAGGAGCACCAGTTATGGAACAGGGTCCCATTGTGCTAGGCACTGTACAAACAGAATAAAAACATGACCCCTGCTGAGAACCAACCTTCTGAAAATCAGGTCCCTTTCAGTTGTGTCCAGAATCATTACTTTGGAAAATCTTGTGAGTGCATGATCTGGGCCCTAGAAGGGACTGGTTTGTGTGTTTCAGAGTAGCAGCCGTATTAGTCTGTATCCACAAAAAGAACAGGAGTACTTGTGGCACCTTAGAAACTAACAAATTTATTTCAGCATGAGCTTTCGTGAGCTACAGCTCACTTCCTCGGATGCATAGAATGGAACACACAGACAGGAGATATTTATACATACAGAGAACATGAAAAGGTGGAAGAACGCACCCCAACAGGAAGAGTCTAATCAATTGAGATGAGCTATCATCAGCAGGAGAAAAAAAACTTTTGAAGTGATAATTAAGATGACCCATAGAAGGTGTGAGGAGAACTTAACATAGGGAAATAGATTCAATTAGTGTAATGACCCAACCATTCCCAGTCCCTGTTTAGGCCTGAGTTAATTGTATCTAATTTACATATTAATTGCATATTTTTTTTCTCCTGCTGCTGATAGCTCATCTCAATTGATTAGACTCTTCCTGCTGGTATGCATACTTCCACCTTTTCATGTTCTCTGTACGCATAAATATCTCCTGTCTGTGTGTTCCATTCTATGCATCCAAGGAAGTGGGCTGCAGCTCACGAAAGCTCATGCTGAAATAAATTTGTTAGTCTCTAAGGTGCCACAAGTACTCCTGATTTTTGTGTGCGTCTGATATAACGTAGTGTGATAAACTCAAGACAGACAGCTGCAAGGGAGGGGTAGGAATCAGTCCCAGAGGGGTAAAAGGCCCTCCTCCTTATCAACTGAGAGGCAACCACAGGTCAATCAGGTTCAGCTGTGAAAAGGTTACCAAAGTAGCAAATTAGAATCAGCTGAGGGGGAGCTATCTGAGGTTAATTAGGATCAGCTGATTCCAACTTGAGGCTGCCTGAGACCTTTTTAAACCCTTCCTTGGGAAGAAGGAAGGGGGGAAGAGCGGAGAGAGAAGGAGCCCTGCTCCCAGAGCAGCAAAACAGCGAGACTCACCAGGAGGGGAGGCAGTACTCTCTCCCACAAGGGAGTAAGAATACGCTAAACAGGATGGGTGGAGATACGGGGAGTAGACTTCCCCGGGGGCCCAAGGGGGACTGCATTACCCAAGCCTGTCTCACCAGGGCTAAAAGCAGCAGAGGCTGGGGAGACTGAGAAGGTGCCTTGCCACAGTAGAGGCAGATGCTTTACATGCCCATGTCAGTAACATTCCAGCTACTTGTGCTGTTCCTCTAGAGGGACATTTGTTTGAGTAGGTTTGGAAGTATCTACTCGAATGAGGTGCTGCGTGACTAGCATTGGATTCATGTACCACACTCCACTTCAGCAAATGCTGTGTCAGTGACGAGAGACACCTCTGCAGAGACTGAATGTAACTTTGCTACAAACTGCCTACATTAGAAAGGATTTATTAGGCTACATTATACTAGATCATCTGTGATTCCTGGCATGTAAGTGTTATATTTAAGTCTCTTCAATTATAATGACTAGGGGAAAAATACTTTGGAAGATTTAATAAGCACACTCACCTCTTTAATAGATTTTATATATGCTCAAGCCACTCTGATAGTGCCATCACAGCATAAAAATTCAGGACTTGTTTGAAAGTCTTTCGTGTTTCTTTTTAATGACCTCATTAACCAAACCAGGAAGGGAAAGGAGGGGGCGTGGTGGGTGTTTTCTTTCAAGTCATTTTCAATACCGTATGATCAGAAGAAAATGTATGTGTAGCTGGAATTAGCAGGAAGTTATTGTGTAGATGAAAAATAGTTAAATCAGTCAGGTATTTCTACATTGTTTCCCCCATAGTTATTGACATTTTAAAAATTGAGTTTAGTTTTTTCCAGTCAAAACCGTTTAAAAAGGATGTCTCTAATTTGATTCAATCAGACTCTTGCTCCTTGACCTAGCTAGAATGTTGGGTGGTAACCCACAATGCTAGACATTATTGCTTCCTGCCTTAGCTCCCCAGGAGACTGCTGATTGCAGATGACGTGCAGAGGGAATGAGCAGTAAGGGAGGGATTCTCAAAAGTGCCTACTGGAATTAGGTACCCAATTCAAAGGTGAATCAGGCATCTCACTTCCTTTAATCCCACCCTACAATGATACCACCAAATATACTTTCACCCAGCCAGGGTCATCTGTTAGAATTCAGCTCCGAACTTCTGAACATAAGAACATAAGAATGGCTGTACCAGGTCAGACCAAAGGTCCATCTAGCCCAGTATCTGTCTACCGACAGTGGCCAATCCCAGGTGCCCCAGAGGGAGTGAACCTAACAGGCAATGATCAAGTGATCTCTCTCCTGTCATCCATCTCCATCCTCTGATGAACAGAGGCTAGGGACACCATTCTTTACCCATCCTGGCTAATAGCCATTTATAGACTTCACCACCATGAATTTATCCAGTTCTCTTTTAAACACTGTTATAGTCCTAGTCTTCACAACCTCCTCAGGTAAGAAGTCTGCCTCTAAAAGGCATAAGCATCTATGATCTGAGTTAATGAACCAGCTCTTTAGTGCAAAGGCAGCAGCAGCCTCAAACCACTATACATGGCGTAGGCATGAGAGGGGGACAAAGACCCACAATGTGTTAGCATGGGTTGCACAGAGCTATGCAGCTGATGCAGATTTTACAGTATGCATGCCCTGTAATCAGTGTCTCTGTACGTGGTATACACTTCTTCTCCCTCTCAAGCTGTTGAAAATAAGTTGCCAAATAGTCATGTTCCTAGTAATGAAAAGCTATCACAATCATTGGCAGTGTAATGCACTGGAGTAGTTTTGATATACTTCATTTCCTAGTTATAACATTTTTGGGAAATACCATCCCTTCTGCTGTTAGGTTATGCAAGCAAAATAAACTGTTCTGAATGCAATGAGTAAGTCTGAATTTTTTCCCATTTCAGTGACACATGGTTTGCACATGTTGTGTCATTCCCAGATAGTATGTAGCCAGAAACTGTTTTAAATTGCAAAAGTAGCTGGAGAGCCTCCAACAAACATACAATGTGACCAATGAGAGAATTCATATTTTGCACCACTATTAACCTCTTTGAAATTTTGGGCCAAATTCTCTGCAGGTGGAAGCTTAATTGACTGCAGTGGAACTGGACCAATTTACACCAGTGGAGACTCAGGCCCCAAATATATAGCCTCTGGTACAATCTTAGCTGGAATGTGTCAAATTTGGAAAGAAAAATAAATTGTGGCTTCCTGCCATGACATTAATTGAAATTCCCCCTTGTACCCTCTGCTGTGTGAAGTATGTGTGTGCATGGATAGTACACAATTAGTTATTGCTGGGGCTGCTCAGAAAATTTTAAACACATTTTTCCCATCTGAAAATGAGGGGGGTGTCTAAATTGAAATTTATCATGGGAGAAGATCACTTTTGCTAGAATTTTCCATCTAGAAAATATAAACATTTCATTTTGGGTTGAATTTAATATGTGCATCTGTCTGCAACACCACAGTGCCTTAGGGAATTGTAATTCCAGGTCTCTCATGCCCCTACTCTTCTCTATGAGCCTAGCTCCCTGGCTGGATTACATCTTCCATTTTGCAGTCAGCTCCAGTTTGTTACATTGCAGTGACATCCAAAGGCCCCAGCCAGGCCAACACACAGGAAGGCGTGGCCCCTGCAGAGATATGTTTATGAAATATTGTGCTTTGGAGACGCTCCCTCAGAAAGGGCTGTGCTGTGAGTGTGGGAAATTGGAGATGCGCCCTTGAGGCTGGAGTTGGGAACACCGCATGGTTGCGTGCAGCAGTTCACCAGAGAGGCTGTCCAGTTTATTTTATCAAAGTTTTATTCTTTCCTCATTCACTGGTTTGTTAGTTATGGAAACCCAAGATCATTACATGGGTCACAAGTGCTGGATGAGAAGGAATCTGCAGTCATCGTGGGCGGTGTATGAACCGCTGGCTGGAGGAGGCAAACCCTAGGCCCCGCCCCTTCCACCTGAGGCCCCGCCCCTTCCACACACTCCAGAACACAGAGCCCCACATGTGCAGCCGCCGGCCCTCACCCCAGGCTGGCTAGTACCCCCAGCCCCAGAGCGCCGGGAGGGAGAGCTGAAGAGGGGCCCTGGGGACAGAGTGTGGGTGGGGCCACACCTGGCTCTTTGAGGAGGCACAGCCTTCCCCAGCCTCCCCTCCCCGCCGCCCATGGGAGTCATTCTGAAATTAACTCCTGTATTTGCAACTGAAAGCAGAAACAAAGGATGGCACCAGAGAAGCATATGGAGCACCAGGCACAGAGGCTTTTGCATGTATTTGCAGAGCACAATAGTAACTTAACTGGCTCAAGGGGGTGGGGTGGGGGAGAAGACACAAATGAATGTGTTGCAACTTCCTTCCAGTCTACAAGTGTCAATTGTCAGGCAATGTTCAGAGAACTGGAAAAAATTAAGACAGAAATCTGAATTGTATTTAACAGTCATAGGGGCAGAGGAGAAATAATATAGTGAAATCATCTATCTTTTGTGCACATTGCTGGGGAGGAAACACTGGATATTTCTAATAACTTTTAAGTTAGAAGAAGTTGAAAGCATGAAGTTAAACAAAATGTTGACTACATTTGAGGACCATATCATGCGAAAAAGGAACAAAACCTTTGAGAGAGACACTTTTTTTTTACATGCATGCAAAAAACCTATGATACCATGGAGCAATATGTCACAGAATTAAGGAAACTCTGTAAAACCTGTGACTGGTGAGTTGACAGCATCTCTGGTCAGAGACAGAATCGTTTGTGGCATTAAAGACAATGTGTTAAGAGAGAGAATGCTCCATGAAGATTTAACTTCAGAAGAATCTCTCCAAACATGCAGGGCACCAAAAGCTAAGAAAGCACAAGCCAAATATCTGAATTCACCAGAAGAGGTTATCCATGTACTAAAGAACATAACCAGACTAGGTCAAATCATAAAGTAGAACCACTCATTATGAAAATCACCGCTGGGGGAAAACTGGGTACAGATGGTTATGTGGAAGGTGTGGATTACAATATGGCTCTAAATAATATATTACCTTTGGGAAACTCTGTCATAAATATGGGAGAAATAATCATTTTGCAAAATGCTGAAGATTCCAAATGCAGAAAAGTCAAGTGCACTCAGTTAAAAGACAATCTGGTTGAGGAGTTTCAGAGTAGCAGCCATGTTAGTCTGTATCCACTAAAAGAACAGGAGTACTAGTGGCACCTTAGAGACTAACAAATTTATTAGTCTCTAAGGTACTTCTGTTCTTTTTTCTGTTTGAGGAGATTTTCATAGATCAAGCAAGCCTGATAGGGATTGGATACTGCCTATGACAACGAATGGAAGAATTATTCTACTGAAACTGGACACAGAAGCTCAGGTCAATATTCTATCTGAACAAGATGATGAGAGACAGAAAATAGTACTAAAACTGGGACCTGCAAAAATAAAAGTAGCTGGTTATTCTGGAACTAATATGTCAGTCAAAGGGAGGTGTATTGCTATCATCAACCATAAAAACACCATGTATAGGCTTCTGTTCACTGTAGTGCCAAAGGAGGTGACACCAGTTTTAGGCCTGGCTGCATGTGAGTAACTCAATCTGGTATAATGGGTGTTCTCAATACAAGATCATACTGAACCTGACTATGAGTTACTCTTTCACTTTGCAGGCGTCTCTGAGTAGTTACTGCAACAGCTGAGGAAGATCTTAGAAGGAAGGTAATGTGGATGGTGAGCAATCAGCTGTTGTGACCGCCACAGGAAGTCCCATGTTTGTTTTTCTTCCACAGGACAGAAGCAAATTTGTCTGTGCAAAGTGCAAGCTGGTCTCCATTTTGGAAGAGAAGGTTCAAACTCTGGAGAAACAAGTATCAACCCTGTGTTGCATACGAGAAAATGAAGATTTCCTGGACAGACATCAGGATATGCTTTTACAGGCACAACATTCTGAAGAATCAGAGCAGGCTGTGCAGTGGGGACAGAAGGACGGTGAAGAGAATTGGCAGCATGTGATGTCCAGAAGAAGAAAGAGGAGCATCCATGTACCAGCTATGCAGATACAGGTGAGCGACCGTTTTCATGTTCTCTCCACTGGTACTAATGTGGAGAGTGGATTAGATGATACATCTGAAAGAAAGGAGTAGAAGGAGACTCCACCGACTGGAAGGCATGAGAGGCACTGTCCTAGGGATGGGGATTCCACAACCACGGGTCCCAAGAAAAGGAGGCAAGTGGTGGTGGTCCCCCTAAGGGGACTTAGTCATCTCTCTACCATCCCGACCAGGAAAGCTGAGAAGTGTGCTGCTTGACAGGAGCTAGGATTCATGATGTGACGGAGAGACTGCCGACACTCATCAAGCCCTCGGATCGCTGCCCCTTCCTGCTTCTCCATGTGGACACCAATGATACTGCCAAGAATGACCTTAAGTGGCACTGCAGACTGTATGGCTCTGGAAAGAAGGATAAAGGAGTTTGAGCTGCAAGTGGTGTTCTCATCCATCCTCCCTGTGGAAGGAAAAGGCTTGGGTAGAGACCGTTGAATTGTGGAAGTCAACAAATGGCTATGCAGGTGGTGTTGGAGAGAAGGCTTTGGATTCTTCAACCATGGGATGGTGTTCCAAGGAGGTTTGCTAGGCAGAGACGGGCTCCACCTAACGAAGAGAGGGAAGAGCATCTTCGCAAGCAGGCTGGCTAACCTAATGAGGAGGGCTCTAAACTAGGTTCACTGGGGAAAGGAGACCAAAGGCCTGAGGTAAGTGGGGAAGTGGGATACCAGAAGGGAGCACGAGCAGGAGAGCACAAGAGGGGAGGACTCCTACCTCATACTGATAAAGCAGGATCATCAGCGAGTTATCTTAAGTGCCTATACAGAAATGCAAGAAGCCTGGGAAACAAGCAGGGAGAACTGGAAGTTCTGGCACAGTCAAGGAATTATGCTGTGATTGGAATAACAGAGGCTTAGTGGGATAACTCACATGGCTGGAGTACTGTCATGGATGGATATAAACTGTTCAGGAAGGACAGGCAGGGCAGAAAAGGTGGGGGAGTTGCACTGTATGTAAGATAGCAGTCTGACTGCTCAGAGCTCCGATATGAAACTGCAGAAAACCTGAGAGTCTCTGGATTAAGTTTAGAAGTGTAAGCAACAAGGGTGATGTCGTGGTGGGAGTTCGCTATAGACCGTCAGATCAGGGGGATGATGTGGACGAGGCTTTCTTCAGGCAACTAACAGAAGGTATTCAATCAGAGGCCCTGGTTCTCATGGGGGATTTCAATCACCCGATATCTGCTGACAGAGCAATACAGCAATTCACAGAAAATCCAGGAAGTTTTTGGAAAGTGTAGGGAACAATTTATTGGTGCAAGTGCTGGAGGAACAAACTAGGGGCAGAGCTCTTCTTGACCTGTTGTTCACAAACAGGGAATAATTCTTAGGGGAAGCTCTTGCGTGTCTGGATGCTCTGCAAGGATGAGGCCCACACACAGGTGAATTAATTGGCTTTAATGAAGGTTAAGTGACACACCCGCAACGGAGACTCCAAGCGTTGCTGCCACTGGGGTGGGGAACCCAGTGCCCGAAAAGCTCGGTCTGGTGCGAAGTCCGACTGCGCAACCCATGGCCCACAGCAATTATAGCATCATGCTAATACCATGCAAAGCAGCACATACATATGCAATGGAGGACTTTCCAACAGCCATGGCTGCCTCCCCTGGCCTCTGGCCAGGTGCTTTCTGCAGTTCCCCAAAACACCGGGGCTTCCCACACAGGGCGGTTCTAACCGGTTATAAGCAGCATCTGCTAGCATACTGTGTCCGCTAATAACCTCTCCTTGAGAAAGCGCAGGCCCTAACTAGGCCGTAACAATATCTTCTGGGGTCCCCTACAGAACCAAAAATGGATGGGAACCTGGGAGGCAGTGACCGTGAGATGGTCAAGTTCAGGATCCTGACAAAAGGAAGAAAGGACAGCAGCAGAATACGGACCCTGGACTTCAGAAAAGCAGACTTTTACTCTCTCAGGGAAAAGATGGGCAGGATCCCCTGGGAGAGTAACATGAGGTGGAAAGGAGTCCAGGAGAGCTGGCTGTATTTTAAAGAATCCTTACTGAGGTTGCAGGAACAAACCCTCCTGATGTGTAGAAAAAATAGTAAATATGTCAGGCGACCAGCTTGGCTTAACAGTGAAATCCTTGCTGATCTTAAACATAAAAAAGAAGCTTACAAAAAGTGGAAGACTGGACAAATGAGCAGGAAAAAGTATAAAAATATTGCTCAGGCATGCAGGAGTGAAATCAGGAAGGCCAAATCATGCTTGGAGTTGCAGCTAGCAAGAGATGTAAGAGTAACAAGAAGGATTTCTTCAGGTATGTTAGCAACAAGAAGAAGGTAAAGGAAAGTGTGGGCCCCTTACTGAATGAGGGAAGCAACCTAGTAACAGAGGACGTGGAAAAAGCTAATGTACTCAATGATTTTTTTCACCTCTGTCTTCACAAACAAGGTCAGCTCCCAGACTGCTGCACTGGGCAGCACAGTATGGGGAAGAGGTGACCAGCCCTCTGTGGAGAAAGAAGTGGTTCAGGACTATTTAGAAAAGCTGGAAGAGCACAAGTCCATGGAGCCAGATGTGCTGCATCTGAGGATGCTAAAGGAGCTGGCAGATGTGATTGCAGAGTCATTCGCCATTATCTTTGAAAACTCATGGTGAACGGGGGAGGTCCCAGATGACTGGAAAAAGGCTAATGTGGTGCCCATTTTTTAAAAAGGGAAAAAGGAGGATTCGAGGAACAACAGGCTGGTCAGCCTCACCTCAGGCCCTGGAAAAATCATGGAGGAGGTCCTCAAGGAATCAATTCTGAAGCACTTAGAGGAGAGGAAAGTGATCAGGAACAGTCAGCATGGATTCACTAAGGGCAAGTCATGCCTGACTAAAGAATTAAGAAATAATGGAAGCAATAAGCAGTTGCTGTCCAAGTATAAGAGATTATTGGCACTGCAGCCATGAACGTACTGTGCTAGTTGGGGTGATTTTCAAGGGCGGTAAGGTTGTAATTCAAATGAGGCCTCAGAAAGAAAAAGCTATGGAAGATCCACAAGGATCATTTAGGAATTGAGACATGCAAACAATGCACACAAGAGTGCTGTATTGGCTGCAGATCAGTCATGACATGACTAATATGGTAGGAAACTGTTTTTCATGTTCGAAGTACAAGCCATGCCAACAGACAGAGCCACTGAGACTTCATCCAGTCCACAAAGGCTTTATGAGAAGGTTGGCACTGACTGATTTATCTGGCAATCAAAGGAATATTTAATAGCCACAGATTATTATTCTTGGTGTCCAAAAATGTGCACACTGTGCAGTACTAATAGTAAGTCAGTGATAGCTGACATGAAGGAAATGTTCTCTAGACATGGAATTCCAGATGAAGTCTTTAGCGATACTGGGCCACAATTTTCCAGTGCAGATTTTAGGCAATTTGTCATAGATTGGTCACAAACATCAGCTCCAAATGATCCCCAATCAAATGGACTTCAGAAAGGTCTATACAGACAGTAAAGAACTTCATGAAGAAGACTTTTGGCTGTGGGGGTGATTTGCATAAAGCTTTATTGGTTTACCGAAGTATACCCCTGGAGTATGGCTTTTCTCCAGATCAGCTGTTAATGAGAAAAAGGATCAGATCTAATTTACCAATTACTGATAACTTGCTGAAATCTCACAACAATGCAGCCATTTGGAAGATGAAAAAATATCAGAAATGGAAACAGAAGGGTCCATGATCTCCCATCTTTTAACCCAGGTGATACAGAGTGATTGAGGAATCACACCTCTAATACTTGGGGCCAAAGAGGTACCATTAAAGAACAGCTGCATCCAAGGTCTTACGTAGTCCAGGAAGACCAGGGGGACACATTTCAACATAATGGATGGGATCTATGAGTAGTCTCGGGAAGTTCCAACACATTGACAGTTGAGGTAAACTCTGGCACTTCCCATAAGACTGATCCTTTATCATCAACACAAAAAGGAGACAACGTCAAGGGACAAGAGAACAACTCAGATTCTAATGAAAGGCTGATGCTGAGAAGATCAGACCTGGAGATTAAACATCCTGAAAGACTCAGAGAGACTTGCTAACCTGCCTGGAGAAGGGATATTTGAAGAAAGTAAGTGGTAAAGACTCACTCAAGAGTGATGTGCTGGTAACCTCTCCTCTCTAGGTAGTTGACACATTGGATTTATGGAAATGTGCTAGATGGACTGAGAATTTAATATAGGTGTTATTAGATAGTTGTTAGCTGTTTATATATATGCATATAAAATTAATTCATTTTTCTTTAAGAGGGAAGATGTAGAGATGTGTTTATGAAAGATTGTGATTTGGAGTTGCTCCCTCATAAGGGACTGTGCTGTGAGTGTGGGAATTTGGAAATGTGCCTGGAGGTGGGGGCTGGGAACACTGCACGATTGTGTGCAGCAGCTCACTACATAAGCTCTCCAGTTTGTTTTATGAAAGTTTTATTCCTTTCTCATTCAGTGGTTTGTTATCTAATGAACCCCAAGATTGTTACAGCCCCTGCCCTCAAGAAGTCACAATCTCCTGTAAAACAAGATGCAATGAGTGGAACAAATAATAGAAGAGACAGAGAAGGGAAGACAAGGGTAACAGTAATAGGATTTTGCAGTTGCTTAGGTCAGCAATAGGCATAAACTGACAGTTCTGAATTACAAAAAAGTTTGTTGTTGTTTTCTTTTAAATACACGCTGCAATCTCTTCTCCTCCACCACCAGCCATTTCCATATGGCAAATTTCCTATAGGTATCTTGGCAGAGATGAATCACCAAGAGGGTTCCCAAGGAAATTCAGGGAGGTCATTCCATGTATAAGGACCAGTGTGGAGGAAAGCATGGAGATGCTTTTGGGAGAAGCAGACAAAGGGGCAGCAGTTGGTGGAGTGGAGCAGACAAGGCATACCATGATAAGATGTTAGAGCAGATAAGCAGGGAGGAGCAAAATTAAGCACCTTAGAGGTCAGGACAAGAGTCTTGAAACTGATGTGTTAGAGAGAAAACCAGTGATGCAGCATGAGGGTAGGAACAACAGGCAAGGAATTTGGTGTTGGTAGCTGTGTTTTGAATTGACTAGGCTGGGTGGGGGTGTCATAACATTTTTTCCCAGATCTGGACCTTAGCGTCCAAAATATGGATGTTAGCATGAAAACCTCCAAGCTTAGTTACCAGCTTGGACCTGGTATTGCTGCCACCAGCTAAGAATTATACAGTGCCTAGCTCACTGTGGTCTCACCAAAACCTTCCCTGGGGGATCCCAAGAATCAGATTCCTTGAGTTTCACAACAAAGGGGAATAAACCATTTCCCTTCCCCCTCCTCCCCTCCAGGTGTTCCCTCCCTGAGTTCCTGGAGAGATATACAGAAGCAAGCTCCGTGAATATAAACAGAGGGATTCCACCCTCCCTGTTTCCAGTCCTGGAAACACAAGTACCGAGGGAGCTAATCTCTCTTCTCCACTCACCCAGAGGGTATGCAAAGTCAGGCTTAGTAAATTTAACACAAAGAGATTTTCCCTCTTATTTCTCCTCCCACCAATTCCCTGGTGAGCTGCAGACTCAATTCCCTGGAGTCCCCACTAAAGAAAAACTCCAACAGGTCTTAAAAAGAAAGCTTTATATAAAAAGAAAGAAAAAAGGACATTAAAAATAGGTTCTGTATTAAGTTGACAATATACAGGGTCAATTGCTTAAAAGAAAAAATGAATAAACAGCCTTATCCAAAAAGAAAACAATTTAACACATTCCAGCAACTATACACATGTAAATACAAAAGAAAACAATATAAACCTATTGTCTTACTATCTTTGTACTTACAACTTGGAAACAGAAGATTAGAAAGCCAGGAGATAGAAAAATCACTCTCAGAGCCGAGAGGGCACAGACACAAGACAAAGAACAAAGAACTCACACCCAAAACTTCCCTCCACCCAGATTTGAAAAAGTCTTGTTTCCTGATTGGTCCTCTGGTCAGGTGTTTCAGGTTACTCCTTTCCGGGTGAAAGAGACATTAACCCTTAGCTATGTGTTTATGACAGGGGGGCAGGCAATGGAAGTTTAAGGGAGGACAGAGAGGAGGAAGTTGTGGAATTGTCAAGATGAGAGGTGATGAGATCTGGTTAAAAGTTGTGTTGACCAAGAGAAAGTGTCTTAGAAAGGTTGTGTAGGAAGAAGAGGCAAGATCCAGACATTGCATGCGTGTGTGGCACAATGGAGAAACAGAAGTCAAGAACTCATGGTTTGGGTCTAAGTGATATAGTGAGTGACAGTGTGAGTTATGGTGACAGAGGAATTGGGGGAGTGGAGAAGGCTTCAGTTGTAGTAATATCTCTAGGAGGGTTGTGAGCAAATAGACCAGAGAGGAACCCTTCCTGAAGCATTCTCTCATTCACTCTTCAGGTCCTGCTCCAAAACTGCAGCTTTGTCAGCGTGCTTAAGGCCCAGGAGCTGCTCTCCCACGTTGTGCTGTGGCCCCTTACTCCATAAGTTTTCCTGAAATCACTAGGCCTGCTCACAGAGTAAGGCATTTCTTGGCATCAGCTAGGGTAGCAGAATTTGAGCCTTAGCTGGCCTTGATTGAAGTGGTTTTAGCTTCCTCTCCAACACTAAGTAGTGCAAACAAAAGCCAAGTTTTGCTAAAATTCATCTGAGACGAGGCGAGAGGGCTTTTGATGAACACACACATAATGGGACAGATAACATGAAGTTGCTTTACATTTTTAGGATTTTTTTCTCAGGAGAAAGAGATGAGTAGCGTTTTGTGGCCTATCCTGGGAGCTAGGGAGGACTGAATTACAATAAATAAATGTAAATGAGCAACTGTTTTAGAACATGAATACTTAAGATGAAAGAACAGGATCACGGTGTCTTAAGAAGTACCGAACAGCCCTAAAATAATTCAGTTAGTCAGTGAACTTCAGTCTCTGATCATTTGCGAATGTCATAAACACATACCCATGCACTTGGCTTCCTACAACTGCTTATCATTTATATCAGCCATCCAATTAAGAACAGCCATTGATCCAAAACTAAGTATATGCTTTCATTTACATGTTAGCTGCCCTTTCACATGATGTTGATTGCTTTTATTGTTTGTTTAGAGATGCACATGACAGTGGTCTTTATATTTGCAGAAATGCTCAAGCTGGGGAAAATTTGGAGTGGTAAAATGATAATATACAGCCAATCTGCAGGTCTGCGCGAAAGGTGATGTTTTTCTTGGTCATCTAAGAAACCGTTCACTCATTTTTTAGCTGGAGTGGATGAAAACACAATGATCTTTTCACTTCTGTACAGAGGTTACCATTAACATGTCAGCATCCAACAGTTACTGCTCAGTGAAAACTTTGCTCTAGTCGAGGGGACATCGATGGCAACTGTCACCACACTTTGGTTTGTTGATGGCTTTCTGTGTGGATCTTTTCGTCTGCAGATCTCAGATTGCTTTATAAGAAGGTGGACGCTATTATCCCCATTTTATATATGAGGTACCCAAGGCCCAAACAAGCTTAAGGGCCTGATCCTGAGTCCACTGAGATCAGTGCGAGTCTTTTCATTGGTTTCAGTGGACTTTGGTTCAGAGCGAAGGACCAGATTTTTAAAGGCATTTAGTCCTTAAAGATGCAGATAGGCAGCAAGTGGAATTTTTGAATGCACCTTAGTGCCTAACTTTCATTGATTTCAATTATTCCAACTGGAGTTAGAAGTTTCTAGGTGCTTCTGAAAGTCCTACTAGGCACCTATCTGCATTCTTAAGCACCTAGACACCTGTACAAATCTGGCCTGAACTGACTTGCCTGACATCATATAGGGAGTTAGGTAAGTAGCAAAATAAAACTATTATTCTGCAAAGCTCTGTTCTAACTCAACCCCCTACCACTCCATTTGTCTTTTAGTTCATCTGCTGCATCTTGTCTGAGGTGCACTCTTTTTTTGATATGTCTATATAGTTGGTGGTATAGTTGCAATTTTTCAGTTTTCTGATTTTTTATGACCATTCAAAATTTTCCATGGAAATAAAAACCATTTTACTGTTACCCAGGATGCTTTCAACCCAAAGGCCTTGGTAACTTTTACTCTATGCGAGGAAGTGTCAGGAAATAAATCAGGGGAAACACTGCCATCCGACCGATAGATGGCTGGCACAAACAGGACAACACGAGAGTGCTTTCACTCAAAGCTAAACTTTACTTAGTCTCAAGCACTTACACACATCCGCAACAGGTTAGTAACACACCCCCAACCCTTGATAATTACCGAAGCTGAGTGTGGCTCTCGAGTGGCACAGTGGCAGCCCATCTGCCAGTGGGGAACACGAGGTGCATCCAGAGGGAGAGACCAGTCCTGAAGCATCCCCCCACCTCAAACTTTCCTCCCTTATTTATACATTAGTAATAGAATGACATGTCCCTTAAAGAAACCTTGTTAAGTAAGCAGTTTCAATGATCAAGCAAGAGGTCCCTTCTGACTATTGATTAACCAGGTGGGGGTTTTTTCAGAGTTTGCAGCCTTGAGACCCCAATAGACATTCCTGGAGTACATCCTGCTCTTCTAAAATGTATCAGCAACTTCAACACAATTCTTATCAGGAAGGATGTGGAGTCAAGCCGCCCTTTCTGTGGCACTCAAAACCCCTTCCCCTCCTGCCTTGGTCAAGCTGAGATTTCTCAATGGCCAATTTACAGCTTGCTGACTAAGCTGCCTTTAACAATAAGCCATAGTGGTTTCAAGCACTTTACTGGTTTGCCAAAGTCTCCCCGCACATTACCACCAGATTTTCAGCTGTGTAGACAATTTACATCTTTTTCTCTTAATGAATTATCTGCATCCCAAGTGCACAATTCTAAGATTATTTCAAGATTCAAAATTATTTACCAATTTCTTCAGTAAATAATTCCTGGTCTGCAGATCTTTTCTAAATAGCCATTGTGTACATTCGTAATTTACACTTTTGTTGGCTAGCTATAGAAGTCATATGATATTCTCTCTGTTCTTTGATTGACATATAGCAAGACAAGAGGAGTGAAAGTTCTCTAATCTCTTGTAGTAGGTAATTACATATCTGTGGGTCAATCAAACATCAAGGCAGTGCTGAGACCTTCACCTCACAGTCCATCTGTCACATTATCCCTGTTTGGTTGTTATATGGTACTCCTGGTAGGCAGTGCCTAAAATATCTGGGGATGTAGCCCATTGAGAGCTTTGAAGATAATGACCAGGACCTTGAAGAGCATCTCAGGTGCGGCTTAAACTGCACATGAGTATGTAGGATTAACAGGCAAATGCCCTTTATAGAGGGAGCAGTCATGGTTCTTGGTTTTTCAAAGTGCATCCTTCCAGCAATATTTGTGTCTTACTTGGCTTCAGGTTAAAACTTCCTGTGATCTAACTGCTCCATGAAGAAGTCACACAGTATTTTAATTAATAGCAATAATAATGTGTGCATGGTGCTTTTCACTTGATCAGAGCACTGTAGAGAGATTACAATCCCTTTCAACAGGAGTTCACAAGTTAAAACGGCACACCTCCATTTCAGTACAAAATGCCATAGGTTTATGGTGGTGAGATGAGTGGTTATTCTTTTGTATTTTACCATCTTATGTCTCTAGGAAAGGGACTTTTACTTGTTCAGCACATGTACATTTTGTACATCTGCAGCACTATTATTATTATTATTTATTATTATAGTGGATTGCAATGCCTTTTTCATGCTCTCCATCTCTGTTTTATTAATTTCAGTGGGAGGGTTGTTTGTTCCTTTTTCTTCCCAGTAGTATAAGCCACAGATACAATCATCTCTCATGGTCCTGCTCTCCAGAGCGAACTGAACATCAGGCATGCATCCTCCAAAGCTGGTGGTGGGTGCATAACTGTTTGGAAAACCATTCCCAGAGAGTAGTTATCAGTGGTTCACAGTCAAGCTGGTAAAGCATATCGAGTGGGGTCCCATCGGGGTCAGTTCTGGGTCGGGTTTTGTTCAATATCTTCATCAGTGATTTAGATAATGGCATAGAGAGAACATTTTTAAAGTTTGTGGACAATACCAAGCTGGTAGGGGTTGCAAGTGCTTTGGACGATAGGATTAAAATTTAAAGTGATCTGGACAAAGTGAGAAATGGTCTGAAGTAAATGGGATGAAATTCAATAAGGACAAATGCAAAGTACTCCACTTAGGAAGAAAAAATCAGTTGCACACATACAAAATGGGAGATGACTGCTTAGGAAGGAGTACTGTGGAAAGGGATCTGGGGAGTCATAGTATATCACAAGCTAAATATGAGTCAGCAATGTAACAGTGTTGCAAAAAAAAGCAAACATCATTCTGGGATGTATTAGCAGGAGTGTTGTAAGCAAGACAGGAAAAGTAATTCTTCTGCTCTACTCCGCGCTGGTGAGGTCTCAACTGGAGTATTGTGTCCAGGTCTGGGAGCCACATTTCAACAAAGATGTGGATAAAGTGGCTAAAGTCCAGAAAAGAGCAACAAACATGATTAAAGGTTTAGAAAACATGATCTATCAGGGAAGATTGAAAAAAAATGGGATTGTTTAGTCTGCAGAAGAGAAGACTGAGAAGGGACTTGATAATAGTTTTCAAGTAGATAAAAGGTTGTGTATTTCTTAACTTCTGAGGATAGGAGAAGAAGCAATGACCTTAAATTGCAGCAAGGGCAGTTTAGGTTGGACATTAGGAAAAACTTCCTAACTGTCAGAGTGGTTAAACACTGGAATAAATTGCCTAGGGAGGTTGTGGAATCTCCATCATTGGAGATTTTAAGAGCAGGTTAGACAAATGCCTGTCAGAGGTGGTCTAGATAATACTTAGTGCTGCCATGAGTGCTGGGGACTGGACTTCATGACCTCTCAAGGTCCCTTCCAGTCCTATGATTCTATGAAATCTCTTCCAGGTTTACAAATGTTTTCTGGGAATAATCCTAGGTGCCATTTGAAAATGTTTGGACCTTAACTTTCGAGTCTCCTGTCTGAACATTGAGGTCTTTTATGTAAAAAAAATAATGCTTTGCACAATTACATTTTATTTGGGGAAAATTCCAGTCCTGCAGTTCTCTGGTTCTATGAAAAAGGGCTTTCTGGGTCTCTGCCTAGTCAGTCTTCAACTTCTCCTCTGAAACACAAGAACCTTTATGCAGAAGGACATGCTATCAACTTCCAATTCTCTCTCACTCTCTGTTAATCTGTCGCTATCTCTTTCTGCCTCTTCTATGTAATATTGCCTGTCTAAATCCCTAACACAGCAATCAATAAACCAGGCATCCCAGGGAATCTAGCCTTTGTGGCCTTCACATTGATGAATTTCTATTTGTGACTCAAACATATTTACTTTGCCAGGCATTCAATTAAAACTGAACAAGAGAGCACGCTGATATGATCAAATATTTAGACGTATGAGGAATTCACGGTGAACTGCACAAATATTTAGAATCCGGTGTGTGTCAGGCAGCAATCAATGGAAATCTGAACACAAGAAATGGCTAGTGAGATGGAAATGTATATAAAAGAAGGAAAACAGATGGTCCTAAGGTAAAAACCTTGGCACGAGATCGAAAGAGGGGCATGTGTGTGGCTCCTGTTAACATCAGAAATGAGGCCCTGAGGGAAAAGTGATGCTGCCAGGATGATAGTCCTCCATTTTGATTTGTATAAAGAAGCACATGTGAGTAAATAAAATTTATTTTAACTCTTTATTTCATGCTCCTGCATATTTCTTATCCTGTATCTCAAAAAAATGTTGCATATTGATCTGAAAATATGCAGTAAGGTAAATTTAAGTAAAGGAAAATCTAATCTTATCCATATATCCAGGTACTTATATGGCCTCCATAATAGTTTAGAGCCAGATCCTCAAAGGTATTTAGGAACCTAATTCCCATTGATTTCAGCGGGCGCATAGGCCTCTAAATGCTTTTGAGGATCTGGGCCTGAGGCCTTGCGAATGATGACGCTCAAGGAAAACTTCCTGTCCAATTCTACTAGACCCCAAATTAATCATTAAAGGGAAGAGGTGGAAGCACTGTCACTTAAGATATTTAACACTAGCCCATGTGAGGTAATCAAAAATATATGGTAGGGAACATGCTTGAGTTATGTATCTGTTACAGGGGTTAATACCCCTTTGAGTACTCCGAAATTAAACAACAGCAAACCTCAAATGATTGAAAGATAGTAAGAGGTACAAAAAAGGGCCACTATGGCTAAAGAAAGTAGAAGAAGCAGTTAGAGGCAAAAAAAAGCATCCTTTAAAAATTAGATGTTAAATCCTACTGAGGAAAATTGAAAGGAGCAGAAACTCTGGCAAGCCACATGTAAAAGTATAACTAGGGAGGCCAAAAAAGAATTTGAAGAGGAACTAGCCAAAGACTCGAAATTAACAGCATTTTTTAAGTATATCAGAAGCAGGAAACCTGCCAAACAATCAGTGGGGCAACCAGGTGATTGAGGTGTTAAAGGAGCACTCAGGGAAATAAAGAACAGAATTGTCAGATACATAAATGAACATGATTTGTTGGGGAAGAGTCAAGATGACTTTTGTAAAGAGAAATCATGCCTTACTAATATATTACAATTCTTTGAATGGGTCAACAAACATATGGACAAGGGCTTTCCAGTTGATATAGTGTAACTGGACTTCCCGAAAGCCTTTGTCAAGGTCCCTCACCAAATTTTCTTAAGCAAAGTAAGCAGTTATGGGATAAAAGGGAAGGTCCAGTCATGGATCATTAACTGATTAAAAGACTGAAAACAAAGGGTAGGAATAAATGGTCAGTTCTCAGAATAGAAAGAGGTAAACAGTGGTGTCCCCCAGGAATCTGTCCTGGGACCAGTGCTGTTCAACATATTCATAAATGATCTGGAAAAACAGCTAAACAGTGAGGTGACAAAATTTGCAGACAATACAAAATTAAGCAGACTGTGAAGAGTTACAAACTGGGTGAGTGGGCAACAAAATGGCAGATGAAATTCAATGTTGATAAATGCAAAGTACTGCACATTGGAAAACATAATCCCAATTAGACATACAAAATGATGGGATTTAAATAAGCTTTTGCCACTCAAGAAAGAGATTTTGGAGTCATTGTGGATAGTTATCTGAAAACATCTGCTCAATGTGCAGCAGCAGTCAAAGAAGCTAACATAATATTAGGAAGCATTAGGGATAGATAATAAGACAGAAGATATCATAATGCCATAATGGCTGGAGCACATGACTTGTGAGGAGAGGCTGAGGGAACTGGGATGGTTTAGTCTGCAGAAGAGAAGAATGAAGGGGGATTTGATAGCTGCTTTCAACTACCTGAAAAAGGTCTTCCAAAGAGGATGGATCTAGACTGTTCTCAGTGGTACCTGATGACAGAACAAGGAGTAATGGTCTCAAGTTGCAGTGGGGGAGGTCTAGATTGGATATTAGGAAAAACCATTTCACTAGGAGGTGGTTTGCCAAGGGAGGTGGTGGAATCTCCTTCTGTCATAGTATAATTCCCAATTCTGAAACTTAGCATCCAAAATATGGGTACTAGCATTAAATCCCCTAAGCTTAATTACCAGCTTAGATCCTGTAGTGCTGCCACCAATCACGACTTAAAGCAGAGTGCCTGATAAACTCTGGTCTCCCCCAAAACCTTCCCTGGGGATCCCCAAGACCCAAATTCCTTGAGTCTCACAAGAAAGGGGAATAAACCATTTTCCTTCCCCCTCCTCCCTTCCTCCCAGCTCCTTTCCCCCTTGGGTACACTAGGAGATCACCGTGATTCAAACTCCTTCTATCACCACATGGAGAGGAATGATACCTCCCCCCCCCTCTTTTCCCTTCACCCAGAGGCAATACAGATTCAAACTCCGTGAATCTAAAACAAAGAGGAAATTCACCTTTCCCTTCTCCCCACCAATTGGTGAGTACAGACTCAGTTCCCTTGAGCCTCAACAAGGGGAAAAAATCAGACAGGTCTTAAAGCAAAACTTTTAATAAAAAGAAAGAAAAAAAGGTAAAAGTTATCTCTGTAATTTAGATGGTAAAAGTTACAGGGTCTGTCATCTTATAGAAATTGGAGAAACAGCCTCCTCCAGCAGAAATACAATTTAAAATACTTTCAGCCAAATACACATTTGCAAATAAAGAAAAAACAAATAAAAAGACTATACTGCCTTTCTACCTTTGTACTTACAAAATTGGAATAGAAGATTAGAGAGCCTGTAGGTACGTGTGGTCACTCTCAGAGCCCAGAGAGAACAAAGCAAAACCCAAAAAACACAAACAAAGGCTTCCCTCCACCGAGATTTGAAAGTATCTTGTCTCCTGATTGGTCCCCTGGTCAGGTGTTTGGTTCCCTGTTTGTTAACCCTTTACAAGTAAAAGAGACATTAACCCTTAACTGTCTGTTTATGACACCTTCCTTAGAGGTTTTTAAGGTCAGACTTTACAAAGCCCTGGCTGGAATGATTTAGTTGGGGATTGATCCTCCTTTGAGCAGGGGGTTGGACTGGATCAGGGATGGCTCCAGGCCCCAGGGGAGGAAGCACGTGCCTGGAGCGGCACATGCTAAGGGGTGTCATTCTGTCCTTTCTTGGGGCAGCACAGTCTGAAGGACTTTTTTTTTCTTTTTGCTTGGGGCAGCAAAACTGGTAGACCCGGCCCTGCACAAGATGACCTCCTGAGGTCCCTTCCAAACCTAATAGTCTATGTTTCTATGATTCTATGTTTTTAAGTGTATGGGGGCCCAGGTGAATTAATAGATCAATGTAGGAATGGGAGATGGGGGAAGAAGGACCAGGTGAGAGCAGAGAGTCACAGTGGTCTCAGTAAACACAGGTTCCTGCCAGCCTAATCAATGGCTGCTGAGGATAGTGGCATCCTGGCAAAGGTAAGTTTTGGAGAGGGATTTTAGAGAGGGTGAGATGGTGAATTTGAGAATCCTACTGGGAGCCTTTTGGGTTCCTGTTTTCCAGTCTTAGACGTTAAATATTGTAAATGGATTTTACTGGGTGCATCTGATTTATTTAAAAATAAGTAAATGAAGTACATACTTAAACCATCTGTAAGGTGACCATACATCCCATTTTGGCCAGGATAGTCCCCTTTTTAATCCCTCTCCCAGCTGTCCCAACTATTTTGGCAAAACTGGGCATTTGTACCATTTGCTCTTGCCAGTTGATCATCAGTTGGCAATAGCAAATTGGACAAATGCACAGTTTTGCCAAAAAACTGGAATGCAACCCCTAGTGGGGCACAGAGGAACATATGGGGAGGAGGCAAGCGGCAACGCCAACCCTGCGTGGGAGGGAGGGCTCAGGAGAGCGGCTTGAGCCAGGCCAGCCCTGCACAGGTGGGTAGGGTGACCAGATGTACCGATTTTATAGGGACAGTCCTGATATTTGGGGCTTTGTCTTATATAGGTGCTTATTACTCCCCCAGCCCCTATCCTGATTTTTCACATTTGCTGTCTGGTGGGTGGCAGGGGCTCTTGGGCTGGCCACATGCACAGGAATAGAAAGAGTGGGGTTGCCAGGCGTCCGGTTTTTGACCAGAACGCCAGGTTGAAAAGGGACCCTGGCAGCTCTGGTTGGCACCAGCGACTGGACCATTAAAAGTTAAAAAGCTCTGAGTAACTCCCGGAAGCAGCCACAGGTCCCAGAGGCCCTAAATGCATAGGTGGCCAAGGAGGCTCCACTCGCTGCCCCCACCCTAAGAGCCAGCTCCACATCTCCCATTGGCCGGGAACCGTGACCAATGGGAGCTGCAAGGGCAGCACCTGCGGGTGAGAAGGCAGTGCATGGAGCCTCCCTGGCTGCCCACGTCTCATGGGGCTGCAGAGACCTGACAGCCGCTGCCTGACAGTGGCAGTAAGCAGTGCCAGGACTCTGCATCCTGTACCCTCTCCCTCGCCCCAACTCCCTGCCCCAGCCGGAGTCCTCTCCCACACCCAAACTCCCTCTCGGAGCCTGCACCCCCCTGCAACACCCCAACCCTTTTCCCCAGCCCCCTCCTGCACCCCAACCCCCTCATCCTCAGCCACACCCAAGAGCCCACACCCCCATCTGAAGCCCTCACCCCCTCTGCACCCCAACCCCCTAACCCAGCCCTGTGAAAGTGAGTGAGGGTGGGGAAGAGTGAGCAACGGAGGGAGGGAGGATGGAGTGAGTGGAGGCAGGGCCTCAGAGAAGGGGTGGGGCCTCAGGGCAGAGGTGTTCTGTTTTGTGCGATTAGAAATTTGGCAACCCTAAGAAGGGAGTAGCAGAGAGATCTCAGTCCAGCCCCGCACAGGCGGGCTCTGGCCAGTCCTATGCTTGAGGGGGAAAGGAGGAGGACTACCTCAGGCTGGCCCCATATGCTGGGTGTGGGATGTCTCAGATTGGCCCTACTCCATGTTGCATTTTCCCTTTGGGAAAATATGGTCACCCTAACTATCTGACACCCAGCAGGGGGCTGGTCCCAGTTATCTGTTAGCTTCTTTTTGCCTCTCACTTGTATGAGGTTAGGAACAGAAAATTTGTTATATTGCAGAGAGAGGTCACATGTGGTGAGCATCAGAGATTCCAGGTGATGTATGCTTTGCCATATGAAATCCATTCCTCCATTCCTGCAGTTTCAAATCCATTTCTCCCCTGTGAATATTAGCCATTTGATTACACTCATTAAGCCCTTTTTGTATATATGTGCCATTCCTGGTCTAAGAGTCAAGCTTCATTAAATTTATCTCTTACGCTCTGGCTGTGCCGCTCAGTAAAGAAGAATCCGAGGGTTTCCCTAGATGCTCTGCAGACTGTAGATTCACCCAGAGAGCTCTCATGGTAATGACATGCAGAATCTCAGGCTATAGTCTCATATGTCAGAAGGGGAGGGAACAGCTCTCATAGGTAACCCTGTTAAACAGGCCTGTCTGCATATCCCAAACTACTACCAGGTTGCTCTTCCAGTGCTGAATGTGGGTTTTTTCAGTACTAATCTGAGATCTAGGTCTGTCACGGGTGGGAACTCTGCTGTACATAGTTCATAATTTATGGGAGGGTTCTGAAGGAGACAGTGTTTTGGAAATTGACTGTGCAGTGGATTATTAGGGCCCGACTGAGGACACCTTGCTTATCTTGGTAAGCACTGACATGAAAAGCCACATTCAGGGCCAGATTAAGGCAATCCAGGGCCCTAAACACACACACAGACTGGGGCTTCTCCGTAGCCCCACTCCTTAAGCCCTTCTGCCCTCACAGAGGAGCTGGGGAAGTGTTAGCGGGGGGCCCTTCACTACTGCATCAAATTTAAACTTCTTGTCCTTGCCTTCAGTGTCTTTAAAATTCCACCCTTCCCTTCCTATCCAAGCTATTTACATCCCATCTTCACCCATGCCCTCAGCTTTGCTGACATCCGCCTGCAATTCCAGGCCTTTTATTACGCCAACCCTCCATATGCAGAATGAGTTCTAGCCACCCCCACCCCAGCCACCTACTTTCCTGGGACACTGGCCCTGAAAATCCCAAGATGTCTACAAGTTGTATGTGATTAACTTAAGTCTCATTCACTTTCATGAGACTTAAACATTTGCTTAAGACTGCCTTGAGAAAAGATTCTTTCCTGGACTGGGAAGCTTTTGTCATCAGCTGTGTGATGAGGTGTTCACCCCACACTTTCCCTAAAAGGTTTAATGCAGACTGAGGAGGGGGCTAGTTAACCCAACAAGCTGCAGCTGAGGTGAATCAGGTAACTGAGCAATCCTGACTGAGTGAGGGAGCACAGCTGAGGAGGAACAAGCTGGCTGGACTTATAAAGACAGGAAGTTGGTAGCAGATGGGGGCTACTGGAAAAGTTGCCCCTTGGGAAAGCATTTGAAAGTTGCAGAGGCAAGTAGCCTGCAATTGCTCCCTAGGAGGAGGGAGAGGTGAAGCTGGCAAACCCAGAAAGGGAGGGAGTGCCAGAGGGTAAGGGAAGGTCTCATCAAAAAGCAAGAAGGTCCAGGAGGGAACAGACCTTGACTGCTGACTGGAGGATCCCTGAGCCAGAACCTGAGAAGGGGGTGGGTTCCCCTGCCAGTATCTGAAGAATGGGCACTATGAGGCAGTGAGTGGGAAGACTGCCTGGGATTTGGAAGAAAGACTTCAGTATCCTGGGAGGAGAAAATGTGAATAGTGATCTAGCCAGAAGACTGAGTCACAAAGAGGCAGCTTCTGGAATGAGATAGGGGCTGTAGGCCCAGTGAGGATGGAAAGATGTTACTGCAACTGTGGAAAGGGGTGTTGACCTTGTGAAGCTAATTCCCACAACATCTAGGAGGAGGCACCATCCTAGCAACGAGTGGAGTAGCCTGTTACAGGCACCGGCACCACCACCACTCTGAGCTACTCTTGCTGATTCTGTACTTAGGAATAGTTGGGCATTCAAAAGGTTTACTTTGCAACCAGGAGGGTGGGATATGGATTGGATCCTTACAGAAGTGCCTACATCTGAGGGAAATCAGCTCCAGGTGTCCATGCTATCCACCTATGCAACCAGTTACCAGCCAGTTTGGGGAGGGCTAGCTCAGTGATTTGAGCATTGGCTGCTAAACCCAGGGTTGGGAGTTCAATCCTTGAGGGGGCCACTTAAGGAGTTGGGGAAAAATCAGTACTTGGTCCTGCTAGTGAAGGCAGGGGGCTAGACTCAATGACCTTTTGGGGTCCCTTCCAGCTCTATGAGATAGGTAATCCTCATATATATGATCCGGTTCACCACAGTACCAGTGTATTCACAATGCAATAATCAACTCTGAAAAACCCCATGTACTGTATCATGCTGCCCCCAACAGTTCTTAGAAATGAAATTTTGATATTAAAGCTGGTTGATGCTTCCCAAATTACTGTCCTTTTGACTTTACAATAGATTCAGGTGGAATTTCATTAGAACAGATAACTGATTTTTTGATACAAATCCATTTCAAAAGCAGGAGGGAGGAAGGTGCTTGTTTAATACTGATCAGGCAAGGGCACCAGTTTGACCTATCCATGATGTAGTTTAAAATAATTAAGTCTGTGAATTTAAAACTCATATCAGATTCATGCTGTGTAGAAACTGTCAGCTAGTGTAACCTGTACACAATGCAGGAAAGTGCCTTCTGGAAATCAGCTCTGAGTAGAAAAACTGCAATCTTGCAAGATGTTCAGATAATATGAAATTTTCCATTGCAAAAGCAGTAACATTTAGGTTTAGCAAGCATGGTAATTTCTTTTCTTGCATGGAATCACAGAGGTAGCTTCTGCCATCGTTATGCAGTTTTCAGGAGCAGTACTCTTGCAGTGGGTGTATTTGCTAAGCATAGTATTATTAGCATTAACAGAATCTGGCCCACAGAAATTAGAAATGGAAATAACCTACTAGCACACTTGAGTAAATAGGCATGGGGGAACGTTCTGGTAAATTTTGACATGACCATATTTCTAACCCTTGTGCCTTTACTTTGAGAACTAGATCTTTTTGAGTACAAATTCTTGCAAAATAATTACTTTACGCTTGAAAATTTTAATTGTATATTTGATTGTAAAATTCACAATTCATGCTGGGATGATTATTTCAATAAGTTGTCCTATCAGGGAATAAAAACATGAAATGTGGTTATCTAGCTAAGTCAGGGTGAATTACAGTCAAGTATACAATTTGAAATCATACTTATGACTAACCATCATGAAAACTGGAAACAAATTGCACTATATATTTTGAGCAGTGAGGGGTAATTAATCATTGGAACAGATTTCAAAACAGTGTGGTAAATTCTTCATTTGAGATTTCGTAAATCAAGAATGAAGGCTTTCTAAAAGACATGCTCTACTTCAGGTTGTTGTGTTAGATGCAAGAATGGCTGGGTGAATTTCTCTGGTCTGTGTTGTACAGGAGGACAGGATGGATGACTATAACTGTCCTTTCTAGCTTTAAAATTTATGAATTTATTAATGTAATTGTATATTCAGTTGTAATCATAATTAACACAATTAATGTTACTTAAGACACTTGGTATTTTTTTTTCTGTTTCCCGATTAAGAGCTGACTGATGCAGCTAATCTTTGCCTAGCTGCTGCGTCATCCAATATGAAAGTTTGCAGGCTTCAGCAAGGATGGCTTTAGGCAGAGGTCACTCTGCAGCAAATAAAGGTGGCAATATTCTTCCAAGTTCTCCTCACAAAATTAACTCTACCCACACGAGTTGCTGCTCACTGTATACTGTGCAGATGTTCAAAATATGATGACAAAGATCTGAGCAACACTGGGCTCCCTTTTGGTGGGCTTCAATATTCCTCTGAACTCTGCTGTGGTCTCTGGACCTGGCTTCTTCTTGACTGGGGAACACAAATAAGTACTGGTATCTCCAAATAGAGCTGGTCAAAAGATGTTTGATGGAACAGTTTTCTACTGTAAAATAGAAGGGACCAGTGTGACCATCTAGTCTGACCTCCTGTATAACAGGCCTATGGAACTTTTCAAAAATAATTCCTAGAGCATATTTTTAGAGCATCATTTTGATTTACAAATTGCTAGTGATGGAGACTCTACCACGGCCCTTGGTAAGTTGTTCCAATGGTTAATTATCTCCCTATTAAAATCATACAAGTTATTTCCAGTCTGAATTTGTCTAGCTTCAACTAGATTGTTACACCTTTCTCTGAAAGAGTGAAGAGACCATTATTAAATGTGTATTCCCCATGCCATGTAGTTACTTATAGACAGTAATCAAATCACCCTTTAGCTTTCTCTTTGTTAAGATTAACAGATTATTCTTGTGGCTCTCTGAAACCTCTTAAATTTATCAACATCTTTCTTGAGTTGTGGGCATCAGAATTACAAGGAGTAATCCAGCAGCTGTCATGCCAGTGCCAAATACAGAGGTAAAATAATCTCTTTATACATACTCAGGATTTCTGTGTTTATGCATCCATGGATTGCTTGCATTAGCACTTTTGGTCCCAGGATCACACTGGGAGCTCATGTTCTGCTGATTATCCACCATGATTCTGGAATCTTTTCAGAGTCACTGCTTCCCAACATAGAGTTCCCCATTGTTTTAAATTTGTCCTACATTCTTTGTTCCTAGATGTACACATTTACATTTAGCTGTATTAAAATGGATATTGTTGGCTTGTATCCAGCTTGGTCTAATTAGTGACCTGTCACCTACATTATTTACCACTCCCCCAATTTTTGTGTTATCTGCAAATTAGACAGTGTTTAATTTTATTTTTCTTCCAGGTCATTAATGAAAATGATAAAAGGCATCGGATCGAGAACCAATCCTTGCAGGGCCCCACTAGAAACACACATCCTCACTAATGAATCTCCATTTACAATTGCACTTGAGATCTATCAGTTAGCCTTTTTTTGTTTTTGTTTTATTTTTATTTTTTGGTCACAAAACAAATGAAATGTTTCACAGGACCATGTCAATTTTGAGAAAGTTTGACAAACATTTCAAAACAATCTGAAACTGAAGTGGAGTTTTCATTTTGATTTTATCATTGTTTTGTTTCAAATTTTGAAAAATAAAGTTTTCCCCCAAACTTTTAATTTTAATATTTAATGTGTATATATATTATATTTCATATTTTTGATTATAATGTTTTGACATAACTGAACCAAAAAGGTTCAATAAGGTCATTATGATGTTTCTAAATTGAAATATTTCAGAATTTTTGTTCCATAACATATTTCAAGATTTCAACTTTTCATAATTTGCAGATTTTTTTTTAATTTTTTGAAATGTTGGAATTTCCCATTTTCTGACCAGTTTTCCTCCCAAACCACACTTACTTGGGTGACCAAAATGACACAATGTTCATGGTAAATTTTGCACCTCTAATGTTCCCTCTCCTTTCTACAGGAGGATTGAAATAGTTAACAGCATTGTCATTTAAATTATCATTGTTGAGCATCATCTGAGGTAACACTTTAATGGCATGAATGTTGTCATTCATGCCTCTCAGACCTTTGGTTCCAGGCCCTTTGCAAGCTCACTTCTTCAGTGATTAGATTTGTTCAAATTTTTGAGGTGTTCTTTACAACCCTTTTAAAAAAACAAAACAAAACAAAAAACAAGATTCTGAAGCACAAGATTGTCGCTCCAGAGAGGCGCCAGTACAGTGTATGGGCAAGTACTGGCTCTTTCTTAGGCCTACTTTTAGGTGGCTCCTAACTGAGAAAAATGCCTCTACTCACTACAAAGCAGACTCAGTGACTTTCAGAGAGTTGAACTGGGGCTTTGTTGTGCCACAGAGAACAAAATCAGCTCTACTGCAAGACAATTCTTTGTCCATTTGCAGCTGGATAAGGATTAGATGGCACATCAGTGAAGTAAACTGTTCAGAGCGTCTGGCCCTGAATACTCTTGGCATCTCTCCGTCCTTTCGGAGTATTTCTGCTGGATTAGTTGCACATGCTCTTGCAAGGTGAAACATTAAGGAAGTGCTAGGAAACTTCCTTACAACAAGTTTAAATAGATACTGTGTATTTAGAAGCCGTTCGCCGTCTCCCTGCTCAGCTCATAAATATTATATAGCTAGTGGGACTCCATGTATCAGCTCAAATCAGCTGCCTTTGCTATGCTACAGTAGCTATCCCATAAAGATAAGCCTGACCCTCCACCACTGGCAGATCTAATTTGGAGTAGGTTACTGTTGTTTACAGTCAAGATGCTCTAACCCACCTCAGAAAAGAAAATTGTGTCACATTGCAGCTACAGTAGACTGCAAATTAGCTTGTTCCGTGGCTAAAGAGAAGGCTTTATTACTCTGGGGGAATCACCTTGTGTAGCTCTTTTTGAGACAAGAAGGGTGCCATTTGGATGATCACTCAAGGGGAATTTCCAGAGGAACCAAGAGGGTATTTTTTTCATCCTGTATGTCACATCTTTCTGGCTGCCTGTTTGCTGATGCTTCCCTCCAGCAACTCCCTGAAGCCGAAAACTGCTAGGCCGCCTCTGCAAAGGCTGCAGCTGCCCTGTTTGCAAGAAGAGGCAGATTTCAATCAGCTCAAAAAAGTGATGGACTGAGGAACATTCTGTCAAATGTGATCAGCATCTCATCTGGAACTGGAAACAGCTAATAAGAATGAGGACATTGAAGAATGCTGCTGTCAAAGAATCCAGCTTGGAATAAACTACTTTCTGCACATTACTGAAGTGCCTTGCTCTTTGATCTTATTGTGCCAATTTAGGATCCTGACCCTGAGCTGCCATGCAGCAGTATAGGAAGGGGATATTTATATTGGAGCTAGCCAAGGGATAGCAAGAACATGTGAACTCAAAGGAACGTTGCAAGTCCAAGTGGTCAACCCACACTTTGGCAATATGCTGCTTAATCACAGAAGTGTTAGATATGAGACCCTGATTCATGAGTCTATTCCTAAGGAATAGGGCACTTTAAGCACATGCTTAATTTTAAGCAGGTTCTTAATATAGCTGGTCAAAAATTTCCCAACCAAATTGTTTTTCAATGAAAAATTAGGTTTTAGATTAAACACTCCCCCCAACACCCACCCAGCCACCTCACACAAAGTGTCTACTTTCTCCAGGGGGGAAAAAACACATTGTAAAAAATAAACATTGGAAAACTGAAAGTGTCAGCCCAAGGCAGATATGGAAATCTGCTGTGGTTCATGGAAGTTGCAGTGCAGGTGCTTCATGTCTCCATCTTGAAAGAAGGAGTTAAGAAACTCATTTTTGACTCCTAGTTTTGAAAATCTTGCCCAAAATTTCCAAAGGCAAACATTTCTGTTACTTGGTCAAATGCTAAGTTGGTAAATATGTCAATAATGAGAAGAAGAAAGCAGACCAAAATAGATCACTAAACAAAAATCTGATGCCCAGATCCATAAAAGGACTTAGGCCTTGCAATGCTGAGCATCACAACACCTAAATTTTATGTGCCTGGACAATCCCAGGAACAACACTGTAAGCCATAAAGCCTGGGTTAGGTAAGGGGATGCATGGGGAGAGATAGGCACCATAGGCTGTAATCTATAGAAGTCAGCACATTAGGCAGGGAGCTGCACAGGGTAACCACTGGGGGATGCTGATGAGAGGGGTGTATCCTACACCGTACCCCTCTTGCAGAGCTAGGCACCTAACTCTGGGCTGCAGGGAGGCATCTATCTCTGCTGGCAATCTAAAGCCAGGAACTCCACTCCTGGAGTCAAGTGCCATAGGCACCTAAGTAGTTTCTTGCAGCTCTCTCAATATCTCCTGTTGACATTGTTCCCCTCTGATTAAATATTAAGGAACTGGCTGCTGGATCTGCCACCTCTCAGGTAGGTGACCTAAGCATTGGACTACAGAGTTATTTTCACTGTCTTGCTCTGACCCAATGATTAAGTATTTCATATCCAGTGGAACAGCTTCAATAGAAGATAGTGAACACACTGCACATCAGAACTTCCCATCTCTCCGTTGTTAGTGCACTCTTGTGGGAGATCTATGTCCAGATCCTTTCTCCTCCATCAGACAGAAGGAGGAATTGATCCTGGTTCTCCCACATCCCAGGAGAGTAGTCTAATTACTGAGCTAAAAGTTATAAGATGGCCAGGAACACCTCGTCCAATCAGATTTGGAATGGGACCCAATCTGCTAGGTGGCCTCTTAGAATGCCTACCAGATCAGGGCCTGCAGGCAAAAGAGGCAGATGACCAGCAGTGTGCAGGCCCAGAGGCAGAAACTTAGATAGCACTTTTACTGAAAAAACATAGGTGGTGAGGATATGTCTACACTGCAATTAAAAACCCATGACTGGCCAATGCCAGCTAACTCGGGCTCATGGGGCTCAGGCTAAGAGGCTGTTCAAATTCACCGTAAACATTCAGGCTTGGGCTACAGCCTGATCTCTGGGACCCTCCCACTTCTCAGAGTCTAGAGCTCGGCCTCCGACTCAAGGCAGAACATCTACACCACAATTAAACAACCCCTTAGCCCGAGTCTGAATCAGCTGGCATGGGCCAGCCACGGATATCTACTTTCAGAGCAGCTGTTCCCTGAGTGCAATGGAGCCTAAACATGCCTCATAAGTACCGAAGTACATTTGTGGATCTGGGCCTAAGAACATGATTCACCACTGTCTTAATTTTAGGTTTGCACTGCTGTGATTCTGTTATTTACGCAGGTATAAATAGCTGGTGGTGAATCTGACCCTACAAATACACAGGGTCTCAGATAATAAGAATGTAAAATGATTTGGGCGAATCTCAAAAAGTGCACGCTTGGAGTGGGATTCAGATAAGCATCAGAAGTCTGGATTCTTCCTAGGTGTTATGTAATGGATCCACTGTTTTTGAATTTATTCAAATACTATTAGCAACTATCCTAAATTCTTGGGTTTGCAAAACTGGCCTGGGAATGTTGTAGAGTGCAAAATTCTTGGAACCTCCTGCTTCCATTAATGCTGGAAATACTACACTATAGCCTTTCTTGTGGTATTTCATCACATGTATTTTAGCCAAAAGAATAAGGAAGAATGATCCATTGGTTAGGGCACTAACCTAGGACTTAGACTTTTGTTTGACTTCCTTCTCCTGCCACAAACTTCTGGTATGACCTAGGGCAAGTCATTTAGGGTATGTCTCCACTGCAAAATTAGGTCGATTTTACAGAAGTCAATTTTTAGAAATTGATTTTATACAGTTGATTGCATATGTCCATACAAAGTGCATTAAGTCAGCGGAGTGCATCCTCACTACTGTGGCTAGCATCGACTTATGGAGCAGTGCACTGTGGGTAGCTATCCCACAGTTCTCGCAGTCTCCTCCACCCATTGGAATTCTGGGTTAAGCTCCCAGTGGCTGATGGGGCAAAAACATTGTTGCGGGTGGTTTGGGGTACATGTCTTCAGTCGCCCCTTCCTCCGTGAAAGCAACGGCAGACAATTGTTTCAAGCCAAACACCAGGGTGATTAGAAGAGCACAGCAAGGTGCGCTGCACATCAGAGAGGCTTTGAAAACCAGTTTCATGACTGGCCAGGCCTCGGTGTAACACTTGTGCGTGCTTCTCCTTGATGTAAATCCGCTATCTTTGTTGATTTTAAATCCCTGTAAGCCAACCACCCTCCCCCCTTCAAAATAAAGTAACTATTGTTTTGAAACCATGCATTCTTTCTTTATTAATTAAAAAAAATGAGATAACAAACAGGCTAGCCTGGTTGGGGTGGGGGAGGAGGGAAGGACAAGGCCACATTGCTTATTGTAGTCTCACTAAGAATCAAATTGTTTGAATGACAGCCTGCTGTTGCATGGGCCATCCTCTGGAGTGCAGTGGCTGGGTGCCCGGAGCCTCCCCTGTGTTCTTGGGTGTCTGAGTGAGGAGGCTAAGGAACATGGGGAGAAGGGTAGGTGGTTATACAGTGGATGAAGCAGGAGTCTATGCTCTTGTTGGCTTTCCTGAAGCTCCAACAGACATTTCATCATGTCCGTTTGCTCCCCCATTAGCCTCAGCATCGTGTCCTGCCTCCGCTCTTCACTCTCACTTAATTCTTTCCTGGCCTCTGAATACCTCCATGCCTTAAGCTGTGCCTTATCAGGGCACGGGGACTGAATGACCTCAGAAAACATGTCATCATGAGTGTGTTTTTTCAGCTTCTAATCTGCAATAACCTCAGTGACAGAGATGATAGGGGAACATAAAAACATTCTACACTCTATGATTCTAGGGGGACTGTTCACCTGTGCTGCTGAGTTCGCCCCGCTGACTAAACAGGAAATGAAATTCAAAAGTTCCCGGGGCTTTTCCTGTGTATAGAATCATAGAATTATAGAATATCAGGGTTGGAAGGGACCTCAGGAGGTCATCTAGTCCAACCCCCTGCTCAAAGCAGGACCAATTCCCAACTAAATCATCCCAGCCGGGGATGTCAAGCATGACCTTAAAGACCTCTAAGGAAGGATATTCCACCACCTCCCTAGGGAACCCATTCCAATGTTTCACCACTCTCTGAGTGAAAATGTTTTTTCCTGATATCCAACCTAAACCTCCCCCACTGCAATTTGAGACCATTACTCCTTGTTCTGTCATCTGCTACCACTGAGAACAGTCTAGATCCATCCTCTTTGGAACCCTCTTTCAGGTAGTTGAAAGCAGCTATCAAATCTCCCCTCAGTCTTCTCTTCTGCAGACTAAACAACCCCAGTTCCCTCAGCCTCTCCTTATAAGTCATGTGCTCCAGCCCCCTAATCATTTTTGTTGCCCTCCTCTGGAATCTTTCCAATTTTTCCACATCCTTCTTGTAGTATGAAGCCCAAAACTGGACACATTACTCTAGATGAGGCCTCATCAATGTCGAATAGAAGGGAATGATCACATCCCTTGATCTGCTGGCAATGCCCCTGCTTATACAGCCCAAAATGCCGTTAGCATTCTTGGCAACAAGGGCACACTGTTGACTCATATCCAGCTTCTCGTCCACAGTAACCCCTAGGTCCTTTTCTGCAGAACTGCTGCCTAGCCATGCGGTCCCTAGTCTGTAACAGTGGATGGGATTCTTCCATCCTAAGTGCAGGACTCTGCACTTGTCCTTGTTGAACCTCATCAGGTTTCTTTTGGCCCAGTCCTCTAATTTGTCTTGGTGCCTCTATATCTTATCCCTACCCTCCAGCGTATCTACCACTCCTCCAAGTTTAGCGTCATCTGCAAATTTGATGAGAGTGCAGTCCATGCCATCCTCCAGATCATTAATGAAGATATTGAACAAAACCAGCCCCAGGACCGACCCTTAGGGCACTCCGCTTGAAATCGGCTGCCAACTAGACATGGAGCCGTTGATCATTGCCCATTGAGCCCGACGATCTAGACAGCTTTCTATCCACCTCATAGTCCAAGCATCCAGCCCATACTTCTTTAACTTGCTGACAAGAATACTGTGGGAGACCATATCAAAGCTTTTCTAAAGTCAAGGAATAATACATCCACTGCTTTCCCCTCATCCACAGACCCAGTTATCTCCTCATAGAAGGCAATTAGGTTAGTCAGCCATGACTTGCCCTTGGTGAATCCATGCTGACTGTTCCTGATTACTTTCCTCTCCTCTAAGTGCTTCAGAACTGATTCCTTGAGGACCTGCTCCATGATTTTTCCAGGGCCTGAGGGGAGGCTGACTGGCCTGCAGTTCCCCGGATCCTCCTCCTTCCCCTTTTTAAAGATAGGCACTAGATTAGCTTTTTTCCGGTCATCCAGAACCTCCCCCGTTCGCCATGAGTTTTCAAAGATAATGGCGAATGACTCTGCAATCACATCCGCCAACTCCTTTAGCACCCTCGGATGCAGTGTATTCGGCCCCATGGACTTGTGCTCGTCCAGTTTTTCTAAATAGTTCCGAACCACTTCTTTCTCCACAGAGGGCTGGTCATCTTCTCCCCATACTGTGCTACCCAGTGCAGCAGTCTGGGAGCTGACCTTGTTTGTGAAGACAGAGGTGAAAAAAATCATTGAGTACATTAGCTTTTTCCACATCCTCTGTCACTAGGTTGCCTCCTTCATGCAGTAAAGGGCCCACACTTTCCTTGACTTTCTTTTTGTTGCTAACATACCTGAAGAAACCCTTCTTTTTACTCTTAACATCTCTTGCTAGCTGAAATTCCAAGTGTGATTTGGCCTTCCTGATTTCACTCCTGCATGCCTGAGCAATATTTTTATACTCTTCCCTGGTCATTTGTCCAATCTTCCACTTCTTGAAAGCTTCTTTTTTGCATTGAAGATCAGCAAGGATTTCACTGTTAAGCCAAGCTGGCTAGTGCATCAGAGTTCAAAGTGCTGTCCAGAGCGGTGACAATGGAGCACTTTGGGATACCTCCCGGAGGCCAATACCGTCAAAAATGCAGCAAGGTCCATTTTAGCACTACTTCCCTCGCCGGGGAGGAGTACAGAAGCCGATTTTAAGAGCCCTTTAGGTTGACGGAACGGGGTTGGTTGTGTGGATGCATTCATTTTTAAATCATCCTAAAGCGGCTAAATTCAACCTAACCAGGTAGTGCAGACCAGGCCTTAGCCTCTTTGTTACTCAATTTCCCTTCTGTAAGTTGGGAATAATAGCAATGCACTTACTGACAGGGATGTAGTAAGGATATACACATTACAGGCTGTGGGTATTCAGATAGTGCCATAAATGTGGGGCAAATAAGTACCAAAGATAGAAGCCCAAAGATATAGAAGTTTATGAATACAGAGAAGGAAGATTGGACACAAGTTTGGGGCGAGGGAAACTTCTTGTTTTATATGAATCAAAGCAAACAATTTGCTCACCCTGTTCGGGATAAATAGTAGCGCTGGTCAGAAAATTTTCATCAAAATCGATTTTTGGCAGAAAAAAGCAATTTTAACAAAACCAAGATTATTTGCAAAATCATCTCTTAAGATTTTGTTTAGAAGAAAAATTTTAAAAACAAAAAAACCCCCTATTTTAGATATATCGAAGTGACTGGCTCACTTTGGGGTTTTCAAAATAAAAAGTTTTGATTTTTCATTTCAAAATTAAATGTTTTTGTATAGTTTACTTCATTTTGTGTGTGTGTGTCTGTGAGTGTGTGTATGTGTGTGGGGGAGAAAAATCTAAACCTTTTTTCAGAATTCTCTTTTGTGAATAATTTCCAAATTTTGGCTTTTCATCCCAATTTAGGATGATTTTCTCCAAAAAATCTCAAAAAAAAAAATAATGTCCCAGTAAATCTAATCAGCTCTAAAACTCTGAAGAATTTAGCAGTAAAGTCCAGTGGACAGGGAAATGGACTGGAAGTCAGGAGATATCGGATAAAATCCTGGCCCTATTAAAGCTAGTGGCAGATCTCCCTTTGACTTCAATGGGGCCAAGATTTCACCCTAGTTTCTATTCCCAGCTTTGCCACTGACCCACTGTGGGACTTGGGAAAGTCACTTCACTTCTCTGTTTCCCCTCTCTTTTTTGTCACTCTTGTCTATTTAGATTGCAAGCTTTTAGGGGCATGGACTCTCTATTACTCTGTGTTTGTACAGCACCTTGCACAATGAGGCTCACCATCTCAGATGGGGCCCAATGGGCACTAATATAATACAAATTACCATACTGCCACACAAAATGTTGCAAATTTCTTAATATGCTGAGGCAGCTTTTTAAAGTTTTTTTGGTTTGTTTTTTTGTTTGTTTGTTTGTTTGTTTGTTTTATAAATTAAGCACTAAGAAGGGAATGGTCATGAAACACAGTTCCACAATCTGTCATGGCTTCCACTGGAATCAAATAACGGGAAGAGAAAGAGGACATGGAACTTATAGTACTGATCTAATGTAAGACTTTTCTCTGTTGGTAATTCTTCACCCAACTGGTGAAAAACAAGATTTTTTTTTTTCAGTAAGTTAGTTTCCCCCTCATGGGATCCTCACAGATCAAACTGGGTATTTGTTCTTTAACACTGGATTGTGGAGATTATGCATCAGAAGGAAGTACCTGTAAAAGGATTATGGCATTATAGAAAAATAATTGGCATACTTCATCTCTTTGCATATCATAGCTCATTAAAATTGCTCTAAGGAACATCTAGATTAATTAGAAGTGGGTAAAAATGCTCATTTCTTCAGCACAACATTCTCATCAAATCAAAAGGTCTTTCCAGTGGAATGGGGCAGAACTAGATTTTTTTCTGTATTGACCTTTATCTTATAAATAGAAATATGCTGGAAAATAAGTGAACTGTCCATGGATAATTGACAACACCAACTTTATCACTCATAGATTCGAGGATGGTTTTTCCTCCCTTCTGAGTGATGTCTATTATCTGATCTTTTTAATTTGAACAGAATCTGACCACTTTTGACCTGATACAGCAGGAGTTGATTTATTGCAGTGATGCTGCCTGCAGATTTTCATCAGTTCCTTGCCAGCACGCTAGTTGGTGTCAAAGGTTTGCTACTTACAGTAATTGCTGGCAATGGGGTTCTATTGACTATCAAGATGGCTTTGTAATAACCTTATACATCTCAGATTATCAAACTTTCTGGGAAGTGACAAATGAAGTCTGACTTCCCGCTGCCTCAGTAGTTCTGAACTGACAGAGGAATGGCAATGTCTTTTGAAGAGTCGTTGAGTGAACAGGGAAGTTGTTTTGAGCTTCTCCTACCTGTGTGCCTAATTCCCATCTGTTACCCTCTTTGCCCTCAATTGCAATTCTCCAGCACACATTAAACCAGGAACATGTAACAAACAGCTTCTCAGTGTGCCCGGTTAAGTAATTTTAAACCAAACAGATGCTTTATAGGCTCAGGTTTGCAGCATTGGGGTTTCACTGACCTCTGTGACTCGGCAGGAGGCTCAAAGAAGGACAGAAGCTGCAGACAATTAAAATCCAAATCCTTTTTTATCAGACACTAAGCCCCAGGTAACTCTAGTTCTTAAATGAGCATTCTGTCACAGTTAACTCAGTACAGGTCAAATTGCAATAGGTAATGCAAAAAGCCTTCAGAGCTGGCAAACTCTGGCTTGTTGCCAGTGGCTATTTCCTTCAAGATGTCAAAATAGGAACAGATACCCTTAAACCTCTCTGTGACCTCGGGACTTGGTGGGAAGCATGATTTTGACAAATCCAGAGAAATAGTCAGGCTCTGAGATAGATATGTCCCTTTTCTACATGCACAGCTAGTGCTGGTCTCCTTCCAAGGCCCATAGGGTAATGCTGTGAGCACGAGAGGTTCTTTGAGTCACATCTTCTTGGTCATTCCACTGGACTTACATGAATCCCCCTTGGGTCTTAGTCCCTGTCCTATTCCAAGCCACTAGGCAGACATTCAGACTCACTCCTGGCAGGTTGTGATGCTTTGGTATCTCTTGTGCACCCTCTTTGATATGTCTACCTGGATATCCTCACCAAACCCTTGTGAGGTAGAGAAGTGCTATTATCCCCAGTTTATACATAGGGAATTAAGGTACTTAGAGAGCTGGCTTAAAATGATACAGAAAACCTGTGGCGGACCTGGGAATTACACCCAGGGCTCCTAAGTCCAAAAACTAGTGCTCTAACCGGACCATCCTTCCTTTCAGCATGTATGGACTGTGGAACTGCAGTACAATTACCATAGGTCATCAGACCTTATAGTTCAGAGCATTTCTGTTTCATTGCATAGAGTTCACAGGTTAGACAGGGCCATTCGTGAGGCTAAACTCAATGACATTGCATAGATATCATTTAGGGCAGAACATAACCTGCCTGATTGTGTACACCACTGGTAGTAAGAAAAAAGAAACACGAGCGAAACCAGCTTGACCCTCAGTTGCAAAGGTTACTCCCTGGACAGATAGAAAAAGTGATCTTTTTCCTGGAAATTTCTTTTGGTGTCATTGCAAGATAATGAAGAAGCAATCCCTCAATGTCCTATTTATGTGCCACTTTTCAGATCAGACCCCCATGTTAACAATTCTTTAGGGATGAGTGGAGGGTAAAACCTACATACTTTGTCTCCTTTTAAATTTTATGCTTAAATCCCTTCTTGGAGTGATGGGCTGTAAGAACTCAGAGATGTAGGGTATATGGTAAAGTACATGCTGATTATTGATGGAAATAACTGGAGCATATAGAACAGCAGTTCTGGCAGTGAAGTTAGCAACTGGACCAGCCCAGAGGAAATATCCATGTTAATTTATTTTCTTGTTTTATTCCATTTCTTTTTATGTGACTCTGTCTGTACAGATCATGCTTCTTTTCCATCTTTTTTTTCATATGATGCATTTCAGAGGTGAACAAGATGAACTGAACAGTTATTTCCCCTACCTAAACATTTAAAAATCCATTGAAAAGATCCAACCTCAGTTTTAAAAGCTTGATGAGCCTGTTCTTTACACCAAACTTACTTCAGTGTTACTCCATTGGGCCTGATTCATCTCTCTTTTTTTTTACATCCTTGCTTTCAATGGTGTTACTGCAGATTTACACTGGTAAATCTGAGATTAGAATCTGTATCATTACATTTATTCTTGATTTACACCAATGTAAGTGAGAATCAGGATGCTAGAGTTGAATATGCACCTAAATACTATTGGAGATGGGGCTGAACTGGAACATTTAGATATGGATCCTGAGGCAAATGTCCTCAGTTTGTTGGTGTCCAGGCATGGGAATTTGACTTGAACCATTGTGAAATTAGCAGGGCAGCTGAGATTTCTGGGTCCCCAAAGTTCAAAGCCATTCAGATCCAGAGCTTTGGTTTGTGCCTTGTTCTGAAGCTTTGAAGCTATGGTCTAAGAACATCTTCTGAAGTCAGGATTCCTACCAACATCTCTGAACCTCTCAAGGTTGCAGACTTGGGGTCTGATTCTGAAAATGTGACCTGGTGTAGTACTTAATACTATAGTGTTAAGTTTATGGAAGGGATTATATGACAGAGTTCCCTGAAATAGCAGGCACCGGACTGATTGACCCAGGAGGTCCCTGCCAGTTCTTTGTTCCTATGAGTAGATCTTGAGCCTATTCAAGATAGCAAGAATTGTGCTAGGTGCCAAATGCTTGCATTGATCTGGCCCTGGATGTGGAACTTTGGGGGGACATTTACTTTTTTGCCATTTTGTTAGAGCATCATAGCTTTTCCTTCCTCTTCAACAGTAGATGTCACGAAGAACCTCTCCATGAGTACTGGAGTACTGCTGCTCCCAGCTCTGGCCACAAGCTAGACATGCAGATTAGCAATGAAGCTAAGGGAAGGAGTTAACTGAAGTCTGCCTCTTGGGCAAAGGGTTGTGTGTCAGATTTGATTTTAACTTAAATGGTTCCCTCATCCCTTTTTTTAGCATCTAATTGGATTAGCATATACTTTTCTGGAAAATGTGCCCTACCATGCTGCATTAATATGCATCAAGTATGTAATTCCAACTTTGTAAGAAGTAAAGTAGAGATTGAGGCCTTACTGAGGCCTCACAGTAATTGTCCAGTGCCATGGTGTACTCGTGTCTTTCAGCAGTGGCAGACACCAGGAAGTGAATCAGCTGGAACTGTCCACGGTATAGACAATGTGCGATATCAGAAAAAGATGCAATAAAAATCTGCTCTTTGAAGCCCCTGGATTGTTGTATCTCTGGGTTTGCTGCTCCCAATATCAAACTCAGACCAGTACACCTACCATTGTGAATACCTTCAAAGCTGTCATTCCAGCATCATTATTTCTAACATGTATATAACAGTGCTCCTAGAAGGTGCAGGATTGACATCCCTAGCTGCGGGGGAGCTCAGTCTCAATGCTTGGCTTTAGCACCACAATTCTGACCTGAGATGGGAGTTTGCATAATGCCCGTTCATTCAACCATCCATTGGCCTCTTTGGTCAGACTGCCCATTATTGCTAGCTGGTTTGGGATGGATCCAGTAAAGGCATTTGGGGCCAGATTTAAAAAGGTATGTAGGTGCCTAAAAATGCAGATAAGCACATTTGAAAATTCCACTAGGAACCTAAGCCAGTTAGATGCCTAACTCCTATTTAAATCAATTCAAGTTAAGCACCTCATCTGCTTAACTGCTTTTGAAAATCTCACTAAATACTTCAATTTTAGGCACCTAAATACATTTGAAAATCTATCCCTTTGTCTATTGGGAACTGAACTAAGAGCTAAACAATCAACCTGCCATCAGCTAGTAACATACTGATCTCTGCCAAACAAGGCTAGAGTTGAACAAGAAACGCAAAATTATTAGGCATAGAAAATCCATTATCTACCCACTAGGGCCATCTAGCCCAGTGGTATCCTCTAACTTTCTATTAACCGAATTCTGCAGATCAAACTAATACAAGACACCAATTGACTTCAATAGTGACTGCAGAATTCAGCCATAGCAAACAAATTCCTGCTGTGATTGTTATTGATCTTACTATGGCACCTCTACCAGCACATAAGAACGGACATACTGGCTCAGAACAATGGTCCATCTAGACCAGTATCCAGTCTTCCATCAGTGGCAAATGACAGGTGCTTCAGAGGGAATGAACAAAACAGGCAATCACTGAGGGATCCTGTCGTCCACTCCCAGCTTCCGGCAGAAAGAAGCTAGGGACACCCAGAGCATGGTATAGCATCCCTGTCCATCCTGGCTGATGGACCTGTCCTTTATGAAATTATCTAGTTCCTTTTCGAACTCTGTTATAGTTTTGGCCTTCACAACATCTCAAGGCAAAGAGTTCCACAGGTTGACAATGCATTGGGCAATGAAGTATTTTGTTTTGTTTGTTTTAAACCTGTGCCTATTAATTTCATTGGGTGACCCCTAGTTCTTGTGTTATGTGAGGGAATAAATAACATTTCCTTATTAACTTTCTCCACACCAGTCAAGATTTTATAGATATCTATCATATCCCCACTTAGCTGATTCTTTTCCAAGCTGAAAAGTTATTTTGTATGTCTTTCTAGTTGGGAATATGTTTTTCAATGTGCATTATTTTGCATTTATCAACATTGAATTTTATCAACAATTTTATCGCATAGTTTCCCAGTTTTGTGAGATCCCTTTCACTGGGCTTGTCTACACTTACTGGGGTATCGACATGGGGCAATCCATCCACCGGGGTTCAATTTAGTGGGTCTAGTAAAGATCCGCTAAATTGTCCACCGATCACTCTCCCATCAACTCTGGTACTTCACTGGAATGAGACATGTAAAGTAAGTCGACGGGAGAGTTTCTCCCATTGACCCAATGTGATGTAGACACCGCAAAAGGTCGACCTAAGCTACATTGACTCCAGCTACGTTATTCACGTAGCTGGAGTTGTGTAAGTTAGATTGATTGAGCCCCATAGTGTATTTCTGCCCTAACTCTTTGCAGTCTGCTATGGACTTAACTATCTTGAGTAAAGGTAAAGCACTAGAACAAACACTATTGTTCCCCATGTCCTATTTAATGTAAATACAAACTTCAACCCTTTCTGAAGTCCTAGGCATATGGTATTACACAACTGCCTAAATATACAATTTCAACAACTGCCTCCAAATTTCTGAATGGTTTGTACTAATGAGCTCCCAAGTGTGGAATGTTTCAATTGATTTTCAAAGGAAAAAGAAGGATCCGCTATTAAGACCCATTTAACTCAACATCACCTGCTGCCTTCTCAGTGAAAGAAGCAGAATAGCATGTGTAACAAAAGTGTGCAGAGAACTGACACAGTCTAGTTCCTCCCCTGTGTGTGCTCTGTTAGCATTTGACTTTCAGTCCATTGGTTTTAAAAGGTTATTCAGCAAAAAGTTCTATTGTTACATTTGAGTGCCATGCTGTCAATGCAGCATTCATCTCATCCCAACTGCTTTGGGAATAAAATTGGGAAGCAGCTGGGATCTGCTTTTGACATGGAACTTCCCTCTGCAGTCTTTCAAGTAGTCCTGGGTGAATTGCATTGACGAAGAATTGTCACTTCACTGAGGCCCAGTTTTGATTCTAGACTCTTTTGACAACTCTGACTCCACTGATCTGAATTAAATCAGTTCTTATTTACATCAGGGTAAGCAAAAAGCAGAATCAGTCTCAATGAACTGGCAAAAGAAAAAGGTGGGTACTCCACAAACTCATTTCCACACATTTAAAACAGCCCATTGCTTCAATATTTGATTCCTAACATTCAGGTGTTATTGTATTCTGAAAAGTGACTCAGTGTGGCATTATGGGGTTCCATGAATTGTGTGGAGATCGGCAACCTTAATGTATATAAGTAACAGAGCAAGAGTTACAGCTCTGGCTGAGCTATCTCCCTTGGGGTATGTCTTCACTACCTGCTGGATCGGCGGGCAGTGATCGATCCAGCAGGGGTTGATTTATTGTGTAGACATGATAAATTGACCCCCAAGCACTCTCCCGTTGACTCCTGTACTTCAGCTCAGCGAGAGGCACAGACAGTCGACGGGGGAGCAGCAGCAGTCAACTCACCGCTGTGAAGACACAGCAGTAGGTAGATTTAAGTACATCAACCTCAGCTACGTTATTCAGGTAGCTGAAATGGCAAATTTAGATTGATCCTCCTCCTAATGTAGACCAGGCCTTGTAGAGGATCAGCAGGATGCTCTATTATACTGAAACCTTGGATCTCATGGCCTTTTAATCTTACTGAGTCTGAGCTGAATCCATTCATTGACTTTGTGTCTAGTCTTTAGGTTCACTGCTGGGATTCAGAATATAATGCTGGTATCCCTTCTTGGGATGTGGGGCCCAGCTGTCCTAGACTTCAAGACCAGTCTTGCTCCTCCTCTTCTAAGTCTCCCCAGTAGCTTAAGCATGTCCCCTTCAGAGCTCCATCATTGTGGGATCTCTGCACTGCTGTTCCAACTTGCCGAGACTTTGTGACAGTTAAAGTACGTAACAGAGACTTTGCTAAGGCACTTCTTAACCACATACATCTTACTCCTAGGCATAGAATAAGAGATCTAGAGGTCTGTGGTAAAATAACAGACACCTGAATGCATGACCTTACCTCAGTTTCCGCACTCCTGAGAACACTTCCAGGCTTAATGTCCTTCAGTAATTCCAAGACCCATTTCTCCTGCTCAGTTTTCTCTTCTGGTTGTGGGATCTCATTTATATACAGTGTGTGTCCTTATTTAAAATCAGGGTTTTTAAAGGATTTTTTACAGCCTTCCTGTTCAGTCCTTCCCTTGTTTTTTTGTTGTTTTTTTTCCCCATTTTCTAATCATGTGTTGGCTGTGGCCTCCAACACCATGTTTATTATTATTTGTTATAGCGATAACAGGCATTACTAAATCAATAGTGTTTGGTCAGGAGACTATATTATCCTGGTAGGTAAGTGTTATTCAACTGCTGATAGTCCATTCAGGGGGACACACAGGTGCAAATCTCCCTCCCCTTAACACATGAGAGATGATGCGAGGATACAGTGAAAGACATTAACAAGGATACAAACATACAGAGAGTTCTGAAATCAAACTGGTCTGCATAAATTCATATAGATTCCCAAACAAATCACAGTAGTAAATCACAGGTGATTGGGCTAAATTCACACAGGGGTCAGTGTAGTATATGCTAATGTGCACATTAGTGGAGGGACCTTCCGAAAGGAGGTCAGTTCTACACAAAGCAGCCATGAGCACTCTTGTTCCCCCTCAGGAAATGAGAGTCTGTAGCTATCACACCTACAAAAGTGAGTGATTCTGGCCTGAAAGGGGTCATTGGCCATGGAATTCACTGTGCTGTGCATAATTTACTCCCTGGGCCTATGTAATATATATTGATATTAGGGCTGGTCATTTTTGTTAGATTTTCTCCAACAAAAATTCTAAACCAAACAACCAACCAAAACACTTCCCCCTTCCCCCCAAAAAAACAGTGGCCTTTTGCATTAAGTTTTTGTTTTTAACATTTTCTGGGTTTGGGTTCCTTTTTTTTTTCTCTCCTTCACTTTTTCCCCCCTCCCCCCTTGTTTTTCCATTCCAATTTTTCCAAATCCTCAACATTGAAACAATTACAGAACAGTACAAAGAAATACAAAACCCAGTAAATCAGCTGCTGTCATTTTTTCAAAAGCTGGAGATGTTTTGAAAAGTTGGACAGAGTCAGAAAGAAAAAAGTGAGGGAGGAGAAAAAATAGAAAATCTGGATGTAATTTGTTTTTTTTCACTTGCAGGAAGGGGCAGATGACATTTTTCAAAAAACAATTTTTTTCAGGAAATTTTTTAAACATTCATTTGACCCTGCAAAATGTAAACAGTTTTTTATTTAGAAATTATTTTTGTATTGTTTTCACCAGCTCTAACTAATGGCAGAGAATTGTTTTATCTCCTCCTGGTGGCTGGCCGATATAAATAAGTTTACAAGTCAGCCACTGCCTACTAGCAACCAATCTTTGTCCTATAGTTCAAAAGGTAGAGGGTCATGGTTCAGACCCAACGGTTCCCAGACAAATGCCCTGATGATGATGTCCCACTAGGTCTGACATTACAAAAACATCTGGTATAATTACTTTTTGCTCACTGTTGACTTGGGTTTAACAAACCATTGGAATAAATAATGGAGACGATGGATTCTCCATTGCAGGATTTTGTCAGATCAAGACTGGATGCGTTTTTGGAAGCTATACATTAGTCAAATAAGTTATTGGGCTCAATACACAGGTAACTGGTAGAATTCTATGGCCTGTGTTAAACAGGAGGTCAGACTAGATGATATAGAGGTCCCTTCTGGCCTTAAAATCTATTACCCGGAGCCATATTTGAGCTCAGTGATCTAGAATAGAAGACTTCTTATTATATTACAATACTCTCTAGTCATTTGACATTATAGTACATGCCCTTGCTTTTCTCAATTAATTTACAATAATCAGCATGCATTTATTTTAAAGTAAAACTACCTGGTTCTGTGATTACTGAACATTAACAATCATTTGCTAAATATTGCAACAATAGAAACATCACATGCATATTGCCAGTATCTTGAGTTTATTTTGCGGAAGACCTAAATTGAGCTTATATGGCATTTCAGCTTGTCTTATGCTGTAGTCCAACTTGTCTGTTATGTGTGTACCAGTTAGTAATGAATATTCACTTTCATTCATAACCAAAGAGCTTCTGTTTTAAAAACTTGTATTATTTCTTTTGTTGTTACTTAGGCAAAGGGCTTGTCTTCACTACTGGAGTAAGATGACCTAAATTACACTACTCCAGCTATGTGAATAACGTAGCTGAAGTTGACTTACCCCATTGTCGTCACTGTCCTGCATCAATGGAAGATGCTTTCCGCTGGACTTACCTCATTCTTCTTGGGGAGCTGGAGTACCAGGGTTGACCGGAGAGTGCACTGCCATTGATTTAGCAGGTTTTCACTAGACCTCCACTAAATCGACAACCACTCCATTGATTGCAGCAGCATCTATCTCCCCATAGTGAACACAAGCCCAAAAGTCTTGACCAATAAATCAGCTCAGATTAATTCTGAGCTGCAGCAATATCTGTCAACTACTGTCTCCAGAAAACCTATCAGTCAGTTTTTTGTTCCTGGTTCTTTATTGTCATCCTTATTAGTAGCAAACTCTTTACTAGAATTGCCTTCCGATGAACTTCTTCCAACAAACAACTTTGGCTGCCATAGAAATGCTTTCTAATATCTGTATTCTCATCTCATCTACATTCCTTTCTCCCTGACATGCTGGGATTTCTGATACAAATGAGGGTGGATTGGAGTGGTCTCTTGTCCGTTTTTCTCCTGAAACATCTTCTCTCAACTAGAATCATAAAAGATTAGAGGTTGGAAGGGACCTCAGAATGTCATCTAGTCCAAGCCCCTGCTCAAAGCAGGACCACTCTCCAGACAGATTTTTACCACAGTTCCCTAAATGGTCCCCTCAGGGACTGAACTCACAATGCTGGATTTAGCAGGCCAATTACTTAAACCACTAAGCTATCCCTCCCCCCAAATAGGAGATATACCTATCTCCTAGAACTGAAAGGGACCTCTGAAGATCATCAAGTCCAGCCCCCTGCCTTTGCTAGCAGGACCAAGTACTGATTTTTGCTCCAGATCCCTAAGTGGCCCCCTCAAAGATTGAACTCACAAGCCTGGGTTTAGCAGGCCAATGCTCAAACCACTGAGCTATCACTCCCCTTCCACTGAGCTATCACTACATAGATTCAGCATGTGCACAGAAATTTAATACTTACTGTGGTGGGTTTCCCCCCTTTAAGGTGCCACCTGATGTACTGGGATACCACTGAGCCTACCTGTTCCGCCAGCCTGGCCCCCGTTTGCCCTGTCTTGCTGAGCCAGGCTGTTAAGCCTTCTCTACCATACACACAGGCAGGGCCACATCCAGCTGCAGAAAGACGGACACTGAGATCACTCTGGGTAGGCTCAGCTTAAGGGACTTGCCCCAGCGCTCAGGTGATCACCTCCCTTGGAGTGCAGACCCAAAGATATATTGTCTTGTGCTATAGAGAAAGATCTGCACAGCACACGCTCATAAAAATTCACCCTCTCCCTCAGTGTGAAGATTGATATGCACAACTTCTTTCCCCCCACAAATATAGATTGAACAAACTGGGTTATGTTATAAACAAGAAGTAAGTTTATTAACTACAAAAGGTGAATTTTAAGTGATTATAAGGAATAGCAAATAGAACAAAGCAGATTAGTGAGCAAATAAAACAAAATACATGAACTAAGCTTAATACACTCAAGAAACAGGTTACAAAATGTAATTTCTTACCCTAAATGTTATTTTAGTCAGGTTGCAGAGTTTCTGTAGCTTAGAGTTTCAGTTAATTCTCTTTACAGACTGGAACCCCATCTCAGTCTAGACTCACCCCTGACTTTACTCTAGGTACTTTCAGCAGTTTTTTTTCTTGGGTAGGCAATGGAACAGAGCCAAGATTAAACCCCTCCCCAGCCTTAAAAAGGAGTTGCCTACCACGGGAAAACTTTGTTTGATCCTCATCCCACTACTACAAAGGAGAAGTACCAGCAGTGTTGAAGGTGGTATTTTGTATCAGGTGACAGGACCACCTGGCCTGGTAGTATCACAGCTATGTCCCAGGATGCCTCTCAGGAAGGAGAGAGATTAGTATGTTCAAAGTCTTATTGTTTCTTCCTAATGGCCCATCAAGGCTGATAGCCTGTCTACACACACAGTTGTAATTGTTACATAGTCCATATTCCTAACTTAAGATACAGAAATGATACATGCATACAAATGGGATAATTTCATTCAGTAAATCATAACCTTTCCAATGATACCTTACATGAACCACATCGCATAAAATATATCTTAGTTATGCCATATGGATATCATAAGCGTATTTCTATGAAGAATATGGGATGTAACATCACACTTATCTTCACATATTTAGGGCCTGAACCAAAGTCCACTAAGTCAATGGAATGTCTCTCATTAATGTTAGTGGACTTTGATGAATCTCCTTAATTGACAAAGAAAGTTGCAATCTCCAGGCATGCTTTTGGTTTGGCTCCAAGGTATATAATGGGACATAATCTACACTATTATTATCTTCAGTGCAGATATGCCAGTTCACATCAGCTGAGGATCTGGCTCTTTTTATTTGTCTGCTAGCATCCTTCTATTACTACTGTGCACCACACATATGCCTTCACTGAAGGCAAGTATTGACGAAAACTCTGGTGTGACCATTGGAATTTTATGGGAGTGCTGCATGAGTAAAGGACTGCAAAATTTGGCCCTTGTGCCAAGCACCAAAAGTAAAGAAGAGTGAGTATGCTGAGACTTTGGCAACGTTAACACAGCTGTCACAAAAAACTCCCAAGGGAGGGTTCCACCCGTGCCCTCCCTCTTTAGGAATAAGCAAACAACATGCATTTTGGTTTGTTAAAATCACTTTTGAAATTGAAATGTTATAAACATGCATAATATGTTACACCCATAACTACAAAGGTTTACAGCTGCAAAAGAGCGCTTATGAATTAAGGCTTTGGAAAACCTCTGCTTCCAATTTGCATGACATTCATAAATCCAAACCTGCTGATCGGATTCATTGGTTTCACAGCCCTGGAATTTGAATCCAAGCAAAATTTCACTTGAATCTGGTGAAACTCAGGAGGGTGCAGCTCACCAGCACTCATGAGGCCTTATATGGGTGTATGGGGAAGGATGCCATTAGCCCCACATGTGGTCCAAGCAAAGGCTTGTACTGTTGCTTGCAGATACATGTACAGTTGCTTTAAAGCTGTAGCAGGAAACCAAGGTGCTGCAGGATCACTATGAAAAGAAAGCAACATTTTCTGTCATGCCTCATAATTAATTATTAGTATTCCTTTGTATTACCGTACTGCCTGGCAGCCCTAGTCATGGACCCAGACCCCACTGTGCAGTTGTACAAACAGAACAAGACAGCCATGCCCCAAAGATCTTATAATCTAAGTATAAGACAAGCAACAGATGGAAACTGACAGAGTGGGGAGTACAAGGAAACAAAGAAACATGGTGCTGGGCATTGACTCATTTTGAACAAGGGGAAAGTTCACCCCACCACAAGACTTTTCATTTAACAAATCCATGCAGAAGAAGAAGCCTTCACCAAAATAAACATGACATTATCATGTTTGAGCCTGTGATTCTAAAGCGAATATACAGAAGGATTCAGAGGCCCGAAGAAAGTGCAAGAAACCTTTTATAAAGGTCCTGTATGAATAAACAGAGCATGGGGACTTTGGTATCCATAAATGAGACATGTAAGACTGCGTAAAAGTTGGTATTTTAAAGAAGAAATGTTCAGGAAAATACAGTTACAATTAAAATCTGAGGTAAAGCTGAAATAGGTCTTAAAGATCTGCTTGAGGAATTTTTTGGGGGAAGGGAACATTTATGGCTTTTGAGGTCGAACCTAATGATTGCAGTGTTACCTTACAGCCTTGGAATCTATCTACTGACACAGCACCTCGAGCTAGGTAATATTCAAGTCACTTAGCAAAGTCGTGGGAGGCAGGTGCAAAAAGAAACAAAAGGAAAGAAAATTCCTATGAAAAAGCCCCATAAAAATTTTTTTTAAGGCCTGGTCAGAGCATTGATTTCTCTGAGCAGAAACGTGGCAGGTGTGGAAAAGAAGAACACAGGACAGCAGAGGTCTGTCTAGCAAGTAGAAACATGTGCAGGAAGAGTAAGAAAAAAGGACACTTGAGGACAGCTTAGCCAAGGGTGAAAGAAGCATTTTTCCTGACAGCGCTGAGGAACAGGCAGGGATTGTTAATCTCAAGATTTGCAACACTGCTGTTTTAATTTAAAAATGATTCAGAGGTGACTGACATATAAAAAGACTTTTAAGGAGATGATTCCTAGCTCTGGGTGGGAACAGTTCAAGGGATTGTGTAATAGCCTGGGTTAATTCAAAGCCGTACATGCATTTAGGAGCATGTGTTTTGAGTCCAATGTGTGTTGACTCCATTCTGTTTAATGAGACTGCCATAAATAATCTAAGACTGAATCACAGCTTCCGAGATGGGCCATGTGGAGTTGAGATAGACAGAGTTGGGAGAGGGCTCTGTGAAAATGGCCTGCTTAAAAGAGAACCAGTGAAGATCCTAATGGAAAGAGAAGGGAATACCCTGTGCGTTCAGCCCAGGCCAGAAAGCACTAGCGTCATTGCTTGAAGGGAAGGAAGATCTCGATTAGATGGAGAATGGTGTATCTGAGCACATTACTCCACCAACCGGCCTCATGGTGCCTGTTATGGAAAGAACTGGGAACAATGAAGAAGGAAGGAGGGAAAATTATATTCTTCCTATCATGGAAGACAGAATCAGAAGTTAACTGGTACCAAAATATGCTCCTCCCTAATGGATTCGTGCTCCAACCTGATGGTGCCACACTGAGAACTCTTACAATGTCATTGGGAAGATATTTGTTTTGTTTCCTCCCATTTGGCATCGCATATGCACCCCAGAAATCTTTCCAAAGGAAAAGGCTGAGTGAGATACATCTAGAGGGAGTGAGGGTTCAGTTTTATGTGAAGCATGAGGTTTTAACCTCACATTATGTTTTGCCTGTCTCTGAAGGCGAAGGAGGCTGCTGTCCTAAAATCAAATAAGGAAGATGGGGGAGGGAGGGTGAATGGGAAGGAGGAGGCAAAGGTGGATAGTTCTAAAATCAAAGCTTAAGGCTGAACACCACCACTTCACAATTTACACAAACCCATGTAGGTCTTCAGTACAAGATTTTGGAGGAAATTCACAGAATCGTAGAATCACATAATCATTGAACTGGAAGGGACCTCGAGAGGTCACCTAGTCCAGTCCCCTGCACTCGTGGCAGGACTGAGTATTATCTAGACTATCCCTGACAGGTGTTTGTCCAACCTGCTCTTAAAAATCCTCAGTGCTGGAGATTCCACAACCTCCTTAGGCATTTTATTCCAGTGCTTAACCACTCTGGCAGTTTGGAATTTTTTCCTAAGGTCCAGCCTAGACCGCCCTTGCTGCAATATAAGCCCATTGTTTCTTGTCCTATCCTCAGAGGTTAAGAAGAGCAATTTTTCTCCCTCCTCCTTTTAACAATCTTTTATGTACTTAAAAACTGTTATCATGTCCCCTCTCTGTCTTCTCTTCTACAGACTAAACAAACCACATTTTTTCAATCTTGCCTCATAGGTCATGTTTTCTAGACCTTTAATCATTTTGCTGCTCTTCTCTGGACTTTCACCAATTTGTCCACATCTTTCCTGAAATGTGGTGCCCAGACCTGGACACAATACTCCAGTTAAGGCCTAATCAGCACAGAGTAGAGTGGAAGAATTACTTCTTGTGTCTTGCTTACAAAACTCCTACTAATAATCCCAGAATGATGTTTGCTTTTTTTGCAACAGTGTTACATTGTTGACTCATATTGAGCTTGTGATCCACTATGACCCCCGATCCCTTTCCGCTGTACTCCGTCTTAGGCAGTCATTTCCCATTTTTTATGTGTGCAACTGATTGTTCCTTCCTCAGTGGAGTACTTTGTATTTATCCTTATTGAATTTCATCCTATTTACTTCAGACCATATCTCCAGTTTGCCCAGATCATTTTGAATTTTAATCCTGTCCTCCAAAGCAGTCGCAACCCTTCCCAGTTTGATATCGTCCGCAATCTTTATAAATGAACTCTCTATGCCATTATCTAAATCAGTGGCTCCCAAACTTGTTTCACAGCTTGTGGAAGGAAAGCCCCTAAAGGGCCTCGGCCCACGCCACTCCCAACAGCTCCCATTGGCCTGGAGCAGCGAACCGCAGCCACTAGGAGCTGCAATCGACCAAACCTGCGGACGCGGTAGGTAAACAAACTGGCCTGGCCTGCCAGAGACTTTCCCTGCACAAGCGGCGGAACAAGTTTGGGAACCACTGATCTAAATCATTTGGTGAAGATATTGAACAGAACCAGACCTGGAACTGATCCCTGCAGGACCCCACTTGTTATACCCTTCCAGCATGACTGTGAACCCCTGATAACTACTCTACATCTAGGCTGTATTTCCCTTGTATGTTTATGAGAAGGTCATGTGAGACAGTATCAAAAGCCTTACTAAAGTCAAGATATATCACATCTACCACATCATGGTGAACCCCACTTCCTAAGGCCACATTCGTTATCAACCTCTTAAAACAGATTGTGTAGAGCTGAGGTAAAGCACAGATGTGCCCTTTTGAGGATCTAAAAGAATGTATTGCTTGCATCCCTAGCACTGGCATTTGATGCTGTTTCCAAGGCTTACACCATTTCAACAGATGCCAGGGAAAACTTAGCCCACTAAAATTACACTGGGGTCTGAGAGGAGATTCAGGCCTTATAAAACGAGGAGTGTAAACAACTTGATAACTTTTATTAATGTTAATGGATGTAATGAGACTCTTCCACTGAGACAGTACATGTACCTTTCCCAACTGCATCAGACACTGAGCTGTACTCTTTTCAGTTATATTTTTCATACATTATTTCTACAAAATAGTCCTGATCCAAAGCTCATTGAAATCAATGGAAATTTTTCCATTAACTTCAGTGGGCATTGGATCAGACCCTATGAGTGGAAAATGTGAACTAGTGAGATCATTCAGTTACTGATACATTCTGCTGACAGACACTGGACCTGTGCATCAGTATATATGTTAGAAGCGTAAAAATGCTCTTAACATACAGCCAACCCATAAAACGCAGATAACTGAGAAGCTGCAGCAGACCGCATAAAGCAACTATATTTTAAGTCCAAACTTGGTACACCTCTACCCCAATAGAACGCGACCCGATATAACTCGAATTTGGATATAACGCAGTAAAGCAGCGCTCTGGGGGGTGGGGGCTGCACGCTCCAGCGGATCAAAGCAAGTTTGATATAACATGGTTTCACCTATAATGCAGTAAGATTTTTTGGCTTCCAAGGACAGCGTTATATCGGGGTGGAGGTGTATTGCTTTTCTGTCAATAATCTCTCCATCTCTGGCCATTTTATATTTCAAAATTACAGCTACTTCCCCTCATTCCTCCTTTCTTTCAGAAGAAAGAAAACATTTGCACTGTAATAGGTTTTCCAACAGGTAATGATACCAAGAATAAAATGAACACCGAAGAGTCTTTCATTCTCCTGGCATTGTTACCTGAATGTTCACAATGTTATTAATGTCAGACTATTCAGGAGCACAATACGAGCAGTTTATCTGCCATCAGATTTTTCTTCTTGTTGGAGTCATTTAAAAGTGGACTGGTCATATTCCCAGCTGGTGTATCTATACCTCAGCTGGAGTAAATATCCTTAGCTGGTGTGTTTCCCTCATTCTTTAAGAAACAGTTCTGCACTGTGGGCTGCCTGGCCAAACTTTTTTTTTTCTGTTTCAGGTGTTTACAAAGCCAAGATAATTAGAAGCCTCCATATCCATAGTATCTTAGCACCTCACTGTCTTCAATGTATTTAGCCGCACAACACCCTGTGCAGTTGGGAAGCAGTATTATCCCCATTTTACAGATGGGCAACTGAGACAGAAGCCAAGGTCCCGAAAGGTATTTAGCTTCCTAACTTCCACTGAAAGCACAAAGCTGGGTTTTAGGCCCCTGAGTGCCAGTTTTAGGTTCCACTGTAATCTGTGGAACATTTTAGGCACCTAGGATCACTCAGAGCCTAAATTTCCAGGGTAAAAGCTTCTTAAGCATTTATGTTCCTGTCTCTGAGCACATGAGCAGCTGCCCCACTCTATCACCTATCACCGACCTAAGCCCCAGAGCAATTCACAAACCAGGGGAAGATGGACATTCAGCCACCTAAATTGCTTGCAGGGCCCTATCAGTGAGCAGCCTCTGGCCATTTTGTGTGGAAGGAAGCAGGTACCTAGCTCATTCCAGCCATGTCCTGGGGACAGGAAAGCCCTATTCAAATCCTTTCTCCCCCTCTGGCAAAGAGGGAGGAATTGAGCCCTGATCACCCACGTCCCAAGTGCATGCTCCTAACCACTGGAATAAGAGCTATAAGCTGGGCAGCACCACCTCCTCCTCCTCTGACTGGAGTTTGAGTGGGCCCTGCTCTGGTAGTCGTGCTCAGAGACTGCCTGCTGGATTGGGCCCTGTAACCAAGTTAGGCAGCTGAACACCCATCTTCCCTGGTTCATGAATTGCTCTGGGGCTTAGGTCAGAGATAGGTACCTCAGTGCCTAGAGTGGAGCAGCAACATGCATGCACCAAGTTCTAAAACTTAAGCAGCTGGAGAATTTTCACACTGGAAAGTAAAGTGCTGAGTGGGTTTAGGTGCCTACAAGTTAGGTGGCAGCCAAGCAGGGGGTTTGTGGATCACAGAGATGCTGAGCACAGGGACTTGGGCACCTAACTCTGGAGTTGAGGCTCATAAATTACTACATGGCTAGCAACCAAAGAACTTTCACTCTAATTTAGAGTGAAACACACAGCAAGAGTCACAGCATATTATGGTGAGTATGCAGGACAAGAAATAGAATAACTGGAGTCCAGGGTAAACACAGGGAAGCTTAATAGGATACTGATATTTTAATCAGAGTAGAATAATTACCTTTCTGATAGCATATGGCATAGCAGGCTCTCCTCCTCTGGCACCCTCTGCCCAGAGCCACTCCAGTTTTGTGGTGGTCTGCTTCTTCTTATGACTCAGCCCTCCAACCAGGCAAGTTTAAAGTCTCACCCCTGCTGGGATATCAGAGCTCAGTACAAACAATATCTCATGTAACTCTAATCTTCACCACAGCATATTCTATCCATCCTAGGCTCCTCTGCAGTCCCACTCTTCTCTTAGAGCAGCAGGTTCCCTAGCATTCCACAACAGAACACAGAAAACCCCAAACACACCTAAAGCAACCAATGCCTGTCTAGTACCTTGAGCTCTCAGCACTGCTGGGTTCTCCCCAGCTCCCTGACCCTGTTCGAGAACACCAACCCCCAGGACTATTTTCCTGGAGCTTTGACCTTTTTCCAGGACTTACCACGGGGGCTAGCTTCAACTAACTTCAATACTTCAACACAGTCTGATAGATAGATGGATTGATAATATCTGTCAACAGTGCTCGCTATTAGAATCGCTGCATCTGTCAGCCCATGATCTGATGATCGCTCATTGGCTCCATATTTGTAGCTAGGTATTTAAATAGAAGTCTGGATGCTGATAGTAGCCAGTAGGTGCCGATCATTGTTCTTGTGCTCACCAATGAGCCAACTACTGACTCTACTGCAGACTACCTTTAGCCCAAGTTTAGGTAGGCTCACCATGATGGACGAGTCAAATTGCTGGTGGGGAAGAAGTAGCCAGTATTTGTTTCCTATGTGTTAAGGTGCACACGGCCTTGGGCTACACATTATACATATGATCTTGGAAAATGTATCCTTTTAAAAAAGATACATTATATTATCAAGTCTTTTTTTCCCCTTTCTTCTGAGTTTCATAGAAGACACTCAGATGCCACGGTGATGGGCATAATAGAACAGAATAGAAATCGCTGAGTATTCCTGCAAATGCCACACTTCAATTCAGTCATGTTATTAAACACTTTCCACACATGGCCCTATGTTCTGTTACACACATTTCAGTGCTGCCATGACCACTTCCTGTAGATCTCCCAAGGGATCCTAGAGAAGTATCCGCAGCAATGGATTTTTTCTTTCTTATGGGCAAAAGAAACACAAACAAACAAAAATACTATAGAATTTAACAGGAATTAAACCACTCGCATCCTCTAGAAGTTACTCTGACATCCTGTGGAATTTCATAGAGTACTGTGGTGTATCCCTTTAAATATCCCTTTAAATAGTTTGGAAGTAATATCCCTTTAAATAGTTTGGAAGCTCTCTAGTGAGCACCCCATGTTCTGTTGCAGAAGCCACTTGTTTCTAATAGAGCAACACTGTATATACTTAGCCAGGCCTGGGGCTAATTGGTCATCTAACTAAATATTGCCCTTTATCAGTAGCATATCTGAGCATCATTGGAACCCAATGCCTGATAGCAACTCTGAGGGGTGGGGGGTTAATTTATCTATTTTGATTGTAAAATGCCTAGAGGTGATATGTTTCCAACTAAGTAAAAACTCAGAAAGCTGCATAACATGCATCTGACGAAGTGGGTATTCACCCACGAAAGCTCATGCTCCAATACGTCTGTTAGTCTGTAAGGTGCCACAGGACTCTTTGCTGCTGTAAGTAAGAGAGCAGCTTATGATCTTGCCTAGGGTGACCAGACAGCAAGTGTGAAAAATTGGGATGGGGGTGGAGGGTAAAAGGAGCCTATATAATAAAAGACCTAAAAATCAGGACTGTCCCTATAAAATCGGGACATCTGGTCACCCCAACCCTACCTAAGCAGTCAACACAGAGAGGAAATGGTATGCAATGGAAGTTCAAAATGTAGTACGAAAGTTGGTTTTACTTCTTACAAAGTTTGGGGCTGTAGCTGAACAAATTTGGAGGATGTTTAGAATCGCCTACCATTATTTATGGTGTCTCTGACTGAATGAAATATCCCCTGCATTAATCCCTTCTGGAAATACAAGCCTTTCCTATGCCTTATGCCTCTTAAAACTCATAATAGAAAACAGAGACCACAGAAAAATATATGGACAAACATAAATACAATTTTTTTCCTTAGATGCATCCATGCAGCATCAGTACCTATAAATTTGAATTATAGCTCTACTGCCATCAAGTGATAGAATGATTTTTAGTGAAGATATCCTTTTTCATAAAGTGCATGCAGGCTATAGGAGCTACTGAGATCTTAAAAAAGAATCAGGGCAAATTTAACCTTCCCCTGCCCTGTCCCAACAATGGGAACTATGAATACCAACTGCACAAAGAAAAAAGCTTAGCAAACTGCAAACCCATAAAAGGCAAAGACCCCAATTAAAGGAAAAGACTAGATTTTATTATTGTTTAAGGGTAGTTCAGCCAAAAATAATCCATGTATAAGGCCAAGATCTGTCATAAATCATTTGCTTTATACTGCACATGGGAAGTACAGTAGTAATAATGAATTGTTTGTTACTAATAAGATTATATATTGAAGATGATTGCATTTCAGATATCTATCTTTACATTTACCATTTGCCTTTCATTGGCTCTTGGGTCATTAGGCGAAGGTCTCCACACTGCAGGTTACATCTGCATAGCAGAATGGAAATTCTTAGGGATGTGAATCTGACCCTATCCACACTACTGTAAATCCAGAGAAGCTTCCTTGACTAGAATAGAGATATTCTGTTATCACAGAGTTTTAGACCATAAGGGACCACAGTTTAGTCTGACCACCTGTCTACCACTGGCCAGCAATACCACCCAAACCACAGTATTACAGCACTCAAGTTATGCCAATATATAATTGAGATTGGAATTTGAACCAGGAGTTTCAGCTCATAGAGTTTCTGTGTGAAGCCTTGAGGTTTACCCCAGTGGAAGAGACCAGGGATCTGCTGATTCTGCAGATATCAGGGGATCTGTCCAATATGTGGGGCATCAGTGCTGAAGTCATTTATTCTGCCCTATGGATTCACTGCAGCACCAAGACAACATGGCTGCCACAAGAGCTGTGTTCCTAGGGGCTTTCCCAACCTCAGCTGGATCTTGAGCCCCCTTGCCCTCAATGAAGAAGGGGAAGTTTCATGGCACAGAGGGGGAAGCTGTGTAATTTAGTGCTTTGTTGCGTGGTTGGTGTTGGGGGGAGAGAGGTGGAGGAATCTGCCAGACAAATCCTGCTCCCATCACCTGAATATCCTCAGAACTGGATCCATAGGGGAGCTTCCATGCTTGGAAGTGACATGCTCACCTCCTGTACTCCCCCCAGTCAGGATGTGCAGACACAGAGGGGAGCCTTCAGCCCTGAGTTTGCCAGACACTCTCTGTTGCTGCAACACCATGAGACCTGAAAAGGAAACATTGCTGTGTCATAAACAGATAAGTAAGAGTTAATAGAACAAAAGTGCTTCATGTCTCTTTTGCCTGGAAAGGGTTAACAAGAACAGTGAGCCTGGCTGTCACCTGACCAGAGGACCAATCAGGGGACAGGATACTTTCAGATCTTGGGGGAGGGAAGTTTTTGTGTGTGCTGTTAGTTTTTGGTTGTTGTTCTCTCTGGGGGCTCAGAGGGGCCAGACATGCAACCAGGTTTCTCTCCAAGCTCTCCGATACAGGCTCTTATAAGTTCAGAATAGTGAGTACTAGGTAGATAAGGTGAGTTAGGCTTATGGTTCTTTTATTTATTTGCAAATATGTATTTGGCTGGAAGGAGTTCAAATTTGTACTTTGTTGAAAGGATTTTAATTTGTACTTGTATACTTAGGCTGGGAGGGTATTCCCAGTGTCTATAGCTGAAAGACCCTGTAACATATTCCATCTTAAATTTACAAAGATAATTTTTACTGTTTTTCTTTTTTTAATTAAAAGCTTTTCTTGTTTAAGAACCTGATTGTTTTTTTATTCTGGTGTGAGACACCAGGGAATTGGTAGGGAGAAAGGAGGGAAGGGGGAGAGAAAGGTTAATTTTCTCTCTGTGTTAGGATTACTGTCTTTCTCAGGGAGAGTCGGGGGGGGGGGGAGAAGGAGGGGGGACGGTGGATTTTCCTCTCTGTTTTGAGATTCAAGGAGTTTGAATCACAGTGACCTTCCAGGGTAACCCAGGGAGGGGAAGCCTGGGAGAGGCAACGGTGGGGGAAAGGGTTTACTTTCCTTGTGTTGAGATCCAGAGGGTCTGGGTCTTGGGGGCCCCCGGGCAAGGTTTTGGGGGGACCAGAGTGTACCAGGCACTGGAATTCCTGGTTGGTGGCAGCACTACACGTACTAAGCTGGTAATTGAGCTTAAAGGATTTCACGCTGGTACCCCATCTTTTGGACGCTAAGGTTCAGAGTGGGGAATTATACCATGACATGCTGTCATAAGCATGTGAGCCAGATTTATCTTCGGTGTGACTCCACTTACTTCAGTGGCACTCCTGTAAGGATAATTCTGGTCCAGGGGGGCAGTTTACATTACATTAACTAAAGCTTCTCTCATCCAACAGAGGGAATGGTCCACCGGATTTAGCATCAGGTCTGAAATATCTGCCAGAAATTCAGAGCCCAGTAGAGTCAGCTCAGCCCCTTTCATCCCTTTGAGACAGGACCAGTGTGGTGGGTTGTGCACAATGCAGCTGTTTCACTGCGCATGTCTAATAAGTTCAGTAAGAGCAAACAGAAAGGATGGTCCTGTGCTCGGGTACTCGTTGGAGACTTGAGTTCAATTCCCTGCTCCTCTACAAGCTGTAGCCTTTGGAAGAAGGATAGCCCAATGGGCAGGGTGCTAGCCCAGGACTTAGGCGACCCAGGTTCACGTACCTGCTCTGCTACAGGCTGCACCTTAAGCAAGTCATTTGGTTTTTCCAGTGCCTCAGATCTTCCGTCTGTAAACTAGGGATGATTCCACTGACCTACCTCACAGGAGGGGTGCAAGGATCAATACATTAAAGCTTGTGAGGCTCTCAGATACTATGGAAAGTAGTGCCACAGATAACAATGCTTTCTCTGATGGCCTTAGGCAAATGCCCCCTGCCACCATTCATTCTGTGCCGGTCTACCATCAGTGAAGTATTGCCAGCAAAGAATTTGGCCCAGTCGGTGCCAATGCTGGCATTTCAGTTGTACATTTACAGGACCTGATCCTGGAAACACTCAGTATGCACTTCAGCCAGACTGCTCATAGTGATCAGTGCCACTCCTTCTATTCACGGTGGGCAGGGTCAGGCCCAGAGTTTGTAAGACACTTTGACCCAGATCCTCAAAGGTATTTAGACACCTAACTCCCATTGATTTCAATCAGAGTCAGGCACCTTAATATCCTTGAGGATTTGGGACCTGATGGAATGGAAGGTGATGTATGCATGTGAGAGGTTATTATAACCAGCCTGGTTTTATGCCAGAAAAACAGTCAGGAATAGCCTTGAACCCTTTTGAATCCTTTTGATTATTTATAGCCAAAACAATAGGAAAGATCAAACTTAAGTCCATAGCAACAAAAATGATGGTTGCTGCAGCCAAAGCAGATCTGATCTGACCTGATCTAACAAATTGAGACAGAAAGAGAGAGAGACAGGCCTAATAAACCAGAAAGACTAATAAGGGATTCAGGATATTTGTTCCAATTACCCCGATTTTTGTTCAGAATACAAGACTGTCCAAAGTGACATTTATGGACTAAAGCAGCTGAATCTCAGGTCTGCCTGTCATGCCTGGCTCTAAATGGATGGAGAAGGGAAGCAATGGGAATAAAGGATAAATGAGAAGGATGGATAAACCACCAACCTGCAAAAGAAAATATTTCACTTCCCCCCCTTTTTTGGCTTCTGTTATGATGCAGTAATACATTGTATAAGTGAGGAGATGCCAGGTGCTTCAGTTCAGTTGCGAGGGGGAAGAATGGTTCAAAAGCTCCAATATTTTCCTTCAAAGAAGATTTTTTCAAAATCATTTGCTTTTAGCAGATGGGAACTTATAAAAGGCCACTTCCATGCTGGCACTGTAGCCTTTTCTTCTGAGTGCAGGAGGTTAGATGAAAAAAGTTCAATTAAGAGCCTGCCTTCCTGCGACTGATAATGGTTTTGACATTTGCAGAATCTCTTGATGACAATGAATGCCCAAGGTGGAATAAAACAAATCGAAGCCCGGCTTCTTTGCAAGGAGTTGAAAACATCCTATAGCAACAGGGCTTGAATGCGCAAGTGCTTTTGCACTCCTGGCCTCAAAACCAGCCCCTTCCCCAGATCAGAGATAATGGGAAAGGTTCTCCCCTGCATTACTGGAGATTTCCTTTTATTCTGGAGCAACACAGTGGGGGATCAAGCCAGATGTTTTTGTCAGCTTTCTGAGGAGTCGCAATGAGTAGAGAGCCTCCCAGGACTGAATTTATAGTCTGCTGTTTTGCTGGACCAAACCTGGAATGTTGCAGCTATAGAAAAATATTCTTTTCAACAAGTTCCGTGAACAACAGCAACATGATCAGGGTACTGACCATGGGTGAGGGAGAAAGGAAGGACATGGCTGCTTTTGATTGCTAGTTTAACAGCTTTGCTTCAGCTTCTCTTGCTAGTTAAGGCAGCATCCAGGTGACTGGAGTAACATCTAGAAGGCAGTTCTCACCCAGGTCAGATTGATATTCCCATTTAAGGCACACAATGCTATGTGAATAAAAGCTTCCTCCGTCACTGCCATTGATTGAGGCATTTGAGAATGAAGAGTGTCGTTTGCACTCTTCTGCAAGGCTGTGATTAGACCTCATTGTATTTTCATGCATGGGCACAAACCAATATTCTGGACAGGATTAAGTAAAATTCCATCACACTGATGGTTTGGGATAGTCCAATCCTGTGCCTCTGGATCTAAATGCCCCGTTGCTTCTGCATAGTTCCAGGGAAACTGTGTATTTTTGCTAGAGAAATTCCAAGTCCCAAATTGCTGGCCTTTTAGAAAAATTGAACTTTCAGTGCCTGCTTGCACACATGCAAACAGTTCTGGTTAAGCTCATTGCTATTTGCACTGGCAACTTTACAGCGTGTGTCTGTGGCGGGAGGAGGGAGAGGGGCTGGCTAATTTTAAAATTCATTTTAATGAGTCAGAAGCAATGAGAATTAGAGCACTTTTCCTAGCCAGAGTTCTGAGCAGACATGAACTCATGGATCCACCCTATTGCCTGAGGCGGTGATCCCCAAACTTTTTCTGTTGTACCCCTCAAACCCATAGTGGAATCTGTCTGTGTTTCCTCACCCCGCTAGGAACTGGGGCTGGATCAGCAGTTGAGACCAGAAGCAGGGCCATGGACAGGACTGGATCTACAGCTGGGGCTGAGAGTGGAGCCGCAGTCGGAGTCAGGGGCTGAAACTGGTGCCAGGACTGGGAGCCGGAGTCACAGCTGAGGCTGGGTCGGGGCTCGGGGTAGAGCAGGACTGGATGGCACTCCCTCCCCGCCCTGAGTGAGGTCTGGCTTGGGCCCCACTGTGTCCCTCTTGAACATTCCTCTGTGCCCCCTTAGGGGCATGCACCCCCAGGGGTGGCTCTAGGCATTTTGCCACCCCAAGCATGGAAGGCAGACTGCCTTCGGCGACTTGCCTGTTGAGGGTTCGCTGGTCCCGCAGCTTTGGCGGACCTCCCGCAGGCGGCGTGCCTGCAGCCCTCGCGGCAACCAGCAGAGCGCCCCCAGCGGCTTTCCACCCAGGCACACTCTTGGTGTGCTGGGGCCTTCAGCAGCCCCTGTGCGCCCCGAAGTTTAGGGACCACTAGTCTGACAGGTAGGTAGAGAAGTACTATTACTTGGGAAACTGGGAGGTTTGAGGATCATTCTGGGGCCTAGAAGTGAGACAGGTATCCAGCCACTTGCCCAGAGGCAGAAACTTAGGTACTGGGGGGACCTTTAGACACCAGGTGAGTTGGGGTTTTGTGGATCACAGTAGCACACAGACCTCAGTCCTTTTGTGGAGCTGGGTCAAACTCATTTGTTCATGGCCACACTGGAGTCTGTAGCAGAGCAGATATGTGAACCTGGGTCTCCTAAGTCCTAGGCAAGCACCCTGCCTATTGGGCTATCCTTCCTCCATAGGCTGCAGCCTCAGCATTCATATATCTTCCAAAACTTTAATTTATATGTAGGGAAGTTTTCCCTATATGTATGCCTGTTCATGTTTGTGTCTTGGCTTGCATTGAATTCACTATGTTTTATAGTGTTGTGTTTGTAATAATGTAGTTGATTATAATCTGTTGTGGTTAATGGACTCCATTTTCCAAGATGGTGTCTGGCCTGAAGGAACAACATAGACTCCATCTTTGCTACCCTCCTTCACAGACTTTCACACCATTTCTCCTTTGGCGGGAAGCAGAGGCTGCCTCAAACCAGTTGGAATTGGAACTTTTGCACCACAGAGGCTACAAAAGGACTGTGCACCCTGTCAGTTGGACTGTCCATCAGAAAGGCAACCAGTAATTGCCACTTTGCGCGGGTGTCAGAGGATTCCTTCAGCAGCCACCTGATCCATATCATCAATCAAGACATCTAACACCTGAGTCTGATTCTTGGTTCCAGTGACTTGCATATATCATCAGTTCCTGATTCCATCCATGAAGGTCCTGTGTTCCTCCTATCCTCAGCAGCTGCTGGACAGCAGTGGCAGGTGACAGAGATACTGGTTTGCCAGTCCAAGAACCTGGCCCTGTTACCTAAGAACACATAACACGTAGGCTTTCCTGGCTCTTCATGTAATGTTTCTCTCCAGTCTGATGTGGCTCACAAGAGAGGATGAGACCCACTACTAGAGTTAGCTGAAGAATATTACTTTTAGATTGAGAGTGAGCAGCCTATGTTCTCAGGAAGAATCAGGTTTCTAGTTTGGGCTCACCAAATCTGTGTGTGTGATTGGTTGGTTGTTTATAGCTCATTAATTGTTAGTCTAGTGCATGTACTCAGGCCATTATCTCACATCAGTCTTTAATTTGACATCATGCAAGTTGGTGTAACAAAGCCCAGGTCTGTTAAACTTACAGGTATGCTGCAAGGCCTTTTGTCCAAGGTTGTCTAGAAGATGCCAGAGATGGGGATTTAGGAAGAGTGAAAATGGGTGTACCCCTTGCACAGATACAGGATTCTTGTCTCTGGTCATTAGGAGGGGATTTTTCAGAGGTACTGAGGTGTATGTGTGGGGGGAGGAATGCTCTTTGAATAACGTGTTTCAGAGGATTGTGAGGACGTGGAAAGGAGTTTGAAAATTCAACCCCAGCATTGTGAGTGGATGTTTATCTTAAAGATCTGCTCTAGGAATTCCTTTAGGGAAGTTTTATGGTTACACAGAAGGTCAGATTACATCATCACAATGTTCCCTTCTGTTCTTCTATGAATTGTCCAGTCAGGAAGAGCCTTGTCCTCTCTTCAGGTGAGCACACAGGCCTGAGGATTTCCAAAAGGACAAGTCTGGCCAGTAAGTGGTACCTACTCCTAAGGAGAGAGCATTCTTCGTGTCAGATGGGGAAGTGTAGTCCACGAGGCTGTGTGGGAGGGATACATGTGGGGCCAAAAGGGGAGAGAGATGCACATAGGAGCCAAGCAGAGGGCCCAGGCAGGACATAAAGCCATACCACTAAACAAACACTAACCTGTCTCATGGGCTGCCATCATGAAAAGGCCAGAGATCAGACACTCACCTCTCCTTCCAACATAGGAAACAGGGCAATGTCATTACACAGGATGTGATCCAAAGTCCAGTCTGGAAGTCAATGGATATCCTTTGTAACAGACTCAGGCCAGTGGGATACAGGAGTCTGGTAGAGGGCAAATATACTGATCACTGGCTGAGTAGTTTTCTGTTCCCTGAGTGACTAGAGCAGGGGCTGAACTGGAATAATCAGGAACCTGTTAGAACCAATTAAGGCAGACAGGCTGATTAGAACACCTGCAGCCAATCAAGGCAGGCTAATCAGGGCACCTGGGTTTAAAAAGGAGCTCACTCCAGTCAGGGAGGGAGGAGCTGGGAGCAAGAAGCACAAGGAGCTGAGAGTGAGAGGCTGTGCTGTGGGAGGACTAAGGAGTACAAGTGTTGTCAGACACCAGGAGGAAGGTCCTGTGGTGAGGATAAAGAAGTGTTTGGAGGAGGCCATGGGGAAGTAGCCCAGGGAGTTGTAGCTGTTACAAGAGGTATTATAGACAGCTGCAATCCACAGGGCCCTGGGCTGGAACCCGGAGTAGAGGGTGGGCCTGGGTTCCTACCCAAACCTCCCAACTCCTGATGAGACACAGGAGGAGTTGATCCAGACTGTGGGAAAGATCACTGAGGTGAGCAAATCTGCCAATAAGTGCAGGACCCACCAAGGTAGAAGAGGAACTTTGTTACAACTTCCCATCAAGCCCAAAGACTGACCTCAGGATTCAACAGTAGCAGCGAAGCCAGGACTGTAGGCCTGTGTGTGTATCTAATTTACTTTTGATTTGCCTTGCATGCATTGTTACCTGGGTAATAGTCCATATCAGAGAAAATAGCAGATGCCATTACTAATGTCAGTTGCTGTGGGCAGGACAGTACTAGAACAAGGAGGTTATAAAAAAAAAACTTATGGATCCTAAGGGATTTGGGCACTTAACTCCCTTTGAAAAATCTCAGTCAATACTTATTAGAGAATAGCCAGAGAGACTGCAGTTTCACAGTTGACATGTCCTCATTTGAACCCAGGTTTCTGCTATTGGGCTCTGCTTTGTTAACTCACTGTGTGGGTCATGAACCATCTCAAATGACAAAAAAAATTGATGCTGTTTTGTGAATAATTAAAACACAAATTTATGTTTCAAGACTGACTCAATTCTATCCCCAAAAGCTGGAATCAAATATTTGCTCCCCAAACCAAAGTCATTGGAATGGGTTGTTTAAAAAGCAAATTGAATTAGCTAAACTCATTTACTTAATCAAGTTACAAATGTTATTGTAACAAAATGTTCTAAATGAATTGGAGCTCTTGGATTCGGATTAACTGTTGCAGTGACATTATGGTGTTATGAGTTGTGATACAGCCAGACCCTTTCTTTCTGTTATTTTAAAAAAATAATTAGCCCTTCCTAATTCTGGAAGATTTCTAATGAAGAAAAGGGCTTGGTATCCACAGGGCTTCAAATGCAGTGGTGTGATTATGTCAATGCTAGTATCTGATTGTTCCACTTGAATATCATTTTTCACTTTCTTCATGATTGTCTCTGTTAGCACCTTATAATTGGACACCACTGCTTTTCAAGACATTTGCCTAAAGTCTCTTAATTTGACTTGTGCAGAACAAAATGTTTGATTAAGTACAACTTTTTCTCTTTGATTTTAATGACATTTCTATTTTAAATTGCCTGTTTTTAATATCACCATTCCCAAGTCTCCAAGATAAACACAGTGTTGGGCTAGCTCCCTAGCTGGTAAATCAGTTCTTTTGATTTCAACGGCCCACTCTTTCCCCTAAATTTCTTCCCATAGATATATATTGTGTGGAACCTCATTTGCTTTTCTTTCAACAATGTGATTCTTTTAGATGGATAAATGTGACAGACATTTTATTATGATGCTGTGAAATGGGAGCACAGTCATATAACTAAGAAATTTAGAAATAAATATGGAATGTAGATAGAATTCTTCTATGCAAATATCACTTCTTAGATTGACTATGTTTTTTACAGCACCTAGCACAATGGACCCCCAAAGTCAGGGCCTCTGGTAGTACTAATAATAAATAAATCATCATCATCTCATTGTTCCCCTCTGCATTCCCATCTACACTTGCCTTTTGTTGTTTACTTAGATTGTAAGCTCCTTGGGGGCAGGGACCATCACTTTGCCCTATGTTTGTACAGTACCTGGCACAATGGGATCCTGGCCCATGACTGGGGCTACAGTGGTCATAATAAGAACAATGATAGCAACATGATGTGGAGGTTTGAGCACACACGGGCCTATCTAGCAGCCAGAAACATTTCGTCTGTTATCCTAGCTTTGCCACTAATGCCTTCTGTGGCCACTGGCATGTCGTTTAACCTCTTTGCCTCAGTTTCCCCCTTCAAAAATGGGGGTTAATGATAATTATTTTATCATGTCACAGCAAGGAGGTAGTGATAGGAAGAGAAGGGAGGTATAGATGTTCATTAGTTAATATTTGTAAAGTCTATGTAAATAATCAGCAACATTAATTAATACAAGCCATGCTGTTATATTAAGGACATGTAATAAATAGTTTATAATGGGTTAATAAAAGATCAATAGTTGTTTCAGTAGAGATTGTGATAGAGCTTAAAAGATGGATAGTTTGCTTATAACCATGACCTATAACCGACTATGGCAACTTTTAAATGATTTATCCATGTACCTTACTGCTTCAGTGTGTTTCTGAACTGCCCCACCTGCAGACAGGGCTAATACTTTCCTATTTGCAGGGTGTTGTGGAGATGAATTTGTAAATGTGGGTGAGGGCCTCACATGCTACACTGAAGGGGGCAACATCAGTGGATAGGGTGTTAGCTTCAGAATTTTGCAAACTACCTGTATCCAAACCAAAACCCTTGTTCCAAACACCCCTGTACTTTAGACTGTTTAAAACCAGGATCTGAATTTGATTTCCAAGCTCATCTCTTTTGTGAGCCACCGGGGCAAATCCTGTACAGCTTTCCTGTTCTACAGCTTCCACCTCCAAATACAGCATTTCACAATTCACTAGGTGCGTTGCGGGTGCTTTTCTCTTTTCCTTGGAAGCATTAGGTACTGGTCATTCCCAGAGGCAAAATGCTGACCCAGCTGCACCAATGTTCTGATCCACTGTGACAAAATCCTCTGTCCCTGTTGTTTTTGGTTATATAACATTCCTCTGGTGTATGTATATCTTTTGACTTTTTGAAAGTCTTCAAAATTTTCCTGAAAAAGTTGTTGCTGACAGTAAATCATACATATGCCCAGCAGCTATGCTTTTTTTCTCAGTACGTTTCATTTTTTAAAAATATCAGAGTAATAGCCAAGAAGACTAAAACTCTTGATTAATCCATGGAAAAGAGATAGCTGCAGTCAAAGTGGCCATCCTGTTGTGTTGTCTATGTGCCGTTATCCTATATTGTATGAGCATACTGATAAGAATATAGGATTTGCCACTCCAAATCAGATTACTAGTTTATCCAGTCCCCAAAGAGGCTGCAAAGTCCACCTCCCCTAGAACCTTTCCCCTTTGGTTAGGGAACTCATCCAGGGTGTAGGAGACCCTCGTTCAATTCCTTCCTCTGCCTGATGAAGAGAAGGGACTTGAAGAGGGGTTTCCCATCTCTTGAGTGTGTGCCCTCACCACCTATTCTCTCTCTCTCTCTCTCACTGAATACACATTTACCCATTTATACACAGGGGCAACTTCAGCATTAGAAATTGAGAACGAATTGTATTAGAATATACTAGAGCCCAGTAGCTAGGGCACTCCTCTGACAGGTGGGAAACCCATGTTCCAGTCCCTTCTCCTAGTCAGGTACAGAGGGGTGTTGAATCAGAATCTATTACCTCCTGGGTGAGTTCACTAACCGCTGAAGATTGGAAGAGAGGCTATCACCTCATTTCTCCCAGCAGTTTAGTGTGAAGTTTACCATGCACCACTGCCACACTTTCAGGAGACATTTTAGGCACCTGACTCCAGGAGATCTGGCTGTGGATCCCAAGTGGAGATAGGTGTCTCTCTGCAGCCTGGATTAAGCACCTAAGTCCCTGATAGGGGCAGGGCTTAAGACTCACCCCTGTCCTCAGCATCTGTCATTGGCTAGCTTAGACCACTCGCATTCCAGCATGCTGTCTTTTGGAGCTCTCTCCCCCTGCTTGAGCATGAGGTGACCTCTTATCCCTCCTTAAAATGCACATAGTCTATGAAGCCTTTCACGAAGTCCTCTCCAAGCTGGCTACCGTGATTCATGCCTGGACTCTTCTCTGCACCACCTGTGTCTGAACTGTATGGTGTGCATCTAAATTAGATTGTAAACTCTTTGCTGAAGGGATTATACCTTCTGGATGGGCGGAACCTTGGCTACAGTAGTTCTCAAGGCATGGAGCCCTCATGGTACTGCCTGATCCACAGCTGGGAATGACTATGTGCGTTCTGAAGAGTGCCCCCTTTCTGCTGCAGGGCCATAACACCATGTGGGTCCCCTTACCCTTCCTTTTCCTCCAGGACAGAGTCTATGATTGCTTAGCCCAAATGTCATGTACGGTGATTGGGTACTGCATAATATCTTAAGACAGACGCAGTGATCATGTGTAGTGCCTTTGCGTACATAGCACACTGCATGGGGTGTTTATAGAGGTTATGCAGCCATAATACAGTCTTCCAGCTGTCAGCTCAGGCATGGATCCAGACACTTCATCATAATCTGTTCTCACTTACATCAGTGTAAATCTAGATTCTCTTTCCTTGAATTCAGTGAAGTAACTCAGGATTCACCCCAGTGTGTCTGACAGTAAAATTATGGCCACTATCTGCTCAATCAATTTCCATTGATTACTGTGATCTCAGTTTGCCTAACTACAGATGTCACTCAGAGTTGGGCTAATGCTGAAGTAAAGTGTAGCCCTCCTGCCAGGTGCCAATAACAGCAACAAGGGCTGGGTTCAATCTGTTTAGGGGTCTTTTTATGCAATCAATAAGACTATAACTCAAGCCACTACCCAAAGCTCCACCCTTACTTCTAATGTAAGGAAATTAAAATAGAACGTCCCTGACTTGCAGATGGTTCTTACCCACTCAAACACTCAGCCTGCTTGGGAACAGGGAACCACAAAGATCTGTTATTTCGGCGGAAGAAAAAATAGGAACACAATAATGATGTGGATTTCTACATATAAAAAGCATGAGCCAAACCCAGTCAGCGCATCAGAGAGTGTCCAACCCCACAGTTTCAGTATATTAATTGTTAGACTTGTTGAAGTCCAAAATTTAGTCACAAAACAACAATCCCCACCCATCTAAAACCATACTCCCAGGTCTAGTCAGACTCTCTGGCATCAGGGGATGGCTCTCCATTGCCTGTCAGCTTCAATCCAATGAAGGCTGCACCACCAGATCCCACTCCAATGTGAAATGACTTGACCCAGTTCTATATTAGCTCTGCTGCCAGTCGTCTGGTGGGTCCTCTCTATGATGTCAGTTCTCTACCACCACAGTCAGGGCACTGCAATGTCAGCTGTGGGATCCTGCCAATCTGGTTGGGCCTTGTAACAGGCAACTACCGAGTGCCCTTGTGTGGCTAGGGTGGTTCTGTGGCACCCTGCCTCCGTTTTCCCTCTTCAAAGCCTCTTAAGAACTCTGCACAATCTTTCCCAAGGCTAACACCACACCTGCATGGGACTGATTTAATAACAAAATTTTCAGAACAATTCTCCAGAGTCCCAAAACAAAGTCTATCACCATAACACAAAAATTCATATCAGCATTGTCATCTTCTACCATACCATCTTCTTCTGTCCCAGTCTGCCTCCACAAAGTTACATCTGCCCAGTTTTTCCTATCTGGAAGTCAGCCTTCTGGATCTGGCCTCTAGGCCGAAATCCTTCTCCCAACCAGGGTCTCCTTCAGGAGCCACCTACTCTCCTCTGCCACAGCTTCCTCTTTCTTCTTCTTCTTGTATTTTATGGTGAGATTGTCATAAACAGATAGCTAAGGGTTAATGTCTCTTTCACCTGAAGCACCTGACCAGAGGACCAATCAGGAAACCGGATTTTTTCAACTTTGGGTGGAGGGAATTGAGTGTCTTTGTCTTTGTTTTTCTGGCTGCCTGCTTTTCTCTGAGCTTTGGAGAAGTAGTTCTACTTTCTAGTCTTCTGTTTCTAAGTGTAAGGACTAAGAAATCAGATAGTAAGTTCTATGGTTTCTTTTCTTTGGTATTTGCATGAATATAAGTGCTGGAGTGCTTTGATTTGTATTCTTTTTGAATAAGGCTGTTTATTCAATATTCTTTTAAGCAATCGACCCTGTGTTGTATCATCTAATACAGAGAGAACATTTGTACTTATTTTTCTTTCTTTTTATATAAAGCTTTCTTTTAAGACCTGTTGGAGTTTTTCTTTACTTCAGGGAAATTGAGTCTGTACTCACCAGGGAATTGGTGGGAGGAAGGAATCGGGGAGATCTGTGTGTTGGATTGCTAGCCTGATGTTGCATTCCCTCTGGGGGAATAGGAAAGTACTTTTTGTTTCCAGGATTGGGAACAGAGAGGGAGATTCACTCTGTTTGGATTCACAGAGCTGGTGTCTGTGTATCTCTCCAGGAGCACCTGGAGGGGGGAAGGGAAAAAGGATTATTTCCCTTTGTTGTGAGACTCAAGGGATTTGGGTCTTGGGGTCCCCAGGATAGGTTTTTCAGGGGGACCAGAGTGCCCCAAAACACTCTAATTTTTTGGGTGGTGGCAGCAGGTACCAGGTCCAAGCTGGTAACTAAGCTTGGAGGTTTTCATGCTAACCCCCATATTTTGGACGCTAAGGTCCAAATCTGGGACTAAGGTTATTACATGGTGTGCAGCTGGTGGGACTAGATTCCAGAAGCCAGTAGGAATATTATATTTTTCTTTTCTCTGCTAAGGGCTTTTTAGCAGAGAGAAACAGTTGGTTTTAAAAGGGAACCAGAGAGAATTTTTTTTTCTGCTCTCTCTCGCAGTTTGTGGCTTGCATGTTAAGCAGAAGTCGTTAAGGACTATTAACAGTCTTTTGTCACAATAGCACTCCCATTGAGAGTCGTACCAGCACTTATAGGCATGCAAATAAAGTGGTTTTTCTGGTTTCCTTTCATTGAACATTAGCTAGAGAGAGAAAAGGAAAAAAGCACTGTTGCTAGGCAGACTTCAGGAGGCAACAGAAAACCTGCAGTTCAGAAGATAAACACCGGAGGGCACCCCAACACAAGAAAACAGGAATCATGACTTCTAAGGCAAAAATTGAGGCCCAAGAGCAAGTCAGAGAAGCTGAACACAGGCGACAACTGGAAATAAAACAAACAGAGATGGAAATAAGAGAAAGAGAAAGAGAGGCGGCCCACCGCCGAGAAATGGAAAAGCACCAAAAAGAAATGGAAAAACAACAAAAAGAGAATAAAGAGAAGGAAAAACAGAGAAAACATGAACTGGAGTTGGCAAAAGCTGGGCTGCATGTGCCAGCCAACCCTAACAACCCGGCGCCAAATATTGCTCCACAGCACAGGAAATTTCCCACCTACAAGGCAGGTGATGACACCGAGGCCTTCTTGGAAAATTTTGAAAGAGCCTGTCTTGGGTACAGCATTCCCGAAGACCAGTACATGGTAGAATTGAGGTCACAGCTCAGTGGACCTTTAGCAGAGGTGGCAGCTGAAATGCCTAAGCACCAAATGAATGACTATAAACTTTTTCTAACCAAGGCCAGATACAGGATGGGGATAACCCCAGATCATGCCCGTCGGCGTTTCAGAAACCAAAAGTGGAAACCAGAGGAGTCATTTCCCAAACACGCCTACTACATTGCAAAAAACTATGAGGCCTGGCTAACAGGAAACAACATTCAAACCTTGGAAGAACTGAACCTCCTCATACAAATGAAGCAGTTCTTGGATGGTGTTCCTGAAGACATCACACGGTACATACAAGATGGAAACCCCAAGAATATCGCTGAGGCGGGGAAGATTGAAGCCAAATGGATGGAACTGGCAGAAAGCAAAAAAGCTACTGTCAAGGGGAACGATTACCCCAGGGGGCACACAGACCATAAACCCTACAACCGAGGACAGCCAAAGACCCCACATACCACCCAAGTAAAGCCACAGATACCCTACCCTTCAACCTCACCAGTCTCCAGTAACTCACCTCGGCCCAGTGACCCATCAGATGGAAGATGCTTTAAGTGTAATGAACTGGGACATATCAAGGCCAAGTGTCCCAAGAACACCATGCGAGTGCAATTCATTACACCACCATCACACCAAAGATCCCCAGGCCCGGATGCCTCTCAAATACCCTTGGAGCGAAGGGAAAATTTGAGAGTGGGCGGAAAGAAGGTTACTGCGTGGAGAGACACGGGGGCACAAGTGTCAGCTATCCACCAATCCTTCGTTGACCCCAAATTCATCAACCCAAAGGCCAAAGTTACAATTTACCCCTTCATGTCACAAGCTGTAGACTTGCCTACAGCTCAACTGCCTGTCCAGTACAAAGGCTGGTCAGGAATGTGGACTTTTGCAGTCTATGACAATTATCCTATCCCCATGCTACTGGGGGAAGACTTGGCCAACCAGGTGAGGCGGGCCAAGAGAGTGGGAATGGTTACACGTAGCCAAACCAGGCAAGCTTCCAGACCCATTCCTGTTCCTGAGCCGTCCACAGAGGCCCCGTCTGTGTTACCAGAGACCCAGACAGAGGTAGTGGACCCGGATTCCATGCCAACCACTGAAACAGCCACAGCACCTCCAGTCCCAGGCCCGGAACTGGAACAGCAACCAGCACCAGCCATTGCAACCCCATCTTCAAACTCAACGCCAGAGGGCGCCAGCGAGCCAAAACTGGCAGAAGCAACAGACAGCCATACCCAAAAGGCTCAGCCAGAGCCTGAAATACCCTCAGGTGCACCAGCGGAAAGCGGTTCACCAGCAACGGAAACAACCCCATCACCTACATCGCTTCCAGAGGGACCAAGCCCAAGTCCACAGTCTGAGGAAGAACTGGTGACCCCAGCCTCAAGGGAACAGTTCCAGGCTGAGCAGGAAGCGGATGACAGCCTTCAGAAAGCTTGGGCGGCGGCACGGAGCACCCCACCGCCTCTCAGCTCTTCTAATCGATCCCGGTTTGTTATAGACCAAGGACTTTTATACAAGGAAATTCTTTCTGGTGTACACCGGGAAGAATGGCAGCCGCAAAAACAGTTGGTGGTTCCAACTAAGTACCGGGGGAAGCTCTTAAGCTTAGCCCATGATCATCCCAGTGGCCATGCTGGGGTGAACAGAACCAAGGACCGGTTGGGGAAGTCCTTCCACTGGGAGGGGATGGGCAAGGACGTTGCCAAGTATGTCCAGTCTTGTGAGGTATGCCAAAGAGTGGGAAAGCCTCAAGACCAGGTCAAGGCCCCTCTCCAGCCACTCCCCATAATTGAGGTCCCATTTCAGCGAGTAGCTGTGGATATTCTGGGCCCTTTCCCAAAAAAGACGCCCAGAGGAAAGCAGTACGTACTGACTTTAGTGGACTTTGCTACCCGATGGCCAGAAGCAGTAGCTCTAGGCAACACCAGGGCTAACACTGTGTGCCTGGCCCTAACAGACATCTTTGCCAGGGTAGGTTGGCCCTCTAACATCCTTACAAATTCAGGGTCTAATTTCCTGGCAGGAACCATGGAAAAACTGTGGGAAACTCATGGGGTGAATCACTTGGTTGCCACCCCATACCACCATCAAACCAATGGCCTGGTGAAAAGGTTCAATGAAACTTTGGGGGCCATGATACGAAAATTCATCAACAAATTCTCCAATAATTGGAACCTGGTGTTGCAGCAGTTGCTGTTTGCCTACAGGGCTGTACCACATCCCAGTTTAGGGTTTTCACCATTTGAACTTGTGTATGGTCACAAGGTTAAGGGGCCATTACAGTTGGTGAAGCAGCAATGGAAGGGGTTTACGCCTTCTCCAGGAACTAACATTCTGGACTTTGTAAGCAACCTACAAAGCACCCTCCGACACTCTTTAGCCCTTGCTAGAGAGAACCTAAAGGATGCTCAAGAAGAGCAAAAGGCCTGGTATAACAAACATGCCAGAAATCGGTCCTTCAAGGTAGGAGACCAGGTTATGGTCTTGAAGGCGCAACAGGCCCATAAGATGGAAGCATCATGGGAAGGGCCCTTCACGGTCCAAGAGCGCCTGGGAGCTGTAAACTACCTCATAGCATTTCCCAATTCCTCACTAAAGCCTAAAGTGTACCATGTTAATTCTCTCAAGCCTTTCTATTCCAGAGACTTACAGGTTTGTCAGTTTACAGTCCAGGGAGATGATGCTGAGTGGCCTGACGGTGTCTACTACGACGGGAAAAAAGACGGTGGCGTGAAAGAGGTCAACCTCTCAACCACCCTGGAACGTCTGCAGCGGCAGCAAATCAAGGAGCTGTGCACTAGCTTTGCCCCATTGTTCTCAGCCACCCCAGGACGGACTGAACGGGCATACCACTCCATTGATACAGGTAATGCTCACCCAATCAGAACCCCACCCTACCGAGTGTCTCCTCATGCCCAAGCTGCTATAGAACGGGAGATCCAGAACATGCTACAGATGGGTATAATCCGCTCATCTACCAGTGCATGGGCATCTCCAGTGGTTCTGGTACCCAAACCAGATGGGGAAATACGCTTTTGCGTGGACTACCGTAAGCTAAATGCTGTAACTCGTCCGGACAACTATCCAATGCCACGTACCGATGAGCTATTGGAAAAGTTGGAACGTGCCCAGTTCATCTCTACAATAGACTTAACCAAGGGGTACTGGCAAGTACCGCTAGATGAACCTGCCAAGGAGAGGTCAGCATTCGTCACCCATGCGGGGGTGTATGAATTCAATGTCCTTCCTTTCGGCCTTCGTAATGCACCCGCCACCTTCCAAAGGCTGGTAGATGGTCTACTAGCTGGACTGGGAGAATTTGCAGTTGCCTACCTCGATGATGTGGCCATTTTTTCTGACTCCTGGCCCGAACACCTACTACACCTGGAAAAGGTCTTTGAGCGCATCAGGCAGGCAGGACTAACTGTTAAGGCCAAAAAGTGTCAAATAGGCCAAAACAGAGTGACTTACCTGGGGCACCAGGTGGGTCGAGGAACCATAAACCCCCTACAGGCCAAGGTGGATGCTATCCAAAAGTGGCCTGTCCCAAGGTCAAAGAAACAGGTCCAATCCTTCTTAGGCTTGGCCGGATACTACAGGCGATTTGTACCCCACTACAGCCAAATCGCTGCCCCACTGACCGACCTGACCAAAAAGACCTAGCCAAATGCAGTTAAGTGGACTGATGAGTGTCAAAAGGCCTTTACCCAACTTAAGGCAACGCTCATGTCTGACCCTGTGCTCAGGGCCCCGGACTTTGACAAGCCATTCCTAGTAACCACGGATGCATCTGAGCGTGGTATAGGAGCAGTGCTCATGCAGGAAGCAACAGATCACAACTTCCATCCTGTCGTGTTTCTCAGCAAGAAACTGTCTGAGAGGGAAAGTCACTGGTCAGTCAGTAAAAAGAAATGCTATGCCATTGTGTACGCCCTGGAAAAGCTACGCCCATATGTTTGGGGACGGCGGTTCCAACTACAAACTGACCATGCTGCACTAAAGTGGCTTCATACTGCCAAGGGGAACAACAAGAAACTTCTTCGTTGGAGTTTAGCTCTCCAAGATTTTGATTTTGAAATTCAACACATCACAGGAGCTTCTAACAAAGTAGCTGATGCACTCTCCCGTGAGAGTTTCCCAGAATTCAGTAGTTAAAAAGTGTTCTTAAAATGTAGAAGTCTGTTAGTTATATACTTAGGAGTATATGTAAAGGTGTATGTGTTGTATTAATCTGTTTATTTTCAAGTTCTAGAAGGAAATCGCCGCCAGTGAGCTTCCCCACTGTCTGCAATTTGGGGGGCGTGTCATAAACAGATAGCTAAGGGTTAATGTCTCTTTCACCTGAAGCACCTGACCAGAGGACCAATCAGGAAACCGGATTTTTTCAACTTTGGGTGGAGGGAATTGAGTGTCTTTGTCTTTGTTTTTCTGGCTGCCTGCTTTTCTCTGAGCTTTGGAGAAGTAGTTCTACTTTCTAGTCTTCTGTTTCTAAGTGTAAGGACTAAGAAATCAGATAGTAAGTTCTATGGTTTCTTTTCTTTGGTATTTGCATGAATATAAGTGCTGGAGTGCTTTGATTTGTATTCTTTTTGAATAAGGCTGTTTATTCAATATTCTTTTAAGCAATCGACCCTGTGTTGTATCATCTAATACAGAGAGAACATTTGTACTTATTTTTCTTTCTTTTTATATAAAGCTTTCTTTTAAGACCTGTTGGAGTTTTTCTTTACTTCAGGGAAATTGAGTCTGTACTCACCAGGGAATTGGTGGGAGGAAGGAATCGGGGAGATCTGTGTGTTGGATTGCTAGCCTGATGTTGCATTCCCTCTGGGGGAATAGGAAAGTACTTTTTGTTTCCAGGATTGGGAACAGAGAGGGAGATTCACTCTGTTTGGATTCACAGAGCTGGTGTCTGTGTATCTCTCCAGGAGCACCTGGAGGGGGGAAGGGAAAAAGGATTATTTCCCTTTGTTGTGAGACTCACGGGATTTGGGTCTTGGGGTCCCCAGGAAAGGTTTTTCAGGGGGACCAGAGTGCCCCAAAACACTCTAATTTTTTGGGTGGTGGCAGCAGGTACCAGGTCCAAGCTGGTAACTAAGCTTGGAGGTTTTCATGCTAACCCCCATATTTTGGACGCTAAGGTCCAAATCTGGGACTAAGGTTATTACAGAGATAGACTCACTTGCTGAATGTATGACCACCAAGCAGTGGACACCATACATAATTCAATAATTAAAGTCTTTCACTTTTCCCATTATTCTTAAAGAATTGCAATATTGCTTTTTTTTAAACAGACCCATTTTCCTGATGCTCTCACTAGATGTTACAACAAAAAATGTGATACTTTAAGGCCTCTAAGTTTTCCATATAAATACCCTCTTTTGATAGTGTACTCTCAAAGGAGATGATCAACTGTTTCCTGTACCTCGCATGTCCACATAATCCATCTTTATGTTTCTTTATTAGACAAAAATTACTATTTAAGCCACACAGGCCAGTTAAAATTGTAAGTAGACCCACTTCACTCCTTCTCCCTGGTCCTTTGAGTATATCAGCAGTTTTGACTCAGGCATATTTCATGGAATCTTTTCCCCTCTGTTCACTGCCCTACCCCCACCCCCCCGCATATTTCCTGGCATTCCTCTCTTAACTCATTTTTAAAATAGATTTTTAAACTCCCATTTCCTTAAAGGGCTCTCTAAATCAGAGTCCTTGTGTTTGACAGCAATTTTTGTCACTTTATCTTCCAATTCATTGGCTACTACCCGTAGATGCACTGGGTCCATGCTATTACTATGATTACACCAAACTGCATCAATTCTGTTGTTAATGGTAATAAATGCTTTAAGTATATGCTTTCTGCTATCTGAAGTGCTGTTTCTGATTGCCAGTAGTCCTGATAAGGAATCAGATAGGATGACCACAGCGGCTGGGCACACATCTATGACTCTGCTTAATGTCAGCATCATCCCTGCCAGTTCAGCTGTCAAAACAGCTACAAAATGTAATAGTCTGACAGCTTTCTTGATTCCAAGTGAAGGAATGCAGAATGCCATTCTCATTCTTCCTGTTCTTACATCTTTGGAGCTGTCAGTACACATTTGGCAGTAGTGTCCCCACTTATCACCAAGGTATTGATTTGCTATATCTTGCACATTTAGAACTCTTTTTCCTATTTAATTTCATTATACAGTTGCATACCTACATCAGGGGGTAGAATTTTCCAATTATAATGCATTTTTCCCAAAGCTAAAGTTTGTGACCTGTTTTAGGCCTTACTTTTCACTAAGATGCTTTTCCCACAGTTTAACCCTGCTTACATGAAGCATTGTTGAGTTTTTGCCCTCCATCGTTACCACTTAAGTCCCAGCATTCATCATATATTAGCATAGAGTTTCCATCCTCACGGTTTCCTGTGACTTTAGCCCAAAAGGTTAAGTCTAAAAGGCATTTCACCATAGCCATCTGTTATACACACTGTGGTGCTGTTATGAAGTTATCACTCCTATTCTCAACACTTGAGCTTGGATTAGTCAAGCTTTTTCCAACTCATTTCCAATGCCAAACTGAAAGCCTGATGGCCACACTCAATAATTGATCTGAGATAGGGTGTGTGCACCAGGCTCTCCCTGGAGTGGTTAATGGAAGCCAGAGGGCCCGCTAATCTATTAGGCAGCAAACTGGGAGAATTAAGGCTGAGAGGAAAGCCCTAATCAGGTAGCTGATAACAGGAAGGGGTTGTAGGGTAGTAGTCTACGGTCACATTCAGTGGGGAAGGGAGGTATGTTTGGGGCTGTTGACCTGGATTAGAGGGGTGTATATACCCCAGAATGTGATCAAGTTAATTGTGACCATATTATATGTACTCAGCCACTATGAATTAATGAAATAGAGCACCATATAGTTAAGGTTAATTTGGAAACAGGCTTTCAGAAGCAAGATCATAACTATTGACAGTTTTGCTAATCAGAATGGGAGGGGAGGAAAAGTAAATAATGGAGAATGAAAGAAGATATGAGGTTGGACACCCTTGAGTCTAGATGCCTCTGATGTTAAAAGTTTATTGAAAGTTAGGAAAGTGATGATCCGGTAGGGGTCATTATGACCTATGTGTTTTGTAGAAGTTTTTTTTTTTATAAAAAGTTTAGATAACAGAGTATACTTTGCAGCAGAATCGGGCACCAGAGGGGTTTGTTGGGGAAAGTTTACTGATACAGAAGACTCCCAGGAGCACCCATGACTCACTCCTGGACTGGAACTTTGCCCCAGACCCCTGAACTCTGAGTGCAGACGCATTACTCAGTGTCTGCTTCAAATAGAATCATAGAAGATTAAGGTTGGAAGAGACCTCAGGAGATCATCTAGTCCAATCCCCTGCTCAAACAAGACTGACACCAACTAAGTCATTCCAGCCAGGGCTTTGTCAAGCCACGCCTTTAAAACCTCTAAGGATGGAGATTTCACCACCTCCCTAGGTAATCCATTCCACTGCTTCACCACCCTCCTAGTGAATAGTTTTTCCTAATATCCAACCTAGACCTCGCTCAGTGCAAATTGATACCATTGCTTCTGGTTCCGTCATCTGCCACCACTGAGAAAAGCCAAGCTCCATCCTCTTTGGAACCCCCTTCAGGTAGTTGAAGGCTGCTATCAAACCGCACTCCCCATATCTCTTTTGCAGACTAAATAAGCCCAGTTCCCTCAGCCTCTCCTCATAAGTCATGTGCCCCAACCCCGTAACCATTTTTGTTGCCCTCCGCTGGACTCTTTCCAATTTTTCCATATCCTTCTTGTAGTGTGGGACCCAAAACTGGACACAGTACTCCAGATGTGGCCTCATCAGTGCCAAATAGAAGGGAATAATCACTTCCCTCGATCTGCTGGCAATGCATCTACTAATGCAGCTCAATATGCTGTTAGCCTTCTTGGCAGCCAGGGCACACTGTCGATTCATATCCAGCTTCTCATCCACCGTAATCCCCAAGTCCTTTTCTGAAGATCTGCCGCTTAGCCAATCAGTCCCCAGCCTGTAGCAGTGCCTGCGATTCTTCCATCCTACATGCAAGACTCTGCACTTACCCTTGTTGAACTTCAACATATTTCTTTTGGCCCAGTCCTCCAATTTGTCTAGGTCACTCTGGACCCTATCACTACCTTCCAGCATATCAACCTCTCACACCCAGCTTAATATCACCCGCGAACTTGCTGAGGGTGTAATCCACCTCATCATCCAGATCATTAATGTATAGGTTGAGCAAAACTGGTCCCAGGCCCAACCCCTGGGGCACTCTTCTTCAATACCGGCTGCCAACTGGCCATTGATCACTAACTGTTGAGCCCAAGGATCTAACCAGCTTTCTATCCACCTTATAGTGTGTCCAGATCTAGTTATTAACAGCCATAAAATTGTTCATAGCCTTGAACCTAGCTAAAGCATCTGACTATCTGACCTCTTGCATCTAGTGCACTAAGCAGCACTCCTGAACTCGAGTCATACCATTTTCAGCCAGAAGGAATCTTCTGATTTTAGTCATTTGTAGCAATTACACTTCCCCTGGAATGCTGACTGTCATCTCTTGCTCTAGAAACTGAGTCAAATTATCACAATGCCTCGTACATCATTTCCTAAACTGTTTAATTTCCAGCAATGTAAAAAAAAAAAGTTGTATCCTTTCAAATATAATTCCATAATAGCAATAAAGACTTCAGTTCAAGGAAATTAATTACCATCTTGCTTAATGGCCTGTAGCTTTGCCTTGGGCCATCAACTCTCCCAGCCAATCATTAATCCCCAGGAAGCGCCCTGGGCCTTGAACATTATTGCTTAAATGTAAAATTTGCTAATGTAATACTTTACAGTGTCACTCATAGGTTAAAATTTTAAACTCACATTTGAAAACTGGTTGTGTTTTGTTTTGTTTCTAAAGTGCTTCTAACAGTAAAAGAAAAAAAAAACAGTTCCATTTGCATGATCACACTCGGTGTCTGGTCATTGCCTTGACATGTGAGCTGAGAGAGGAATGGAAAAGGGTCTTCACATTTCACTAATTACTTAATGGGAAACTGGAGAATAGCTCTTGATTTTTCTAGTGCTTAAATGAACTATGAGTTGTTAAATACTAAGTTTCCCTCCCTTCAATTGCCCTTTTCTCCCCTCACCAACTCGTGCATAGTGGTGTTTTGGTTTTACATTTTTCATACAGGGAATGTTTTTAGGATCTATCATCTCAGTACCGTAGGTTACACACAGAAACCAAATGAAAGTCAGAATGTTGTAAGATGTCATTGGAACCTTCATATTGTGAAGAATTTCCAGAGGCAAAAGAGAACAAAAGGATTATTAAGAAATATAAATGAGTGATGATTATTTAAACTCCTCTAACATTTTGCACCTGAGAAAAGTTAAGCATATAAATCCATACTTAAGGTAATTAAACTAAACTGGTCTTAGCTCTCAGAACTTCTAGAAAATAACATAAATATTACTATAAGTCAAATTGTGAAGCCATCTGCCTACTGACTAGTACCTTCCTTTTTGAACAATCTCATCAGAGGCACAGGTATTGCAAGCTGGCTCTATGTATTAGGGATGGAAAGTGTGTTTTTTGTTTTTGTTTTTTCTTGTTGAAAGGGTTCATATATTCAGTATAACATGAACAACGTGAAAAGGAAGATACCGAATTGGTGATTTGAAGGATGGGTTCTCCTGCAATCGAGTGTTTACAGCCCTTTGCTATCCTGCTACATTGTGGATTCTTCTTTGTGCGAATAAAAAGTGGAGAATTCATAGATGCTGTAGCTGCCATCATAGTAAAAAAGAATGAAGGGCTTTTAGCCTCCTCCAGAGAGTAACTTGATAACATTTTTCCTTTTCGTTTTTTGCCTGATTTATAATACTATAGCTTTCTTATTAAAATTGTACTTGAAATTACCACTCTCTTTCCTTCCCATTGATTTCTTCTTATAGCTGGGATTTATTAGTCCTTCTCCTTCAGAAACGGACTCTCCAGCAAACGTCAGTTTGCAGCCTGCTGCAATCAATTAATAACTGTTATGAGGATCATTCTCATTACTGCTCTGGGTGCCTAAAGGCTCCAACCAAGTTCAAGGCCTATTGTGCTAGGTGCTGTATATACAATCGAGAGTCCATATACTGAAGAGCTAGTCTAAATCAAAAAGTCAGACAATGGGAGGGAAGGAGGGAGGGAAAAACAGGCACAGAGAGAGCAGTGACTGGCTCAAGGTCATGTAGCAATGCAGGTCTCCTAGTCCACTGTTCCATTCATTAGACCACTCCAGTGTGTGCTTGGTTTTAACATTGTTTAGTGGAAGACTACCGATATCAAGATTGATTCACTTCTGGTTGATGTACAGAAGCACAAGCTGCACATCCATGCATCAGCAGGTAAATTCAACTGTGAATGAGAGCTGGGGATTCTAGTACCATGGCCCTTCCTTGAGGGTTCTGGCAGGGAGTGCATCTTGACTGAGGTCCGGTTTCTAGAGTGTCCCTTTGGGTTAGATATGAGACTGGGGTGTTTGTAGCAATTATAAAACAAAAATAGGGGGGCGGGAGGGATTGAGAGAAAATGTTCAAAACACGATATTTCCTCTTTTTTGTCAAAATTTCATTGTCTTAAATTTTCTGACCAGTTGTAATACAAATTTCCTGCAATGGCTGGACTCAGACAGACGCTATGGTTCTCCCAAGCTCTCTAGCTCCCATATTTACTGTGCTGTCTAATGGCATCATTTTGAGTTTCCCTATGTCCTGGTCTGCACTCCACAGTTATAGAAGGAGTTGATGGAGGCATTTCAAATAGTGCAGGCACTCTGCCAATAGAGGTTGCCCAGGAGGTATGATTCACAGATTCATAAATCTTCAGGCCAGAAGGGACTATTATGATCATCTAATCTGACCTACTCCATAACACAGACCATAGATCCTCACCCCCAGTAACTTCAGCATAAAACCCATAAGTTCTGTTTGAGTTATAGCATATGTTTTAGAAAGACATCCAGTCCAGCCATGTATCAATGTATTTTGTGACAAGGATTATACCTCATTTTTGTGGCAGCATTGGACAGTTGCCATTCAATCACCTCGCAGAGATTGTGAATGCCTCCTGGTGGTACTTTCAGCCATCAAGGGCCTTGTGCTTGGGCTACATCAGGCTTCAGGCTAGCCCTAAACCTTGAAATTCTGCAAATACATCCTCGGTAGAACCTCAGTTACGAACATGTTAGGAATGGAAGTTGTTCACAACTCTGAAATGTTCATAAATCTGAACAAAACGTTTTGGTTGTTCTTTCAAAAGTTTACAAATGAATATTGACTTAATTCAGCTTTGAAACTTTACTGTGCAGAAGAAGAATGCTGCTTTCTCTTTATTGTTTTATTAGTTAACATTTAACACAGTACTGGAGTGGGGATGGGGGGGGTTGTCTCTGCTGCTGCCTGATTGCATACTTCCGGTTTCAAATGAGGTGTGCGATTGGCTGGTCAGTTTATAATTCTGATGTTTGTAATTCTGAAGTTCTACTGTAGACTTACAATGAGTTATTTCCCCCCTTCACGCTGCTATGGCACAAACCACCAGATGGTGATGTCAGATTTTTTTTGAGTCCATCTATGTAGCCTGTGAGCAGTATTTGAAGAAATTCTATATTGTTAGTTTTGTGGTACAGTCTCATTGGAAGGAACTGTGGCAAGCAGCAAGGAAGTTTGATCTCTGTCTTCATCTCTGTAATTAGTTAATTTTTTGGGGCAAAGTTGCTTTCTGAGAACTGGGCTTAGGTGTTTAGCCTGACATTACTGAAAGTACGGCTGTCCTGTGTGCCGTTTGTGACCACCTCTATTCAAGGACCTTCGTAGATGATGTAAATAAAGTTACACTAAGAAAATACCCAGATTCTACCTCACTGATTTCTCCCCCAGCAGGGGAGACATGAAAAAGGGATGGCAATGCTGTACCTATAATTGTGAGTTCGCTTTCCTCTCTTGTTTCTCTTAACATAATATTGTACATTGTGATCATACACTGTTACTGATACCTGGACATTCTCTATACAATTTATTGTGTAAGTGCCTATGAGCCCCAGTTGTGGACTAGAACCTTATTGAGCTAGAGGCTGTACGAACCCAGAACAAAAAGACAACCCTTCATAGTATGACTAACCTCTTGACCAGGGTTCTTATACTCTAAGGGTGCATCTACACTGGCGAGGTGGGAGAAACATATGGCAACAAGTCTCAGAGCCTGGATCAATTGACTCAGGCTTTCGGGGCTCACAATATGGGGCTACAAATAGCAGTGTAGATGATTCCACCTGGGTTGGAACCCAGGCTCTGTGAGTCTCTTCTCTTCCTGGATCTCAGAGCCCAGGCTCCAGCTCCAGTGAGAATAACTACTCTGTTATTTTTAGCTTCGTAGCTCGAGCTCTGCACGCCTGAGTCAGTTAAACCAGGCTCTGAGATTCAGTGCTGTGGGTCTTTAGGGTTTTTTTTTGTTTGTTTGGGGGAGGGGTTGTATTTTCAGTGAAGATGTACCCTAAGAGTCTGGTCTCTCATTCTTTGGACACCTCAAATCATAAGGGCATTTGGGTATCCAAGAAAGTTGAAATCAGGCTGGAATATATTAAAACTTAATAAAGCATATTTCAAAATCTGAATCTTCCGGCTTTTGTCATTAGCACAATCTTTTTGCTTATAACAGGCCAGTTTCTGCCCTACAGCATTCAGTGAGAGATTTGCCATTGACTTGGGATCAGAATAAATAAGGATTGACTTAATGAGTCCTTATAAATGGCATGTCTTTTTTGGCTGGAGTGATTGCCCAAGAAGGGATTCAGTGCCATGCATTACAGACAATTAATATTAGCGAGACTTCTAGTCATGAAAAGCTCATTTAAATGGCACTGTCTTTTTCTGCAAGCCCTTTTGCACTAGATAGTTTGGGCAAATTGGTGTTTATTGGCATAAACTCCCCACTGCGCTACCTATTGATCACTTCACAGAGTTCATTTAGCTAATATAATTTTCTGAACACTTAAATGCTTTGATGGAAAGGTTATTTTCAAAACAACTCATGGAAATAAAGGTGAGTCTCTCTCTGTACAGTGAGTTTGTGATGTTAGGGTAAGATATATACATTAAATAACATTTAGAGATATAGGGCTAGATTTTTGGCTGGTGCTGAAACTACACCAACAGACACAAGGGTTGGACCCATAGATACCTCTACTGGAAAAGAGGAAGAGGTAAGTAGCCTTGCGTGGCCATGCCATAGCGATAGTCAACTTAGAACAGAAGTGCTGTGCCGAGTCTTCATTTATTCACTCTAATTTAAGGTTTGGCATCCCAGTAATACATTTTAACATTTTTAGGTCTCTTTCTATAAGTCTATAATATATAACTAAACTATTGTTGTATGTAAAGTAAATAAGGCTTTTAAAATATTTAAGAAGCTTCATTTAAAATTATATTAAAATGCAGAGCCTCCCCGGACAGGTGGCCAGGACCCAGGAAGTGTGAGTGCCACTGAAAATCAGCTCGCATGTGGCCTTTGGCGTGCGTGCCATAGGTTGCCTAACTCTGCCTTAGAAGAATAGAGAAGTAGGTAGGCAGATAATTGGTATCATCTTTCGGTCTTTATTAATATCTCATAGAGACAACAAAAGACATTTCTCTGACCCCAAATTCAAACATATCCCAGCTGTCAAGATCCAAACCACATTGTTACTAGAGCTCTTCTATTAGTTTTTTCTTTCCTCTTCTTGTCTCTTTATTTTCTCTCCTACTTACAACGGTACCGTTGTATCTTATTGCTTGCACAAGAAAAACCTTCTTGCTTTGTACCGCTATTTTTTTATTAAAAATTTTTTTGCTTCATTTACAGCAATAAACATTTAAAACAAAACCAAATACAAAAGCAATTGGAAGGAAAAATTAATATTATCAAAACTGCCTACTTTTCACTGTTCTTTTTCTCAAAAATGATTAGGTATCCTACTGATTAGCGTGTGCTAGGTGTGTATGATCCACAAAGATCTGACACTGTTATACCCCCGAGCTACAGAGATTGCCTCTTCAGAGACTCATGGTTTTTAGATCTGTGAATTCCCAATTCAATTCCTTGTGTTGCAAAAATATGGCAACCATCACAATTGCACCATTTTTGCTGAAACTTTCCCAAAAAATTAGTCCTGAAGCAGAGAACAAGCATGGAAAACATCAGCTCAAACACTTAAGCTTGGCAACATTATAAGCGTCTGAAAACAGGGTGATTATAATGAGTAACGTGAAGCAACTTTAGTATAGACACAGCTCCCAGACCTGTTTGATTTCAGTTCAATGCAGCTGCCGCAGACTGTGCTGTATACATTTACTGATACTCTGTTTGTGTATATAATGGATCAGGCAGACGCACTGATTTGCTTTGCTATAATGGATTCCATCAGTTCGTGTAGCCACCTACCAATCAAGAGCCATCAAGGTTTCCAGACAAGAGTGTGCTGTGGATCCAAGCAGCCCTTGCACTGCCCCTTTGAGTGCAGCTATGTCTACCCTAGTAGCCAGCCAAATTTATGTTGCTCAGGGCTGTGAATATGCCACCCCCCTGAGCGACGTAAGTTACACCAGCATACGTGATAGTGTGCACAGCACTATGTTGGTGGGAGATCTTCTCCTGCTGACATAGCTACCACTGCTACTACGCAAGAGATCTTACAGCCACGCAGCTGCATTGGTACAGTTGCGTTGCTGTAAGTTCTCTAGTGTGGACATGAGCCTGAGGTATGCAGCTTGGCTGTTGTTGAGTAGCCTGGAAGAAACAGTGCAATGCTTACCCAAGTCTCTCATCCCACCAGTGACTGTCTTAAATAGAGATAATTTAATTTAACTCAGGCCTGTCCCTCATGTTCATACAGGTTGCTTCCTTGGGCTCCAGCTGAGTGATCCATCTGAACTTGTTTATCACCTGAAATGAGAGACTGGAAACACTCCTGGTTACACATATCAAGTGCCAGTTTTCCTCTCTGTCCTGTTCCTTGCTGTGTCAGCCCCATTATCCAATTATCTGCAAACTTAAGATGCTTTTGTTACCCAAGGCCATTGTCATTTCTGCTTTAGACACTATGTGCTGCTGTTTTCACAGCACTAGGCAAAACCACTCTGGCTATATGTGGCAATAATCTATCCTCTGTGCTCCCACTGTCACCAGTTTTAAGGCAGATGGATACTTGATAGTTGCACAACCTGCTTTCAGAGCACAGAGTAGCACAGATTTTCTGCTTGTCTTTTCTGCATGCCAGGGGTGATTAAAGCCACTGTGTACTCCGCTTGCAAAGAAAGGGAATTTTCCTAGCCCTATTTTTTGTCCATTTGGATTGTTCTTTGTTTGTCATGAAGAATTTCTTAGCAGTGACACTATCCTTTTCTTGGCTTGTGTTTTTTGATCTGATGTATCTCAGCAAAAGGGTAGTCCTCCCCCTTCCTCTCATTCCCTCTCTCAGGCCTTGGCTACACTGGAGAGTTGCAGTGCTAGTGGTGGCTTTACAGTGCTGCAACTTACTCACTGTCCACACTTGCAAGGCACATACAGCACTGTATCTCCCTGGCTACAGCGCTGCATGTACTTCACCTCTCCCTGGGGAATAACGACTGCAGCGCTGGTGATGCAGCACTGCTCTGCCAGTGTGGCCACTAAAAGCGCTGTTATTGGCCTCCAGAGGTATTCGGAGGTATCCCAGAATGCCTGCTCAGCCACTCTGCTCATCAGTTCGAACTTTATTGCCCTGGCCTCAGGTGACCCGCCCTTTAAATGTCCCGGGAATTTTAAAAATCACCTTCCTGTTTGCTCAGCCAGGTGCGGAGTGCAATCAGTGAATCTTTCCAGGTGACCATGCCTCCATGCTCCAAATGAGCCCCAGCATGGAGCAATGGTGAGTTGCTAGACCTTATCAGTGTTTGGGGGGAGGAAGCTGTGCAGTCACAGCTGAGCTCCGGCCATAGGAATTACGATACCTACGGGGAGATCTCAAGGGCCATGCTGGAAAGGAGCCATGACCGGGATGCGGTGCAGTGCAGGGTTAAAGTGAAGGAGCTGCGGAGTGCCTATTGCAAAGCCCGCAAGGGAAACCACCGCTCCGGCGCTGCCCCCACGACATGCCGTTTTTACAAGGAGCTGGACGCGATACTTGGGGGTGACCCCACCACCAATCTGAGGACCACGATGGACACTTCAGAGCCAGGAGGGGAGGCAGAGGAGGAGCAGGGGGAGGAGGAAACCAAGAGTGAGGGTACTGGGCTGGGGGGAGACATCCTGGAGTCCCTGGAAGCATGCAGCCAGGAGCTCTTCTCAAGCCAGGAGGAACGTAGCCAGTCACAGCAGCCGGTACTTGGTGAAGGACAAGCAGAGGAGCGAGTTCCCAGTAAGCAGCTTTTATTTTCAGGATGGAAATGTTTCGGGAGAGGAGGGAGGGTTAGGGCTGAAGGCATGCATGCCTAGATGTGGAGTAGCCCATTGACGTGGTCTATCACGTCGCGGTAATCAGCCTCGGTAATCTCTTCAAAAGTTTCAGCCAGAGCGTGGGCAATGCGCTTGTGCAAGTTTATAGGGAGAGCCACTGTGGTCCTTGTCCCAGTCAGGCTAACGCGTCCGTGCCACTGTGCTGCGAGGGGTAGGGGGACCATTGCTGCACACAGGCAAGCTGCATAGGGGCCAGGGCGGAATCCACATTGCTGTAGAAGACCCTCCCACTCTTCCCAGGTGACCTGCAGTAGCGAGATATCTTCCAGGATTAACTCCTGTGGAAAATGTTGGGAGAGTGTTCAGTGTAGATACCCCCTGCAGCTGTTTGCTTTCCCCAATGCACAGAAACCCCTGCACAGGCCTGAAGTAATCAGTCCCCCTTACTCACCATTTTGGGGCTCCTGTGGGTTAGGTGCACTCTCTTTGGTATGGGAAAATTATGCTAAAGTGAAGACTGTAAACTCCTTCACTGTGTGGGAATAACTGTCTCAGATATAAACAATGCTGCTTCTGTTAACTGTTGCCTTTTTTGCCTTTCCATTAGCGACCTTGATTTCTCAGCTGCCTGTGTTATCAACAGCTCAAAGACTCCAAAACCTCTGGAAGAAGACATGAAAAAGCAAAGACGACCTGCTGCAAGCAGTTATGGGTCACTCTGCCAGAGAGAATCAAGAAGTGCAGGACTGGAGGGAAAGGGAAAGCAGGATCTGCCAGAGAAACGCAGCGGCCAGGAAGAAAAGCACAAAGCAGCTGATAAGCATTCTGGTGCACCAAGCGGACTCTATCCAGGCGCTCGTAGCCATGCAGGCAGAGCACTACTGTGCCGGTCCCGCCCCTGTCCAAAAGCTCTTTCCCTTGTGCCCCACTGTCAGCTCCAAACCCTCTTCCCCAGCATCCACGTTCTTACCTCCACCAACTGCCTCCAACACCTGTATGTTCAACAACCAACCCTGAGAACTACGACCCTTACCCTCTGCACTCAACCCCCATCACCATGCAGTATAGGCCTCCTGAAGTGCAGCAGTCATTGCACAGCACTCCAGACAGGACATATTCAAACCTGTGACTGTACAGTTCACCACCCCACCCCCATGTTCTTTTAGGTTCCCAAAATGTTGTGTGTCTGTCAATAAAATTATTTTCTTTTCAATAAATGAATTCTTGGCTTTGAAAACAGTCTTTATTGTTGCAGAAAGTCAAAGATACCTTAGCCCAGGAAAGAAACAGGCACTGCAAATCAGCTTAGGATAAACAGATTCCTACTAACATTGTAACCACTGTACTTTACTCCCGTGCAAGGCACCAAACATTACTGTTGGTTTTCAGCCTCAAATTCCTTCCTCAAAGCATCCTTAATCTTTGAAGCCCTGTGTTAGGCCTCTCTAGTAGCCCTGCTCTCTGGCTGTGCATTCAGCCTCCAGGCGTTGAACCTCGGAGGTCCATGCCTGACTGAATGTTTCACCCTTTCCTTCACAAATATTACGGAGGGTACAGCACGTGGATATAACCACAGGGATGCTGCTTTCCTCCAAGTCTAGCTTCCCATACAGAGATCACCAACGCCCTTTTAAATGGCCAAAAGCACACTCCACAGTCATTTGGCACCGGCTCAGCCTGTAGTTGAACTGGTCCTTGCTCCTGTCATGCTTCCCTGTATACGGTTTCATGAGCCAAGGCCTTAACGGGTAAGCGGGGTCTCCAAGGATCATAATGGGCATTTCAACATCCCCTACTGTGATCTTCCAGTCTGGGGAAAAAAGTCCCTGCCTGCATTTTCCAGAACAGGCCACTATTCCAAAAGATGCGTGCATCATGCACCTTTCCAGGCCAGCCTGTGTTAATGTCAATGAAACACCCACGGTGATCCACAAGTGCCTGGAGAACCACAGAGAAATACCCCTTCCGATTAACGTACTCGGATGCTAGGTGGGGTGGTGCCAGAATAGGAATATGCATCCCATCTATCGCCCCTCCACAGTTAGGGAAACCCATTTGGGCAAAGCCATCCACAATGTCCTGTACATTCCCCAGAGTCACGGTTCTTCTTAGCAGGATGCGATTAATGGCCCTGCAAACTTGCATCAAAACAATTCCAACGGTTGATTTTCCCACTCCAAACTGGTTCCCGACTGATCGGTAGCTGTCTGGAGTTGCCAGCTTCCAGATTGCAATAGCCACCCGCTTCTCCACTGGCAGGACAGCTCTCAATCTCTTGTCCTTGCGCCGCAGGGTGGGGGCGAGCTCCTCACACAGTCCCATGAAAGTGGCTTTTCTCATCTGAAAGTTCTGCAGCCCCTGCTCATCATCCCAGACTTCCATGACAATGTGAACTCACCACTCAGTGCTTGTTTCCCGAGCCCAAAAGCGGCGTTCCATGGTGCTGAGCATTTCCGTGAATGCCACAAGCAATGTCGTGTCGTACGAGTCAGACAACTTGCTATCATCGTTTGACTCCTCATCACTTTGGAGCTTAAGGAATAGCTCAACTGCCAAATGTGATGTGCTGGCGAGACTTGTCAGCATATTCCTCAGCAGTTCGGGCTCCATTTCCCAGAGAAATAGCGCTGCACAGAAACTGTTGGGAGAGTCATAATGGCACCAAATGTGGATGGAAAAACAGGGACTTCTGGAATGTGAAACGATGCATCACGGGGTGTTAGGACAGGAAGCAGAATGACCCACACCCTTCCGTCCCCTTCCCACAACCCACGGTTCCAAAATGGGACAAGGTGTTCTGTGGGATAGCTGCCCATAATGCATCACTCCCAACACCACTGCAAATGCTGCAAATGTGGCCACACTGCAGTACTGGTAGCTGTCAGTGTGGCCACACTCCAGCGCTTTCACTGCACAGCTGTACAAAGACAGCTGTAACTCCCAGCGCTGCACACCTGCAAGTGTAGCCAAGCCCTCAGATATATTGCTGAAGCTTCTCAGCTCTTAGGAAGATCTTGTTAAGAAGCCTGCCAAACAAAACTTTGCTTCACTGCATGAAGTTAAGTGTAACCGTCTCATTGAATTCAACTACAGGTAGCTTAAAGGAACTAGTGTTTTGGTTTCAGTTCCTGTAAGGTGTATATTCTCTTCTTAAAAATCAGCAACAACTAGAAATATGTTAAATCTTCTTTACATGTTGTGAAAACTGCCAAAGTGACGATTGATGAGAATGTTATTTAAAAGTTAAAACATCTAAGAAAATCTTAGGGCACTCAGGCAAACAGTACAAAGAAAACGCATTCCAGTGTCATTGCTTACGCATGTCGATATGTACCAGGCTGCAATGGCACAGCTGTACTGATACAGCTGTGCGGATGCAGCGAGTGTGGTGAAGACACTCTATGTCGATGGGACAGAGCTCTCCCGTTGGGTGGGAGAAGCTCTCCCACCGACATAGCTCTGTCCACACCGCTGCTTATGTCAGTGCAACTGCCATCGCTCAGTGGGGTGGAATATTCACACCCCTGAGTGACATAAGTTTTGCCGACATAAGTGGTAGTGTAGACATAGCCTTACACATGGTGTCTAGTGGTTTAACAATGCACAAAACACAACCTTTCAGCCACCCACAGCTGTCTTCAGGACCACTGTGGGTGGCTAACTCATTTGCTTTCCCCTATCGTCCTTTGCGTATTAGCCAACTACTACAAGGCATCTCTGAGTAATGGAAAAGTGGTACTTTTTTCCTGAATTATTTACTGGAGTTCCTCACAGTGCAGTTGTTGGGGGTATTGTTTAAGGCCCTCACAATCACTCCTACCCATCTTCACTGTGATGGCTGCTGCACCTGAGTTCTTATTTCAGATTTCAACTACTGCCACCTCCTTTCTGACCTGTCTGATACCCAGATCACTCCCCTCCAATCCAGCTAGAGTGCGGCTCCCAAAATTATCTTCCTTGCCCTTTGGATAGGCTAAATTCTTCCTCCCTTTGAATGGTCCCACCAGCTATCAGTTTCCATCAGCATCTGTTTCTAAGACCTGCACCTTGAAATTCATCCACCATCCTGTCCACTCTTTAACTCCTTTCCTGCCAGCCTTTCTGCTGCCTTTGTATCTTTCTCTGAATCATGTTAGTTTTTCAACTCTCTTCCATGCTGACTCTGTGTCAAGGAGGAAATCCATCCCTGTGTGGAAAGCCAGCACAAGGCCCACATAAATCCCATGCAGTTCCTACACTGAGGTCTTAAATAGGACTTAATCTATGCATTGGCCTCTTATCAACCCTTTGCACAAGGGTGAATTTCACCTGGAACAGGTTCTTAATCCCAGGCCACCCAGCCCCCAACCCCCTTCCAAAAATGCACTGCTCCAAGGAGGTCCTCACTTTAAAAAATGGAAAATGACAGATTGTGGGATTAATGAAATACATATTATCCAAGGTAACTCCTTCCTCTGGCTCTCCTGTGCACTTTGCCTATTGTTTCCAGACTGCAAGCTCCCTTGGGCAAGAGTGGTCTGGGATCTCTGCCTTGCACAGACCTGAAATCCACTGTTGTCACTTAATAATAACTAGGACCCTACCAAATTCACGGCCACGAAAAATGCATCACGGACCATGAAATTTGGTTCCCCCCCTCATAAAATCTGGTCTTTTGTGTGCTTTTGCCCTATGCTATACTATCATGGAGGAGACCAATGATTCTCAAATTGGGGGTCCTGACTGAAAAGGGAGTTGCAGGAGGTAACAAGGTTATTTTAGAAGGTCACAGTATTGCCATCTTTACTTCTGTGCTGACTTCAGAGCTGGGCGGCATACCATACCCTGCTACCCTTACTTCTGTGCTGCTGCTGCTGCTGGTGGCTCTGCCTTCAGAGCTGGGCTCCTGGCCAGCAGCCGCCGCTCCCCAGTGGCTCAGCTCTGAAGGCAGCGCCACCGCCAGCAGCAGTGAAGAAGTAAGAGAAGCAGTACTGCATTCCCCCTACAATAACCTTGCAAGCTCCCCCCACCACCAACTCCTTTTTGGGTGAGGACTCCTACAATTACAACACCATGAAGTTTCAGATTTAAATACTTATAATCATGAAATTTATGATTTTTAAAATCCTATAACCATGACATTAACTAAATGGACTGTGAATTTGGGCCCTAATCATAAATAATCATAATGATTAATAGCAAGTGTCATTAATTAATAATGAAAGCCTAGCATGAGGGCACTCATCTTCTTGTAGGCCCTAATCCAGCAAGATACTTAAACACAAGCCTAATTTTAAGTGAGTGATTGATTGCAGTGGAGTCAGGTTGGCTCAATCACATGCTCAAAGTTGGGCAAGTCCATAGCACCTTGCTGAGTCAAGTCTAAACAAACTTGCTCCCCAAATTAATTTTCTTTTCCCTCCTTCACCTTTGTCAGAAACCTGACATGTATGGGACTGTTTGTCACACTGTCTAGAGTGTCTCACGACCAGGTCTGCCTCTGGAGTGTCTGCCCTATTTTTGACAGTCTGCCCTAACTGATGCTTTGTTCTGTAATTAGAGTTCACCAAGCCGGTAACAAATGTGAACTCCTGGGTCATTAGAACAGTCTTACCATGGAGTCAAGGACAGTTCCCTTGGATTCTCTGGTTTATCTTGCCACTCAGACAAACTGGACTTTGTGATAAATAATCACTTACCCAAAAAATCACACTACATTTAGGTTGCATCTAGTCCCAAGAAAGGAGTCACTTGTCCCCAGATCACCTGGTACCCTAGAATGTACACCAAAGACAACACCTGTAGCCAATCCTGTAATAAACTATCTAAAGACTTATTAACTAGAAAAAAGGAATATGTTATTTACAGGTTAAAGCAAGCAACCACATAAATGTGTTATCATCTAAACCCTAAAAGTGACAGAGTTGTGATCTGGCTGTTCAAAATATTTTTCATGGCAGACCCGGGAGGCAACCCCTGAGGATTTCTGGCTTCAGGTTACAGTTTCCGGCCCTTCAGAGTTCAAATAGCCCAAAAGATGCAGTTTCTTCTTGTCAGGGAATTTTATTCCCTTCCCACAGAGTTCCAGATGATGGGACGAGTTCACGTGCATATCATCATGCGGGGAGGAAGGGACCAATCAACAAAGTCTTTTGTCCTTAATATTCCACTATGGCTTGTCTGGTGTTTATGGGCCTTCATGTGTTGGGCAAGAGATAACACGTCCTGTGGCAATTTCACTTTGTAATGTTTCTTTCCTCACAATGGGGGCTTACAGTTAGAGCAAACACTTAAGTATTACCTTATAACAAGGGATTTAGATATTATAAGTGAGATTAATGCATGCAGCAAAATACACGTATTTCATAGAGTCTAAACACAATTCATTTTTATGAGACTAATACCTATTTTGAGCAAAGCTAACATACAGGTGACCGGTTCTGGTCTCCAGTTATGAAGATGGCAGTTTTTAGCTAATGCCTGCAGCCTGGGCAAGAGTTGACATCTGGCCTGGTAGCATAGCACTGTTCTCTTCATTTCATCTTTTAAATCACTCAACTTCTGTAAATGAGAAATTAGCCCTACCTTGCTCAAATGAGTTTTGACCCATTTGCAAGCTAACAAACCTTGACTCTGCACTGACTTCCATTAAAAATATGTGTGTGATTTTTATGACAAACAGCCCCTCTACCGCCTTTCTTCGAGTAAATCTGAGAGTCAACATAAACCAGTTCTATTGACAGCTATAAAAATCAGCAGAGACCAAGCTCTGGCACTCCTCTGCCTTCGTCCTCCCTTGGAATTACTGATTGAATGTCCCCTATTTTGAGCAAAAGCTGAAATATGGATTTTCTTTTCATCATTGCCTCTTGCACAGCTGCATCAGTCATTAAGCTGTCCTAAAGATCTGTTACCTGGGAACTGGATGCTAGGTATATATCGTATCCTGAGGCGAGTTGTGGTGAGGCATAAATTGATTGTATGGGCCGTGCCTTTGAAACCTGAGTGAAAGAACATCAATTGTCCCCAGCGTCAGGAATATAAACATTAAAGAGCAAACCAGCCCTAGCCTAAATGTGTTGTGGAGAGAAAACTAACAAAACTCAGGAGCCAGTTGGATTGAGGCAGAAGTTTATGCTATACAGAAGCTGAACACAACAACTTTTGTGAATCAGGACCTTTGAGCCCATGCCTATCTTTAAGCACCTGAGTAATCTCATTCATTTCACTGGGACTGCTCAGACGTATAAAGTTATACCTGTGTTTAAGTGCCTCCCTGAATCAGGGCCAAAAAGTAGATTCCTGTCATGTGAGATGAAGTGGTTATATACCGAGATCTGTTACAAATAAGAGGCCAGACTCTGGCCTCCTGATCCTGGGTGTAAATCTGGAATAAATCTACTGAAGGTGATGGAGTTACTCTGGATTGACAATGGTATGACTGAGATCAGAGCATGACACTGACCAGCTGTTTGATCTTAGGCAATTCATTTCACTTCTCTGTGTCTCTTCCCCTCCCACCCTTTGTCTGACGGTTCTCTTTAGAATGTAAGATCTTCAGGAGAGGGACTGTCTCTCACTGTATGTTTGGTTAGTGCCTAGTACAATGGGGCTATGATCTCCACTGGGACCTCTAGGCTTACTGTAATACACAATAATTATAGCCTAGCAACTCTTAGAGTAGAGGGAGCAAGACAGCGGGATCACGCCTACCCTCAGATATACACACGTAATTTCCCCCAGTCAGTGGAAGCTGTGCCTATATAGCCAAAAGCCAGTTTTATCACCTCACTGTACTTTAAATGGATACAGGTCAGCAGCATTTGTGTCTTAATCCCATTTGAGAAAATCATTTGCTATACGGAGATGATAAGGAGCCAACCACTAACATTAGCTAAAGGAACTCACGTGGTAGAGGGCCTATATTTTAGACGCAAACAGATGAGAATTCTAGTCCCCGCAACCCTTCCAATTGTCTATCTATAAGACACAGAGAGGTTACAATTCTCTCTCGCCTCATAGATTTTTGCACACCTCCTGACCCCCTCTCCCCCCAGAATTTTCTTTTGTTTTGATAAATTTGATAAATTTCCCTCCAAAAATGTGGATGAGATTGATCTGTTCCCTCAAAACATTTTGAATGTAATTAAATCAGATTTTTGACGGAAATCTGTTCTGCTGAAAAACTTTCAATCAGCTCTATGTGAAACCTCCTTTTGCCCAGCTGCAGCACCGTGAAATCTACGGTTAGGCGTGCCCTGAACAACCAGTGATACAAATTAACTTGAGCATCAGCTTTGAGTGTACAGTGTGCAAATCAGTTCTCACATTGTATGCGAACCTTTTCCCACATGCCACAATGCTAATTGCAGTGACATTGCCAATTGAAATGTTAATGGATTTAAGGGCTCTGAACTTCCTTTTTGATCATGTGCTGAGAAGGTCATGAGGCAGCATAACCCAAAAGTCAAAACAGAAAAAAAAGATGTAGTAGAAGCTAATGAGCATAAGGCTATTAACTGTATAGTACAGTGACAAAGCTGACTAGAAAGGACTAGACTCTTTGATTGTGAACACGAAGCAGTGATTCTAATTCAGAGCAGGTAATGATTTTGATATGGCTCTGAACTCAGGGTTTTGCAGATGCCAGAAGCTGAACAACCTGAAGATGTTTCAATCTTCAGTTCCATCTGTAGAGGGGCGGGGTGTGTGGAGGAAGTAGCCAATGCAAAATTACAAAAAAAGGCTGTTTTAATCAGCAACTTTTATTTCTTTCAGTGTGATTGTAATGGATATAATGTCCTAGATTAACAGGGAGAAAGCATCACGGCATGAGCAAACCTAGATCTAACTTTGCATAAAGTTTGAGATGAATTGCCTCCAAGTTTTATAGTTACCAGGCACTGTTCAAAGTTTGCCAGGATCACTGCAGACAGCTGGCAAAGGTGAATGTGAGATTGCTTCACAACTGAGCACTGCAATGGAAAAAAAAGCAGAGAACGGATAATAGCTTGGTTTAATAACATCTCTTCAGCAAGATGAGATTATTAATTGCCACAGACATTACAAATTTGCTGTTTCAACTGTATGTATAAAAGTAAATGAAATGGTAACATAATTGCCTACTTTTCCATTAGCGAAATTAACTTTGCTTTCATGTTCACTGATGCTGTTGTCGCACCACAAAATAATTCTGTAAATATCACTTGCTGTACTGTACCTCTCCAGAAGGGCTGCTGAGGTATGTGCCCCTATTCCAAGTTTGGGAAACTTAACTCTTATGTTTTACTATATTAATTTCAAGAGGTCAGCCCTCTCCTCCCCTAAATCTGAGTTTTACTAAATTCTGCCATCAGATATATTTCCATAATTATCATAGGGTGACTGTCACCTTTAAGGGGAGAGGGGACTATGTTATAGCTGACTACAAAATTTACAAAGGTATCTCATTAAACTGGGTGACTGGGCAACAAAATGGCAGATGAAATTCAATGTTGATAAGTGTAAAGTTATGCACACTTGAAAAAATAATCCCAACTATACATTCAAAATGATGGGGTATAAATTAGTTGTTACCACTCCAGAAAGAGATCTTGGAGTCATTGTGGATAGTTCTCTGAAAACATCTGCTCAGTGTGCAGTCAAAAAAGCTAACAGAATGTTAGGAACCATTACTAAAGGGATATATAATGAGACAGAAAATATCATAATGCTACTATCTAAATCCATGGTACGCCCATACCTTGAATACTGTGTGTAGTCCTGGTTGCTCCATCTCAAAGAAGATATATTAGAATCGGAAAAGGTGCAGAGAAGTGTTGGGGGGGGGCCAGGCCCCAAGTAACTGGCAATATGGTGTGGGGTTAAAAGATTACATTCTCAGGCCTGCTATCGCCTTCGAATTGCCCCTTAGATTAATCAATATGTTCCTTTGAAGCTAGCATGAGTACATGTAATCATTTATTATTTTTCTCTTGTTCCTTTGTTTATGGTATAAGATGTGATTAATCAAAGGGGGTTCTGTATTGTGGGAAGAGGATGTAGTTAATTAAAGAATCCGGTAGTTAATGAATTGTAAATGATCTATTGTAGCACCTGTGAACATCTCTGTAAACAAGTGGGGTATATAGGGTAGGGAAGAGGATAGTAATTTGTGCAGGATTTGAGATTGTATATCTCCCGGCACCTTATTTGAACTCAGATAAAAAGACTTGCTTCTCCACTCCTGTGTGGTCATTGGGGATACGCACACCGGGCAAATGAACCCCAACTGTTGCCCCCTGCAACAGAAGGACAACAAAAATGATTATGGGCATGGAAAAGCTTCCTTTTGAGGAGAGATTAAAAAGACTGGGATTGATTATTTTAGAAAAGAGATTACTAAGGGGTGATAAGACATAGGTCTATAACATCATGAATAGTATGGAGAAAGTGAATAGGGAAGTGTTATTTACCCCTTCATGTAATACAAGAACTAGGATTCACCTGATGAAATTAATAGACAGCAAATTTAAAACAAACATAAGAAGTACTTCTTCACACAATCCACAATCAAGATGTGGAACTTGTTGTCATGGGATGTTGTGAAGGTCAAAAGTATAACTGAATTAAAAAAAGAATTAAATTCATAGAGGATAGGTTCATCACTGGCTATTAGCCAACATGGTCAGGGAAGCAATCTCATGCTCTGGGTGTCCCTAAACCTCCAACTACCAGCAGCCAGGAGTGGAGGACAGAGGATGAATCACCTGATAATTGCCCTGTTCTGTTCATTCCCTCTGAAACATCTGGCACTGACTGCTGTCAGAAGACAGGATACGGGGCTAAAGGGACCATTGGTCTGATTCAGTATGGCCATTGGTATAGTTAATTAGCTGCTTCCTGGTCTGAGGGAGTGGAAGTAAGGGGTCAGGTGATAGATTAATGGAAACCTGAGCCTCATAAAAAGCTGAGAGAGATCAGTCTGAGATGGGGAACCACAAAGAGCAGGTAGGCTCCTGGGGAAGGCACTGAGGCAGATTGCTCTGAGGCAAGTCCATGAGCGGTAGCAACTTTTCCCAAGCTAGTACAGCACATCTGTTGAGATGAAATGAGAGAATAAAAAAAATTAAATAAAAATCCAGATCTAGTTTTGTGTATGTTTACAGGTAGTTAATTCTCTTTGTTTTATATTGAAGAGAAACAGGCCCACAATGAAAAATTCAAATCCAGATGCAGGGTACCAACTCCCCAAAGCTCAAGGATGTTTGCATGCAGGAGGTGGGTTTGTCTTATTATAAAGCTAGTGATTATTTGTAAAATCCATGCTTGGATTTGGCTTTTGAACCTCTGCTGTTCAGGTATGTGGTTTTGCATTTAGACCCCTTTTCTAATATTAGAATTAGGTCAATTGTATATGAAAAAATTTATTACAGATTAGGAGGCAAACGTGCTAGTGAGTAATCAAAGACTGAATATGCTCCGAACAGGTGACTTTCTAAGAGAGTGTACAATTTAATCTTTACTTATTTTCATATTTCTTTATAGTTGCCACAAGAGTATTTTAATAACCTCTACAGAGTTTAAATTGATGCAGGTAATTGCTTTAAGTAATTTAGGTGTGATTAAAGATAACAAACCTCTCCTGTGAAATACCTTGCTAAGCAATGATCAGCGAAAAAGGGGTAACAATCTTTTGAGTGCAAATTTGAATTCTTTTTATAGATGAGCAGAAGTGAGAATATAATTATATTAGCTATAATATAAAAGGTATCAGATTTTCAAACACCTGCCATCTCAATCTCGGGTTGACTCACATGAAAGGCACAGCAGAATTTTAACTAGCTCAGTTTCTACCATTCAGCAGCCCATGCGTGATCTCTGATCCCACATCCAGTTGCACCAATATTGTTTAAATTGGAATGTTATTCATCACAGCACATTTATAATACCTGAAATTGAGTTTCTCCGAAATTACTTTTAAGAGACTCAGAGGAGCAAGCCATAATAAATCCCACAACTATTGTTTTTTAACTCTGACCTTCACGGATATGACTATAAAATCACTTTCCTGCCTTTGCCCATACATCTTTAATAAGAAGATGTCTAAGAAGTTTGTAAATTAGGGATGGTTTGGAGTATTTAAAAAACCCAACTCATATTGCATGGCTTGAATGAGCCCATTTGACTCATATTAGGACTGGTTTATCTGAAACCCTTAAACTACGTTCTGTTAATGAGAACATTAACTCTGCTGGACTGTCCAGATATTTTAGGTCCACTGCCCCCCTAAGGGGAACAATATACAATAGTTTGCTACTTTTAATGAAGCTACCCACACAATTTAGTTTAAACCCAACACTGGATTAGTTTTTATTAAAGAATAAAACAAGTTTATTTAATTACAAAGAGGTATACTTTTACTCACCTAAAACCTAAGGCATTAAAGTCAGAAATGGTTACAAGAGAAATAAAGATAAAATGCTTCCTAGTACAACTCTACCCTGATATAACGTGACCTGATATAACACGAATTTGGATATAACACGGTAAAGCAGTGCTCCAGGGGGGTTGAGCTGCACATTCTGGTGGATCAAAGCAAGTTCAATATAACGTGGTTCCACCTATAACGCGGTAAGATTTTTTGACTCCCAAGGACTGTGTTATATCGAGGTAGAGGTGTACTAAGTCTTAAACTTAACAAACTAGACTTTGGTTCAAGGTGCAGTCTCTTACCATATGTTCCTAGTAACGTTGTTGACCAAATTCTCAGGCCAGGGTTTGGTCCCCTAATCCAAAGGCTCTTTTGCCATCTTAGGTGAAATGAGAAAGGTGATGCATAGGAGGAGACAACTCGGGGTGGTTTTGCCCCTTGATTTTATAGTTTAGTCACCCTTCGAAATGCATTTTCCTGAGGGTTACCCCTGCTATGAGGATGGAGACAAGGCGTGTTGTGATGAAAGAGGTTTCATGCTGTTGTTTCCTAAGACACAGATGTTTGTTACTGCCCTGCTTCCTAGCCAAAGAATTGCCACTTAACAGGTGATTGTCCATCAGCTTTGACACTTGGCTAGAGATGCCAGCTTGTCCTTTGTTTTTGAGAATCAGGTTTACCCAGACTTGTCTGGGATAAACATATTTCAGACCTAATTTCATCCTATGTTTATAACTTTACTTATAATGTTGTTGTGCACATTTCATCATGATATTATTGACTAGTGAGTTATTAGTTTTCAAATAATACCTCACAAGGTATTTTTGTACAATGTGTTTTACAGTAGTGTATAGGGTCTGAATATATGGGTGCATTCCGTCACAGTATATTCAGACCCCAGACCAAGCATATTTCAGCAAGTGAACCAAGAGATACTGTCTTCAAATGCAGAGAAAGAAGTACTGTAGCAAGGTAGTGCTGGTCTGGTAGCATCAGTACCAACTTTTTACTGGAATAGCTACTAATTGTGCTAGAGAGGGTACTGAAAGCAGTGGTGAGCACTCTATAAAGGGTGTAGATGGGACAACCATCCAAAGACAGATTATCCAAACATTACCTGAGCCATCAATGTCCCACCTACCCACCAGCTCCACTTAACAGAATCTCCCCCCTCTTCCCCACAATCTAGGGTATGTCTATACTGCACACTCCTTACGGTAGTGTGCCGAGAACACACACTGCATGCTCCCTTAGCACAGGTATAAATAGGGTAGACTGTCAGGTACTGCTTAGGCAAATAGAGTAAAGGCATGCCACACCTGAACCTGTAAGGTATGTACCCTACACGGCTCTCTACACACCCAAACCATGCTTCCCCCATCTCCACTGCTATTTTTAGCAATATAGTGTCTTGCTGCCTTCCCACTGCCGGAGCCTTTCCCCACTGCAGGGAAAGGTTCTGGTAATGGAGAGATAGCAGGGAAAGGCTCTGGGAGCTCCCTGCTGGCCACAGCCTTTCACTGAAGTGGGTAGCTACACACTGCAGTGTGCATGCAGCCTGCTTTCCACTGCAGCGTGTAGCTACACATCCCTTACATACCACCATTAGTGGTATGCAGTGTAGATAAAGCCCTAGATCAGTAGGACATTCCACATAGAATCACAGAAGATTAGAGTTGGAAGGGACCTCAGAAAGTCATCTAGTCCAACCCACTGCTCAAAGCAGGACCAATCCCCAGATGGATTTTTACCCGAGTTCTCTAAATGGCCCCCTCAAGGATTGAACTCACAACCCTGGGTTTAGCAGGCCAATGCTCAAACCATTGAACTATTCCTCCCCCCACATCTGCAACCCCAACCAAAAGTTGGTCAAGCTTCCAGTCTTTGAATGATGGCTCTCCATGGGGCTATCAAGAAGTCCTCCCACTCTGTCTAGTGTTGGGTCCTATTGTTGGCTGGGTGATACACTGTGTGATGCTCCAGATCCCTGGAGACACTATGAGCTAGTTTCTTGGCTGATATACATTGGTATAGCTCCACTTACTACAGTGCATCTATGCTGATTTACATTAGCTGGGGATCTAGCCAGCTACCACATGAGAATTCATTGCAGGGACACTGGAACTGCAATACATTTGTAAAGATCTCCAGTGGCTGGTATAGTGGGGTATAACGATGCTGCCTTTGGTGGGACACTTTTGAGAGCATCAGTTCAGGACAAATTGCTTAGAGCAGGACAGTTACAGCCCAAGTCTAGAGTTTCTCCACTTCTAAGGCAAACCAAACCAGCCAGACAGAGAGGACTTCTGTCTCACCCCACTAGCTAACCATAAGTCACACAAGCAATTCCCTTAGACACTCCAGTTTCCCAGTATCTCCACCAGTGCCACTCGTTATGGGGATGAATGGGTATGAAAACCAATACCCCAGTAAAAGAAAAAAGGTTCTCCTGATCCCAAAGGACCAAGCCCCAGACCCAGGTCAATATACAAATCAGATCTTACCCACAAATCATGCTGTTGCCAATCCTTCAGAATCTAATATCTAAAGGTTTATTCATAAAAGGAGAAAGATATAGATGAGAGCTAAAATTGATTAAATGGAATCAATTACATACAGTAATGGCAAAGTTCCTGGTTCAGACTTGTAGCAGTGATGGAATAAACTGCAGGCTCAAATTAAGTCTCTGGAGTACATCCACAGCTGGGATGGGTCTTTCAGTCCTTTGCTCAGAGCTTCAGTTTGACGCAAAGTTCCTCCAGAGGTCAGAAGCAGGACTGAAGACAAGATGGAGGGGTTTTCAGGGCCTTTTATATTCTCTGCTAATGGAAGGACACCTCTTTGTTCTTCCTGTGGAAAATCACAGCAGCAAGATGGATCTTGGAGTCACGTGGGCAAGTCACAGGTCCATTCAGTTTGCAGGACAATGCCATAGTTTACAGGTTAGTTTGACCGTTCCCAGGTGAATCCCACCTGACGGACAAGTGCCGCATCTGTAAGGCGTTCAAACCCTGGACTAAAAAAGAACAGGACATTCGCCTAAAATGGCTACTGATGGAGGCAGCGTTGACTCCCCAGTCCTTGGCATCGTCAGCAGTACCAGGAGCAAGTGCCTCCTCGGCACCGGAGCGCACTCCAACAGCGAATGCTCCTCAACATCAGCCATAACCGGCTCAAGCTTCTACCCGGCACCGTTCACTCTCACCACGGAGCAAGAAGCACAAGCCTCCTGCAGCTTCTATATCTACACCGCAGTCTGAGCGCTTAGCCAAGTCGGACCACCCAGCACCATCAACTGCCGTCAACTGCCGTGGCACCGACATCCTCCTCACCGTTGATTCTGGCCTCGCTGGAGCCGTCGAGTCCGGTGCTCACCAGCTCCCCGGCACATGCCATGGTTGAGCTTGTCGTGCCCTCCACTCCAGAGACGTTTTCCACTGCACGGGACTTGATTGCCTTGGCGGAGCCTGAGCTGCCTCAACCCCCGGCGCCGCCAGTGCGGGTTCCTCAGTCTATAGGCAAGCCGACCCTCATGAGACCTTCTTCGCCCAGTACCACTGAACGCTGCCTGTCCCGATCCAGGTCCCGCAGGCATTCTCGGTCCCTCCATCGATCCTGGTCCTGCGGCCGCTCGCAGTCCCTGTACTGTTCCCCATCGAGGTACCGGTCGTACTCGCAGCACAGCTCGAGGTCCTGGTCGCCGTCCCGATACTACCGGTGCTCCTCTAGATCTCGGCACCACTCTCGGCACCGGACTTCTTGCAGCCGATCTTGGCACGGCGATTCCAGGCACCAGTCGACTTCCCGGCACTGCGCTGGTCACAGGTCCCAGTCCCACTCCCGGCACCGTCATGACTCTCGGTACTGTTCTCCGGCACCAAGTAGAGACGGTTCGAGTGGACACAGAGACCTACATCAAACGGTCTCTGCTCCACCGTGGCTATCTCATCATCAGTTGATCTCCTCCCATGCAGACACTGCGTCATACAGGGATTCAGATAACCACCAGGGACCTCATCAGTGGCCCTTTTGGACACCTTGGGCCTACCACCAAACCCAAGGTGATCCGCATATACCATTGCGCTCCTGCCCTTCTGAACATTGGGCACCAGAGACCACAGTGAGCAGACTTCCCCCACCGGCTACGGAGGAATTTCCAACACACATGCCAGACCCTCAAGATCAGCTGCCTCAGGACATCCCCCAAGACCAGGAGTCGATCCAAGACCCACTGGTTCCCGGGGTTTCACCCTCTTCCTCCCAGGATGAAGCGGTGGTGGGGACGTCTACATCTGGACCATCCCCAATAGACCTCAGGTCACACCAGGACCTTCTACGCCGCGTCGCCCTCAATATCAACTTGCCTGTAGAGGAAGTTCCTGAGGTGGACGACCTGGTTGTCAGTATACTGTCGGCGGAGGCTCCAACCAGGGTGACCCTCCCCTTCATCCGCTTGATACAGGCTAGAGTGGATACCATCTGGCAATCCCCAGCATCCATACCGCCCACAGCCAGAGGGGTTGAACGTAAATACATGATGCCCTCCAAGGAGTACGAGTACCTGTATGTTCACCCCCCTCCTTGTTCATTGGTTGTACAATCCATCAATGAACGGGAGCGCCATGGCCAGCAAGCCCCTGCTCTTAAATCAAGGGAGGCCAGGCTAATGGATTTGTTGGGAAGAAAGATCTATTCCATGAGAGGCCTCCAGCTGAGGGTGGCGAACCAGCAAGCCCTCCTGAGTAGGTACAGTTATAACACCTGGGAGGCAGTAGGGAAGTTTGTAGAGCTCATCCCGCAGGACTCCTGACAAGAATTCACAGCTCTCCTGGAGGAAGGGAAAAAAGTCGCGTGGACCTCCCTCTAGGCCTCGCTGGATGCCGCCGACTCGGCAGCTAGAACCGTTGCCTCTGGGATTGCCATGCGACGTATATCGTGGCTGCAAGTGTCAGGCCTGCCACCTGAGCTCCAGTACATGATACAGGACCTACCCTTTGATGGCCAGGGCCTCTTCTCCCAGAAGAAGGACCCTCGCCTACAGAGTCTGAAGGACAATCGCATAATCATGCGTTTTCTGGGAATGCATACGCCACAGACTCAGAGACGATCTTTCCGGTCGCAACCTCAGCACCCCTATCCCCCTCCTCGGCCATGGCAAGACTTCACCAGAAGGCGAGGTCGTACCTCTCACAGACGACAGTCTGGACCTCAGGGGGGTAACAATGCTGGTCCCACCAAGCCATCGGCAGGACCTAAGCCAAACTTTTGAGGGTGCGCCCGAGAGCACTGTACCAATGACCTCCCAGGATCCCTTTCAGTTCGCCAACCGCCTTGCCGCATTCCTCCCTGCGTGGTCCCAGCTGACTTCGGATCGTTGGGTCCTCCGCACAGTGGAGTCTGGCTACGGCCTTCAGTTTATTTCAACCCCTCCTCCCCACCCTCCCTCCTCGTCCCTCTTCAGGGACCCCTCTCACGAGCAACTCCTTCTGCAGGAGGTTTCAAGGCTCCTTGAGTTGGGAGCTATAGAAGAGGTTCCGGAGGAATTAAGGGGTAAGGGGTTCTATTCCAGATATTTCCCAATTCCCAAGGCAAAAGGGGGCCTCCGCCCTATCCTGGACCTACAAGGACTGAACAAATTCATGAGAAAGTTCAAGTTCCGCATGGTGTCCCTGGGGACCATCATCCTTTCACTGGATCCTGGAGATTGGTACACTGCTCTCGACATGAAGGACGCATATTTCCACATCGCGATTTACCCTCTGCACAGAAGGTACCTATGCTTTGTGGTAAATCGTCAACATTAACAATTTGCGGTCCTCCCCTTTGGCCTCTCTTCAGCCCCTTGGGTATTCACGAAGTGTATGGCGGTAGTCACCGCCTCCCTCCGCCGTCGTCGAATACAAGTCTTCCCATACCTCGATGACTTGCTTATTCGAGGACCTCCGAGGCTGAGGTCACAGCTCATGTAAATGTCATCAAGGGCCTATTCACCCATCTAGGCCTGATTATCAACCTGGACAAATCCGTTCTGCTACCTACGCAGAGGATAGAATTCATAGGGGCCATGCTGGACTCCGATCATGCATGGGCCAGCTTGCCCCTACAGTGCTTTCAGACTATACTCTCGCTTATACAGCGAATGAAAAGCTTCCCAACAACTTCTGTCCGCACCTGCCTCGGCCTTCTCCGTCACATGGCTGCGTGCACCTTTGTTACGAAGCACGCGAGACTGCACATGTGTCCTCTCCAGACTTGGCTCACCTCAGTCTACCGTCCACGCAGGGATGCCATAGACATGATAATCACGATTCCACCAAGCGTTCTGGGCTCCCTCGACTGGTGGCTGTAGCCCTCCCTGGTGTGTGCCAGTCGTCTGTTCCATCCGCCACAGCCCTCAGTGTCTCTGACAACAGACGCTTCTTCTCTCAGTGGGGTGCTCACTTAGGGCATCTCCGCACCCAGGGTCTTTGGTCCTTTCAGGAGCTGGCGCTTCACATCAATGTCTGCGAACTGAGAGCGGTCCGACTGGCGTGCCAGACCTTCCAGCATCACTTGCAGGGCCGTTGTGTTGCAGTTTTCACAGACAACACAATGGCCATGTATTACATAAACAAGCAGGGAGGGACGCGATCTTCCCCCCTTTGTTGAGAGGCAATGTGACTGTGGGACTTCTGCATAGCCCACTCAATAGACCTGGTAGCCTCCTTTCTCCCAGGCATCTGGAACTCTCTAGCGGACCACCTGAGCATGTCCTTCCTGTCCCACGAGTGGTCCATCCGTCTGGACATCCTCTTTTCAGTATTCCGGAAGTGGGGCTTTCCCCAGATAGACCTCTTTGCATCCCGAGAGAACAGGAAATGCCAAGCGTTCTGCTCCTTGCAGGGTCGCTCCTCAGGCTCCCTCTCGGACGCGTTCCTCATTCCCTGGGAAGGTCGTCTACTTTATGCCTTTCCATCCTTTCCCCTAGCCCACAGAGTCCTGCTCAAGCTCCACAGGGACAAGGCCAGGCTAATCTTGATCGCTCCGGCGTGGCCGAGGCAGCACTGGTACACCATGCTGCTCGACCTATCTCTGGCGAACCCGATACCTCTGCCACTCTACCTGGACCTGATAACACAGGACTTTGGCAGACTTCACCACCTGGACCTGCAGTCCCTCCACCTGACAGCATGGCTGCTGTCTGGCTAAACCAATCCGAATTGCGCTGTTCCACCCCGGAGCAACAGGTCCCCCTGGGAAGCAGAAAGCCTTCCACGCGGGCGACATATCTCGCCAAGTGGAAGAGCTTCTCCCATTAGTGCGCCCAGCGTAACCTTACTCCCACAGGCATATCGGTCCCCATTATCTTAGACTACTTATGGTACCTCAAGGAGCAGGGCCTGGCTCTCTCTTCGGTAAGGGTGCATCTGGCGGTGATTTCCACCTTCCATCCTGGGGAATCCAGCAGTTCGATCTTCTCTCACCCTGTAGTTTCCAGGTTTCTTAAGGGCTTGGAGCGACTCTACCCTCCGGTTAAGCGCCCTTCCCCTACCTGGGACCTCAACCTTGTACTAGCTAGGCTCACGGGCCCTCCCTTTGAGCCGTTAGCCACATGTTCGCTGCTGTACCTGTCCTGGAAGACGGCCTTCCTAGTCGCTATCATTTCAGCCAGACGAGTATCGGAGCTTCGTGCTTTGATGGTAGACCCCCCGTATACGATCTTCCACAAGGACAAGGTACAGCTGCAGCCGCACCCGGATTTCCTTCTCAAGGTGGTCTCTGCCTTCCACATTAATCAAGACATTTTCCTACCAGTCTTCTTCCCGAAGCCGCATACATCGCGCCGGGAACAACTACATACCCTGGATGTCCGCCGGGCCCTCGCCTTTTACATTCAGAGGACCAAACCCTTCTGACGCTCACCTCAGCTATTTGTAGCGATCGCGGAGCGCTTGAAAGGCATGCCTATCTCTTCCCAGAGGCTCTCATCCTGGGTAACGTACTGTATCCAGACATGCTACGATTTGGCCCGCGTTCTGACTGGCCATCTCACCGCCCACTCTACTCGGTCTCAGGCCTTGTCTGCCTCTTTCCTGGCCCACATTCCCATCCAGGAAATATGTCGCGCAGCTACCTGGTCTTCCGTCCATACGTTTGCGTCCCACTATGCACTGGTCGAGCAGTCTAGAGATGATGCCGCCTTTGGCTCAGCGATCTTACATTCTGCAACGTCTCGCTCCGACCCCACCACCTAGGTAAGGCTTGGGAATCACGTAACTGGAATGGATATGAGCAAGCACTCGAAGAAGAAAAGATGGTTACTCACCTTTGTAACTGTTGTTCTTCGACATGTGTTGCTCATATCCATTCCACACCCGCCCTCCTTCCCCACTGTCAGAGTAGCCAGCAAGAAGGAACTGAGGAGCGGAGGAGCCGGCAGGGGTATATATCCAGCACCATAGCAGCGCCACTCCAGGGAGTGCCCTGCCGGCCCACCGAGTGTTGCTACGGTAAAAAATCTCTGATGAACATGCACACCTAACTGGAATGGATAATGAGCAACACATCTCGAAGAACAACAGTTACAAAGGTGAGTAACCATCTTTTCCTATAGGGAGCTGCAGCTTGGCATGCATTTATTTTACTGCTCAGCTATTCTTTCACTGGAGCTGAATTTATGATGCTACAGTAGCCAGGGCTGGCTTTATTAATTGTGTGGCCCAATTCAAATACCCGGTGGTGGTCCAGGGCTTCGGCGACACTTCAGCAATGGGGGCTCCGCTCTGGGTCTTCCATGGCACCGAAGGACCCGCTGCCGCCGAAATGCTGCTGAAGACCCCGGAGCTGACCCCCCGCCACTGAAATGCCACTGAAGACCATGGAGCAGACTGCCGACAGATGTGTAAAAAAAAAAATGTAAGAGGCGCCTAAAGTGCGGGGCCCAGGCATGGGGCCCTTTTAGGTGCGGGGCCCGATTCCTGGGAATCAGGTGAATAGGCCTAAAGCCAGCCCTGACGGTAGCCATAGTTCACTGAGTTAATTTCTGGTAATCACTGCGAATTTGAGAATATTTCTTTCCTTCCTTCCTCTCTTTTTTATGTAATCAAAAATTCTCTTCAGCTGAGGCCTGTTTGAAATCAATGACCAAAATTCGATTGACTGGAGCTGGATCAGTCTTTGCTGAAGACTCTATCCCAGAAATCCTTTACCTGTCAGTAATCCTTATTCACATGAGCAGCCCCACTGAAGGCAATGGGACTACTTCTATGAGGAAGGACTATTCAGATGGAAAAAGCTTTGCAGGATGCAACCCTCAGTCCTATCTCAATCAAAACTCTCATTTATCTCTAAGGGCTGATTCAGGCTTGCATGACCTGACCCCATAATAAGCAGTATATTCAGCTGTTTCTTATTTAAAATCATCAGATGTTTGTCTGCACAAGCAATTGATGAAAAGCTGCATGGAGCTCCTTCGGCCACCTTACTCTTCAGCGTGGATCATGATTATGCCTACAGGAATTGCACTAGATCAGAGCATTGGTAAATCGAGTCCAACATTCTGTCTGCGACACTGACTTTAGGGACTATCCTGTTTGATAGAGATAAAGACAAGTGTTCTTGCCAAATTCTGTGTGATGAGTACTTCCAAATTCATGGATAGTGTCTGGATGAATGAATTCACCTGGAAATATCTCGGGTAAACAGCTCCCATCATTTGTGACTTCCAGGCAGAAACCATCATAGATGTGCATTTGGCTCTATGAGAGACAGAAAAATGAGTGGCCCCAAATTCTAAGACAAATGGTGGTGTAGAGGAGTGATAGTGTATTGATAATCCTTAACTGAGAAGGTTGTGGGGCAATATTATTCACCAAACATTGGGTCTGTGGAAACTGATGTAGTGGGGGCCAACCAGAAATGATGAAGAACAAAAAACACCTGGTGGCTATAAAAAAGCTTTTATGACTCCCTTGGAAGAGAGATTGATCTCAGATACTGATGGGATACTGACCAGATAGATATCTTAATGATGAAGAGCTTAAGGTAGTGGACTAGCACTCAGAATGTGTGTGGTTGATTTGCTCATCTGCCAAAGACTATCTATGTGACCTAGAGTAAATCACTTAACTTTCTGTGCCTCAGTTTCCCATTTTCAAAATGGGTTAATAATGGTTCCTGTCTCCTACCCTTCATCTATTTAGCTAGTAAAGTGCTTCGAGGCATGGACTGTATCTCACTACTTGTTTTTCACAGTGACCAGCACAATAGGATCTCAGTTTTGGTGGAGGACTCTAGGCCCTACCATCTTTGTCAGAGTCCAGGGAATGAGAGTGAGGGCTTTTGCACATACGTTGTAGGTAACATTCCGTGTTTGTGATTAGAAGGTTTTCAGCCTAGCAAGTCACATTTTTTTGCACAGGCTGAGATACATTAGGTTCCTTTTGTTTGCATTTCTGTGGAGTTTCTCTTTGCTTCCTATGTGACATAAGTTTTGCTTTAGTCAAGATCATTTGGATGTATTGGCTATTGCTGGGGAGAATTACTGTAAACTGCTCCTGAGAGATGGGAAAACAAATCTCTGATCTCTGGTAGAGTGGAGCTAAGAGGTACCAACCTATGGGGCTAAGAGATCTGGCCTAACTGCGACTGCAGATGCTTTGACTGCAGGTAGAATGGAATGTGGTAAAAGCTTAATGACAAACAGGGAGGAGAGCGGAGTTCAGTGTCCCTACTCTTTCCTGACCCCTTTGGTTATCAGTGTATGCCCTGATTCCTTAAATGTAATTCCCTCTCTCTGGCCATTCACACTTACAAATGTTATTGGGCATAAAATTATCTAGCCTCTTTTATAATATAAATCCAGCAATGGCATTTGATTCTATTACTCTTGCCATCTATACCAGGAAGGAAAGTCCGTGCCCATCTACTGAGAGACAGCAGAGATTGGGCCGTGCAGAGAACCATGTTCAGTTTTAGGGCACAGAGCTAGGAATCAGGGAATTTGAGGCCCTATTCTGGGCACTATTTGTGAGTGATCTTGGATAAGTCCATTTTGCCTCAGTTTCCCCATCTGTAAACTGGGAATGATGAGCTTTACCATCCCTTGTAAAGTTCTTTGAGTGCTACGAATGAAAAATACTATGTAAGTACCAAGTACTATTATTTCTTGGAGTAGGTAGTTACTGGTGGTAAAGTTCTCGGGACTAGAGTGAGGAAAAGGCAACCACTCAGTATAACCTAGCTACAAATACAGTGATGCTAACTGAGCTCTACTTATTTGGCTACAGTATACTGTGGTGGGTACTAATGCCAAGTCTTTCTGCTTATTGTGGGACTAGGCTACAATGCAGCTGCTGCTTTGTTGATGATCATTTGGGATGGTGGCTGAATCCAACCTTTCCCTGTTCCCTGCTTTGATACTGGGAATGCCTCTCCTCAACTGGTGAGCCAGGGATGCCATGAGAGAAGGATTGTATCAGATTCCCAAGCCCCTCATCTTTGATGTGATATCAGAGGAGTTAGTCAATGTCTCCACCAACGTTTGTCTTATGGTGTGGAGACGCTGTGAGCAGGGGGGCATGAGTGGCAGTGTTTACTGGTAATCCCAGGTGAGGTCTAGTGTGGAGGAGAGCAAAATTTGGGGTAAATATTGCTATCTCTATCTTATTGTCCCATTTATATTATGCCATACAAAGCAAACTTAACTATATAGCAAGGATGCAGAATTTTAACAATAAAATTAGCCATTGGCAGAACTTTCCCCGGATGTGATAAATTCTCCATCACTGGGACATTTTATATCAAGATTGGACATCTTTCAAAAAGATACGCTATGGCTCAGCCCGGCGTCATTGGGCTAGATATAGGAATTAATGCATGAGATTCTATAGCCTGTTGTGCACGAGGTCAGGCTAGATGATCATGGTAGTCCCATCTGGCCTTAAAACCAGTGAATCTCTGACTCTGTGACCCATCATTTCTGCTAAAAACCAGACATTGTTCAATTAAGACACAGGATTTCTAAAGCAGGTAGTGATGGGTGAGTCTGCAGAAAGATCCGTGCACCAGCCAAGCCTGCAGAAACCTGCATTTACACACAAAATCAGATATTCATCGAAGCAAATTGGCTAATTTAGTCTTACCTTCCATCACCCCTGCCTTTAAACATTTGCCAGTTAATCAGTCAGGGCCTGATCCAAAGCCCACTGAAGCCATAAGAACATAAGACTGGCCATACTGGGTCAGACCAAAGGTTCACCCAGCCCAGTATCCTGTCTACCAACAGTGACCAATGCCAGGTGTCCCAGAGGGAGTGAACGTAACAGGTAATGATTAAGTGATCTCTCTCTCAACTCCACCCTCTGACAAACATAGGCTAGGGACACCATTCCTTACCCATCCTGGCTAACAGCCATTAATGGACTTAACCTCCATGAATGTATCCATTTCTCTTTTAAACCCTGTTATAGTCCTAGCCTTCACAACCTCCTCAGGCAAGGAGTTCCACAGGTTGACTGTGCACTGTGTGAAGAAGAACTTCCTTTTATTTGTTTTAAACCTTCTGCCCATTAATTTCATTTGTTGGCCCCTCATTCTTATATTATGGAACAAGTAAATAACTTTTCCTTATTCACTTTGAAAAGTCATTGAAAAGATTCCTATCGACATGCCTGTGCTTTGGAGCAGGCCTCAATAAGTTGAGGAGAAAGGAGTCGCTTGAGGTTAAGAACAAGGGTGGAGGTCAGGAGGGATGGATCTTATTCCTCACTCTGTAACAAGTTTACAGTGAACCATTTTGTCTGTACCCTATCTTTCCCTACTGTGAAATGGGAATGAAACATGTCTTCTCATATCACAGACATGTTTTGCAAATTAATTAGCTAACGTGGAAACAGTTAATTGGCCTATTCTTCCACTGCCTGGTCCCTTATTAGATATTTACACCTGTGACAAGTGGGTGTAACATGAGATCAAATCAGTGTTTTACCCCTATTCTGCCCTCCTATTATAACAATGTAAATGACAACACGAAGTGCAAGGCCATCTCAACTAAGGCCAAGCAATATTCGTAGCAATGGTACTGCAGGTGTTTCTGTCCCTTGGGCTATTCTTTCTTCCTGTTCTAATACAATTAGTTTAAAAAGACAGAGGGAGATTTGCTGACTTTCAAGGATCTTGTGCACAGATGGAAAATATTTGCTCTCCCTTACTGAAAAGTCCTATAGAATTAGGATGTTTCATCATTGCTCACTTCGGGCTTGGCTACACTGGAGAGTTGCAGCGCTGGTGATGGGGTTACAGCGCTGCAACTCACTCTGTGTCCACACTTGCAAAGCAGGGCCAGCGCTGCAATTCCCTGGCCGCAGCGCTGGCTGTACATCTGGCCTGCTTGGGGTGTAGTGATTCCAGCGCTGGTGATGCAGCGCTGGTCATCAAGTGTGGCCACCAAAAGTGCTTTTATTGGCCTCCGGGGTATTAGGAGGTATCCCAGAATGCCTGTTCAGCCACTCTGCTCATCGTTTCGCATTCCACTGCCCTGGGCTCAGGTGACCCGCCCTTTAAATGCCCCGGGAATTTTAAAAATCCCCTTCCCGTTTGCTCAGCCAGGTGTGGAGTGCAATCAATCAATCAATCAATCACTGACCATGCCTCCACGCCCCAAACGAGCCCCAGCATGGAACACTTCCGAGCTGCAGGACCTCATCAGTGTTTGGGGTCAGGAAGCTGTGCAGTCACAGCTGCACTCCAGCCATAGAAATTATGATACCTATAGGCAGATGTCAAAGTCCATGCTGCAAAGGGGCCATGAACGGGACGCGTTGCAGTGCAGGGTTAAAGTAAAGGAGCTGCGGAGTGCCTATTGCAAAGCCCGTGAGGGAAACCGCCACTCAGGAGCTGCCCCCACGACCTGCCATTTTTACAAGGAGCTGGATGCCATATTGGGTGTGACCCCACTGCCAATCCGAGGACCACGATGGAGAGTTCAGAGCAAGGAGAAGTGGGGGAGGGAGTAGAGAAGCCAAGAGTGAGGCTACTGGGGTGAAGGGAGACACCTCAGAGTCCCAGGAGGCATGCAGCCAGGAGCTCTTCTCAAGCCAGGAGGAAGCTAGCCAGTCGCAGCAGCTGGAACTTGTTGGTGAAGAAGAAGCAGAGGAGCGGGTTCCTGGTAAGCAGCTTTTATTTTAAGGATGGAAATGTTTTGGGAGAGGAGGAGGAGAGGGGGGTGTTATGGCTGCATGCATGCATGGCTAGATGTGGAATAGCCCATTGATTTTGTCTGTCACGTCTCAGTAATCGGCCTCAGTAATCTCTTCAAAAGTTTCAGCCAGAGCATGGGCAATGTGCTTGCGCAAGTTTATAGGGAGAGCCACCATGGTCCTTGTCCCGGTCAGGCTAACTCATCCGCTCCACTGTGCCGAGAGGGGTGGGGGGACCATTGCTGCACACAGGCAAGATGCATAGGGGCCAGGGCGGAATCCGCATTGCTGTAGAAGACCCTCCCACTCTTCCCAGGTAACATGCAGCAGTAATATATCCGGCAGTAGAAAATCCTGTTGAAAATGTAGGGATACTGTTCAGTGCAGGTCCCCTCCCAGCTACTCTCTGCTTTCCCCAATGCACAGAAACCCCAGTGAGCCCTGACTCAAGCAGCTCCCCTTCCCCGAGGAGTAACTGCTGTGGCAATTGTGGGGGTGGTGTTCAGTGCACTTTCCCCCCAGCTGCTCTCTGCTTTCCCCAATGCACAGAAACCCCAGTGAGCCCTGAATTAAGCAGCTCCCCTTCCCAGGTGAGTCTCAGCAGAAACACTCACCCCATTACTCACCATGTCTTCGCTGCTGTGGCCTCTCTGTGCTATGTTTGCTATGTGTAAATGATGCTACAAATGGTCTACAAACTCCTTCATTGTGATAATAAACAATGCAGCCTCTGTATTAAATGTTTCTATTTCTGTTTTTATAAGTGTCCTTGAATCCTCCGGCCCTATCACAGCCTGCTGAAAAACTACAGAACTTGAGGTGTAAACCAAGGAAAAGCAAAGAAGATTTGGTGAAAGCAGTTATGAATCAGTATGCCAGAGAGAGTAAGAGGCTGCAGGACTGGAGAGACAAATTGCAGGAGTGAAGGGAAACACAAAGCAGGAGAAAGGAATTGCCTACCAAGAAAAGCACAAAGCAGCTGATAAGCCTCCTGGCGTGCCAAACGGACTGTATGCAGTCTCTCGTAGCCATGCAGGCAGATCAGTACCATGCTAACCCCGCCCCCCCCCTCCCAAAGTGCTCTCCCTTGTTCCCCAGTGTTTGCTCAAAACACCTTTCTCCAGCAGCCTGGTTCTTACCACCACCAGCTGCCCCCAACACCTGTACGTTCACCTACCAGCCCTGAGAACTACGACCCTTACCCTATGCACTCAACCCCTATCACCATGCAGCATATTAATCCTGAAGTGCAGCAGGCATTGCACAGCAATCCAGGCAGGACATATTCAAACCTCTGAATGTACAGTCCAGCACCCTACCCCTCTGCCCTTTTATGTACTGTATTTTGAATAAATGATTTCTTGGCTTTTAAAATATTTTTTATTATTGCAGAAAGTGAAAAATACTGTACCCCAAGGGAAAAACAGGCACAGCAAATCATTGTAACCACTGCACTTCACACCCGTGCAAGGCACCAAACATTACTGTTGGCTTTCAGCCTCAAATTGCTCCCTTAAGGCATCCCTAATCCTTGAAGCCCTGTGCTGGGCCTCTCTAGTAGCCCTGCTCTCTGGCTGTGCAAATTCATCCTCTAGGCGCCGAACCTCGGACGTCCATTCCTTACTGAATGTTTCACTCTTCCCTTCACAAATATTATGGAAGGTACAGCACGGGGATATAACAGCGGGGATGCTACTTTCCCCCAAGTCTAGCTTCCCATAAAGACACCTCCAGCGTCCCTTTAAACTGCTGAAAGCACACTCCACAGTCGTTCTGCACCAGCTCAGCCTGTAGTTGAATCGGTCCTTGCTCCTGTCAAGCTTCCCTGTATACGGTTTCATGAGCCATGGCATTAACGGGTAAGCGGGGTCTCCAAGGATCACAATGGGCATTTCGACGTCCCCTACTGTGATCTTGCGGTCTGGGAAAAAAGTCCCGGCCTGCAGCTTCCTGAACAGGGCACTGTTCCAAAAGATGCATGCATCATGCACCTTTCCAGGCCATCCTGAGTAAATGTCAGTGAAAAGCCCACGGTGATCCACAAGCGCTTGGAGAACCACAGAGAAATACCCCTTGCGATTAATGTACTCGGATGCTAGGTGGAGTGGTGCCAGAATAGGAATATGCATCCCATCTATCGACTCTCCACAGTTAGGGAAACCAATTTGTACAAAGCTATCCACAATGTCCTGCACGTTCCCCAGAGTCACGGTTCTTCTTAGCAGGATGCGATTAATGGCCCTGCAAACTTGCATCAACACTATTCCAATGGTCAACTTTCCCACTCCAAACTGGTTCACGACCGATCGGTAGCTGTCTGGAGTTGCCAGCTTCCAGATTGCAATAGCCACCCACTTCTTCACTGGCAGGGCAGCTTTCAATCTCGTGTCCTTGCACCGCAGGGTGGGGCGAGCTCCTCACACAGTCCCATGAAAGTGGCTTTTCTCATCCGAAAGTTCTGCAGCCACTGCTCGTCATCCCAGACTTGCAGGACAATGTGATCCCACCACTCATTGCTTGTTTCCCGAGTCCAAAGGTGGCGTTCCATGGTGCTGAGCACTTCGGTTACTGCCACAAGCAATTTAGTGTCTTGCGCGTCAGGCGAATCAATATCATCGTCTGACTCCTCACTGTCACTTTGGAGCTGAAGGAATAGCTCAATTGCCAAACGTGATGTGCTGGCAACTTTCATCAGCAAGGTCCTCAGCAGCTCGGGCTCCATTTCTAACAGAAATCGCGCTGCAGACTCACAATGGCGCCAAACTGCTGGGATGTGAAGCGATGCACCACGAGGCGTTGGGACAGGAAGCGGAACGACCCGCACCCTTCCGTCCCCTTCCCACAACCCACGGCACCAAAATGGGACGAGGTGCTCTGTGAGATAGCTGCCCACAATGCACCACTCCCAACAGCGCTGCAAATGCTGCAAATGTGGCCACACTGCAGCACTGGTAGCTGTCAGTGTGGCCACACTGCAGCGCTGTCCCTACACAGCTGTACTAACACAGCTGTAACTCCCAGCGCTGCACAAATGCAAAAAAGTGTAGCCATACCCTTCATCATTGCTCAGCATCCCCTGCGATCTCATATACCAGTGCAAAGTGAGTGCAAAGCAGCTGCAAAAAGCCACCATTCTGTTACCGTAGCATTTTTCACAGCATAGGGGCAGCTTTCATTTATGCTACTGATGGAAGACCTTCTCCTTCCCTCCCCAGACTCACCTATCTTCCCTCCCAAAACACATCCTCTCCTTCCCTGACATGACCCTACCAGGCAGTGCAGCTCCAGCAGTAGAGGAATCAAGCGATGGAGTTAGCAGAGCTCCCACTCCCAGTTTTACACCAGTTGGAATTTCCCGTACACACGAGCAATTCTCCAAGGGAGGTTCCTTCAGCTGGTGCAAGTTCACTTTACACGAAGCAAAGTGGCCTTCGCCAAGCATCCCTAAGAATATCAAAAAGCCCCCAATGGCACATGTTTCTGAGCACTATTTCCTATAACTTTTTTTTTATTTTAATTTGCTATAGAGCAAGAATAACCAGTCTAGTTGGCAACACTGGATAATAACACTTGATTTCATAGCCACATGAAAGCACTGGTAATTGTCCCAGTTACACTCTGGAAACAAGACGTGGAAATAGTAAGGTATGGAAGGAAAATGGTAAATACCAATATTTTTTTCTCTCCCTTGAGATTTTTGGTTTGGGTCTTACAGTCATTATTGACTTACATGCCACTTCAGCAGGCATTTTGATATAATTTACTGGCAAGTGTGGCTTGATGGGCCTTTTTTGAAGTTACACAATGGTGTTATTTACAGCATTAACAAGGATTACTCAGCATGCAGACAGCTGGAGGGCAAGGAAGAGAAAAAGAAAATCTGGCAGCAAATGAGAGGTTCAGCAGCAATGTGGACAAATTGGAGAGAGTCCAGCAGAGGGCAACGAAAATAATTAGAGGGTTGGGGCACATGACTTACAAGGAGAGGCTGAGGGAACTGAGGTTATTTAGTCTGCAGAAGAGAAGAATGAGAGAGGATTTGATAGCAGCCTTCAATTACCTTCCAAAGAGGATGGAAGTAGGCTGTTCTAAATAAATTCTAGATAAATTCATGGAAGTTAAGTACATTAATGGCTATTAGCCAGGATAGGTAAGGAATGGTGTGCCTAGCCTCTGTTTGTCAGAGGGTGGAGATGGATGGCAGGAGAGAGATCACTTGATCATTACCTGTTAGGTTCACTCCCTCTGGGAGTTGGTCACTGGCATTGGTTATTGTCAGTAGACAGGATACTGGGCTAGATGGACCTTTGGTCTGACCCAGTACAGCTGTTCTTATGTTCTCAGTGATGGCAGATGACAGAATAAGGAGCAATGGTTTCAAGTTGCAGTAGGGGAGGTCTAGGTTGGAAATTAGGAAACACTCTTTCACTAGGAGGGTGGTGAAGTGCTGGAATGGGTTACCTAGGGAGATGGTGGAATCTCCATCTGTCATAAACAGATAGCTAAGGGTTAATGTCTCTTTCACCTGGAAAGGGGTAACAAACAACACCTGACCAGAGGACCAATTGGGAAACAACACTTTTTCCAATTTGGGTGGAGGGAAGTTTTGAGTGTGAGTCCTTTGTTCTTGGTCTGTTCTTTTCTCGGCTCTGAGAGTGACCACAGGAATCTCCAGGCTCTCTAATCTTCTGTTTCCAAGTTGTAAGTACAAGGATAGTCAGACAATAGGTTTATATTGGGGTTTTTTTTGTATTTACATGTGTGTAGTTGCTGGAGTGTATTCTTTTTGGATAAGGCTGTTTATTCATTTTTCTTTTAAGCAATTGACCCTGTATATTGTCACCTTGATGCAGAGACCCTTTTATGTCCTTTTTCATTCTTTTTATATAAAGCTTTCTTTTTAAGACCTGTTTGAGTGTTTTTCTCTGGTTAAGGCTAAGAAACGAAGGGAGGGGGAAAATCTCTTTGTGTTAGATTTACTAAGCCTGACTTTGCATACCGTCTGGGTGAGGGGGGAGAGAGATTAGATCTCTCGGTACTTGTGTTTCAAGGACTTGAAGCAGGGAGTATCCTAGGGTCCCCAGGGCGGGGAAATCTGGGAGGAGGTAAAGAGGGTGGAATCCCTTTGTTTAGATTCACGGAGCTTGAATCTGTATATCTCTCCAGGAACCCAGGGAGGGAACACCTGGAGGGGAGGAGGGGGAAGGGAAATGGTTTATTCCCCTTTGTTGTGAGACTCAAGGAATCTGAGTCTTGGGATCCCCCAGGGAAGGTTTTGGGGAGACCAAAGTGAGCCAGACACTCTAATCTTCTGGCTGGTGGCAGCGATATCAGATCTAAGCTGGTAATTAAGCTTGGAGGTTTTCATGCTAACACCCATATTTTGGATGCTAAGGTCCAGATCTGGGAAGAAATGTTATGACACCCTCCTTACAGGTTTTTAAGGCCCGGCTTGACAAAGCCTTGGCTGGGATGATTTCATTGGTGTTGCTCCTGGTTTGAGCAGGGGGTTGGATTAGATGACCTCCTGAGGTCTCTTCCAATCCTAATATTCTATGATTCTATGCTATCTGAATAGAACCCCTTGAAAAGTTATCTGACCCACTGAGTACGAAAGTTGGGCTAGATTCCGTCAAATCTTCAGCGAAGCTATACTAATGTGAGAAACATGTAATTCCTGCAGATGCACATATAGCTGTAAGAATGAATTGGAAAGCCATTGCTTTGATTTTTGTTTTTGAGATTGTCAAAGGCAGAAAAGAGCTCTGTGCTTTGCGAGGGCCATTCTATTCCAGGTAAAGGTCACCCCGCTTTGTGCCCATGCCAGTTTGAACTCTGAGTGATTTGACTGACCCATCACATCTAATAAATACCTCGCAGCACTTAGAGAACAAGGTGAGTGAGGTAATATCTTTCATTGGACCAGCCTGTATTGGCGAAAGAGAAACATTTAAAGCAACACAGAACTCTGTCAGGTCTGGGAAGAGATTATTCTTTCCTTGCAAGCCAGACATTTTGTTTCTCTGTACAGACCTGATCCAGAGACCATTGAAGTCAAACGAAGGACACACAGTGACTTCAGATCAGAGCCTGTATGTCTGATTTGAAAAGCTCAGAATCTACCCAATCATCTTGGTTGTCAGAGGGAAGTGAACCAAGGATCTCCAAAACAAACAGCATGAGCTGTCCAGCATTAGCTAAAAGGTAAATTCACAGGGTGTTGCCACACAGCTTTTAGGTGCCCTGTTTCCAGTTGAATTCACAACCTAGATTAGGCACCCTGGTTCCCAATACAATGCCCAGGGAGAGTTAGGCGCCTAAAAGAGAAATTACAGACACTTGCACACTGTGCAGGGAACTGCCTAAGCTAGCCAGTAGGAAATGCTGAGGAAGGGGGTGTAGCCTGAGAAACCATACCTCTCAAAGGGACTCAGTCACCTAACTCTGGGCTGGAGGGTGGCTCCTGTCTCCACTCAGGATTCACTGCCATGAACTTTCTCCTGGAGTGAGGCACCTAAACTTGTTCAGCCCTTTCCGAAGAAAAGCCAAAGGTGAGGTGGTAATGGTGCCCCTGTTCTCCTGAATAGCCAAGTGGTTAAAGCACTCACAGAGGATTTGGGAAACCCATGTGCAAGTACTGACTTGGTGTAAATCGGACCAGGGATTGGAACTTAGGTTTCCCATGGAAGTGCCTTAACCTCTAAGCTATAGGGTAATGTTCACTGCCTTTCTGGCCCAAAATGAAACAGCATCAACAGAGGAAACTGAGATAACCCAGAATACCCTGTAGCCCAGAACCTCTTTAGCATTCATGGTCTTGGGGACAAGTTCTCACTAGAAAGAAGACATTGTGAAGAACTTTTGAACTACCAGAACTGTAACTCATGGAGGAGAGCAAAGACTCTCTTGGCAGCTGAATGCTTAGTCAAGACCCTTCCCGTTGTCCCAAAGTGTGCCACAGTGCCAACAACATGAGTACGTAGGCACAGGAGGACAGGCAGGAAGCATTAGAAGGGGTAGGGTTTAGGCAGTTATCCTGCACTGCAACAGGATGAGATCACCAGCCCATTTCATTTAGACCATCAGAAGGTTACAACTTCCAAGTATCTGCCAACTTGGGCTGATCTGAGTCAGTAACAACCTAGGGGTGAAAGGATTTTTACTCCATTACCAAATCCTCCAGAAAATGCCTATTATGAAATGCCTAAAACGAGTTGTCATAAACAGATAGTTAAGGTTTAATAGAACAGGAGTACTTCATGTCTCTTTTGCCTGTAAAGGGTTAACAAGTTCAATGAGCCTGGCTGTCACCTGACCAGAGGACCAATCAGGGGACAGGATACTTTCAAATCTTGAGGGAGGAAAGTTTTGAGTGTGCTGTCAGTGTTTGGTTGTTGTTCTCTCTGAGTTCTGAGAGTGACCAGACGTGCAACCAGGTTTCTCTCCAATCTCCCTGATACAGGTTCTTATAGATTCAAAATAGTAAGTACTAAGCTGGTAATTGAGCTTAGAGGAATTCATGCTGGTACCCCATCTTTTGGACGCTAAGGTTCAGAGTGGGGAATTGTACCATGACACGAGTCCAACATTTTGGCTGGTTTAACTGCTTCAGTGTGTGCCAGTTTCATTAGGTCTCATGTTCTACGCCACTGGGCTGGGTCTGTTTGTAGATGGAAGCTCTCCAAAGAACACGCATGCACTGCAGGCAGTGATATCAGCGATCCAGTCCTGATCAGTCAGTAATGAGACAGTGAACCAGCAGGGAGTCAGGGAACAATTTGCTTCTGGAGAAAGTTTCTTTCAGATGAGAGTTAAAAACAATGGATAAAATCCTGTGTCCCCCTCCCTGAAATCAATGGCAAACCTCCTCCTAACATCAGCGGTGCCAGGTTTTTGCCCAAGATCCTGACACATATGGTCACTAAAGATCCCATGGCACTTTGAAGAAAAGTAGGGGTGTTTACTTCAAGTATTGTGGCTAAATCCCTACTAGGGTAATTTTATCCGGCATGCAGTTTCAATCAGATATGGCATTCCTGTTTGCTGCCTATCCCAAACTGTTGCATAGTGTTACTGTGTGCTATTAAACAGCTATTGCATTCCACCCCAAAGAGAGCCTCATTTCAGTGGTGTCTGAAGTTTTTTCTGTATATTCTTATACCTACCTGTGCTATATGACTACTAACTGATTGGTTCACACAACACCCCATGAGGTAAGTGTGTTAGTCTTATGATCCCCATTTGCAACTAAGGAAACTGAGGCAAAGAGCTAAAGTGATTTCATAGAATCATAGGACTGAAAGGGACCTCAGAAGGTCTTCTAGTCCAGTCCACTGCACTCATGGCAGGACTAAGTATTATCTTTAGATTATCCATGACAGGTGTTTGTCTAACCTGCTCTTCAAGATCTCCAATGATGGAGATTCCACAGCCTCCTTAGGCAATTTATTCCAGTGCTTAACCACCCTGACAGGAAGCTTTTCCTAATGTCCAACCAAACCTCCCTTGCTGCAATTTAAGCCCATTGCTTCTTGTTCTAGTCTCTGAGGTTAAGAAGAACAATTTTTCCCCCTCCTCCTTGTAACAATCTTTTATGTACTTGAAAACTGTTATCATGTCCCCTCTCTGTCTTTTCTTTTCCAGACTAAACAAACTCAATTTTTTCAGTCTTGCCTCATAGGTCATGTTTTCTAGATCTTTAATTATGCATTCGATGAAGTGGGTATTCACCCACAAAAGCTCATACTCCAATACGTCTGTTAGTCTATAAGGCAGCACAGGACTCTTTGCTGCTTTTAATTATTTTTGTTGTTCTTCTTTGGACTTTCTCTAATTTGTCCACATCTTTCCTGAAATGTGGCACCCAGAACTGGACACAATACTCCTGCTGAGGCCTAATCAGCGCGGAGTAGAGCAGAAGAATTATTTCTCATTCCTTGCTTACAACACTCCTGGTAATACATCCCAGAATGACGTTTGCTTTTTTTGCAACAGCTTTACACTGTTGACTCATAGTTAGCTTGTGGTCCACTATAACCTCCAGATCCCTTTCCTCAGTACTCCTGCCTAGGCAGTTATTTCCCATTTTGTGTGTATGCAACTGATTGTTCCTTCCTAAGTGGAGTACTTTGCTCAAGTCCACAAAGGGAGATGGTTTCCGAGCCAGGATTGGAAGTCAGGAGGTCCTGGTCCTGTGCTCAGAGTGGTAGAGCACAAAGAGTATTTGTAAAATATTAAGAAGTCCTAAGAGGAAAGGTGCATTGTAGTAGTAGTATTCCACTTATCTACTCTCCTCTACTACCTTCATGTAAAAAACTAACCTCAAAACAGTGTATTGCCATAAGAATATGATTGTGGTCAATCCTGATTGCTCTGAGAGGGCCTATCCAAAAGGACTAAAAATGTTGTCTTGCTGTTTTGAAATCTCTGGCATCAATTTATGTGCCCAAGTCACCTTTCCTTGCACAGAAAAAAAAATCGAAACTTCTCTGACAAAGGATACTTGACAGCTCTTCAATAAAATGTATCTCAGTAAAGCTCGTTGTCTGTGAACATTGTAAAGTAAAATAAATGGAAATTAAAATTAATACTTCATTAAGTTTTTATGAAGATTCTGTCCTTGAGCTGTAAATCCAGGGCACTTGCTTTCTGGAGAACCATTATTAACCTGCAGGCCTTCTTGGTTGTTGGGAGTGTTATATGATGTGCTATAGATGGACCTTTTTCTTCAATCCCCTGCTGTTGTTGAATCACTCACTACCGCACTCAGCTGCAGCACTCAGCATCTCAGAGGGCCAAATTCAGCCTTTAGTTACACCCTGCCACCCCATTTAAGTCAATAAGAATTGCATGGGGTGTAAATCAGTGGGGAATGTGGCCCATTAAGTCATGGATTGTCTACACCAAGAGCACGTGGATGACCACAGATGCTCAAGGATGCAGTCAACAGCTCCATGCAGTCTGTGCTGGTGAGAGCAGTGGGAATATCAGGAGAGTTAAGAAAAGAAGCACCCACAATTACCATTGACTTCATGGGGAGTTGCAGGTGCCATGCTCAGCACCAACAGGCCACTTGTTGTCTCTAAATATAAATTGAAGTGCCTGATTTTGTCCTGCATTTATACAGTTAGTCATTTACAAGTTAGCCAGGGAGGTCAGGCGTTACTGTAGCTGGGGAGAAGGGGAGCTTAGACTTTATTCAAGTGAGAGTTGGAACTTTACACACTGGCAAAGGAGTAAGGTAGTATAGAAGGGAGGGGAAGAAGAAAATGGCTAGAGTCAGAAGCTGTGGTAATTCCATCAGTGTCCTCCATTCTGCAGAGCTGTGAGCTGATTTTGGTGGTGCTCTGAGCTTGCACATCCAATAGAGGCCTTAAGGCTTGCTCCTATTTTCACTGAAGACAATGAAAAAAATCCAATAGACTTAATAGGAGCAGGATTGGACTCTTGGATTTCAAGCTTTTTGTTCTGTTGTAAGTTCTTTGGCACAGGGATTTTGTGGCTGACCATAGTGGCTAGAACAGTGGGGCCCTGATCTTCACTGGAGCTTCTATCTATAGCTGCAATATACATATGAAATAATATCATCGTTATTCATGGAAATTGAGGACACTCAGCACTGCACAGGATGGGGCCCCAATGCAGCAAGGAGTTCCTTGGCTTGGACTTGCTTCTTTTAACCATCAGAGATTAAAAGCATTGGCTTAATGAACGCTGAGAAGAATCAGCCAAGTACAAGATTCTCTGCGTCTGCTCATGCCTTTGGAAATAATTCATTAACAAACACATCTTCACTTTGCAACAGTCCCAGGAAAATCCTGGGTTTGCCATTTTCCCCCTTCCCATCCCCTCCACGACTATGAGTGCAAATGCCTTCTAGCGGCTAATGGAATCTGCAGCAGTCACTCCCTTTGCAAGGGTTGTGGTGACAGGAAAAGAGACTGATGAAAACTGTGAGAATTCCCCCTTCCCCCAGCCGACTTGGAACAGTGAAGGCTTGTGTTAAAATGTACAAATGGCTCAGCATGCAATTTTTATATGATTATCATAAGAGGAAAAAGAAAGACCATCTGTGGAAGCTGAAAAATCTTAATGGAAGATTTAATTGACTTCATTCATGTAAGGGGAGAAACATGAGTCTCAGGACCTCGAGATCAGTTAGGCAGACACCTTTGCAGTGCTGGAATTAATGGCTCACTTGACGGTAAATGCAGTTTACCTGAGAGATCATTGCTGTCATATCCCTCTCTGAACAGGAAAAAGCAAGGTTATAAATCACCTTTACCGCCAAGCAGGTGATAAAGGTTGGAATGTAACATTTTAACATAAGGAATGAATAGCTGCTACAAAACCCAAAGGCCTGAGAGCATAAAACAAATAACTGTTATTAAGCTGATCAAAAGCCTTTAACTTATCCAGAGTTGTAAGGACTGTATTAAAACCAAAACCATTTAGGAAATGGCTTTTGTAGCACTTCTTGTCACAAGCACCTTGGCAGGTGTTCAAGGAGAACATTAGGAACCAGGAACAACAAGTCCACTTTAGTGAGTCCTAAAGATCCCATTTGTTTTGCATTTATTATTAATTGAAGGGAAAGTCACCAGCAGAGAAGGCCCTAAGGCTTTATGTGGCTGTAACCCCTCCAAAGACCGACTCCATGCCCAACTGTCATTCCAGTTCTAAATAGCTGCTTGAAGTCCCGCCCCACCCTCCGGCTTCTCTGGCTTAGCCTTGCTCATCTGTTGTGACCTCAATTTCCTTTCCAAGTGGTGTGCTGCTTTTTTTGCTCAGTTGTTGCTGGTTTTGTGGGGGTTTTTTTGTTTTGTTTTTGTTTTCACATTAGCCGAGGTCATTCATAGAGCTGACTGGGAATTTGTTTGACTCAATGCTTTTGGTCAGAAAGTGCTGATTTGTCAAAACAAGGACGTTTCATGGGGAAAAGCTGGTTTGGGTGACCATCTGGACTCAACTTTTTTTGGAGGGGCAAACAGTTTAGAAATTATTGAAATGTTTCAATATTTCCAAAGGAAAAAAAATCTAGTTTTTCAATTTGAACTGGTTTTGAAATGTAAGTGAATTATCGTTGTTGTTTTTTTAAAAAAAAGCAATTAAAATTGTCAAGGGGGAGGAGTTCTGGGAGAGGCACACCACAGGAAATCAGTCACTCTCCCTGATTTCCCTGGCATGCATAGGTCGCACAGCAGTGGCACCATCCTTTAGGCCTGCTTCTCCTGGTGCCACCAGATTATTCTGTGAGCCATTGCAGAGAGGAAGGCAAGACCATAGCCCTTCTATTTCCCCTCCTGTCCTCACTAGGGTGGTGTGTGCTCCCAGGGGTACACACAGAGGGAGCAATTTCATTGCTCACCTAACCAAAGAACTGCAATTATCACTCCCTCTTGCATGAGTCTTAAACATGAGTGGCCTTCCACATGCGCACAAAAAGGGCATACCTTGTGGAGCTCACCTGTAACACAGGAAGAGAGGAACCATATGTAAGGGAGGGCAGCGGGTGAGCAGGAGCAGGGAATGGGCGGAGCCTGTCCTCTGTACCCTTGCACACCCATCCAAGCAGCTGAACCAGAGCCTTATGGGAATTGTCCCAACTCAGAGCAACTGCATCTGTATTTCCACTGCACAGTCCAGCAAGGGCACCCGCTCTCATGCTTCTGGCTCCCCAGTTGTTGCCTCTCTAGGGTGGAGACATGCACCTCCAGCCCTCCTGGCCAGGGTATTTCCAATTTGCACAGCTCCCTACCTGCTTTACTTTTCTCCTCGGAGGCTGTAAACAGTGTCATTGCCACAGTTACATTACCCCACAGCTCTTTCCAGGCAAGCACATTTATTCTTAAGGTAAAAGCATGATAGATAAAACATATTAAAAACAATAAAAGAACCTACACACATGCTGATAAATTTACCAGAGATTACCCCAATTCCAACAAGGTCTCTGGCCAGTGAATAGTCCTTCAGAACCCACCAAAGGTTTTTTCTGTGGTCACAAGTTCATAACAGCTGTTAGCTCAGAATAAGTGTACAAACTGGGCCATGTCCTTCCCACCCTTCCCAGATAGGATTGGGTCCTCTCTTGGACAGAAAGTCTTGTCTGGTTTCTCCAGGATATTGCAGGAAATTGCTATATTTGTCACAGGAACTAATCTGCTTCAGTTGTAAGACCAGTGCACAAGGGCGAGGAAATCTCTTTACACCATCATTTCCCTCTCCTGGGTAAAGGCTAGGCAGATTATGGTCTAAAGGTATTTTTATGTTATTTTTCTACATGCTTCCATCCATAAAAAATGAAGCATGATCCCAGTAGACTTTAGAGGTAGGCTTAATCAGTATTAACTCCAAAAGAAAATCACTGTGAGAGAAGATTTAATAATCCCATTTACAGTGTGAGCTTATCAGCTTTTATTTCCTATACCACAATCAAATAAAGTTCAAATAGAACCACAGCTGAATTGTCTCCTCCATTTGGGAATCACAGACTCCAGGACCTTGTTGATTTTCTAAATTGTCTACCTGTCTAGTAAGAGAACCATTATTTCGGGGTAAAGGGTGTGACCATTCATGAGGGAAAAGATTTTGGTTATAAGTTCAGATTCATTTTAACCAAGGAAGTACTTGCTTTTTTCCCCATTTTGGAACTAGTCTCCAGATCATTAGATAAAAGCTGATATATCAGGGTAACATTTGTTTCATGTGTGCTAAAGCTGTGGATAAAAATTCCAGAGGGACTAGAAGAAAAAGTCATTTTGAAATTTGCATATGGGGAACCTAAATTCCCTCTAACTGTGTATTCCACTGGGGACTGTGTGTTACAGATGTTCCCAATCCGCAGAGAATATGAGTTTGTTACAGGCCTCAGCTACAGAGCCTGGCTCTTCTGCTCAACCTGTAGAGATTTGTGCTTGTAACTCTTAAGTATCTTGATTCACTCCAAGATGGTGGCTATCACATTTTGTCTGCCTTAGCCAACACCAGGGATTGAACCAAGTACCTAAAGATCCCTGTCTGAGACCTTTCTCAGACTCGCATCCTCTGTGTGTTGGATATAGAGAGGCAAGAAATGTAACACACAATCACCATTTGTACCAGAGATCCATTACCAGAAATCCCTTAATCTCAAGCTTCCTATGACTTGGGCTTCCCACCATAGCAAGACTCTGTTTTATGAGTGCCTTTTTTTGACGCTAAGCAACCTTGACCAGGACTGCTGCTGTCACTGAAACCTTATGAAATATTCTTCTACTTTGTGCAGGACACATAAGAAAGAATAAAGGTTTTGAAGGACCTATTTGTAGTGGTATAAACTGCAAGTGTAGGCCAGGCCTTTGTAGTATTGTGGTTGCGCCTAAAGGCTTCCATCAAGGGCCCAGAACCCTTTGCACTATGAAGTTGTGAGCCACCTTACACACTTCCTTGGGTAGGGCACCTGGATCACAAGGTGGGAAGAGCTTCCATGAAGCCACTGCAGCCACTACTCCCCATCCTTCACATGTGGGTTGGGAGTGGGCAGCATGGAATTAGTAGCGCCTTGGCTCCACCTCCTCTCCCATGCACCAGCCTTGCAGCTGAGCCATGACGCCATAGGAATATATCGTGCCAGGTATACAGCTGGGGCAAATTACTTCCCCATAGGAGTAAAGAAGGAACAGGAGCCTGAATGTGACTCTCAGAGCCTCAGGCCAGTTCCTGGTCTGTTCCTAGAGTTTAGTCTTGAGAAGAGAAGACTGACTAGGGACATGATAACAGTCTTCAGGTACATAAAAGGTTGTTATAAAGTGAAAGGTGTTAAATTGTTCTTCTTATCCACTGAGGACAGGACAGGAAGCAATAGTCATAAATTGCAGCATAGGAAATGTAGGGTAGACATTAGGCAAAACTTTCTAACTGTCAGGGTAGTTAAGCTCTAGAACAAATTACCTAAGGAGGTTGTGGGATCTCTGTCATTGGAGGCTTTTAAGGACAGGTTAGACAAACACCTGTCAGGGGCAGTCTAGAAAATACTTAGTCCTGCCTCATTGCAGGGGGTTGGAGTAGTTGCCCATTAGAGGTCTCTTCCTGTCCTGTACTTCATGAAGTCAATGGACTGACTGAGTCTCTTCAACCTTGTAGTAGTATATACCAGCATTACTGTTGATTTCAGTGGGGTTACTCTTCATTTATACTGCTGTCAGCAAGATCAGAATTTGGCCCAGTGGAGTTACATCAGTGTAAAATTAGAACAAGCAAGAGAAGAGGCCAACTTACTTTTGGGTGCTTATCTGTATGGAGGCAGTGTGGCCTAGTAGATAGAGCATTACACTGGGATTCAAAGGACTTGGCAGTGCCCTTGAGTAAGTCACTTCCCTGCTCTGTGCCTCAGTTTCCCTCATGAATAAAATGGGGGTGATGATACTGGCCTCATTTGTAAAGTGCTTTGAGATTTACTGATGGAAAGTGCTTGATAGGCACTAAGTAGTATTATCTGACCCAAAGCTATCTATCCAGTTATCCATCTCTCCATCTATTCACGTTCTTATATCATTCCCCTCACGGAACTAAAAACAGAAACTTTCTGAGGTCCACCTATCACGACATGTAACTGTAGAAATTTCCAAAACCTCTAATCTGAGAATAATGCTTTTCGACACCCAACCAAATAACAAATCCATTAAAACATCTTTAAGGAATAGAGTAGCTAATGTAGTCTATGCATGCACACAGGACACATAGAAAAGCACAAACTTATTACACCAGTCTGGGTCAGAACAGTTTTTATATAAAAGCTTCCTATAAATCATTATTTTTTCAAGTTATATTTTTAAATTAGATTATGCTAGGCTGGGTTTTTTTTCTGTTGTGTGCTACCCTCTAGTGCTTCTACAAGTTAATTACAGTGCACTCTGTATATGTCTGTACTCTAGCATAGGGTACTGAAAGGGAACACTGCTGTTTAATAGTAATAAAACTAAAGCCTGAGCTCAGACGCATAAGAAAACCTGTTCTTTAACTACACAGTATAAAGAGATTTCTCAAAATTCTTTTTGTTAGATTTTTGACACAGGTGTTATTAACTAAACTCCCAGTATCTGTGACTCAGGGGACCTGAACTCTTTTCCTGGTTCTGCCACTGGCCTTTTGGGTGACCTGAGGCAAGTCACTTTCCTCTGTGTGCCTCAGTAAGCCCTCTGTAAAACAGGGATAATGATACTGATCTCCTCTGTGAAACATCCTGAGATCTACTGATTAAAAATACTATTATTATTTATTATTTTGAAATAATCAATTTACTATGATCAAAGCTAAACTGTGCAGTTTTTTCTGACTTTTGCATGGGGTGGAATTGATGCCCCTTCGCACAGAACCTGGGGAAATGGGGGGGGTGAGGTGGGGACTGAAGGCAATGGAGTCACACACACGCATACTGCCAAGTTAGCATTTGAAACATCCATTCCGCTCATCCATAACATCTAATGCAGCCTCCAGAGCTGATAATAAAGAGACGTTCACTACATCTAGCACAGATGCAGGGCTCTGGGCCAGTGGCTACATTCTGGAAGGTAACAAGGTGGTGATTATTTGTGACTATGTAGAGTATCAAGAGAGTGCAGGGGAATGGTAATGGGCTACGCTGGAAGGCAGTCTCTCATTGATGTCAATTGGCTTTGGACCCGGCCTTCTAGGAGTTAATATTGTGTCCAGAATGCTGACTGCCTACATTCCTCCCTAGTTATCCCCAATAATGCACTTATCTCCTTTGCAGTCTGATGGCTGTCACTCTGCTCCTTGCTTCTGCGTGTACCACAACATGACATAGATGAGACAGAAGTCCTGGGTGTGGTGCAGGAGTAACTGGGTGTAATTCTAAGGCCGGTGTTATGGTCAGACTAGATGATCACAATGTTTCCTTCTGGCTCCAATTTCCCCCAGCCAGAGAAATAGCAAAGGGGGAAAGAGAAGAGAGTCATCAAAGCCTCTCTGCAGTGACAGGACTGTTTGTTTTCCTCACAAACCGTATGAGTGTCGCCAAACTGGAGTGAGAGTCCTATATTTGACCCTGCTTTTTGTGCTGTCGTTCAACTCAACTGGCATTTGATTCCCAAGTGGAGCTGATCAGAAAATTATGAAGGGTTTTCAGTGAAAATCAGAAACTAATTTTTGCCAGTATTTTTACACCATCTCCTCCTGTTTTCTGATCAACTGTGTTTATAACTCAGGCTGCAGGGAATCCTGGGAGCTACTCTTAGGGCTGGTGCAAAGACAGAAAAGGCCACCTCCTCCTCCCTTTCCCTTGTCACTGCTCCCCTGCTGGCTCCCTCACCTCACTGAGGTGCAGCACCCACGGGTAGGCAATGGGGAGAAGGAGCCTTCTGGTGCCAGCTGCCTCACACGCAGAACAAGGTCACACTTAAAACACAGCATTGGTACAGCTGCAGCACAGTTGTGCTTTAATGAAAATGATGCTACGCCAATGGGAGAGAGCTTCTCCTGTTGGCTTAGTTAATCCACTTCCACAAGAGGCGGTAGCTATGTCGGTAGGAGAATCTCTCCTGTCCACATAGCACCGTCTACACCAGCACTGTGGGTGGCCTGTGAGCCTCCCCTACAGTCACATAGTCCCGCCCCTTCCACCCACACCCCCCACCACCACTTCCAATCTGCCACAGCCCCATGTGTCCCCTGCCCCTGTGACCAGAAGAGTCCCAGAAGAACTGACCAGAATTGTCTCCAGCACCAAGCCGCTGGCTGCCCCGCCATTTGTCCCCAGTGCCAGAGCTTGGGGGAGAGGGAGGAGAATGGGCAGGGCCAGGGCTTGGCTCGTGACTGGTGCTTAGGTCAATATAATTAGGAGACTCAAGGGTGTGAGTGATGTAATTATACTGAAGTAATTCTGCAGTGTAGACCAGGGCTCAGTCACCTCACTGCCTCAAGGTCTGTGCAGCAATAACACGTCACTCGCCTAGACATCGGGCCATGAGGGGGCAATGTGTGTAAACAGAACTGAAAGGGGGAACTGTAGTGTGGGGGAGATAGGATCATTGTGGGGCAGGAGAGAGGAGCAGAGGGGAGGCAAAGAACCTGGAGCGGGGGGACTAGTTAGTGATTTCCAGAGGTCTGAAACCAAGCTGAAGGCCACAGTGTAAAAAGCTTTGCAGGATACCCAGATATGATTGAGGGAGGCTTAAGTTAGATATTAGGAAAATCTTTTTCACTAGGAGAGTGGTGAAGCACTGGAATGGGTTATCTAGGGAGGCGGTGGAATCTCCTTCCTTAGAGGTTTTTAAGGTCAGGCTTGACAAAGCCCTGGCTGGGATGATTTAGTTGGGATTGGTCCTGCTCTGAGCAAGGGGTTGGACTAGGTACCTCCTGAGGTCCCTTCCAACCCTGATATTCTATGATTCTATGATTCCTCATGGGATTCCTTTGTTTTCCTAGGTTGATGGGTACAAGAACTGGGAAGGAAGAGAGTGCATCATGGAGTTCATAGTAATACCTAGCATTTCTTTCACAGGTCTTCCTGGAGTCAAAGCTCTGCACAGACCGTGGGTATGTCTACAATGCAGGTGGAAGGCTCCTTCCCAGTATGGATAGACGGACTCACACTAGGTCTGCTCGAGCCCACATGCTAAAAACAGTAGTGTGGCTGTAGCTTAGGCTGGCTGCATGACTACAAACCTGCCCAACCCCTGAGTACGTACTTGCGTGGCTAGCTCCAGCCAGCACCTGTGCTGCCACCACCACACTGCTGTTTTAAGCACCCTAGCTTGAGCAGACCATGTCTACCTTCCCATGCAGGGAAGCACCTTCCCAACTGCAATGTGGACATATCCATTGACCTATTAATCCTTACAGCTTTCCTCTGATGGAGGGGGGCAAAGTATAACTAGCCTTATTCATACATGGAGAAACAGAGGGGCAAAGCGACTTGTTAAAGAACGCACCGTGAGTCATTGACAGAGCCAAGATTAGAACTCAAGTTGGAGTAAGCCTCAGCCCTGGACTTATTCCTCCAAAGCCCGTTGTGATTTAATAAGCAGTGTGCTCAAAGATCACCCCCTCAATGAGTTCAGTGCAGCTCCGGTAGCCTCAAAAATAAGTACCATGCCTTCTTCCTTGGACGGAGGCTATCTGACTTATATAGATATAGCTTAGATAAGAATTTGGAATTATACATTTGGGGAGAATCTGCAGCGTTTGGGCAGAGAGATGAGTTGTTAAAAGTAAACCCGGACCTCTAGACTAACCCATTTGCAAATTCCTCATGCTTGCAATATTTGCAGCTGAAGGAAACAATTATTTGTTAAAATCTTTTGATTGCTAAACCCCTCTGCAGTGATTATTCCTAACTGCCTTGGCATCTACCGTCAGAAGAAAGCCAGGAAGTTGCCTGGTTCAATACATCAGCCAGCACTCGAGCAGATGTTCCTGTTTTTTAGGCCAGTAGAAACTCAATGGCCTGTTTTATTTCTTTTTTCCCTCCCTAGGATCAAATGCCAGCAAGGACAAAATATTTCATTTATTTCTCAGTTCTAGATGGAGAAAAAAGTCTGCTGACCTGGACAATCGCATTAAGGAATGAAGCCTTTGTTTGTATTGCTCTAGCTATCCTCACAATGAAGCTGGTCACAGGTTAGGCACCAGGGGAATATTGGGGTTTGATGCACTGTAGGTTATGGCCAAAAAGAACGAAGGATTTCACCTGTCTAATTCCAGTTCTCTCTCTGCTACTTGGTGGCTCTGTTTGGACCCAGTCTTGCAAATACTTATGCATGTGCTTAATTTAATTAACTGAGAGTATCCCATTTAAGGCAAATGTGCTTTGGGTCCATGGGCAATGGGGCTACTCACAGACAGGGTGAAAGTAACTTACAAGACTTTACCGGTACTGCCCGAGTCCTGAGGGGGGCATGGCCTCATCCGGAAGAGGCACAGCCTCATCTGGTAGAGGCATGGCCTTTCAAGATTTAAAGGCCCTGGGGCACCAGCTGTGGCTGGGAGACCCAGGGCCTTCAAATCAACCAGGGGCTCCCAGCTGAAGAGGTGGCTGGAAGCCCCTCCAGGCTCAGGGGCAAATTAAAGGGCCTGGGGCTCTGACCGCCAGGGGGAACCCTGAGCTTTGCGGGGCTGGGGCAGGGATTTAAAGGGCCCAGAACTCCTGCCGCTGAGGGGAGCCCCAAACCCTTTAAATCCTGGCCCCAGCCCAGCCACCAGAGCTGTGGCTGGGATTCAAAGGGCTCTGGGCTGCCCGCAGCTACGGGGAGCTCTGAGCCCTTTAAATCCCAGCCGCTGCTGGGATTCAAAGGGCTCTGGGCTGCCCACAGTGGCAGGGAGCTCTGAGCCCTTTAAATCCCAGCTGCAGCCAAGATTCAAAGGGCTCTGGGCTGCCCGCAGCTGCGGGGAGCTCTGAGCCCTTTCAATCCCCACCTTGGAAGCCAGTGCGGTCTAGCATGGCGTACTGGCTCTTGCAGATACGCTGTACCGGACCGGACTGGCTTACTTTCACCTCTGCTCACAGAGCATAAAATTAATCATGTGCATAGATTTTTGCAGGTTCAGGGCTTTGATGGTTAAAATAGTGATGGCAGTTTAATAAATATACTTCCCCACAGGGACAATAGTTAACTGAGGCCCTGTTCAAGATAGTCTGATTTTTTTCCTAAATTACTTAGCTCTATCTATCATCTATTTATCTATGGGTTTGAGCCTATTGCCCATCATCTGAGCACCTTCCATGTAAAATCAATAGCAATAGTGAACTCTTTTTGAAGTGAGGTTTTTGTTTTTCATTATTTTGCCGGGGAGGAGTTGGTAAGGATGTAGGGGTGAAGGAGGGGTATCAGTAATGTGAGTGTCATTCTTTCACATGGTTCCTTCTTTCTCAAGAGAGTTAAAATGACACTCAGTGTATTACCTGGAGCAAAAAAATTGTCCCATGGAGACAAAGTACATCTGGTCAGGAAATTCACTGAGTGATGATGGAAAGGTTGAGGGGCAATTGGAGGCAATCTATGGGCTTGTCAAGGTTCCTTCCCCACTCTGAACTTTAGGGTACAGATGTGGGGACCTGCATGGACACTTCTAAGCTTAATTACAAGCTTAGATCTGGTAACACTGACACTATCTAGCATTTCTGTGTCTGGAGCACTCCCTGTCCCCCGAAAACTTTCCCCTCCCTGGGTTGCCTTGAGGGACTTCACTAATTCCCCGGTGAACACAGATCCAAACCCCTTGGATCTTAAAACAAGGAGAAATTGACCATCCCCTTTCCTTTCCCCCCCACCAATCCCTGGTGAGTCCAGATCCAATCCTTTTGGATCAAAAAAAAAAACAAGGAAAAAATCAGTCAGGTATTAAGGAAAAAAGGCTTTTAATTAAAGAAAAGAAAGGTGAAAGAAAACCCATACCAGCTACTCTCACAGACAATAGATTTAAAACACAGAGGATGTTCCCCTGGGTACAAATTTAGTTACACAAAGAAAAAATACCCAAATACCCAATTTTTGATAATTCCCTTAATGATACCAAGACAAGTTACAAAGAAAATAAACATAAACCTATTTATCCCTTTCTAAAACTTACTACTTGGATAAGAGGCTGGTTCCTTGATCTTTTCCACTCCGGCTGAAACTGAAACTCTCCAAACAAAGGAAAAACTTCCCTCCTTTCTTTTGAAACATCTTGTTCTCCCATTGGTTCCTCTGGTCAGGTGTTAGCTATGCTAGGTGAACTTTTTAACCCTTTATAGGTAAAAGAGGCATGAACCCTTAACTATCTGTTTATGACAGGGCTAAATTTTCAGAAGAGCTCAGCTCTCATTTAAGCACCTAAATAGAAGATGGATTTTCAATAGGCCTCGGCACCAAACCTGCACCCGACACATTGAGCTGTTTGAATATCTGGCCCATATCTACATCAGTTCATCTTGAGATATCATGCAGGGCAAGACCACTGTGGTGAGTGGTCAAACAGCACAGAGCACTTATGGGTGGATTTCCATAGGGCTGGGGTGTAGAAGGGGACAATGCCGCAGCTCTCTACATTCATGCTGCCTGGTGACAATGAATAGGATCTGGCTTTCTTCCACATGCCATGGCAGAGGGAGATGATCCAGCCCTTAGGCGTGAGACACAAGATGTGTCTGCCCTCATTGGAGTCAGCAGCAGCCAGACCTGTGATTCCGAGACTGAGAAGAGTCAGAGCAAGAAGAACTTTTAAGCAAAAAAATATATATTTAAAACTCCCCACCTCAAAATTAAACCTTTACCATGAAATTTCAGAAGTTTGTTAGCTTTCCCTTTGCAGGTGCTGAAAACAATGACACCACTAGTATAAAAGCACCCACCAGACGTTGAAAAACAACCAAAACGCTAAGGCTGGGACACTGGAGATCATCAGCTTCCCTGCCAAACTGGTGGGGGGGGGGAAGGGAGTTAGCAAAAAATGTAAGTTTCAAGCCAAGCAATTTTTACATTTAAATGTATTCATTCAATTGGCTTTGATGGTGACTTTTTCCTTTTGAGCATTAACTTTAAACTTGGAAAGGTTGATGGGGATGTCTGTAGGGTAGGAGAGAATGAAGAAGACACACACACACACATGCAGTGGGTATGTCTAGTAAGTAAAGGGTGGACTGTAGCATGGGTAGCCATACCCATGTTAGATTAATCTAGCTGCCATGGATACCAACGTAGTAAAGATGTGGCAGCTTAGTCTTCAAAGGGACTAACCATCTGAGGACATACCCAGGGTCCCCCGCAGGCTTGTACTTGGGTGGATAGCCTGAGTATAAGCCACAGGGCCATGTTTTAACTACAATTGCTGCCTGTGCTAGCTAGATTAAAGCTAGCATGAGTATGCCTATCCATGCTCCAATCTCACCTTCATACCCAGGGACAGAGAGAAAGAGAATTCAGGTCACCGACACTTGATTACCACCACAAGTTGTACAACGGTTGCCAAAGTGTAACAGGAGAGAGACCCTTCAGGTTCCACAGTGCCTTTGCCATACAGGTTCTGTCCCTGAGTCATTCCTGAGTCAATGATGCACTATGATATATATCAAGCAGGCTTGGCTTGCCGGGATTAGTGTATTGATTCTACCTCATGGTTACATGGCCTGGAAAAGGTTCAGCCTTGGTTAAGCTGGTTTCTGCCAGTGTAGACCAGGGCACAGATTCCCTCTATTAGAAATTCCACATGGAGCAGGGATGCCATGATACTCAGTGTCCTCCATCTTTCCTCCACAGAGTGGCCTGCAAATGGCCAGTGAGGAAGCCTGTCTAACTGCCTATAGTAGTAGCTCTTTGCACAATAAACATGTCCTGTTTGAGAGACTCTGTATATCATGACAGCAGTAGCCTGGGACACAGTATCAGTAAGATTGGGACACTTCTTCACATACACTCCCAGGTGCCCTCTCCCTGCTCTAGCATCACCAGCCCTTGGTTCCCTTGAGCGTCTTTCCCCCATAACTTGATTATTCAAGACCCTCTTTAATTTCTCTTTCTGCTTCTCTTGGCTCCATGCGGCTTTTCTTTTCTGATGCTATTTATGAGTCACTGCAGATTGATTCTATTATTCATCCATCAGAGCAGATTTGGGGAGGATGGGTTATGTGCTTTGTTTTAAATGCTGAGTATGCCCCTGAAAAGCTTTTTGGAACTAAGGGCACTTTAGGAAGATTAAAAGGTAAGTCATTAGTCATTTGCACTGCAGCTCCTGGTCTTTTTTTTCCCCAATCATAGATGAATTTCAATTACAAGAAATAATTCTTGTATTTTATCTCGTTACCTCTTTCATCTCCCCAACAACATATTCACTGCTGGCCCTCAACATACAGGTTATTATTTTTTGGTATGTGCTTCCCTCGTTAAAGTTTGCTGTAATGCTCTGCAATGGGGGTGTCTATCTCACAGAGGGGAACAAAGGGTTGAGAGCTCTGTTAGCCCACCTGGCTGCACCTGGAGGGTGCATCAGACTTGATTTGTTCTCACATGTGGCTGGGGAGGAGCTAAGTTTTCTCCATAAAGGAGGCAAGTCATAGCTGTAGGGGGAAGGTCCAGGTGGGAAAGAGTTCCAGGGCCCTCCCTCTGGGAAAGAAACCACAGGTGAGGAGTTAGCCTTAGTGCTAAGCCCTGAGAAAGGTAGCCAGGCTCCAGGAAAGTAGCCCTTGGGCTCAGCATTCTGCAATGGTGGGAGGGATAGCTCAGTGGTTTGAGCATTGGCCTGCTAAGTACAGAGCTGTGAGTTCAGCCCTTGAGGGGGGTATTTAGGGATCTGGGGCAAAAAGCTGTCTGGGGATTGGTCCCCCTTTGAGAAGGGGGTTGGACTAGAAGTCCTCCTGAGGTCCCTTCTAAACCTCAGGAGTTGGGCGAAACCCTGTAGGAGTCAAAGCTCAAGCCCAGGACAGGTAGATTGAGTTGTGTTTGCTCTGTTTTGGGTTTTCTGAGTTCTGCTGCAGGATGCTGTGAAGAAGCCCTGGCATGCCTTACTTCAGAAGAAGAATGGGCTTGCCAAGAAGCCCCAAACAGGCAGAAGACACTGTGTTGATAATTAGAGGGTGAGGGGCACTGTTTGAATGGGATACTAATACCTCAGGAGGGGTGAGACTTTAAAGTGAGCTGGCTGAGGGCTGAATTACGAGAAGCAGCAGACACCACAGGGCCAGAATGGCTATTGGTGGGGAGGGTGTACGAGAAGACCCTGCTATGCCATGTCCAGCCATGAAAGGGCATGCTGGCTGGTGAATCATTCTTTGACATGCCAGGTTACCTATCCAGGAGGACTATCCAAGGAAAAGGACTAGAGGGAGTAGGGAGTAGATAATGCACTGAGATCCTGACACAGGAGGGGCTGTTGGGGGCAAGAACAAAGAGAGGGGATATAGAAGAGAGATTTGCAGCCTGGACTGGGTGAGTGTGGAGTATGGAGACCTTTTGTGAGAACAGAGAAAGCAGCTGACTCCAAGGAACTCTGCCATGAGCAAACAAAAAGGTGCAGATGCTGGGCCTCTCTCTTATATTAATTCTACAGCATTATTGACTCTGGTGGAGTTCCTCTCAGAGGATTCACACTGGTATATGGGAGAGGGGCATCAGGTTCATAGATTCAGACCTGCAGTCTTAACGCTTCATAACATACATCTAGCCTCACCTAGGAGCTCTTTTCCTCCGCTGTCTTATTTTTCAGCTGTTGCTCTCCTTTCTCTCTCTCTCAAGCAGGCTGTACATTGCTTAACTGCTTCTGTAATCAGCATCAATAGAGCTGTTGAATTAGAGGCCAGCATGTCCCTGGGAGCAAAACCAGCTCTGCCCTCGGAAGGAAGAACAAACAGATGCTGTCCACAGACCCAACACTGCCAAGAAAACATAGGGACTGCCACCTCCTCCATAACGTGTTGCAGCAGGGCTTCATGCTGCAGCCCTTTCAGCTCAGTATGCCTGATACGCAACTCTGTGCATTTATTTCCTTTAATATTAGGATTTTTACATGTTAAGTGCCTATTGGTTACTAAGTGCTTTTTTTAAAGGCTTAGCAGCAGCATAATAGATCCAGTCAATTACATAACAGCCTTATTCAGTGAGTCTGTTTTTCGTAATCAAATGCTCTTTCCCCAGTGCAATAATCATCCTTTCAGTTTTTAACTAATGTAAGTATAACAGTGTCACGTTTTGGAGCTCAGTCCAGACTAGTGAGGGGTTGTGTCACTGCCTACCCTGGGCATCTTAAATGCACTGTTGTTGTGGTACCTAGCCCAGATAGCAACAGCCCAGCAGACAAACATGCAGTTCCCTGAGCGTCTGTGTGCTGTGCAGCCCTGTTCAGCGCTCTGACCCCTGCAGACTGCCTACAACACAACAGCCCCCCTGATTTCCACCAGCCTTGTTTACTAGTAACCAAGTGACCCCAACACACCCTCAGTCCTGGTTCCCCAAAACCATCCCCCCCTGGAACATGCAGTCCTCTCTTGGAACATTCAGAGGTGTGATAAGGCCCATTGTCCCTTTAAAGAGACAAAAGCACAGCAGCTTAAGAACATAAGAATGGCCACACTGGGTCAGATCAAAGGTCCATCTAGTCCAGTATCCTGTCTTCAGACAGTGGCCAATGCCAGATGCCCCAGAGGGAATGAACAGACAGGTAATCATCAAGTAATCCAACCCCTGTCGTCCATTCCCAGCTTCTGGCAAACAGAGGTTAGGGACACCATCCCTGCCCAGCCTGGCTAATAGCAATTGTTGGACATATCCTCCATGAGTTTATCTTGTTCTTTTTTTTAAACCCTGTTATACTCTTGGCCTGCACAACATCCTCTGTCAAAGAGTTCCACAGGTTGACTGTGTGTTGTGTGAAGAAATGCTTCCTTGTTGCCTTAACTGGCATTAACAATCACTTCAATTCAAACACAGCAGCAGGTTCGTTTAGATTCAAAGTAAAACTAGTTGGTTTAACAAAGAGAAGTTTTCTATTCTTGTCTTCCCAGGCACTTCTCATCCCCCTTCTGATCCATGTGTAAATGGTGCTTCTGTGGTTTTGGTCACACATTGCTTAATTTCATTGGAGACAGATATCAAGCCTTCCCTTCTGTCTGGGGGGGAACTGGTTTCTCCCTTTGTTTGGTTACAGAATTAAAGCACAATATCAGTATAGTGTTAATAAATACAGTTTACGATGATATTGATCACCAGCATGGCATTCACTTTCGTAAAAGACCTTACCTGACACATTTTTACAAGACAGTGCTATTGTATACAGTCACTTGATTCAATTTCTTACCACTGTTCAGATCCCACAAGAGGCTACCTTCCCCTGCTTCCTAGATGGATTACTTTGTTTACTTTTATAGAGATGTGCCTTCATTGTCTCGGCCTAATGACCAGGCTGGTCAGCCAAGGAACTGCACATTCCATTATCCAGTTTGGACTCCTTGCCAAACACATGTTAAGAACATAATTCTAGCATATATCCATAACCCTTTGTACACACCGTGCACCTACGTCATGCACGAATATTAACAACTGGAGTTGTTGGTTTACCAGTGATATATTACATGCCACCTTTTTGCTATATATCATGACAACTGTATGTTAGGTGTAATGAGTATGTCAGCCCATTCAAGAATTGCTGACACAGAGCAATGAAGCACAAATGGGCCTCTGGGTCGCAAACAGCTAAACACAATCTTATTAAGGCTTGATGGATTGGTTATAGGTAACTATCTCCTCATTGTGGTAACCCTCTATACATAAAGAGTATGTCTCCACTGAAGATGGAAGGTGTAAATTCGATCTCGAGGAGACATAGCCACACTAGCTCTGATCCAGCTATTGCACTAAAAATACAGTGTGGCCATGGCAATGCAAGTGGTAGAAGGGGTTAGCCACTCAAGTACATGCCTTGCATTTCACATGGGCTTGTACTCAGGGCCGCTAGGCCCTCCTGCTGCTCACACTGCCACAGCTACACTGTATTTTTAGCACACTAGCTCCATGACAGCTAGCCCAGGTATGTCCCCTCTAGCTGGCATGTACACCTCCAGCTCCAAGTGTAGATATATGCTTAGATAATGGCCCATGTTCACATCTAGCCTCTCTCTGTTCAGGAGACTGTTTTGCCCCAGTAACTTTCTGCCTACCAAGGGACAGATTATGTCATCCTCATCCACACTAACGAACAACCTCTCACTGCTCAAGTACTGCCTTTGGTGGGACTAATGAGAACTTCAGTGGGACTACTCAGGGTACCAGGTACTGCTCAGTGCTGGTAGAATCTGGCCTTAGCAGAACTTAGAATGTTTGTCTCTAAATATCTGCTTTGCATTAATTATGCAGTAGTTACAAGGGCATGTGCTTGGATTTGCTCATGCAATTGATTCAGTGGGCATGAAGCTATGGGCACTAACTTCATTGGTGAAGATCTCACCTGCAAAGGACCAGGGAAATGCTCCTTTCAAAAATTGGCCCATAATACACTTTGAGGCCCAGATTTTCATTAAAGCAAGTCCTGAATGGGTTCATCCTTGTGCTGAAGTTGGTGAAGATGATGCTCATTTTCAAAAGCACCTAAGCGATTTAGGAGCATGAGTCCATTGAAAACCAGTGGTGCCTTTGAAATATTTCCCCTTTCTTTAAGTCGTGCAGTCCTTACTCAGTTCAATGGGAGCTGGAATCAATGGGAATTTTGCATGTACACGGACTGTAAGCTTGGAGTCCTATTTTATATAAGTTACAACTCTACAGCTTTAAATAAGCTGTACCCATGATACTCTGGGGTGTTAACTAACAGAATTCCGTAATATAGGTCTAGATTAAACACCCACTACTCACTTTGGTAAGCAGTTACTTACACAGGTAATCACACTGAAGTCAATAGTCCATGATGAGTAACACGGTTTGATTCAGGAACTTTATTATGTATATACCCATAGCACCTACTGGCTCCAGCTGAGATCAGGTCTCCGCTGATCTCAGCGCTGCATGCACCTATACCAAGAAAAGATAGTCCCGGCCTCAAGGAGTTTTCAGGCTAAAGACATGAGGCTGATGGAGAGTTAGATGGGAATTAGAGGCAGAGAGAAGTGATGTGTCCAAGGTGGCACATCAGGTCAGCCAGGGTCTCCTGATTCCCAGGCTACTGCTCTGCTATTTTTTTTCTTTTTTTCAGTCTTCTTTATGGGGCACACATAGAAGTTAATGGGAGGTTTGTCATTGACATCAGCGGGAGTAGCATTCGGCTCTGCCACTTCCCAACGCCCTGACTGCTCAGGTTTCCAAAAGCAGCAGCAGTGGTTCTTAAATATGGCCCAGGCCCAGGGGGTTCATTTGATGTAATTTGTGTTTTCATTTTGTAGCTTAGTGCCTAGCTGCCAGGCCAATAGGTGCTTCATAAATTAACTAAGTGCATAAATAAGTCAATTAGCGAGGTAAATAGCAGAGGGAATGAGAAATGAAGCTTTAGGCAAAGGAGATTTCTTTGGCTCGGCTCTGAAATATAATGGAGAAACTCATTATTGTCTCTAATTTTCTGGAAAACTTATTCCCCCCATCACTCCACCCCAAACAACAGCTATTGTCCTTGAGCAGCCAAATTACAGGCCATAAAGCTGTCAAGAGGGGACACGGGAGAGGTACATTTCCATGCCCCGTTGCTGTGCTTTGCAGTTGTTTATCTCCTGACTTGAGAAACTGTGTTGATTTTCACAGGCTTGTACTGCAGCTTTTAGAAATATATTTCACTGCTTTAATCCAGGGCCAGCATTAGTCTGATTGTTTGTATTAGTCATAGCTAGAGGTCCCAGCTGAGATCAAGGCTCCAGACACTGTCATCCACATAGTGAGCGGATGGTGCCCCAAACCCAGTCTCTAAAAGTTCCCAGTGGAAATAGACAGGACAGACAAAAGATGGGTGAAGAAACAGAGTGCAAGTGACTTACCTAAGGTCACACAGGGTATGACTGTACTGCCCAAGGTTAGCAGGACTCGAATGAACAGACCCTGGGTTTGTAAACCTAGGGCTTGAGTGTATACACTCATTTGTCAAACTCAGGTTGGGAATTGTTGAACTCTAGGTCCCAGCATGAGGCTCCAGCATCTACACTGTATTGTGCAGGACCAAGTACAACCTTCCATATCCCAGACTTCCTAGCACCTTCCCAAAATGTAGCTGCTGTAGCCCTTTGATCATGGTACAGTGTGGGAAAACTTGATTGTCCACCAGACTTGACTGTGCAGAGGATAAAGAATGTCAGCCCATGAGATTGTGGAATACTTTTGGCAGAGTGTTAGAGCATGAGTCCAGTGGGGCTGTGTCTACACTGCAAATCAATAGGGCTTGAACCTTGGGTCCCAGCTTGACTCAGACTCATACTCTCTAACCAGTGGTGTTCTTGGACCAAGCTCTGGCTTAATATGATTTGTGTGCAGACAGAAATGGGGATAGACTTGAGCCTGAATTCAAACCCTGGGCTTACACTGCAATGTAGACATAACCACAGCTGGTCTGTGTCCGAGCTGGGAACAGAACCCAGCTCTCCTGACTTCCAGTCCAGTGCCCAATCCACTTGAGGGAGGCCATTTGGGCTGTTGAATCTTGAGGAGCAGATCCACCTGGGAGCTGTTTGACTAGAGGGGAACAACATTAGGGGCTGACCTGGAAGCCAACACACCAACATGGTTGCTGCCTCTACACTCCTTTCACCAGCAGGGACATGAGGGGATCTGCCCCTCTAAGGGTGCCTCCTCTCATGACACCAGCTGCAGTGTGCAGAATGGAGTCAACATGTCACTGTAATTTCATCCTGGTCAGGAAAGAGAGGCAGCACAGGGTGTATGAGACTTCCACCCAGCTGCTCTCTCCACCCACTGGGATCACCTTTTCAGCAGGGATGTTCATGCTTTTGAGTGATGGTCCTCCACCACACATACCAGCAACGGGTGGGGAACCTCATCACTAATGGGTGTGCTGGGAGGCAGAAGTAACAATATGAATAAAATAGAGCAGAAAAGCAAAAATCTTGGATCCCCATATGCCTAATTTACAGCAAAAATCAAAACAGATAAGAGGGCAAATCTAAAAGGCAAGTTCGTGTCTTCCATTCTTCTGTGCAGGTGTTCCTTACATTATTCCCAAAGTGTGCCTGATATATTTTTATTGAACTGAGATCTAAAAAGCTGTGTTCAATTGCAGTCTTGATTTCTGACCCATTAAGTGTTACTGAGAATTATCTCTTTAAGGCAGAGAAGCTACTTAGTACTTCAGATCCATTGCATTCAGTCACAGAAGCTGCCTAAGGGGTCTATCGTCTCTAAACCAAGTGTTAATTGCACTCTTCAGACAGACATGAGGAACAAACATATGGTTAGAAGAATAGATCCATTCCCCCCTACCACCACCACCTTTGTTCTGGCTGCTTCCTGACAAGGACAGTACTTCTGCTGTTTTCAAGTACTGAAGAATGTTATGGAATCTGAAGGTGTCAGGGTAAAAAATGTGCAAATAACAGCTTTCCTTGTAAGAGCCAGGGTAGACTCATTGTTTTAAGGTTCTTTTATATCAGTGAGCCAAGCTCAGTAATGGACAAGTCATTAGAAAGTGGACAAAGCACTGAAAAATATACTGTAGGGAAAAAAACCTTTCATTGGCCATGAGACAAACTTCATGACCTAATAGGTCTTAAAATACAATGGTGACGCCTAAGGAGTGTATTTATCTTATTGTAGTGAAATCCATCCCTGCAGAATTGTGCAGGAACAGAGTTTTTTAGAACATTATAGCAATCTGGTCATCCGTACTGTTCGTTTAATGTCCTAAATGTAACACATATTTAGCATGATTATTTATCTAGTGCCTTCCCTCTTGAGGAACCCTAAAGAACTTTATACATTTGGGGCTTGATCCTGTATTCCATTGACTCCAGTAAGGATTTGGGGAGCACCAGTAATACAGGATTTCTCCTTTAACATTCAACAAACATCAGGACAGGGTTAACATCAGCCCTTGCCAACAATGCAGTCGTCACTTCTGGGGTGGACTGCAGATGTTTTGCAGGTTTAAGATAGGAAGTAAAGGACAGATGACCTTTTTTCAGTTGAAACCTATGTGAAATGTGTGTGTGGCGGGGGTGGAATATAGGTGTCATACACAAAATAGAACTGTGTCAATGATACTGTCACAGTTTCAGGGTAACTACACCTGTATCTCCTCTTTCGTAGTCCACTCCAGGAGTTCCCAATAGGGACTCAGGTCTCCAGCTGTCACCTACCTTTGGGCAGGAACCCTTGTCCTACTACTTTCTCACTGGTGGTTTTAAGTCTACACAGCTCCCTGCTTTAGCTTGTGAGATCCCCAGCAAGCCAGTCTGCCTAAGAGCCAGAGCCTATGCTTTGCCAGCCATTGCAAGTTACCACACAGCCTGTTCTAAGCAAGCACATTTATTCTTACAGTAAAAGCATTACTGAGAAAACATATGAAAACTATAAAAGCTTATGAGAGGTCACTCATCAGTCTTATGGGTCCCTAGAGGCCAAAGTCTTTCCAACTCTTCTGCAAGGGTTAGGGGCCCCTTGGAGAGAAAGTCTATCATAGTATAATTCCTCACTCTGAACCTTAGCGTCCAAAAGATGGGGTACCAGCATGAATTCCTCTAAGCTCAATTACAAGCTTAGATCTTGTAGTGCTGCCACCAACCAGGACTTGCAGTGCCTGGTACACTCTGGTCCCACCAAAACTTTCCCAGAGGACCCCAAGACCCAGACCCCCTGGATCTTACACAAGGAAAGTAAACCCTTTCCCCCACCGTTGCCTCTCCCAGGCTTTCCCTTCCTGGGTTACCCTGGAAGATCACTGTGATTCAAACTCCTTGAATCTAAAAACAAAGAGGAGTGCACCTTGCCCCCTCCTCTTTCTCCCTCCCCAAGAGGTAATACAGATTCAAGCTCCGTGAATCTAAAACAGAGGGATTCCACCTTCCTCCCTCCCATCTCTCTCCTTGTCTCCCACCAATTCCCTGGTGAGTACAGACTCAATTCCCTTCAGCCTCAACAAGGGGGAAAAAAATCAGTCAGGTCTTAAAAAGAAAAACTTTTAATAAAAGAAAGAAAAAAGTAAAAGTTGTCTCTGTAATTAAGATGGTAAAGGTTACAGGGTCTTTCAGCTTATAGACACTAGAGAGAAGCCTTCCCCCCAGCACAAATACAAATTAAAATCCTTCCAGCGAAATACACATTTGCAAATAAAGAAAACAATCAAAAAGACTAAACCGCCTTTCTACTTATACTTACTATTTGAACAGAAAATTAGAGAGCCTGTAGGTACGTCTGGGTACTCTCAGAACCCAGGGAGAACAACAGACAAACAAACAACATAAAACAAAGGCTTCCCTCCACCGAGATTTGAAAGTATCTTGTCTTCTGATTGGTCCTCTGGTCAGGTGGTCCAGGTTCACTGCTTGTAACCCTTTACAGGTAAAAGAGACATTAACCCTTAACTATCTGTTTATAACAAAGTCCTATCTATTTGCAGAGTCAGAAAGGAGGCCCTGAGTCAGCTGAAATAGTTTTATGCCAAAGGCCCTTTCTTTGTCTTTTGGTCTCTGAACACCCAGGATATGAAAGCCTCCCCAAGGGATAATGCCTCTCTGGAGGTATTTACAGACTGAGTGATTCATTTTTATCACCCCGCACACACACACAGTTTTTGCTTCCTGGAAGAGTTGTGGGAGCCCTCTCCCGCCCTGGAATTGCTTACAATCCCTGACACACAGTGAGATATCAACTTAATACGATATGATCCTCAAAGATATTGCATGGAATAACAATATCTGTCATGAACACCAGGAAGTTAACAGCCTTATTCAATCAGTATGGATATCTTTATCCATTGAGCTCAAAACACTTCACAAAGGAGGCATCATCACCATTTTACAGATGGGGAAACTGAGGCACACCACAATACCGTGATATGCACAGGGCTACACAGCAGGCAAGTGATAGTGCTGGGAATAAAACCCAGGTCTGCTGTCTTAATTAAGTGCCCTCTCCCCGGAACCATACTGCCTTCCACTGTGGTAAAATGATCATCCCTATCATTCCCCACTTCTTTCATTCAGTTTCTGGAGGGAAGTCTCTGTTCCCCTTGAATGGCTTGTCCATAGAAATAAGATACTACTAACTAATGGAGTTGCTAATCCAACTTCAGTGGTAGCACTCTATGTCTTGGGACTGAAGGTTCCAACCCTTGTGATGACCCATGCTGGAGTCTTTTACTCATGCACTAATTTGTTCACAGCGATACACTCTGTAAGTAATACAGTAGCTTTTTGTCATTCCATTTCAAGATGCAACATGACTTGGATGAAAATATTAAATGGCTGGAAACCAGAAAGTAAATGCTTTAGGATTCGGTCATTGGCCCAATAGCAATCTTTAACAATGTCCCTTTAAAAGTCAATGAAGCATGCTCAGTTCCTGGAGCACAACGCCTGTGGCCATGCAAGAAGTGTTGGGTCTGGAGGAAACTCCTTTCATCCGAGAACACCATAACACACCACGAGGGAAGATGGGCAAACCCTCCATTGAAAACCAGAGATAGTGAAGAGAGGACAGGTAAAAACAACCCTTTCGCTGTATTGGTTTCCCTCCCAATGAAATGCATCCTAAAGGATAAGGGCCTAATCCAGAGCCCACGGAAGTTAACAGGAGTCTTTCCATTGACATCAGAGGAATTTGGATTGAGCCTTAACAAACAACAGCAGCCTCCTCCTTGTTATGTATTAATTTCACTACGCTCCAGAAGTAGAACTCGCTTGGTCTATTTCAACACTGTTTTAGTTTGGTCAAATGATTCCCTTTCAGATGCGTTTATCTCATTTTCTGTTTCTTAGGTCTCGTCCGCATGGGAACATCCATCAAAATTAATCCTAAATAATTAAAGGTGTTGTCATAAACAGATAGCTAAGGGTTAATGTCTCTTTCACCTGGAGCACCTGACCAGAGGACCAATCAGGAAACCGGATTTTTTCAACTTTGGGTGGAGGGAACTGAGTGTTTTTGTCTTTGTGTTCCGTCTGCCTGCCTCTCTGAGCTTTGGAGAAGTAGCTCTACTTTCTAGTCTTTTGTTTCTAAGTGTAAGGACAAAGAGATCAAATAGTAAGTTCTATGGTTTTCTTTTCTTTGGTATTTGCATGAATATAAGTGCTGGAGTGCTTTGATTTGTATTCTTTTGGAATAAGGCTGTTTATTCAATATTCTTTTAAGAAATTGCCCTGTATTGTGTCATCTTAATACAGAGAGACTATTTGTATTTTTTTCTTTCTTTTTTATATAAAGCTTTCTTTTAAGACCTGTTGGAGTTTTTCTTTACTGCAGGGAAATTGAGTCTGTACTCACCAGGGAATTGGTGGGAGGAAGAAATCAGGGGAGATCTGTGTGTGTTGAAGTGGCTAGCCTGATTTTGCATTCCCTCTGGGTGAAGAGGAAAGTACTTTTTGTTTCCAGGATTGGGAACAGAAAGGGAGATTCACTCTGTTTGGATTCACAGAGCTGGTGTCTGTGTATCTCTCCAGGAGCACCTGGAGGGGGGAAGGGAAAAAGGATTATTTCCCTTTGTTGTGAGACTCAAGGGATTTGGGTCTTGGGGTCCCCAGGGAAGGTTTTTCAGAGGGACCAGAGTGCCCCAAAACACTCTAATTTTTTGGGTGGTGGCAGCAGGTACCAGGTCCAAGCAGGTAACTAAGCTTGGAGGTTTTCATGCTAACCCCCATATTTTGGACGCTAAGGTCCAAATCTGGGACTAAGGTTATTACATGGTGGCAGTGGGTGGGAGATAGAATCCAGAAGCCAGTAGGAATATTATATTTTTCTTTTCTCTGCTAAGGGCTTTTTAGCAGAGAGAAGAAGTTTGGTTTTAAAAGGGAACCAGAGAGAAATTTTTTTTTCTGCTCTCTCTGGCAGTTTGTGGCTTGCATGTTAAGCAGAAGTCGTTAAGGACTATTAACAGTCTTTTGTCACACAATAGCACTCCCATTGAGAGTCGTACCAGCACTTATAGGCATGCAAATAAAGTGGTTTTTCTGGCTTCCTTTCATTGAACATTAGCTAGAGAGAGAAAAGGAAAAAAGCACTGTTGCTAGGCAGACTTCAGGAGGCAACAGAGCCTGCAGTTCAGAAGATAAACACCGGAGGGCACCCCAACACAAGAAAACAGGAACCATGACTTCTAAGGCAAAAATTAAGGCCGAAGAGCAATTCAAAGAAGCTGAACACAGGCGACAAATGGAGATGAAAGAAAGAGAAGAACAAATCAAAGAGGCAGCACACAAAAGAAAAATAGAAGAAGAAGAGGTGGCCCACCGAAGGAAGCAAGAAGAAGAAGAGGTGGCCCATAGAAGGAAGCAAGCAGAAGAAGAGGCAGCCCACAGGAGACAGATAGAACTCCAAAGGGAAGCCCACCAACAGGCCATGGAATTAGAAAAGGCTAAGCAACAGACTCCAGCCAACCCTAACAACCCGGCGCCAAATATTGCTCCACAGCACAGGAAATTTCCCACCTACAAGGCAGGTGATGACACCGAGGCCTTCTTGGAAAATTTTGAAAGAGCCTGTCTTGGGTACAACATCCCCGAAGACCAGTACATGGTAGAATTGAGGTCACAGCTCAGTGGACCTTTAGCAGAGGTGGCAGCTGAAATGCCTAAGCACCAAATGAATGACTATAAACTTTTTCTAACCAAGGCCAGATACAGGATGGGGATAACCCCAAATCATGCCCGTCGGCGTTTCAGAAACCAAAAGTGGAAACCAGAGGAGTCATTTCCCAAACACGCCTACTACATTGCAAAAAACTATGAGGCCTGGCTAACAGGAAACAACATTCAAACCTTGGAAGAACTGAACCTCCTCATACAAATGGAGCAGTTCTTGGATGGTGTTCCTGAAGACATCACGCGGTACATACAAGATGGAAACCCCAAAAATATCGCTGAGGCGGGGGAGATTGGAGCCAAATGGATGGAACTGGCAGAAAGCAAGAAAGCTACTGTCAAGGGGAACGATTACCCCAGGGGGCACACAGACCATAAACCCTACAACCGAGGACAGCCAAAGACCCCACATACCACCCAAGTAAAGCCACAGATACCCTACCCTTCAACCTCACCAGTCTCCAGTAACTCACCTCGGCCCAGTGACCCATCAGATGGAAGATGCTTTAAGTGTAATGAACTGGGACATATCAAGGCCAAGTGTCCCAAGAACACCATGCGAGTGCAATTCATTACACCACCATCACACCAAAGATCCCCAGGCCCGGATGCCTCTCAAATACCCTTGGAGCGAAGGGAAAATTTGAGAGTGGGCGGAAAGAAGGTTACTGCGTGGAGAGACACGGGGGCACAAGTGTCAGCTATCCACCAATCCTTCGTTGACCCCAAATTCATCAACCCAAAGGCCAAAGTTACAATTTACCCCTTCATGTCACAAGCTGTAGACTTGCCTACAGCTCAACTGCCTGTCCAGTACAAAGGCTGGTCAGGAATGTGGACTTTTGCAGTCTATGACAATTATCCTATCCCCATGCTACTGGGGGAAGACTTGGCCAACCAGGTGAGGCGGGCCAAGAGAGTGGGAATGGTTACACGTAGCCAAACCAGGCAAGCTTCCAGACCCATTCCTGTTCCTGAGCCGTCCACAGAGGCCCCGTCTGTGTTACCAGAGACCCAGACAGAGGTAGTGGACCTGGATTCCATGCCTACCACTGAAACAGCCACAGCATCTCCAGTCCCAGGCCCGGAACTGGAACAGCAACCAGCACCAGCAAGTGCAACTACATCTTCAAACTCAACGCCAGAGGGCGCCAGCGAGCCAAAACTGGCAGAAGCAACAGACAGCCATACCCAAAAGGCTCAGCCAGAGCCTGAAATACCCTCAGGTGCACCAGCGGAGAGCGGTACACCAGCAACGGAAACAACCCCATCACCTACATCGCTTCCAGAGGGACCAAGCCCAAGTCCACAGTCTGAGGAAGAACTGGTGACCCCAGCCTCAAGGGAACAGTTCCAGACTGAGCAGGAAGCAGATGACAGCCTTCAGAAAGCTTGGGCGGCGGCACGGAGCACCCCACCGCCTCTCAGCTCTTCTAATCGATCCCGGTTTGTTATAGACCAAGGACTTTTATACAAGGAAATTCTTTCTGGTGGACACCGGGAAGAATGGCAGCCGCAAAAACAGTTGGTGGTTCCAACTAAGTACCGGGGGAAGCTCTTAAGCTTAGCCCATGATCATCCCAGTGGCCATGCTGGGGTGAACAGAACCAAGGACCGGTTGGGGAAGTCCTTCCACTGGGAGGGGATGGGCAAGGACGTTGCCAAGTATGTCCGGTCTTGTGAGGTATGCCAAAGAGTGGGAAAGCCTCAAGACCAGGTCAAGGCCCCTCTCCAGCCACTCCCCATAATTGAGGTCCCATTTCAGCGAGTAGCTGTGGATATTCTGGGCCCTTTCCCAAAAAAGACGCCCAGAGGAAAGCAGTACGTACTGACTTTAGTGGACTTTGCTACCCGATGGCCAGAAGCAGTCGCTCTAGGCAACACCAGGGCTAACACTGTGTGCCTGGCCCTAACAGACATCTTTGCCAGAGTAGGTTGGCCCTGCGACATCCTTACAGATTCAGGGTCTAATTTCCTGGCAGGGACCATGGAAAAACTGTGGGAAACTCATGGGGTGAATCACTTGGTTGCCACCCCGTACCACCATCAAACCAATGGCCTGGTTGAAAGGTTCAATGGAACTTTGGGGGCCATGATACGAAAATTCATCAACGAATTCTCCAATAATTGGGACCTAGTGTTGCAGCAGTTGCTGTTTGCCTACAGGGCTGTACCACATCCCAGTTTAGGGTTTTCACCATTTGAACTTGTGTATGGTCACGAGGTTAAGGGGCCATTACAGTTGGTGAAGCAGCAATGGGAGGGGTTTACGCCTTCTCCAGGAACTAACATTCTGGACTTTGTAAGCAACCTACAAAGCACCCTCCGACACTCTTTAGCCCTTGCTAGAGAGAACCTAAAGGATGCTCAAGAAGAGCAAAAGGCCTGGTATGACAGACATGCCAGAGAACGTTCCTTCAAGGTAGGAGACCAGGTTATGGTCTTGAAGGCGCAACAGGCCCATAAGATGGAAGCATCATGGGAAGGGCCATTCACGGTCCAAGAGCGCCTGGGAGCTGTAAACTACCTCATAGCATTTCCCAATTCCTCACTAAAGCCTAAAGTGTACCATGTTAATTCTCTCAAGCCTTTCTATTCCAGAGACTTACAGGTTTGTCAGTTTACAGTCCAGGGAGAGGATGCTGAGTGGCCTGACGGTGTCTACTACGACGGGAAAAAAGACGGTGGCGTGGAAGAGGTCAACCTCTCAACCACCCTGGAACGTCTGCAGCGGCAACAAATCAAGGAGCTGTGCACTAGCTTCGCCCCATTGTTCTCAGCCACCCCAGGACGGACTGAACGGGCATACCACTCCATTGATACAGGTAATGCTCACCCAATCAGAACCCCACCCTACCGAGTGTCTCCTCATGCCCAAGCCGCTATAGAACGGGAGATCCAGAACATGCTACAGATGGGTATAATCCGCTCATCTACCAGTGCATGGGCATCTCCAGTGGTTCTGGTACCCAAACCAGATGGGGAAATACGCTTTTGCGTGGACTACCGTAAGCTAAATGCTGTAACTCGTCCGGACAACTATCCAATGCCACGTACCGATGAGCTATTGGAAAAGTTGGGACGTGCCCAGTTCATCTCTACAATAGACTTAACCAAGGGGTACTGGCAAGTACCGCTAGATGAACCTGCCAAGGAGAGGTCAGCATTCGTCACCCATGCGGGGGTGTATGAATTCAATGTCCTTCCTTTCGGCCTTCGAAATGCACCCGCCACCTTCCAGAGGCTGGTAGATGGTCTACTAGCTGGACTGGGAGAATTTGCAGTTGCCTACCTCGATGATGTGGCCATTTTTTCAGACTCCTGGCCCGAACACCTACTACACCTGGAAAAGGTCTTTGAGCGCATCAGGCAGGCAGGACTAACTGTTAAGGCCAAAAAGTGTCAAATAGGCCAAAACAGAGTGACTTACCTGGGGCACCAGGTGGGTCGAGGAACCATAAACCCCCTACAGGCCAAGGTAGATGCTATCCAAAAGTGGCCTGTCCCACGGTCCAAGAAGCAGGTCCAATCCTTCTTAGGCTTGGCCGGATACTACAGGCGATTTGTACCACACTACAGCCAAATCGCTGCCCCACTGACCGACCTGACCAAAAAGACCCAGCCAAATGCAGTTAAGTGGACTGATAAGTGTCAAAAGGCCTTTACCCAACTTAAGGCAACGCTCATGTCGGACCCTGTGCTCAGGGCCCCGGATTTTGACAAGCCATTCCTAGTAACCACAGATGCATCTGAGCGTGGTATAGGAGCAGTGCTCATGCAGGAAGCAACAGATCACAACTTCCATCCTGTCGTGTTTCTCAGCAAGAAACTGTCTGAGAGGGAAAGTCACTGGTCAGTCAGTGAAAAGGAATGCTATGCCATTGTGTACGCCCTGGAAAAGCTACGCCCATATGTTTGGGGACGGCGGTTCCAACTACAAACTGACCATGCTGCACTAAAGTGGCTTCATACTGCCAAGGGGAACAACAAGAAACTTCTTCGTTGGAGTTTAGCTCTCCAAGATTTTGATTTTGAAATTCAACACATCACAGGAGCTTCTAATAAAGTTGCTGATGCACTCTCCCGTGAGAGTTTCCCATAATTCAGTAGTTAAAAAGTGTTCTTAAAATGTAGAAGTCTGTTAGTTATATACTTAGGAGTATATGTAAAGGTGTATGTGTTGTATTAATCTGTTTATTTTCAAGTTCTAGAAGGAAATCGCCGCCAGTGAGCTTCCCCACTGTCTGCAATTTGGGGGGCGTGTCATAAACAGATAGCTAAGGGTTAATGTCTCTTTCACCTGGAGCACCTGACCAGAGGACCAATCAGGAAACCGGATTTTTTCAACTTTGGGTGGAGGGAACTGAGTGTTTTTGTCTTTGTGTTCCGTCTGCCTGCCTCTCTGAGCTTTGGAGAAGTAGCTCTACTTTCTAGTCTTTTGTTTCTAAGTGTAAGGACAAAGAGATCAAATAGTAAGTTCTATGGTTTTCTTTTCTTTGGTATTTGCATGAATATAAGTGCTGGAGTGCTTTGATTTGTATTCTTTTGGAATAAGGCTGTTTATTCAATATTCTTTTAAGAAATTGCCCTGTATTGTGTCATCTTAATACAGAGAGACTATTTGTATTTTTTTCTTTCTTTTTTATATAAAGCTTTCTTTTAAGACCTGTTGGAGTTTTTCTTTACTGCAGGGAAATTGAGTCTGTACTCACCAGGGAATTGGTGGGAGGAAGAAATCAGGGGAGATCTGTGTGTGTTGAAGTGGCTAGCCTGATTTTGCATTCCCTCTGGGTGAAGAGGAAAGTACTTTTTGTTTCCAGGATTGGGAACAGAAAGGGAGATTCACTCTGTTTGGATTCACAGAGCTGGTGTCTGTGTATCTCTCCAGGAGCACCTGGAGGGGGGAAGGGAAAAAGGATTATTTCCCTTTGTTGTGAGACTCAAGGGATTTGGGTCTTGGGGTCCCCAGGGAAGGTTTTTCAGAGGGACCAGAGTGCCCCAAAACACTCTAATTTTTTGGGTGGTGGCAGCAGGTACCAGGTCCAAGCAGGTAACTAAGCTTGGAGGTTTTCATGCTAACCCCCATATTTTGGACGCTAAGGTCCAAATCTGGGACTAAGGTTATTACAGGTGTGAATTTTAAAAGGATTAGTTGAATGTCATTACATCCCTGTATGGCCGCCGTCATTCAGAATTAAAGTGCCCTTAATTCAGTTTAGCTTAATTGTAAACTAAACTGAATTAAGGCTACTTTAATTCTGAGTAACAGTTGCCACACACGGATTTAATGACATTTAACTACTCCCAAGGGATTGTACATTTCTTCACAAGAGTGGCTCCAGAGATAAGAAAAATTTATCAGCACTCACTGCAAGTGAATTTAATTTCAGTAAGCTCTCTCTTTTATTTTGCTGTTGTGTACCTGGTGCCTTGACTAGATGGATTTTGAGGGAGATAATATAATGCCATCACTGGCAGTGTAAAACCTATTGCAGGAGATGAGAAACGGAAGCCTCACTGCATAGATTAATATATATTGCTTTAGTGTAAGAGGCTATTTTCTTGGGTTGCACTAGCAGATATAGTGATAAAAATATTGAAGGAAATTACTTTATGGATTCATCATCTATCTAATTTTGCATTGATTTGATTTATTTGGATTTGGTCGCGGTCTTATTTCAGTACTTGGTGGTCTTGGTTTTATTAAGTATCCATTAAATGATTTCATTTCTAGAAAAATCAGTGTGAAAAGAGCCAGAAGACAGACAGACTAAGAATAAAAATAAAGGTTTTTAGCAAACCCTTGAACAGTCACATACCCTCTCTAATGTCTATCTTTTAAGACTTCCTTTGGCTAAAATACATCTCTGACACATTTAATGGTATTCCACTGAGCACTCAGGTGATAAAATGAGATTACATTTAAATTAGGAAACGGTATCCTTTTAAAATCGTACCTATAGAGAGAGCCTGCCTTGTTCCCCTTGGACAAACTATAAAAAAATGCTGCCATAGAGAAGAGATAAGCCTTAGCCATAATGAATTTAGAGGAATCTTTCCTGAGACTGTTGGATACAGATAAAAGCTGTGGTCCCCTCTGGCTCTTTAGCTCCCAGACTGACTAGCACAAGTTAGAGTGTGGTTGGCTCTTTGTGGGCAGAAGAGGCAATACAAGGAGTCTTCCCTCAACCCTGCCTAGCATCCCTGCACAAAGATATAGTCATTGCCAGAGGATGCTGTGAAGGCCAAAAGTATAATTGGGTTAAAAAAAGAACTAGATAAGGTCATGGAAGATAGGTCCATTAATGGCTGTTAGCCATGCTTGGGTTCACCCTAAGGCTCTGACTGTCAGAAGCCAGGAAAGGATGACTGGGGTGGATCTCTCTGAAATTGCTCTGTTCTGTATACTCCCTCTGAAGCTCTGGTACTGGCCATTGTCAGAAGACAGGATACTGGGATAAATGAACCATTGGTGTGACCTAATATGGCTGTTCTTATGTTCTTGGAGTCTTGGTACTCCCTGAGCTCAAGGAATGGATGTCACAGAGACAGCCACCAGCTCTAGACTCCACATAGAAAGTGAAAAGGGTGTGTGCTCCCTATCTCCCCCTCCTCCACATCTGTTCTGAACAAGCCAGCAGAGGTGGACCAGTGCAGGGGGAAACACACACTGCACCATATAAAGGGTGTAGTGGCAGGTCTTCTACTCTGGTGTGCACTCCCCCAGAGCCTGTGGAGGAACCCTAACTGAGTTAGCCCCAATGCATGAGCTTGGTATAAACGCAGAGGGTTGCTGGGTGAGCCCACAACTACACCCTATAATATACCATTCTCCCCAAGCACACCTGCAGAGCCGGACACCCACATCTTGAATAGGTTTGGAAAACATGTCTTATAATTATAGTGTTAAACTCAAGGAGCTTAATCTATTTAGTAGAACAAAGAGAAGATTAAGGGGGACTTGATCATCTACAAGAGAACAGAAATGTCATAAGGGGCTCATCAGTCTAGTGGACAAGTTATAAAAAGATCCAATGGTGGAAGTTGAAGCTAGACAAATTCAGACTGCAAATAAGGCACAAATTTGTAACAATGAGGGTAATTAACCATTGGGACAATTTGCCCAGAGTTGGAGTAGATTATTCATTACTGGCAACTTTTCAAACAAAAGAGTTAGTTCAGGGAAGTCCTATGGACCTTTTTGGCATTATGATCTATGAACTCACATGGTTTTCTGACTAAGGAGAAATTATCTTGGATCTTCTACCCCTAAAATCCCCTGATCCAACTCCTATTGGAGGCAGGAGTCTTTTCTATAGACTTCATTGCGACTTGGATCTTCACGTACAGTACAATGGGACAGGGTGTGTGAACGTGACAGCATGAAAGTTCCCAGTTGATATTTCTGCCTCCAAAACAGTGCCTTGAATAGGAAATCACTGCTGTCCTTTATCAGCTCTGTGCTGCCTGTGTCCTCCATGTTATTTACTTGCACTAAGTTTCAGCTATTTAAAGTGCAATATCCATTAATTAGTTGTTTAAGGGGGATTGTAAAGAAATAATTGAAAGAATCTAGTTAAACTGATTCACGTTCTCCTTTCTTTTGGCACTTTGCAATATGTGTCTGTAAACTTTTCCAGCCAGCTCAAATCTGGTGCCTAATTAAATGATTTCTTTACACTTCCACTTCCTCTGTTAATTAGATGATGCTGGTATCTTTAATACCCCACACTTAGTACAAGTAATTAATGTGGAGAAAACAAGGTTGTGCACAGTAGTCCAGCAATCCTCCATCTTTACCTCCGTTATACTGTTCCATGCACAGGAACAAAACAAATGCTTTCAGACAGAATGACCCTTATTTATACAGTATCATTAACAGCTGTCATCAAGAGGATCCTTGATCCAGAGGCAATCACAGACCTCTTTAAAGCGAATGGCTATGCCAAGCACCCTCCTTCAAGATCAACAGAAAGTGCAATCAAGCCCTTTTGTGTAGTAAAGACACCTGCAAACAATGGAGGTGACTGCTCAAGTCACCAGGACACATGACAGGCAGGTCGGAGCTAAGCTTCTGGGGTTTGTAAGCGCAGGGGTTAGGAGATGGGGTTGCAGCCTGTATGTTGGACACAGAAAGATATGAAAAGGAATTGTGAGTATGGCCCTGAGGCCATGTCTACACTACAGACTTCGGCTGGCATAGCTATGTCAGTTGGGGCAAGGGGCCCTTCTTAGGATACTAACACTGTAGGAGCATAAATAAGACAACAAGAATATACCTTACTCATATTACCAGTTTATCCTCCTGTTGGAAACAATCCTGCAAGGCCCTAAATATTGCCTAATTGCTCAGGGCAAAGGTGCAATAACATTAAGAGAACGCCAAAAAGAAGAAAGAACATAAGTCATGTCTCCAGAAGGAGGAGTATGGGGGAGTGTCTTCTCCAACAGTTTGTCCTGAGCTTAACACAAAATGACTGCCTGTCTCTCTGAACAACAGGCTGATTTACACAGTACACGGGAAGAGAAAACATAGCCATTCCAGTGCACAACTAAAGCTACCACAGCCCTACTGTCTGTCAACCTTTGGGGGGCATCTGTAAATATCTCAATGATGAGGCAATAATATTAAATAGAGGCAATCTTAGATAGCAAAGACATGAGCAGTTTTTTGATGAGTCCTCAGGTATCAAGAGTAGGGTAAACAATTCCAGATCTCCAATCTCGTTGTGACATCTTGGATTTACCCAACTCTATTACATTTCTTGTTAGCTCTCCCACCATTTGTTTTCTCTTCTTGATGCCTCAGTTGGCTTTTTCCTCTGCAGTCATGTTAGTGGGCCTCCTGACAACTCTCATTTCTTTCCAGTCACTCGTCAAATGTCCCTAACCTCTTTCACTCACTTCAGTAACCCTCCCCCCACTTACCTATCACTTCTTTCTGTCACTTCAACACCTCACAAAAGGTTACCAGGTTTGGAACACTCTTGTGAAGAACTGAATTGTTGTTTGTAGCAGCCAAAGGCCCTGAGCAAGACCAGAACCTCCTGGGGCTAGGCACTGTACAGTCACAGTCTCTGCCCTAAAGAGCTAGCACCTTAAGTAGACTCAACAGATCCACAGAAAGGTTAAGTGAATTGTCTAAGCTCATGCGGCAGCTCACTGGCAGAGCAGCAAATAGACTTTAGCCAAGACTCCAGACTTCCAGCTCAGTGTCCTACTCACTGGGCCACATTGCCCTTCACTACGCTCAGCTCATTCTCTCTTGACAGCTGATACTACGCTGAAACAAGGTGTGTGGTCAGTATAAACCAGGACCACACACGTACAGTACCATGCCAGCTGATCATGATTAAACCCTGAGGTTCAGGTTTGGTCAAAGCCTGACAGTTTCATCATCATTATATTTACTAGAATTTCTAGAAAAATTAAAAAACTAAACCTGATTTGGCCTACACCAAGTGCAAAAATGCATATCTGTGTCCTCTAACTCCATTCTTCACAATTGTCTGCAAACAAGGTGGTTCTCAACCACGGGTATGCGTAGGTCTTCCAGGAGGTACATCAACTCATCTAGGTCAGTGTTTCTCAACCTGAGGGTCACAGGACAGGTTTAGAAGCATTGTAGGGCTGGCATTAGGGGATGGCAAGCAGGGCAATTTCCCAGGGCCCCATGGCAGACGGGGCCCCGCAAAGCTAAGTTACATGCTTCAGTGCTGGGCGACGGGACTTGGGTTTCAGACTCCTGAAAGAAGCACAGTAGTCACTAAGGCATCAGCACATCAGGGCAGCTGCTGAGAACTACAGCTCCTAAATCCATTTAAAAAAAAAAAAACCTCATCTGCAAAGCACAGTCTGTGGTGACAACCCCTAGGATTGTACAAAAGATTAGGGACAGTGTGTGAGGCATCCAAGCCACAAGCGCACAGCAAGGCATGTGGTCTGATTCCATTGCTGCTGTAGCTGGCTTCAGTGACCACTCATATAGATGCAATCACTGACTTTCCTACAGGTCTACCTGTTCACAGAGAATTGTGCTAGTTGCATCCTTATGCAACACTCCAGCTGGCCCTCAAGTCTTGATCCAGCATCCACTGGAGTCAATAAAAAGACCTCCATTGACTTCAGTGGGCTTTGGATCAGGTCCTTAGGGGGCACAAAGGGAGACTTGATATCTATCACTGTGGAGTTGGAGCCATTGGCACCACCACTGGTTCCCAGTCCCCTACCTCCCTATGGAAGTGCTGGCAATATACCTGCAATAGCATGAGCAAGAGGGTATCATAGGTACAGCTGATTGAAGCTACTGAAACAAAGATTTTCACTTAAAAAGATCATTATTTCGGAGACATTCTATGGCTTGTATTATGCAGCAGCACAGACTCAATGATCCAATCAGTGGTCCGTTCTGGCCTTAGAATCTATCAATAAAAATAGCTTCTTTTTTTTTTTTCAAAATTGTTAATGCAAGATTATCAGCAATATCGATTTTTAAAAAAAAATTTCTTGGCAATTCTTGTGATCTTTTAAAATCAAACTGGTTATTGAACCTCTTGCTGGAACTTGGAATTTATCGGAAACCCAGTTGGTTTCCAATAAATGACAAATTTTGCAAACAATAAAAAATGGATCAATTTCAACCCCTGCAAAATTAAAACAATGCTGACTCTTTTGGTGATGCCTTTTTAACTGGTCAAAAACTTATGGCAGGATTGTCCAGTGATAATGACAATGCCATTCCCACTGCTGTATCATTGTAAGAATGGAAAAGATTTGGGGTGCTTAAAGAGCAGCGGAGTGCAATTTTTATAACAGGGCTCACACAGAGGCACAGAGCAGGCTTAGTGCAGACTCTTCCTCTGAGAAAGAGAGCAGACACTTTTTATTTCTGACCTTGCGAGGCACGTGGGAGAGGCTCAGCCACTCCAAGAAACAGAAGAAATACAAAGTGGCTTTAACTACGCCACCTTCACTAAATGACCCACCCAGCTTGAAATGGGAAATGCATTGTAAAAAATGTCCTCTATTTTTGGCTGATATCCAGGAAGTGTAAACTCTTTTGGGAAGGGCTGATTGACATTTTCCCTTTGAAACTTCTATTAGCAGAAAAATGGCTTTCTTTCAGAACTGAAAACTTCCATTTTCCCAAATTTCATTTGTCCCAAATGTTTCAAAGTCAAACACTTTGAAATGCTGTGGGTTTTGTTTTCTCATTTCTCATTCCTTTTTCCCACGCAATGCAAGAGAACAAATCATATCTAGGTATTTCCCCCCACACTATTTTACTTTCTTCTTTGCAATGTGCCTTTTACCCTTCTAGCTTTTCAAAATGTTCTCAACTTTGGAAAAAGTCACAGAGGGGCAAAAGGACAAATGGAACTGGGATCTTGTCTGCCCTTGAAAGTGTTTGCTGGCATTATTATACCACTGGCACTATACTGGCAAACTCCCCCAGTGGCGATACACCTTAGAACTCCTTTGCTGGTATAGCTTAAACCAGTTTCCAGAACAGCTATAATGGCAAAAGAACTTTTTTATAACTGCATCTGCTTTGGGACTACTGCATTATGTCAGTGAGGGGTTGAGGGGGAAAATCACTCCTGTATACTGGCAAAACTTTTGTGTTTTAAACTTTTAAAGTTTTGTAAGCAGGGTTCATAAAGCATGTTTCTGCCTGGGTGAATGCATATTACTCCCTGCAAATGCTGTTTAACTGATGGTACACAGGGTGATGTATGGATTCCAAAAAGCCAAAGTCAAAGCACGTCACCCTTTTTTTAGTATTATTATTCATGAAGCCCATTCAGCGCTCAGTTCAGAGGACGTTTGTAAGCTGTTGTCGAGCACCTGGGTCCCGTACTGTAATAAATGAGTCATTTATATGTGGAAAATGAAAAACCTACAAAGTCAGCAAGACAGAAGCACAGAGAGAAGGTTGCGACAGGATTATGAGGCTCTAAATGCAAGATTAAAATTTATGAAATTGACAGAGTGGTGGAAAGCGCAAAACAGAGGAGATGAAAGAGTGGAAAATAGAAATAACAAGAGGAATTGCCTGTAAGACATTGTCCTTAATGTACATCAGAGTTTATGGGTGAGTGGATGTCATCTCATTTTACACAGCTGCTGTGCAGTGGGCATCACCTAACTTGACACAACTAACTGGGAAGATTGAACTAGTAAATTTAGAGGGTAAAGTTGAACTTATAGGGACTCATTTAAAGGGCCTGGCCTAATACGGACTAATCATGTATAAAGTAAACTTGCCTATTAGTGACTTTTTTAAAAGGTAAACTGGCCTTATGTGCAGTAATTCAGAAGGCAATTTACCTAGTAGGGCGTAGTTTAGCAGTTAAGCCAGTCTAGTTTAATATAATCTCTTAGGGGAAAGGACAGGACTTTTCTCTATTTTATACTGAACCAAGCATGCTGAGAGTCTTCAGCCACTAAAAATATAATAAAGGAACATAAAGAACTTCCAACCTATGGGTGATATCAACCTTCCTTAAACTTCTTATTATGCTGGCACCAGGAATGAGCTCTCGTTAGGATAGGCCGTAATTCTAAAACTTACTACTCTGATAAGAGGCTGGCTCCTTGATCTTTTTCACTCCGGCTGAAACTGAAACTGAAACTGACTAAACAAAGGAAAACTTCCCTCCTTCCTTTTGAAACATCTTGTTCCCCCATTGGTTCCTCTGGTCAGGTGTCAGCTAGGCTAGGTGAACTTCTTAACCCTTTGCAGGTAAAAGAAGCATTAACCCTTAACTATCTCTTTATGACACAAGTGGATGTGGATCCACTGCAGTATGTAATATGCTCTCACCAATCTGTCACAGTCGAGACAAGCTGAAGCACTGGAGCAGCAGGAACTTTCACATGGCCTTCACAATGAGCCCTATAAGGTATGTCCACAATTAGACACCAGTGGCTCACCGATGCCAGCTGACTGGGGTTAAGGGGCTGTTTAATGGTGGTGTAGATGTTTGGGCTTGTGCTTCGGCCAAAGCTCTGGGACTCTCCCACCTACATTCCCTAAATCCATGGGGGCTACTGCAGAAATGAAATTCAAGTTCGGGGTCATGGGGGCGGGGAAAGGCAGAGAAAAGTGGGTGAGCCTAGAGTAGCAAGTTTGTTTTTAAAACTCTGTTGCCTGGGATTGGTGCAGTGAGTTCACATCCCAGTCACTCACCTCCTGATACATAAGTCTGCATTCTTCTTAGGTTGCCTGTGGAATAAGCTTTCTAGCCTGCCCATCAAACCCTCAGCAGGGCACAATTTAGCATGGTTAGCAGCCTCAGGAGAGGCTGAAATAGCCAATAACACATGAGGACTGAAGTCTTGCAACAATACTACAGGATTGATATGAATCCTACTGAAGTCAATGGAAAGAGTCCCATTGATTTCCTATCTGTGAGGCTGGCAGGGACCATTCTGATCATCTAGTCTGACCTCTGCATAGCACAGGCCAAAACCACTCAGCCAATAATTTTTGCAGCACTCCCATAATTTCAGTAGGTGTCTGATTTATAAATTCATAGATTCTAACTCCAGACGGCACCATTGTGATCATCTAGTCTGTCCTCCTGTATAGCACATCCGAGGCATAGGACTTTTCCCAAAATAATTCCTAAAGCAGAGCTTTTAGAACAATATCAAATCTTGATTTTAAAATTGCCAGTGATGGAGAATCCACTATGACCCGTATTAAGTTGATCCAATGGTTAATTACTCTCACCCTTAAAATTTGACACCTTATTCGCAGTTTGAATTTGTCTAACTTCAGTTTCCAACCTTTGATTATGTTATACCTTCCTCTTCTAGATTGAAGAGCCCATTTTTCAATATTTTTCGCCATGTAGATACTTATAGACTATAATTAAGTCACCCTTTAACCTTCTATTTGTTAAGCTAAACAGATTGAGTTCCCTGCGTCTATCATTATAATGCGTGTTCTCTGATCCTTTAATCATTCTTGTGGCTCTTCTCTGAACCCTCTCCAGTTTATTAGTGTCTGTCTTGAATTGTGGGCACTAGAACTGCACAGAGTATTCCAGTGCCAAATACAGAGATAAAATAACCTCTCTACTCCTACTTGCGTTCCCCTGTTCATGCTTCCAAGGATTGCATTAGCTTGGCTCTTTTGGCCACTGCTTCAAACTGGGAACTCATGGCCAGCTGATTATCCTCCATGACCTCCAAATCTATTTCAGATCACTGCTTCCTGGGATAGAATCCCCCATCCTATAAGTATGACCTACATTCTTTGTTCCAAGATGTACACATTTACATTTAGCCGTATTAAAATGTATATTGTTTGCTTGAGACCAGTTTACTAAATGATCTATATTGCCCATAATCAGTGACCTGTCCTCATCATTATTTACTCCCCCAACACACCAATTTTTATTTCATCTGCAAACTTTATCCACGGCTGTTTTATGTTTTCTTCCCGATCACTGATAAAGATATTAAATAGCATAGGGCTAAGAACTGATCTGCGCAGAACCTCACTGGAAACAGACCTGCTTGATGATGATTCCTCATTTACAGTTACATTTTTGAGACCTAACCACCTGCTTTTAATCTATTTAATGTGGACCATGTTAATTTTATGTCTTTCACTGTTTTTTAATCAAAACATCATGTAGATCCATGTCAAATGCCTTGCAGAAATCTAAGTATATTACATCAGCACTATTACCTTAATCTCCCAAATTTGTAATCTTCTCAAAAAGAGATATCAAGTTAGTTTGATGAGGTCTATTTTCCATAAACCCATGTTGTTTTGCATTAATTATATTACCCTCCTTAAGTTCATTATTAATCAAGTCCTGTAGAAGTCCAGGAATCGATGTCAGACTGACAGACCTCTAATTACTAGGATCATCTCATTTACACTTTTAAAAAATTGACACACCATTAGCTTTCTTCCAGTTTTCTGAAACTTCCCTAGTGCTCCAAGGCTTATTGAAAATGAACATTGACAGTTCAGCAAGCTTCTGTGCTAGCTCTTTTAAAATTCTTGGATGCAAGTTATCTGAATCTGCTGGTTTAAAAATATCTAACTTTAGTAGCTTCTGTTTTACTTGGTGGGATCCCCAGTATACAACCTGGAACTGGTGTACTGCTGTGCCCCCTTAACTCTCCAGCCAGTCTTGTTTCTCACAATGCTTTGCTAGTGACGAGCAGCAAACCCCTCCAGGGGCTGCTATCACTCAGCACAACAGCATGTGGAGTCCCACACCCAGCTAGTTTGTATGAATGCTCCAAAAACAACTCACAAATCTTATAGAGGAAGGCACCAGCCAATTCGCCCCAGGTCCCGAGTCTTGCATCCCAGAGCTGTACCATCCTGCCCTGGTCAAAAGCCTGACCAGAGTAAGTTTATTACCCGGCCTGCCCCTCTCTTAATATGGAGAGGAGATGCACCAGCCTTTGTAAACTGAGCTGACGTTTCCTAAGCACTTCAACCAAAATATAGTGTTTCAGGTAAAGCACAAAACAGATTTATTAACTACAGAAAGATAGATGTTAATAGAGTGACCAGCTGTCCTGATTTTATAGGAACAGTCCCGATTTTTGGGTCTTTTTCTTATATAGGCTCCTATTATCCCCCTCCCCCTGTCCTGATTTTTCACATTTGCTGTCTGGTCACCTAGATGTTAAGTTTTATAAATGGTAGGCATAAAAGGTCAGAGCTAGTTACTAGAGAAAACAAAAGCTAAACACACAATCTAAATCTTAAATCTTATTTCTCTAGGCATTATTTAGAGCAAGCAATTTTCTCACATCCCAGTTCATAATACAGAGGTTTCCTTCTTAAAACTGGACTAGTCTCCTCAGTTGAAGTTTTCATCTTTTCATCGTTCTTGTTCCTTCCAGTGTAGGTGGGGGAGGAGAAAGGCATGGGCATGCTGCCACTGTTCCCTATTTTATATCTTTAGTCCAGGGGTTGGCAGCCTTTCAGAAGTGGTGTGCCAAGTCTTCATTTATTCACTTTAATTTAATTTCGTGTGCCAGTAATACATTTTAATGTTTTTAGGTCTCTTTCTATAAGTCTATAATATATAACTACTGTTGTATGTAAAGTAAATAAGGTTTTTAAAATGTTTAAGAAGCTTCATTTAAAATTAAATTAAAATGCAGAGCCCCCCGGATCGCTGGCCAGGACCCAGGCAGAGTGCCACTGAAAATCAGGTATCAAAGGGGTAGCCGTGTTAGTCTGGATCTGTAAAAGCAGCAAAGAATCCTGTGGCACCTTATAGACTAACAGACGTTTTGGAGCATGAGCTTTCGTGAGTGAATACCCACTTCCTCATATGCAGAAAATCAGTTCGTGTGCCGCCTTTGGCATGCATGCCATAGGTTTCCTACCCCTGCTTTAGTCCATGTGCCTAGAAGACGCATGCCCAGACACATCCTAGTGGGCTTTGCTGAATCACTGGGTTGGGCAATCCCACTGGTGTGGTCTTGTGCAACAGTCACTGAAATGGAAATCCTTTAATTACAACTCCCTGGCTGATTAATGGTTGTTGAATGCCCTCCTGGGGCTGGGGGTCCTTTGTATGTCACTAGCAAACTTACAGCATATTTCAGTACCAACCGTCCAGTAAAATCTTATAACTTCGTACACACTAATGATATACATATTTTGACGGAACAAGGGGTTTCAGCAGGTCATGACCTTTTGTGTGATATCTTACATGGCATGCTTTGTAAGAAATATCACAACCATATGTGAATGATGAATATGGGGGTTACAGGGTGCCATTTTGAGGTACAATGTGTCACATTAACACCCTCCAGAGATAGTAGTAGAATGGAAGGAGTGTTATCATGACCATATGATGCAACTGCACTATCCGTTTTTTTTCAAATACAGAACAGAAATATTTATTGAACACTTCTGCCTTTTCTGCATTATTATTGACCATTCTACTATTTTGATCTAGTAATGGATCAATACCAATGTCAGGATTCTTTTTGTTCCTAATATATTTTAAAGAACTCCATTGAATTTAAAGTGAAACCATATCATTTTAGAATACCTTCCAGAACAACGCTGGATCTAGATCTTATGGATTTGGATCTAGATCTTATGACTGGCCTTTCTCTATCTCTGTCAAACTCTGTGAATGGGGAGCAGAGGAGAGGGCTGAAATCTAGATCTGAACCAAATTTTGTAGTTCAAGCCAAGGTAGAATTTTAACATATAAATGCATTTGTAATTTTTTGCCTCCAGAAGTAAATGGAGTAAACATATTCCAGGCTGAGCACTTGTATTCAGGACTCTACTGACAACTTGACCAGTTTGGAAGCTCAGGACTTAACACCACGGCAGAACACTCCTTGAATAATACATAGGCTTTGTTCACTTGTCATATTTTTAATAGATTCACAAAGGATGGGACTGGTCTGAGAATTCTTCCTCATGCCAAAATTCAGAGTATTTTATTCAGCAACTACTAGAGACTGGTTCTAGCCAACTTTATTCTTTACTTTCCATGCTAAGCATTTTGCACTGTTAAACAGCTGCTGCAGTTACCCCCCGAGATGGCTGCCTTTTAATGGTGGATGTGATCCTCGCTGTTGAAGTTTATCGGTTCATGTTTGTGAAGGGCTTTGAGATCCTTCAGAGGGAAAGATACCTTTTCAATGTAAGTCATTAATAATCATTATGAGCCAGCTTCTGATACCTTTATTCATGATAAATAGTATCTTACTTCTCATGTAGTTCCCACTGACATCAATGCAAATAAGCAGACCAGAATTTGGCCCTGTCTTTTAAACTCTTCAGTGTGAGAGGTTTAAGAGAGAAAACAAGAGCAAGTGCCATTTCATGCTCACTAACAAGCAATCTTCAATCCCGAGGTTTCTTTCCATTCAAATGAGTCATCGCAGCATTGTAGCTTTTAGCCCTTCAGGGAGCTTCTTAGCTGCTCCTCAGAGTTGTGTCTGTAAAGAACATCATATTCTGATTGCAAGGCTCGAATTTGTTTCCTTAACTGGAAAAAACAGTATCAAAAATAAAATGCTCACAAATAAAATGCCAGCAAGGAGCTAATCTCCCTCACTGTCTTTCTAATCAATTTAATGACACCAAATGCTTTTCAACTAAGGAGCATCAGGGTTTAAAATCTATAAATCCTCGCAGGCTTGAGGCTCTTCATCGTGTGCTGTGCCCATTTTGTTTCTACATGGGGATATGGGGGTGGCACCTTACTTTACAGGCCTACTAGGGACCAAGGTCCAGATAGCTCACATGGTGGTTTAGGGGAAGGGAGGGGGGGCTGACTCTCCCCTACCCCCTGCATAGCCCAAATCACAGTCTAGTGACGTCCATCATTTCTGGTGCTGAAGCCAAAGGATGTTCTGAGTAACTTTCACCCACCTGGCCAAACCAGACATAGACATTGGGCTGAACCTCACCCAATATGTCATCTTACGTCTCACGCTAATTCCATGTCATTTCCAGCAGGTAATAGCCGTCCTTATGCTGTGTAGAGCTGGATGGAAATTCCAGTCCATGAAAAATGTTGAGATTTTGAAAACAAATCATCCCAAATCACTGAAATTTCTAAAACCTTCACAAAATAAAATTCTAAAAAAAAAAAAAAAAAGTTTGTAATCAATTGAAATGTTTTGTTTCTATTTTTGACCCTTTTATTTTATACATATGAAAAGACATTTTGGAATGAAAAATCAAAACGTTTCATTCTGATAAAAGTGAACCAGGGTGTTTTGACACTTTCAAATGTTTTATTAACAAAATGTCATATGAATAGATACAATTTTGTGACAAATTTTGGTTTCATGAAAATGCCATTTGCTGAGGGGAAAATGTTTCAATAAACATTTTCTGATCAGCCCCATTTATTCACTGAGACCTTGCGTCTTATCAATATAAAAGAAGGAGAGAAGCTATTACAGCTGCTAATCTAAACATAGCTTTGTGCGCAAGGTTGTTTCTGGGTTATTCGGTTTGCCTCACTGCAATGCAGGCTTTGTGGAAGGCTAGAAATACAGCTGTGTCTCTCTTAAGCCCCTTCAGACTGGACACTTCGAAATAGGCTTTTTCTATTAGGCTTAACTTCTGACCCTTTGCTCAGTTCTAGCTCCTATTGATTGAAAGGATTTGATCAGGCAAACACTTATTTTCCCTTCTGGTTTTAGATCCTCTTTGAAAACCATTGTCAAGTTTTCACACTGTGACCACCGAAGAGTTGAAAAATCAGCATAAGAAAGAATGAGCTTCTGAGTTTCCCAGTAATTAACCCTATCACAATTGTCCCCTCATTTATTCTTGTGTCAAAGGGAAATGTTCTGAGAGGATTGGCCAGATCCTCAGCTGGTGAAATCAGTGTAGCGCTATTGACTTCAAGGTAGGGAGTTTAGCGCTGGTGAAGGGCACTTGGCTGAGACCTGTGCTTATTTCTTTAACAGTAAGTGATACCCAGGGGGACAGAGTTAAGGGGAAGAGATCTTTACTGAGGATGCTGAAAGGCCATGCAGAAGCTAGTTTGTGTGGTAGCAGCCCAACCTTGCCTTGCCTTCCTAAACTCCTTGTCACACCAAACCAGGTCCCTCCTGAAATCTAACACTCCTTTTCCATTTCCTCTCACCCAGCTACACTGGTATATATCCTCAGAAGAGATACAGCAAAGGGTGCGGGCTTCCCTGTGCTGGTCTACCCATATACCCCATCTCTGAGGGTGACAGCTTGTTCACCAATCCAGGCCTTGCCTTCTGTGCTAAGAATGCCAGCAAGGGGCTTACTTGAGCTTTCTCATGTGGTTATTCCTCATAATTAACAAGGCCTAAATCTTACCCTGGGCACCACCAGTCACGGTAAGGGTGGTGGTAGAGAGGCCGTGTGGCAGCCAGAGTTTCCAGGAGCAAATCTAGATGACTTGGGCAGAATTCCTCTGAGGGCTCCCATTTCCAGGCAGTTCATAATGTCATGGCAGCTACACCAGCCTTGACCAGGGTACTGCATACACCCAGTGAGCAGTGCTGGCCAGTGCAGGAGAGGGAGAACAGATCATGGCTCTTACCTTTCCCTCAACCTCTTTCAGGCACTTGAGATGCATCTAGGAAGGAGCAAAGATTACACTTTCCAAAGGGGTTCTGGCCAGCTCTGGAGCAGAGGTGCAAATTTTTGGGATAAGGAGAATTCCTTGAGCCTTCCTCCTCCCTGCGAGGCCCAATCAAGGACTGGCTGGTTTGTAGCAGTGTAACAGCCACCATCTTGGCCAGCACATGAAGGATTGAAGTGAGGCTCTCCAAAGCTATATTTGCAAGCTGCTACAGCTTAAGCTAACGTTCTCTGAGTGGGACTGTAAGAGGCTCTCATCCCCTGTACATTAGGCACAGAGGGGGACTTGGAATACACACTTGATCGGGTTGCAATAGCATATTCCACATTCATGTAATTTCAAGCTATCTTGTGTTGTATCATTTCCACAGAAGGGCAAGTGTTGAATCTGAAGCTTGTGCAGCATTGTTAACACCAAGCATTCAAATATCATGAGTCGAGCCTCAAAGGAAAAATCATGGTTGGCTTAAAAATCACGAGATTTTAAAAACACAATAAATTTGAGGTTCTTTCTATTTGCCTTCTATCTTCTCTGGTACACTCAGGTCAAATTCTCAAGCTTTTCTTTATAACTAGGGCTAGAAAGTAACAAAAACAAACAAACCAACAAAAAACTGGTGGGTCTTATGAAATCACTTGAGTCCAGAAGCTGGGGCTTTAAATGACAAACTCCGTATCACATGACTCATGATGAAATTGCAGGTTTTAACAATGCTGCATTCAGTTCAAAACTAAGAAAGACTCCCAAGCAATCGTTAGCAAATCTCTTTCACACAAAGGCTTTCACATCTCTGAAAGTATGTAACACTTGACCAGTGTCTGCGTGATACTGGTATTTAAAAGAAGATGAGTTTATAATGGAGTTGTCCACTTAAAAGTAAAGTTTCAAGCCATAAATCAGAAGGCCCAGCATGTAGCAATGTAAAAAACAATACGTCCAAGAGAACATATTGTCTATAATGCTATTGTTAATATTACTCAGATATTAAATCAGAACTGAAAAAGTAACCTTTTCACTTGAGCAGTTTCCATTCTTCTTTTTATCATGATAAAACAATTCCACTTTTTAACAACTGCCATCTGAATCGTATAGATGCATCATTAGGGTGACAGAGCAGAGCTCTAAGATGATGTGATTCTGGCTTTTCAAAGTTTTACCTAGGCAGGGTGCTAATGAATTAGAAAGTTATTAAAATTTGTTTTACAAGAGGGAGTATTTTTAATTGTATAAAACTAGTTGTAATTATTAAGCATCTTATTATCAGGTCAGTTTTATTTCCATAATGACAATTTATTATTATAAGCCATTCTAAATATCTCATTAGGGTTAATAAAGTTGCCATTTGAAGACCATGATGCTGAATTTCTTTGCTGTAATCTAAAAAAAAAACAACAAAAAAAACCCACAATTGCAAGGGGCCACAGTTCATTTTTCAACCATAGTACATAAAGCCGCCAATAGAGGATTTTCCAGAGCAAGGGTCAGACAATGGTCTAGCAAAAGGCATTGGAAAGGTACACGGGGAAAAAAAACACATTTTTATGTGGATTTCAAATTTATGAATGCAAGGATTTTACAGAGGCTTTGTTGTTACCAGTTTTATATTAACCATAAACTAAAGGTAATAAACCCTGCATAGAATAGCTCTGTGTTTACTACACCTCATTTTCCACTGTAGCAAGCAAGAGTCCAATGGACAACTTGCTATGTTAATTAGCAATGTAATACCGCAGGGGACCTGAACATTCACCCTCAGCTGTGCAGGGGATTGTCTATCTGTATTCCATCGCAAGCAGGTCAATCACAGGGATACCTCACATTGCAAAGATGACCTGGAGACCTCACTCCTTCAAGGACCACTCATGGCTCAAGGAGAAAACCCTGCTGAGATGAATCATGATGATTTTGCAACCCGGTAAATGGACGGCTACCAGAGTGATGTCATCGCAGGTTGATCACCTCCTGGCAGAATAACCTGGAATATGCCCTTCCCTTGCTTTTTCACATAGTACATCATGGTGATATTGTCAGTGAGTATGTGAACCACTGAGTGTCTGATGAGGTCGCAGAAGACATGACATGCATTGCAGAGGCCAGAAGTTCCAATATGTTGATATGGAGCAAAGTTTCCTGTTCCGAACATGGGTCCTGCACCCATCACGAGTCCATGGGTGCCCCCTCAACCCAGAAGGAAAGCATCGGTGACCACTGACTTGGTCGGAGAGGGCCAAACAAAGGTCCTTGGCACACATTGTGTGGGGACTTCCAGGAGTGCAAAAACTCTAGGACTGTGGAGGAAAGGGAACCAACCTGTCCAGAGAATGCAGGACAGGGTGGTCAACCATCCTGAGCCACACCTAAAGAGGGAAGAGGTACAGCCTGGCCAACTGGCCCACCTTTGTGCAAGTGGACATGTGGCCCAGCAGGCTCAGACACATGCAGACTCTTCTGGCAGGCTGAGACTGCAGACTAATGCAGAGCTGTTGTAGTGCCTGGAAGTGGTAAGTTGGCAAGAACACCCTCAACATCATGGAATCTAACATGGCCCCAATAAAAACTTGATTTTTTTGAGTGGAGCCAAAATTGACTTTGCGATGTTTAACATGAGTCTGAGATGGTCCAGCAAATGCAACTTGGTGTTGACGTGGGTGAGAACCACCTCTCTGGCATTGCCCTTCAGCAACCAGTCATTGAGATATAGGAAGATGTAGATTCCCCTCTTCCTGACCACCACAATCAAGTCCCAAGCATTGTAAAAGCAGGTCAGCGTGTCCCCAAAGGGATGGGGGAATGGAGATGGCAGGGTAATTACTGGACCAGTGTTCTGGACTAAGGAGTCAAAATAGAGGCTTAGTCTGTGACGAGGGAGGGTGTGTGGGCTGCCCAAAGCCTGAGCCCAACCGCTGCCTCTTGTGAGAGCTATTTCTCTTCCTAGCATAGTCCTGCTGTTTTCAGGGAAAGGTTGTGCAGAGGAATGCTGAGGGTGATATTTTTGTTGCTGCTGCATGCCATAGTGGCATCTTTGTGCATACGGCATATGCACAATCCCAGGGACTTCAAGGTAGCCCTGGAATCCTTGAAAGAGTGCAAAGTGTCATCAGTCTTACCCAAGAAAAAGACTCGGGCATTGAAGGCAAGTCCTCGATAGATTGCTGGATGTCCAGAGTGGTCACAGGGTTTTACAATCAGGAAACCCTCCTCACAGTTACCACCCTGACTGAAGTGTCTGCAACATCAAGGGAGGACTGTAGGGATGTTTTGGCCACCAAGCAGCTTTCTGCAATGAACACTTGGAACTAGGGTGACCAGATGTCCCGATTTTATAGAGACAGTCCTGATTTTTGGGTCTTTTTCTTATATAGGCTTCTCTTACCCCCCACCTGTCCCGATTTTTCACATTTGCTGTCTGGTCACCCTACCTGGAACTCTTCACTCTAGGCCTTGGGCAATTGGTCCTCGAATTAAGCTATAACTAACCAGTTAAGGAAATCATACTTGGTCAGCAATGCCTGTTGATTTGTGATCCTCATCTGTAGGGATGATGAGGTGTAGCTCTTCCTGCCCAGAAGATCCAACTGCTTGGAGTCTCTGTTATTAGGGGGTAGACTTGAACTTACCCTGCCGGGCCCCATCATTACAACCATTACACCAATACATCATTACAGCAATACAGCCACGGATCTTGGGGCCGGGTGGGAATAGAACCCCACAAATTCCTGCATGGGAACAAAATAACACTTTTCCATGCACTTAACCACTGGTGTTACCAAGGCTGAGGTACTCTACAGGGCTCTTGCCAGCTGGTGGCACAAACAGTCCTGGTGTGCCTTAAAGTCCTCGGGGATAGAAGTGGGGGGAACAAACCCAGATGCACAGCATCATCCAGAGACAAGGACGAAGGTCTTAGCTGAGCCAAAACCGGCTCTCACTCCAGGAAGATGTGGCTCTGTAGAGACGAAAACCGTTGATGCCTGGGCCTGAGGCAAATCCAAAGCTGCCACCACTGACCTGGCAGGTGACTTTGGCTTCAAACAGGATGAAGAGCAGGGTCTCTATGAACAAGGAGAATCCCACTGAGTCTACAGCCACTGATATAGGTAGGGCCTGTAGCGGGGCAGGACAGCAACCTCTGTCCTGGCCGTAGGATGCAGACCAACCCTGGGAGCCATGCTGGTCCATTGACAATCCCCAGAGCTAATCGGGTGATGCAGAGCAGAAGGATGATGACTCCAGCCTGTAATCAGAGCCCTGAGATCTCAGCAACATGGGCAGAGTGATGCGTGAGGGAGCCAATGGGCAATCCATTTCAAGCATTGCCCAGAATAAAGTGGGAATTGGTGCCTCCAGTGAAGGCAGTATCGTTGGTACTGAACGCGTCGATGTGAATGGACGGGACCACTTGCAGCGTTGAATTGGGGAGGGGAGCAGTGCAGAAAGGTTCCTAGTGCCAAGATCTCCTGCACTGATTACGGTACCATGTCCATGGCTCAAAGACTCCATTGGAGGACGTTGCTGAAAACATAAGCCTGAGAAAGTCCTCGGCCAACAGTGAGGAGAGAACGGAAAGGCAGAGCAGGTCTGCCATATGCAGCGGTCACAGTCAGTACCAGACTTAACAGATGCCTAGAGGCCAGAAGTATAGTCAACTGTACGGGGCTTCTGCGCTTCCTGCTGGTTACCAGGGAAAGGTCAGCTGTAACCATGCCATCCCACTCACCAGATCCAGTCCCATGCCGGTCCATACGTTTCCTGAGGTAGGCAGAGGAGTCGTTCCATGACCTGGAGCAGTCCCCATTGGTGTTATGAGACCTCTTCCTCAGTGCCGACGATGGAGAACATCTCCTCTGTCTCTTCAGAGCAACACCTGTCCCGAAATGAGAGGTGGCAGTACTCTCAGAGCCTGAAGGTGCCTTTCGACCTGAGTAGGGCCTGGCTGTGTGGCCTGTTCAAGCAGGTAACGGATTGGCTGTGTAAAACCCTAAGCCAGGAGTAGTCAATAGGTGGACTGTGCTCCAGCTCTAGACTGCAGATGCCTTTCAGTGGATCGCGGGGGCAGGGGCAGTGTGTGGGTGGAGCATCGGATGCCACATGCCCCCATTTCTCTGGATGTATCTGCAGAAGCCCCAGAAGCGAGGTGGCAGCAGATCACTCCCTGTGATGGCACTCATCATGTGCCCGTGCAGTGTGGGGATGGAGGAAGCAGCAGGGTGGCTGGCCAAGCTCCCCTCACCCCACATGGGGCTGCTTTGCCTTCCCTGCAAGTGGAATCCCAGCACTGCTGACTGCTTTGCAGACCATTCACCGAGGTGTCTCAGGGGGTGGAAGCCGAGGCAATGTGTGGGACTCCAACATCGGGGAAGGTGAAGCTGCTCCATGTGTGGAAGGAGGAGCTCAGACAGCCACTCTGTTCCCTCCCCTCGCTGCATGGACACACAGAGCATGCCGCTGGGAAAGGAAGTGTTGCCGCCTTGCTTCTGGGCATCCTGAGAAATCAGGTGGGGATGTGACCCCCCCAGAACTTTTCATCTGTGACCCCACCCCAGCTAGCCACAGCTACGTATTGTCTCTGTGCGCAGGCTGCAGTGAGCTTGGGCTGGAGCCATGTGGAGCTGTGTTGGTGCTCCAAACAGTCCTCAGAGCCCACTGTCTCACCCCCACCGCCCCCTTACCCAGGAGCACTCCCCTGAGCCCACTCCCTGGCCTCGTGACCACCCTCCTCCCGCCAATCCTAGCTTCATGTCCCCAGCTGGTAGCCCACCATACCCTGGCTTCAAGGTCCCCACCTCCAAGTGATCCCGGGAGCCCACCCACCCCAGTCTCATGCTCCCTGCTGCGAGCAGTTCCCAGAGCCCTCCATCCTGGCCTGATGTCCTCTCCACCCTCACCATCCTTCGGGGCCAGTTCCTGGAGCGCTCTCCAGCCACCTCATCTCCTCGAACCGTCCTCTTCCCTCCCCAGTCTGCCTCCAGTCACCTGCTTCTCTCCCACATCCAGGCTTCCTCCCTTCTCTCCAGGGATGCTATCTGGAATCTCCTCAGTCCCTCCTCATACCCGGAGCCTCCTTCCTGTCCCTCTGCTATCCCAGCCCCCAAAGGGGCATCATACTGCTAGCTGGATCCTAGTCCAGTAGCTTCACGTTCTGGCTCTGAGTGCAAAAGTCCTCACACACATTCACATCTTGCTTTGCTGCCCAGATCCCAGCCCATACCCATTCCTCGCCCTCTGCCCCATCTTTGCTGCTTGGCTCAACTGAGGGCATGGAGGATTTTTTTTTTGGCGGGGGAGGGGACGGAGCAGCAACGCAAAGTGGCTCAAGATTGTTTCCTGTGTGTTCTGTTTCCAGTTTAGGGAAATAAGGTCACCTAACTCTCCAGGCAGGGAGCTGGCAGGCGATCGGGGAGCTTCGGGGGTGTTGGGGGCAACTGGAGAGTTAGCGGAGGGGATCAGGATGGGGGTCTGGACCGTGACTATAACTTGACCAAGAAATTTGGACCTTGACAAACAATAATTGCTTACCCCTGCCCCTAGGCATCATTGATATCAGCAAGACAGGCCAGGCAGTTAAAAGATACTATTTGTCAGGATGGACAGCATAAAACAAAGCCCAACTGGAAATTAGCAGAGCATGGTTCTTTAGTTCACTAATTCTTGCTTATTTTTTTTGAAGCTGCTGCCATAAAATGTACAGTCTGATTACTTGCAGCCTGAAAGACTGGTTTCTCATGATATTGTTTCCCATTGCTGCAAAAAAGCATTGATTAATGGTGTGTAGTTTGGCTTGCTCTGTTACAGACTCAGATCCCACTGTTGCAGGATCATTTATAAAAAAGTATTAAATCGTTAGTAAAGGTTTTGCAATAGAAATAAGCTACCGAGGAAACAGGACCAATTGAAAAATAATGGGTTATTGCTTCCTTCGTATACACATGAAATAACATAATAAAGATAGTTCGTTGTCTATTACTATTTATCTATACTGTAAGCAGAGAGGTGAGACTGGGGCATGGTTGAAGTGCTGGCCTGGGATTCCCGAGAGCTGTGGTTGATTTCTGACTCTGCTACAGATTTCTTTTGTAACCTTAGGCAAGTCATTTAATCCTTCTGTGCCTCGGTTCCCTACACATGAAATGAGGATAATGTTTCCTTGCAGGCTTGTCTATTTAGCCTGTAATGTCATCAAGCCAGGAACTCTGCTGCACCTTTGCTGATTTATAGATAGTCAAGCCTGAATCCATCCCTTCACTAGAACAGAGCCAAGCACAGGGTCCAAGGGAGAGACGCAGCAAATCCCTTAGCCTGGGGATGCAAAATATTGACTTTTGCACTAACTTGCTCCACTATAGCCACAGCTGCTGTGGGTCAGTGCAGAACAGCAGGGATGATATACATATGTCCTGATCATGTCCCCAACAGCCCCTTACTGGGAGATGGTGGGGGTGGAGAGGGGATATGCTAGTTATCCAAGCTGGGAGCCAGTTGACGAAGCCCCTTGGGCTGGCAGCATGAGTAAGTCTACATGAGCTGCAAGCACACCTCTGACTGCAGGCTAGACATACTCTTAAATACAGAGGGAGGTCAGGTTCCCAATTGGTGTAAACTGGGCCATTGACAGCAATACAGCCACAAGAGCTGAGATGCTGGCTCAGTGGTTTAAAACTCGTCTCTGGTGCAATGCCATTGAGCTAACAGGGCTGAATCTGGGCCCTGCTCCAAACTAGCCAAGTACATAAGTGCTTTGCTGAAGTCACACTTTGATTTGCAGACCCCAATCCTAATCGCACGGCAGTGTCACTCCCGGTGAACTTAATCATGATTCACTTACATGGTGGGGAAGAGAGTGCAAGCCAGTGGCACTATAGCCTCACAATCACTGCACACCGATAGGCTTGCAGGTGCAGGAGACCCCAGGACACAACATGTTTAGGGACCCTGTAACCGGACAGCCTCACCTCTGTGGCGCCTCCTGCTGGTCACTTCAGGAATTAGTTCAATATTCCAGCTTGGAGCACCCTCTGCAGGCCAGTGATCCACCTGTCCCGGATGGCCCCATGTCACTCCCTGGACCCGGTGCCCTTTTACCTGGGGTTCTGCCCCCTGGCAGCCATCCCTTTTCCTTAGGGTTTCCCCTCCCTGGGAACCCCCCACCCTCTATCCCCACTTTGCCTCAGGATTGGCTACTGCCAGTCATTGTCTAGCCCCATGCCCTGGGGCAGACTGCAGTATCAGCCACTCATCATAGGCAAAGGGGTTTGGATCTGATGCCTTGGCCTACCCCTGGGTTGCACCCTGCAACCCCAGTACCTCTTGGCCTAATCCTAGGGAGCAACCTGGGGCTTTCCAGGCAGGAGCTCCCCAGCTTCTCTGCCTTTCCCCAGCCCTGCTCCACACTAGGTACCTTGTCTAGTTCCCAGCAGCCAGGCCCTTCTCCCTCTACAGCCAGAGGAAGCCTTTGCTTCTGGCTCCTTGGCCTTCTTATACAGCCTTATTACTCAGTTTGGGGCATGGCCCCCAGCTGCAGCCACTCCCACCGTCAGCCCAGGCTTCTGGCTCCAGCTACAGCCCCCTTCTGGGCTGTTTTAAGCTGCAAAGGGCAGGAGCGGGTAACTACCCCGCTACAGGCCCCCTTTCCTCACTAATCTCCTGTTGTGTTTCTGGCTGCACTTTTCCCCTCACCTCCTTCTCTATGCACTCCCTATCTGTGGCCCCACGAAGTCCCGGGACCTCCTGGTCAACCTCCTCCTCGCCCTGGCTAAAGAGGCCATCTACGTGACCAGGGAGAGGAGGTTGGTCGATGGAGACCCCGGTGACTGTGGGGCTTGTTTCCGATCCATGGTCCGTTCACGCATCTGTCATAAACAGATAGCTAAGGGTTAATGTTCTTTTACCTGGAAAGGAGTAACCTGAAACACCTGACCAGAGGACCAATCAGGAAACAAGACTTTTTCAAATCTCGGTGGAGGAAAGTTTGTGTATGAGTTCTTTGTTCTTTTGTCTTCTGCCTGTACTCTCTCAGCTATGAGAGGATTTTTCTGCCTCCTGCTTTTCTAATCTTCTGTTTCCCAGTTGTAAGTACAAAAGATAAGATAGTGATTTATATGGTTTTTTATTTTGTATTTACATGGTGTAGTTGCTGGAGTGCTTTGAATTGTATTCTTTTTGAATAAGGCTGTTTATTCATATTTCTTTTAAGCAATTGACCCTGTATTTGTCACCTTAATACAGAGAGACCATTTTTATGTATTTTTCTTTCTTTTTACATAAAGCTTTCTTTTTAAGACCTGTTGGAGTTTTTCTTTAGTGGGGAACACCAGGGAATTGGTGGGAGGAAGAGATCAGGGGGAAATCTGTGTGTGTTAGATTTACTAGCCTGACTTTGCATTCCCTCTGGGTGAGGGGGGAAGAGAGATTGGCTCTCAGTGCTTCTGTTTTCCAGGACTGGAGGTGGGGAGGGTGGAGTCCCTCTGTTTAGATTCACGGAGCTTGCTTCTGTATATCTCTCCAGGAACCCAGGGAGGGAACACCTGGAGGGGGGAAGGGAAATGGTTTATTTCCCTTTGTTATAAGACTCAAGGAATTTGGGTCTTGGGGTCCCCAGGGAAGGTTGTAGGGGGGACCAGAGTGCCCCAAAACACTCTAATTTTTTGGGTGGTGGCAGCTTTACCAGGTCCAAGCTGGTAACTAAGCTGGGAGGTTTTCATGCTAACACCCATATTTTGGACGCTAAGGACATGAAGGGGTAAATTGTCACTTGGGCCTTTGGGTTGATGAATTTGGGGTCTACGAAGGATTGGTGGATAGCTGACACTTGTGCCCCTGTGTCTCTCCACGCAGTAACCTTCTTTCCGCCCAATCTCAAATTTTCCCTTCACTCCAAGGGTATTTGAGAGGCATCTGGGCCTGGGGATCTTTGCTGTGATGGTGGTGTAATGAACTGCACTCGGTTGGCGGTCTTTGGGCAGTTGGCCTTGATATGTCCCAGTTCATTACACTTGAAGCATCTTCCATCTGACTGGTCACTGGGTCGAGGTGGGTTACTGGAGACTGGTGAGGTGGAAGAATAGTGTGTCTGTGGCTTTACTTGGGTTGTATGTGGGGTCTTTGGCTGTCCTCGGTTGTAGGGTTTATGGTCGGTGTGCCCCCTGGGGTATTCGTTCCCCTTGACAGTAGCTTTCTTGCTTTCTGCCACTTCCATCCATCTGGCTCCAATCTCCCCCGCCTCGGTGAGATTTTTGGGTTTTCCATCTTGTATGTACCGTGTTATGTCCTCAGGAACACCATCCAAGAACTGCTCCATTTGTATGAGGAGGTGCAGTTCTTCCAAGAATTTAACATTGTGTCCTGATATCCAGGCCTCATAATTTTTCCCAACGTAGTAGGCGTGTTTGGGAAATGACACATCTGGTTTCCACTTTTGGGTTCTGAAACGCCGACGGGCATGATCCGGGGTTATCCCCATTCTGTATCTGGCCTTGGTTTGAAAAAGTTTATAGTCGTTCATTTTCTCATTAGGCATTTCAGCTGCCACCTCTGCTAAAGGTCCACTGAGCTGTGGCCTCAATTCTACCATGTACTGGTCTTCAGGGATGCTGTACCCAAGACAGGTTCTTTCAAAATTTTCCAAGAAGGCCTCAGTGTCATCACCTGCCTTGTAGGTGGGAAATTTCTTGGAATGTGGAACCATAATTGGCGAACGGTTGTTAGGATTGGCTGGAGCCTGTTGCTTAGCCTTTTCTAATTCCAGGGTCTGGCGATGGGCCTCCCTCTCGAGTTCTATCTGTCTTCTGAGGGCTGCATCTTCTTCTTCGTTTCCTTCTGCGAGCTGCCTCTTCTTCTTGTTGTTTTCTTTTGTGGGCTGCCTCTTCCTTGGCTAGTTCTGCATTAATTAGTTCTATCCGTCTCTTATGTTCATTTTCTTTGTCTATGGCTTGTTGCCGTGCTCTCTCCTGCCTTAGGCTTTCCTTGGAACTCATGTTTTCTGCTTTCTTGTGCTGAGGCGCCCTCTGGTGTTTATTATCTGAACTGCAGCTTCTCTGTTGCCTCCTGGGGTCTGCCTAGCAACAGTGCCTTTTTCCCTTTCTTCCTCTAGCTAATCTTTTCAATGTAAAGTAAACCAGAAAAACCACTTTATTTGCATGTGTATTGCTGGATACTTGTCTCACAATGGGAGTGCTATTGTGTGACAAAAGACCCGTAATAGTTCCTTAATGGTTCCTTGCTTAATATGCAAGCCAGAAACTGCAAGAGAGAGCAGAGGAAAAAAAAATTCTCTCTGGTTCCTTTTAAAACCAAACTGTTTCTCTCTGCTTAAAAGCCCCTAGCAGAGAAAAGAAAAATATAATATTCCTACTGGCTTCTGGATTCTATCTATCTCACCACTGCACACCATGTCATAACATATTCCCAGATTTGGACCTTAGCGTCCAAAATATGGGTGTTAGCATGAAAACCTCCAAGCTTAGTTACCAGCTTGGACCTGATAAAGCTGCCACCACCCAAAAAATTAGAGTGTTTTGGGGCACTCTGGTCCCCCCTACAACCTTCCCTGGGGACCCCAAGACCCGAATTCCTTGAGTCTTATAACAAAGGGGAATAAACCATTTCCCTTCCCCCCTCCAGGTGTTCCCTCCCTGGGTTCCTGGAGAGATATACAGAAGCAAGCTCCGTGAATCTAAACAGAGGGACTCCACCCTCCCCACCTCCAGTCCTGGAAAACAGAAGCACCGAGAGCCAATCTCTCTTCCCCCCCCCCTCACCCAGAGGGAATGCAAAGTCAGGCTAGTAAATCTAACACACACAGATTTCCCCCTGATCTCTTCCTCCCACCAATTCCCTGGTGTTCCCCACTAAAGAAAAACTCCAACAGGTCTTAAAAAGAAAGCTTTATGTAAAAAGAAAGAAAAATACATAAAAATGGTCTCTCTGTATTAAGGTGACAAATACAGGGTCAATTGCTTAAAAGAAATATGAATAAACAGCCTTATTCAAAAAGAATACAATTCAAAGCACTCCAGCAACTACACCATGTAAATACAAAATAAAAAACCATATAAATCACTATCTTATCTTTTGTACTTACAACTGGGAAACAGAAGATTAGAAAAGCAGGAGGCAGAAAAATCCTCTCATAGCTGAGAGAGTACAGGCAGAAGACAAAAGAACAAAGAACCCACACACAAACTTCCCTCCACCCAGATTTGAAAAAGTCTTGTTTCCTGATTGGTCCTCTGGTCAGGTGTTTCAGGTTACTCCTTTCCAGGTAAAAGAACATTAACCCTTAGCTATCTGTTTATGACAGCATCCAGGCAGAGTTCCTCTGGGCGGTGTCCACTGGCTCCCTTGACGCCTTTGAGGAGCAGTGGGCGCTTTCCGGGGTTCTCTGCTCGGTGTCCCCGTCAGGTTCCCTTCTTATGACCCTTTGACCTCACTCCTGTCCCTGTTCTTTTATTAGTTGTCCCCCGAACTCAGTGGGCTCTGTGGCCCTGTGGGTCCTCCCCTTAGGCTGGGGGAGGATCCTTTAGCAGTGGGCGCCCGCCCACTTCCCAGACACCCAATAGATACAGACCCCCTTTCCTCACTAATCTCCTGTTGTGTTTCTGGCTGCACTTTTCCCCTGACCTCCTTCTCTATGCACTCCCTATCCGTGGCCCCACAAAGTCCCAGGACCTCCTGGTCAACCTCCTCCTCGCCCTGGCTAAAAAAGCCATCTACACGACCAGGGAGAGGAGGTTGGCCGTTGGAGACTCCGGTGATTGTAGGGCTTGTTTCCGCTCCATGGTCCGTTCACGAATCCGGGCGGAGTTCCTTTGGGCGGCATCCGCTGGCTCCCTTGACGCCTTCGAGGAGCAATGGGCGCTGTCCGGGGTTCTCTTCTCGGTGTTCCCATCAGGTTCCCTTCTTATGACCCTTTGACCGCACTCTTGTCCCTGTTCTTTTATTAGTTGTCCCCCGTAATCAGTGGGTTCTGTGGTCCTGTGGGTCCTCCCATTAGGCTGGGGGAGAATCCTTTAGCACTGGGCGAGCTTCTCCCGCCCACTTCCCGGAAACCCAATAGATACAGACCCCCTTGCGCTCGCCCACTTCCCAGACACCCAATAGTACAGACCCCCTTGGGGAAAGAGGGCTGTGCCTTCCACTCACCTCTCCTCCCAGAGTTTGATGATCTCCAGTAGCCTGACTGTTCTAGTCTGAGAGGAGAGGGATGAGGGGCAGACAGAGGTTCGGCGCACATGCCTGAGACTTCTGCATTTTCTGCCTATGGCACAAACCAAACCCTCCAGAAGCAAGGCCTAGGGGCACAGCACAATTTAGATGTGACAAAACTACTTTGGAGGAGCAATTTTCGTTGTTGTTGTTGTTGTTGTTGCCTTACTTCAAATATGACAGAACTTCTCAAACATTGCTCGTAGGGCACAAAGCCCTGGACTCCTTTGGGAGTGATTGAGTGCCCTGTGTGCAACATTTGAACACCCTGCAGCCTCGTTGTTGGTTGCTGGGAGTTAAGTGTGCGGAACAATTTCAGAAACAGGCCCAAGAGGGCGCATCATGTCCACCCCAGGCTTGCTTGCCGTGACACCTCAATCACCTCTACGTGGCAGTGCTGTCACGGTTCACCTGCTCTATAGCACAATGCCTCATGCTCATATAGCTAAGTAATTGAGAAGAATCTTTTCTTCCCAGTTTAATTTTCTCCATCCATATCTCAGAGGAGCACCCAATGGCTGGAGCCTTGCAGAAGTCTTTGGCTCTTTTTTATTTTGATATGATTGAGACATTGCAGTCTATAGAATTTTATAAAAAAATATGCTAATCAGTGAATATAATGTAACTGGAATATGCTTCATGCAAAAGGTCTTTTGTAAGGTATCATAACAAAGCTTATAATCTACTGAGTGTGGTCATCCTATTTGTATAAATATATCATTCTTGTATCTGAAACTAGAAATATGAAATATAACTCTGAGGGCCTATTGTAATTGTGTAAAGTGTGGGCCCTTAATGGTGGGTTGGAATCTTGATGACTCCCATTAACCAAGATGATTGTCTGCAGATTGGTGTGTTTTACCTGTAAGTCTTCCTGTATACATGTGTGCTGGCAAGTGGGCAATGAAGTCTTACAGTGGCATGTGATCATGTCACCCGAACTGGAATCCATCTTTAACCTGCTGTCTTTCCATTGAGAAGGACGAGGTGGGAACCCAGAGAGGGATAAAGGGTTCCCGCCTTATGCAAAAGATATGTAAAGGGGTGGAACAGAACAAAGCAGAAGGCGCCATCATGAAGAATCCCATAGCTACCACTTGAGCTGGAACAAGAGCTGCACCGGGTAAAGCATTGTGCCCAAGCCTGGATGGTGTCCAGTCTGGGGAAAAAACTTAAAGCATCTCTGAGGGTGAGATTATCTGTATTCAGTTTGATTAGACAGAGATCTGTGTGTTTTATTTTATTTTGCTTGGTGACTTACTTTATTCTGTCTGTTACTACTTGGAACCACTTAAATCCAACTTTCTGTATTTAATAAAAATCACTTTTTACTTATTAATTAACTCAATAGTATGTATTAATGTCTGGGGGAGCAAACAACTGTGCATCTCTCTCTATCAGTGTTATAGAGGGCGAACAATTTATGAGTTTACCCTGGATAAGCTTTTTACAGGGTAAAATGGATTTATTTAGGTTTAGACCCCATTGGGAGTTGGGTATCTGAGTGTTAAAGACAGGAACACTTCTGTTAGCTGTTTTCAGGTACACCTGCAGCTTTTGGGGCAAGTAATTCAGACCCTGGTCTGTTTTGAAGCAGATGGGAGCGAATGGCTCAGCGAGGCGGGTGCTGGGGCCCCAAGCTAGCAGGGAAGGCATGAGTAGAAGTAGTCTTGGCACATCGGGTGGCAGTTCCCAAGAGGGTTTCTGTAATCCAACCCGTCACAATGCTGTTGCTTAAAAAAAAATTCTGTTTGAGCCTGACAATGCTCTATTGCAGGGGTTGCCAACCTGAGCCTCAGAAGGAGCCAGAATTTACCAATGTACATTGCCAAAGGGTCACAGCAATACATCAGCAGCCACCCATGAGTTTCCCCTCCTCCCCCACTCACAGGGCATCCCACCCACCGGCAGCCCCGCTGATCAGCTCCTCCCCCTCCCTCCCCGATCAGCTGTTTTGTGGCATGCAGGAGGCTTGGAGGGGGTGGGGGACGAGCAAGGGCATGGCAGGCTCAAGGGAGGAGGCGGAATGGGGTGGAGCGGGGGCAGGGCCTGTGGCAGAGCCGGGGGTTGAGCAGTGAGCTCCCCCCGGCACACTGGAAAGTTGGCACCTGTAGCTCCAGCCCCGGAGTCAGTGCCTATACAAGGAGCAGCAGATTAACTTCTGAAGGCTCCGGAGCCACAAGTTGGCCACTCCTGCTCTATTCTGTTAGTGGGCAGAAGAGCAAACACAAAGAAGGTATCAGAGGATCTCGGCACCTATAGAAATTAAATTTAAAACATCTAATTTCAAAGTGAGGAAGGTGCTTCTCTGAGCCATTGCCCTGATGCCTCTCTGAGAACTGTGCTGCGTCCTGGGAGATATTTTCATGCCACGGATAGAGGATGTCCATAGAGAATATTGGCAGCATGAGGCAGCACAGCTACATTTCCACATCAAAATATTTGGGATTTCAGACTAAGTTTGTAGATTTTCAGCTGATAATTTTTGGTATTTGCATTGTCACAGAAAAGCTGAAGTTTTTCCACAGAAAAAATTGATTTTTTTTCAGTTGTTGTTTTCATTGAAATTTTCCACATGAAAAAAACCCCCAAAACAACCTTGAAAAAAACCAAAACAAAACATTTTTCAACCAGTGCTAGGCAACAGAATTGGAAGGGACCTCAGGAAGTCATCTGGTCCAACCCCCTGCTCAAAGCAGGACCAATCCGCAGATTTTTGCCCCAGATCCCTAAATGGCCCCCTCAGGGATTGAGCTCACAACCCTAAGTTTAGCAGGCCAGTGCTCAAACCACTGAACTATCCCTCCCCTCATGGACTGTGGGCTTGTCTCCAGTTCTAATGAATACCATGTGAAAAGAACTAGGCTGTATTTACTAGTGCCCAGTGGTTCACTGCCTCACACACGTCTATAGCAGTGAACTTGGCAAGGATTGTTTTGGAAGTAGAAAATAAAAAACAAGCTACACCCTCACCCACCACCACCAAACTTCCCTGAACATCCTGGGTACCTGTCAAGTTCGAGCACCTTGTCACTTGTAAAGCAGGTATGGGCATGCCTCTCAGAAGCGCGTCACATGGGAAGTCAGACAGAAACGGACAATTCATGATGTGTGCAGAGCAACATAAGAGTACCTAGCCGTGATGCAGGCATGAAAATGTAGTTTGGCGGGGGAAACAGGACCACAGAGGTGAATGAGGTTCTGAGGCAACAAAACTACAAATCCCATGAGATAGTACAGTAGCGTTTTCAGATTGAAATATTTCAATTTCACGCATTCCTGGCTTGTTTGTTTTTTTACAACAACCAACCATTTCCCACAGAAAGCAGATACTTTCTGTGAAAATGTGTTTAGTTAAAAATCCAATTTTCTATTAAAAAGTTTTGCTGCAACTTGTCAGTTAGCTCTAGTGATGGCTAATTTACAGGAAGTAACACACATCCAAAAGTTGAGGGTTCCTGGAAGGGTAAAGGCGAGTCCAAGGAGGCTCATAGGCTTGACCAAAAGCTCATTGAAATGCATGGAATGGCATCAGTTGAATCAGGCCATCTGTGAAGCTGATCCTTGAAGGTCTCATAGTAGAAAGACAGGCCAAAATTCTCAAAAGTGCTCTGATTTGAGGTGCCCTCAGTTTTGGTCTGCAACTTGCAAAACCTTTGGCCTGTCTTTCAGAGGTGCTGCACACCTGCAGCTTCGTATGAAATCAACAGCAACAGTGGGAGACTCAGCCCAAGATAAAACTGGGAAGAAGGTGCAAATTTTTAACAGTGAGAATAATAAACCATTGGAACAATTTCCCAAGGACAGTGGTGGATGCTTCATCACTGGCAATTTTTAAATCAAGATTGGATGTTTTTTTCTAAAAAAATCTGCTCTAGGAATTATTTTGGAGAAGTTCTCTGGGCTCAGTTACACAGATTCGAATAGATTATCACAATGGTCCTTTCTGGCTTTGAAATCTATAAAATGTTATAAGCTGAGAACCCCAAATCAGAAGCCCTTTTGAAAACACTGGCCTGTGCTCATGCACTAGTTGTGTGATTAGAAAGGGCAAAGGGAATAAGTATCTGTTAGAAAACTCCTCCAAAATATCCAAATTAACAGGACAGAAAAAATGCACTCTATGGCATTGTTGAACCAAATGTATCGCCCATTCTTGTTGAGAACTGCTACAGTCTCTCCCACTGACCTCTGTCCTCTGCAGCGACATAATTAAGGGTCCTTTAAAACACCTCGTTACAGTGAAACTGCAGTAAATGTACAGACTGCAGCCCAGCTGCAATGTCACAAGCCAGTCAGAAAATAAATGTCTGTTCATTTGTCTGGTTTTTATGTTGTTTGATATTTGGCAGCATAGACATTAAAACACAGTTTGGGCAACCATCTTTATAAGCCGTCTGGAAGGGCAGTGGCCAAAATAGATAGAGAGTAAACCAAAAGTGACAGGTCTTTTCATTTTGTAAGATGTTAAACTAAATTGCGAGGAGCGTCATCACACGGTTGCTTTGGGCAACTGCAAACTAGCTGGTATGGGGAGTCGTCACGCCTGTGTTATTTATTGATGTGAGGAGAGCATCTAAAGTCAAAGCCAGGATTGGGGCCCCACTGTGACAGATGCTGCACAAAAGCATAGGAAGACATAGACCTGTCATGAAGAACTTACATTTGAGTTTCATACAAGACATGACAATTAATGAACAGTAGGCAGGAATGGCAGGGGAGGACCAGGGTAAAAGTAAGAGCACACGGTTATATTCAGTAGCTACACACACAACTTGAGGATTCCATACTGCTTCGAAGTTTTGAGGTTTTTTTGCCTCTGATGCGGCCATCAGGTGCTGACTGATATCTTGCAGATGTTACAGCAGAAGCAAGTAACCTTAGTCAAAGATCCACCAGGGCTTTTTCAACACCAGTACAGTAAATGTATATGACCTGAATTCCAGGTGAAAAATGTGTTTTTAATGTTTTAAATGTTCTGATGTCATTAAATTCCATGTTCAAATGAACTCATTTTATGGAGGCTGATGGCATTAGTGTTTATTAGCCCATGTTCCCGGGAATTCATTTTATTGAGCTTGATAGAGTCTTTAATTCATAACATCTTTTAAAAACAGAAGGTAAGTTTCCAAGTAGGGAGACTAGTCAAAAAGAGTCATATCCCTAACATTCCATAAGGAAGCAAATGGCTGACCCTTAGAAATCATGTAAGCCATATAGAATACACACTAAAAAAGATGAATTTTAGAATTATTGTGTAGATTGCCAGGCCAATCAATACACCAATTTGTATATACGCAGTAGTCACTCACTAGGCCCAGTACTCTCCTCACAACAATATAAATCAGGAATAACTCAACTGAAGTCAATGGACAGACACCTGTATTAGTGAGAAGACAGGCTCATAGTGTCCAAGGGCAGACCCTGCGATAAATGAAAGGGAACGTAGAACTGCTATGGCTATTTTTTCAATATATAGCAAAAGTTGTTCTGTGCTAAACTTTCTTACATTAACCTAAATGAAGCATCTGCTATTACTCCTCCTTTAGAAGCATGAGTGGCCTATACAGCCTGAACATAAGCAGTAGACAACTAAAATCAGACCCTTAAAATTTAGGAGATTGGCCTCTTGGAAAATGATTACATTCAGTCAGTCTTGAGAGTTAGCTTGCCATTACACGCAGGCACTCTCTTTTTCCATCAGCAAGAATAAAGTTACAGGGAAACAGAAGCTCAGTGAACCAAAACTGTAACAAGATTTAATAGGAAAAGGTATTTGCCTTTTCCTTTTTTTTTTTTGGGGGGGGGAGGGAAGGGGGAGAACTAATGTTCCCATTCCAGCCTTCTAAAGTATTTATTCACAAGCACATGAAACATTAACACACCACGGTCTTGAAGCAATTTAAAAAGAAATACATTTTCAGAGGCAACGGAACAGCAGCAGGAGCTGACATCTTACAGTTGGTAAAAGAGTTATACTCTCGCTTCAGAGGCAGTTGGACAAATTAAGCCTTATATCAAGGTAAGGACATACTTCACCCACATCTGTAAGTGTTGCAGAGTTCTAGGCTAGCTGAGACTGTCCTACTGTATAGGAGGACAGCTAGCTGGCTGCAGGGCCGGCTCCAGGTTTTCTGCCACCCCAAGTGCCCCTTCCCCCCCCCCCAAATAAGCTGATGGGCCACAGCCAAAGTGCCGCCAAAGGGCACTGCTCCATTCTTCGGTGGCAGTTTGGTGGCAAGTCCTTCACTCCCCCTCTCTTCCTCTTCAGCAGCAGCTCAAAGAGGAAAAGAGGGATTAAAGGGCCCTGACACCAAATTCCCACCGAAGACCCAGACATGCCGCCCTTTGTATTGGCCACCCCAAGAACCTGGTTCCTTAGCTGGTGCTTGGAGCTGGCCCTGGCTGGCTAGCTAGAGAGTATCAGGTGGTGAAGTGTTGTAATGGTTAAGGCAGGGTCACATGCAATCTAAAACAAAACACCACTTTTCAGAAGTACAGGTGGCATTCCATCATGGGATAACTGCCATTGGTTTTATGGTGGCTTGTGCCCCTGAAAAGCCTTTAGTGAATCAGTCTCAAATAGACAGCTTATTACATTGAAGGTGGGCTGTGACATTGCATGTGATATTTCTAACAGCATGGAAATTCATGCAAGCTGAGCCATAGTTGCTGATAATTGCCCCTGGGGAAGCACCAGCAGACCACTGAAGGCAATTCAACTACTAACAGGAAGTCACTGGTACCATGGTCTCAAGGCCATCACAGCTTATGGGTTAAGAGGCAGGCATACATTCTCATAAATTAAACTTTATAGCTCTAATTTCTCTTCTATTCAGCAAATGTTCCAGATTAAACCATGCATAGGTTGCAAACTCAGCACATTAGCAAGAATAATTAAGAAATTACTATTATAAAGTCTAACATATGAATAGCCCTATTGGATCAGATCAATTGTTCATCTAGCCTAGTATCCTGTCTTCTGACAGTGGCCAATGCTAGCTGTGTCAGAGGGAATGAACCAAACAGGACAATTTGTGTGTTGTTCAATCCCAGCTTCTGGCAGTCAGAGGTTTAGGGACACCCAGAGCATGGGGTTGTGTCCCTGACTATCTTAGCTAAGAGTCATTGATGAACATATCCTCTGTGAAATTGTCCAGCTCTCTTTTTAAACCTATTTATACCTTGGACTTTCACAACATCTCATGGCAACAAGCTCCACGGGTTAACTGTTTGTTGTGTGAAGAAGTACTTTATTAAATCGGTTATTATACCTGCTATTTTCATTGAGTGATCCCTGGTTCTTGTGTTACATGATGCGGTAAATAACACTTCCTTATTCACTTTCTTTACACTATTCAAGATTTTATAGACCTCTATTATATCCGCCTTACTTGTCTCTTTCTTAAGCTGAACAGACCCTGTCTTTTTATCTGTCCTCATATGGAAGATGTCCCATATCTCAAATCATTTTTGCTGCCCTTCTCTGTACTACTTCCACTTTTAATAATATTATTATTATTTTTAAGAAGGAGAGACTAGAACTGCATGTGATATTGAAGGTGTGGTCATTTCATGGATTTATAGAGTGGTATTATGATACTGTCTGTCTTATCTCTCATTCCTAATGGTTACTAATATTCTGTTAGTTTTTGTCTGCCACTGCACCTATCCACAATGACTCAGATCTCTGAGTGGTAACAGCCAATTTAGATCCCATCATTTTATATGGATAGTTGGGATTGTTTATTCCAATGTAAATTACTTTGGATTTATCAATCTTTAAATTCATCTGCCATTTTGCTGCCCAGTCACCCAGTAACTCTTCACAATTTGCTTGAGACTTGATGATTCTGAGTAATTTTGTATTGTCTGTAAACTGTGCCACCTCACTGTTTACTCTTTTCTCCAGATTATTTATGAATATCTTGAACAGCACTGGTCCCAATACAGATCCTTGAAGGACACCGGTATTTTCCTCCCTCCACTGTGAAAACTGACCATTTATTCCTACCCTTTGTTTCATCTTCTAACCAGAGACTGATCCATAAGAGGACCCTCCCTTTCATCCCATGACTGCCTACTTTGCTTAAGAGCCTTGAGAAACCTTGTCAAAGTCTTTCTGAAAGTCTTGTGCAAATGTGCTATTTATCTGACTCATACCACCTTCAACCATCCAATGACAGTCTTAGGACAAGTTACTTTTGTAAACTAAACTGAGATGGATATTGTCTTTGTACCTAATTAACAGCTCACTTTGTAAATACCAGGGTGATATTGGCAGAGTATGTTTCCAGTACTTCAGGACTGAGGTTTCCTAGACCTGACACTGTGCCATTAGAAAACCTGTTCACCACTGACCATGGAGCAGCAAGACAAACTGCAGAGTGTGCTGCTGAAAACCACAACTACAGCTTTAAGTAATAAGGACTTGAGGTTTTTTGGAACAGAATTGTTATGGCATACCATTTTTTCTTCAAGAAATGTTACATAAGAAGCAAATTTTGGTTTCCCTAGCTGATTTTATTTGTTTATAATGAAAGCAATCCTAAATGCAGTCAGTTCTTATTATGACTTGTAATACTCATTTACAGGCACTCAATTTGCTCTAGTCCTATAATAAGATAGGACCTTTGCATGTTGCACTCATGAATCGCTTACAAGAAATATACCACTGCAAGTTCGTTTTCAGAATTTTTGTTTTACTGCAACAAGTCCTAACATTATCCGTATTTCAAAACATTCAAAGCAAAGGATCATCTGTCGAAGGTTAAAAGAAGAAAAGTTAAAGGTAATATAAGCAGAAAGAATTTGATTTCCAAGTTACAGAGTATGAATATGCATTTTCATGGGAAACTATGATTTAAACTCTTATGAACATAAATATAACTCTGAAATATCAATTAAAGCATTTACAGGGCATTGGCTCCACTCTGAACAAGTGTAATCCTTGTCGTTAAAAGGAAGACAAACTCTGAAGCTTTTCCCAGAAATTACACAAAATAACAAGCCCCCCACTAATGTGAGGCTATGCTCTGTATAGTTCAGCAGCTCTGAACAATACATTTGGACGTATATCAACATATCCAGCTGCAAGGATCAGCAGGACACACCCTGTGGATCCAAGAGCAATAATTCAGTGGATGGCATCAACTTTTGCCTAAAGCTCAGATAAACCATTTACTAGTCAGTAATGAGCAAATCAGACTGCTTGGTTTTTAAAATGTGTGTGCTTGCAAAGTGGGTAACTTACCCCACTCAATATATCTGTGTACAAGCTACATTAACTCAGAGTGTAATGAGTATGTAAATCTAAAGCTATAAAAATACTCTCAAATGCTTCCAGTTAGTTTGTGCTGTTTTTTCCCCTCCTCTTAAAAAAAAAAAAAAAAAAAAAAAAAAGAAGCTGTCTTGCAATGAGAAAAATAAAAAAAAAATCACTGAGCTTCAGAAATTCAAAAATCAAATTTTGTGGTAGATTTATTAATTTGCTAGGATGTACAATCAGGTGACCACTTCCGAGCAGGAGACATTGAAATAAAGTTTATGGCTTTAAAGTCAAATTGAAACCAAGTATCAGTCACATTCAGGCAGCTGAAGATTAGTGGATGACAGATATATAGAGGCAAGGTGCTGTCTTGACTGTTCTGTGGCAATGTTCCAGCAGTGTTACAGCAGTTTCTTCTTCTCAAATTCCTTCAGAGACAGACAGAGGAAAAAAAGACATATTACAGTTGTGACAAGAGTTTTCCAAAAAGCTGTCAGTTTCAGTATCCTTTTAAAAACACAAGCAAACTACATCAGAATGAGAGCACTTAGAAGAAATGCTATTCCAAATCACTCTTGTTTGGGTCTGCTTAAAATTTCCCCATATACAGATTCACTCATAACTTCATTTTCACATTGCAACTTGGTTTTGTTGACACGTTCTTAAACAAGATATAGCACATTGAAAATATTGACAGTCTTACATCTTCCTTTTATTATTAAATGCATCTGCCCATGCCATTATTTATATATATAAAAATATCCGCTCCTGCCTTTATCTCAAGTGAAGCTGATTTTTGGAATTAAAGACATGGCAGAATTTTGCTGTCAAATTTTGGAAAAAAATTAACAGATTTCCTAGTCGCCCTCCCCTCTACCTGCTAGCATGATGGACAACATGCCTCAATTTTCAATCAGAGCCTTCAACACCAACAGGGAAATCGTAGTACCAAGTTAAAATTAGGAGATAGTGGATTCCAGAGGAGAGGAGGAGGAGGAAAATATCTCTCCCCATCTCATACCCCAAAAAGAGTCCATGGCAGATGCAGGAGGGGAGGGGAAAACAAAACAAAACAAAACCCCACTGTGAGGAACCTGTAACACTAACTCAGCCTCATCTAAATATGATGTTGTCAAGGCACTCCTGTTGCCCCCCAGCTGTGGTCTAACATTCTTTCAGTGAATTCTTATAACGGTGCTGCATAAGAACAGCAGTTTGCTTTTCAGCTCTTTAAAGAATTGACTAGAAATGGTTAAGAGTAATAATTTATTTTTTCAGTCCACAGGCTGAACGAAACACATCCCAAAACAATTCTGTTTGGAACTAAAACTGAACTCTTCAGCTAAATTTCAAAATAGTCAAAATGAATTGTTTCAACTTTTTGGGGAAAAAAATAAATAAATTTCCAACTCGAAACCCATTTGAATTTGTGAATAGTTTTGCTGACCTGAAAAAATGCATTTTTTGGTGAATTTCCTATTTGCTGAAGACGTTTCACACAGCTTTAGTTAAGACCTCCATTTTAAAATATGCAGAAATACAGCAGAAAAAGTGTACATTTTCTAAATATCTTGCTGCGCAACGTAGGCAGTTATCCCAAAAGAAAAGCAAAGACAGTTAAAATAAATGTTAAGTGACTGTGTCTACTTTGAAAAAATCAGGGCTAGATCCACAAAAAGGCCTTAGGTATCTACCTGCAGCTGTGGGCAGCACAGAGATCCTCAAAACCCATGCTCAGCTGTCACCTAATGCTGGAGACACCTAAAGTCCCTAAGATCTAAACTTCCACCATTCAAGTTCCGAAGGCATCCTACTTTTCTGCCAGTGAGCATGCGCACAGCCACATCGGTCTAGAGCCCGGTTTCATACTTAAGCCCCTGGGGGGCAGGGAGGGGAGAAGAGATCAAAATAGGCATTCCCTCACCTATCTCACCTCCAAGGCCCAAACCAGTAGGTGTGTTCTAAGCATACCTAAAACAGTCGGGGGTGGGGGGAGAAAGGGGTTTGCTCCCCTGTAACTTTCAGCCTTGTGGTTAGAGTACTCATCTGGGAGATCTAAGTTCCGTTGCTCAGTCTGTCCGATGCGGAGAAGGCATTCCAGCTTGGGTCTCCCATCTCTCAGGTGAGTGCCCAAACCACTGGTCAATAGAATCACTCATTCTCTCTGGCTCAATGAATATTTAATTTATACCCAAAGGAACAACTTCAACAGGTGAGAATGAGTCTGCAACACCAGAATACCCCATAGTCCAATGTTTAGGGGAAATTCCTGCCCCCTTCTCAACATTTCCAACTGGCTAGCTTAGGCAGCTCCAATGTTGAGCGTGTTGGCTTTCGAGGATCCCATCTGTAGGCTTCTAACTCTCCCTACGAGAGCCTAGATTCATGTACCTCATACAGAAGTTGAACTCTTTCCTGATTTCTCCCGCAATTCTCTGTACAAGAGAATCTAGGCTCTAACTCAGAGCTGTGGATTCCACCAGATGACAAGATGCTTAGAAGTTCAGTATTGCAATTTGCTGAGTGTTGCAATGCCTAAGACCCTTTGTAGATCTATGCGGGAGAAATCAGGAAAGAGTTCAACTTCTGTATGAGGTACATGATTGTTATGAATTGCGTACATGTGCCCAGGGATATGAATTAGCCGTTTTTCTTTTTTTTAAGTCAAAATTCTTAAAATGACATCAATAGATAGCTGTGGAAAAAGATAAGATAGTCCATGCACTATTACAAAGGTACTTAATATCTGTAATGAAAAAACAAAAAAAGGGGTGTTTTCTGATCAAGAATCAACTTAGGATCAGATGATGTTTAGCTGCTGTTAAAGAAGAAGAGTGGTGTTAGTCTGTTACTGAGACAAATATAATTCTCTGAATTTTGCCACATGGCTTTGATAAAAGGAGAACATGACACATAAAGCTGCTTGCGTGAATAAAAATTCAGCTGCAACTGTTATTTAATGGCTTTTTTTGTTCAGTAGAGCCACTACATACCGAGATGCAGTTTTAAATAGACTTAAATGAGGAAACAGTGTATTATAACTGTTCACTGGGAAGAAGCAAAACTGACACAAAAGCAAAAGGCAGCTTTCAAATGTCTGTTTTTCTGGTTACGCTAGCTAAATGCCATCATTTCAAAGCACTTATGAGAACCATGTAACTAACCTTGTGTATAGTGCTACCCAGCTGAGCAGGAGACATACTGACAACAACGCCAGCATTTTGAAGAGCAGCAATTTTCTCTTTAGCACCACCTTTTCCCCCAGCAATGATTGCCCCAGCATGACCCATTCTTCTGCCAGGAGGAGCAGTCAGACCAGCTATGAATGACACTACAGGCTTGGCATTTGGACCCTGTGGTGAAAGAAGAGACACTGTTAGCATGAAAGAGATGAACCACTTCCAGCCAAGTGCTCAAGAGGGTAGCAGAGGGAAAGGCAAGAACTAGACATCTAGACTCGGGAAACCCCGCAGGCAAGGGACATGAAAGCACTGGCCTAGGATACTTAGAATGGCTTCTCTCAGAAGAAGTGTGCATGTAAACAGCAGTCATAAATATAAAACAGTTCTTCTACAGTGCAGCCATATATGGGTCACAAAACAATTAAAATATAAGCTGGGTTCTTGTAGCCATCTTAGTCCTAAGATATTAGAGAGACAAGGTGTAGGAGGTAACATCTTTTACTAGACCAACTTCAGTTGGTGAGAGAGAAGCTTTGAGCTACCAAAGGCTCTTCTTCTAGCAGACAGCACTGCAGAACTATGTGTCTAAAGTTCTCAAGAGTGTCCTTAAATCCTACATTTAACTGGCTTTAACCGCATTTTCCACACTTTCTAGCAATGGCTTTTTATTAATTGAGAACAAGACAAGTTTTTCTACAGTGGTAAATGCTTAAAACAAGGTGCACATTTAATGGGGTCTTTTGGAATGAGTGGGACATTCTCTTAAACGTACGGAATTATTTTCCTTCAAGAACGCTGCTGCATCTTCTTCAGCATTGCCTCCAATCTCACCAATCAATATTATCCCCTCTGTTTGGGGATCCTTCAGGAAGACATCAAGACAGTCAATAAAATTAGTTCCATTGAATGGATCTCCTCCAATCCCTGAAAGGAATTAAAACACAAACACGAGTAAATGTGAACATGAACCACCAAAACAGACAAATTTAGTTTCAGTCTATTATTATTTGTATTACATTGGCACTTTTCCCCCCAAGATTTGGGCCCCTCTCTGCAAGGTACTGTATACATAGTACTAGACAATCACTGCCTCAAATTCTTATAATCTGAATAGATAAAAAGTGCACAGAGTTGGGGGGGGGTGCAGAGAAATTATTAATCCCATTTTACAGATGGGAAAGGGAGGCATAGGCAGATTAAGTGACTTGCCCAAGGTCATACAAGATGCCAGTGGATTGGGATTGAGAGGATCCCAGCTCTACAAGTCAAAACACCCAACAACCAAACATGTAGTGGCAAGTATTTCAAACACTAGAATAAGGCTGTCTTCGCTGCCAAGAAAGGTATGTTTTATAGTGCGATGGATGACTAATGCCAGTTAATTCACTATCCAGTCCAAGTGGAGACAAGGCACAGGTAATTTTTGCCTCAATGCAGCTAGGCGAGGTGAGCCTTAGGCGGAGGGCATAGTTAACTCACCTAGCAACATAAAATCTACCCTGTAGGATTTTATGGCAAGATAACTGACTTGCATTAACAATCTCACTGTAAAAAAAACCTCTCTTTTTTGGACAGTGAAAACATAGCCTAAAATGAAGAGCTCATCAAGTCTGGAAACCCAATACACATAAGTCAGAGTTTTTTAAAATTTAAGGTCGACATACATCTTTGTGTGCCAGTCTTTGCAAAACAAATAAGAATGTAATGGACCTGACAACTCTCGTTCACCCGTAGTCAGGTTTAAGGAACGTGCTCAGAACTGTCAGTGTGAGGATACCTGCCTTGCCACTGTCTGTGCTGTACAGAGTCCATGGACAAAAGATTTTCAAGCAATCTGACATTTCCAGCCCAAAGAAAACCAGTCTTTACCACCTTTGCTCCCATACTGTACTTCCAAGCCAGAGATGACCAGGATAATCTGCCATTAGCAGGCATGAAGTGTCGTATGTACAAATTTTAAGCACTGAAAGATAGTTTAATCTAAAGGCTAACTAAGTGTATATCTAGATTTGAGCTGTCAGGTGTGATCCCCACACTTTCTCTGCTTAAGCTAGCACCTAAAAATAGCAATGTGGCTGCTGTGGCACCTTGGGCCAGCCACCTCAAGTACAAACCCATCCGAGTCCTGCGTATGTACTCTGGCAATCAGCCCGAGCCGCCATGGACACACTGCTATTTTTAGGCATTAGCTCAAGCAGAACTAATGCGAGTATCGCACCTAGAAGTTCAAAAGTAGACATACCCTAAGGGTTGTATCTTTTAAAAACAAGACTCAAAGCAACTCTGCTCTCTCAAAACAGTTTCTGTGGCTAAGTGCCATATCTTGATTTTTATTCCATGAACATGTGATGTCTTTGGGGCACGGACTGTCCTAGGTTTGTAGAGCACCCACCACAACAGGACCCAATCCTGGATAGGGCCTGAAGGTGTCACTGCATTATAAACAAAATTTACAAATATGCGCTATATTCTCCAATAGTGTAAATGAGTGAAACTTTTTACACCAATAGTAAACTTCTTGGGCCAAATTTTCTAAGATAAGAAGCTATATTTTCTCTGTTGTGCCTTAAAATAAAACTAAAACCACAGAGGTTCCTGCATATTGGCAGTTTTCCATGCAAGATTGCTTTGGCCAGGCTTCTAACATAAGAGTTAGTTAACAGAAAAGGCTTGTTATAGTCTGCTGAATTGCAATTGTTATTGATGAAAAGTGCCTGAGTTAGTTGGTTAAAAAGGTGTAACATTTCTAACCAAAATTAAAAGGCATTCAATAGTTTCTAGAATCTAATGTGTTGTGGTTCTTACACACTGACTGGGCCTGTCTTTAACAGAGGGTTTGGTGGAAGAAACCCACCAATACAGAAGGACTGTCCCAATCCAACTTGCGTCGTCTGATGTACAGCTTCATATGTCAGGGTGCCAGACCTTGACACAATACCTTAAAAGGAAGACGACAAGGTTGTTAGTATTGTATGTAATGAACTGGTTTCTGAATATGCATTAGTACACATGTTCAGGGATATAACTTTAGAAGACCATAGGGAATATTCAATACTTCCCAGATATACTTGCATACATGTGAAGATTCATACTATATAGTATTTAAGATTAGATTTGCCCTCCCCCTTGCTTTCTGATCGGCTTTCCTGCCACTTAGTTGTGAGTTATCTAAAGTTGTCCAGCAAGCCAGAAGCATTGGCCAAACAGCACTCCTCACAGTAGAGCTTTACACACAGAGCCCATTACAAAAGCAAACTGACAGTGGTTCTCAACCTTTTTAGAGTCAGGACCCATATATAAATTTTGATGGCTTGTCATGACCCAGTAAATAAGTTTTAATACAAAAAATCTGGCTTACTAAATATTTCTTTATCTGTATATTCTATATTGTAGGTAACAAAATAAGCAAGTACTAAATAAGTACATTATGTGTACACCATAGTGGCAGTTCCTACAAATCAAGTCCAGCAGGACTGGCTGGGCTTGGCTCCCTGCTCTGGGGATTGCAACCATTGGGGCAGTAGTGTCATTCAAGTTTGGCCCAGGCCCCTTGATGGGGGGACAGCTGGACTAAATTTGTGGACTGGTATTGCACCTTGGTGCATGAGGTTGCAGTGCCAGTCACTCAAATTTCATGTGGCTGGTCCCATCCAGTCATCATGACAGAGGGGCAGCTGGGCCAAACCTGAGCACCACTGCAACCACTGTGGGGAGTCAAGCTAAGCCCAGTCAGTCTCTCAGGACTGAAGCCACAGGAGCAGCTGCTTTGAGGTGAGCGTGGGGTGGGCTGCAGCCTCCCCAACTTCAAGACTTAACCTCCCCAGGTTTCCTGCACTACCCTCTGGTCATGACCCAAAACTGGGTTGTCAAAAACGTGTCTGTGGTGGGGCACAGTGACCGAGGCTGAGTGGTTGCTCTCAGGCAACCACAAGCGAGTGGACTGGCAACCCTGTTTGCTGAGGTGCCTATCACTGCATCTTGATGGGGAGCAGTCTGCTCAGGATTAGTCCCTTCTGCGGGTCCTCTAAGACTGGCGGCATTTGGTGGATCAGAAATGGCGTTCCGGCAATCCACGCCTCACGCTGTTTGACCAGTACTGGGAACTGGAGCAGGTCAGCTGCTAGGAAGACTTTCCTCCCAACACAGGGGATCCGTGTCACGGTGACACATACTGGCAAGCTGACGATGGGTGACTCCACTCCTGGGATTGACTGTCTTGGGCCCGCAACCAGTGCCGAGCCATGGGTGAAGCGCTGGGCTGGTCTCGGTGCTGTTGATGCCAGGAAGGGCGCACCTCTACAGGCCTTTTCCAGGTCACTGGTGAGGTGTGTCTCAAGCCCTGTGGGCAGTGCCCTGAGGCCACGGAATGGCCAAGGCTTTGCCGAGCCTGCCTCTCTGCCTTTGAGGCCTGGTGGCTCCATGCAGGCGAGTTCTGGCGGGATGTCCCCTGCAATAGGGAGTGGTGCCACTGAGACAGGGACCTATGAAGGACTCAAGACGGGTTTAGCCTTAGACAGGGGTACCACAGTAGCTGGAGTGGGCAGCACCGGTAGCGCCAGGATATCCTGCACTGCCTGCAGGGCCTCGGATGTTGATGGGACCTCTAACTGAGGAAGGCCCGTGTCACTGTCTGGTGTGGCAGACATGGTCGGGGTGGGCTAGATCAATCGAACAGAGCTGAGCCCGACTCCCAGCTAGAGGTGCCGAGCTACCCTCCTCTCCCTTGTGGGATGTAGATCTTCCTCTCCTGGTCTTTTGCCACTTGGCCACTGCCAGGGAAGGCGATTGGTGATGGTCCATCAACAGCACCCATGGGGTGCTCTGCCCTGACGCTGCAGCACTCGGGGCAGAGTCAGACCTCAACTGCTCCAGTGCTGGATTGGAGCCACTCCGTAAGGAGCACTGACATGGATGTCTCCACTCCTTCTTGGTCTGAGGCTTGATGGACTTGCAGTCATGGCACTTGTTGCTTATATGTGACTCGCCCACACACCTTACACAACTGCTGTGTGGATCGCTGATGGGCATAGGTTTTTTGCAGCGATCGCACGGATTAAAGCATGACATGTCCCTAGGCCAAGTCCCGTTTAGGACTAACCAAGTCAAACACAAACACTAAGGGATAACTTAGCTACGTACGACTATTTGACAAGAAAAAGTTTGTAACACTGAACAAAGCGAAAAGGCTAGCTGAAGCAGCTGACGCTCCAGCACCATCACTGCTGGCAATAAGGAACTGAGGGTGGGTGGAGCCAGTGGCGCCCCTTATACCACGCTATGTGCATGCCACTCCTGAGGGTGGTGGAGCCAGTCCTCTAGGGATACCACTGAAGGAAAAACTTCTGGCACCAGTGCATGGGGCAAGCACACACACCTAATATGAGCAAACACTTGAAGAAAAATTGTTCTCTGAACCTCTGAGAACAGGACAAGAAGCAACGGGCTTAAATTGCAGCAAGGACAGTTTAGGTTGGACATTAGGAAAAACTTCAAAACTGTCAGGGTGGTTAAGTACTGGAATAAGTTGCCTAGGGAGGTTGTGGAATCTGCAACATTGGAGATTTAAGAGCAGATTAGACAAATACCTGTCAGGAATGGTCTAGATCAGTGGTAGCAACCTAGGGCACGGGTGCCGAAGACAGCATGCGAGCTGATTTTCAGTGGCACTCACGCTGGCCACTGGTCCTGGGGGGCTCTGCATTTTAATTTAGTTTTAAATGAAGCTTCTTAAACATTTTAAAAACCTTATTTACTTCACATACAACAATAGTTCAGTTATATATTATCAACTTATTGAAAGAGACCTTCTAAAAATGTTAAAATGTATTACTGGCACGTGAAACCTTAAATTAGAGTGAATAAATGAAGATTCGGCAAACCACTTACAAAAGGTTGCCGACCCTTGGTCTAGATACTTAGTCCTGCCGTAAGTGCAGATCTGGCCTAAATCTTCCCAGGTCCCTTCCAGTCCTATGATTCTGTCTACTAATTTAAATTTAATTCTTTCAAGCCTAACTGTGAACCTCTTCACCATCTGACACTCAGTCGGAGAGAATAAGGTAATTTTTTTTTTTTTTTAACTGAGATCAAATATCCTTTAAACAGCTGGACATTAAACAGCAGAAAACGGGCTTTTTTGTTGTAGTTTATATTTCTTTAGAGTATTAATATATTACTATGAAGGGTCCAAAAATCCTTCAGAAATGTCAGGGGGAGGGGAGGCAGGAGGAGGGGGAGGGGAGAAAGAGGACGAAAGAGACCCAAGGAGCACATAGTACAAAAAGAGTGAGTCGGGGAGAGGGGTGCAAAGTGCCATAAAGCTCACATTTGCACTCACAGGAGTCTTAGAACACTGCTGGCCGTGCTTCCATTGCGGGGTGGACAATACAGATGCGAGAAGATTAAGTACTTCATGGGCCTTGCCCTGGATTCTCTCTCTTTCAAACATTTTATGAGTATCTGACCTCTCTTGCAGACATTTAGAAGAGGTTTGATTCAGAAGGGAATGCAAGACAACTTGAGATGATACCATCAAACCAATGCTTTATGACTATTAAAAGAATGTAGCTACAAAGGGCATACCTGCACTCGTCTTTGATTTTTCAGTTTCAGGTTTACGGCTACTTTTGAAATCAGATATGTGAACCGAATGCTAATACTTACTACCGCATCCAGCTTCTGCTTTCACCTTCGAATTTGCACTGCAGCGACACTAAACGCAAGAGTTTTGAAGCATAGCTAGCACACTCCTCTCCTTCTGGTTTTGACTCAGCATGTCCCAACTGGCAGTTAAGAAGCATGATCTTGCATGTAAAAATCTTGTGAAGAGTGACACCAGATGGTGCACAATTCTGAAGTCAAACCAAGTGTATCCTGTCTAAAGTAGAAGCCCAAAAGCTCTATGTATAATAGTGCCTAATTTACATGGCATATCGTACATTGTCGCTTTAACAAAAAAAAGTTTCTAGTGTTTTAAGAAGAGGAGTAGGAATCAAGACTCCAGACATCCATTCCTGGTTGTGTCATTGACCCAATGTGTGATGCTGGGCATGTCGCAGCCTGATATGGTCTGTCCTCCCTGCCCGCTATCTGAAATATGTACCCTATTTATCAAATATTCATCACCATGGAATATAGGTGCAGACAAATCAACATTAAATGAGAAGCCTATTTTCCTCCCTCTTATAAATTCCCTTCCCTCTTAAAACCCTCGGAGTGCCGAGAAGACAAGTGTCTAGGAATTTGATTCTTCAAAATCCTCAGATAATGTTTTTAGAGCTCCTTTTAAGAAAAAGCGGCTCACATTGCCTCAAGAATCCTTTCTAACCCCTTGCTTGCATTACTTCTGCACAAGCAATGTCTGTGGCAAAATAAGGAGCTTCAATCTCCAGAACTGTTAATCTGGCTCTACTGACCATCGCTAAATTCACTAACAACTTGTTACACTGTATATCTATTGCTTAGTTATACGTCATGACATGAAATGATACAACATCATATTTCAGCTTCAGCATGAATACGCAAGACTTACCAATTCTTCCTTTCTTGTGAATGTGGCCTGGCATGATACCAATTTTGCATTCTCCAGGCTAAAAGAGTAGAAATAACATACTTTTCAAAAATATTTTCATCGTGTTTTGTTTTGTTTTTTTTTGAATTCACTAAAGATGGATTAGTCTCCAAAACATGAAAAGAAATGTTTGTTTCAAACAAACACTTACATTGATGACTCCAGGACAATTTGGGCCCACTAATCGAGTCTTATCCTGACGGATCAGTCTATGTTTAACCCGAACCATATCCTGCTGTGGAATACCTTCGGTAATGCACACAACTAAGGGGATTTCTGCATCAACAGCTTCGTTAATTGCAGCAGCAGCAAATGGAGGAGGCACATATACAACAGAGGCAGTGGCACCTGTTTGTTCTTTAGCCTAAACATACATTAACAAAAAGCATATGAAACATTCAGTAAACCTTAAGAGTACATTGGGCAACTAACTCTTTAAAGGTCTCTATTTAAATATTTATGACAAAAAATAAATCAGAAGTTTACAAGTCTATGGTCACAGCAATTCTGTGCATAGCTATTTCATTCAGATTAACAGGAGATATAAATGGAATAGCTGCAGAACCAATTCCTAAAATAGGTTCATCTTCCAAGGAGTTTACACCACATACAGTAAAGTGTTCTCTTCATTCCATTTATTCATTCAGTTTTTATGATCTGTTTATCAAGAGCTTAAGTCATAAAGGCTATCTAACGGTCTTCAAATGACATCTAGGCCTTTATTTTATTGCTATGCACAAATGAAAAAGTGACTTTTAAAATGGAAACTGAACTCCAACTTGATTAATTGGTTGTGCCCACTATTATACAGACACTGACCACAGACCATCATGGTTTTATTTCTCACATATTTTAAAACCAGAAATGTAACCATGTCTCCACTCTCAGATTCTGTCCCTCTTTAACTCTGGATGCTAGGCAAGTTCTAGTGTGTTCAGCTTTGACAACCTTCTCATCCCCATCTTTACTGTCTAGTAGTCCATCCACTACTATACGGTTACCTCTTTTACGGAGTTAAAGACTGGCAGGCCCAGATGAGTTTTGCCCCCCTTTCCTGGGGAAACTCCACCTACTAGTTTGGTGCCATATTCCAATGCCTGTTGGCTATGAAAGGTGCCCTATAAAAGATACACAGGAAACTTCAGAAGATGCAAGCCAGAAAGAACACTTTTATACCCCTTCAAATAAAACATTTAAAACCTGAAGGCACCTTATGGAACTGTAATTAAGATCAAATATTTGCCAACTAGAGAAAGTAAATTAGAAGCATATGTCAAACTCAGAGTAAAATATAAACTACAAGTTTTATGTATGCTATCTAAAAGGCTTATTTCAATGTATGTGAAATTGCAGCATGTTTGTCAAACATTCTAAAGAAGTGTAATATTCTAAAATAAAATACTGTTTAAAAAAGGAAACCCAACTATTCACTATTAAAACTGTTTGTAGTCTTAACATGTTCCCATGTTTACATAATCTATGTAGAATCAAAGCAACTTTATGGTTGTAAACTGAGAAGAAGAAAAGAAAAGATTTGGAATGGGATTTCGAAGAGAGGGAGTGATCTCAATCTTGAAGGAAAATAAAGAGGTGCAAGGTTTCTAGATAAAGGAGGCAGCACAAGTGAATAAATGAGGACAGAGGAGCATGTCCACATCAGGTGTGGGCACGGAAGTTTAGCTCAGCAGGATCCAAGTGTAGAGGGGTTTAGTGGGGGGGGATCCAAGTGTGGCGTAAGAGGAGTCTCTGTGGGGCAATCTGGGTGCAAGTGGCTCAGTAGGGGATCTGGATGCACAGGGGCTCATCGAGGAGGGGATGGGGATGTTTCCAGATGTGAGGGGGTACAGAGGAAGGTGGCGGAGGCTCAGCAAGAGCAGTGTGTGTGAGGGGATGGGGCTTGGCAGGGGGAATCTGGGTGCTAGGGGAGCAGAGCTTGCTGGGGTGGGGGTCCAGGTGCACCTGGTTGGGGTTCCATGGGGTAGGGGTCCGGAGCGCTTGTCAGGGGGGTCCAAGTGCAGGGGGGTGGAGCTTGTTGAGGTGGGGATTTGATAGACCTGCTTACGGGGAGGGGAAGGGAGCCCCAGCTGCTGCCGCCAAGGGGACACCACATACTGGGCTCCTGCCCCAACCCATGGTTCCATCCCCTCCCACTTTCTTTCTTCACTATCCCCTGCCCCATCCCCCTTCCCTAACTCTCACATTCCCCTCCTCTTGCCCCATCCCCCCCCATTGGGACTCACTGTTGTACAGAAAACAACGTGGTTCCCAACACATAGAAGAGAAACTTGACTGGCACTAGTAACCAGGAGGCAGCATCCAAATGGCACCCTCCTTGAACTGGGCAACTCTCCACTCGCAGAAATGGGGTGGCAGTGGCACATGACCCCGTGTGCCCCTACACACCTTGCATGCTTGGGTGGGCAATGCCCCCCACAAAATTACACCCATGGGCATCCCTGTCCTGTCCTCCCCCCTACCCACCCACCTCACCATAGCTTACCTTTGCTTCCCCTCAGAAAATGACAGGGAAGCAAAGAAATCTGCGGGGGGACATGAATTCTGCATGTGTGCAGTGGCGCAGAATTCCCACAGTAGTAATATAATGGGACATGTGGACATAATGAATAGCTATTTTATAGTGCATATTAAAGTTTTAAATGACCTTCAGAATACAGCATGCCTTTTTTCTTTTAGATCAGAGCAGATAGGTTCCAAATCACAAGATAATACTCAGTTAGTTCTCCTCTGCCAATACATTTTCAGACAGCATAGCAGAGGCCCACATTTTAATATTCCAAATCAGCTTTAACAGATCACAAACATGATAATCAAGTGCCCAAAAACAATATTGGCAGCTGCTGCTAATTCATATCAATGCACTTCTGCTATCTAATGCAGTCTTTTCATCATTCAAATGTGTAACAATGAGAGAATGTGAAAGAAGGATTAAGTGAATTAATATTACAAAATTACACAGATTCCCTGTGGAAAATAAACTCTTAATTTAAAAACAAAAGACATTGTCTCAATGATAACATTTGAATGAACAAACACTAACCAGAGAAGCTAAAGAGCGCAGTTGCTCAATTTGAGCACGAACTGGATTGGAAAAGATGGGATTCCAGGTTGCTGTCAGAAATTGAATACACAAAGAATAAAGTGACTACACAAGGCAACCTCTTATTCAGAGACACAAAGCTTCAATTAACACATCATGGAGGATTGGTTCTAAACAAAATAAGGATGAAAGTCAGCGGTGTCAAACAGTAATAGAATTATATACAGGATATGGTTTTGCAGCGTAACAACACATACTGCTTGAAGCAAACTGCTTCATCCATGAAGAACATTTCCCTTTATCCAGAAGATAATTCAGCAGAAAAAATTCAAAAGCAGAAAACAGGAAAGCAGATTCTACAAAGAATATTTTCCTCACAGAACTTTTTGAAGAAATACCTTATATTGGATGTGGTGACAAGGCTAAATAATGCCAACAGTGATATAATAAGATAACCCAGCTTATAAAAAGTCTGCATTTGCTAAAAGGACATATATATGCTCAACAAATGAAACAAAAAATATGGAACACCTGTTAAATCTCTTGGCTACTCAATTTTTTCCATTTAAAGAAGGTTATACTAAGCATTTGATCTATACCAAAGATACGCACCTGTTTGCCAGTAAAACCCTGGCAGATAAGCTTTGTATTATTATTGATATTAAGATTTTTCCGGGTGGCTGAATAGGAACAGTGACGTACTCCATTCTGCTGCACTAAAAATAATAAAATAAAAAGGTTAATAATCACTTGTGTTTCTAGAATCCTACTTTACCCTACTATATGGCCTTACAAATGTTACTGAACTAAGTCTTTCAACATCCCACGAATCAGACATGACTCCATTCTACAGTTACGTAAGGGAAGGACAACATTTTGAGACTCAGATTTTAAGAAAACTTTAATTTTGGGTGCCCTACCTTAGATACCTCAGGCCCGATTCCCAGGGGTGCTGAGCACCTGTAGCTCCCATTGACTTTGTCTGGAGCGTGGGTAGGGTTGCCAACTCTCCCAGCCAGTCAGGGAGTCTCCCAGAATCAATCTCCCAATGGCTACAGAAACCAGTCCAGGAGATTTTAACAGACTGCTAAAAGTCCAGTTGGTGGCGCAGCAGGGCTCTGGAAAGCATACCTGCACTGGCTCTGTGCAGCTCCCAGAAGCAACTAGTATGTCCCTCTAGCTCCTGAGTCTCTGCGTGCTGCCCCCCCCCACACCAAGCGTTGACTCTGCAGGGTACATTGGCCAGGGATCACAACCAATGGGAGCTGTAGGGGTGGTGCCTGCACATGGGGCAGCATGCAGAGCTACTTGACCACCCCTGAACCTTGGAGCTGGATATGCTGGTCGCTGCTGGGAACCACCCAAGGTAAGCACCGTGCAGACGGAGCCTGTACCCCATTCCCCTCCCCCAGCCCTGAGCCCCCTCCTGTACCTGAACTCCCTCCCAGAGCCTGCACCTTGCACCCCAACCCCTTGTCGCAGGCTCCGCCTGGAGCCGTCTCCCACACTCTGAACCCCTTGGCCCCACCCTCCAGCCCAGAGCCTACACCCCTTCCTGCACCCCTTGCCCCAGTCCGGTGAAAGTGAGTGAGGGTGGGGGGAGAGTAAGCAATGGAGGGAGGGGGGCTGGAGTGAGTGGGGTTTTGGAGAAGGGGTGGGCAGATATAAGGCCTCAGGGGAGGGAAGGGGCAGGCCAGGGTGTTTGGGTTTGTACAATTAGCAAACCTCAGTATGGGTGCTCAGCATGTCAAGCCCTAACTAACTGTTTCAAAAACCATCGAACAATAGAGGCCACTTTTAAAAACATGGCCTAAGACTCAACCATGGCCACAGAGTGAGGCACTGTCAGAACTGGGAATCGCCAAGGTACCACACAGCCTCCAATATATACGCATATTACACCTTAGCCAATCTGAAACATCTAGCACGTTGAGTGATCCTCAGCAGGATCACTCCAGGGTGAAGATTCGGTGAGAGCAGCTTTTTCCAATAATTTCCTAGCTGCTAGGGCTCAGAAACCACAAACTTAAAACCACGCTTGGACTTGTGGGGAAAAGGAAGGCCCTCCATCAACACCACCATCACCACTTTCCATCTAATTCAGCAAGAGGGTGCTTGCATGTGCCTCTTCTCATTGCTTCCAACACCCTGGAGATATACAGCTAAAGAAAACCAATGAGTACAGAACATGCATACTAAAAAGAAAGGGAACTAACTGCCTTCCTATTGAACAGTTAAGACATTCTGTTGTTTCATCATCAGATCGCTGGCAAGGCACACTTACATTTCACACATGTAAATTAATAATAAGAGATGGCTAGGGAAAAGAGGGACAGATTCTTAACAAAACCTTTTGCAAAAAGGTCAGCTCTAGCAGAGAATTTCAACCCTATAATGGGCCTTGGATAGTTTAGAAATCCTCCCTAACCAGGATGTATTTTATGGTACTTATTCTAAGCAGGAAATTGTACATTCCTAGCACACAACACAGGCAATATTAGTATACGTTACAAGAGATGTGGTGCTGTTCAGGTACCTAAAGTCTTAAGAGGAAAAAACGTTAAGAGACGAACTTTAAGAAAAAGGGGGGAAGGGGACGCTACAATAAAGAGATCCAGACTGTCTTTGGTTTGAACAGGCATATGCTCAAGTGTGCCCGTAGGGGAGCTACATCATTTAAAAAACAAGACCACAGTACATAGAGTTCACTGGCTGGAGGAAAAAACAAACAAACAAACAAAAAAACCCTCTCCAAGTATTTTACAAATAGATTATATGGAGATATACCTATCTTACAGAACTGGAAGGGACCTTGAAGGGTCATTGAGTTCAGTCCCCTGCTTTCACAGCAGGACCAACTACTGTCCCTGAAAGATTTTTGCCCCAGATCCCTAAATGGCCCCCTCAAGGATTGAACTTACAACCCTGGGTTTAGAAAGCCAATGCTCAAATCACCGAGCTATCCCCCCCCCCCCCCAAACTCTAACGACCAAATACATGTCAGTAACATGTCGTGGTAAGTAGACAAGTACATCTTAAAATAAAGGCACCAGATAGAAATTGCAATTATGGAAGGCTTATTAATCCAGGTTTCTTTTACATAATATTTAAAACCTAAGCAGTTACAAGGCTTCCCCCCCCCCCCCCAGAGAGGCTAAAGGGACAGTAATCCTTCAGAGATTTCTCTTCGCAAAGAACTTTTTAAAGACATAGCATGTGTGTACTCCCATTCAACCTAAATGAGAAGGGAGGCTAAACCGACATCAAAAGACGTTTATACACTACTAAGTCAAGTCTGATCTCTCCTGCGGGCGCAGCAGTCTTTTCCCTACTTTTCAGTCATGCCAAATAATGTGAAGTATTATAATATCACATGCCTATGTCTGATTCCAACCTATTAGATAACCAGTCTTGTTTTCTTGAAGAAACATTGTGGAAAAGAATGTTACACAAGACTCTAAATAGCACCAAACATTTCTAACAGTACATAAAATTAGAGTTTAAAGGGAAAATGGATATGGTGGCTAACAGTATGTAACAGAACTGTTAGATATGCATGTCATCAGTCTGTTAAGAAGTCAGAAAAGCCTTTGCAATGTTCAATCTAATCACTTGCTTTTGTCTGCTTGATCAATATTGGAAGCAATACGCAAATTATTATTTGAAATAAATAATAATACATAAATTTAAGTTTTAAGAGAAACAATTATGCCAATAAATCAAGTAAATTCATGTCTGAAGTTCTAACAAACACATTGAATGTGATTTTAGGGTAATCTTTAGACCAAAGTTTCGGTCAGGAAAAAATGTGTTATTTTAAACTAGTGCAGCTAAGTGTGGATACACTAAAATGGACACTGGTTTAAAAAACAAACACAAAACATAAAACACAGCATGTTGAACCAGTGTAACTCTGGTTAGACCAGGTCTATGTATGTTGGGACATGTGTGTGCCCAAACATTGACAGCATGCCCAGAGCCAAAAACGACTTTTGAAATGTGACTTCCCATATATTTGTATCTAAAGAATCACTCCTACACACTGGCTAGTGTTTTAAAAGTACACTCATAAAAACACATCCTTTTAAAAGGCTTACTATGATGACTCTTCTAGGGTGAACAGGCATAACTGAATCATCCATGGTTAAGGTTCCATGTCAATTAACATTTCAATATTGAAAAGGACTCTAAGCTAGACAGTAGAAAGATGTTTTTAGTGTACCTATTTATAAAATACAGCACAAAGTCCATTTTAAGTGTTCTCAGTGGGTTTTTTTGTACATTATTAAAAAACTGATGAACTAAATTTCTATTATACTGTAGCATCATGCCACCAGTTCTACTGTTAAGGTTCAACTGGCTATTCCATATCTATTTTTGGGTGCTTATCAAAAAATTTTGGAGGCTGAGATGTGTCAGTTTCAGTCCTATGGAGAATAAATAATAACAATAATTAAAAGAAAGAACACACGCACTTGCTGAGCCATTCACAAGCTGGCCAAGTGTGAAAAGAGATGCATCTTCCAATGTTTAAAATATTTTTTTATGCACTCTGATAACTCAAAACCGGCTTATCCATAGAAAGCTTGGAGTTTTTGTCCTGAAGCATGTTACATGGTTTTTGTATGGCAGAAGAAATTTGGTTCAGGAAAAAATGTAGTTGGTTGGAAAAAAAAGTGGATACAGGAATGAGCAGATTGCACTAGACAGCATACAGCTGAGGATAAGTTTTTGGTGGCCTCAGCATGCAGTCACCAACCCTTGCTGGTGTGCATTCTGACACTTCTCCCTAAAATACTTAATTAACTTTAGGAAAATAAATATGCACCTATACACATCCAAATCTTTAATTTATTTATGTAGGGGTTTTTTGGGTGGTGGGGTGGAGTGGGGGAGAGTGAGATGATTCAATAATAAAAACAGTGCACAGTTGTCTCTATTCTTTACTGAGACTAAACAGAATATCACTTTTCACAGAAGACTTGACAGCTGGCCACAAGGCCTTGAAAAATTATTTTTATGTTTGTTAATATCACTTTTCACAACCTCCAACCTCGCTAGCAAGTCTGCTGTGAAGTCTGCACTAGTAGGTTTGCTGTAACAAGTGATATTAACAAAACATACAAATATCACCTTTCACAGCAGGCTTACTAGGTCTGTGCAAACTCCAGCACATCAAGCACTGGGAGAAAGGGGGGCCTGGGGTCCCAGAGTTGAAGCCCAAAGTCCCACCATCCCCAGGAAGGTGGGCTGGGAACTCACTGACCCTCTGGAGTCCAAGATTCCCCCAGCATGCCTACATGTCTCCAGATGCGGTGCAGAGCACCAACCCCTGCTGGTGGCATTACCAAACAGCAAGGCAGGTGTATACAGTAGCAATGGGGAGGGGAGTAGCTGCTGCTTTGCCCTCCACCACTCAGGAGGCTGTCCTGGCCGCAAGAAAAGCTACTGGTGATTGCATGCAGCGCGTGGCCACATTTGAGAAACACTGGTCTAGTGTTAGCCAAAGACTCAAAAAATAATAGCAATTTTTTTTTTGAAGTGCATCAGAAGCAGGAAGCCTGCTAAACACCCAGTGGGGCCGCTGGACAATCGAGGTGCTAAAGGAGCACTCAAGGATGATAAGGCCATTGCGAGAAACTAAATGAATTCTTTGCATCAGTCTTCATGGCTGAGGATGTAAGGGAGACTCCCAAACCTGAGCCATTCGTTTTAGATGACAGATCTGAGGAACTGCCCTAGACTGCGGTATCATTAGATGAGGTTTTGGAACAAATTGATAAATTAAACAGCAATAAGTCACCAGGACCAGATAGATGGTATTCACCAGAGAGTTTTGAAGGAACTCAAATGTGAAATTGCAGAATTACTAACTGTAGTTTGTAACCTATCATTTAAATCAGATTCTGTACCCGATGCCTGGAGAATAGCTAATGTGATGCCAATTTTTTAAAAAGGGCTCCAGAGGTGATCCTGGCAATTACAGGCCTGTATGCCCGGTACTGAAGTCAGGCTCACTCGTTGAAATTATAATGAAGAACAATATTGTCAGGCATATAGATGAACATAATTTGTTGAGGAAGAGTCAACATGGTTTTAGTAAAGAGAAATCATGCCTCACTAATTTAACAGAATTCTTTAAGGGGTCCACAAGCATGTGGTCCAAGGGGATCCAGTGTTCTTAGATTTCCAGAAAGCCTTTGACAAGGTCCCTCACCAAAGCTCTTACGCACATTAAGCTACCACAGGAGAAGAGGGATGGTGCTGTCATGGATTGGTAACTGGTTAAAAGTTAGGAAACAAAGGGTAGATATAAATGGTCAGTTTCAGAAGAGAGAGAAGTAAATAGTTGTGTCCCCCAGGGGTCTGTTCTGACCAGTCCTATTCAACATATTCATAAATGATCTGGAAAAAAGGTTAAACAGTGAGGTGGCAACATTTGCAGATGATACAAAATTACTAAAGATAGTTAAGACCCAGGCAGACTGCGAAGAGCTACAAAAGGATCTCTTAAAACTGGGTGACTGGGCAACAAAATGGTAGATGAGATTTAATGTTGATAAATGCAAAGTTATGCACATTAGAAAGCATAATCCCAACTATAGATATAAAATGATGAGGTCTAAATTAGCTGTTACCACTCAAGAAAGAGATCTTGGAATCATTGTGGGTAGTTCTCTGAAACCAACCAGTCAATGTGCAGTGACGGTCAAAAAAGTGAACAGAATACTGGGAATAATTAAGAAAGGGACAGACAATAGGACAGAAAATATCATGTTGCCTCTATATAAATCCCTGGTACGCCCACATCTTGAATACTGTGTGCAGATGTGGTCGCCTCATCTCAAAAAAGATATTAGAATTGGTTCAGAAAAGGGCAAGACAAATGATTAGGGGGTATGGAACATCTTCTGTATGAGGAAAGATTAATAAGACTGGGACTTTTCAGCTTGGAAAAGAGACTGCTGTGGGAAGATATGATTGAGGTCTATAAAATCATCTACTTTTCTACACCAGTGATAAGGAAATGTTGTTTACTACTTCTCATAACAAGGACTAGGGAGTCACCAAATGAAATTAACAGGCAGCAGGTTTAAAACAAATAAAAGGAAGTATTTCTTCACATAATGCACAGTTACCCTGTGGAACTCTTTGCCAGAGGATGTTGTGAACACCAAGACCATAACAGGGTTCAAAAACAAACTAGATACATCCATGGAGAATAGGTCCATCAATGGCTATTAGCCAGGATGGGAAGGAATGGTATCCCTGGCCTCCGTTTGCCAGAAGCTGGGAATGAGCAACAGGGGACGGATCACTTGATGATTACCTGTCTGTTCATTCCCTCTGGGGCACCTGGCACTGGCCACTGTTGGAAGACAGCTGCTGGGCTAGATAGACCTTTGTTCTGACACAGTAGGGCCATACTAATGTTCTTAGGTCTACTTATCCTAACCATGTCCAAAAAGTGACTGTAAAAATGGCGTAAGGTGGCCCCATGTTTATTGTTTAAGACCTTATCTACACTGGCAAAGAGTAGCAAGAATCCTAATCGTAAGTGATTACTTGTTTGTATTACAGTAGTGCTACATGCTCCTGTAACACTTGCCTGGGGTACCCAGCATTGTGAGGCACCCATCACCACAATCTGCCCTTAGCGTTAGGAAGTCTTGTATGTGCCTGCTGTGGATCAGCTCCCTGAAACCACCAGCCTCTGGCAACATGGTAGAGCTGCTGAGCCGTCCAGGCCTGACTCACTCTGTGTAGATTAACGATAGGCACACATCAACCACCAAGTCCTCTGAGTGTCCCTCTGGAGCACTAAACCCAGTTCCTTTCAAGGAGAGTTTCTGCAATTTTTTAAGATGTATATAGTTATAGCGTACCCTCCTGTGTAGCAAAAAGATGTATCAGATCTAATGTAGAGAGGCTCTATGTAGCTGCAAATCAACATGCTTTAATGATTATATCAACCAATGATAATGCATCTTTCCTTAAAAAAGAGCTGAGGTACAAATGGAAAAGTAGATTAAAATTGAGACTTCAAAATTGAGGCTTTCCGCTTTGTGATTTAAAATCAATCTACTCTAAGATAAGAGGAAACATGAAGACGACAACTTTGGAAAAGATACACCATGACCTCTTATGTGAAGAAAGAAAATGTGGAGTCACAATATGAAGGGAAAGAAAGTATAACAAAAAGATTTTTTTAAATAGTTCATTAAATAGCAAGTTGTTGCAAGCACATGTGGTACCCCAGTTTTCCTCTTCACCTTTGCCTTGTTTTGTCAATCAGGATCAGCAGCTCTTGTTCGTCTCCAAGCATTCTTGTCAAGTGCACCTTCCAGACTGACATCAACCTTCCTCATGTCACAGAATCATAGAAATGTAGAGCTGGAAAGGACCTCAAGAGGTCATGTAGTCCAACCACCCTGGCTGAGGCAAGACCACATTGAAGCAGACCAGCCCCTGACAGATATTTGTCCAACCTGTTCTGTCCAGTGCTTAACTATCCTTATAGTTTGAAGCTTTTCACTAATATCTAACCTAAATCTCCCTCGCTCCAGACTAAGCCCATCACTTCGTGTCCTACCTTCACTGCACACAGAAAACAATTGATCACAGTCCTCCCCATAACAGCTCTCAACAGTCATCACATGTTATTAGCTATCCCTCAGTTTTGTCAAGATTTAACACTATTAGTTTCTTCTTAAGGTAAGGTCAGGTTTCCCTAGGTCAGGTTTTCTAAACCATTTCTCTCTTTTCTTCCTGCTCACCTCTGGACTCTTTCCAAATTATCCACATCTTTCCTAGGTACGGTGTCCAGATTCGGACACAGAATTCCAGCTGAGGCATCATCAGTTTTGAGTAGAGCAGAAGAATTACCACCCACATCTTACATACAAACACTTCTGTGCATACACCCCAGAATATTTGCCTTTTTCGCAACTCTATCACATTGTTGACTCATACTCAATTTGTGATCCACTATAATCAAGATCTTTTTCAGCAGTACTATCGTCTAGCCAGTTATTCCCCATTCTGTACTTGAGCATTTGATTTTGCCTTCCTAAATGAAGCACTCTGCACTTCACTGAATTTCATCTTGTTGATTTCAGACTAATTCTCTCATTTGCTAACATAGTACATCTCTACCCCGATATAAGGCGATCCGATATCACATGAATTTGGATATAACGCGGTAAAGCAGTGCTCGGAAGGGGTTGGGAGCGCTGTGCACTCGACTCCAGTGGATCAAAGCAAGTTCAATATAATGCGGTTTCACCTCCACGGCAGTCACGCAAAGTGGTTGCACATCGCTTCCAGAGGACAACCTACCATTGTAGTGATAAACTACCTGAAGACAAAAATCCAAAGGGCATGTGTGATTGGCACAGCTTCTACAAATCAGCTGATCAACTGATGTTCTTGGTTTGAAACCCGAGTCTCTTCTCCTAGGAGGACTGCCTAACACAGTTAGCAACGCCCTCTGCCCAGACAGTACTCAACTTTCATTCCTTCAAAACGAAGAATGCAACAACAGAGGAGCCTAGCAATACAGCTATTTTTCCACCTTGTTTAGTAGTTGGACTTAGTTCCCAAGCTAGTATTTGCTGGGTACATTTTTCAAGACCTGCCTGTCCAAGAGGAGCATTTACTGGATAACTGTCTTGAGTGTTTGCCTCTCCTCACACCTTTATCAGAAGGCTGTCTCAATTAAGCAATAAATGGTCAATCCTTTGAGGAGCTGCTTCCTACAGCTTTCACTCTATTTTTGGAACATAATCTTCAACTGAAATTAGAAGTAAAGATAACTCAAGTTTTAACTAAAAATATCCTACAAACATGGAAATTCACAGCGATAAACTTAACAAGAGTCTAGGAGTTTAGATAAGCCAGTCTTGAATGTTATGAGAGTGCTTATACTCACCACACCTAACGAATAGAGCCCTGCAAATCTGCTTTATATCCATGGATATCCGCAGACAATGTTTGCGGATCATGGATGGATGTGGATCAAAATTTTGTATCCGTGCAGATCTCTACCAATGAATCCAATACTAATGGGCAGCTGCACTAATGACTAGCAAAACCTCAGTCCCTATCAACCTCCCCATCTTCTCCTATATCAAGGATCCAGCATTAGATGGTCATCAGCAACATACAGATGAACCATATGGCTGACTCAATTGCACTGAAATGGACCAACAATGGCAACCAAAAGAGAAGTTGCTCCAAACTTGGATGGGGGTGGGGGGAACAACCACTACCATGGCCACCCTGAGATACTTCAGTGAAGCACCTCAATAGTAGGTGCTTTAGCTATGACAGGCTGAGCTGGTCAGCATGATATCAGATAGCCATCTTACGTAATCATTCCCCTTCATGCCAAGAGAAAAGAAACCCAATAATGGCCATTGTTACAGTTGTCCTATAGATACGAAAGCCTCAATATACTTATCATAATGACACAACTATGTTATTCAAAGTAACTTTGGATCTGAAACAGCAACCTTATATGTTTCTCATATTTTGCTATATATTATATCAATCTCCCATCCACTCACAGCTATTACAGGAATGTATAGCCATTTTTATTTATTTTTTTAAAGATGGTGTTTTTAAAAAAAACTCAATGTTCCCACATGATTTCCGCCCCCACTAGAATCCTGATTCATTTCAATTCAATCATGCAATATCTTCATTTACAATACAGTGTGTGCTTATCTACATACATATGTAAGCAGTCTTTAATGCCTCAACATTCCATATAAGTGGTGCATAACTTCTAACCTTTGAGTTAGTTTGCCATTCATTAGCATTTTACACAAATTATTTCACAACACCAGGATTTAAATACTGATTCTTTACAATTAAGATAAGCAAGGGCATGTCGCAAGATCATCAAGTACAAACAAGAATAAGTCTGTACCCATCTTACAATCAAAATCAGCAACTTATGGTCAAAATCATCACTGTGCAGAACAGATTTATTAACTGTGGTTTTTATACAAAAAAATATGTTCAGCCTCAAAATCCCTGTGGAAAAGGGACTAGGTTATTGTCAAACTGTATGACAGGAGATGTTATAGAGTAAGTGTTATTAAGTGGAGTTGTATGATGGAGTATGTTGTTGGATGACAAGCAAAATAAAATATGGTGTTCGGTGCACAGATGCAGAGGTTTGGACTCCTGGACAAAAAGTTTCACCATCCCATTTGGAACTTCAGGTGTTTGAATTTGTCAACTGGCAGTTTGTTTTTTAAAATATTATTTTTAAAAGTGTTGTTCCTAACAGAGTAGCTGTTAACCAGTACATACTAAATATCTTCCCAAAAATCCCTTAAAAAGTAAAAACGAACAAAACAAACAAACAAAAAGCCTTATGTGAGTGTCTTTCTTCCTGATGCCCTGGACAAGTTTTGTAAAGGGAGCACAAAGGGATGTTTGTTTCAGCAAGAGTGGAAACTGACTTAGGCTCTAATCCTGTAATTTAAAAGCACACAAGCAGAATCCTGCACCTGCATGGAGTTACAAAGAACTCAGGGGGCCTCTCCAGTCTGTCCATATGCTATCAGTTGTAGAATAGAAGCCTGACAACTAAGGGACCAATTCTTCAATGGTCTCTAAAAGAGCAGATCCCTGTGCGGATCTCCAGTTACTTCAATCTTTCCATTCAGTGCTCACTGCAGGATCTGTGTCTAACTTATTACACAGGAATACAGTGAAACTTGCTACACACAGCAGTGCCAACTACAAAGTAAACAAACTATAAAGACAAAATGTTTTCGCAAATCTCTTTCAGTTATAGTCATCTTAGGTGTCACTTGTAACTATTATAACCACAAAAAGTTTTCAGGCAGAATTGTGATTTTTAAGTTTAAATAAACTTTATAATTTTGGGGGTATTCGTAGGGCCCTACCATACCAAATTCGCAGCCATGAAAAACACATCACGGACTGTGAAATCTGGTCTCCCTGACACATCTGGTCTTGTGTGTGCTTTTACCCTATACTATACAGATTTCACAGGGGAGATCAGTGTTTCTCAAACTGGGGGTCCCAACCCAAAGAGGAGTTGTGGGGTGTGGAGGAGGAGGGGTGTTGCAAGGTCATTTTAAGGGGGCAGCCGGAGAGCAGTGGCAGTTAGCCAGGCACCCAGCTCAGAAGGCAGTGCCCCACCAGCAACAGTGCAGAAATAAGGGTGACAATACCATACCATGCCATGCCATCCTTACTTCTGCACTGCTGCTGGCAGTGCCTCTGCCTTCAAAGCTGGGATCCCAGCCAGCAGCAGTCGCCACTCTCCAGATGCCTAACTCTAAAGGTGGCACCATCGTCTGCAGCAGCACAGAAGTAAGGGTAGCAGTACTGCAACGTCCCCTAAAATAACCTTGTGACCCGCTCACAACTCCTTTTTGGATCAGGACCCCTACAATCACAGCATCATGAAATTTCAGATTGAAATAGCTAGAATCATGATATTTATGATTTTTAAAATCTTATGACTGTGAAATTGACCAAAATGGACTGTGCATTTAGACTTTAAAGAAATACCATTTGTTCTTATCCTCTCTAGAAACTCCCCTGTTCATTCAGTGTTGGCCTTATGATATACAGGACTCTCAGCTAACAGAGGAAGGGACTTTAATTTTAAGGACTTTAGTATTTTAAGAAAGAGTAACAGATGACCACCTCTGATTTTGCTGGCTGGCATAGCTCCACCCTGCACCCTCAACAATTGGACCTGCGTGTTCACACTCTGCTCACCATTTACAGTACTGTAAAACAATTATGTCCTAAAAAGGAAGTTTTCTCCATTACATGTTTAGTGAACTTTATAACTCTCACAGATTTCTCTCTTTCTCTCTCTCCAAAAAACACAGGCTGTCAGCAACAGGTGTTAAGTGTGAGAAGGAAAAATATACACAACAATCACACCCAACTTTTTTTGAACAGCTACAAAGTTCTGCTAAAAGACAAGCTCACCTGTACCATCTAAAGTGCCCCCTGAGGGTTGCCACTCACATGAGACTGCCTGCCAAGGCGCTGACATGGGACTTTAAATACCTTTCTGGCCCTGACAAAGAGCTCTCTGTAGCTCAAGAGCTTGCCTCTTTCACCAACAGAAGTTGGTCCAATACAAGATATTACCTCCCCCACCGTGCAGCTCTAATAGGATATTGAAAAGCAAGTTAATGAACTAGAGCACTGGACTGGGACACGGGAGAACTGGGCTCTTCTCCTGGCTCTGCCACCAGCCTATGGAAAGTCACTTCCCAGCTCTGGGTGCAGTTCCCGCCCCCGGCCCCCCATCCCTCAGAGGGAGATAATGATCCTAACTTCACCTGCAACGCGTTGGAGAACGAGGGCTGAAGACCCCCGTGCGAGAGCCAGGAATGGCTCCGAACCGGGACGTCCCGTTTGCAGCCATCGCCTCCGCCCGCCAAGGCGGGACTAATCGCTTCCCCGATACCCCAGACGGCAGCTACCCCCGGATGATCCCCGGGGCCGGGGAGACCGGGAGGGTCCCTACAAACAGCAGGAGCAGCTGGCAGCCCCCCCAGATGCAGAAAGGGGCGGGCGGGAGCTAGCCCAGCCCGGAGACACCAACCCACGCCCCGGGGGGGGGGGCGGGGAGCCCCCCCGGCCCAGCATCCGGCTCAGGATCCGGCCCAGCTGGGGGAGGGGAGCCGCGAGGCCTCCCCCCAGCCCCGGCTCCCAGCCAGACCTAGCGCCCGCGAGGCGCTGAGGGCCCCTGTCAGCGCCGGGCCCGGGGCTGCCCCAGGCCCCGGCCCGGTACTCACGGAGCAGGAGGCGGCCCAGGAGGCGGGAAGCGCCGCTGCAGTGGGACATCGTCTCCTTCGCCAATGACACGGGGCCCGGGCGGGCGGCTCCGCGTGCGCGCGCAGGCGGCCAGCGAGAACGCCGGAGGCCAAAGCCCGCCTACAGCCGCCTTTGCCGGGACAGCCGCGCCCTGCCACGGGGATATGGGGCCCGGCGCTGGCCAGGGCACCAATCCCACATCCGGCCCTGCGTGGCGGCTCCGCGGCCGGCCGGGAGGGGTCCTCGCGAGCTGAGGCAGGACCCCGCCGCGCGGGGGGTTGTGGGGATTGTAGTTCAGTGGTAGAGGGAGGGGAGGAGGGAAGAGCAGGCTGAGAGCTTAGGGGGAGGGGAAGGGCCAAAGGAGAAGCGGGCAGAGGGGGATTTTCATCTCAGACTTGGAGCAAATCAGGTGTAAGGCTCCTTTCTGAATCAGTTCAGCCCATTCCCTCAAGGCAAAGCGTGGAGCGTTGGTGTGAACAGGGCTATGGGCTTCCAGTGTTTGCTACTGTCCCTGCTTTAAGGCAGCAGAAAAACAGAGTTGCTAACATGTCAAGGTTTTTTTCCCCACTTTGAATTTTGGGGTACAAAAAGTAGGGACCTGCCTGAACACTTTTAAACTTAAATACTAGCTTAATTCTGGTACGCTGCCACCAGCCAGAAGTCTGTGTCTGGCACACTTCTGTTCCCTCAAAACCTTCCCTGGGAAGCCCAAGACCCAAACCCCTTGAGTCTTAAAACAAGGAGAAATTAACCATCACCCACCTTTCCCCCCAGACTCTCCCCTCCCTGGGTTACCTTGAGAGGCTTACACAGAGCCAAACTCCTTGGATCTTAAAACAAAGAGGAATTAACCATACACCCTCCTTTTCCCCCCCACCAATCTCTGGTGAGTTTAGACTCAATCCCTTTGATTCTAAAACAAGGAAAAATCAATCAGGTTCTTAAAAAGAAAGCTTTTAATTAAAGAAAGAAAAGGTAAAAGTTATCTCTGTAAAATCAGGATGAAAAATGCTTTACAGGGTACTCAGATTTATATAGACTAGAGGGACACACACCCCCCGCATAAGCCTGAGATACAAAGTTACAGCAAACAGAGGTAAAAAAATCCTTCCAGCAAAAAGACACATTTACCAGTTGAGAAAACAAACATAAGACTAATCCGCCTTGCCTGGCTATTACTTACTATTTTGAAACATGAAAGACTGATTCAGAAAGATTGGAGAACCTGGAATGATGTCCCGTTCCTCTCAGTCCCGAGAGCGAACAACGAACCAAACAAAAAGCAGAAACAAAGACTTCCCTCCACCAAGATTTGAAAGTATCTTGTCCTCCTATTGGTCCTCTGGGCAGGTGTCAGCCAGGTTTACTGAGCTTCTTAACCTTTTACAGGTAAAAGAGACATTAACCCTTAACCATCTCTTTATGACCCACCCTCCAAATCTCAGACAGTGTGGAACCACACTGGCGGTGATTTCTTCCTAGAACTTTAGAATAAACTGATTAATAAAACACATGCACCTTTACATATAATACTAATTATGTAAAACTACAAGACTTTTCACATTTCAAGGACAATTTTTAACCAGTTGATTCTGGGAAACTTTCACGGGAGAATGCATCAGCTACTTTGTTAAAAGCTCCTGAAATGTGTTGAATTTCAAAATCAAAATCTTTGGGGAGCTAAACTCCATCAAAGCAGTTTTTTGTTGTTTCCCTTGGCAGTATGAAGCTACTTTAGCGCAGCATGGTCGGTTTCTAGCTGGAAACGCTGTCCCCAAACGTATGGGCGTAGCTTTTCCAGGGCATACACAATGGCATAGCATTCTTTTTCACTGATTGACCAGTGGCTTTCCCTCTCAGACAGTTTCTTGTTGAGAAACACAACAGGATGGAAGTTTTGATCTGGTCTTTCTTGCTTTAAAACTGCTTTCACACCACGCTCAGATGCATCTGTGATTACTACGAATGGTTTGTCAAAGTCTGGGGCCCGTAGCACAGGGTCAGACAAGAGTTTTGCCTTAACCTGAGTAAAGGCCTTCTGACACTCAGTAGTCCACTTAACTGCATTCGGCTGGGTCTTTTTGGTCAGGTCTGTTAGTGGGGCAGCGATTTGGCTGTAGTGTGGTACAAATCGCCTGTAATACCCGGCCAAGCCTAAGAAGGATTGGACCTGTTTCTTTGACTTTGGGACAGGCCACTTTTGGATAGCATCCACCTTGGCCTGTAGGGGGTTTATTGTTCCTTGATCCACCTGGTGTCCAAGGTAAGTCACTCTGTTTTGGCCTTTTTGACACTTTTTAGCCTTAACAGTTAGTTCTGCCTGCCTGATGCACTCAAAGACTTTTTCCAGGTGTTCTAGGTGTTCTGCCCATGAATCTGAAAAAATGGCCACATCATCGAGGTAGGCAACTGCATATTCTCCCAATCCTGCTAGGAGACCCTCTACAAGTCTTTGGAAGGTGGCAGGTGCATTTCGCAGCCCAAAAGGAAGCACATTAAATTCGTACACTCCTGCATGGGTGATGAAGGCGAACCTTTCTTTGGTGGGTTCATCTAGCGAGTACTCCTTGGTTAAGTCTATTGTAGAGATGAACTGGGAACGTCCCAATTTCTCCAGAAGCTCATCCGTGCATGGCATTGGATAGTTGTCGGGATGAGTTACAGCATTTAGCTTATGGTAATCCACGCAAAAGCGTATTTCCCCATCTGGCTTGGGTACTAGAACCACTGGAGATGCCCATGCACTGTTAAAGGGGTGGATTATACCCATCTGTAGCATGTTTTGGATCTCCTGTTTTATAGCAGTTTGGGCATGAGGAGACACTCGGTAGGGTGGGGTTCTAATTGGGTGAGCATTACCTGTGTCAATGGAATGGTATGCCCGTTCAGTCCGTCCTGGGGTGGCTGAGAACAATGGGGCTAAGCTAGTGCACAGCTTCTTGATCTGTCGCCGCTTCAGACATTCCAAGGTTGTGGAGAGGTTCACCTCTTCCATGCTGCTGTCACTTTTTCCTTCATAATAGACACCTTCAGGCCACTCAGCATCATCTTCCCCCTGGGCTATAAACTGACAAACCTTTAACTCTCTGGAACAAAAGGGCTTGAGAGAATTAACATGGTACACTTTAGGCTTTAGGGTGGAGGTGGGAAATACTATGAGATAGTTAACAGCTCCCAGGCGCTCTTGGACCGTGAATGGCCCTCCCCATGACACTTTCATCTTATGGGCCTGTTGCGGCCTTCAAGACCATAACCTGGTCTCCTACTTTGAAGGAACGCTCTCTAGTATGTTTATACCAGGCCTTTTGCTCTTCCTGAGCATCCTTTAGGTTTTCTTTAGCAAGGGCTAAAGAATGTCGGTGCTTTGTAGGTTGCTTACAAAGTCTAGAATGTTAGATCCTGGAGAAGGCATAAACCCCTCCCATTGCTGCTTCACCAACTGTAATGGCCCCTTAACCTCGTGGCCATACACAAGTTCAAATGGTGAAAACCCTAAACTGGGATGTGGTACAGCCTTGTAGGCAAAAAGCAACTGCTGCAACAGTAGGTCTCAGTCATTGGAGTGTTCATTTACGAATTTACATATCATGGTCCCCAAAGTTCCATTAAACCTCTCCGCCAGGCCATTGGTTTGATGGTGGTAAGGGGTGGCAATCAAGTGATTCACCCCATGAGCTTCCCACAGATTTTTCTTGGTCCCTGCCAGGAAATTAGTTCCGTAATCTGTAAGGATGTCGTAGGGCCAAGCTACCCTGGCAAAAATGTCTGTTAAGGCCTGGCACACAGTTTTAGCCCTGGTGTTGCTTAGAGCTACTCCTTCCAGCCATCGGATAGCAAAATCCATGAAGGTCAGTATGTACTGCTTTCCTCTGGGGATTTTTTTTGGGAAAGGACCCAGAATATCCACAGCTACTCGCTAAAATTGGACATCAATTATGGGGAGTGGCTGGAGAGGGGCTTTGACCTTGTCTTGGGGCTTTCCCACTCTTTGACACACCTCACAAGACCAGACATAATTAGTAATGTCCTTGCCCATCCCCTCCCAGTGGAAGGACTTCCCCAACCTGTCTTTTGTTCTGTTCACCCCAGAATGGCCAAAGGGATGATTATGGGCTAAGCTTAAGAGCTTTCCCCGGTACTTAGTTGGAACTACCAACTGTTTTTGAGGATGCCAGTCTTCCTGCTGTCCTCCAGAACGAGTCTCCTTGTATAAAAGTCCTTGTTCCACAACAAACCGGGATCGGTTAGAAGACCTGAGAGGCGGTGGGGTGCTCCATGCCGCCGCCCAAGCTTTCTGAAGGCTGTCATCTGCTTCCTGCTCAGTCTGGAACTGTTCCCTTGAGGCTGGAGACACCAGTTCCTCCTTAGAGTGTGGACTTGGGCTTGGTCCTTCTGGAAGCGATGTAGGTGATGGGGTTGTTTTCATTGATGGTGAACTGCTTTCCGCTGGTCCACTATGTGATATTTCAGGCTCTGGCTGAGTCTCTTGGGTATGGTTGTCTGCTGCTTCTGCCAGTTGAGGCCCGCTGGTGCCCTCTGGCGATGGAGTGGTAGATGGGTTTGCAGGCACTGGCATCAGTGCTGGCAACGGTTCTGGTGTTGGTTGCTCTTCCAGTTCCGGGTCTGGGACTTGAGGTACTGTGGCTATTGCAGTCATAGGCAGGGTCCTCTACCTCTGTCTGGGTCTCTGCTAACCCAGAGGGGGCCTCTGTGGACCGTTCAGGTACAGGGATGGGTCTGGAAGCTTGCCTGGCTTGGCTGTGTGTAACCATTCTCACCCTCTTGGCCACTTTACCTGGTTGGCCAAGTCTTCCCCCAGTAGCATGGGGATATGATAATTGTAGTAGACTGCAAAAGTCCACATTCCTGACCAGCCTTTGTATTGGACAGGCAGTTTAGCTGTAGGCAAGTCTACAGCTTGTGATATGAAGGGGTAAATTGTCACTTGGGCCTTTGAGTTGATGAATTTGGGGTCCACTAAGGATTGGTGGATAGCTGACACTTGTACCTCCATGTCTCTCCACGCGATAACCTTTTTTCCGCGCACTCTCAAGGTTTCCCTTTTCTCCGAGGGTATTTGAGAGGAATCTGGGCCTGGGGATCTTTGGTGTGATGGTGGTGTAATGAACTGTACTCGGTTGGGGTTCTTGGGGCAGTTGGCCTTTATATGTCCCAGTTCATTACATTTAAAGCATCGCCCAGCTGACTGGTCACTGGGCCGAGGTGGGTTGCTGGAGACTGGTTAGGTGGAACAATAGGGTGTCTCGGGCTTTCCTTGGGTTGTAGGTGAGGTCTTGGGTTGCCCTCGGTGATAGGGTTTATTTTCTGTTTGCCCCCTGTGATATTCGCTCCCCTTGCTAGTAGCTTTCTTCTTTTCTGCCACTTCCACCCATTTGGCTCCAATCTCCCCCACCTTGGTTACAGTTTTGGGCTTCCCATCTAGGATGTACCTTTCTATTTCCTCAGGAACACCCTCTAAGAACTGCTCCATTTGCACTAGCAAGGACAGCTCTGCCAGAGAGTTAGCATTTGCTCCTGATATCCAGGCATCCCAATTCTTTCCAATGTGGTAGGCGTGTTGGGTAAATGACATATCTGGTTTCCAACTTAGGGCTCTGAACCACCGACAGGCATGCTCAGGTGTTAGCCGCATTCTGATTCTGGCCTTGGTTTGAAAAATTTTATAATCGTTCATGTTTTCCCTAGGCATTTCAGCCACCACCTCTGCTAAGGGTCCACTAAACTGTGGTCTCAGCTCTATCATGTACTGGTGTGTAGAGATGTTGTACCCAAGGCAGGCCCTTTCAAAATTTTCTAAGAAGGCCTCAGTGTCATCACCTGCCTTGTAGGTGGGGAATTTTCTGGGATGGGAAACAGTACCTGGAGAAGGGTTGTTAGGGTTGGCTGTTCCATCCTGCTTAGCCTTTTCTAATTCTAGGGCCTCCCTCTGGAGCTCCAAAGCCCTCCGGTGGTCAGCCTCTTTGGCTTTCTCTTCTGCATCCAGTCTAGCCAGCTCCTGTTTAGTTGCTTCCTTGGTGCTCATTGTTCTGCTTTCTTGTGCTGGCCACACTACCTCTGCAGCTCACTGACTGGAATGCTTTAGCTCAGGCTGCTTGGTTAACAGAGATTTTCTAACTAGCTATACTCGAGAGGTAGAAAAAAACAAAAAAAAAAACAATTCAACCTGTAAATGCCTTTTGCTGGCTGTCTGCTGGCTCACAGTTTGAAGACTCCTCTTAACAAAGACCCTTGTTAAAAAAACTTAACACTTCTGCCCTCAGGCTGCTTTCCAAGCAGCTAGAAAGGAGAGAAAAAAATCCTACTGGCTTTTTGTTCCTAGATATCCCACCTCTACCACCATGTCAAGGTTTTTTCCCCACTTTGAACTTTAGGGTACAAAAAGTGGGGACCTGCCTGAACACTTTTAAGCTTAATTACTAGCTTAAATCTGGTACACTGCCACCAGCCAGAAGTCTGTGTCTGGCACACTTCTGTTCCCCCCAAACCTTCCCTGGGGAACCCAAGACCCAAACCCATTGGGTCTCTGTCATAAACAGATAGCTAAGGGTTAATGTTCTTTTACCTGGAAAGGAGTAACCTGAAACACCTGACCAGAGGACCAATCAGGAAACAAGACTTTTTCAAATCTGGGTGGAGGGAAGTTTGTGTGTGAGTCCTTTGTTCTTTGTCTTGTGCCTGTACTCTCTCGGCTATGAGAGGATTTTTCTGCCTCCTGCTTTTCTAATCTTCTGTTTCCCAGTTGTAAGTACAAAAGATCAGATAGTGATTTATATGTTTTTTTTATTTTGTATTTACATATGTGTACTTGCTGGAGTGTTTTGATTTGTATTCTTTTTGAATAAGGCTGTTTATTCATATTTCTTTTAAGCAATTGACCCTGTATTTGTCACCTTAATACAGAGAGACCATTTTTATGTATTTTTCTTTCTTTTTACATAAAGTTTTCTTTTTAAGACCTGTTGGAGTTTTTCTTTAGTGGGGACTCCAGGGAATTGAGTCTGCAGCTCACCAGGGAATTGGTCGGAGGAAGAAGTCAGGGGAAAAATCTCTTTGTGTTAGATTTACTAAGCCTGACTTTGCATATCCTCTGGGTGAGGGGGGAAGTACTTGTGTTTCCAGGACTGGAAACAGGGAGGGTGGAGTCCCTCTGTTTAGATTCACGGAGCTTGCTTCTGTGTATCTCTCCAGGAACCCAGGGAGGGAACACCTGGAAGGAGAATCATAGAATCACAGAATATCAGGGTTGGAAGGGACCTCAGGAGGTACCTAGTCCAACCCCCTGCTCAAAGCAGGACCAATCCCCAGATTTTTAACACAGTTCCCCAAATGGCCCCCTCAAGGATTGAGCCCACAAGCCTGGGTTTAGCAGGCCAATGCTCAAACCACTGAGCTATCCCTTTTAGAAAAACATCCAATTCTGATTTTAAAATTGCCAGTGATGGAGAATCCACCATGGCCCTTGGTAAATTGTTCCAATCGTCAATTACTCTCACCATTAAAAATGTACACCTCATTTCCAATCTTGGTCAAGGCAGCCAGGTACTACTGTGACACAAGTAATAAAAATAACATTGGGTGATACAAAATCCATGAGGAGCAGTGTGTTTGCTTAGAATGACAGCAGGGCTGGGCGTCAGCAGCTCTTGAGTTCTGTTCCTGATTCTGCCACTAACTTCTGTGTCTCCTTGGGGCTAGTAATTTAGTTTAAAAGCTGCAGTTTAAAACTAGGCACCTAAATCCATATGTAGACTCCTAAATAATAGCTCTGTCTATAAAATATGGATAGTAAAAAGTGTTGTGAAGCTAAAAATATGTTTGTAAAGTGCTGTGAGATCTTCTGATGGAAGATGCTATAGAGGAAGACAGTATTATTATGATCAAAATAAAGAAGACAGCATGACACACTGTTTTGTTTTGAAGTCTCAGTTTCCTTTTTATTTATTTTGTGAACGTGCACTTGATGTCACCAGTGCTGAGACAATCCTCAACAGCTTTCTCTAGCCCAGGACAAAGGGATTGATGACTTTCCTGATTTTGGCTTTTGGTTTTCCAGAATAGCTCCTTGAAGCCATGCAAAACCCAATCTTTATTTTCAGATTCTTCTTACAATAGCAGTTAAAATGTTGTTATGGCTAGAAAAGTGAACATGTAAAAATGGTACCTTTTTACTCTACTTCCTTTTTTGGCTCCGTAGAATGATTCTGGGCCAACACTACAAGTCATATTCTGATCAAGTTTAAGTTTGAATGGCCGGTGATTTACAAAAAATCTTTCTATTTGTACACTGAGCAAATTGGTTCTGGGAGACAATAAACATGGAATCAATCCCAACAGGTCATTTTCACACAATGTTCTTTCCAAATAGATTCACATTTTAAAGCACTGCAGCTTTTTGATTGCTGCTTACTTGTTTCTGCTGCCTTTATGCATTGTGGAAGTGGGTATTCACCCACGAAAGCTCATGCTCCAAAACGTCTGTTAGTCTATAAGGTGCCACAGGATTCTTTGCTGCTTTTACAGATCCAGACTAACACGGCTACCCTCTGATACTTTATGCATTGTGTGGTTTTGCATTTTATGCTGAGCTTTTTGGACTTTGGGTCTGATTCTGCTCCCTATGAACAGGGCCCATTAACTTCAGTTTAGTCACTCTGAATTGATATCAACATAAATGAGAAGATACTCAGTTGCTTTGGTTCCAGTTTTGAAATCTAATTGGGCTTATTACTTACTTATTGTAAATAACAGTTTTGTTTATTTTGATTAGGGTGCCCAAAGGGCTTCGGACCTGCATGTTCATTACTTAAAGGTAGAATCATAGAAATGTAGGGCTGGAAGGGACCTTGAGAGGTCATGTAGTCCAGCCCCCTGACCTGAGGCAGGACCAAATAAACCTAAACCATCCCTGACAGGTTTTTATATAATCTCTTTTTAAAACCCTCTAATGCCAATGATTCCACAATCTCCATTGGAAGCCTATTCCAGAATTAACTACCCATATAGTTAGAAAGTTTTTCCTAATATCTAACTTAAATCTCTCTTACTGCAGAGTAAGTTATTACTTCTTGTCCTACCACCATCCTCTTTATAGCAGCTCTTAACTTATTTGAAGACTGTTATCAGGTCCACCCTCAATCTTCTTTTCTCAAGACTAAACATGCCCAATTTTTTTTTAACCTTTCTTCATAGGTCAGGTTTTCTAAACCTTTTATCATTATCATTTTCAAAGCTTGTTACATGCACCACGAAGAAGCGATCACATAGTTGAGTAACACCTCTTGATTATGGGGCATCCATATAGTATGCTGACAAGTACAACTGGCTGAAAACGTTTCCCATGAAACAGTTTCCTGTCCGAAAATGCAGATTTGACAGAAATGAAATGTTCTGCAGGAACGTAACAATTCTGTTGAAACTTTTGATGGAAACCAAACAATCTGGCCAGCCTGCCTGGTTTCGTGCCATCCTTCCTTCTCACTGCCCACCTGCCAGTAAACTGGCACAAAACCAGAATGGCCAGGTTCCCAGCTCCCTTGGTTGCCTGAGTGGGTGGGGGCAGCTCCCCTTGTAGCATACCAAGTGGACAGGCTGAACAGATGACTTGCCATCTGGCCAGCTCCCCAGCTTCCTGTTTTTTAAAATGTATTTTATATTACCTTACTTTTATGTTGTTTTTATTTTTTTATTTTATAGTGATATTTTCATTTTATTTTCATGTCATTTATTTATTTTATGTTATTTTATTGTTTTATTTTTATATTTCATATGTTATACCAATTACTAAAGGAAAGGATCCATTATCAAACCAGTTACCAAAGCAAAAGCCAGTTACCACTTAGAACAGCATTTACAAATGACCAGCTAGAATACCAGTTGAGCAGATCAAATACCAATTACCAAACCAATCAGAATAACAATGACATGACATAATAGCTGAAACCTTTATTTATATTATATTATAGAGTCAAGTCAATAAAGTCAAAACATGTTTCAATTTTATCAAAACAAAAGTTTCAACGAGGTCACCGCGACGTCATTTCAAAACAGTTCAGAATTTTGTTCCACAAGAAATTTCAAAATTTCTTCTTATGATTCTGATTTGGAAGGAAAACATTTTGGAATTTCCCACAAGTGGGCTTTCTGGGTTTTGGCCCGCTGTGCCAATGCCATAGTATAAATGCTTAGACAAATAGGATACAGAAAATAAACCAAATTCTGCTGTCACTGGCACCAGTGTAAATCAATTGTAACATCACAGATTGACTCTTGATATACCTCAGTGTAACTGAGATCAGAGTCAGTTCAAACATACATAATACTAAAACAGAGAGAACCATTCCTAATGTGGGCTTCATGAAGATTCAGTTCTCTTTGGCTACTCATGCTCTTAGCAGCAGTGGATCTCAAAGTTCATGAGAGACACAGACTTCATTTAACTATATACATGCCCACAGGGCCTGATGTGTTAATTTGGATGGAATAAGTGGGCCCAGATAATCAACAGTGTTAACATGACCCTACCACTGTGCAGCACAAAACAGTTAAGCATGATTCAGGTGTTTGAGTATAGAAACTCAGCCTGCTTAGTCCCATGGCAAAAATTAGAAAATTCATGACAAAATTTGGAGATGTATTGATTAGGACATACAAGAGAAAAGGGAAACAAAACATAAGGCATTTTGAAACTCAAATTTAATAATTATGCAAAACCAACTCAATTGAACTTACAGTCTTCATTTTCAAAGAGACACTATCAAGATCTCTTATTCTGTCAACCAGTTGAGTAGGGGAGAAAGGGTTAGTTTTGCTGTTTAAAATCCTAACAGGTGCCTATTTGCCTCTTTAGGCACTCAAATGTCTTTGAAAATCTGGCCCTTAATCACTCTCTGGCTCCGTTTTCTCCCTGTAAAATAGTACTTTCCTTCTCCCACCCTTTGTCTGTCCGATCTGCTTAGATTGTAAATTCTTTGGGTTGAGGATCACTTCTCTCAGAGTTTACACAGGACTTAGCACAGTGAGGCCATAATCTCAGCTGCATCTGCTGGATGCCACCGTAATGCAAACAGATAATAACAACAGCAAGACCCATGAGACATTGGGAGGAGGCCAGCAGACAGGAGGCATGGTCCACATATTAAAAGGGATATTTAAACAAAAAATCAGCAGATTTAATTCATGTCAGTGGCCATACATGCAATACAGTTTGCAGAGCAGCAAAGGGAAAAACAGCCTTTGTAGACACCTGAGATTTCAACCCACGGAAAGGCTATGTGCCTTCTATTAGGAACGCCAAATGAGTTTGTCTCCTAGCATTGGCCATGGCAAAGAGCCCTTTCTTCCATCCATAACACATTGTTCTGTGCACTCCAGACCTGCAGTCCTCCTACAGTAGCATTAGGAGTCCTTTGATGAATGCATAAGCCAGAGTTAGGGTCTAATTTTAGCAGATTTTACAGAGAACAATTGAGACTGAGGCCCAGTTCCTCAGCTGGTATAAATGCTTCATAATCGCTTCCTTGAATTCACTGGAGCTTCGCCTGGTTAACCAGCTGAGGAGCTGATGCTGAATCACAGTTTTATATGAGAAGATTAAATAAATATTTCTTTCATTATCTCTCTAGTGCCCATCACTCTTGTATCTGGGTGCACTGAGGCAATATGGGATGTAATTGAGGACTGATTTTTCCCTGACCTGTTGCTTTCTTCCCTGATCCTGTCCCATTTTGAGATCTGAACCTTCTGCTTGTTCTGTATGGGACTGGCCCAGCAACTTGGTTGTCTGGAATGCTAGATCCCACTGATTCCCAAAGGGAATATTTCCTGAGGTGTCCTGGAGCCTGCGACCTGCATTTTTCATAAACTGGACCCTTGTGCTTCACTGACTAAGGTGAGAACATCAGTGGAACATGTAAGACTCTTCTTTCTCCAGATCACTGAACTGCTACCAAAGCAAATCAAATGTCAAGATCTTCTTTAACAACTTGAGTGACGGAAGCATCCCTAGTGAAATTCTCTGAATAAATCAAGTCAGCTCTGATAAGCCCCGCTAAGTGACATAGCCAGCCCTGCCTCAAACTGAGCAGTCAACTGAGAGAAAATCATTAGAGAAAAACTGAGGGTGGAAAGCAGATGCGTAGCTCCATGTCATTCATCCTGTTGGATAGCAATACGGGAACAGCAATGATGGGCTGGATCATACTTCCTTCAGTGAAGCCAGCCATGGGCAGTGATCTATCTAGGGTATTTGCAGGGTGCCGGTCACTGTAGTGTATGGATAGCGGTTAAGGTAATGAGGAAGAGGTGGACATGGAGCTCCCTCTCACACCCCTAGAAGCAGAGGGGCACTTCTTCCCTTCTATCCTCTGCCTGGTTTGGATAAGCAGCACTCCCACTTCCTTGACTGATTGAGAGCATCTCTCTCCTGTTTGACTCAGTCCGAGGGTTCTGGTCTTATTCTGTGCCCAAACAGAGTTACCAGTATCCAGAGAGAGGTGTAATCCCCTATCTGGGGTGGCCACCAAACCCACCCCTGCTCAGGAGATGGAGTCTATGGCTTGGCGAGGTCTTTTGTGGGCTATACAGGAAGGAATAGAATTGTCAGCCAGGAGAGAACAGACCATCAGGCTGATTGGCTAGGATGTGGGGAAGACAATCAAAAGGCTTGGCATCCCCCAGGGACTCTGCCCACCACCCCAAAACACAGGGCTGTTTTTTTCATTTGAGGAATGAACCGTAAAGGCTCCAGTTTGGTTCCTCTCTCCCCCCATGGCAGATCCCTAAGGCAGCAGAGGGGAGACAAGAATCCAGGAGGGTAGCCAATGAGTTTGCTCCATAGATCTTACCTCAGAATGGACACAGCGCCCATCTGTACCAGTCAACCCAGGGTTATCCACAACGAGTGAGGAGCTATTGCACCAGTGTGCCATGAGTTTAGCCTCACAAGATCCCTAGATAGCACAGAAAGATTATTAATTGGGGTAGGGGCAGGAAAGGGGAGCTAATGAGGAGCTAGGAGGCTCCATTCCCTTAGGATAAAGCGCTGTGAAGGAGTCTAGTGCGCTAAAGGGTCATTCCAAAGAGTGAGAGCACTAGAGAGAAGTACTGTTATAACATTAACAACACAGGTGTGTCTACACTGCAGCTGGAAGTCAGCCTCCCAACTTCTCTCAACCAGACATGCACTAGCTCTGCTCAAGCTAGCATGCTAGAAATAGCAGTGTGGACATGGTGGCCTGGGCTAACCACCCAACTACAAGCCCATCCCATGGGTCTGCACTCGGGTGGCTAGCCAGGGCCACCACATCCACACTGCTCTTTTTAGCATGCTAGCTCGAGCGAAGCTAGTGTGAGTGTGTTTACCCAGCTTGCAAGGCTTGCTCTCAGCTGCAGTGTAGACAGACCCTAAGGGATCAAAGAGATGATCAATTTAAGAAGGTAACAGTACCATGGAGGTCCCTTGCCATCGTGGCTTAACATAACAAGCATGCTTCTCAGACAGAACTCAAAGCGAGGTGCTTCGAAAGCTCCACCACAGAGCTGGCAATGGAAAGGCAAGGGATCTTCTGCTAAGGAAAGTAAAAAAAAACTGTGGAGGTGCTTTGATTAGCATCTTGAGAGAGAAGCTCAGACCTGATGCATGGATCGGAAAAAACCCTCATTCGGATGCTGCCAACACTTGGAAAAATTTGGATGTAAAACCAGTGCTAATGAGAGTTTGTACGCGGCAGGAAATGTCTGAACTGACAGCACTAAGGCCTCAATCCAGCAAACATTCCACATGCTTAACTTTGCTACTGCACACAGCGTCACTGAAGTTATAAATTAGCCCTGAGATTTGTACTAGCTTCTCCGAAGGCAGGGTGGGGGTACTGTCACGCCCTCCCTCCCATGTCCCCAGCCTTGGCCAGATGTGATCTGACAAAAGTTAGGCTCTGATTAGAGAAAATTAGACAAAGCTAACATGTGCCAGGAATTCAGTTCCCTGGAGTTCTGCTGTCCTTACTGTTTTGAATATACTATGCTAGGGAATGGCGACTGCTCCCTACCGTACATCTGTTAAATGAGGGGAATCGGTAGGTGGGAGAGAATGGGGAGCTCCTGCTGACTGGGGCTAACTTCACACTGTCACATCTCAGAATGAGTAACGCTCATGGACAGTGTGTGATGGCTGCCTTGCCATTTCAGCCTGCGGACTAGCTGCTACAGCTTGTTTTGCAATGTGTTTCGCTTCAGGCACGTTGTGTCCTTGCTGTGGTGATAACTGCTGCTCTAAACTGGTAGGGAAACATATGTCAGATGCAAAATTGCTGCTGGACTTAGGTAAACATTGCCATAGAATGCAATAAACTCAAACGGCTGAGGAACAAAGTGAATGTTCAAAAAAAAAGAAAAAGCAAACTCAAAGACTTTGACCCGATTAAACTGCCATCTGTATCACAGTAGAAAGAAGGATGCCCAGCGGTCTTGAGAGAAAGCAGCTTTTTTCCCCTAGAGTTTGGCATGTACTGTGATATCTTTCAGCACATTAACACAGGATTAGATTTGCACAAACCTTTTTGAAGTATCAAAGGCTGGAATTAAGCATCAATTACCTCTCTGTATAAATCCTGGAGAGAATTCTAAATCTGCAGTGTATTCTCAATGCGGTTACCACCGCAGAAAAATAGAGTCATGGAAGGCACCAATCCTGCAAGCACTTATGCGCTAGTGACTTTATGTGAATGGAGTCCTAGTGAACCCAGTGGGACTATTTACGTGAATAAAGTTATCCCTGTGCACACGTGTTTTAAGTATTTGCAGGAGTGAGGCCTTAGAGTGCAAGTGAATATTTACACTTACATCAGCTATAGAACTAGTTGTACCAGCAGCTTTTTTATTTGCACTGCACTTGCATTTAATTAGAAACCAACAGAAATATTGTTGAGGATTCTGCACACATTCTTTGTATGCATTTTGGAAGTGCACCTGATGACTTTGAGTGACTATAGGATCACTCCTAAAACCCCAGACCCGTGTTCATTTTCTTAATAGCAACTTTTTCTTTTTCCTTAAGTCTAACCATAAATTTTAATTTCCAAGCTATTTTTTTTCAGGGGGGAGCAACGGGGAGAAGGAGTTGGTTTTCTGAGAAAACTATAAATCCCTCATCAAGGTTTATTACCTTTAGTAACAAACAGACACTTATAACCTTTTCATTTGGGAACCGTTAATTAGTTAATGGGCTGGATCATCAACCTGTGTGAATCAGCATAGCTGCAATTAAATCAATGGAGTTATGCCAATTTTCACTATCTAAGGGTATGTCTACACTACGGGATTATTCCGATTTTACATAAACCAGTTTTGTAAAACAGATTGTATAAAGTCGAGTGCATGCGGCCACACTAAGCACATTAATTCGGCGGTGTGCGTCCATGCACCAAGGCTAGCATCGATTTCCGGAGCGTTGCACTGTGGGTAGCTATCCCATAGCTATCCAATAGTTCCCACAGTCTCCCCCGCCCCTTGGAATTCTGGTTTGAGATCCTAGGGCCTGATGGGGCAAAAAACATTGTCGTGGGTGGTTCTGGGTACAGCCTCACCCCTCCTTCCGTGAAAGCAGCAGACAACTATTTCATGTCTTTTTTCTTGGGTGAACAGTGCAAACGCCATAGCACAGGAAGCATGGACTCTGCTCAGATCAAGACCACAATCGAGGTCACTGTAAACACCTCGCGCATTCTCGTGCAGTCTATGCTGAACCAAGACCTGCAAAGCCAGGCGAGGAGGAGGCGGCTACGGCAGAGCGGTGACGAGAGTGATGAGGACATGGACATAGAATTCTCTCAAACCGCGGGCCCCTGCACTTTGGAGATCCTGCTGGTAATGGGGCAGGTTCTAGCCATTGAACACCGATTTTGGGCCCGGGAAACAAACACAGACTGATGGGATCGCATAGTTTTGCAGGTTTGGGACGATTCGCGGTGGCTGCGAAACTTTCGCATGCGTAAGGGTACTTCCATGGAACTTTGTGACATGCTCTCCCCTGCCCTGAAACGCCATAATACCAAGATGAGAGCAGCCCTCACAGTTGAGAAGCAAGTGGCAATAGCCCTCTGGAAGCTTGCAACACCAGACAGCTACCGGTCAGTCGGGAATCAATTTGGAGTGGGAAAATCTACTGTGGGGGCTGCTGTGATGCAAGTAGCCAAAGCAATCATTAAGCTGCTGCTACGAAAGGTTGTGACTCTGGGAAATGTGCAGGTCATAGTGGATGGCTTTGCTACAATGAGATTCCCTAACTGTGGGGGGGCGATAGATGGAAGCCATATCCCTATCTTGGCACCGGAGCACCAGGGCACCCAGTACATAAACCGCAAAGGGTACTTTTCAATGGTGCTGCAAGCACTGGTGGATCACAAGGGACGTTTCACCAACATCCATGTGGGATGGCCAGGAAGGGTTCATGACGCTCGCGTCTTCAGGAACACTAGTCTGTTTAAACGGCTGCAGCAAGGGAATTACTTCCCAGACCAGAAAATAACTGTTAGGGATGTTGAAATGCCTGTAGTTATCCTGGGGGACCCAGCCTACCCCTTGATGCCATGGCTCATGAAGCCATACACAGGCAGCCTGGACAGTGGTCAGGAGCTGTTCAACTACAGGCTGAGCAAGTGCAGAATGGTGGTAGAATGTGCATTTTGCCGTTTAAAGGCGCGCTGGCGCACATTACTGACTCACTCAGACCTCAGCCAAACCAATGTCCCCATTGTTATTGCTGCTTGCTGTGTGCTTCACAATCTCTGTGAGAGTAAGGGGGAGACCTTTATGGCGGGGTGGGAGGCTGAGGCAAATCACCTGGCCGCTGATTACGCGCAACCAGACACCAGGGCAATTAGAAGAGCACACCAGGAAGCGGTGCGCATCAGAGAAGCTTTGAAAACGAGTTTCATCACGGGCCAGGGTACGGTGTGACTGTTGTGTTTGTTTCCCCTTGATGAATCCCCCTTGAGTGACTCATTCCCTGTAAGCAACCCACCCTCCCCCTTCGATTACAGCTTGCTTAAGGAAATAAAGTCACTATCGTTTAAAATCATGTATTCTTTATTAAAAAGTCATTATAAAAAGAGAGAGAGCACTGACAAGGTAGCCCGGATGCGGTTTAGGAGGAGGATAGGAGGGAAGGAAAAGGCCACTAAAAATATATCAGAGTAATGACAGCCTTTTGGTTGGGCTGTCCACGGGGGTGGAGTGGGCGGGTGCACAAAGCCTTCCCCCACGCGTTCTTACACGTCTGGGTGAGGAAGATATGGAACATGGTGAGTGGTGAGGGCGGTTAAACAGGGGCTGCAGTGGCACTCTGTGACCCTGCTGCTGTTCCTGAAGCTCCACCAGATGTCGGAGGATATCAGTTTGATCACGCAGCAGCCCCAGCATTGCATCCCGCCACTGCTGATCTTCCTGCCTACACCTCTGATCTTCCTGCCGCCACCTTTCATCTCGAGCGTCCCTCCTGTCCTCACGTTGGTCCCTCCTGTCCTCACGTTCACTGGCATCTTTCCTGTAATTTGATGCCACGTCCTTCCACTCATTCAGATGAACTCTTTCATTGTGGGTTACTTCCATAATTTCCGAGAACTTTTCGTCTCTTGTCTTTTTTTTTCCTCTGCCTTATCTGAGATAGCCTTCGGGATGGAGTAGGGAGGCTTGAAAAATTTGCAGCCGCATGAGGGAGGGAAAAAAAGGAGAGAAGTATTTAAGAAGATACATTTTACAGGACAATGCTTATACTTTTTCACGGTGAACAACACTATTCACCTTACATAGCACATGTGATTTCACTACAAGGTTGCATTTTTCATCTTAATATTGAGTGCCTGCGGCTCTGGTGTTAGAAATCTCACAGACGCAGGTCCGGGCATCAGAATTCAGCTTGCATGCGGCCATGGTAAGACATTGTCTTTCCATTTCTGCAGCCTTTGTATACACAGTGCCCTCCTTTCCCAAATACCAAGCAAATCCCTTTCAGTGCTGCTTCTTTCCTGTTAACATGCAGCAGCAGAAACCACCCCCCCATCCAATTCTCTGGGATGATCACTTTACCCCTCCCCCCTCCGCATGGCTGGTATCATGGAAGATCACTGCTAATCACCCCCCTACTCCCTCCACCACGTGGCTGGTAGCAGGGAAGATCTCTGCTAGCCAAACACGAAAAAGCTCAGCGCCATTCCTCCCCTCTCCCCTCCTCCCGCTTGGCTACCTGCAAAGAAGGATTTCTTTTAAGCAACAGGCAAACAGGCCAGTAGGAATGGCCATCTCTGTCCCCTTAATTAAATTCCTGAATTTCAACCAGGTTACCATGAACGATATCACTCTTCTGAGGATAACACAGCGACATAAAGAAAGGATGTTGCTTGAATGCCAGTAATCACCAGGACCATACGCAACTAGGCTTCGTCATGCAATGATACCAGATTACTTGCTACATGCATGGCGTGGTCAAGTGTCCTACCATGGTGGACGGAATAAGGCTGCCTTGCCCAGAAACCTTCTGCAAAGGCTTTTGGAGTACCTCCAGGAGAGCTTCATGGAGATGTCCCTGGAGGATTTCCGCTCCATCCCCAGACATGTTAACAAACTTTTCCAATAACTGTACTGGCTGCGAATGCATCCCAAGTCCTCAGGGCAAATCAATCATTAAAAAACGCTTGCTTTTAAACCATGTTTTATATTTACAAAGATACACTCACCAGAGGTCGCTTCCATGGCTTCATTGTCTGGGATAGTTGCTTGGGAGGGCTGGGAGGGTATTTCCATCTGGGTGAGAAAAAGCTCCTGGCTGTTGGGGAGAACGGAGTGCTGTGTGCTCTCTGCAAGCTCGTCCTCCTCTTCCTCCTCCTCATCTTCCCCGTCCGCAGAATCCTCAGCCATGCCTGAGATTACCCCCACCTCAGAATCCACGGACAGGGGTGGGGTAGAGGTTGCAGACCCCCCTAGAATTGCATGCAGCTCAGCGTAGAAGCGGCATGTTTTCGGCCCTGCCCCGGACCTTCCGTTTGCTTCTTTCATTTTCTGATAGGCTTGTCTGAGCTCCTTAACTTTCACACGGCACTGTACTGAGTCCCTGGTGTGGCCTTTCTCCATCACGGCCTTGGAAATTTTTTCAAATATTTTTTCATTTCATCTTTTGGAACGGAGTTCTGTTAGCACAGAATCCTCTCCCCATATAGCGATCAGATCCAGTACCTCCCATGCTGTCCATGCTGAAGCTCTTTTTCGATTCTCAGGAGACTGCATTGTTACCGGTGCTGATGAGCTCTGCGTGGTCACCTGTGCTAATGAGCTCTCCATGCTGAGCAAACAGGAAATGAAATTCAAAAGTTCGCGGGACTTTTCCTGTCTACCTGGCCAGTGCATCCAAGTTCAGATTGCTGTCCAGAACGGTCACAGTGGCGCACTGTGGGATACCACCCGGAGGCCAATACTGTTGATTTGCGGCCACACTAACCCTACTCCGATACGGTAATACCGATTTCAATGCTACTCCTCTCATTGGGGAGGAGTACAGAAACCGGTTTAAAGAGCCATTTATATTGCTATAAAGGGCCTTGTTGTGTGGACAAGTGCAGCGTTAAATTGGTTTAACGCTGATAAATTCGGTATAAACGCATAGTGTAGACCAGGCCTAAAGATCTGCCTCACCATTTGTAAAGAATGCTGAAAAGTGTAGATCACCACAGAAATACTACAGATCCTTCTATTCATATGTTGATACACTCAATGTACCTCTCTCTTGCTTAATGATAAACAGCAGCAGCAGTGTAATTAATTCATTAATGTAAGTTTTGGATAATCATCCAGATGGCAGGAAATGAATACAAGTCTTTAGATGTTTGCCCATTGATAACTATAACTTGGATTATACAGACAGAGAACAATGGTCAAGTTACGAGCATTATCAAGCTCTCTCTCTGGCTTTATACTGTGCTCAATACAGTGGCATCTAACCACATCCATGGCATTGCTAGCTATCTCTGTAGCCATAATAAGTCTGGTTCCAGTTTATTCTTCAGCAAGTGCTCTCAACCATAGCTTTGTCATTCTGCTCACAGCATATTGCTGCAGGAAAAATCAAGCAGGTTAAACCACCTGCACTGCAAGAGTACGGCTAGCTAATCCTCTTAAAAGGAATCCTTACTTCTGATTTTCTCTGTGTTATTTACAGATGGCAGATGAGAACAAAGCTGATGTTTCTGCCCCTCTGGGCCATTCTCAAAGGACTGGGATGCTGAGGTTTTATTCTTGTCTACCATCTGTCAATAAAGCAGAGAAAATCACAAGCAAGACTTTCTGAAAGTTATTTCTTTATAAAGGGCATTCGCTCTCCTTACCAAAGCAGTGCTCTGGAGTTTATCCTGCTTGAGGCATGCACACAGCTTCAGGTTTTCACATTTAACCTGAGATGTGTCTTAACGGCCTGGGATTTATTGGAGGGGGTGTTAATGGGTTGCTCATACTGTTGGCTCTTTAAGCTATCGCCCTGATGAAAGGTGGCAGCATGGTGCTCTGAAATGGTCCTTGCCTTTGAAATGCCTGCTTCCCTCACTGTTGCACCAGAGCCTTAGGTTGGCTAGTTCAAGTCTTATCTGTTCACCCAGGCCTTGAAGTAGCAACAGTTTAGGATGGATGTTTATGGTAAGAAAGGGTCAGTATTTCAATTAGACCATTTCACCGCACCATCCAAAGAGAAGGAGAGGTTGCTGATGGGGAGTTGTGCTTATCCAGGCCAGGGAAAAGAGTGAACTCTGCCTCTGTTTTTAGGGAAAACAAGGTGAACTATCCCCCCCCACACCCCGACATCTACTGTCTCTTACTTTATGCCCTGTCTAGACCTAAAACTTTCTTAACTTTCAGCTATGTAGAGCTCTCCTATTCCCAGTTCTGGGCGTTGACTCAGATCAGAACCAGGGCTGCCAAAATGCCACAGAAGAAACTGAACAGATGGTATTTCTGTCCAGGGATCGGAAATGAAAGTGTCTGAAAAACCTCTCCATGTGAGATGTCCAAGTCACTGCTACAGAGGTGAGAAGTTGAGATATGGTCCTAGAGCTTGAAAATCCCACTTTTCCAGCAGGGTGAATGACACTGAATAACAATCGGCTCAACTTAAAATAAATCAATCAATCCAGCACTCTTATCTTGCTGGATGTGTGTAATTTGAAGGCTTTGGGATGGTGAGATGCAGATTAGCACCAAAACATCTGGAGGTTTATGGAACCCTGAACTTGGAGGGTCAGGTCTTCAGCTGGTGCAACGCCCCACTGCTGCATTGACCTCAATGGCCGGAACCGTTTGAAGTTCCTCTGTCAGTGTCATATCCAGATATGAAGTGGTCACTTTTCCTTTAGGGTTTGTTTTTTTCTATTTGTTTATTAATGGCAGTGGGGTGGGGATCCACTAACAGAAAATTGAGGCTACAAAACAAAGTAACCAAGACTGGGGAAGAAAGAGAGAAGTAAACTCATTGGACAAGGTGATCTTAGTTTACCCAAATACAGCCAGGCCTATTAACACCTCCATTCAGGTTGTGACTGCTTGTTCCTAGGTACTGGCTGACAAATGGTACCTTCTCATTAACCGTGCAAAGGAGCAGCCACAGCCACAAAGGGAACTTTGCACCCATTCCTCTGCCTTCCTATTCCCACATCATTCTCATCACCTGTGTTTCACTTTAGAAAGACCTTGAACTATGTTCCCTCCAGTGCATATAATTCAGCAAATCGCCAAGCACTGCCTGGCTGGTTGGGAGTGGAGGACAATTAGCAGTGTGAATAAATGGGCTCTGGTAAAAGACCTGTGTTTGCTGCACACATTAGTTAATAGCTAACCAAAGGCCTCTTTTACTGCCTATATTGCTGTACTTTGGATAACATTCCCTACCCCTCCCAGCTTTATGTGGTGGTTCCACTTTGATCCCCAGGGCACAGAGGGATTTTTGGTGACTACAGGAGAATTATAAGAGCCTCAAAACCCAGCTCCGAAGCAAGCTGTCTGGAGAGGAACAAACACAACCTTTCCTCCCTCCCTCGCATCCACCCCCACACCAAGTGGTCAGTGACCAGTATCTTAAACCATTAAATTGCTGGGAGAAACCCAATAGAGGCACTTGGAGGGGCTGCTTGGCCCTGGTCTCATAAAAATGTTGTTTCTCCAGCTCTTTCTGTGTTAGATAAAAGAACAGGGGCTGTGGCCACATCTAAAACCAGTGCTCAGAGGTGAGCTCCCAAGCAGGAACTCCATAGGAGTCGCATGGAGTTCAGAGTCAGCGAGAACTGAGCTCCCTCAGTGGGAGTAGTAGGCACTGAACCAGGGTGCTGAGCTCAGCATGAGCAGCTCCCACATCACTTTCCCCAGCAGGAGCTGAGCTCTCGCACTTCCCCTGAAGTAAAACAACCCCCACCCCCGTCCTGCAGCAGTTACTGCCTGGGAGTCAGGACCCCAGCTGCAGTTCCCAGCTCAGCCCCTGATTTGCTGAGTAATGAACTGAAATCAGTGGGGCGTTTGGTGTATTTGGCAGCAATGAGAAGCTGCTCCAAGGTATCTCAGTTTGGGCCCCCCAAATAAGCGGGGGTTGGGTCAGGGGAAATCACAGAATGTGAATAGTTCCAAAGGGAATTTTTAAAGTGATCATTTAAAGAAATATATCCCTGATTGGACACTGCCCTGTTGTGCACATTATTAGTGGATGTAATAGCAGGAAATTTCCTGTCATACTCCTCCTCCCTCCTACTGTTTGTTACATTCACTTGTTGTTGTGATTTTAGATCGTAAGGGGTTTGATTCTCATTTACATGCCAAGGCCTCTTTATACCACACTGGTTGAACACTGACACCCTCTTAAAAGCCCCTTTATATTACATTCTGGGGTGTCATCCAGACTAGTGAGGGGCTGTGTCACCAGCTGCCCTGCAACCTGGGCTGCCTCATGATGCTTTGCTGCTGTAGCTCCCAACATGGATCTCTCACAATCAGCCTGCCAGCATGCAGGTCATACCCTGCATGTCTGTGTATAGACAGAGCCCTGGTCCAGTAACTCTGACCCAGCAGCCTGTCAGCAAGACACCAGCCACACACTGGCTTGCAGCAGCCTTGGTTACTACCTGCGGGTTGGCTGCAGCACACTCCCAGTTCTGAATTGTCCCCAGAAACATGTGTTCTGCACTGTCCAACCCTCTCTTGGATAGTTCAGGTATTGGCACTGAACCAGCTCCCCAGCTCCAGATGGGAACAGCTTTGAGCAGCCTTAAGGATGCTCTAAATTATTCTGGTGTCCAGCCCCAGGATCTGGGTGGTGGAAAAATGGTTTAAATGCTACATTTTTGCCCCCTCTCCCAAGACACATCAAGAACAGAACAGCCTGTCCTTGGATTTGGCCCAGAGGCTGTATCCATGCAGTACACAAGACCAAATTCTAAACTTGACTTACAACATATGAAACCCTATCAAAGTCACAAGAGGGCTCTGTGTGGCACAAATCAGACAGGACGTCGGTCCCCTGTCATGTCCAGGGCAGATTAGCTCATTTGCTGAACCTGAGATAGCAAATGCCAGCTCATTACTTGCAGGTGAATTGCAAAATTCAAAGCAAACCAGAAATACAGTAATTCTACTGGGGCTATTCAGCACATATTTCTGGACCAGAAATATATGCTGAATAGCCCCAGTAAGCAGACTCTTGGGGGCATGCCATGCAGAAACATAGCTGACTTTTAAAACTGTCTCCTTTTAATCTGGATGTTTTACGAGACCGTCTATATGGAAATTGAACTAAGATGACACACTGAGATAATGCAAGCAGTGAATATCCCAGCTGTGTGAAATACATCAGTTTCACCCTGGAGGCCTCATGGTGTCACTGGCTTCGATGCACCCAGGCTTACTTTCCCTCCTTTGGAGATTCACCTTGAATATGAACAAGCACTCAGTTGAAACTACTGGTTTTGCTTGAATTTTCATGCATCCGGTGCTCACCATTTCCCAGGGCTTTGACGTATCTTTCTGGGCTGAGTCTCACTCACTATCATTTATGGGGTTTCAGATTAGTTGTTTGAGAGTATTCAAACCCATTAGGTATTTATGAAAGTGTTCGGGCATCCCACAGTTGAATGCAACCACTTCTTAACTGCGGACCTGCAAGGTGGATCCAGTGTGGAAGTTTTGCCTTTTCCTCACTGGACAGAACCTTTGTGGGGAAAACAACAAAAATCAATCCCCTGAATAAAACTCTAGATGTGCCCCTTATGAAAACTTCATTTTTTCACAACAAAATCAGCCTTGTGTGACAGAATGATAGTTTTTTGCATGCAAAAAAAGCACCTTTTGCATTTGCAAAAATATTCAAACACAACAAAAAATGCTTTGCTTCCTTTGTAATGCTAAAATGAGATTTCCCCCCCCTCTCAGAACTCTGTAATGTGCCACCCAGAAATTTGATCCTGCAAAACGCAGTCCTACAGTTAATGCACCTTTGAAATTCTTGGCTTCAGAATTAGGCCCTAAAATTGAATACATGTATAGTTTCTCTAACTTAAATACATTGGGCTAAATTCTGATCTCAGTTAAAGCCAGAGCAACTTCACTGGAATGAATCTAATTATACCAGATGAGCTTCTGTGACCTCCCCGGCAATTACTCTGGATTTAAAGCCATACAACTGAAGTCAAATTCTAGCCCACTGTATGTTTTGTAGTGTTTCAAACTACAGCCCTCATTATGTGTAACATTTTTCTTCCCCCTTACTGGAAGATAATTGACTATGAGAAAATCTATTGGGATCTATATAAATGTAATCAGGTTCTTTAGAAATTATTCTAAAAACACTATCAAGTTTAATAGCTCATAAAATCTATGGAAAAAAGTTTATCCTCTATCTTATAGATCAGAATAGCAAAGCTATAATTCTCTATTTTATTCTGTGGGATAGTTTAAAAAAAATCTATAGATATGACATTTTCTATTAAATATGTTGGGTGAACACCTGGCTCCACTGAAGACCATGGCAAAACTCTCATTGACTTAATGGGGCCAGGATATCACACAAAGGATTTTTCCATAAGGGAAAATTCCTTTCAATAACCTTTCCAAAACCAACTGAAGTTGTTGTAAGGATTTATATTTCCCTGACTACTGAATACAAAATTTAAGCAGAGGGCATTTTGAGAAACCAATATATCTCAAATGAAACAATCTAGATGACTTCAACCAGTTTGCTTATAATGAAACCAAAGACGTGCAATTTAAATCAATCCACGTCTGAAACGAGTTATATTATTTTAACCTAGTCTTTATGTTTTGTATCCAAATCACTGGTGTATTAGGCTGTTACTTTCTAGTCCATGAGTCATTCAGATAACAACATTGGCACTAGTGAAAACCCACAGAATTAGATGAAATCTGACTATGTTAATCACTGGTCATTTTAAAATCAAGATTGGATATTTTTCTAAAAGATAATCTCCAGTTCAAACAGAAATTAATTCAGGGAAGTCCTATGGCCTGTTTTATACAGGAGTTCAGAGTAGATGGTCACAGTGCACCCTTCTGGCCTTATAATCTATGAATTTATCAACAATTATTTCTCTTAACCCTTCTATTCCTGTTTACTGAAATACCATTATATTCCACTAGATGGCAGTATTACTTCAATATTTGAATGAAGTCAGGTCATACTACTTCCAGAGGGATACAACCATCCACCTGCTAAAATACAAATGTGTGCGGCCTTCACAATATGAGCTAGAGAGCTAAAGGGAAGGACATCCAGCCAAAAAGAGCAGAGAAAAAGCTTGAAAAAAGGCTTCCAGTGCAGGGCTGTTTCATATTATGAAGACATCTTATAGTTCAGCACAAAAGAGGAAGAGAAACTAGGGCCAGATTATTCCTGCAGTAACTCTGTTGATTATTTCAAACTGTAGCAGGAAGCGAGGGAGGAGTCTGAGGTCTGGGAAGGCTTCTAGGCAGACGCTTTGCAGTGATTCAGAGAGAGGGGCAGAGTAACTTTGGGGATATTCTGTTTCCATATACTGTACTCTATATAGGCTCTTATATCACACCCCTCACTGTAGTATCTGGGCGCTTTCTATTAATGCATTAAGCAACATGACTAACATCTGTGTTCCTTAGTGTAGGTTCCTTGTTCAGTGTTTGAAGAAACTAACTTTTTCTGTGATTCTTCACCATTGTCACATGCCGCTGTTTATTCTATTACCATCATGAGTCATGGTTGATGGCACTAAACTCAAGGGCATCTGTTTCCTCTTCCTAATATAGCCATGAAGCACACAGGAAGTTTTGTGCAGCATAATTAGGTCAGCCTCAGATTTACATTTTTTTCTATAGAGAGGGTTTATTATGTTGCTAAAATTCTACCAAGATCAGTTCTAAACCTTTGCCTCCTTTTAACATCCAGAAGTAAAGATGCAAAAAAGCAGCAACATGATTTTGCACATGCATTTGATGTGGCTCCTCTTTGCCTGGTTTGAAGGTCAGTGGTCCATTCTTCTTCTTTTCTCAGGCTACTCTGAGTTCCAAGGCTCACAAAAGATAGCAATGTAAATATTCTTATATTTTCCATTGGTCTAGAATCCAGCAGACAGATTGTTATCACTCAGACACCTGCTTCTGTGACAGTGCTTCCAGGAGAGACTGTCACCATTTAGTGCAAGGCTTCAAATTTCGTGAGTGATGATATGGAATTATATCAGTTCACATCAGGACAAGCTCCTCATTCATAATGGAAACAACTGTTTCACTGAGGTCCCAGCTCGATTCAGTGGTAGATACAGCAGCACTGACTTCACATTCACCTTTGGTGGAGTGCGGGCTGATGAAGACGACAAATACTACTGTGGACAGCACTATAGCACCCCACTCACAGTGATAACAGTGCAATACAATTGGTTAAACCACCAATGAACTCAGGATGTGAAAGCTGAAAAGTATCTTTGCGTATGGTAATTTTAACTAGAGAATAATTAGTATAGAAGAATTTTATGCATCTTCTAGAAATTAGTGCTTATTCCCCATGCAGTAGTTTTGGTGAAAAATAACTTTTTCAGTCACTATATTGCCCACTGGCAGAAGGAAAGATGAGATTCGCTTCCCTGCATATCATCAGAGAATTTGTGAGGCCAGATTGAGAAGTCCGCAGCTCCCATTTTGACAGCTCAATAAGTGGACGGTAGAGGTGGTTTAAAAAATAGGGTTGTATTTTTTTCCAATGCAATTTCAATGAAAATTTCACCAGAAATCCTTCAATATCCTGAGATATATTGACCATTCACACTGTGGCTTGTGTTCCAAACCCTGCCATAAATGGGTGTCAGTTTATCAGAATACTTTGCTATTTTAGAACCAGAATTAGCTTTCCACTTAACTATTGCCATGAACATCATTCCATAAACATGCGCATATTTCTCTTGTTAGTGTTACTCCCACTTCAAGACACTAAGACTCGTATACATCTGTGCCCTCTTAATAATAAAGCCCTGAAGCACACAGGAAGCCTGTTGAATTTAGTTTAGCCCAGCCTCAGATTTACATGTGTGACCACAAAGAATTCCTACAGTTTTTTGCCAGTAATTATAAAACTTGGCTGCATTTTAGCAATTAGTGTTTAGAAATTAATCTAGAACGGGGTAGGCAACCTATGGCATGCATGCCGAAGGCAGCACGCGAGCTGATTTTCAGTGGCACTCACATTGCCTGGGTCCTGGCCACTGGTCCAGGGGGCTCTGCATTTTAATTTAATTTTAAATGAAGTTTCGTAAACATTTTAAAAACCTTATTTACTTTACATACAACAATAGTTTAGTTATATGTTATAGACTTATAGAAAGATCTTCTAAAAACATTAAAATGTATTACTGGCACACAAAACCTTAAATTAGAGTGAATAAATGAAGACTCAGCACACCACTTCTGAGAGGTTGCCAACCCCGATCTAGAAGTAAAACGATTTTGCAAATGCATTTGAGCTGGCTCCTCTTTTCCTTCTTGGAAGGTCAGCAGTGCAGATGTTTTGGTTCTTGATCTTTAAATCAGTCCTCTCAAAATATTGTTAATTAAAAAGCTTTTCCTAGAATCCAGTGGGCAGATTGTTATCACTCAGACACTGGCTTGTGACAGTGCTTCCAGGACAGAGAGTCGCCATTCAGCACAAGGTTTCATGTTCCATGAGTGACAATATGAATTTATATTTGTTGAAATCAGGACAGACTCCCAAGCTCCTCAAACATGATGCAATGGCTTGATTCCATGGTAGATACAGGGACACTGACTTCACATTCATCGTTAGTGGGGTGCAGGCCGATAATGCAGGTTAACACTACTGTGGACAGAACTATGACATCCTGCTCACAGTGACACAATTCAACACAAAAACTTCTTCAGTGTCACAACCCCTTTGCAGTGAAGCAGATGGATACAACTTTGAATGTTTCTAGAGCAATATACTTAGAAAGTTTCATTTGAGGATAATAGCTACAATGTCACCCTTCCATTGCAGTCAGGTTTGTGGATTTGTTCCTCTGACAGACATTTTTCGATAAAATTCATTGTGTTCCACCTGCCTAGCCCAGTATCACACAGTCCCATGACTCTCTATAAACAGAATCTGATTGCCTTCCCCCCCAACACTCCCCCAATTAAATCTCAATGCATTTTTCAGGAACATCTCACATGAATTCTCTGCCTATACCATCACCATTATGATGTGCAGACTGAAGATGAGGGAGAATACTATTGTGGACGTGACTAGGGTACTGATTTCACACAATGATACAGTCCAACATAAAACCCTGTTCATGCCAGAGCACACCGGGTATGAAGCCTATGAGGGCAGATGGGGATGCTTCTGATTCAGTTGGTTTAGAATCTTTAAACTTTGAGTAGGTTTAGAAAGTAAATGACCATACGTCTTAGAGCATATGCTTGGCAAAACTCCTTTCCCGGGGAAACAGCACAGCAACACTACAGGTCCATTTACTACAATACCTGAGGTACACATCACCGGCTCACCTATATTGTCACAGGTCCATTAGTACCCTTTAATAACAGTAGTATGTAGGCTTTTCATAGCTGTTCATCTACAAAAAACAGCACAATCATAATTCTTACCCCAGTCCCATGTTCTAACCTTAAAAGTTCTTAATGTTAGTGAACATTTGTGGTTTTTCTTTCATTATAGCAGCCCATGTTAGGCAATTCTAACAGGCAGAAATCTATTTTAAAACACAATTCACAGTATAAATGATCAGATCTCCATGTAATTTTAATCTTATAGGGTACATTCTGTATGAGCCATTCTCATGGGTATGAAACAGCTTCTATACAAGGAGAGACTAAATAAACTGGGATTGTTCCACTTAGAAAAGAGATGACTAAGGACTGATAGTATTGAGATCTACAAAAGCATGAATGGTGTGGAAAAAGTGAATAAGGAAGTGTTATTTACCTCTTCACATAACACAAGAACTAGGGGTCACCCGATGGAATTAATAGGCAGCAATTTCAAAACAAGCAAAAGGAGGTACTTCACACAACACATACACATTGCCAGGGGATGTTGTGAAGGCTAAAAGTGCTAATGAATTCAAAACAGAATTAGATAAATTCCTAGAGGATGGGTCCATCAATGGGTATTGGCCATGATGGTCAGGAAAGCAACCCCATGCTCCAAGTGTCCATAGAGCTTCAATTGCTGGAAGCTGGGGCTGGAAGATAGGTGATGGATCACTCAATAATTGCCCTGTTCTGTTCATTCCCTCTGCAGCACCTGGCATTGGCTACTGTCAGAAGACAGGATCCTGGGCTAGATGGACTATTGGTCTGGCCCACTATGACAGTTATTTTGTTCTTCCTATATATTGCAATATTTCTCTTGCAGTGTACATCACTGCTGATTGTGTAGTGCAAATACATTAGAAAGACACACTGCACTAGGTGATATTTTCCTATGGGGCTTAATTCTCTTTCAAGCAGCCTACTTTCAGACTGGTTTTGTCCAAATTCATGACCAAGAATTGCTTCAACTCAGTTTCCTCACTGGCTTCTAACTGCAGGTAGTACTGAGTCTGCAAAAGGGAATTCCTCTTTAGTCCCAGGAGAGATGCAGGTGTCTGCTTCCTGAAAGACCCTTCTGTCTCTTCTCACTTTCCCTGTTTCAGATCTCTTCCCCGCCCCACATGTCACCCCAGGACCCAGCCACTGGCACTGTACCGTATCTCCACTAGAAGCCTCACAAATTGCTTTCTGTCAGTCACTCGGCACTGCTGTTTCCGACTTAGGTGCTACTGATTCAGTGCATTGGGGACACACAGGCTGAAAGAACAGGTAGGAGAGAGATCAAGGACCCAGAGGTTTCAGCAACACTGAGATCAGTCATGTAAAACTGCATCTAGTGTGCCTGGCTAGCACCAACTTCCCTCCTGCACACCCCTCATTACAGGGACTTTTCATTGTCCAGATAGCATCCATACTGGTGCTGAGCCGTTGAAAATTCTAGACAGATGAAAAGTTCTCCATACCACCTGCATGACTCACTATGCCCAGCACTAAGGAATTAAAATTATAAAAAATAAATAATTACTCTTCTGCTTGATGGGGAAATGATCACCTGCGTCCTGCCCTTTGAAATGTACTGGATGAGACTCTTGATGGAGCCTGTTTGTGCTTCTCTTTCATCACTCCAATCTAACTCCCCACCTAGGGGTTTGCAGTGGCACCCTGCACTGCCTTATGTGAGCTCCTCCCACATTAATTAATTAACAGTTAAGGGTAGTGAGATCCTTTTTGGAGTTTATGGAGTCTTTGGCTCCCCTCGAGTTCCCGGATCACTGGACGGGTTGCTTCTTTGCAGAAATGAAGAGATTCTAGTTGTGGAGGAAAAGCTTTATCAAAGAGGAAGGTCTTGTTGAGTGACCTAAAGGTGATCCGCTCTGGCATTAACCTATTCTCTCCCTGAAGTTCATTCCACAGCCAAATCTCCTTGAGTGAGCAAGTCTCTTCTCTGCCGTGCTCCTGGCTTTGTTATCTCAAGCTTAGTTGGTAGTTCGTAGATGAAGATACAGTCTCTCTCAGAGCTGTGCAAATAGCATTTTTTTTGTTTCGGTGGCCTGAAATGACTAACTTGTAGATGATTAATAAATCACTGCAATCCACAAAGACTGAGTCAGTTGTCCAAGCCCCTATACAATGAATGGGGAAAGAGGCGTGCTTAAGAATGTGATCCACAAAAAACAGCACATTAGGTAGGGAGCTAGCAATGGGAGTTGCCCACAACTGGAGTGTATCCTAAGCCCATGCTCTCAGGGAAATAAACACCTAAATCCAAGCTGCAGAGAGGTGCCTATCCCTGCTAGCAATCCACAGCTGAAACCCCCTCTCCTGGAGTCAGGTGACTTAAGCATACAAGTAGTTTCTTGTGAGAATGAGTTAGACACCTGTCTAGTCCACATAGTACAGCTGGAAGGAGTGGTGATGCCCACTTTTAACTGGGGAGGAGGGAGTGTGAGAGCACTCACCCATGATGCGGGAGACCCAAATTCAATTCCTCCTCTGTCTGATGATGAGACAAGGGACATGAACAGGGCTCTCCTGGCTGTCAGGGTGCTCTGGGCTCTCCTGATGTAGGAGAAAGCCCCACAATCTCTTTTGTCAATGCTGCTGCATTTTGGATAAATAACAAAAGAGTGTGTGGAGCAGGGGACTCAGCCCTGGGTCTCCTACTTCCCAGCTGGGTACCCTAAATACCGGACTACAGTGTTTCTCCCTCTTTGTCCCCCACATCCTCCCCATGAGTGAGTAATTAATTATCCAAAGTGGAATGGCTTCAACAGGAAAGACTGAGGGTGAATATCCCATAGCTTTGTGGTTAGAACACTGTCGTGAGACGTGGGAAACCGCTGGTCAAATCCTTTCTCCTTCTCAGACAGAGGGGTGAATTGAGCCTGGGTTTCCCATACCCTAGGTCAGTGCTCTAACCGCTGGGCTAAATATAAGGTGGGCACCTCCTCCTCCAAACAGATTTTGAATTGGACCTTCTGAGCACACTTACCAGATCGAGCCCCATGGATGGAGGCAAGTGGAGCACCTATCTCCCCCTGGTTTGTGGATTGCACTAGGGTTTAGGCAGGAGATCCATGCCCAGACCCCTACAGTGAGGCAACCGTGCACATGCCTAGAAAGGTAGGGAACTTTTACAGTGAAAATTTAGGCACTGAGGGAATTTAGTCACTTCCAGGGTTAGGCAGCAGGAGTTTGGTCTCATAGTAGCAGCTGAACTGGGATTTAGGCTCCTAAGTACCTTTCTGGAGCTGCACCTCTGGGCCTCAGTTCCCCATCTGCAAAATGGAAATAACAGCACTGCCCTACCTCACAGGGGAGTTGTGAGGATAGACACAGTAAAGAGTGTGATCCACTTACATACCAGGGATTCTGCTTAGAGCTAGATACTTTACGTATTAAATTGAATATTGTCTCAGCTACCACTAGAGGGAAGTATATGAATACTGATCTTTCCCACAGTCATATTTGACTAACATATGTGGGCTGATCAGTAATAGGAATAAAGGACATGATTAGAATACTACATCCAAATCCAATCAAAAGTGATCTGTGCTATGAAATACAGACCACAGTTGTTATATTGATCCACTATTTTGCATATTCCCAAACCACCCGCCATTCCCCCATTCTCCTGAGCCCCTGTAAATACTTTACCTTTCCCTGTAGACCTCACATCACCAGAATCTATCTGCAAAGATACTCCAACATGATATTTGTGACTCACTTTATCTGTTTACTGCTGCTCTGGGTTCGGGATAAGGAAAAAGTATCTGAATTATTAATATTAAAAAAAACTGGCCTCATTAGCTAAAATTATTTCCTGTCCCTTTTCCCAATAAATGTAGCTGATCCTTTGCATGAATGTATCAGTGAGATTAATAGAATTCCCTTCTATAGTATACTTGTATTTTTCCATTCTCTCTATATATATGCCTAGGTGCCAGTGGGCAGATTGTCATTACCCAGACTCCAGAATCCCTGTCAGTATCTCCAGGAGATAGAGTCACCATCAACTGCAAAGCCAGTAATGGCATTGATAATGCCGTAGCCTGGTACCAACAGAAATCAGGGCAAGCTCCTAAGCTCCTTATCTACGGCCCTTCCACCCGTCCCTCTGGGATCCCAGACCGGTTCAGTGGCAGTGGGTCGGGCGCTGACTACACATTCACAATCAGCAGGGTTGAAGCTGAAGATGCTGGAGATTATTACTGCCAGCAGCATTACAGAGTCCCTCTCACAGTGATACAGAGTGGCACAAAAACCTCCTTGCAGCTGTTTAAGTTGCATAGAAACTAGGGCTTTTGATTATGTATTTAAGTACTAGGGTTCTTTAAAAATCATTGTTATCAAAGGTGTTCTGGGAGGGGCTGGCAGGGTAGAGGAGCCTTTTAAAATCTAATTCAATCAGGGGTGACAATTTTTATTTTTAGCTTCATATCCTCTCCAGGATGTATTTGATCCTGATCTCAGTCTGCGTGTGTTTTACACCAAGACATGGAACTACGTATTCATGTGGAGCAGGAGCAGCCTCCATCCAAACATCAAGCGGGGCCAAGATCTCTCTCTTCTACAAAGACCACAATAGAGTAGAGACACGACTAATGCACATGGGGAGAACGCCCACACAGGACACATCTGTTCAAGCTCCCCCATATAGGACAGAGATTCTCCCAGGAGTTCGAAATAATCCTTGCCAATTGCCGAGCCCCTTCTGCCAGAGGAGCATCCTCAAAAAGTGACTGATTTTTAGGCATGATTTGGAGACATACAAAGGGGAAACAGGACTTATATTTAAATCTGGCACACCTTCAAGTTCCAGTGTACTGTTAGAGCAGTGCAACACAGAGAACTGCCTCTTTTCAACTAGTGTTGGTTATTTATATCCTGCTCTTGTGCCCTCTATGGGACTTTTACCATTGGCATTGTTAGGAAAAGGCACAGGTGCTCACTGAGCGATGGAATTTAATTCAATGGGTGCAGCCCATAAAGCAGTTTAGAAAGTGGATCAGGCTCCCATACACTGGGTTTCGTATAAGAGAAGCACAGTGAAGGGCTGAGAGAATGTGAATCCAAAATCAGTCAAATCACATTTTTTGTGATGACCAGCACAATAAGGGTGAGGTGGCTCTAGTAATGCATGTGCAAATATGCACCTTCTCATCTTGCTAACTTGAGAACTGATTATTACAAGACCTCCTGTCTTGACTCAGGCAAATTTCCCATTCAAACAGTGTCAGAACTGCAGGATCAGGGCCTCCAAAAGTAAAGTCACTTATTCTCATGCACCAACTTGCATGCATCTCTCACAGATTCAGTTATAATGTCTATGAGGGTAGAGATCTGGGCAAAATCCTGGCCCCATTGCAGTCAATGATAGTTTTGCCATTGACTTCAATAGATCCAGGATTTCACCCCATGTTTGTGTGCAGCATTTGTACATTTTTGTGCAGTACCCAGCACAACATAGTCCTGCTCCTTGACTGCAGCTCTTAGGTGTGACCACAATACAAATAATAAATAATAAATACTAATGTCTTTCCAATTATTCTGTAAAGCACTTAGCACACTTTAGATGCTGTCAAATGAATCAGTATCGATCTCTCTGTATATGTAGGTCCTTCATGGTGTCAGTCACCATGGTATCTGTGCACTTTCCATCTCAATATATATCTCTGTCTACACAGTATCTGTAATCCCGTAGGTCACAAGAAAAAAAAGTTATTTTTTGTCTGTTTTGGGAGGCAGACTCTGCAATCATTGGCACTAACATGATTTCTATTTTGTAGTATAAATCTTCTTAATTTATGATGTGATTTCAGGATTCAGATGATTCTGATGTGAAAATCAAATTATAGAATAAAATCAAATTATAGAAAATCCCCAGTTATCACACAGACAGCCCTCACTCTTCATACTTTCAATTGCATTGAAATCTTCACATAATTTTTTGTGGCTTTATCAATATATTCCAGCATTATAGAGAGAGTTACCTATCAAATGAATTTAAAAACACGTGGACACAGCTTTCATTATGGTTTCTTATGCATAGTACTAGTGAGGAAACATACCTCTGTTTCCCCTTGGTAATATAGCCATGACTTACACAGGAAACCAGTTGAACATCATTAAGTCCAGCCTCAGATTTACATATCTTTCCATGTGTGATATTTAAGCCATTCTAAAAGCCATCCCACTAGTTGGAAACCTTTGTGAATTTTAACAGCAACAGAGAAAAAAAATCAGGAAAGACCATGGTTTTGCAAATATATTTGACCTGGCTTCTCTTTTCCATGTTTGAAGGTAGGTCATATAGCTATCATTTTTGAACTCTAATGCAGAAGCTTCTAAAAGAGATTCACTAAAATGCTGCTTATTTCTCCCTTTTCCAGAATCCAGTGGGCAGATTGTTATCACTCAGACACCTGCTTCTGTGATGGTGCTTCCAGGAGAGACGGTCACCATTCAGTGCAAGGCGTCCAGCTCAATGAGTGATGATATGAGCTTATTTCTGTTTAAATCAGGACAAAATCCCAAGCTCCTCATACATGATGCAAACAGCCGTTTCACCGGGGTCCCGGATCGATTCAGTGGTAGTTACAGTGGCACTGACTTCACTTTCACCATTAATAGTGTGCAGGTTGAAGATGCAGGAGAATACTATTGTGGGCAAGATAACAGCTACCCTCTCACAGTGATACAGTTCAATACAAAAACCTGTATGGTGCCACTGCACACACCATGTAGTGTAAAGCAGAAGGAAGCAGCTGTGTACCTATCAATCTGGCTTGAAAGTAACCTTTAGAATGTTATTGTTTAACTGGTCTCTTAGGTATTTTAGATTCAGTCCTGTTGCTGAAAAATAACTTTACCTGCAAATACTGTAACTCAGCTGGAAGGGTCAGGAATTCTCAAGACAGGAGCTGAAATGCACAAGCCAATCCCTTTGTTACACAATCCACTCAGTGCCCTGTAAGCAGGACCTCAGTGACTTTTTTTAAGAAACATGGGTTTTATCCCATGAAAGCTTATGCTCAAATAAAATTGTTAGTCTCTAAGGTACCACAAGGACTCCTCATTGTTTTTGCTGATACAGACTGACACGGTTACCATTCTTAAACTGATAATTTTCAATGAATTTTTCAGAAGCAGCCTGATCAATTCCCTCTGCACATGTACACCCATGTAACATATTCCTTACACACAAACCCTCCTGTGCCTTTAATAGTGCCTGCACCATCTCACCACTGAACTTCCCTGGACATTCCCTCCGAGCTGCTGGAAAAGCCCCCAAAGCATAGACCCACGATTCCACCATATGGGACTCCACAACTGCAGGGCTGGTGTGTGTGTACACCTTGCCTGTCCTTTGGGAGCTAGATTCCCTCTGTGATGGTCTATGATCCTAGGGTCAGGGCAGCATGGCCTATTGGTCACTCTACAAAGCAGCCCTTTGGCACAGGGCAGCGTTGCCCAGCAGCCAGAATCTATCGAGCCACCCTTCGGTGCAGGGCAGCCTGGCTCAGTGGCCAGAGTCTATCGAGCCACCCTTCGGTGCAGGGCAGTGTGGCCTAGTGGCCAGAGTCTATCGAGCCACCCTTCCGTGCAGGGCAGCGTGGCCTAACAACCAGAGTCTATAAAGTAGCCCTTCAGTGCAGGGCAGCGTAGCCTAGCATCCAGAGTCTAGAAAGTAACCCTTTGGTGTAAGGCAGCATGGCCCAGCAGCCATAATCTATAGAGCCACCCTTCAGTGCAGGGCAGTGTGGCCTAGCAGTCAGTATATATAAAGTTGGGGCACCCACAAAGCAGTGTGGCAACCCCGGTAAGAGGGCCCACGCCCGCCCAGCTCCACCGGGTCCTGACCCAGAGCCCTAACAGTGGCATAATGGCTTGCCATTGACTCAGCGCAGGGGTCCTACCGAAAAACGTTGAGGTTTCCTGAGTGGGCGGTACCACTCCCTCTCTCTCCCTGGGTCACTTCCTACCAGAGTCTGTGCTGGTGTTTCCCATGCAATGTCGGTTCTCTGTGTTCAGCGGGACCGGTCATCTCTGGGGGCTCCTCCAGTCACCAGGGTGCAGGCGGGCCGTGAAAGGCTTCGATTCCCAGTACAGTCAATGGCTGCAGCTGGCCCTCCACAGAAGCTTCCCAGGCCACTCCTTCCCCTGCAGCCGCCAGCCCAGAATGAGCTGGGCTCCCTCCCTTTATACTGCTAGAGCACTTGGAACATGCCCAGTCTTGCCAGGGAGGCGGGACTTCCGCTATCCATAATGTGGGCTTAACCCTGTCCAGGCTAGTGTGGGGTAAGCAGACCCCATCACACCCTCCCTTGCCCAGCTTTCAGCAGTTAATGCTGAAGTCTGAAAAATTACAAAAAGGTTCTCACCTTGTTTTATGATGGCAGCATCTGGAGGCCCCATTGTGCTAGGTGCTGTACATGCAGATAGTAAAGTAAGAGCCAGTAAGAGCCAGTGCTGCCCCAAACAGTTGATAATCCAAATCTACTCAGCCAACAAAGGATGCATTGTGATCCCTGTTATACAGATGGGAACTAATTCATGGAGAAATTCATAGCTTTTAAATCCGGAAGGGACAGTTAGATCAAATGACTCACCCTATGAGTCTGTGGCAGAGCTGAGAAGTTAATCTTGATCTCCTGAGTCCCAGCCCCAGCCTTATCCATCAGACCCTCCTTCTTCCAACACTGGATTGGCAATTAGATAACTGATACTGATCAATGAACCTAATAATCTGAGCTGCTTTGGTCTCAGCCCTTATGAAATTGGTCCCACATTGCTTTTTGTTTATTGATGAATGAGCTGTTGGACACTGACCAGGTTACTGGACTGGGGGCCCACACGCTGGAACCCAGTTGGGAATCAGAGAAATGCAGGACTGGAAGGGACCTCCATAGATCATGTAGTCCAATCACCTGCATGAGGCAGGTCTAAGGATTATCAACACCATCCCTGACAGGTGTTCAGCTAACCTGTTCTAAAAAACTTCCAGGGAGGGAAATTCTACAACCTCCCTTGGTAATTTGTTCCAGTGCTTAACTACCCCGACCACTGGGAAGTTTTTCCTAGGGGTCTTCCCTTGGTCTGGGTAGGCTCTAGTACTGTCTCTTTCTTTGCCCTCTCTGGCACAATTCCTGGGCATAGCTCCAAGTGTTCCCCCTTTCATGGAAGTGGGACCTCACAGCCCAGCTGCCTTATGCCTCAAAGACCAGTGCTGAGCCTTCAACACACCCCACTTCAAAACACATGGGATTTTGCCTGAGTCAGGACTGCAGGATTGGGTTCTATGAAGGTAATGCGTCTTTTTCTCAAGTACAAACATCAATGGATCTTTCCCATGCTAAACTGTGAGGTCTCCTGGTCCAGACCCAGGTCTTTCTATCTATTCTGTAAAGCTCCTAACATATATTGGAGTGTTATAGAATAATAATCAATAATCAAATTCTATCAACATACATGTTCTCACCTTGCACCCAGCACCATGTTATCTGAACACTCCCCACTGATCATAAAGATACACTTATCTCTCAGCCATACTGCGTGAGCAAAATGACTTATTTATAAACAACAGCTGTGGATAAGGCTCTGTTCTGGGTTAGGGAGTCCTGGATTCTCTTTCTGGATCTACTGCCAACCTGCAGTGGGATCTTGGACAAGTTCTACTCATCTCACAATCATTTCATTCTCTAGGGGAAAATAAATCATCAGAACTTGTAATTTTTTTATTTTCCTAACTAAAGCAAGCAAATTGTAGGGAATCCCTAATGATTAAACATCAGTCTATTCTTATCGTATATACATTAGAAAATTCCAGTAAACATCTCTGGATTTCACAGAGTGTTTTAGTATTAGAGTGCTAGAGTCACTTAATCTGCTGGATTATTTCCCATTAATTGGGAATGTGCACACATGGCTCCTGTGTTAACATTTCTCGCGCTTAATGAGAAAGATTGACATGCATCTGTTTCCTCCTGATAATAAAGCCCTGAAGCACACAGGAAGCTGTTGGGTATAATTTAGCCCATTCTCTGATTTACATATTTTTCCATATATGACAGTTAATAAATTCGAAAATTCCTCCCAGTGGCTATAAGCCATTGCTGCATTTTAACAATTAGTGTCAAGGAAACTGATCTAGAAGGAACATGATTTTACAAATGCATTTGCTCTGGCTGCTGTTCTCTGTGTTTGGAGGTATGTAACACAGTTCTCTTCATTAATTGAACTTCTCACCACTTGTTTTGATAAGAGATTCAGGGGAAAGGTTTTTATTTCTCTCTTTTCCTAGAATCCAGCTGGCAGATTGTTATCACTCAGACACTTGCTTCTGTGACGATGCTTCCAGGAGAGACGGTCACCATTCAGTGCAAGGCTTCCAGCTCCATGAGTAACGATATGCAATTACATCTGTTTAAATCAGGACAAAATCCCAAACTCCTTATATATAATGGAGACACTCGTTTCACCGGGATTCCCAATCGTTTCAGTGGTCGATACAGCGGCACTGACTTCACATTCACTATTAGTGGGGTGCAGGCTGATGATTAAGGTGACTACTACTGTCAGCAAGACAATAGCTTCCCTCTCACAGTGATACAACTCAATGCAAAAACCTCATTAGCGCTGCAGCCTTCTTGGCATGAAGCAGAAGGAAACATCTTCAGTTGTATCTAAACAAATGGAGTTTAGTGAATGAAAAGTTTCTAATGAGAATTATCCTCACAGTGGAGCCCTTCCATTGGACTTTCCGATTATTGGATTTATGCAACACTTTACAGCTTCAAAGCAGAGTACAAGCATTTACTCACTCGTTTCTACCCTGGACTCCAATTTTAATCATCTGAAATGTTGCCCTTTAATGTTATTATGAGAGATGGTGTTTTTTTATTCATTGCAGCAGCATTAGATGGGGCCCTTGGCAGAATATTGGGGCAGACAGAAATCTATTTTTCAACATTATTTCCAACATAAATGATCAATGCTGATCAAACTTTCAATGTTGTATAAGTAATGCATCCTCCTGGTGTAACATTTTTCTACCTGGCTCTTTCTCTCCCCATCATGTCAAGTCTCAAACTAGTTTTGTCCCTGCCTGTTTTCAAGGGTTCTTTCTGCTGCCAAGATCAGTTTGCTCATTTACTCTTCATTGCAGACAGCTCTGAGCCCACAAAAGGGAATTCCCCTCTAGTCCCAGGCGAGTGCACAGATTATGTTTGCTGCTCAGACTATGTTTGCTGCCGGAGAGACCTCTCCTTTCTCTTCTCATTTTCCTTCTCTCATATCTGTGTTCTTTCCCATTTCTGACTCGGACCCTCTCTCCAGAACCTTTAGACACTTTGTATTGATTTTACATGGTGATCATCACCCTACTAGTGTCACTGGACCATGACACCCCCACACATCTTAGCTGGTACCTTTAAAAGCTATGCTCAGCATTGCTACTTTCAGAGCAGTGACTGATTCTGTGCGTTGGGAACAGAGGAGTTAGGGGCCGGATTCAAAATAATAAAAAAAACCAAAAACAAACCCCAAATAATTAAACAAATAAACAACAATAAAAATAAAAAAAATTTTTGGAAAAAAGAAATGGCCACGGAGAGATTCTAAGATGAAGTTGTTTTAATTTTATTGTAATCTGGCCCCATTTAAATTCTTCCATTCTCACTCATCTCTTCCAATGCTCAGTCTGAGTGGTGAATGTCCTATAAATATGAGTGATTTAAAAATCTGTGATAATTAAGCTGAACCCAGTTATCACCACTAGAAGGCACCATGGGAGCATTAATTCTCCCAGCAGGACAGTGTGTACATGGCTAATCACCAATGGGTAGTAGACAGATTACAGGCATCATACAGCCAAATCAGATCAAAGGTGGTATGCATCATGAAACACAAAGAGCGAGGGTTAGATCAATCCATTTCTTTGCATTATGTTACAGCATTAAACATTGAGAGTTGGATGTACCAAAGCACTCAGCCCTGGCCTAACTTCCCTGTTTGACATCAATGGTAGTTTTCCCACTGACTTCAATGGGAGCAGAGTTAGTCCCCTATGGGCACTTTTGACAACCCCAACTTTGATTTCAGGGGCTGTGTTCTGTGACACCTGATTTTGCCATAGCAGTGTTGCCACCAGAACCCTTCTCAGCACTCACTAAGCACAAGACGACAAGAGAAAAACACTGAAAATCTAACAATAAGAGTGGGTTTCATTTTTAAATTCAATTGCCTAAGTTCATCACAGACTTTGGGAGGTGGGGGCTGGTCAGTATCTCTGGGTGGTGTGGGAAGGTGTGCTGGGGGGAAAGACAAATTCATTCACTGCTGGATTTCATTTCTATACTTGTAAATGAAAATGTCCCTGCTATGTTCGAGAGACAAGGTGGGCGAGATATCTTTTATTGGACCAACTTCTATTGGTGAGAGTGATAAGTCTGTCTCTCTAATATCCTGGGTTGGGACTGATATGGCTTGAACAACACTGCATACCTGCGTTTTTAGACAGACAAACTCACCTGAGAAGGGAAGAGAACAAAGCATCACATGAGAGAAGGGAATGCAGCTCCTGTCTCTGCTGTTGCAGTTCAGCTATTGGTATGTGCCAGACACCGACAGGCCAATCAGCATAGAGAGCAGGTCCCAGCCTCCTCTAACCTGTGCTGGGACCATGCAGCATGGAGTAGTTACTCCTTTCCTGGCAGCCCCAACTCTGCTGTACCCAACAGAAATTATGTGCAACTCATAGTCTGTCACCTGGGGCCTAGTTCTCCCCAACTTTTCATCCTGTGTCCTTGTTTTCATCATTGCAATGTGTGCACCAAACACTGCTCTGCACATTCAGTAGAGATTTCTACCCATCATCACTCACTTTACACAGGTGTAAATGACAGCACAGGGGCAAAGCAGAGGAGAGCCAGGCTCCAAGGGTGAAGTTTATCTTAACATTCAATAGAAGACTAATTTTTGTGAGACTTCACAATAAACCCTGAGGTTCCCAGTGACACAGGTGTATGAGTGAAGCACAATAAACACAGAGCAGAAACGTGTGATTCTGATCTCAGAGCCGCTCGTGCTTTGCATGTCCCAATCACAGACTGGAACTCCACATGCATCTGAGGCTAAAGCAGTGTCTGCCCAGAAGTGTAGCTGTGCCAGGATCCTTCCCTCTTCCAAAACTCATTAGGTTAGATCAGGGGTTGGCAACCTTTCAGAAGTGGCATGTCGAGTCTTCATTTATTCACTCTGATTTAAGGTTTCATGTGCCGGTAATACATTTTAATGTTTTGAGAAGGTCTCTTTCTATAAGTCTATAATATATAACTAAACTATTGTTGTATGTAAAGTAAATCAGGTTTTTAAAATGTTTAAGCTCCATTTAAAATTATATTAAAATGCAGAGCCCCCCGGACCGGTGGCCAGGACCTGAGCAGCGTGAGTGCCACTGAAAATCAGCTTGCGTGCTGCCTTGAACACACGTGCCATAGGTTGCCTACTCCTGGGTTAGATACACACATTCAATGTACTTGGGGTTCAAGATCCCACATGCAGAACACAGTTGTTCCTATCAGCTAGAAACATTCCTCACTCTACTGACTAAGGAACAATCCTGTCATGTGCTGAGCAACAAATACTGACTGTTGTGACCTGGACTGTTGAAGAGTGATTTGATGACGGCACTTGAAACACAAATTTAGTTCTGAACATTCAGAAGCTTCACAATGAACATCTATATTACTGCTACAAGCACACGAAGCACTGAGTTTTCAAGAATATTTTGGTTTTCTAGGGCCTACTCCTTTATCACTGATGTCAACAGACATTTTAGCATTGGGTTCAACAGGATCTGGTCCTTACTGAGCAATGAAACTGGATCTAACAAGCACACAGTACAAGCCAGTTAAAACTGGATCAGGCATCCATAAGCCAGGGACTTTCATATAAGGAAATATAATCTAAAGCTGAGCTAATTATCTATTTAAAAGAGTTAATGATCTATACTCATACTATAGAAGGAGGATCAGATGATGGATAAGGAAATTTATCAGCAAATATGGTCATTCATATTGTGATAATTCAAAAGCCCACCATTCAATTAATACGTGCTGTGCTGTCTTGAGCTAGGAAAAATGTGTTGAAATCATTGGGATATTTGCCTAAGTCCTAGCTGGAGGACTGGACCCTTTCTAAGCAGAACAACTATTTTCCATACCCATCCTTTGTGCAGTAGATTGGAAGCTGTTCAAGGCATGGCCCATCTCTTCCTATTTGTTCTGTAAAAACAATCTGGCTGTCTAGGGTCTTCTATGGCATCATTCCCCATGATATCTCAGCCCCTTCAGAAATGTTGCACTGCATATGAAGATAAACATTAAGCCCATAAGCTCAATTTAAGTCTTTCTGTTAACTTCCCTGGGCAAAGTGGGGTCCCACTCTCCTTGATGACCGGGAATAATGTCTTGTGTGCTAGAAGATGTCAGTTATTGTCCTGAGGACACAATGTACATCCTGTTCCTATTAACTGATTCTATTTAGAAAATTAAATCATCAGAACTTGGATGTTTTATTTTTCTACTTTAAAGCATCAAGGCCAAGATTTACAACAGAATCATTGGGGTATATCAAAAAGCTTCCTATTGGATACCGAGACGTCTCATGGTATCCGAGTATTAAACATTCAGAGTCACCAAATCTACTAAATGATTCCCATTTATACCAGACCATGCACACATGCCTGCATTAAAAGTTGGTCATCTTTGGTGATGCTGACAGTGACCTGTATCTGCTTCCTCTTGATAAAACAGCCATGAAGTAGACAGGAAGCCTCAAACAGAAAACTCCCCCCACCCCCGCTCATATTTACATATCTTTCCATACATGACAGTTAAAAAGCGCTATAATTCTCCTGTGTAGTTATAAACCTCTGCTGCAGGTTCATAATATTGGGCAGTGCCACACATAAAGCAGCAAGATGATTTTACAAATGTATTTGATCTGGCTCCTCTTTTCCGTGTTTGAAGGTAGGTAGCACAGACATCTTATTACCTGAACTTTAAGGCTGTTATTTCAAAACTAGATTCACTAAAAGGCTTTTTCTTCCTCCCACTTTCCTAGAATCCAGAGGGCAGATTGTTATCACTCAGACACCTGCTTCTGTGACGGTGCTTCCAGGAGAGACCGTCACCATTGAGTGCAAGGCGTCCAGCTCCATGAGTAACGATATGAACTTATATCTGTTTAAATTGGGACAAAACCCCAAGTTCCTCATTCGTGATGTAACCAGCCGGCAAACTGGGGTCCCCGATCGATTCAGTGGTAGATACAGTGGCACTGACTTCACCTTCACCATTACTGGGGTGCATGTGGAAGATGCAGGAGAATACTATTGTGGACAAGACTACAGCACTCCTCTCACAGTGATACAGTTCAGTACAAAAACCTGTTCAGAGCCCCAGTAAACACATGGAGAAGCAGAAGGAAGTGGGAGTGGCTGTTTCTAACCCAGCTGTAATGTAACAAATGATTGGAGTTAGATTTTTTGATTCATTCACTCTGTTTGGAAAAGATTTTTTTTGGTGAGAGAACTGGGAGGGACAGAATCGCTCATGGCACTGAGATACACGTGGTGCTTATTCCATATCACACCATTCCCCACCAGTGAGAACATTTTGGCCCAAATTTTCAGTGGTGTTTTTTAATGCTCAACTTCCATACTTTTAGGTTTATTTGTAACCTCACATTCATTCCAAAGCTACACCTTATACCAATCTCACAAATGTACCTATAATCCTTGGGGAGCGCATTGTGGATGTGAAACTGACAGAAAGAACATTTAGAGTTTAGTATCAGAGGGGTAGCCGTGTTAGTCTGGATCTGTAAAAGCAGCAAAGAATCCTGTGGCACCTTATAGACTAACAGACGTTTTGGAGCATGAGCTTTCGTAGGTGAATACCCACTTCCTCAGATGCATGTAATGGAAATTTCCAGGGGCAGGTATATATATGCTAGCAAGCAAGCTAGAGATAACGAGGTCAGTTCAATCAGGGAGGATGAGGCCCTGTTCTAGCAGTTGAGGTGTGAAAACCAAGAGAGGAGAAACTGGTTCTGTAATTGGCAAGCCATTCACAGTCTTTGTTCAATCCTGAGCTGATGGTGTCAAATTTGCAGATGAACTGAAGCTCAGCAGTTTCTCTTTGAAGTCTGGTCCTGAAGTTTTTTTGCTGCAGGATGGCCACCTTAAGGTCTGCTATAGTGTGGCCAGGGAGGATGAAGTGCTCTCCTACAGGTTTTTGTATATTGCCATTCCTAATGTCTGAGGTACAACCGCATCTGCTCTAAACCCTCAGACAGAGATCAACACCTACAAAATCTCCACCAAGCATTCTCAAAACTACAATACCCACATGAGGAAATAAGGAAACAGATCAACAGAGCCAGACGTGTGCCCAGAAGCCTCCTACTGCAAGACAAACCCAAGAAAGAAACTAACAGGACTCCACTGGCCATCACATACAGCCCCCAGCTAAAAACCCTCCAACGCATCATCAAGGATCTACAACCCATCCTGGACAATGATCCCACACTTTCACAGCCCTTGGGTGGCAGGCCAGTCCTTTCCCACAGACAACCTGCCAACCTGAAACATATTCTCACCAGTAACTGCACACTGCACCATAATAACTCTAGCTCAGGAACCAATCCATGCAACAAACCTCGATGCCAACTCTGCCCACATATCTACACCAGCGACACCATCACAGAACCTAACCAGATCAGCCATACCATCACCGGTTCATTCACCTGCACATCCACCAATGTAATATATGCCATCATATGCCAGCAATGCCCCTCTACTATGTACATTGGCCAAATTGGACAGTCTCTACGGAAAAGGATAAATGGACACAAATCAGACATTAGGAATGGCAATATACAAAAACCTGTAGGAGAGTACTTCAACCTCCCTGGCCACACTATAGCAGACCTTAAGGTGGCCATCCTGCAGCAAAAAAAACTTCAGGACCAGACTTCAAAGAGAAACTGCTGAGCTTCAGTTCATCTGCAAATTTGACACCATCAGCTCAGGATTGAACAAAGACTGTGAATGGCTTGCCAATTACAGAACCAGTTTCTCCTCTCTTGGTTTTCACACCTCAACTGCTAGAACAGGGCCTCATCCTCCCTGATTGAACTGACCTCGTTATCTCTAGCTTGCTTGCTAGCATATATATACCTGCCCCTGGAAATTTCCATTACATGCATCTGAGGAAGTAGGTATTCACCTACGAAAGCTCATGCTCCGAAACGTCTGTTAGTCTATAAGATGCCACAGGATTCTTTGCTGCATTTAGAGTTTAGACACTTTCAGGGCGGGCGGATGATTCTGATCTGAGATCAGACATGTTCTTCCTGCCTCAAGACACTGGAACTTTCTATACACATCTCAGGCAGAAGTGTACATTGGGGCACATACATATCTTCAATGCAGAGGAGCTCAAAGATCCCAAGCATAGAAAACGGCTGCTCTTTGGAGTTAGACATATTCTTCCTTTAAATGATGAAAGGCTCAGTCTTTCCAGATGCTGAATATAAGCTCAGCATTGACTATAACGTGTCTGGAGGTTGCAGTTTCTGCCAGCCTTTGGGATTAATTTAATTCTAACTATGGAAATAAAGCATGTGGAGTTTTTACAGCAGCAAATCACTTGGATGCTATTTCTGATTGAAAAAATGAAATTCTCAGCTGACAATGAAATTGCAGGGAGTCCCTTGTTCCCATACCCCAGATGGTGCTTCCAGTCCCTACACAGGGAGGTTTAGAATATCCTGTCCTATTTTTTTCTGGACAAATCTGAATATATCAGCACTCTACAGCCAGAGTTTTTTCTCTCTCAAGCACTCCCATCTGTGACTCAATCTGATGTTAGGAGACCCACTGAAGTCTTGATGCACTGGGACTACTCCTGTGCTTAAAGGTAAGTGTGTGCTACCAGACTCTACTGGATGAGGGTCAGATGAAGAATAAAAACTTTCTATTGATTTCAATAGGACTAAAGTTAAGGATGGTGTCATAAACAGATGGTTAAGGGTTAATGTCTTTTTTACCTGTAAAGGGTTAAGCAGCTCAGTAAACCTGGCTGACACCTGACCAGAGGACCAACAGGGGGACAAGATACTTTCAAAACTTGGTGGAGGGAAGTCTTTGTTTGTGCTTTTTGTTTTGTTCGTTGTTTGCTCTCGGGACTGAGAGGGACGGGACATCATTCCAGGCTTTCCCAATCTTTCTGAATCAGTCTTTCATGTTTCAAAATAGTAAGTAATAGCCAGGCAAGGCAGATTAGTCTTATGTTTGTTTCCTCAACTTATAAATGGTGTTTTTGCTGGAAGGATTTTTACCTCTGTTTGCTGTAACTTTGAATCTAAGGCTGGGGCGGGGGAGTCCCTCTAGTCTATATGAATCTAAGTACCCTGTAAAGCATTTTCCATCCTGATTTTACAGAGATAATTTTTACCTTTTCTTTCTTTAATTAAAAGCTTTCTTTTTAAGAACCTGATTGATTTTTTCCTTGTTTTTAAGATCCATGAGATTGGGTCTGAACTCACCAGGGGATTGGTCGCGGGGTGAAGAAGGGAGGAAGGTTAATTCCTCCTTGTTTGAGGATCCAAGGAGTTTGGATTGGTGTGAAGCCTCTCAAGGCAACCCAGGGAGGGGAAAGTATGGGGGGAAAAGGAGGGGGATGGTTAATTTCTCCTTGTTTTAAGACCTAAGGGGTTTGGGTCTTGGGTTCCCCAGGGAAGGTTTTGGGGGAACAGAAAGTGTGCCAGACACTAACTTCTGGCTGGTGGCAGTGTACCAGACCTAAGCTAATAATTAAGCTTAGGAGTGTTCATGCAGGTCCCCACTTGAACTTTAAAGTTCAAAGTGAGGAAAAAACCTTGACAGATGGTTATACATACTTTGCTGGAATAGTGATTAGTCAGAGTGATTAGTACCTGAGCCATCTCTTCTTATGGTTTCTTACATGCTTGATGCTACTGAAACTCACATGTACCTGCTTCCTCTTGACAATGTAGCCATGAAGCAATAAAAAAGACTGCATAGCCTAATTTAGATCAGCCTGAGATTTGCATACTGTTCCAAATGACAGATAATAAACCCCAAATCCTTCTAATACAACGACATCCAGGACTGATAATTACTGACTAGAGCATTTCTCCATGCAGAGGCAAATCCAGCCTGCATCACCCATCCATGTTGTTCCTCCAGTCAGTTGGCTGAGACCCAGTGGTTGCAAGTTTGCACAATATAAGTGACTCAGAAGTTACCATCCAGTTTTAGTTGCCTAGGTTTACAACCTTTGGTGTTTTGCTTCGCTCCTAGGATTCATATTAACCTACAACTCCAAGTAACCCAGAGAAAAGAACCTGTGGGAATTCCCTGCTTTTTTAGTGTGACCTAAATGTAAACGAATAGGAACAAAAAATGTAGACAATACATACAGGATGAAGAAGTCTATCTTGGGAAGTGGATCTGGCACTGACAACACATTCACAATCAGCAGGGTTGAGAATGCAGATGCTGGACATTCTTATGGCCAGCAGCACAACTTCCCCCTCACACAGTGATAAAGAGCGATACGAAACCTCCCTTCAGTTATTTAATTTCTGTAAAATCTGGGACTTTTGATTATACATTTAAGTGCCAGTGTACTTTAATGGCACCAGATTCACTGCACAGAGCAAAGGCGGGATGGTGTCTTAGAGCTAGAATGTGTATTTTGATTCCAATCTCAGTCCGCACATATTTGGCACCAAGACATGGAACTATATATTCATTGGGGGCAGGAGCAGCCTTCACCCAAACATGAAGTGAACCGAGACCCCTCTCCTCCAAATACTACATTGGAGCAGAGACAGATGTCTAATGCACATGGGTTTGGAGAACCTTTATACAGGACACATCTGCTCAAGTGCCCCCATATAGGACAGGGCTTCTCCCCTGGATTTGAAATAGCCCTCCTTGTACTGACTCAGAGTGACCTTGCCAGCTGCTGAGCCCCTTCTGCCAGAGGAGCATCCTCAAAAAGTGATCCTGTGGTTTTTAGGCATGATTTGAAGATGTATAAAGTGGAAACAGGACTTACGTTGAAATGTGGAACACCTTCAAGCTACAGTAACATCTAAACATCTACCTAGCTGCTATAGGAGAGTAACACATAGGATTGTCTCTTTTCAACTAGTATTGGTTATTTATGTCCTGCTTTTTGCCCTCTGTGGGAGTTTTACCATTAGCTTTCTTAGAAAAAGGCACAGGTGCTCACTGAGCAATCGAATTTGATCCAATAGGTGCAGCCCATAAAGGGGATCAGGCTCCCATAGACTGGGTTTCGTATAAGAGAAGCACAGTGAAGAGATGAGAGAATGTGAATCCAAAATCAGCCAAACCACGTTCTTTGTGATGACCAGCACAATAAGGGTGAGGTGGCTCTAGTAATGCCTGTGCAAATATGCACCTTCTCATCTTGCTAACTTGAGAACTGATTATTACAAGACCTCCTGTCTTGACTCAGGCAAATTTCCTATTCAAACAGTGTCAGAACTGCAGGATCAGGGCCTCCGAAAGTAAAGTCACTTATTCCCATGCACCAACTTGCATGCATCTCTCACAGATTCAGTTATAATGCCTGTGGGCAGAGAGATCTGGGCAAAATCCTGGCCCCATTGCAGTCAATGATAGTTTTGCCATTGACTTCAATAGATCCAGGATTTCACCCCATGTTTGTGTGCAGCATTTGTACATTTTTGTGCAGTACCCAGCACAACATAGTCCTGCTCCTTGACTGCAGCTCCTAGGTGCAACCACAATAGAAATAATAAAGCATAATAATGTCTTTATAATAATACTGTAAAGCATTTAGCACACTTTGGATGCTGTCAAATGAATCAATATCTCTATATCTATATCAATAACTCTAGGTCCTTCCATGGTGCCCATCACTATTGCATCTGTGCACCTTCCATCTCAATATACATCTTTGTCTACACATTATCTATAATATCCTAGGGCCTATGATCTGCACATAACAACTGTTAATTTTTGTCCGTTTTGTGAGGCAGACTCTGCACTCATTTGCACTAATCTAATTTCTATTTTGTAACATACATCTTCATTTATGGTGTGACTTCAGGAGTCAGCTGATTCTGATGTAAACTGTCACATTATCGAACAAGATCAGATTATAGCGAATCCTCAGTTATCGCACAGACAGAGCTTGCTCTTCAGACTTTCAGTTGCATCTGACGAAGTGGGTATTCACCCACGAAAGCTCATGCTCCAAAACGTCTGTTAGTCTATAAGGTGCCACAGGATTCTTTGCTGCTTTTACAGATCCAGACTAACACGGCTACTCCTCTGATACTCAGTTGCATTGAAATCCTCACATGAATGTTGTGGCTTTATGAATACATTTCAATATTATAATTACCTATTAACTGAATTAAGAACATGTGGACATATCTCTCATTATAGTTTCTTACGGGTGATGCTAGTGAGGAAACATACCTCTGTTTCCCCTGGATAATATAGCTATGGTGTAAACAGGAAGCCAGCTGAGCATCATTAAGTCCAGCCTCAGATTTACATATCATTCCATAAGTGATATTTAAGACATTCCAAAAGCCATCACACTAGTTGTAAACCTTTGGTGAATTTTAGCAGCAACAGAGAAAAAAACTCAAGACAGACCATGGTTTTGCAAATATATTTGATTTGGCTTCTCATTTCCATGTTTGAAGGTAGGTTGCACAGCCATCTTCTTTTCTGAACTCTAAAGCAGAACCTTTTAGAAGAGATTTACTAAAATGCTGCTTATTTCTCCCTTTTCCAGAATCCAGCGGACAAATTGTTATCACTCAGACACTTGCTTCTGTGACTGTGCTTCCAGGAGAGACCATCACCATTCAGTGCAAGGCATCCAGCTCAATGAATGATGATATGAGCTTTTATCAGTTAAAAACAGGAGCGGTTCCCAATCTCCTCATTTATGATGGCTCTAGCCGCGTCACAGGGGTCCCAGATCGATTCAGTGGTAGTTACCGTGGCACTGACTTCACATTCACCATTAAAAATGTGCAGGCTGAAGATGCAGGAGAATACTATTGTGGACAAGATAACAGCTACTCTCTCACAGTGATACAGTTCAGTACAAAAACCTCTTCAGTGCCATTGCACACACCATGTAGTGTAAAGCAGAAGGCAGCAGCTGTGTATGTATCAGTCTGGCTGGAAAGTAACCTTTAAAATGTTACTGGTTTAACTGGACTCTCAGATGTTTTAGATTCAGTCCTCTTACAGTATTTGGGGTAAAGTTATTTTTCACTAACTAAGCTGGCAGGGTCAGGACTTCTTCAGGCAGTAGCTGAAATGCAGAAGACAAGCCCTCTGTTATACAATCCACTCAGTGCCCTGTAAGTAGGACCTCAGGGCCTTTTTTTAAGGAAAATAATTTTCATTGACTTTTTCAGAAGCACCTCAATCAGTAATTCCCTCTGTACAGGTACACACGTGTAACATATTCCTTGCACAGAAACTGCAGGGCCAGTGCAAGTCTGGGAAGGGGTAGCTGGGAAAGAGGCAGGATTCAGAGGTCGGAACCTTCATTACATGGCTCCATTGGCTACCAACCCTGCTGAGGTTTTGTGCTGTTTTCCCAGTCCCTTTGAGCGCCACGGGCCTGGGACTGAAGCACCAGCAGATAGGCTGCAGAACTGTGTACACCTTGCCTGTCCTTTGGGAGCTAGATTCTCTCCCTTGCCCAGCTTTCAACAGTTTGTGCTGAAGTCTGAAAAATCATAAATGGGTTCGCACCTTGTTTTATGATGGCAGCACCTAGAGGCCCCACTGTGCAAGGTGCTGTACATGCAGACAGTAAAGTAAGAGTCAGTCAGAGAATTTTTCAGAATCATCATAATAATTTTTATCTGTGCCCACACCTGGGTTCCAGATCCCTTTCACACAGCACCAATCCTCTTATTAGCATTTTCTGAACCATGGATATTAACACTGCTTTCCTCTCAGACGACATGGGCTCAGAGCCATGGAAGGCCCCAGAAAAATGTTTCCATGTGATTCCACTACATGGAGATTGTCAACTGCAGAGCAGGTGTTTACATGGGGGGATTGGAGCCAGACTGGGTTGGAACTAGACCTGTGATAACATGAATTCACTGTAGATGGTGTGTGGTGTGGTGGGGTTGCAGGGCTGGAATATCACATGTAGATTGTGCAGGGGTCTGTACCTACCCTGACTGTAAGGATGGATTCTGCCCCAGAACCCAACTCTCCAGCATTTCACTCCATCCATCTTCTTCACTCAGGAGTGAGCTCTGATATAGACCTGAGAGATCTTCTTCCAGCCTCCATCTCTATAGCTACCAAGATGCCACATTCAGCTGCTACAGTCCTGTCAGAAGTGAAATGTGTGTGAGGGAAGGGGAGTAAGGGATGCGGCCACAGCCTGTAACGCAGGTGAAGGGGAATGTGTGTAGCAGGCAGCAAAGGCTGGGGGTTAGGGGGAGGGGTTGAGTCATGTGAAGGAGCAATGGGGGTATTTGGGGAGGTTGATGAGGTTGCCTCTGAACCAAGGCTCCAAGTTTCTTACAAAATTAATTCCAGGGAGCTTCTGGCAGCTCTGGGCAGAGAAACAGTTATTTGAACAACCTGATTTCACTTGAGCATCTGACTTAAGTTGGGAGCGGAGAGGGGAGGGTTAAAGTGCCCTCTGGACTCCTCTGGCAGGGGGAAATCCTCTGCATAGCCATGACAATTCTCTGCACGGAACAAGGTTAGCAAATGTCCCTTGGTAACAGAATTTTCTCTCCTACCTAGAGCTAAACCCCAACATCCGATTACAGGGATCACTCACTGTAAGGAAACAGACAGTGCTTCGAATTCACACCAGAAGGTTTACTGGGAATCCTTCTCTCAGTATGTGGGGTTCATTGTAACTCCATCACTAGCTAGCTAGGCACACAGCTACCTACACTGAGCCATGCCCGAACTGCTGTTCCCCTCGCCTCATCTCACCGGCTCTTTCCCACTGTTTGTTAGATCCATTGTTGCAACTTTCTGTAACTAAACTAGGGCTAAATTAGGGCTCCCTGCACCAGGGAATCACCTTCAACACTGCGTTTGGACAGTGTCTACCACTATGAGGGGCCTGTCCTGATTGGAGCGTCTAGTTGCTATCGTAACACAAACAATAGCGATACTAATGCTTTAGGAACCGAGCACTAGTGTCTCACTACCACACATACTGAGTTAATGCTGCATTTACTTCATATGAGGTAATTAACACTTATCACTGAAGGGACAGTTAATAATGTTGAAGTTATTGGGATTCACAGACGTCTGTTTTCTTTTGAAAGTAGAGGTATGAAGTACACAGGAAATCAGCTGAGCATAACGAGGCCAGCTGCAGATTTACATACCTGTCCATAAAGATATTTCAGTGTATTTCTTAAATAATGCTGAGTGGTGAGCAGCCTTGGATTCATTTGACCCATCACTGAAGACACACCAGAGACACAGCATGGTTTTACACATGTATCTGGTCTGGCTCCTTTGCCTCTTGGGTGAAAGTAAGTGGTAAATTTTAAAAGATTATTATTTTAACTCTGCTATTTCAAAATGATAGTCACTAAAAGCTTCTAATTTCTCCCATTTCTAGACTCAGAAGGATTCATTGTGATAACTCAGACACCCCTGGTCTCCGCATTTCCAGGAGAGCCAGTCAGCTTTCAGTGCAACACAACGCTGACAGTAATATTAATGATGAAATGAATGTATATCTATTCAGATCAGGAGAAGCCCCCAAGCCCATCATCTATCATGCAACCAACCGCTTCTCGGGGTCCCAGATTGGTTTCGTGGTAGTGGAAGAGGAACTTCACGTTCACCATCAGTCATTTTCATGCTGGAGATGCAGGAGAATATTTTTGTGGACATGACTATGGCTATGATTTCACACTGTGATACAGTCCAATACAAAAACCTCTTAAACCCCTGAGCCCTCTTGGTGCATATGAGACCAGATGGGGGTGTTCTTATTCCATGTATCATGAAACACTAACTTGAGAATAAATTTCTAAAGGAAATGAACATTCATCTTAGAGCAGGTGTCAGCTAACATTCCCTAGTCTAGTAAATGAACGGCAGCTGGAGAGACCATTCAGTTCAGTAGCAAAGTTTCACATGCACCTGCTATCCATATCATCTCCCTTCCCTTAGTGCCCTTTAATAATCCTTGGGCCTTATCCAGCACTTTTGAGCTTCAAAGCACAGTAGCAACAATTGCCTCTAATACTGCAACTTAATCCCAATTCTAACCCCTGAAGTGATTCCCTTTAAGGCTCTAAATGTGATGCTGAATTATTTTATTCTTTCCATTCACACAGCAACATCACATGAGTGCCCTGCTAGGAACCAAACTCTCAGAACCTGATTTTTAAAATTGATTTGCAATATAAATGATCAATTCTCTACACACATTTTTAATACTTCTACTCTCCTATGGAGCATTGTTGTTACTGTCCATTGCAATCTCTCCCAGTGTATATATTGGAAAGCTGCACTGCACTGCTGCATAGTTCCCTGCCTTGCTGCTTCTCTCTTTCATGAGCCCAGCTTCAGACAGGTTTTATCCATATTCATTCGCAAGGCTGATCCATCAGCTTCCTCACTGATCCTCAAACAGGCATTCCCCTCTAGTCCCAGGAGCATGGCTCAGGTGGCCCAGACTGTGGGTGTTGCCAGAAAGACACCTGCAATCTCTCCTCTCTTTCCCTCTCTCATACCCTTCTGCCCCACCCATCATTCCTTTCCTTAGCCACCTTCATTCCTTCAATAGACTTTACAAGTGGATTCTTATGCTGTCGCTGTCACTGAGCCATGTTTCCCATGGAAACCCCAGCTGGCATCTTTAAAAACAACGTCTCTGTCACTGAGCACTGCTGCTTCTGGCAGCATCACTGATTCTGTACCCTTGGGGACAAGCAGACGTCAGGCTAGATTTCAAGGGCTCAGAAGCCCCAGATAGAAAGAAGCAAGATAGCTGGCTGTACAGTGACATTCTCTCAGGAGCTTCATGAATCTCAGCAAAACTGACTTTTCAAGTTTGAGTCTGCAAACCCAACCTCAATATCCCTGCCAGGAGCTCACAGATTATTTTTCCAAAAGTGACTAAGGGAGTTAGGCACTTGAGTATCTTTGAATACTGGACCTTCGAAGGCAAAGTACCATCCAAAATCAGCTCCTCAACCTTAGGGTATGTCTACACTGCAATAAAAGACCTGCACAATGGCCATGGCTGGCCTGGGTCAGCTGACTTGGGCTCGTGGGGCTCTGGCTGAGGGGCTAAAACGTGCAGTGCAGCTGTTCAGACTCAGGGTGGAGCCCGACTCTGAAACCCTGCAAAGGGGTTAGGTCTTAGAGCAGGCGTTGGCAACTTTTCAGAAGTGGTATGCAGAGTCTTCTTTTATTCACTCTAATTTAAGGTTTTGCGTGCTGGTAATATATTTTAACGTTTTTAGACGGTCTCTTTCTATAAGTCTATAATATATGGCTAAACCATTGTTGTATGTAAAGTAAATAAGGTTTTTAAAATGTTTAAGAAGCTTCATTTAAATTAAAATGCAGAGCCCCCTGGACCAGTGGCCAGGACCCAGGCAGTGTGAGTGCCACTGAAAATCAGCTCGTGCGCCTCCTTCAGCATGCATGCCATAGGTTGTCTACCCCTGTCTTAGAGCCTGGGCTACAACCCAGGCCCAAAGGTCTACACTGCAATTTTAATGCCACAGCCCAAACTCTGCAAGCCTGACTCAGTTGAGCCAGGCTCTGACACTCATTGCTGTTGGATTTTCATTGCAGTATAGAGGTACCCTTGGGTGCTTTTGGAAATATTACCCATGTCTCTCCCTTTGCAGGTGCAGGACTCCCAATAAACTAATCAATGACTGATACTGCTCAATGGTCCTAATAATTACAGGTCACTGAAGATTAATGTGTTTAATACCCAGTGAATCAGCAGTCAGATTTAAAAAAAAACCCTCACCCTGCTGCCTTAGTCCATATACAGTCAGTACATAGTGGGTTTCATTTATTGATTCCTATCAGCTAAGGTGAGGGAGGCAGATCTGATTAAAACTGATCCAAGCAAAAGCAACTAGTTCAGTGCAGTTGTGGAAAAGAAATGGCCCTAGGGAGCATGCAATGCCCAATCTGATCACTTCAGGAAGGGGGGTTATGTTATCATAATCTGGGCCAATTTTTAAAACCATACGTGCCTTTAATTTTTTTCCTCCCAATATGTGTTTGGTCACTGCTCTTCAAATATGAGGTTGCTAAACAGCTGTGAAAATTATCATGTGCCCCATTATTACCACTAGAGGGCACTGTGTGAACACCAATCCTTCCAGCAGTCTGACCTGTGAGGGATGCTAGAGGAATTGCAAACCCAAGTAAGATGTAAGGTGACATTACTGTGAAATAGAGAGAATGGGTATCACATGGATCCATATTCATTTGCATATTTACAGAGCACCTGACATTCCTTTATTGTGCTGGGCAGCTATAAATAGTTCTCTTTCCAGGTTAGAGTCACTTCTCTAGGATCTATCAGTGAAGACCTCCAAGATGGCAGTTCTCACTCGCTGTCTCTGGTTACTGCTTCTCTGGGCTCAGGGTAAGGAAAATGCTTCTCAGTCATTCAAATGAAAACTGGTTCTAAGAACTAAGATTGAGTTTAATAGCTTATGCCCACATTTTTTCTCTGTATTTCTCCATTCACTCTCTCTAGCTAGGCTCCTGTGTGCAGACTGAGATAATCCAAACTCCAGAATCCCAGTCAGTGCCCCGTTTGTGAATCCTTGGCTCTTTTGAGGTCAGTGGGAGTTTTGCCATTGACTTTAATGGAGGTAAGTAAGGAGACACATGCCACAGCACATTCAGAATGCTGGTGCCACCCAGCTCTAGATCTCCATCATATCTGACCCAACCGGAGCAGGGGAACAAATGACCCAATATATCTAGGAGCTCAAAGAATGCTACTATCAGGAAGTGCTTGCTGAGACAGTGTATGTAGAGGTAGTAATAAAGCCTGAACATTATACTGTCCTGGCTTTCGCTTTCTTTATGCTCACAAACTGAAAAGCATTTAAAATCCAGCGTAAGGCCCTGATCCCAAACTCTTTGGAATCAGTGTGAGTCTTTCCAATAACTTCAGTGGGCTTTGGATCAGACCCTCAGAATCCAGTCTTGCTAGATAAGCAGCATCTCCTGCCATATATTGAATGCTCTCAGACATTGACATCAGGAGTCCTGTACTGTTTGAGTGATTATTTGACATAGAGAGAATGTGAAAGTACGAATGGAAAGTTTCTGATCATCAAACTCTTGGTACAAAATCAGAGTGGGATAGATATGTGGGGTGGGTGGCTATAGCAAGGCCCATTCATAGTTTGCTAACTTTGAAACACCTTTGATCATTGCAAGTCCTGTCTTCTTGACAGAGGCAAAACGCCAGTGCTGGGCCTTCAACACACCCCACTTCAAAACACATGGGATTTTGCCTGAGTCAGGACTGCAGGATTGGGTTCTATGAAGGTAATGCGTCTTTTTCTCAAGTACAAACATCAATGGATCTTTCCAATGCTAAACTGTGAGGTCTCCTGGTCCAGGTCTTTCTATCTATTCTGTAAAGCTCCTAACATATATTGTTGTGTTTTAAAATAATAACCAATAATCAAATTCTATCAACATACATGTTGTCGCCTGGCACCCAGCACCATGTTATCTGAACACTCCCCACTAATCTTAAAGATACACTTCTATCTCTCAAACTGCGTGAGCAAAATGACTTGTTTACAAAAAACAGATGTGGAGAAGTCTCTGTCCTGGGTTAGGGAGTCTGGAATTCTCTTTCTGGCTGTACTGCTGACCTGCAGTGGGACCTTGGGCAAGTTCTATTCATTTCAAAATCATTTAATTCTCTTGGGGAAGATAAATCATCAGAACTTGTAATTTTTATTTTACTAACTAAAGCAAGAAAATTAAAGGAAATAACTAACAATTAAACTATTAGTATTGTATATACATTAGAACATTCCAGTAAACATCTCTAGATTTCACAGAGTATTCTTGTCTTAAAAAGCTGGAGTCACTAAATCCGCTGGATTATTTCCATTTAACTAGGAATGTGCACACGTCTCCTGTTAACATTTCTCATGCTTAATGAGACAGATTGACAGTCATCTATTTCCTCCTGATAATAAAGCCCTGAAGCACACAGGAAGCTACTGAGTATAATTTAGCCCAGTATCTGATTTACATATCTTTCCATAAGTGACAGTTAATAAATTCAAAAATTCTTCCCAGTGGTAATAAACCAGTGCTGCAGTTTAACAATTAGTGCCAAAGAAACTGATCTAGAAGGAGCATGATTTTACAAATGCATTTGCTCTGGCTGCTGTTCTCTGGGTTTGGAGGTACGTAACACAGCTCTCTTCATTCATTGAACTTCTTGCCAGTTGTTTTGATAAGAGATTCAGAAAAGGGTTTTTATTTCTCTCTTTTCCTAGAATCCAGCGGGCAGATTGTTATCACTCAGACACCTGCTTCTGTAATGGTGCTTCCAGGAGAGACGGTCACCATTCAGTGCAAGGCATCCAGCTCCGTTAGCAATGAAATGAATTTATATCAGTTCAGACCAGGAGAGGTTCCCAAGCTCCTCATTTATCATGCCACCAACCGTTTCACGGGAGTCCCCGATAGATTCAGTGGTAGATACAGCGGCACTGACTTCACATTCACTATTACCGGGGTGCAGGCTGATGATGGAGGTGACTACTACTGTCAGCAGGACTATAGAACCCCGATCACAGTGATACAACTCAATGCAAAAACCTCATTAGTGCTGCAGCCTTCTTGGCATGAAGCAGAAGGAAACAGCTGCAGTTGTATCTAAACGAATGCACGTGCAAAGTTTCTAATGAGAAACATCCCTACAGTGGAAGCCTCCCATTGGACTTCCAGATTATTGGATTTATTCCTCTGAAATTCTTTCTGAAATCGTTTCCTAAATTAGCAGGGGCAGGCACTGTACGGGAAGTAATTGGGGTATACCAGCTAATCCCAATATCACACAGTCATGTTAACTAGAACCCAGTGGCCTCCCAAAATAATTTCTGCTGAATTGTTTGTAAAATGAACTATACATTTTCTTTGTGCACGTCTTCCAGATCCCCTGCACACATGAACAATCCTCTGTTGTTAATATTTTCGGAACCATGATTATTAGCACTGCATTCCCATAGGCTGTCTCTACACTTACGATGGCATGTAGAGCACAGGCACTACATTTGTAGCTACGCGCCACAGTGAAAGGTTCTGGCAGCAGGGAAAGCGCCACCAGCTCCCCACTGCTGGGGCCTTTCACTGCTGCGAAGAAAGGGCCTGGCTTGAGCAGGGTGCGGGGAAAGGCTCTCGCAGCAGGTAGGCAGGACATGCACTGTTAAAAATACCAGTGTAGACTTCAGAGGCACTGATTGGACCAACAAGAAGACTGTGAAGGGTGCATACCCTGGTGGTTCAGGTACGTAGGACATTCTAGTCCACTCACCCTGGCCATGATTTGCTGTCTACACTGCTATTTATACCTGTACTACCTGGGTACCCAGTGTCTATACTCCACATGACGCCGCAAGTATTGACATACCTCTGGGGTGCATAAGGCTGTTATGGCTGTTCTAGGCCCCACATCATGGGATTTCCACCGGATGGGGATGCGCAACTGCTGAGCAGGTGGTTAAATGGAGGGAGAAGAGGCCAGGTTAAGTTGGAACTGGGGCCCATATTAACATGAGCCTTGTGGCTACAACCCCCTGTGCAGGGGGTGAGCTGGGGTTACACCCTATTGCAGTCCACAGAGCTGGACAAAAAATGTTTGACTGAAATGTTGTTGTTGTGGGGTTTTTGACAAAAAATGCAGATTCGGTGATGTCCCTTAATCGCTGATTTAAAAGTATTACTTGAGAATGAACTTCCAGGGGAAATGACCATTCATCTTAGAGCAGGTGTCTGCTACAATGATCTTTTCTAATAACTGAACTGGAGCAGAAAATACCTCTCAGAGCAGTAACACAGATACACAGGCACGTGCCATCCACCTGACTGCAGTATTCCCTTAGTGCACCTGGAGTATAACAATAATTTTAACCCATAAAGAGTACAGCTTCAAAGCAGAGAACAAGCATTTACTCACCTGTGTCTAACCTGGATCCCAATTCTAACCCTCTGAAGTGTTGCCCTATAAAGATCTCAATGTTACTATGAAGTATGAAGTTTTTCCATTCATTGCAGGGGCATTACATGGAGACCGTGCTAGAAAATCGGAGCTGACAGAAACCAATTTTTAAACATGATTTGCAACATAAATGATCAATGTTTATCATAGTTTCAACATTGTCTAAGCACACTGTGAACCACTGTAGCAACTACATGTTCAGTGCACCTCCTCCTATCAGTGCGTGGTTCTCTCTCTTCCCAGTACGGCAAGTATCTGACTGGTTTTGTCCCTGCTCATTTCCAAGGGCTGTGTCCATTGTCAGATTCAGTTTCCTCATTGACTCTTCATTGCAGACAGCACTGAGCCGACAACAGGGAATTCCCCTCTAGTCCCAGGACAGCGCACAAGTGACTCAGACTGTGTCTGCTGCCTAAGAGACCTCTCTTCTCATTTTCCTTCTCTCATATCTCTGCCCTTTCTCACTGCCAACCCTTAACCTCTGTCCAGAACCTTTAGACACTTTGTATTGGTTTTACCTGGTGATCATTACCCTACTACTGTCACTGGATCATGACAGCTGTAGAGATCTCAGCTGGCACCCTTAAAAGCTATGCTCTGCATTGCTAGTCTCAGAGCAGTGACTGACTTTGCGCATTGGGACCAGAGGAGTTAGGGGCCTGATTCAAAACCTGCTGTAGTCAGGGGAAAGCTTCAAAAAACCAAAACAATTAAACAAACAGAAGAACACAACAATATTTTTATGTTTGGGAAAAACAAATGCTCATGGAAAGATTCTAAGGTGTTGTTGTAGTTTTAATTATACTGTAATCTGGCCCAATTTCAATTCTTCTGTTCTCACCCATCTCTTCCAATGCACATTCTCAGGGGTTGATGTCCTATAAATATGAGTTCTTGAAAAATCTGTGATAATTAAGTTGAGCCCCTTTATCATCACTAGAAGACACCATGGGAACATTAATTCTCCCAGCAGTATAGTGTGCACATGGCTAATCACCAATGGGTAGCAGACGCATTACAAGCATCATACAGCCAAATCAGCTCTAAGGTGATATGCAGCATGAAACACCAAGAGCGGCAGTTAGATCGATCCATTGTTTTGCATGTTACCGCTTTAAACAGACAGCCACTCAGCAGAGACAGCTGGCATAAATTACAGCACCTCCCAGACTGCTCTAACTTGTGCTGGGGCCGTGCAGCATGGAGTGGCTACCTCCTTCCTGGCAGCCCCACCTCTGCTGCACACAACAGCAGTTGTGCACAACTCACAGTCTGTCCTCTGGGGTCTAATTCTCCCCAGCTTTTCATCTCTGTCCTGGTTTACACCAGCGCAATGTGTGCAGCAAACACTGCTCTTCAGATTGGGTAGAGCTTTCCACCATCATCACCCACTTGGCACAGGTGTAAATGACAGCGCAGGGGCAAAGCAGAGGAGAGCCTGGCTCCAAGGATGAAGTTTACCTTAACATTCAGTTCAAGACTAATCTTTGTGAGACTTCACAATAAACCCTGGGGTTCCTAGTGACACGTGTATGAGTGAAGCACAAAATACTTGGAGCAGAAACCGCTGGCGTGTGATTCTGATCTCAGAGCCGCTCGTGCTTTGCATGTCCCAATCACAGACTGGAACTCCACATGCATCTGAGGCTAAAGCAGTGTCTACCCAGAAGTGTAGCTGTTCCAGGATCCTTCCCTCTTCCAAAAGGGCGTTAGCTTAGATACACCCATTCAATGCATTTGGGGTTCAAGATCCCATATGCAGAATAAAGTTGTTCCTGTCGGCTAGAAACATTCCTCACTCTACTGACTAAGAAACAATCTTGCCAGGTGCTGAGCAACAAATACTGACTGTTGTGACCTGTGCTACTGAAGAGTGATTTTATGACAGAGCATTTGAAACACAAATTCAGTTTCAAATGTACCAAAGTTTCACAATGAACATCTACATCACTGCTATGAGCACACGAAGCACTGAGTTTTCAAGAATATTTGGGTTTTCTAGGGCCTACTCCTTTATCACTGATGTCAACCAACATTTTATCATGGGGTTCAACAACAGCTGGTCCTTACTGAACAATGAAACTGGATCTAACAAGCACACAGTACAAGCCAGTTAATTTCAGTACAAGCCAGTTTCCAGGACTGGATCAGGCATCCATAAGCCAGGGATTTTCATGTAAGGAAATATAATCTAAAGCTGAGCTAATGATCTATTTAAAAGAGTTAATGATCTATACTCATGCTATAGAAGGAGGATCAGATGATGGATAAGGAAATGTATCAGCAAATATGGTTATTCATATTGTGCTGATTCAAAAGCCCATCATTCAATTAATACATGCGTGGCTGTCTTGAGTTAGGAAAAACATGTTGAAATCTTTGGGACATTTGTCTAAGTCCCAGCTGGAGGACTGGACCCTTTCTAAGCAGAACAACTATTTTCCATGCCCATCCTTTGTGCAGTAGATTGGAAGCTGTTCAAGGCATAGCCCATCTCTTCCCATTTGTTTTGTAAATGCAATCTGACTGGCTAGGGTCTTCTATGGCACCATTCCCCACGATATCTCAGCCCCTTCAGAAATGTTGCACTGCATATGAAGGTAAACATTAAGCCCATTAAGCTCAATGCAAGTGTCATAAACAGATAGCTAAGGGTTAATGTTCTTTTACCTGTAAAGGGGTAACACCAGTAACCTGAAACACCTGCCCAGAGGACCAATCAGGAATCAAGACTTTTTCAAATCTGGGTGGAGGGAAGTTTGTGTGTGAGTTCTTTGTTCTTTGTCTTGGGTCTGACCCTCTCGGCTCTGAGAGTGATCTTTCTATCTCCTGGCTTTCTAATCTCTGTTTCCAAGTTGTAAGTACAAGAATAGTAAGACAATAATAGGTTTATATTGTTTTCTTTTGTATTTACATATGTGTAGTTGCTGGAATGTTTTGAATTGTATTCTTTTTTAATAAGGCTGTTTATTCATTTTTTTCTTTTAAGCAAATGACCCTGTATTTGTCACCTTAATACAGAGAGACCATTTTTATGTATTTTTCTTTCTTTTGTAAAGCTTTCTTTTTAAGACCTGTTGGAGTTTTTCTTTAGTGGGAAACTCCAGGGAATTGAGTCTGCAGCTCACCAGGGAATTGGTGGGAGGAAGAAGTCAGGGGGGAAATCTCTTTGTGTTAGATTTACTAAGCCTGACTTTGCATACCCTCTGGGTGAGGGGGGAAGTACTTGTGTTTCCAGGACTGGAAACAGGGAGGGTGGAGTCCCTTTGTTTAGATTCACGGAGCTTGCTTCTGTATATCTCTCCAGAAACCCAGGGAGGGAACACTCGGAGGGGGGAAGGGAAATGGTTTATTCCCCTTTGTTGTGAGATTCAAGGAATCTGAGTCTGGGGGTCCCCCAGGGAAGGTTTTGGGGAGACCACAGTGCGCCAGTCACTGTATAGATTCCTGGCTGGTGGCAGCTTTACCAGGTCCAAGCTGGTAACTAAGCTTGGAGGTTTTCATGCTAACACCCATATTTTGGACGCTAAGGTTCAGATCTGGGAAAAATATTATGACAGCAAGTCTTTCTGTTAATGTCCCTTGGCAATGTGGGGTCCTATTCCCATTAATCACCAGGAATAATGTCTTGTGTGTGAGAAGATGCCAGTTTTTGTCTTGAGGACACAATGTACCTTCTATTCCTATTAACTGATTCTATTTGAAAAATTAAATCATCAGAACTTGGATGTTTTATTTGTCTCCTTTAACGTATCAAAGCCAAGTTTTACAGTTGAATCACTGGGTTATGTCGAAAAGCTTCCTATCGGATATGGGGACGTTTCATGGTATCTGAGTATTAAACATTCAGAGTCACCAAATCTACTAAATGATTCCCATTTATACCAGACCATGCACACATGCCTGCGTTAAAAGTTGGTCATCCTTGGTGATGCTGACAGTGACCTGCATCTGTTTCCTCTTGATAAAACAGCCATGAAGTAGACAGGAAGCCTCAAACAGAAAACTCCCCCCCCCACCCCCCCGCTCATATTTACATATCTTTCCATACATGACGGTTAAAAAGAGCTATAATTCTCCTGTGTAGTTATAAACCTCTGCTGCAGGTTAATAATATTGGGCAGTGCCACACATAAAGCAGCAAGATGATTTTACAAATGTATTTGATCTGGCTCCTCTTCTCCATGTTTGAAGGTAGGCAGCACAGACATCGTACTATCTTAACTTTAAGGCTGTTATTTCAAAATCAGATTCACTAAAAAGCCTTTTCTTTCTCCCACTTTCCTAGAATCCAGAGGGCAGATTGTTATCACTCAGACACCTGCTTCTGTGACAGTGCTTCCAGGAGAGACGGTCACCATTCAGTGCAAGGTGTCCAGCTCAATGAGTGATGATATGAGCTTATTTCTGCTTAAATCAGGACAAAATCCCAAGCTCCTCATACATGATGCAAACAGCCATTTCACTGGGGTCCCGGATCGATTCAGTGGTAGATACAGTGGCACTGACTTCACATTCACCATTAGTGGTGTGCAGGTTGAAGATGCAGGAGAATACTATTGTGGACAAGACTACAGCACTCCTCTCACAGTTATACAGTTCAATACAAACACCTGTTTAGAGCCCCAGCAAACACACGGCAAAGCAGAATGAAGTGGGGGTGGCTGTTTCTATCCCAGATATAACAAATTATTTGGAGTCAGATTTTTTTTATTCATTCAGCTTGTTTGGAAAAGATTGTTTTTCAGTAAGAGGACTGGCAGGGACAGAATCGCTCAGGGCACTGAGATACATGTGGCACTTATTCATTATCACATCATTCCCCACTAGCGAGAACATTTTGGCCCAAGTTTTCAGTGGTGTTTGTGAATGCCCAACTTTCCACACTTTTAGGTTTATTTGTATCTTCACGTTCATTCCAAAGCTACACCTTATACCAATCTCACAAATATACCTAAACCCTGTGGAGTGCATCGGGGAGGTGAAGCTATGACAGACAGAACAGTTAGCGCTTAAACACTTTCAGGGGCGGGTGGAGGATTCTGACCTCAGATCTAGACATGGTCTTCCTACCCCAAGGCACTGGAATTTTATATACATCTCAGGCAGACGCACCCCCTAAATGCACATTGGCGCACATTCATGTCTTTACTGCACAGGGGTTCAAAGATCCCAACCTTTGGAAATGGCTGCTCTTTGGAGTTAGAAATGTTCTTCCTTTTAATGATGATGGGCCCAGTCCTTCCAGATGCTGAGCGTCTCCTATTGGATACTGGTTGCCCTCAGACTGCACTGAATCAGTGGCCTGTGGCATTTGAGTGATATGAGTGCACATAATCTGAGCACAGCATTGTCTATAAAATGGAGAGGGCAGTTTCTGCATTCGTTTGGCATTAATTTAATTCTAGCTATGAAAATAGACACGTTGAGTATTTATAACAGCACATCAAAACTTAGATGTTGTTTATTTCTCATTAAAACAAATAAATTCTCAACGGACATGCAGGGAATCCCGAAGTACCACACAGCTAGCAGTGTTTCCATTCCAAACACAGGGCAGTTTAGAATATCCTCCCCTATGGTTTCTGGACTAATTGGGATACATCAGCACTCCACAGTCAGAGTTGCACCTGTCTGAAGCATTCTCATTTATGCCTCAATCCAATGTTAGGAGACTCGCTGAAGTTTTGATGCACTGGGACCAGTCGCGTTTAAAGCTAAGTGTTTGCTACCAAGCTTTAGTGGATGAGGGTCAGAATGCTTATTGCCTTGTAGGATGAGGTCCTTAGTAATCAAATGAAGAATATGAACTTTCTATTGACTTCAACAGGATAGGTTTACATACTTCTCTGGATCATGGACACAGTGCTCAGCACCTTGCTGGATCCAGCCGTTAATGAGCAACCATCTCTTCTTATGGTTTCTCATGCGTGATACTATCGAAATTCACATGTATCTTCTTCCTCTTGTCTATGTAGCCATGACATAATCAAAAAACTGGTCAGACTGAGATTTGCATGTTGTTCTAGAAGACAGTTAATTCGTTTTAAATCCTTCTAATTAGTTGTCGATCCTGGACTTAATTTTAACAATCAGTGTCAGAAAAACGAATGCACTGTACAAGAAATAGGATTTCACAAATGCATTTGATCTTACTGCCTATGTTTGAAGGTCGGTAGTTCAGCCTTTTTCATTTACAACCTCTGAGACAGCTGTTCCAAATAGATTTTCTTTAAAAGCCTTTTTGTTATCAAACTGCTTCTGTGGGTTTCAGCCCTCTGCTGTTTTCTTTAATGCGGCCCTTGCTGCTTTAAGAGTTGTGCAGGCCTGATTTAGAAGGTAGGCTTCAGTTATTTGGTCCCCTCCCCTCTTCTTCCCCTGAGTTCTCCTTTTGGCACTGAGAACAGCAGAATGAGGGATGTCCAGTGACTTTGGGATCTGTTTTTTCCACTCCCTTTTTTCATTTCTCCTTTTTGCCGCTCTGTAACTTAAAAAATTGAATTCTGGAAACATTCCTCAGTGTCAAAGGGAGGGGAGGAAAAGAAATAAAAATGAAAAAGTGAGGTTAAAAAAATCCTTGCATATAAATTGTTCTATTACGATCAGTGGCACAAAAGAGAAGGGCAGGAAAGAAAAAAGAGAAAGGTGAAAATAACAAAAAAATATAATTTTGAATTTTTTCATAAAAAATTTTCATCCAGAATTTATAAAAGAAACAAAAAAATCCCCCCATGTCAGAATGTAAATGACATTTTAATCAGTGGCTCTGGAACACTTTTTACAGTGGGGATGCTGAAAGCCGGGGTACCCAAACCTTTTACATTACACCCCCCATACTCCCATTCATGCTCCCTCTCCCCTCAGAGCAGGGGCCAGGACCAGGCCATGGCTCTAGTGGGTGGAGGGATGCAGACAGGGGTAGGGAGGCTGAGGCTGGGACCACAGCTGGGGCCAAGAGTAGAGCCATGGGCATGGGGCCAGGAGCGAAGCCCCAGGTGCAGGGCTGGTGGTGCCGGGACCCTGGGCATGGGGTTGGTGGCTGGACCCCACACAAAACCTGGGGGTGCTGCAGCAGAGCTGGGATCGAGAGCCTCACTGATCAGGCATGATTTCCTTTTAGAAAAACCACATAGCCTCTTCCCCAATGATTCATTTTCATCAATCATTGTGTTCTGTGCTATAGTTTCAACAAATTGGTCTTATAGTGAAGTTAGGCTTCCTGTCCTGTAATTGCCAGGACCACCTCTGGAGCCTTTTTAAAAAACTAGCATCACATTAGCTATCCTCCAGTCATCTGATACAGAGGCTGATTTAAGTGATGTGGTTCATACCACAGTTAGTACTTGGGCAATTTCATATTTGAGTTCCTTCTGGAATGTATGTTTTGGGCTGTGCCAGTGGGATTCTGGTTTATGATACGTGGGACTTTTGGTAATAAATTAACCCTACAAAAGGGCAATTATTAAACTTTGAAGGCTGTACTGTGTTTATTGGAGGAATCAAGACAGCTGCCCTTAGGCCCCATGGGGTTGCTTGGGAGGAGGCCATGCATTTACACAGACCATACCCAATTATTCATTAAATGGAATGCTCTCTTGGGGCTTGGAAATCCCTTTCTGACCATTTAGAAATATGCACTCACATAGAAACAGAAGCCAAGTGTCGGCCAGCAGGTAGTCAGCATTAGTCAGCTGGCCAAATGTTCAGTCATGGCATTCAACAGACTTACAATTCCATTTGGCGGCCCCTGCTGGTTCCTTACTGAAGAATGTTGAGAGCACACATGGACGCTGTGCCCAAGGGGCAACTCATGCCATGGGTGCCATGACTACAGAGGGCCCTCTGGCAGCAGAACTTGGTTGGTTCAACTACACAAAGGCACAGTTTAGATTCAGGAGGATATGTAGGGAGTACATGACCTCCCCACTGTCTTGCAGCATAGAGACCTGCTGTATGAGGACTCCATGTGCAGTTGTATGCAGAGGGCAAGTCGGAGCAGAGCAGAAAACAAGAACTGGTCTTGGGCTATGTCACTCAGGGAAGAACCTAATAGAATGTTTGTCTATTGAATGTACAATGTGCCTGTATAGTTTGAGCATTACATCATCCTTTCAAACAAGAAACCTGTCATAACTGTGCGGTAAGATATTTGTATGACCACAGCCAACAATGACAGGAAGAAGGGATCACAGCTGTACTAACAGAGATAGCAACAGTAAGTGCACAATTATATTTACATACATGAAAAACTTTGCATACAGCAACTCAAGTTATTTCCTTGTTGTGCTGCAGTTATAAATGATGCCTCCTTTTACACTGCACTGATCAGCACAGTTCAGGACCTAGCAAGATGATCTCCCAGATGTATTTTCTCTGCCTGCTACTTCTCTGTATTGAGGGTAAGGATAATATAAACTGGGTGAGAAATTTGTACTAAATTGGAGGAGGGGAAATCTCAGCTCCTTAAATTAACTGAAAATGTAATGACAGGTTTAAATATGAACAACAACAATAGTATAATACTTAATTCCCTTGGTAGTAGAGACAAATGATGCACAGTATGAAAACTTTCTGCCTGCATGAGTCACTGTATCCAACTCTGGAAATAATTTTCTGCCTCTACAAAAAAATTGTCCATAAATTGCTCTCTCTCACGCTTTACACTTCTGTAAAGAATATTGTGATACTTCATAACACAGACACTATGAGCAACTCAATTGCCTTTATATTTTCACTCTTTTCCTTCCTCCAGGCTCCAGTGGGCAAATTGTGATGACCTCATTTACCAGAATCCCTGACAGTGACTCCAGGAGACAAAATTGCTATAAACTGCAAAGCCAGTTCTGACCCTCTCACCTATGTAGCTTGGTACCAGCAAAAATCAGGACAACCACCTTATTTATGCTGTTTCTACTCATCCCTCTGGGGTTCCAGAACGGTTCAGTGGCGGTTAATCCGGGAACAATTTCATTCTCACAGTCAACAGGGTTGACGTTGATGACACTGGAGATTATTATTGTGAGCAACGCAGGAACTTCCAGTCCTCACAGTGATACAGACTAATACAAAAAGCTCCTTCTTCTGTTCACTACGTATTACAGTGCTGGTGATTTGGCCTAATTATGGAGAGGATAGGGCCCAATACTGGGAGGTGCTGAAGACTTCCCAGAAATTGCTAAGCACCTTCCAATGTGCTGGGGCCAGATCCTCAGCTGATATAAATCAGCAAAGCTTCACTGAATTAAACAGAACTCCACTGATTTACACTAGCAGAGGATTGGCCCTTTGACTTTAGTGGATGTTGCTTACACTCAATATCTCTCAGGATATGTATCATCTGGCAGGATCAGCCTTGAAAAGACAAACCACAAGACTCAGATACACCATGCCTCAGCTGACCAGAAAAACAAAACATCACCAAGGGCTGGTTTTGTTTGTTTTTCAAAAGAGCCAGAGACATCAACAGCAAATTTACCTGTTTCTGTGAACTAAAAAACATTACAGTCTGAGAAACAAAAACAACACTTACCGAGCAGAACTGCATGTACTATTCAGTGGCTTCCATTAACAGCCTTGTAGTTAAGGAAGGATCAGTGTTTCCATTGTTCATCACCTCTATCCAGTAAGGAAAATATAATCCAGGCTGAAATGAGATGTGCAGGCTCACAGCTTTGAGTGGTTCTGTTTTGGTATTCAGGATCAAACTCTGCCTGGTTTCCTGTTGAAACCATGAATTGTACATGACTATTCTGTGCATACAAGGCAACTTAAACAAAACACAAAATCACATCAATGGGAGTTTGCCTAACACGGCTGCAGGATGAAGTACAGTACTCTGAAAATAGAGCAACTTTTCCTTATGCATAGAAATGTATGGTCAAGGCCAAGATTTTTTTTAAAAGGTGACTACAGTTAAATTCCGAAATTCAGTTTTAGGCATGTAAGTAAGTGGCCTGCTTTATAAAAGTCCCAATCAACTGGCAGTAGCCATTGAGTTGAACAGGAGCTGCTGGCTGCTCAACATTTTTGAAAAATCAAGCCATTAATTTAGGCACCTAAACATGGGTTTTGGAGTCTAAATTTAGGCAGCTCTTTTTTGAAAATTGGCCATACATAAGCTTTAATATCTAGGCAAAACCACAAACAGTACTTAAATTTGGGAGGGTGTTTGAGGGCAAGTATTACACTCATTATACCAGTGATAGATCTTGGAAATAAATTGTGTTGCTCTTTTGCGCTAGCTCAAACAAATGATAGGAAATATCAAATTATGATAAAACAGTGCTCACTATTCATACATAGGGCGTAGTAAAATCCTTCTGTATTTTCTTGTGGACATAACTGAAAATGTCAATGCAAAGCCAGAGTCACCTATCTACTAAATTATTCCCATAGAATTACCAATGCACATATGGCTCTTGGGTTCTTATGCTTGATGGGACTCATATACATCTCTTGATTATATACCTGTGAAGCAAACAGGAAACCTGTTGACCATCATTCAGGCCAGCCTCAGATTTACATATAATAATGAGTAAGTTTCACAGTCCTTCAGAAGTGTTATAAAGCTTAGCTTATTTTAATAATTAGCATCAGAGCAACTAATATAGAAGCAACATTATTTTACAGGTGCACGTGATGTGACTCCTCTCCCCAACGTTTGTAGGTAGGCAGTGAAGCCATCTTGTTATTTGTCCTGTAGCAGGGTGGACCCCTGCGCCTGCCCTGAAGGGGTTAAAAACAGCCCTGGGAAGGGGCTGTGGCTGGAGAAAGCAGCCTTTAGGCTGGGCTAATTGGGGAAGTGGCTGTAGCTGGGGCCACGCTCTAAACTGAGCAATGGGTCCTCATAAGAAGGCCAGAGGAGCTAGGAGCAGTCAGTCTCTCTCTAGCTGTAGAGGGAGGTGGGCCTGGCTGCCAGGGGCTAGAGGCAAAGTACCTGAGGGGAGCAGGGCTGAGGACAGGCTGAGGAGCGGGGGAGCTCTAGCCTAGAAAGCCCCAGGCTGTGGCCTAGCATTAGGCTAAAGGGTACTGGGAGTTGCAGAGGGCAGCCCAGGGATAGGCAAGGGCAGCAGGTCCAAACCCCTTTGCCTATGATGAGTGGCTGATACTGCAGTCTGCCCCAGTGAATGGGGGTTAGATGGAGACTGGGCAGTAGCCTATACTGAGGCAAAGTGGGGATAGAGGGTGGGGGTCCCCTGGGAAGGGGAAACCCTCAGAGAAAGGGGTGACTGCTTGGAGGCAGCACTCCATGTAAAAGGGCACTGGGTCCAGGGAGGGACACGGGGCCAGAGGACAGGTGGATCACTGGCTTGCAGAAGGTGCTCTGGGCTGGGACTGAGCTAATTCCCAGAAGTCACCAGCAGGAGGTGCTGCAGGGGTGAGTCTGCTCTTCTACAGTCCTCTAAGACAAATTGTTAAAAAAAAATTCACTAAAGGCTTTTGATTTCTCCCTACAGTAATGAGATACTCATAGATATAATTCATCAGCTCATTCTCAAAGGAGTTTGAAGCATGGTTGTTCATCTCAACCAAACCAGGATTTTGTTGTCTCTTGGTATAATTCTCCCACAGACTGCAAAAGTTAATCAGAATTAGGTTACTTGTGTTACAGTATTGATTGAGGAAACAATCCTTCATTGGAAACTGAGCTGGCATACACCGTACATAGTTGAAAAAGCCAGACATATGGGAAGTAAATGGCACTATTACTAGATTCACTCAGACCAACCACTGAGTGGTGCAATTGGACTAGAAATGATCAGTATTTTCCCTAGGGACAGTGCCTGTGTCTATAAATGGTATTTTGTGGTTTATCTCCTGAGCAGCCATGCCAAGAAGCCAAGCCAGTAATTGATTTCTGCATTTTTGAAGTTAATAGTATTAGATAAGTCAGTTTTACAAAGAACTAGAAATTGTCTATTACGGGGAAAAAGAAACCATTTACACATCTACCAGTAAGCGATGATGGTTATTTTCATATACAGTTGTTTGTTCTACTAAGATACATAATTGCCTAAAAACAAAGCTGTATTATATTGAACTGATCAAACTGCAAAACTCTAATGGTGTTTATTTTTTTTTAAAAGAAGCTGCTACAGAATCCCCCATTTGCAGCAGCATCATGTTGTGGTATATAGGAACCATGCCATAGAATGAAGGCCTAGTTTGCCCTGGGGTGCACAGAGCTTTGTTTGTAGGTGTCTGCTTCTCTTCACCCATCACCGAAACACAGCTGCCTGAAGTGCGATAAGATGCTGCAGGTGTAAATAGACAGAATTACATTAATTTGTGGGAAGGATCAGGATTTGCACCATCTCTGATGGAACTCTTCCCTGATGCCATGCACTGATAAGGCACCCCATGCTTTTATCACAGAGCTGACTTCTGAATAGTGATTTAATTTGCACCCAGCTGCACCAGGCAGCAGGTTTGTACTTCTTTTCACTCAGAGGGATAGCATGTCCCCATCCTTCCCTACACAGAATTCATTCTCTCTCTTCATCTTCCAGGCTGGTCAAAGACAACATGCAGGCCACCTTGCAGCTTCCACACAAAGCAAAATCTTTGAATACAACACTCTGTAAGAGCATGACCTCCCATGCCAGCACTTACCAAGACTGAGGGATGAACTAGATGGGCTGGGAACCTTTGTCATTACAATTCATTACAGCGTTAGAGAAGTAGGGGGTGTAAAACTGGGCCATGGGGGGAAATTAATGTTAAAGCGTTCCTGGGTTGTATGCCCTAAATTTCCTAGGCCCTTCCTTCATTACCTAAGAGAAGGGGCTACTAAGGGACAATGTGTTTTGGATCTGCTGACAGCCAAGTGTAGCATGAGGTCCAGGTCAGGCCCTGATCCAGTAAAACACTTAAATGTACACTTAATTTCAATCAATGAGACTCATCACTTCAAGTTAGATACATCAATGTTTTGCTGGATTACGGCCTAAATGAGTCCTTTAAAAATTCAGTCCCCAGCTCCCTCTGCTATCAGGAAGTTTTGGGGCTAGGAATGTAGGTAGAAGCTATTTCATTAAAGTTGATCACAAAAGGACCTGCAGACTGAGAGAGAGTCTCATCACTTACTGGTTTCTTTACCCCATTCCCATGACTAGAAGAGCAGTGGAGTCATTCCTGTTTGCTCATATTTATCTCCTTGTAATTTTCAGGATCCTGCATTCTTTGCAAGGGAAATCCAAGGTCAGTACATACAACCCATTCCTTCATTTGGACAAGCGGGCCCTGCATGTTCTGGGGTTCTTCACACATTCTTTGAAGATCATCAGAGCACTAGAAGAGAGAACCAGCCAAGATTTACACAGTGAAATCACAATGGGGAGAAAAATTGTACTGTCATTATGTTTGTTAAGCATCCACACTGTTTGGCTGTCTGGTACAAGACAGCAGGCGTGGCCTATGCTTTGCACTCTGCATAGATTGACAATGTATAAACTCTGGAAACCTCACAAGTAGGTTCAGCTTTACAGTGTCTTGGTGGGTTTTTTTTTTAATAGTAACACAGATGGGTGACCACATCTAGAAAGAAGAGAGAGTGCATGCCTCAAAAACTGAATTAGAGGTCCAGTTCAGCAAAACACTTTAACACGTGCTTAACTTTAAGCAGCTGAGTAATCCAGTCCCAATTCAGTAAAGCAATTAAGGACATGCTGAATTGGGCTAGATGACTCAGGTCTTTCGTATCTCTGATTTTTATGCGTGTCTGTCTGTATTGGGAGGGTAAATACGTTCATTTACCTTAGATATGAATTTCAATATGCTAAAAATTGTACCACTAACTGAGAATGTTTCTCGCTATGCATGAGGATTGACTTGTTGTAGAAGGACTCCATATGGCTGGAGATGTGCGTCCTGTGAAGTGCTGAGCAACTGCAGCAATGGGAGTTGAGGTGAGTCAGCATCTCACAGGATCAGTTCCGTGAAAAGCTGTGATGGTTCTTCAGTGTCATTGCTCAGTGCCTCTTTGCCATAGACACGCCCAGCAATGTAAGCTCTAGAAGCTTTAATATTTCCACACTCTGTCCTGAAACTCAGAGGCAGCTTAAATAGCTCCATCGCTTTGCATAGTCACACCCACTGTCATTGCCTTGCGTCACTAAGCAGTCAGTATAAATGCAGCAGCCCACACTGCATATTTCACTGGAGAGTTTCTAGCAAGCCAGGTGACAGGCAGCATGACAGCACAGATGCTACTTTTTGTAATACTCTTGCTATGGATTCAAGGTAGGAAAGATAATGAACGTGTGAAATGTGGCAACCATTTATTGGTTCAGCTGCTGTTGTGCTGAACCATTGGCATGTTTAATTTCTAGTAACTTTAAACTTTTGCAAAGTGAATTTCCTAACCATTTGTGACGTGCACATTTTCTTTCCACATCTAGACACCAGTGGGCAGGTTATGTTGACTCAGTCTCCAGAGTGGCTCTCTGTCCTCCCTGGAGAAACTGTTACTATCAAATGCCAATCTGATACAGATATTGATGATGACATGAACTGGTACCAGCAGAAATCCAGAGCTGCTCCTAAGCTCCTTATCTATGAAGTTTCTAATCGTCAAACGGGGGTCCCAGCCCGTTTCAGCAGCAGTGGCTATGGGACAGATTTCACTTTCACCATCAGCAGTGTTGAAAATGATGATGCTGGAGATTATTACTGTCAGCAAGGTGATCGTACCCCGCTCACAGTGTTAGAGACCAATACAAAAACCTCTCCCTGCTGCACAGTATGTTCTGCCTGGGCCATCTGTTCTACAGCAGTTACATAGAGGGCATTTCTCAGATCTACAGCACTTCCCTACTCAGTCATGCACGCACAGGAAACCACAACATTTTTCATTGTTTTCCCTCAAGCCATCTCAGCTTTTCATGAATAGTCATTTCCATGGAAGGATCTAGGGTTTTATTCCCTCTTGATAAAATAAAATATTTCATCTGGGAAAACAAATTAACTGTTGTTTAAGAGGAAACTCTCTACTTCGTTCCTTAAGTTTGCAACTAATCACACAATACTTTAACTAGGTGATATTGGGAAAATCTGAGACACGTGAGTGTACACTAGCAAAGGAAAAGAGGTTATTTTTTTCCCAAACAGAAGCCAGCAGAAAATTCTGTTCATGGGTCCATTGTACATGGGTGCAGAGCTAGTTACTTTCACACTGGAAGGAACAATCCACTGATGTGACTATAAACCTGCCTGGACTCCTCTCTCAGGAAACGTGGCTCTGGTTTATCTGAAAGCTCAGTCGCCTCCACCTCCCTGCAGCCAATAGGACTCAAGGCCTAGAAGACTTTTCCCAGAGCTTCGTTCTGCCTTATGGAACACTCTGCACCAGGGCCAGGCTCAACTGCAGTCCATGCATACCCCAGGGACTACTCTTTCTGTGACACCAGCATAATAGTCCCAAAGGGATCAAGGAAGGATGGGGAGGAGGTGGGAGCAGGCTGGTTGTGCCCAAGGGAACAGGTAGTATCACTTCAAAGGTGATTGAGGCCTACTCCCCCTGCACACCACAGAGCTTGGTGGGGTGAGATGGAGTGATTCTGAATTCCCTTCATCCTCTCCCACCCACAAACACACACACTCTCAGAGCAGTGCCTGCCTATCAAGCACGTTCTAGTCGGAGCTTAGTATAGATAGGGTAAAGCTTCAAGTTGTTTACTATTTAAATGAGGAAAAATTGTAATTGGTGACCATCCTGTGAGCCAGAGGCAACCGCAGAGGATAAAGAGAAAGTGATTTATTTTCCCAATGAACAATATGCAGCCTCCTAGCCAAGAAAGGAGAGAAAGGCCGGGTAATACTTCTGTACTACTAATTTCTGATAGTTGTGAAAAAGAGAGTACCTCAGCCATTCACACATCAGTTCACATCTATGGTGGAGCCCAATCAAAATGGAACCAAAATGTGGTCCCTAGGAGGCTTGGTTCAGGTCAAAAACCAAAACCACCAAGACAGTTTGGATCCACCTCACTGAATCTGACCCACCACTTCCCAGGCTCTAGACACTCACAGAGGAGTTCTAGTTTTGTCCTATCTCTAATCATTTCTTGTATGTACCATATTATTTGGGAAGGTAATTGTTTGTAGGTGTTGTGGGCTGTATTCTGCTCTCACAACCAGCGTGAGTCCTAAGTGACTCCACTGACGTTAGTGGAGTTTCTCTGGATGGAGCTAATATCCATCTGGCCCACCTGGCTGTGACTTTATTTCAAGCTGTGTGAAAGGAGCAGAGACTCTTGCAGGGGGCACAGAGAGGGGAGTCCCGGGGCCTGGGCAGAAGGCTCTGGAGGCCTGTGGCAGTTGATGAGAGAAGATGACAGTTGGGTGAAGTAACAGGGAGTGTGAGGCTGCTCAGGGACCAGCCTCCCAGCACTGGGGCTCCAGATGGGATCTGAGGCTCAAAACCTGCAGCCTGGCAGCAGTTCATTGGTGCCAAATAAAACTAATGTCTCCTTCAGCCTTCCCCAGGTCCAGCCAGTTCTTGATCTGAGCTAGGGCTGACACAACCCAGATGTGACCCAGGAGAACACCACCACGGCAGAGGGATAAGGAGCGAGCACCCAGGGCTATGATTGTAGACGCATCAGGGAACTGAAAAGGCAGTTGGAGCAGTTGTGACTGGAGCTGCCATGGGGTATGAGGTTGCCCAGGAGAAGGCGGTCATTATGGAGCCTGTTTTATGGGCTGGAATGGAAGCTGATGCTGGTGCCCAGCATGATCCCATGCAACAGCTGCTCCAAGGGGAGGCGGGGCAAGAATTGCTGCCTCACATCCTGTATCTGGCCATGCGTGAGTGGCTGCAAGGAGTGCTCCAGGACAAAGACACACAAGAGGTGTTGCGTCAGGCACTTGTCATAAACAGATAGCTAAGGGTTAATGTTCTTTTACCTGTAAAGGGGTTACAACAGTAACCTGAAACACCGGACCAGAGGACCAATCAGGAAACAAGACTTTTTCAAATCTGGGTGGAGGGAAGTTTTGGGTGTGAGTCCTTTGTTCTTGGTCTGTTCCTTTTCTCGTCTCTGAGAGTGATCTTTCTATCTCCTGGCTTTCTAATCTTCTGTTTCCAAGTTGTAAGTACAAGGATAGTAAGACAATAAGTTTATATTGTTTTTTTTGTATTTACATGTGTGTAGTTGCTGAAATGTGTTAAACTGTATTCTTTTTGAATAAGGCTGTTTATTCAATTTTTTTCCTTTTAAGCAATTGACCCTGTATATTGTCACCTCACGTCCTGTATCCGGCCATGCGTGAGTGGCTGCAAGGAGTGCTCCAGGACGAGGACACACAAGAGGTGTTGCGTCAGGCACTGCACTGGGAGTTGGAAGGGTGTCCGCAGGATGAGTCCATGCAGGCATTTCTGCATCAGGCCCTGCAAGACAGGATGCGAGAGGCTCTCCACAGCGAAGCCATTGAAGAGCTGCTGCCTCTGGCCCCATATCTGCAGCTATATTGGATTTTCCTGGTGGAGATCCTGCAAAGGGAGCTGCATCAGATCATGCGTCTGCAGATGGTTCTCCAGGATGAGGCTGTGCAAGAGTTGCTGCTTCAGGGCCTGCAAGAGAGGATACGAGAGCTAGTCCACCATGAAGCCCTGCAAGAGCTGCGGCGCCAGGCCCAGTGTCAAGCAAGGCCAAGGCAGCTGTGAGTGCTGCTCGGTGATGAAGCCATGCAAGAGCAGCTGCCTCATGGCCTGCCTGAGACACTGCACTATTGGAGCATGTCTGCATTCAGCTGTGTCATTAATTGGTTCTGCATGTGGAGCTTTATGCCTGTGGGCCACATCCTCCACTGCTGCAAAACATAACTCCATTGACTTCAGTGCAACTGACCTAAATCAGTGGATTGTCCCTGTGTTATATGAACAGTGACACTCTTTGGAGCGTCCTTGTCCTCCCAGCACCAGAACAGCTCTCTTACCAATCAGACACAAAGAGACTCAGTCAGAATCCCCATTTACAAGGTTTCTAGCTGTACAATACCCCATATGTTGATGATTTCTTTTATCTGACTTTTCTTGCAAACCTCACAAAACAAATTACAGCCAACCTTTGCGCTGAGCAAGCCGGCACAAAGAAAATGGATGCAGCCAAAAATTCATCTTCCACAGCTGTGCACGATTCAGTCCACGGCATGGAAACCAAATCATGTTTTTTTAAAACTAAACTAGGAGCATAATTCTTATTTCAGTAGGCCAGATCTTCAGCTGGTATAGCTCAAGATAAAAGTAGCCCCATTAGGGTGAATGGAGCTACATTTATGTATAGCAACAAGATCTGTTCAATGTCTTTGTCAGCTAATACTATATAAGAGCACTTGCCCTAAGACAGCTGTCAGCTGAGATATTTAAAACTTGAGTGGGAGGCAACTTGGCAAAGGTCTTTTCCATCTCTAATTTCTAGGATAGTATAAAGTTTTTGGCTACCTTGGGGATGTAAAAAGCTTGGCTTAGGTCAGAGATGAATGTCAATATGCTCTGTCATATTTTTATTTCCTAGAATCAAAGATGTGTCACAGAAAAAACAAAGGGGGGTTGATGTTGTACAAAGAAGCAATGTGACAAAGCTGAAATGATCACAGGTTATAAGTGTCAATTGAAAAGGGTCCATTTTCATTTTTTCTGGGCTGTGCTTGATTAAATTCTGCTCTAGACGCAAACCCTGGCTTCAGATGATCCACAAATACCAGCATTTTCAAACTACACCCTACACCTCAAAGACAATGTACAGTGCTCAGTCATTTTGCATATTCATCCCTGAGTGTCATTTCCTTACTGCTCTGAGCAGGGATTATAAATCTGTCAGGTGGCATTTCAGATTTCACTGCAGGGCTCTGAGCTCCTCGTAACTTAGCATGGCCAAAACGATTCCATATACACAATTTTTCCTGATGTTGTTTTTCAGGATTCGAGGTAGGATAATGAAAATATTAACACCGAGAAGGATGTATTGGGCTGCGCTCTGTAACATGCAATTACTGCTATGTTTAACTTTTAGTACATTTAAAGTACATTTCACAATATTGTCTATTATTGGCATTTTCTTTCTACTTCTAGACTGCAGTGGAGAGATAGCAATGACTCAGACACCAGCATCCCTCTTAGTCATTGTAGGAGAAAGTGTTATTATCCTCTGCAAAGCCAGTACGAGCATTTATGATAGCATAGCCTGATACCATCAGAAACCCGGAGAAGCTCCTAAGCTTCTTATCGATGAAGCTTCAGACCATCACACAGGGATTCCCGCCCGGTTCAGCGGCAGTGGCTATGGAACTGATTTCACCTTCACGATCAGCAAGGTTGAAGCCGTTGATGCAGGAGATTATTATTGTCAGCAATATGATGAGTGGCCTTTCACAGTGATACAGACCAATATAAAAACTTCCCTATGCTGTGCAGTGTGCATTGTCCTGGCCATTTGTTTTATACTTAATGCATGGAAGACACTTCTGGCCTTAGATTGTTTTGAAGTTAAATCTCATATGACCAGAAAACAGAATGAATTTAAAAATGCAAACCGTGTCTACTTTTATTCTGTAGCCTCCCAATAGAAATGCAGTTTCCATCAGTTTTCATATCCTTATGAACATTTAAGATTTCATATATGAAACACTTAAGACAAACAGGATATAAATATCCACTTTGCTTAACACTTAGGCTGCATTATAGTCAGATTTAATCTGAAGGGATCATGAAAAGTATAGTATACCCATTTTTATTGGAATGAATTTCTTCAGAGCATTGAGAAGCTGCACAGGTACTGAGGAGTAATCACTGTCTGATATTACTGTTGCAGTTGTTAATATTAATTATTATACCTCAGTATTTCATCCTGGGAATATTTTTAAACAAATAGCCTGCACAACGCACAACATCTTTGATCATAAAAATATGAAAACTACTGTCTAAAATTTATCCCTATGACTCACTAGTCAATCTTGATTGTCAAACTGTCCAGCAGTGGGTCAAAAGCATGAATATCAACCTCAGAGCAGACCGTTAAGAAGCAAGGCACAAACCCCAAATTGGCTGTGAGTTCTATACTTAGAGTTCATCAAGAACGTATCAAGTGTAAATTCCTCAGGCACTAGAACAGTCTAAAAATGGAGTCACAGACAGTCCCCTTGGGTACTCCCCTCTATCTTGCCACTCAGGTGAGTGTACCTTTGTGATAGATGGTCCCTTACGCCAAAAATCACAACGATATTCAGGTTACTCCCAGTCCCAAAGGACCAGTCACTTACTCCAGGTCAATCACACCTTAGATCTCACACCAAAGACAACACTTGTAGCCAATCCTATAATAAACTAGCTAAAAAATTATTAACTAGGAAAAGGAAATAAGAAAGATACCTACAAGATTAAAGCAGGTAAACATATATACACACAAATGAGTTCCAATCTTAAGTTTCAAAAAGTAATAGCTCTATATGTCCTTTAGGAGTAGTAGCCCAGGCCATGCACTCAGGACCCTTTGTTTTTGCTTAGTAATCCTGGCCCCTCAGAGTCCAAGCCGCATAAAAAATAATCCCAAACTGAGCATCAATATGTGGGCGTTGGACTAAGACAGCTCTGTGGTGGAAAATTGACTCCATGGTATCAACTGCCTGTTGAAATGTACAGCTGGTGACATAAAAGGGGAGACACGCATCACAGTAAAGAGATGCAGCAGGCTACACAGTACTGCACTCCCCTAGGAAACGTGCTAACACCTGCTTGGGCACACTACTTTGATTGATTAAAGTGTGTGGACCATTCTGTCACTGAGCACTAGATGGCAATAAAAAGACAGAGCACTTCAGGAATGGACATTTCAGTCAAACAACATAAGGTTTGTTTAATATTATCCAGTTAAGAACATAAGAACGGCCACACTGGCTTAGACCAATGAACCATCTAGCCCAGTATCCTGTCTTCTGATAGAGGCCAGTGCCAGATGCTTCAGCGGGAATGAACAGAACAGGGCAATTTCTAGAGTGATCCATCCCCTGTTGTCCAGGCCCAGCTTCTGGCAGTCAGAGCTTTAGGGACACACAGAGCATGGGGTTGCATCCCTGACCAGCTTGACTAAAAGCCATTGATGAACCTATCCTCCATGAACTTATCTTATTCTTTTTTGAACCCAGTTATACTTTTGACTTTCACAACATCCCCTGGCAATACATTCTACAGACTAACTGTGTGTTGTGTGGAGAACTACTTCCTTATGTTTGTTTTAAACTTGCTGCCCATTAATGTCTTTGGTTGACTGCTGGTTCTTGTGTTACGTGAAGGGGTAAAGAACACTTCCTTATTTTCTTCAAACCAGTCATGATTTTATAGACCTTTATCATATCCCCCCTTAGTCATCTCTTTTCTAAAATGAACAGTCCAAGTCTTTTTAATCTCTCCTTATATGGAAACTGTTCCATAACCCTAATCATCTGTGTTGCACTTCTCTGTACTTTTTCGAGTTGTAATATATATTTTTTGACATGGGACCTGGAGATGGTATTCACGGTGTGGGCTTATCATGGATTTATATACTGTCATTATGATATTTTCTGTCTTATCTTCTATCCCTTTCCTAATGGGTCCTAACATTTTGTTAGCTTTTTTTGACTGCCACTTCACAGTGAACTATCACGAAGAACCATCCACAACGACTCCAAGATCTCTTTCTTGAGAGGTAACAGCTAATTTAGACCCCATCATTTTATATATACAATTGGAATTATGTTTTCCATTGCTCATTGCTTTGCATTTATCAGCATTGAATTTCATCTGCCATTTTGTTGCCCAGTCACCCAGGTTTGTGATCCCCGTGTAATTCTTTGCAGTTAGCTTTGGACTTTGCTGAGTTAATACCACACTAAAGGTCTCTGGTGAGACAAGACACTGTTCCTGAAGCACTTGGAGGCTGGGACAATCCGATTTCCTTTTCCCTAGGAACACTATTATTGTTGTATTTTGGTCCCCCTTGTGCAGTAATGCCAATGGCACTGATACTGTGAGAGATTCAACATTCAGAGAGAGAAAACACAAATTCTTTGTGTCTCAGTCCAAGCTGAATGGATGTACACCAAAGCTTTTTTTTTTTTCTCTCTTCTCTTGGTGAAAGCTGCTGGTCAATAATGAGCCCATTGGGGATACCTGTCCCACCCACTCCTGGTCAATTACAGCCTCAGTCTGACTTGTTTTTAACTGTGTAACTAACAAAAAAGAATTCACCCAATTATCAGTGAAAACTTTGATCATTTATTGACTAGATATTCCCCCCTTGTGTTACATGTGCATCTTTCACTTGAAACAAGGGCTGCCTGCTTCAAAGCAGAGAACTAGAGTCTATCCCCTGTATCTCTGCATGCATTATATAGATGTTGTGGTATCTGGAACCACTCAACACATCTGCAGACAGACACAGACACACACACATTCACTAAATGGACCAACAATATTCCCAGCTGGATTACACAACATTTGATATACAACAGTCACAGCATTTGTCCTAAATCAGACCCAACACTAGTGTCAATTCAAACTGGACACTCAAGACATAAAATGGAAAAGTTCAGTAGGAATCTTATCTCCACTATTTATCTAATAACCGCCCCTGGGAGGGGATGATCTAAGATAATTAACGTCTTCAGAGACAATTTACATACCTCCCCCTCTTTGCATTTTCACACCTGAGTGCCATTTCCTCACTGCTCTGACCAGGGATTATAAATCTACCGGGTTGCATTTTAGATTTCACTGCAGGGCTCTCAGCTTCTAGTCACCCAGAGGAGTCAAGATGATTTCCCACAACCTGCTTTTCTTCATGATGATGTTTTTATGGATTCAGGGTAAGAAAGAATAAAAATATGGCATTTGAAATATGGGTTTATCTGGAGTGACACAGAATTCCTAGTATGTTTAATACCGAGTAAATTTAATCAAGTGAAACTTACTTTTAAAAATATTGTGACAGACACAGAATTTCTTTTTCTTTTTAGACTCCAGCGGAGATATTGTGATGACTCAGTCACCAGAGTCCCTATCAGTCAGTGTAGGAGAAAGTGTTAGTATCAGTTGCAAAGCCAGTTCAGGTATTACTAATGACATAGCCTGGTACCAAAAGAAATCTGGAAAAGCTCCTAAACTCCTTATCTATGAAGCCTCTTCCCGTGATACGGGTGTTCCAGCCCGGTTCAGTGGCAGTGGATCTGGCTCTGATTTCACATTCACCATCAGCAGTGTTGAAGTTGATGATGCTGGAGATTATTACTGCCAGCAGTATTACAGCTACCCTCTCACAGTGATACAGACCAATACAAAAACATCCATCCGATGTGCAGGGTCTTTTGTGCTGGTCACTTGTTCTACACTCATTATGTGGAAGGCACATCTAGCTCACCCAATTCAGCTACTGGGGTTTCACCGAGCCTGCCTGCTCTATTAGACTGAGCTCCCTCTCCATTAGAGGAGTGAAGTTCTGGAACAGCCTTCCAAGGGGAGTAGTGGGGGCAAAAGACATATCTGGCTTTAAGATTAAGCTTGATAAGTTTATGGAGGGGATGGTATGATGGGATAGCCTAAATTTTGGCAATTAATTTGGCAATTGATCTTTTATTATCAGCAGGTAAATATGATCAGTGGTCTGTGATGGGATGTTGGATGGGGTGGGATCTGAGTTACTACAGAGAATTCTTTCCTGGGTGCTGGCTGGTGAGTCTTGCCCACATGCTCAGGGTTTAGCTGATCGCCATATTTGGGGTCAGGAAGGAATTTTCCTCCAGGGCAGATTGGCCAAGGCCCTGGAGGTTTTTCGCCTTCCTCTGCAGCATGGGGCACCGGTCACTTGCTGGAGGATTCTCTGCAACTTGAGGTCTTCGAACCACAATCTGAGGACTTCAGTAACTCAGACATAGGTTAGGGGTTTGTTACAGGAGTGGATGGGTGAGATTCTGTGGCCTACATTGCGCAGAAGGTCAGACTAGATGATCATAATGGTCCCTTCTGACACTAAAGTCTATGAGTCTATTGCTGAATCAGTCTCTCCAGCCTCTGGCAGCACACACACAGGCAGGGTCGCACCAGCTGTAGAATCAAACAGAATCTGTGAGCAACTTTCTATGGGAAGATTCAGCTAGGAAATTGCCCAGGACTCACGTGCACACCGCCTTTGGGGAGTAAAACCCAAAATAATACTGTTGTGCGCTGTATAGAAATATCTGCACAGTGCAAGCTCATAAAAATTCGCCCTCTCCCTTAATGTGGGGAAAGATGTGCACAGCTTCCGTCCCCTACCCCCCACCAGATATGAATTGCACAAACTGGGTTTTGGAATAAACTAAAAACAAGTTTATTCACTATAAAAGGTAAATGATAAGGGATTATAAGGGATTGCAAACAGAACAAAGCAGATTATTAAGCAAATAAAACAAAACATGCAAACTAAGCTTGATTCACTAAAGAAACAGGTTACAAAATGTAATTTCTCACTCTAAATGTTGACTTAAGCAGAATGCAGAGTTTCTGTACCTGAGAGTTCCAGTTATTCCTCTTTACAAACTAGACTCCTTTGTCTCAGGCCGTGGCTACACTTGAAACTTCAAAGCTCTGCCGCAGGTCGCTCCCTCGGCAGCGCTTTGAAGTGCGAGTGTGGTCGCGCACCAGCGCTGGGAGAGAGCTCTCCCAGCACTGCAGGTACTCCACCTCCCCATGGGGATTAGCTTACAGCTGGGGCACTGTTTACACTGGCGCTTTACAGCACCGTAACTTGCTGCGCTCAGGGGGGTGTTTTTTCACACCCCTGAGTGAGAAAGTTGCAGCGCTGTAAAGCACCAGTGTAGCCATAGTCTACGTCTGAACTTAGTCCTTGCCTTTCCCTCAGCTTACTTTCTTAGTCTCTTCAGGTACTTGTTGCAGTCTTTCTTCTTGGGTGGGAAGGCAGTGAAGGGGGAGTCCTGTTTGCCTTACTCCCCAGCCTTAAATAGAATTTACATAAAGCGAGAATCTTTCGTTTCCCAGTCTTGACCTTCCTCTCCTTTTAGTAGCAAATCACTAGAAGTCCAAGATGGGGTTTAGTACCAGGTGACAGGACCACCTGACCTAGTAGTGTCACAGCTATGTCCCAGGACACCTCTCAGGAAGGAGAGAGATTAGTATCTTGTATACTTATTATAGATGTAGTATCTATATGTTCCATTCTATGCATCCGATGGAGTGGGCTGTAGCCCACGAAAGCTTATGGTCAAATAAATTTGTTAGTCTCCAAAGTGCCACAAGTACTCCCGTTCTTTTTGCGGATACAGACTAACAGGTCTGCTACTCTGAAACTTATCTCCAGAGTCAGTTTCTTCCTAACAGCCCATCAAGGCTGATGGCCTGTTGTCTGGTGGGTGTCTCGCAAATACACACACACAGTTGTAATTGTTGCATAGTCAATATTCCTAACTTTAGAGACAGAAATGATACATGCATACAAATTGGATAATCACATTCAGTAAATTATAACCTTTCCAATGATAGATTACAAGGCCCATCTTGCACAAAATATATCTCAGTTATGCCAGATCCATATCATATTTATTTCCATAAATAATTAGGGTGTAACATCACACAACCCTTTCTCCTGGTTATGTATCTTCCCCTAGAGCTATGATACTCTCATTAAAATGTCAGGTTTGGTTCGTTATTTATTATATACAGATTTCTTATATAAAACTTTCAAAATGATGATGTAAGCAACCATTTTATTTAACAATCAGCCTGTAGCAGAGCTAGATTATGTTGGAAATTATTATGAAAATTACAATTTTACCCTCTTTTGCTTAAAAGCAGTTGCCTCAGCCAATCAGATCTCAGGAACGTGGTACAGTGTCTGATGCTCACCTGTCCTGTCGAGCCAGCTGACCAGCAAATCCACTCGTCTAGCACATGGGAACTCTCAAGCTCATCTGTGCAGGAGACAGAGCTATCTCCTAGGGTAGTCCAAGACTGTGGAATGAACCTCCTCCCCCCATGAACTAAGGACCATCACAAACCTCACTTCCTTCTGCTCCAAGTGCAAGGCACACTGCTTTCATTTTGTCTTCTCCAATGTAACCACAGAGCAACCGGTATTTTAAAAACAAAAAACCCTGATCTACCACCCAATCAAGACACTCCGCACATTTCCCCCCTGGGGAGAGAATGAGAGAACAAACTATCTGTGACAGACGTGTTGTGACATGGCTTCATGCACTACTGGAAGGTGCTACAGTAAGAAGTGCAGTATAAGAAGCTCTAGAGAAGAGAACAGACAAGGGATCACATCACCCTCTGCCTCCCACTCCAACAGCTCTGCTGTATTTGACCTAGGAGGAGAAGGTGGATCCAGGCTGAGCCTAAAGTGCTCAACAGAGGGGCTGCCCTGTTGCCCCTCTAACATAGAATCCTCTTTCCTCTCAGAGGGGCTGACGCTGGGATTAGGGCTTCGGACATAAACATTAAAAGAATGTGCAAGACCTAGGGAGAGGTTGTTCCAGACACATCCTGGACTAAATTAGGAGATCCTGTTTTCAAACAAACAATAGGGCCTCTGTGGAACGCCCACACTGCACATCCGAGTGCTCAGATCTACTCACAGGAACATCAGTTCCCCTTTCCTGTGCTGAAATCCCAAATTAAGCATCAACATGGGGGATTTGTACTATCACATCTGTGCCGGCAAATTGACTCCACAACACTCATTGCATATTGAAATGTACAACTGCAGGATTAAAAGGAGACACACAGATCACAATAAAGAGATGCAGCAGACTGTACCGGACTGTATTCCTCGAGGGAATGCATTAACACCTGCTTGGGCTGTCCTTTGACTAATTAAATTCAGTGGTGAAAATTTTGGATGGCCAGCCATTGGGGATACCTGCCCCACCCACCCTGGCCAATAATACCCATGTGATTCATGATCATTTCTAAGTACATAACCGACAACAAATAACTCACACAATTATCAGTGAAAATTTTGAACCCTAATTGACCACACATTTTTCCCCTGTGTCATTTGCACACAGTCCCCTTTAAACCATTAGTGAGAGTTGCCTGTTTCAAAGCAGACAGCATGAGCTGATGCACTGTACAGATGTCATTATACTTAGAACTACACAACACAGCTGCAGACACACACACACACACACACACACACGCGATCCAATAATATTCTCAGAAAAACAGATCTGTCTTTGCCCAGCAAAGCAGTTTCAGGAGTGAATAAACCATCCAGAGACAATAGGTGCTTAATGGCCTAAGGTCCTTAACAGTTTAAGACAGGACAGTGCAAATGCCTGACCACAAAGCAAACTACCTGCTATTAGTGTTCATCAGCAGTAAGTGTTGCAGCAGGCAGACAGAACTGTAGGGAAGAGCCCTTTGTTCAACATGCTGAGAGGCCAATGTTACAAGCAGAGGCTCTGTCTGGCAGCCTTGCCTCTGCTTGTTTTCCTGAGCTCACCAATGGCTCCTCCTCAAACCTGACCCTCCTTCTCCAGTTCCCCTCACCATACTATGGTTAGGAGATTTCTTTAACAGATACTTTGATATAGTAGGGGAGGAAAGCAGCACCCAGCAGAGGCATAACAGCTGGCTCCCGGCACATGCTGGCAATCCAGTTTCTTACTGCAATACTCCAGTCTGTCCTTGCACCATGGCCAGCTAAAGAACAGCCATGTCAGGTGGCCACAGAAGACATTATTGTGACCTCTGATCACATGCTGTTTCAGAGTCAGCCATTCCACATTAGTAATGAAGAGTCTCCCCCAAGCTCACAAAGGCCCCAAATAGGCAGAAAAAGCCTAATTATCCAAGGTGCTGAGCACCCACAGCTTCCGTTCACTGTTATGGGAGATGCAGAGGCTCAGCACCTCTGAAAATGAGACCCAAGGTTCCTTAACTCCTCTATGGTTAGAGCTCCCAAGCTAACAGACACTCCTTTGTGATAGTGTGAGGAATACTCTGATGGGGAGGCCAACCATTTGGATCACTGCTTTGCCTCAGAATGGTGAGGTGTGCGCCAAGGGCACGAAACCAGATCTGCAGAGAGGTCTGATTATGCTACCATCTCAGTCCTGGAACTATGTGACATCATTGTAACATACAACAGCAGCAGGAAATAAGCCAAATACTGACAATTCATTACTCTTTGTTGAAACTGAAGTGCAGTAAATTTACATGCATTTTGCATATAGTTTTTCTCTCACTGAGCACATATAAATATTTAATTTTCCACTGTATGGTTTATGAACAAACCTTTCCAGCTACTGTTAGGCAAGATGATCTCTCACACAGCACTTCTCTGGCTGTTGGTTCTCTGGATTCAAGGTAGGAAATTAAAAACGAAGAATTTGAAGATGTAATTTTCAGTGTGACAGATGTAAGAAATGCTGCCACTCTGATCCATTTAATTAATTTATTCAAATTGTGTTTCAGTGTCTGAGCATGTGTCATATTCAGCATTGTATCATTGTTCATTCCCTTTCACCCTCTCTCTTCATCCAGACTCCTCTGGGCAAACCGTGATGACTCAGTCCCCGGAATCTCTGGCAGTACCAGTGGGAGGGAGAGTCTCTATCAACTGCAAAGCCAGTACAAGCATTAGCAATTACTTAAACTGGTACCAACAGAAACCTGGACAAGCTCCCAAACTTCTTATCTACGACGCTAGCACCCTCCAGTCTGGGGTCCCAGCCCGGTTCAGCGGCAGTGGGTCTGGCACTGATTTCACATTGACAATCAGCAGCGTAGAAGCAGATGATGCTGGAGATTATTACTGCCAGAAGGGTAATGATGTGCTTCTCACCGTGATACAGACCAATACAAAAACCTTCCCACTCTCTACAGCATGCAAGGCAGTTACCGATTGCTGCAGCTATATCGAATCACCCTGCTGCCTGTGATATAAACCTGCCCCTGTGTCTCTCTTACCAAACCATAAGGCAAAGTTACCAATAATTCTCACAATTACCCATCACTGTCCATCAGTCCACCTACATCAGATTCACCAAATGCACCAAGGGTAGGAGCATGTATCAGCAGGACAGTATGTCAGACCTGTAATGAGCATGCCGTGGATAAATTTCACTATCCTGTCTCAGGCCAACAAAGTCCAGCCCCCTACAGAGCACAGCCACATAATAAAACTTCTCCTAATGAGCACATGAAAATTGTATCATCTGTGTGTGCAGATGATCAGGAAAATGCTCTCCCAAAGCCTGTCCCACCCAGAAGGAGAAAACGCTGTACTGCATTCAGCTGTGCAAACTATGTGCAACTTTTTGTAACCATGATCCCTGAATTGCCAGCCCTGGCCTTTCACAAATCATGAGTTCATGATCAACATATCATGACTTTTTTTTTTCTAAAAGTATATATATTGGCTTTTTCTTTGCCTTCAGGATTTCACATTTTCACACTTTTCTCCACAACCATGTGAGCTAGAAACTGGATCTTCCTATTTTGAAGGACAGTGGAGATTCTCACCTAATCATGTGATTCCCAGAGCTGGGACATTAAGAAAAACATCAACTATCACACTACTTTGCCTATCTTACTGTATGGTGTGAGGGGCAGCCAGCATCGCTAACCTCCCCCTGGTGGATGTGGAGGGGTTAGGCCTATGCCGGCCCTCTGCACCAATTTAGCACAAGACACCTGAGGATCTCAAAGCACTTTACAAACGCTGATCAGAAAGGCTGTAAAAAAGTTGTGCCATTTCTGGTTCAAAAGTTGCGGCCACAGTTTGGTAAAGTTACAGTTTTGGTTTTGTCACCTACACATAAGCTCCAGCATCTTCTTCCAAGGCATGGGTCTGCTTGCCAAAGGATGATCTTGTCAGATGCGCATCCGATGCTCCTGGAGGGTGGTTGCAGAACCAGACTCAAAGTTCTCCGTCTTCAGAGTCTGTCTTTATAGGGTTTCATCCTCATTCAAATCTACAGGGTTTGCTTTGTCATGCTGCTCTCATGGTTGAAGTGATAATCAATCACTGTTCTCATGTTTGAAGTGATAGCTCATCATGCAGATGGCCCAACAGTGATGGCTTGTTGTTATCTTGTTCTTCAGCCCCTTCGTCCTTGGGGCAGTTGGGGGTGGATTCCAGTTTGCCTGTGGGGTCATCTGGTTATCTCCATCCTGCGCATTCTGCAGCTTAATGTTCCTGGGTAGTTATTATTTATTAGGCTGGCACTTCAAGCTTTTATTACTCATTCAAACGTACATTTACAGTCACACCCTATTTCACTTAACATAACTATTCTCAAATCATTGGGGCATGACAGACTCCAATGAAACTAGCCGTGCCACTTGTCACACATGAAAAGAAAACAAGCAAGATAGAAATGTAAAAGTGGAGGAACAACAAATCTTGTGCTTGAGTTTAGAAGCAAACATTTGGAACATGTTATCTTATCACTTTTAGGACAAACTTTGTCTCTGAATGTTTTTCTACAATTAGCTCAGACCTTGCAAACTGGCAGGCCTGTTTCAATTAGCACAAACTCAGCGGGCTGAGAAAGCAGGCCGAGAGACACATTTATTTCTAATGGTCAGGCCAAATCCTGGGGTCTGTTTTGGAGTCACTCTTTCTTACATTTCCCATATCAGAAATATACCAGTTATCAATCTAGTCCAACACTGCAAGCTGGGTGGCATTGCTGGGGAACACAGCTGAGTCTGGCTGTGTCTGGCTCCCTCCTCCACAGCCACTTCACCCTCACCTCTTCCCCCTTTATCGCACTTGCTCACTCCCTGGCTCCAGCCCTAGCTCTGCATGCAGGCACTGGGGATGGACCCTCTACCACCAACTCATGGACAGGGCTGACTCGCAGAGCTGGCTCCACCTACGGCACCATGCTGGGCACCACGGACGTACCGTGCCACCACTTCCGGGCTCCAGACATTCTCCCTGCTTGTCCTGCTGTTGGGCAGCCAGGCCACTCAGCACCAAGCTGGCCCTGGCACCTCTAGACATGGAGCTGTTGGGTCTAAACTTTTGGTGAACTTTGGGGAGCCAAAACACACCCAGACTGACTGTCTCTGCATAATCCTTCCTGAACCCTTTTGAACAAAGCACTGACCTGCAAACTACTCATGACACCCCCTTTCCCTAGTAGCCATTAGCCTTTATCTCTATGCATTTACTTGTTAACTTGCTTTTCCTGTAAAATCTTGATTAATTATGCAGTACCATTATCTTTTGTTAATCACTTTGTTTACTTCTGTGTATAAATATTGATGCTCACCCCTAATAAAGGGGCCACACTTAATCTAAAGCTTTTTAGAGCTAAGGATAGTGTGAGCCCGTTGATCAACGCATTGGTGTCTGGTCTCTGACAGAATTGTGTGCCCCATACCAACTCCGCACGAACTCGGGTGCTGGAGAGGTGAGTGAGGACTTGCTTTATTACCTAACAATTTGGGGGCTCGTCCGGGATTCCTTCTGGTGCGGTACCTCTGTCCAGTGGTCAGACCACTCATATATGAATTGGCAAGGCGCCACAGGAGATTTCTCCCAGCCAATTCAATATTGAGGGGTCGTGTATTGGACAGCAGGGTAAACGCCAGTTGGAGGGCTCCTGTCAGACACCATGGGTCAAGGGACTAGCGTGCCTCTTGAGAGTCCGTTGGGAATTGTAAATAAGTTATGGAACGAAGGGAAACTCCCAGTACAGACAGGAATGTCTAGGAAGAAGTTGTACACACTATGTGTAAGGAATTGGACTGGGTATACCGCGGTATTGGCCGACCCGGAGATGAGGTGGCCTTCGTATGGCTCTTTCGAACAGGCTGCCTTAAGAGGAGTAAAGAGCCAGATCGAAAAAGACCATCCGGGACAGTTATGTTACTGGTTTTGTTGGGACACAGCAGCAGAGCTGTGGAAATCTTTAAAAATTATGGCAGTCAGGTACTCTCCCGAGAGTGAACCCCCTCCAGGTTATTTCGATGAAGGGTGTAGACCACGGCGTGTTTTGACTCGTCAGCTGGTCCCTTCTGCACCTGCCCCTATTCCTCCGCAGGGGGACTCTCTCCATGTAGCAGAGGGGAATCTGCAGAATCCCAGATTGGAATTTCTGCAGAAGGATGAGGAGGAAATGGAGGGGCAAACCTCGGGAGGAGTAGTTACTAGGCTAATGTCCAAATAGATACAGCAGGGTGCATGCCCCCCCCCCTGAGGATAGCCCAGAGGATGTCCCCGTCAAATCTCTTGCAAGTAATAAAAGTATAGTTAGAAAGATGCCTTTACAGGTGCACCACCAGCTCAGCCCATTCCCCAGGCCTGGATCAACTACGGAAAACAGCAGCAGCCGCAGCAAACTCAGCCTCCTCAATGACGGTACCCCGGGGGCGAAGACAAACAATGTGATGGTCTTATTTCCTTAATGTCTTTAGCCGGCTCCTTTCTCACTTTCTCCCCTCCCAGCAAAGAGCCTCGTTTAACCCTTTCAGTCCAGGGACTGCCTGTCTCTTTCCTCATTGATACTGGGGCTACTTTCTCTCTTTTAAATCATGCCCCCTCTCCCTGGCTATCCTCTGAGGTTAAAACTGCGACTGGGGTGGAGGGCAACCCACAGTCTCTGGGACTCACTTTGCCTTTGAATGTTATTTATGCTGATAAATGTTTTCCTCACCGTTTTCTTTTTTCCCCAGCTTGTCCGATCCCTTTGATGGGCCGGGATTTACTCTGTAAGCTTGAGGCTACTTTAACCTGCACTCCTGAAGGGGTAGGATTATTGATGACAGTGTTAGGAGATTCGGCCCCTACTCAGGGTAATTGGGAAACACCCCCCTCTCTCTCCCCTGACCTCACTGACTTGCCTTCAACCCTCTGGGGAATTTCTGACACTGATGTTGGCCTGCTCCTTTCGGCAGAGCCCGTAAGGATTCAGGTGAAGCCTTCCTTAACCCCCCCGTCAGTCCCTCAATACCCCCTGTCGCTGGAAGCCCGGGAGGGCATCCGCCCCATTATCGAGGGATTCATTGCACAAAAGCTAGTCCGCCCTCAGCGCACTCCCTGTAACACCCCTATACTGCCTGTCAAAAAGCCTCCTAAAAAGGACGGAGACCCTGTTCGTTGGCGCTTTGTACAGGATCTACGAGTTGTTAATCAGTATGTGGTCCCTCTTCATGCAGTAGTTCCTGACCCAGCTACTATCATCAGCCAAATCCCCTGGGATGCTGAGTGGTTCACTGTTATTGACTTAAAATCAGCTTTTTTCAGCATTCCTGTGCACCCAGACTCTCAGTATCTCTTTGGTTTCACCTGGGAGGGACAAAGTTATGTCTGGCAACGACTTCCTCAAGGCTACAGAGACAGCCCCACGATTTTCAGCCAGTGCCTCCGCCACGACTTGGAAGGTTTCACCAGTCCGCAGGGATCCACATTGGTCCTATACGTAGATGACATCCTATTAGGTAATCGCGAAGAAGCTGCCCTCCGCATCGATGGTAAGGCACTTTTATTATACCTACACACCAGAGGCCACAAGGTAGACCCTAAAAAGATTCAGTGGGTCTCACAAAAGGTCCGATATCTGGGCTTCCTGTTAACCCCAGAGGGAAGACAGATGGACCCAGCCCGCATAAAGACTATTCAAAACTGCCCTCTACCGAACACCAAGAAACAACTTCGAGGTTTCTTAGGATTAATTGGCTTCTGTCGCCCCTGGTTGCCGTCCTGCGGGGAGTTAAGCAAACTGCTCCACCGACTCACTGCTAACCTTGCTCCTGACCCTTTGCAGTGGTCCCCGGACACTATTCAAGCCTTTCAGTTACTCAAGGACAGTGTGGCCTCCTCCATGTCTCTCCGCCCCCCCAATTACAGCAAACCCTTTCACCTTTTTGTCCACGAGAGGGGCGGAATTGCTAGTGGTGTCCTTACCCAGCTGAGCGGGTCCCACCATTTCCCGCTTGCTTTTTACTCTCAGCAAATCGACCCTGTCGCTCAGGGAACCCCATCCTGCACCCGGACTCTGGCAGCAGCTGCCCTGCTGATCACAAAGGCAAAGAGCCTAACCCTGGGTCATTTTACCACGGTTTGGACCTCTCATGCCTTGTCAGCCCTTCTGCGTAGGGGCACAACCCAAGTCTTTTCGGCCCATCGTCAGCAACAGCTAGAGGCCGAACTCTTAGAAGACACTAACCTAATTTTTGAAAGGTGTGGACCCCTTAATCCAGCTACCTTGCTTCCTGACCTGCCAGTCCTCCAGGATCAGCACGACTGTGTGAAAGTAGTTTACAGCATCTTACAGATAAGAGACAACCTGTTTGATGTGCCACTGGACAACCCCGATTGCATCCTCTTCTCGGACGGAAGCTCCTTCTATGTTAATGGCAAGCGTTTCACTGGTTATGCTGTCACCTCTGAATGGGACATTCAAGAGGCCGCCTCACTGCCAGGCAACTGGGAAGCCCAAGCCGCTAAACTCTATGCCCTGGCCCGAGCTTGCCAGTTGGCCGCTGGTAAGACCGTTACCATTTTTACTGATAGCAAATATGCTTTTGGAGTTGTGCATTGTCATATCCACCTCTGGAAGTTTCAAGGTTTCCAGACAGCTGCCGGTAAACCCATTCAGCACCTCCCCCTCATCCACAAGCTTTTGGACGCCCTCCAAAAACCCTCTGTCCTGGCTGTAGTTCACTGCCGGGCCCATACTAAAGATAGTAGCCCCGTTACCCGTGGGAATGCCCTGGCTGACGCCTCCGCTAAGAAGGCTGCCACCTTACCTTTAGCCATGCCCATATTGGCTATTACAGCCTCCTCCTTTACTCCACCGCACCCCGTACCAGTACCCGCTACTGAACTACAATCGTGGGAGAGCCTCGGGGCCACTCTGGTCAAAGGGACCTGGCTTATGCCAGATGGCCGAGCCTGCCTCCCTCGCTCCACATACCCCGTGGCAGTTCGCTGGCACCATGATAAAGGGGGTCACTACGGCACGCACGCCCTCGTGGACACCATCGCTCGCTTTTGGTATGCTCCAGGCATTCAACCCTATTGCCTATCAATAGTGAAAGCATGCAGCACATGTCAGCGTAATGGACCTGCTCCACCTCTTAACAAAATTAAGGGTGGAAGACCTCCGCCTGCTGCTCCATTTCAACATCTTCAAATTGACTTTGCAGATATGCCAAAGGCTTTTGGAAAAAAACACCTCCTTGTTTTGGTTTGCCCTCTGACTTCCTGGGTCGAAGCTTTTCCTACTGCTAATTGTACTGCTGCCACAGTGGCGAAGATTCTCCTTAGAGACATTGTACCCCGTTTTGGCATCCCTCTTGTGCTCGACTCAGATCGCGGACCTCACTTTACTGGTCATGTCCTTGGCCGTTTAGAACAAGGACTGGGCATTTCACACTCCTTTCATACACCCTACCACCCCCAGTCTAGCGGGAAAGTTAAGCGTATAAATAGGAAACTTAAGTTTACATTGGCTAAATACTGTCAGGAAACAGGATTAAAGTGGCCTCAGGTACTTCCCTTGGTCCTGTTTCACCTTCGTACTCGCCCAACCCGCGCATTGGGATTATCCCCCTTTAAACTGCTCTATGGACACCCCCCTTTCAAAGGCGGGGCGCTACCACGTGCTGATGTTTCACTATTGGGAGGGGATCATTTAACCGCGTGTCAGTTTCTCTCCCTACAGGCTCGCCTCCGTACCCTTTGGAAAGCCTCGCAGTTTTCCCAGACCGTGCCGCTGGAGGAACAGATCCACCCGTTCCAACCAGGGGACTTCGTCTGGGCCAAAAAGTTCGTTCGTGACGACACCCTCCAGCCAAGGTTTACTGGACCCCACCAGGTTCTTTTAACAACCCAGACTGCAGTGTTCCTGGAAGGACGCAAATCTTGGATCCACCACTCCCACGTCAAGCCATCCGTAGTGGACCACAGTGACGGACCAGCAGCTCTTGTCACCACTGAGGACACTGCCTTCGACCAGTGGACCAGCTTACCTCTCTCAGACATTAGACTTAAATTGACTCGAAAAAAATGAGAGGACCCTTTATTCTGACAACTGTATGTTTTTTTATGCTTTTTTAGTTTATTTTCTGCTTATGAAGAATGCTGTGTTTTTGTAAATGACACCTACTCTGACACTTTTCAACGTACCAAACACCTAAGGGAAATGGCTAAAAACTACTCCTCTGGCCAGCCACCTTATGATTGGTGGGGAGCCTTATGAAATTGGCTGCCCGGATTTGGGTGGGTTAAAAAAACTCTTGGTGGGTGTTGTTGGGGCCATAGTAGTCCTTATAATACTGTGTTGCTGTATTCAGTGTGTCCCCTCCCTCATAAACTCATGTAAGTCAGTTTATTCTTTTCCCACTTCAGCTAAAAGCCTTACTCTCTTCGAATTGGCCCAGGCTAAAATTGCCAAGCGGCCCTTGAGATCTTGAAATAGGGTGTAGCTTTTTGATTAATAGTTATCTCAAAGCTACAAATGGAGGAATGTTGGGTCTAAACTTTTGGTGAACTTTGGGGAGCCAAAACACACCCAGACTGACTGTCTCTGCATAATCCTTCCTGAACCCTTTTGAACAAAGCACTGACCTGCAAACTACTCATGACACCCCCTTTCCCTAGTAGCCATTAGCCTTTATCTCTATGCATTTACTTGTTAACTTGCTTTTCCTGTAAAATCTTGATTAATTATGCAGTACCATTATCTTTTGTTAATCACTTTGTTTACTTCTGTGTATAAATATTGATGCTCACCCCTAATAAAGGGGCCACACTTAATCTAAAGCTTTTTAGAGCTAAGGATAGTGTGAGCCCGTTGATCAACGCATTGGTGTCTGGTCTCTGACAGAATTGTGTGCCCCATACCAACTCCGCACGAACTCGGGTGCTGGAGAGGTGAGTGAGGACTTGCTTTATTACCTAACAGAGCTTTGCCTGGCGAGCGGGGCTGTACTTGCAGGCAGTGGGGTGTCTCACATTTGGAGGAGCTGAGCTTCCCTAGACACCCCCCACCTATGGAAGCTGGGCCAAATTTGCATAGTGTTGTGACCCTGGGCACCAGGTCATAATACCACTCAGTCAGGTAGATTTGGACTGGCCGCTCCTTCTCAGCGAGTGGTGTTCAGACCTGGGATCACAACACAAGTAAAATTTGTGGCACCAATTAAAAGCTGCAGTATCTGTTAAAAGTTCCAGTTTCCACAAAAAAAACCTTGTCCCATGATTTTCTTATATCCTCACCAGCTCTCTGTCTAGTCAGAGCAGGAGGCCAGGATCCCACCCACATGGGCTACTTTGTATATCAACTCCCCAGTGCCGCTGCCCTGGTGCTCTGGGGGCTATAGCATTTTTTGTTCCACTCTCCATGGTTTACTGAGCAGCAGCTGCCAGCTCAGATGTCCCAAGATGTTCTCCCAGGCTCAGCCTCTCTGGTTACTGGTGCTGTGGATTCCAGGTAGGAATCAGAACTGGAGGGCACTGGCTTAAAAGCACAAAGATCCACCGATATTTTAAAAATATGAATCATTGTAGCTAGATTGGCTATTGAATAACCTATTCATCAGGTTATGGCTAGAATATAACTACTGTGAACATGTTGTATTATATGATGCACTTAATGCCATTATCTAAAGATGCAACTGTCAATCATTTATTAACACACAATATTGCTGACTATCAGTGACCTTTTATCTGTATTTATTTATATTTTATAATTAATCCAGACACCTATGGGCCCATCACTATGACTCAGTCTCCAGGACAAAATGTCACCACCAGATGTACAGCCAGTTATAGCCTTGGCAGCGACTGTCTCTTGGTACCAAAAGAAATCAGAACAAGCTCCTGAGCTTATCTGTTATGATTCCTCCCCTGCCTCTGAGGTCCCAGCCCAGTTCAGCGGCAGCGGGTCTGGTACCAATTACACTCTCACAGTCAGCAGCGCTGAAGCCAATGATGCAGCAATTACTATTGTCTGCAGGCTGAGTGCTCACCTCTCACGGTGATACAGACCAATAAAACAACCTCCTGGTTCTGGAGATGTGAGTGCTGCTTCCTGCAAAGATCATTACACTTTCAGTGTAGCTGCTGCAGCCTGATTTATCAGTGTCGAGAGCCCCTTGCTGCAATCTTCTCCTTGTCTCTCCTTTGCTCCTCACCAATAATTAACCAACCATTTACCTTGGGAATCCCAGTACCTCTGCTCTAACGGGAGCACCTGGTGGCCTGGAACAAACCCCCAGACCCAGCTCGAATTCTGACTGTGCCAGTGGAATCAGAGTGCTGTTTGGCTGGGTGTTACCAGTTCAGAGATAGTTAGAGGTACAAAACCTCAGCCACCCATGTCACATTTATTTATCACTATGTGGTTCCCACCATGACATAAGACACCAGATAACAGTTGCGTTCCTGATGTTCTATGGCTGAGAAGGGCCAACCCTTCTAGGTGCTGAGAGGATTGTGTGTGTGACTTCAATTCCCACTGGAGTCAAAGAGAATGGAGGGCCTCTTATCTCCTCTATGGATCACGTCACAGTCTGTGACAAATTAGGTGCCATGGTGGTGATGTAGTGGAGAATACTCAGATGGGGAAGCCAGTCACTTGGCACCACTGCTTTGCTGAAGAAGGCAATGGTGTCCACGAAGTCATTACCCAAATAACCTGGACAGTTGTGACAGTCAGCAGCGACCCCCTAACAGCTAGTAGCCTTACAATAGCTGGCAACCATTAGGAGAAATTGGACACCTCATGGACACAGTAGCCTGAACTTTTGAACTGTCTACCCTTATCAGTTTTGAGGCAGTTGAAGCTGGTCCTAAGCTGGTTTTTGCTGAGCAGATTGCAGAAGCGCAGGGTTTGCTAACCACCAATCAAATGCTAACATGACCAAAGCCTGTGTGTGAGTGTCTATAAAAGATTCTTGGTTTTTGTATGGAGTAGAGTTTTTTGTACCAAGGTACAGAACTCTCCTTTCTTCTGCAGAATAAAGCAACCTTTCCTTATCCCTGTCTGGCTATCATTGGCTCTCAGCTAGGCGTACCCGACATTTCAGTAACACAGTGGTCAAATGGAGTATGCTGAAACGAAAGTGCATGTCCAGATACTGAGGGCACAGCATGAATGAGTATTGAGTGGAGACATGTCAGATCAGTAAATCCACATATAAAATTTAGGCATCTGTCTATATTAGCATCCACATCCTACAAGTGCATAACCTTAATTCTAACAGACAATAGCGGCATGAAACTAACAGGCTAAATATTAACATCCCGAATCTCTGCCCTGGAATTAAAGTGCAGGACATTTATATGTATTTTGGATATTCCCACATGGGGGGACATTACCTAGCTGAGCTGCTAAGTAATTATAAATGTTTTTCCTACAGAATAATTGACAAACCTTTTCAATCTTAAACTGTCAAGACGATCTCACACACTTCCCTTCTTCGGCTGCTGGTTTTCTAGATTCAGGGTAAGAAATAACGCAAGGGTTTGAATGGTATATAATTAATAGAATAACATTTTTAAAAGCTGAATAATTCATTTCATATTTTTGTTGCATTTTAACAAACTTATATTAGCAACTTAAAAGTGTAAAGCGTGGTATAGTTATCATACACAACATTGTATCGTGGTTCGATTCACAACCCATTGCTTTTCCTATGCCTAGACTCCTCTTTGCAGATTGTGATGACTCAAAATCCAGAGTCCCTGTGAGCATCAGCAGGAGATAGAGTCACTATCAACTGCAAAGCCAGGACAGACACTGGCACTTGCAAACACTGGTACGAACAGAAAACAGGAGAAGCTCCTAAACTTCTTATTAATGGGGCTTCCTCTTTGCATCCCAGACAGATTCAGTGGTAGTGGTCTGGCTCTGATTTCACTCTCACCATCAGTAGGATTGAAGAGGATGATGCTGGAGATTATTACTGCCAGCAATGTAGCAGCTTTCCTCTCACAGTGATGCAAAGCACTTCAAAAACCTCCCTGCTCGAGTTGCCATTTCTTCCTTGTACAACAGTTTAATTTTAAAATTTTCTGTCCAACTTGAAAGAGGAGAGTAATTTACCCCAGTCTAACAGATGATAAAGAAACATAACACTGAATTATTACCCAAAGTGTTTAGCTGATCACATAGATATTTGTATTAGGAGTCCTGAAAATCTCTTTAGCTTTATCCCACCCATGAATCCGAGACCCCGATTTCTCTTTTAGTGCAAATCATTAACAGCTGCTTTGCCGCCTACCTGCCAATAGAAAATGATCCTGTCTTACAATACATTAATTTCATTCCTGTAGGAATGCATGTCAAAAATTGCCCTCAGCATTCCTTTCCTACCAACAGACACTATAAAAATCTCTTTGGGAAGATTTCTCACAAATGTAGCTACTCAAATCACAGGATTCCTATATTGAATGGAATTTTTAAGATCAGGTGAACGTTCACTCTGTTTGTAGTGTCATACAAGACAAGACCTTGTGGGGCCAATTTTTCACAGAACTCATGTCAGCAGAAAGACATTCACCGATTTCAATGAGCTTTGGGTCAAGCCTCAAATGCACATGAGCTGTGGGACACAGGAGAAGATGAGCCTGGACAGGATTTTCAAAGGGGTAGCTGGGCAGGTCTTGAGCATGCAGACTCCAAAGGTTTGTGTGCACATGAATGGGCATGAGTGTGTCCATGGTGGTTTATGCAACTACCCTTTTCCCATTTGACCTATACAAAAACCTCCCCACGTGCTGTGCAGTGTGTAACATACTGACCATCTGTTCAACAGTCACTATGTGCAAGACACTTTTAGTTTTGGGTACTTCCCAATTCAGGCTGTTACATGCAGGAAGCAATTTCCTCAAGCTCCTGCATATAGATTTCATATATGGAAGTTTCAAAAACAGAAATAGGATGGAAGTATTTGCTTTGCTTAATAAGGAGCCTGTACAATAATGAAATTACAGTGGAAATTATGAAAATTATAATTCTGGGTTCTTTTGTTGAAAAGGAACTGTCTCAGCCCATCAGAGCTCAGGGATGTTGTCCTATTCCTGACACATGCTAGTCCTGTAGGATTTCCATCACCATCCAGTGAAGTACTGCTGTAGTTGCAGTAACACAAGAATGTTTGGCCCACCTCGGCGCACCTCTGATTTCGGCCTCACACACAAACACAAAAAGAACGTACGAGGCCTAGGGCCAGATTGTTCCAGACACATCCTGGCCCAAATTGAGAGACTCGTTTTCAAACAATGGGGCCTCAGTAGGATTCCTGCATGGCATTTCTGGGTGCTCACATCAACACAGAAGCCTAAATTACCCTTCCATGTGGGGTTTAGACTAAGATGGCTTCTGCTGTGGAAAACTGGCTTCACAGCATCAGTAGCATATTGAAATGTACAGCTGAACACACAAAAGGGGAGACGCATCACAGTAAAGAGAGGCAGCAGACCATACAGTACTGCAACGCCCCAGGGAAATGTGCTCACACCTGCTTGGGCCGTCCTTTGAATGATTAAATTGTGTGGATTGACTGAAAACTCCATTCCTGAAGTGCTCTTTCTATTGCCATCTAGTGGTCACTGACAGACTTGTCCATAGAAATTGGTCAATCAACAGGGCGGCGTTTGTTTGATATTGTTCTGCTAAGAACATAGGAATGGCCGTACTGGGTCAGACCAATGATACATCTAAGCCCAGTATCCTGTCTTCTGATAATGACCAGTGCCAGGTGCTTCAGACAGAATTAACAGAACAGAGCAATTTATAGACTGATCCATCCACTCTTGTCCAGTCCCAGTTTCTGGCAGTCCGAGCTTTAGGGATACCCAGAGCATGGGGTTGCATCCATGACCATATTGACTAATAACCATTGATGGACCTATTCTCCATGAACTTCTCATTCTTTTCTGAACCTAGTTATACTTTTGGCCTTCACAACGTCCCCTGGCAATGAGTTCCACAGATGGACAATGTGTTGTGTGAAGTACACATTTTCACTTTGTGTTACATAGGCATGTTTCACTTGAAACAACAATTGCTCGCTTCAAACCAGAAAGCTACATCTCAGTCCCTGCATCAGTTCATGTTCTCTATGTATGTCATGATCCTTTGAACCACTGAACCCAGCTGCAGATGGACACACTCACTGTGACTGTGGTCGCTGGAGGGCTATACTGCTCAGTGAGGACAAACTGCAAAGAATAGGACAGACGATACCCAAAACTAGTAGTTTATTCTATAATTAGATTTCACCAAGCTAGTAATCAAACTGCTTCTATAATACCTTACTGGTTACAATGGAGCCAAAATACAGTCCCCTTTAAGCAATCCAGCCATTGGCTCCCACTCAGACAGCCAAGTCTAATATAGTCAGGATTACTAAAAACCTTATTCACCATATAAAGAGTTCTATCAATCCCAAGAGATCAGACACATTACCCACCAAATCAATGAATATTTCTAATCTTACTCAAATACACACTTACAACCAATCCTTACTAACTAAATCTAAGATTTATTAAGAAAAGAAAAGAAAACATCAATATACATACAGGTGTGAGTAAAGTTCATAGGTCAGTTTTGTAGCAGAAATGGTGAAGTTGCTAATTTGGAAAAATCCTTCTGGAATCAATTTAAAAGGTTATAGTTCAATGAGCAGGATATGTGCAGAGTTTGTTCACATTGTTCTATGAGAATTCCAGGGTGTATCCAGAGTACATGGAGACCTCATTCTTTAAGGCGTAGACATTCCCTGTCAAAGTTTAAACAGATCTGAGATAGCACGGATCAGGCCTGAAACTTCCTTTATAGCCGAAGTTCAGTGGATAAGCCTCTTGTCACAGCACGCAAATGATCACAGCACACTTTCTTGGATGAAGAACAGGTAAAGTACATTGTGGCTTTGAAGCTAATCTGTTTCGTAGGCATACACTGGAAATTAGTTGCATTCATTAGCATAAGGCAGTTAACCATCGAACAGTTAACAGGCAGTTCACTACAAACTTCAAAGAGAAATTAGGCCAATATTATTATTACACCACAAGTCCCATCTAAATGGTAACATCCCCTTTCAGTCTCTAAATCACTAGAATACAGTAATGAACCATTATAGACTACATAGAAACTGAAGTTTAGCATCTGAAAGCTAATTAGATCACATTCTTAAACTTCTAACAAGACATAGGTAAACACAGACAAATACAATTAGTATCTATTCTTAATTCTCTAAAAATACAGGCCTACATTTCAAGGAGTTTAGTCTTTTTAACATGGCTACTAGCACAACTGTGCTAGAATGGCTCCACGACATTAACTGCATATTGAAATGTAGAACTATAAAATTAAAAGGAGACACACACATCCCAATAAAGAGATGCAACAGACTGTACAGTACTTCACTCCTCGGGGGGAATGCACTAACAGCTGTTGGGCTGTCCTTTGGTGGATTAAATTCTGTGGACAATTCTTGCAATTAGTCTCTACATGTCCCTGGAAAGACAGCGCTACACAATATCAGCCAGTTAAATGATTGGCAAGACTTGGATATTGTCCTGCTGGGTTAATGTCACACTAAGGGTGCCTGGTGAGACAGGAGGTCGCTCCTGAAGCACTTAGCGCTGAGACAGTTGGAGAAAATCTTGAGTCAATAATGGGCCCATGATAGCCAGTCCATTGAGATGCCGGTCCCACCCACTCCTGCTCAATAATACCTATGTGATTCATGATTATTTCTAACTATGTAACAGACAACAAACAACTCACTAAATTATCAGTAAAAACTCTGAACGCTCATTGACCAGATATTTTCCCCCTTGTACCCTGTGCACACCTTTCCCTGTAAACAACTAGTGAGAGATACCTGCTAGAAAGCAGAGAACGGATGATGTTAGGTCTGAAATCCCTCATCACAACTGCAAAACATCCACTTGTCCCCGCACCAAATGGACCAACAATATTCCCAGAAAAAACAGAGCTGTCTTTGCCCATTAAAGCAGTTTCAGAAGTGAATTTACCATCAGGTGAGACAACAGCCCGGAGGGTACATAATGGCTTAAGACAGGACCTCTGCTCTCACTGAATCCATGGATGGTTTTGTGCCCTGTTGCCACAACATTTGTCTAAAGTGGAAAGGCAGGAGACCTGGAGGCACTTAGGGATGCAGATTATTTGGTGAAGTGCGGAGAACGGTGCAAGTGCCAGACCACAAAGCAGGATCCCCTGCTACTAGTGTTTGTCAGCAGTAAGTGATGCAGCAGGCAGGCAGAGCTGTAGGAAAGAGACCTTTGTTCAACATACTGAGTGGCCAGTGTTACACGCAGAGGTTCTAGAGTTTGTCTGGCAACCTTGCCTCTGCTTGCTTTTCTGAGCCCACCAACAGCTCCTCCTCAAACCTGACGCTCCTTCTTCAGTTCCACTCACCATACTGTCATTTGCTGGTTTGTTAAACAGATAATTTGATATAGTAGGTGTGGAAACCAGCACCCAGCGGAGGAGCAAACATCTGGTTCATGGCACATACTGTCAGCCCAGTCTCTTATTGCCACACACCAATCCATCCTTGTGCCAGGGCCATCCTTGCCATGTTAGGGGGTCAGAGGCGAGACTATTGAGATCTCTGACCTTAGAGTCATCCGTTGCACATTAAGAATTAAGAGTGTCCCTCACTAAAGCCCAAAAATGGACAGAGAAAACCTGATTGTCTGAGGCACTGAGCACCCACAGCTTCTGTTTACTGTTATGGGGGATGCAGGAGATCGGCTTATCTGTAAATGACGCCCAAGTTTCTTTAGTTCTTCTGTAGATAGTCTGAAAGTTCTAAGAGACACCTTTTATGGGTGATGTTGTAGGGAATACTTGGATGGGGACACCAGCCATTTGGGATCCCTGCTTTATCTAAGAAAGACAAGGCACTCTCCAAAGGCATGGAGTGAGTGACATCCAGTGAGTATTCAGATGGAGAGGGCTGAAATGAAGGCTCATATCCAGACAAGGATGGCCCAGCCCAAGTGAACATGCAGGGGAGATGTGTCAGATCTGCAAAGATACAGACAAGATCTGCAGAGCTGTCTGAGCATATTACTATCTGAACTCTGGTAATACAGCAGGATAAAAGCCAAATATGAACATTTCATAACTCTGCTTTGCAACTCAAGTGCAGTAAATTTACATGTGTTTTGCATAGGGATGAGGTTTTCTCACTCAGCAGCTGAGCACCTATAAATTATAAGTGTTTCATTTTCCACTGCGGATTTATGAACAAACCTTTCCTACCACAGTCTGGCAAGATGATCTCACACACGCCTCTTCTCTGGCTGCTGGTTCTCTGGATTCAGGGTAAGAAATTGAAAACAAAGAATTTGAAAATGTAATAATCCATGTGACAGAACATAAGAAATGTTGCCATCGGATTCATTGAATTAATGTTCTATGTGTTGTGTTCTAGTGTCAAGTCACATTGGTAAATTCAAACTGTGTTTAGTGTTTTAATAGTCATCACATCCAGCATTGTGTCACTGTTCATTCCCTACCCATCTTCTCTCTTTATTCAGACTCCTCTGGGCAAATTGTGATGACTCAGTCTCCGGAATCTCTGGCAGTGCCAGTGGGAGGGAGAGTCTCTATCAACTGCAAAGCCAGTACGAGCATTGGGAGTAACATAAACTGGTACCAACAGAAACCTGGACAAGCTCCCAACCTTCTTATCTACGGCGCTAGCAACCTCCAGTCGGGGGTCCCAGCCCGGTTCAGTGGCAGCGGGTCTGGTACTGATTTCACATTCACAATCAGCAGTGTAGAAACTGAAGATGCTGGAGATTATTACTGCCAGCAGGATAGCAGCTACCCTCTCACAGTGATACAGACCAATACAAAAACCGCCCTGCTCTCTGCAGCATGCATTTCAGTTACTGTTTGTTGAGGATGTAACTGTCTGCATTTCAAATGTTCTGTCAAACATGAAATAAGAGGGTGAGTTATTCCATCTCTGAGCACACAGTAAAAAGAACAATGGAGGACTCAAAAAGTTTCGCTATTCACAGACTCTAGAATATCAGCAGAGACTTGAGGCTCACTACAGTTTTCTCTGCTTTATTCCCACTCTTGAATCCCAGGGCACCAGAGACAATTTCATTTGGGGAAAAAAAATCAAAGATATTCATGTCAACAAGATTGACACGTTCATGTAAACTTTGTCAACTGAACTTCATAACACAACACCCAACACAGTACAATAGAACAGTCAAAATGATAACATCAAAACAACCACTTTGACAGGAAATGTTTTGATCTTATCAAAATTTTCCCTTGAAACTTTGAACAGAATTCCTGTGTTCACACAGAACTTTTAGATTTTGTTAACTCCACATTTCCTTAGTGAAAGCTGTTCCTGCAGAAAAAATTCAACCAGCTCTGCCATTATAAATACACCTCAAAATGGTCTCAAGGGCTCCTCTTATTTGAATAGATAATCAATAAAATCCCACCTGAAGGTCTCAGAATCATTTTTCGCCTAAGAAAATTATATAATCTAGGGATTTTTAAATGGTGGTGTTAAGATCAGGTGCCTGTTTGCTCTGTTGTAGAATATGTTAAGACCATATGGGCAAGAGTCACAAAAGTCTGTGTGGGAGCAAATCTCCAAACACACATGAACCCTGAGGCACAAGCAGGTAATAGGCACATGTAGAATCTTCATAGGGACTGGGCAGATACACCAGAGGAGGGGTGTGGCCCAGTGGGCAGAGAAATGGGAGTGTCCACACAAAGGGGTGATGACGCCTTTTCCAGAAGTCTTGGGGTGTGGACACATTCAGACAGGGTCTGGTAGTAAAAGTCAGCAGGAACCAATGGAAAATGTGTTTAGTCAGCTTCCTAGTGACAGCTGGGCTGGCCACACCCACCCAGAAGAACCAGCAGCTGCAGAGAGGGGTAACTGCAGTGGAGTTTAGCAGGTTTGGAGACCCCACTGCTCCACCCACACAACCCCCTGTAGCTCTCAGACTCTGGTGCCCACCATATCTTGGAAGTAGAGGGAACAGCGGCACAGACACAATGGGCAGTGCTGGAGCCTAGCACACTGACACCACTTTTCAGCACTTCTGTGCTGTGCATACACCCAAAATCTGAACATATTCAGACCCTGGGTCTCCTCTTCCCAGACCTCATTTTCATCCTGCTTGTGTGCACCCTTCAAGTCAGAGAATGGAGTTAATTTTAAGCATGCAAAATGCATGAAGCCACTAGTGCCTCTGCAGAGAGCCATGAGCTGCTGGTGCCACTGCTTCCTTGAGAATCTGGCCTTATCAATAGAATGAAAATGGATTAATTAAAAGAGACTAGGCTGATTGACCGAGAGACTGAATGATCATAGCTCTTCTAACTTGTGTTTCAACCTGCCACTCTCTCGGTTACTCTTCATTAATCAAACAGCTGTTGTTATCCCCTGTGCTTGTCAAGCTAACTCTGGCTGCTTTACCATCTGAATCATGCAAATATGTTTTAGTTATTATATCCAATAACCCCAAGAAACCATTAAGTCAGTGTCACAGGGTGAGTACAGTCTCTCCCACTTTTGTGACTGCACCCTGTGTTTAGGCTGGTTTAATAAACAGTGTTCATGACCTCTTTTGTTGAATCACCCCAGTGTCTTTATTTACAATGCTCATGCAGTGCTCAGATCCCCCAACAGTTAGTGCCCCACAGACCCTCCCCAGGGTCTCCTGGCCCTTGAGGCTTCCTTATTGGCAAGGAGATGGAGATAGAGATACTGCCCTCCTGTCTTCTCCCAGGCTAGCCTCCCCACTGAGGTTTGCCCAGGGCTTTTACAGCCTTCTCCTGCCTCAGCTCAGCTGCCACTACTTAGCCCAGCACATTCTTCTGAGCCAGCCCTCCTTAGGGCTTGCAGCTGGGCTCCCTCCTGAATACCTGCATCTCTACCCCTGACCTCCTGGCCAGAGAACAGGCTGTAGCCAGCATTTTGGCAGGGTTTTAAAGGGGTTTTACCCCTGCCCTGCCAGTGTCAGATATTTCAAAACTGCTCCCTGTCATTAACATCTAGTCATTTACGTAACTGGGCTCTTTTTGCATATTCACACATGGCTGATGTTTCCTCACTGAGCTGCTGAGCACATAAATGGTTCCATTTCCACTACATGCTTCACTGAGGAGCATTTCCAACCACACAACAGAAAGATGATCTCAAAGACTCCCCTTCTCTGGCTGCTGCTTTTCTGGATTCAGGGTAAGAAACAGACAAGTGTCAAAAGTGTTGATAAGGAATGTGGCAAATCATAAGAAAAATGCCAGTGGTTTGTAGAGTTATATGCTGATTCCAGGAATATTTTTAGTTTGTTTCTACTGTTCAGTTTACAAATGTTTCAATGTAGAGCTTTGAATAATGTTAATGTCATTGTCCCATTTACCCAACCCCAGCCCTGCCAATTTTTATTCTCTCTTGCCAGGTTCCAATGGACAGATTGTGATGACTCAGACTCCAGAATCCCTGGCAGTATCTCCAGGAGACAGAGTCACCATCAACTGCAAAGCCAGTTCTAGTGCTGGCGGATATGTGGCCTGGTACCAACAGAAATCAAGGCAAGCTCCTAAGCTCCTTATCTACACAGCTTCCACCCGTCCCTCTGGGATCCCAGACCGGTTCAGTGGCAGTGGGTCAGGCACTGACTACACATTCACAATCAGCAGGGTTGAAGCAGAGGATGCTGGAGATTATTACTGCCAGCAGGGTAACATCTTACCTCTCACAGTGATACAGACCAATACAAAAACCTGCCTGTTCTATGAAGCATGAGGTCTAGCAGACACTCATAAACACAAGTAGCACAAGAGTCTAGTTTTCAAATGTCCTACCAAAAGGAAAATAAGAGGATAACTCCTCCCACCCACTAACAACCTAAAACTCTAGCACTGTATTGCCATCCCGAGAGGCTAGCTATGCAGAGAAGTTTTATCATAGCATCAGCTGAACAACAGAAGGTCACTAGTGAAATCCCACAATACGTGTTATGTCTTTTTTTAAGTTTAATCTTAACTGTGAATTTTCTGGGTTTATAATCCTTGGTGATTGGATCATGACAACATCCCAGTCACTGATTTTATCCTAAATTACTAACACCTTCAGCCTTACTGCCATCTTCTTCTTTTTTTTTTTTCATTGCTGTGGTGCCCACAAAGCACCAGACATGGACCGAGACTCCATTGTGCTAGGTGCTTTACAAACACAGAACCAAAAGATACACCTTCCCCAAAGAACTGCTACAGTCTTGACATAGTTTATGTCTGGGAATGAATACATTAATCCAGAGAGAAATCTTAATTAGCTCAAAATTAAAATTGCTTTTAGACAAAAGACCCAGAGCATGGGAAATAAAGGTAATATTCACTTGTTCATGCAGCACAGATCACATACAAATGAACTGACACCATATGATGTATATTAAACCATTAACACACAAACACCCAGTCACAAACTATGCAGATCAGGTGTGGGCCATCATGCAAGGAAGTGCCTCATTCTGGAAATGACACAAAACACTCTCTCATGGGCTGATTTATGGCACACAGTTCCCTGCTTGATCCCATTCCCAAACTGTGCACCATATCTATTTTCAGTGGGTTGCTGTTGGGGAATCTACTGGTGCCCTGCACTCCAAAGCAGGGGCCCCTTCTTGGCCTGTTTTGGAGGGGTCCAAATGCTGCTTGTTGTCACCAGCAAGCAGCAGTTTGTGGTTAAGCAGCTAGAGCATGTGGGCTGGCTGCACTTGGCATGCGAGGGAGAACACCATTGAGTGTCCTGCCTCGCTCTCAGGAAGCCTGTGGTGCTCGCGTCCTTGATAGAGGTTAGATCCTGCTACACTGGCCCTCAGAGCCCAACATGTACAAAACAGGGTTTGTGTCTATAGTGCAGAGAGAGCTTGTAAATATTTTTATTGAATTAATTTTACCCTGACTCTACACAACTGAGGATTCTTTAAGAATGAGTAACATCATACCATCCTTCCCACTGTACTTCTGCATTGGGTCCCTCCCCCAGCAGTGCAAAGTCAGCGTGCCGTGTAGTTGAGGAAGCAGCACTCTGAGGAACCTGTCAGGCACTGCTGCTCATGCTTGGTAATGAGGCCGTGGAATCTTTCCAGAGCTCAGGCACAGCAGCAGTCTCCCAAATTACAAATGAACGGCCAGATTTACCTATACACTTTGACTGCTCTGGAGATACAGACTGGCTGGTTGCTCTGCCTGCTTTAGTGTACACATCAGTCTGCCCTCTGGAATCAAGATGGGCAACCTTTTTAGATCATATACTGTTGTTTAAGCTGAAGTTCTGGGCTTGATGCAGAATGTATGGGGTGGGTTCCATAGCCGGTGTTATGCAGACAAGTTGATCATGATGGTCCCTTCTGGCCTTAAAAATCTATGAATCTAAATAAAATAAAAAGTAGAGGGAAGGCTGATATTACATCTCTGCATCTTATTAATAATGTTGTATAATGGCATTCTCTGGGGATTTGTTTTAGTGTTCGCATATGAAATTGTGTGTGTGTGTTTGTGTATATGTCATGATGATACATATGTACATAAGTAAACCTAAGGAAATTCTCAGACAGAAAACTACATTAAGATAGAGTGAAGGTTGTATTTATAACTGAAGACATGACGAGGATGTTGCACTTAACCTAGACCCAAGCATTGTAAAACCAAGGACATTCAGACTTAACGTTTACACTTTAAAGTGTTTGATTTTTTTATTTTTTTAAGTAAGAAAAGTGCTGTTAAGGCAGCCAGATAATCTGAACTCTGTGGTGTAGAGGGAAATCTATTTGTCTTTAATAATGTTTCTAATCAGATCTGGGATTCTCAAACACGACAATGCTTTCATCATAATGATATATTAATTGCACTGAATCATTACAGGACATTGTTACGATGTTTTGGTGCTCTCACTATGTATTTCCATACTGTAACTTGTTTCATTGTTTTTTGAATCTATTCTGGATTTTCCTAAGTTTATAGTCCTTTTGTTGTTGTTGTTGCTGTAAGTACAACTCCTCCCTAATATATTTTACTCTAAATTACAACTATGTACTTGCAACCAGAACTCCATCTTAATATTGTTTGTAGCTGGGAATATTCCCCTCTCTGATATAAATGTCTCTTTGCATATTTTTTTTCACAGCAGAGTGTGTGTCCCCTTAACAAAGTTATTTTGGAATTGTGTGGGGTTTTTTGTTCATTTTTGAATGCTTCTTTTGATTCACCCCATACATTCTGCATCAAGCCCAGAACTTCAGCTTAAACAACAGCATATGCTCTAAAAAGGTTGCCCATCTTGATTCCAGAGGGCAGACTGACTTGTACACTAAAGCAGGCAGAGCAACCAACCAGTCTGTATCTCCAGAGCAGTCAAAGTGTATGGGTAAATCTGGCCGTTCATTTGTAATTTGGAAGACTGCTGCTGTGTCTAAGCTCTGGAAAGATTCCACAGCCTCATTACCAAGCGTGAGCAGCAGTGCCTGACAGGTTCCCCAGAGTGACTTTGCACTGCTGGGGGGGGGAATCAATGCAGAAGTACAGTGGGAAGGACGGTATGATGTTACTCACTCTAAAAGCATCAAACTATTCATCAAGTGGCCTTTGTTCTCCATATAACAAGAGGGGATCTGAAAGAAAGAGAATAAGTAACTTGTCACATGTCAGACAGGGAGACTAAGGCACAGCCAGCTGCTCAACCCAGATTCTCAAACACCAGTCCAGTACCTTAATAATAAGGCCATTCTTCCTTAACAAGGGCCCCAGGTGCGATCTATACACTACATGTGTCTTCTGGTGTATGATGAAAAACTGGCCTCACAACATCAAGCACAGCTTGAAACATGTGACTGGAGGGCTAAAAAGGATACTCGTGAGAAGGCAAAGCAGCATCAGGCCATGTAGCACCAGACTCCCTGGGGAGCGCTAGGACATCTGCTTGGGCACGCCATTCCTGGACTAAATTCTGTAGATAACTCTGCCATTGGTGAGTACATGGCAGTATTTTGATGTCATTTTGCTGAGTTTGTGATTTCAGGCCAAACAGGCCAGTTTGTTTTGGAAGGTTTCTTTATTGGTATGATCACCTAACTATGAGCCTCTTAAACCCACAGCTAAGTCCATATGAGCAGTCCCAGTGAAATGCATGTGATTACCTGTGAGACTATCTGATCGTCATGTAACAGAAGCATGACTGGCCCTACATCACTCAATTCACGGGGGAGGAATAGCTCAGTGGTTTGAGCATTGGCCTGCTAAACCCAGGGTTCTGAGTTCAATCCTTGAGGGGGCAACTTAGGGATCTGGGGCAAAAATCAGTACTTCATCCTGCTAGTGAAGGCAGGGGGCTGGACTCAATGACCTTTCAAGGCCCCTTCCAGTTCTAGGAGATTGATATAGATGAGCTTGTGTTTAAATATACAGAAATCAGTAGCAGTACAGCCTGTTCTGCTACCCATTGATAGAGTCTCCTCATTAAATAACAAATCCACCACTATAACCACCTTATGCCATGTAAGCCTCAGTCTGGGCACTTAAACACCAGAATGGTGAGTAACTATAAATAGTTATTACATTCAATGACACCATGAAACAGACAAGCTCAATATTTCACAGCAGCTTTCCCGGGGCTATAATCCCAGTGATCTCCAGAATGTGACCCTCTTGCATATTCACACAAGTGATTTTTCCTTTCTGACAGCTTTTAAATGTGTTGATTTCCACTGTGTGTTTATCAACAAACATTTCCAATCACAGGCAAGCAAGATGATCTCGCAGACTTCTCTGTTTGTTAGTTGTTTTCTGGCTTCAGTGTAAGAAATTACACAAAGATAAGAATTGTTGCACTGATTTTATATAGATATTATTTTAAGTTCATTACTGCTCTGAAATCCGTGCCAGGTTTCAAAACCTGGGATCCAGTCCCAATGGCAATATCTACACTGTTATTTTTAGACCCTTTAGCGCAAGTTGTTGACTTGGGATCTGAGGTTTGCTGCTGTGGTTTTTTGTTTGTTTGGGTTTGGCTTTTCTGCAGTGCAGATGTACCTATTCATTACACTCAAACCATCAGCAGTGTTAAAGCTGGCCATACTGGAGATTATGATTGTCAACTGGCAATGATACAAGCCAATGCAAAAACCTCCTTGTTCTACACAGAGCTGGGCACTTAGGCAGAGACCCTTGACTGTATATTTTGGTGCCTAATTTGTATTGGAATCAATGGGAGATAGGTGTCAAAATAGCTTTGCAGAGTGGGACTTAAGAGAGAAGGTCTCTCATGGAGACCAGCCACTGGAATGGGACAAAGACTCACATTCTCCTTGCGAGGGAGGGGTAGGTAGTTACACTATCTTGCCTTCTCCAGATAAAGAGCTCACATGCACCAATTGGTGCAGGTCAGCACTGGGAGCACAGCCCAGCAAAAGAAGCTCCACCAGGAATTACTCAATGCTTCTCTGAACCCCACAGCAAGGAAGGAGAATATAGCTGCTGCTCGGTTCCTGATGTGGGCGCTGCATACATACCACCTTCCAGAGCTGGCCATCTCCATGGCTGGTGCAGGGGGTGGAGATCTTGGCTCACAGCCAGTTCTGGGGTGGTTAGTGGTGCTGGCTACATACATTACTTGGGTTTGTGTGCATGCAAAGATTACACTCTATCTAGCCCGTGCATGGAAGAGCTCCTAGCACAGCCGCATCCTTGCACACCCATGGCAACACCAACAACATTCTCTCCCGAAGGAAGGTATTTACTGTCAGGAGAATCTGGATAGGACATCAGCCCAACTATCTCCTCAGGCAAGGACACTGGGGACATCCAGGAATATTTTCATGGCAAAAACTAAGATAAAGGGAGGTAAACAGATCTGAAAAGTGATATAAAAATGTCTGGGAGATTTTAACCACTTTGATACAAGGTCACATACAACATTCCTGGTATCCTCCCCATAGAGCTTTTCAGATATTCCACTTATAAAACTATCACTGTTGCAATTTCACCATAAGTCCTTATTACCAGGTTACAGACACAAATACCACACAAGAGTAACAGGAAATGCCCTTGGATCGAAAATGCAGCATATTTCTATGAAGGGGTCATTTGCATGTTCACTATGGAAGGATGTTCCCTGACTGGGCTGCTGAGCATTCAACAAAGGCCCCGTTTGCACTGCATGGTGAGCTGTTCGGCATTCTCCATGGAGACCTGTCAAGATGCTCTCATAGGCCCAGCTTCTCTGGATACTAGTGCTTTGGATTCAGGGTGAGCATTATATCAATAGGGAACTGACTTCATAGGCAATAAAATACTAGCTAAGCTTAAAATAATATTGCAGTACTTGCTTTGCAATCTAGTGTTTAATAAATCCTTAAATTAAAAATGTATTTAAATACCAAGATTTAATTCTTTTAATAACATGCCAGGATTGCATGAATTTTCTTTCCATATCTAGATTCCTATGGCCAAATTGTGTTGACTCAGACTCCAGAATCCCTGTCAGTGTCTACTGGAGAGCGAGTCACCATCAACTGAAAGCCCAGTACCAGCATTAACAACTTAGACTGGCACCAACAGAAACCAGGACAAGCACCTAAGCTACTTATCTATGATTCTACCAATGGTTACTCAGGAACCCCAGCCCGGTTTAGTGGCAGCGGGTCTGGAACTGATTTCACTCTCACAATCAGCAGCGTTGAATTGCAAGAAGCTGGAGATTATTACTGTCAGCAACACAAAGGCTTCCCTCTCACCATGATACAGACCATTATAAAACCCTTCCTGTGAACAGAGTGTACTCAGTGCCTGTTTGTCACAGCTGTGACCAAGATGGTGAATTTTATGATTTAATGCAACTGAAAAAGAGGAAGTAACTCAAAATACACCTGCCATTTTATACAGCACCAAACTTCCCCAAACCATCAAAGTAACAAATACAGGGATCAGATCACCCTCTGCTGAAGCTCAGCTCCATTGGGGTGGAAAGAGTAAGACTCTGCAACTGGATCCCAAGATTATTGTATCTCACTAGAACTAGAAGGACTATTTGATAGCACATGTATTCTGGGAGAACAGACCTAATATTCATCCCTATTATTGCAAAACTTTTTATGGGGTGTTTGAAGATCCCAAGTTGTCTTGGCTCTAGTTTGGGATCTCATCCAAATGACTGCTCTCTGCAGTGCAGCTTCCCTAATGCCATGGAAATCATGGATTCAGTATAAGCTCAGAGAGAGAAGGATCTCGTACTAAGCCATCAACATCCCTTCTTGCAGCAACTCAATAGTCTCCCATCCAAGTATTTACCAGACCCATCTGTGCTCTTCTATAGTATCTGAATCTGTACCTGTATGGTTGCAGGTGGAGGAATATTAATATTATTTGTATCATCTTTCAAGAGCACAGAAGGTTTTGCAGGTTGAATATTCTCCACTCTCCATTTTTTTTCTTCTCCATTGACGCAGGGGTTAAAAATCCCTCTGAGTTTCCACCTCTTTAATCTCCTCCTTGGAGGCTCCAGGTATCAGGGACAGATTTCTGCTGTATCACAAACCACATCAACTAGTTGCTTCTCATCCCTTCTTCAACCCAGATGACTTTCTTCTATGTAAACACACTCTGAGTAGTACTTTAGACTCTCTATTGATTTCAATGATCCCTTTGGATTCAATTCTGTAGTGAAGCCTTCTCAGAAATAATTAGAATTAAATGAACCTACATCAGTTACCAAAGCATCAAGGTGACTTTTCATGACTATCGACAGATGAATTCCAGTAGATATGCGTTCTTGTCATATGGTTCTTAAGTTAATAACTGCACGTTAGTCACCATGACAATGAGGACACATAGCAAATCACACATTTAAACTAGGTACAGCAAATTACGTTTCCTTCCATGCCAGGCTTTGCAGAAAGATGCACCAAAGGGAACACCGAGGGATTCACTATCATGTTTTCTGGAAGGAAAAGGGGGGAAAAATGCTGAATGTTTGCAAGGCTGTAATGATGGCAGGTAAAAGTGAAACATTCTACACTCTCAGCGGTTGTTCCATGTGTTCAAATCCACTGCTGCCTGGGTGACCCAGGGAGAGAGACTGCAGAAGCACATGCTTAAAACTGAGCAAGAAGGGTCAAATGTGATCTCAGCTGGTTTCCAAAACAACTTTAGTCCCTGCAACTCATCCCTGTTACACTTTGATGTCACTGAAGCCTCAACCCAGAGAGAGGAGTATCTGAATTACAAAGATATTACAACTAATTATAACTAGAAGTTGAGAAGTTCATAATGGGATCTGGATCCTCTAAGCAGTAGAGGATGTTGGACCAGAGTTCATCTTCAAGCCCATCTCTAATTAGACCATGCACAAGCAGCATGAAACACACAACCCACCTGCAATCACTATAGACCTCTGCCTGGAACTAAAGCAGAGAATATTTCCATACACTTTGCATATTCACATGAGTGACATTTCCCCTCTGAGCTGCTAAGAACTTATAAACTTTTCATTTTCCATTACAAGGCTCAGTGACAAGCATTTCCAGCCACCATCTGCTAAGATGATCTCCCAGAGTCACTTTCTCTGGCTGCTGGTTCTCTGGGTTCATGGTAAGAAGCAGCACAAGAGTCTGCAGGATTATTAACTAATGTAATAAAATGCATGAAATGCTGCAATATTTTATTTAATTCATTCTTACGTTCCAGCAAGACTTTTGATTAAATAACAACTGTTACATTTCAGTGTAAGATGTGCTGCAGTTTAAAGCCTTGAACCATATGTTATGTCATTGGTCAATTAGGCTCTGGCTTTTCTTATTACCACCACCAATTTTCCATCTAGGTTCAAGTGGGCAGATCGTGATGATTTAGACTCCAGAATCTCTATCCACGTCCGTGGGAGGAACAGTAACTATCAAATGCCAAGCCAGTTCAAGCATTGGTGCCTACATACACTGGTACCAAAAGAAATCTGGGCAGTCTCCCAAGCTTCTTATCTACAGTGCTAGCAGCCGCCCATCTGGGATCCCAGATCAGTTCAGTGGCAGTGGATCTGGGATCGATTTCACTCTCATCATCAGTAGAGTTGAAGCTGATGATGCTGGAGATTATTACAGTCAGCAGGGTGGCCACAGCGCTCCTTTTACAGTGATACAGACGAGTACAAAAACTTTCCCATTGTCTCTAGAGTGCAAGTTGGTTACCTTTTGCCAGCTGTGTTAACAAAGCTTTTTGGATTCTGGGTAGGAAATAAAATGATAGACCCAGCGTTAATGAACAATAACATCAGTGACAATGTAAATATAATCTATTCAGTGTCGTAACAGATCAGATGATGTTATTTTATTTTTTGTTATTTGAAATCTATCAGTTTATAAATGTGTTGCACAATAAAGCTATAACTCTTTCATCAGTCTATCACAGAAGTACATTAGTACCCCTTGATATCAATGGGAGTATAGGTACCTAAAACCTATAAAAAAAACTGGCCCATAATCGCCAAGTTTTCCTGCAATGGGTAATGTGGAGTGAGATGCTACTGATCGTGAGTAACTGTGATAGAACTGTGCCTTTAACAAATACTCGATTACAATTCACACATTTTCTTAATTCACTAAGTAAGAGCACTTCATAATAAAGCAATGAGATTGAACTTCCCTTCACTGCCAGACGGTGTCACCAACGTCTGAAATACTATATTTCTGTATAAAATACTCTCAACTCACTGAAACCTCTGACATTCTGCCTCTGACTAATAGTTTCTCTGTACTTAACCACAGAAACATTCTAAGGCAAACAAATCCTTTCTCAAATCTGAGCCTGAGACAACATCGGTGTCTAGGTATTTTATATGGTTCCATTGGACTGAGTTGCTATAAAAGTTTTGTTTTACACTTTAGTTTTCATGGTTCAGCACCAGTCAGTTCAAGATGATCTCACTGGCTCAGTTCATCTGGTTGTCAGTGCTCTGAATCCAGGGTGAGGTTCAAAACAATTGGACACTGTCTTAAGGAATCAAGGACAGATTGTGCTATAAGAAATTCTCAGTATGTAGTTTGGGCTGTACCGAAACAGTAACATTCTTTGGTTATTTCTTCTCATTTTGAATCTATCCATGGTCATTTCTAATACATTAAGAAAGCAGCAAAGGTGCCATTTAACTGTGAAATTAAATAACGTACCTACTGATTCTGGACAAAACCAATGTGGGTTTTTAATTATTTATTTATAGCTTTATTTATAACTTTTTATTTATTCAGATTCTAGAGGGGACCTTGAGTTACTCAGACTCCAGAATCCCCAGCAGTGTCTCCAGGAGATAGTGACACTATCAACTGCAAAGCCAGTTCCAATATTTGGCAATGCTACTGCCTGGTACCAGCAGAAATCTGGACAAGGTCCTAAGCTGCTTATTTATAGTCTCCCTATCTGACCCTCTGGGATCCCAGACCAGTTCTGTGAAACAGGGAATGGAAACCCTGCTTAGAATTTACCAATTGGAAGTATTGAAGCTGATGGTACTGGACAGCAGTAGGCCAGCTACTCTCACACAGTGATACAGAACAGGACAAACAAAACCTGTTCTCTTCTTGTTTTTCCCACTGTAGCATAACAGATGCTTTGTTTAGACAGCGTCACTCTAACTATGATATAGAAACCAGAGGCAGTGATAACATTGCAGGCACCTGAAATGTCTTTTATTTATCTACTGACTAGTGTGTGGAGCAGAAATCCAAACCAGCCCAAACCTTGAGCACTCCCATGCTAGAGCACCAAATCGGAGCCAGACAATTGAGGTTGGATGACTACGCCTGGGCTCCTTCTAGGTGCATTGTGTGCCTGGTCTCTGGCAAAGTAAACAGAGTGTGAGATAACAGGAACAGCTCTTAGCTAATCTCCTGCCTCCACTTTCACAGTCTAACTCATCAATCTGCCCCTTTTCTACCTTAAAATACCTTCTAGCTCAGCTCTCTCTGCTGCCCACTGGTGATACTTCACCTCCTGCCTTAAGGGGCAGACAGCTGATGTGTAGGACACAGCTACCTGAGACACTCAGCTCAGAGATCCTTTATGGGCAACTGGAATACAAGACAACAGAGGTGGGGGTGAAAATCAGAAGACCATCAGGGAAAGAGTCTGGAAGAGCAGAAGAACAGGAAAAGATGGTAATTATATAGGGAGAGAAGACACTCCAAATCTCTGTCATCTAAGGCATGAGGCAGCTTCTATTTGCCTCATACCAAACCACAGGGTAATGATTGACTGACAAATGTCAGACAAATCACAGACAATTATCTGCTGTCCAACATGTACACTGGGTAACTACAGGATAGTACAGAGACAAGGTGGGTGAGGTAATATCTTCTGTTGGTTCAACGTCTGTTGGTGAGAGAGAAAAGCTTTCGAGCTTACACTCCCTGTGTATCAGTTCCCGAGACCCAAACTACAGCTCTGTGTAAGTGCAAAAGCTTGTCTCTCACACAAACAGAAGCTGACTCAATGAAAGATATTACCTCACCCACCTTGTCTCTCTAATATCTTGGGACCAACACAGCTACAACAACACTGCATACAGGATAGTATCTCAGACCTGTAACTACAGTATAATGTAGTGATTACAAAGAGGGTGTGAAAGTTCAGGGACACAGTTTGCACTCACTTTGCGCAGGTGGAAATGATTGTACAAGAGGTCTGGCACTGGAGAATAATGCCTTGAAAGTGCATGTCTTACCCTCTCTACACGGAAAACAATGGTTTTCATTATAATGATTTAAGCTACCCCACTGGTGTTAGGACTCTCAGATTGAAACACAGGAAGGGAGAAAAATACTTTTGTCTATTGCTAAGACATTGGTGAACTGACTGTGATCAGTTTTTATGCAAACATGCACACACACTTGGAAAAGGGTCTGTTGAAAAGGAATGCTTTTTGGAGTAAATAAATGTTAGTAAGTAAGTAGCAGCTTCACTTTCATAACTAGAGTTGACTGCATGTCCCTGCTATAACACAGAAATACAACGAAGCAGATTTTAATAAATATATTTTACAAAAGAAAAAACATTCTCCTGTGCAGCAAAAAGAATTCAAAACAGAAAGATCAATGATTCTGTTGAATATACATACCATTTAACATACTTCTGCTCAAGAAACACACACACAGCTAATAAACTAATAGTTAAATGAATATCTGCTAAATAGACAATATTTTGTTTCTGTAATTAGCACTATTATTTAACAGAAGTCTTTCAGAGTTTGGTTATTTTCTTTGGTCACTTTAAATATAGATTGCTCATTTTCAGTGCATGAATATGGCAGATTCGTCATGGGGTGCTCGTGCTACAACTTTGTGGATGTCAGCTTTTGCCATCTCATATTTGGTGGCAGAGTGCTGCTCAACAGTTTAGAGTTGATCATCACACACCAAACTGGTGGATACGAAGTTACATGCCGCCATGTGTATTATCTCCGACACCCTGTGTCTGACTCCACTCCCCTGGCTCCCAGTTCTGAGCAATAATGCTCCTCCTCATATAAGACGAGAGGTTGCCACTGGCCGGTTATTGGAGAAAGTACATGCCAACCCAAGCCTGCTGCTATACAATGACTTTTTTAAACCACCAGCTGCACATTTGCCATCACGTCACCTATTATGGTCTCATCCGCCACGTCAGGATGTTAGGGTGGTAACACTCTGGCGAGAGGAATGGATATCTGTTATAATCCCCAACCAGTCCCTCCTTGCTGACCCCACAATTTGCCCACCTGATTTTGACCTGCCCCGGTGTCAATGGTCCCTGTTGAACAGGTTCCAGACTGGGCACGGTCTCTGTGAGCTAACCAGTATCACTAGGGCCTTCGTGACAGCCCTTTATGCAGCTGCAGCACAACACAACCGATGACGCATACAGTCAAGGAATTCCTGATAACCAGGTTCAGCGGTGGCCTGGAAGAACAGCATCATGCCACTGAAGATGCCATCGCTTGGCTGGACAACTATGCACACGCTAAATAAATAAATAAAATAAAACTTGCTGAAGTCAAACTTCTCCTAACTGACACTTCATGATTTCACAATTACAGAGGAGAGTCTAGATCTCTCTATATTACACACTCTAAATGTGCTGAAACACCTGAAATTCTAGAAGTGGATTGCATGGAGTGAACTTCATAACTCCACTCATTCAAAAATGCTACAAACAAATCAGCTCTCTGCTCTGAGCCTATGACATAGGTTTGAACCTAGAGCTTTTGCATATTGACATGTGACTGATATTTCCATTGTCTTTGGACAGATATAAGACTTTTGTTTCACTCTTTAGGTTTCATTTATCAACATGAGTCAATTCAGACAGACCAAAATGATCTTGCAGGCTCAGCTCATTTGGCTGCTAGTGCTCTGGGTCCAGGGTAAGAATCAAGCCAAGAAGAAAAAGGCTAAAGGAAACAATCAGTGATCAGATGAATCTAGAATCTGTCACAGGATGTAGCTTGAGTTCTATCAGTGCAGTTGCATTGCTTGATTATTTATTTTCATTTTTAATCTATCCATGTCACTTTAGCATAAACTAAAAAAGAAGAGCAGAAACTCTGTTTAACAAAGCAAGTTGAAAATGTTAGAGCTGGATAAAGGGGATACATTTTAACACAAAGGTTCCTTTTTCAACAAAATGTGCTATTTTTCTAGCTCAACAAATAACATTTGGATTGACAACAGCATGGTTTTATTCTTATTTTGCTTTACAACCAGGGTCCAGCGCAGACATTGTGATGACTCAGACTCCAGAATTCCTGGCAGTGCTTCCAGGAGACACAGTCACTATCAGCTGCAAAGCCAGTTCAACAATTTACAATAGCATGGCCTGATACCAACAGAAATCAGGACAAGCCCCTAAGCTTCTTATCTACAGCGCTTTCACCCGGCCCTCTGGGATCCCATACCAGTTCAGTGGCAGGGGGTCTGGAAGTGGCTACACTGATTACACTCACGCAATCAGCACCATTCAAGCTGATGATGCTGCAGATTATTATTGTCAGCAATACAAAAACTTCCCTCCCACAGTGATACAGACTAACACAAAAACTGCCCTGCTGCGTTAGCTCTAGCTCTCTCACTCTATTCTAAGAAACACTTCCTGTAGATTGTCTCTGTGTCCTGTAGGTCCTGTATAATAACCAAGGGCTGTGAAAACCATCCAGGCACAGCAGCTTCTTCAAGGTCTTGTTTAATGTAGAGATTTGAACCATCACACCCACAGGCCTGAGCTCTCCTGAGTCTTAACTGCTCATGTTCTGGAGAACTGAATCTGAGCAGGCAGCTGGGCCTGGATTATTGCCTCTGTGCAGCTTGTGGTGCATGAGGCCAAGAAATATTGTCTGCTGCAATTCACCTTCTCTGGCCCATCCCCCTGTAGCATCTCTTACTCTCTCCTACCTTACAGCATCTGGGGACTCTGACCTCCCTGATGACCACTTGGGGCACTTCACCACGGGGCTGCATTTACAGCTGAACCAGGAGGCAGCTGGCAGCAGGTAGCAACACATCCACTGGGATCCTGCATGGACAGGTGAGGGCAAAGAATAGTTAACTTTGTATTTTTGTTGCATTTTAGCAACTTAAAAGTGTTTCAGTGTAAAGCTTGATATAGTTATCATACAAAATTCATATCATTGTTCGATTCCCTACCCATTGCTTTTCCTATGCCTACACTCCTCTGAGTCAGATCGTGATGACTCAAATTCCAGAATACCTGTGAGCATCAGAAGGACATAGAATCACTATCAACTGCAAAGCCAGGACAGGCATTGGCATTTGCAAACACTGGTACCAACAGAAACCTGGAGAAGCTCCTAAGCTGCTTATTTAGGGAGCTTCCTCTTTGCAATCTAGCATCACAGACTGATTTGGTGGTAGTGGTCTGGCTCTGATTTCACTCTCACCATCAATAGGATTGAAGTGGGTAATGCTGGAGATTATTACTGCCAGCAATGTAGCAGTTTCCCTCTCACAATGATACAGAGCACTTCAAAAACTTCCCTGCTCGAGTTGCCATTTCTTACTTGTACAACAGTTTAATTTTAAAATGTTCTGTCCAACTTGAAAGAGGAGAGTAACTTACCGTAGTTTAACAGATGGTAAAATAACATAACACCGAATTACTACACAGTGTTTAGCTGATCACATAGATATTTGTATTAGGGGTCCTGAAAATCTCTCTAGCTTTATCCCACCCATGAATCCCAATGCATCAGAGACTCCCATTTCTCTTTCACTGTAAATCAGTAACAGCTGCTTTGTCTCCTATCTGCCAATTGAAAAGTATCCTGGCTTACAATACATTAATGTCATTCCTATGGGAATGTTAGGTAATAAAGCAAGTCCTCACTCACCTCTCCAGCACCCGAGTTCGTGCGGAGTTGGTATGGGGCACACAATTCTGTCAGAGACCAGACACCAATGCGTTGATCAACGGGCTCACACTATCCTTAGCTCTCAAAGCTTTAGATTAAGTGTGGCCCCTTTATTAGGGGTGAGCATCAATATTTATACACAGAAGTAAACAAAGTGATTAACAAAAGATAATGGTCATGCATAATCAATCAAGATTTTACAGGAAAAGCAAGTTTAACAAGTAAATGCATAGAGATAAAGGCTAATGGCTACTTGAGAAAGGGGGTGTCATGAGTAGTTTGCAGGTCAGTGCTTTGTTCGATAAAGGGTTCAGAAAGGATTATGCAGAGACGGCCAGTCTGGGTGTGTTTTGGCTCCCCAAAGTTCACCAAAAGTTTAGACCCAACAGGAATACATTTTAGAAATTGCCTGCAGCATTCCTTTCCTACCAACAGACACTCAAAAAATCTCATTGTGAAGGTTTCTCACAAACGCAGCTACTCAAATCACAGGATTCCTATATTGAATGGAATTTTTAAGATCAGGTGAACGTTCACTCTGTTTGTAGCGTCGTACAAGACAAGACCTGTGGGTCCAATTTCTCACAGCTCTCATGTCAGCAGAAAGAATCCCACCGACTTCAAGGTGCTTTGGATCAAGCCTCAAATGCACACGAGCTGAGGGGCACAGGAGAAGATGACCCTGGACAGGATTTTCAAAATGGGAGCTGGACAGGTCTAGAGCATGGAGACTCCAAGGATGTGTGCACATGAATGGGCACAAATGTGTCCACGGTGGTTAATGCAATTACCCCTTCCCAGTTCCACCTATACAAAACCCTCCCCATGTGCTGCGCAGTGTGTAACATAAATGATCATCTGTTCAACAGTCACTATGTGCAAGACACTTTTAGTTTTGGGTCCTTCTCAGTTCAGTCTGTTACACGCAGGAAGCAATTCATCAAGCTGCTGCATATAGATTTCATATATGGAAGTTTTAAAAACAGAAATAGGATGGAAGTATTTGCTTTGCTTAATAAGGAGCCTGTACAATTATGAAATTACTGTGGAAATTATGAAAATTATAATTCTGGGTTCTTTTGTTGAAAGAGAATTATCTCAGCCCATCAGAGCTCAGGGATGTTTTCCTATTCTTGACACATGCCAGTCCTGTAGGATTACGAACACCTCCACTCAATACATCATCTGCTGTAGCTGCAGTAACACAAACATGTGTGGATCGTGTGGGTGCACCTCTGACTTCGGCCTCACACACAAACACAAAAAGAATGTACAAGGCCTAGGGCCAGATTGTTCCAGACACATCCTGGCCAAAATTGGGAGATCTCGTTTTCAAACAATGGTGCCTCAGCAGGACTCCTGTATGGCAGTTCTGGGTGCTCGGATCAACATACAGGAGCCTAAATTCCCTTTCCATGTGGGGTTTGGACTAAGATGGCTTCTGTGGTGGAAAATTGGTTTCACAGTATCAGCAGCATATTGAAATGTACAGTTGGACACATAAAAGGGAAGACACCCAGCACAGTAAAGAGAGGCAGCAGACCATACAGTACTGCAACTCCTCAGGGAAATGTGCTCACACCTGCTTGGGCCTTCCTATGAATGATTAATTTGTGTGGATTGACTGAAATCTGCACTCCTGAAGTGCTCTTTCTAATTTGATATAATAGGCGTGGAAACAGCACCCAGCAGAGGAGCAAACACCTGGCTCACAGCACACACGGTTAACCCAGTCCCTTATTACCACACACCAAACCCACCCTTGTGCCAGGGCCAGCCTTGCCATGTCAGGGAGCCAGCAACGAGACTATTGAGATCTCTGACCTTAGAGTCAGACACTGCACATCAGTAATTAAGAGTCTCCCTCACTAAAGCCCCAAAATGGACAGAGAGAGCCTGACTGTCTGAGGCACTGAGCACCCACAGCTTCTGTTCACTGTTATGGGAGATGCAGGAGATCGGCCTCTCTGTAAATGAGGCCCAAGGTTCTTTAAGGTCACTTGCTGGTGGATTCTCTGCAGCTTGAGGTCTTCAAACCACAATAGGAAGACTTCAATAACTCGGACATAGGTTAGGGGTTTGTTATAGAAGTGGATGGGTAGGGTTCTGTGGCCTGCTTTGTGCAGGGGGTCAGACTAGATGATCACAATGGTCCCTTCTGATCCTAAAGTCTATGAGTTTAATCCTTCTATAGATAGAACTTTTAGACTAAGCAACACCCCTTATGAGTGATGTTGTGGGGAATACTCGGATGGGGAGGCCAGCCATTTAGGATTCCTGCTTTGTCTAAGAAGGATGAGGCACCCTGCAAAGGCATGGAATGAGTGACATCCAGTGAGTATAGAGATGGAGAGGGCTGAAATGAAGACTTATGTCCAGATAAGGGTGTCCCAGGCCAAGTGAACATCCAGGGGAGATGTGTCAGATCTGCAAAGATACAGGCAAGATCTGCAGAGCTGTCTGAGCATATTACCGTCTGAGCCCTGGAAATACCTGACGACAACTTTCTAAAATGAAACAACAGCAGGATAAAAGCCAAATATGAACATTTCACAACTCTGCTCTGCAACTCAAGTGCAGTTAATTTACATGTATTTTGCATAGAGATGAGGTTTTCTCACTCAGTGACTGCGCACCTATAAATTATAAGTGTTTCATTTTCCACTGCAGGTTTACGAACAAACCTTTCCTACCACAGTCTGGCAAGATGATCTCACACAAGCCCCTTCTCTGGCTGCTGGTTCTCTGGATTCAGGGTAAGAAATTGAAAACAAAGAATTTGAAAATGTAACGATCCATGTGACAGAACATAAGAAATGTTGCCATTGGATTCATTGAATTAATGTTCTATGTGTTGTGTTTTAGTGTCAAGTCACATTGGCAAATTCAGTCTGCGTTGTAGTGTTTTAATATTCGTCATATCCAGCATTGTGTCATTGTTCATTCCCTACCCATCTTCTCTCTTTATTCAGACTCCTCCGGGCAAATTGTGATGACTCAGTCCCCAGAATCTCTGGCAGTGCCAGTGGGAGGGAGAGTCTCTATCAACTGCAAAGCCAGTACAAGCGTTGGCACTTGCCTAAACTGGTACCAACAAAAACCTGGACAAGCTCCCAAACTTCTTATCTACGGCGCTAGCAGCCTCCAGTCGGGGGTCCCAGCCCGGTTCAGTGGCAGTGGGTCTGGCACTGATTTCACATTCACAATCAGCAGCGTAGAAGCTGATGATGCTGGAGATTATTACTGTCAGCAGTGTAGCAGCTACCCTCTCACAGTGATACAGACCAGTACAAAAACCTCCCTGTTCTCTGCTGCGTGCGATGCAGTCACCGTTTGTTGTGGATGTAACTGTCTGCATTTCAAATGTTCTGTTAAACATGAAATAAGAGAGTGACTTATTCCATCTCCAAGCACACAATAAAAAGAACACTGGAGGACTCAGAAAGTTTGGCTAATCACAGACTCTAGATAGAATATCAACAGAGACTTGAGGCTCACTACAATTTTCTCTGCTTTATTCCCACTCTTGAATCCCAGGGCACCAGAGACAATTTCATTTGGCAACAAATCAAAGATTTTCATCTCAACAAGGCTGACATGTCCAGTTAAACTTTGTCAACTGAACTTCATAACACAACACCCAACACAATACAATAGAACAATCAAAATTATAACATCAAAACAGCCATGTTGACCATACTGGAAGGAAATGTTGTGACCTTCTCAAAATTTTCCCTTGAAACTTTGAACAGAATTCCTGTGTTCACACAGAACTTTTAGATTTTGTTAACTCCACATTTCCTTAGAGAAAGTTCTTTCTTTGGAAAAAATTCAACCAGCTCTGCCATTATCAATGCACTTCTACAATGGTCTCAGAAGCACCTCTTATTTGAATAGATATTCAATAAAATCCCACCTGAAGGTCTCAGAATCATTATTCACAACAGAAAATTATATAATCTAGGGATTTTTAAATGGCAGTTTTAAGATCAGGTGCCTGTTTGCTCTGTTGCAGAGTATGTTAAAACCTGAATGGCCAGATTCACAAAAGTCTCTATGGGAGTAAATCCCCAAACACACATGAACCCAGAGGCACAAGCAGGTGATAGGCACATGCAGGATTTTCATAGAGACTGGACTGATACACCTGAGGAGGGGTGTGGCCCAGTGGGCAGGGAAGTGGGAGTGGCCACGCAGAAGGGTACTGACACCTTTATCCAGAAGGCATGAGGTGTGGACACATTCAGACAGGGTCTGGTAGTAAAAGTCAGCAGGAACCAATGAAAAAGGTGTTTAGTCAACTTCCCAGTGACTGCTGGGCTGGGCACACCATGCAGAAGAGCCAGCAGCTGCAGAGAGGGGTAACTACAGTGGAGTTTAGCAGGTTTGGAGGCCCTGCTGCTCCACTCACACAACCCCTGTGCCTCTGAGACTCAGGCGCCTACTATGTCATGGAAGTAGAGGGTGAAGGGGCATAGACACAATGGGCAGCACTGGAGCCTAGCGCACTGACACAACTGTTCAGCATTTCTGTGCTGTGCATACACCCAACATCTGAGCATGCTCAGACCTTGGATCTCCTCTTCCCAGACCTCACTTTCATCCTGCCTGTGTGCACCCTTCAAGCCTTTGAAAACAGCCTTCATTCTAGGCACGCAGAATGCATGCAGCCACTGGGGCCTCTGCAGAGGCCCATGCAGCTGCCGGTGCCGCTGCTTCTTTGAGAATCTGGCCTATCAATATCATGAAAATGGATTAATTAAAACAGACTGGGCTGATTGCATTTAAATCCCACACAGTAAATGACTGAATGATTTTAGCTCCTCTAACTTGTGGAAGGGCTCCTAGCACAGCTGCATCCTTGCACACCCTTGAAGATACCAGCAGTATTCTCTCCCAAAGGAAGGCATTTACTGTCCGGAGTATCTGGACAGGACATCAGCCCAACTATCTCATCGGGCAAGGACACTGGGGACATTCATGAATATTTTCATGTCAAAAAGTAAGGTAAAGGGCGGTAAACAGATCTGAAAAGTGCTGCAAAAATTGCTGGGAGATTTTAACCATAGACACATAGACTTTAAGGTCAGAAGGGACCATTATGATCATCTAGTCTGACCTCCTGCACAACGCAGGCCACAGAATCTCACCCACTCACTCCTGTAACAAACCCCTAACCTATGTCTGAGTTACTGAAGTCCTCAAATTGTGATTTGAAGACCTCAAGCTGTAGAGAATCCTCCAGGAAGTGACCCGTGCCATTCAAGTGAGGTGTATTTACATGATTCGTTCCTTTTGTAAATTCACATGTGAGCGATACTCCCTTCCTGCCCTGCTGAGCTTGTATAAATGGAGCTGTTTGCACAGCACAGTGTCCTGGTTAGCACTGGCAGCTGAGAACCGTCACAATGATCTCCCACACTCAGCTTCTCTGGATACTAGTTTTTAGGATGCAGGGGGTAAGAAAACACAATAGGCCCAGCTTTAATGAAAAGCAGCAGCAGAGACAATGCAAATATAATCTGTGTTGTAACGGATAATATTACGTTACTTTAATTATTTCTATTTAATAATATATACAACTAAAATATATTCAATATAAGGTTATAACTGATCAATTTATCACAAGTTCCTGCATGTTCTTTTTTACATCTAGACTCCACTGGGCAGAAAGTGCTGATGTAGACTCCAGAACAGGGGTAGGCAACCTATGGCACCCGTGCTGATTTTCAGTGGCACTTCACACTGCCCACGTCCTGGCCACCGATCCGGGGGGCTCTGCATTTTAATTTAAATTTTAAATGAAGCTTCTTAAACATTTTAAAACCTTATTTACTTTACATACAACAATAGTTTAGTTATATATTATAGACTTATAGAAAGAGACCTTCTAAAAATGTTAAAATGTATTACTGGCACGCGAAACCTTAAATTAGAGTGAATAAATGAAGACTCGGCACCCCACTTCTGAAAGGTTGCCGACCCCTGCTCCAGAATCTCTATTGGTTTCTCCAGGAGACAGAGTCACTATCAAACGCAGAGCCAGTGAAAGTATTAGCAACATTTTAGTTTGGTACCAACAGAAATCAGGACAAGCTTTTAACCTCCTTATCTACTATGCTACCACCCTGGAATCTGGGGTCCTAGCCTGGTTAGTGTTAGTGGGTTTGGGACTGATTTCACTCTCAAATTATTACTGTTAATAAGGCTACACCCCTCTCATCATGATAAAGACCAATACAAAAACCTCCCTGAGCGAGTGCACAGTGGTAAGTGTTTTTCACAGCTGCATGTGCAACACCAGCTTCACAGATTTCATAACAAGCAAAAAACAGGAAGTTAATTACAGAACTCTCAGCCACTACTCCCACTGTCATTTCTAGTCTAGACACGGAGAGTGAAGAGAAAACCCAACTTCACATGGCTCTTTTAAGCAAAGGCTATTGATAGAGACAGAGTGATCCTTTTACAACAGAAATTGCACAGGGAGGAATGGTAAAAGTAATGGTTCTGCAGCACCTCGATCTATGACTGGAGCCCGTAGGAGGCATGACAGCAATACAAGTACAGATAGTAATTAAGAAATACGAGCCAGTTTTTTCCAAAGAGATCATCTCCCATTTATGCACAAAATAAGCGTTCAACAGAGCTCAGCATGTTAGATGCCGTATCCTTCGAACAGGAGATTAGTGAACAACAAGTGATGATCAGCCCCTGCGGAATAAGGCACCAATTTTCATGATAAAAATCTATGAGATGTTCAGGCTTTGCGAACATTTCCATGAACACCCAGCACCCACCTGGATTCTCACATGCAACTGATGAGATGACCCCTCAAATTATAGCCAACCCAATGTGCTGCTTTTAGATGCGACTCACAGTTTATATTATTCATTATTCTAGTTTTTACTCAGACCTCATTCAGGCAAACTCCCACTCTCCAAAACTGACTCATGATTTGGCCTATCATTATATTATTTATCTAGAACTTTATAGCCAAGTTCCTGCCCCCGGGGAAGTATTCCAGGGACTACTGTCCTGACCACATTTTTCACTTTTATTTTTAAAACACTGAACATCTCTTATTTCACTAGCCCTCAGCAACAGCATTTCCATTAGAGTGCCATGGAATCCAGGGATCTGTCTCAGAATTCAAGTAGACCTTACCACAGAGTACACAGGGCTCCATGCAGATGGCTCAGGGAGGAGAAAATGAGACTCATTTATTCAAACTGATTTGTTAACTGTAAATGTCACTTTCCTTAAAGAATCTTTTCAAGCATGTTTTCTTTTACATTCAGTGAGAAGTGTCTCCACATCCCCACTATAGAGCCTGAACACAGCCCTCAATTAGGGCCAGATTCTGACAGCCTGGCTTATGCTGAGTATTACTTTTAGAACAGTCCCAATGATTTCAATAGGACTGTTTCAGGAGCAGGGCCCTGTTCAGGACAAGTAAATCAGAATCTACTCTCACTGCAAATGTAATACCACAGATATTGGTGCTTTCAGGCACCCAAACTGAGCTAACCCAGGACACATGGTGAGGATGTTTGCATAGCTATGTTTATTTTGCATATCCATGCATGAGTGGCATTTCCCTGTAGCTCAGAGGAGTTATAACGGCTCCATGTCACAGATCATGGTGCGTTGAGCAGCAGCTGTCAGTCTGGAGCTCTCAAGATGAGGTCACACACTCTGCTCATCTCTGTGCTAGTTTTCTTTGTGAAGGGTAAGTGCATTAGATTAGAATTTTAGAAAAATAGAGAATAAGCTACAGCATATCATCAGAAGAAAAGTGAGAATGATTTATCAAATAGATGCCAATTCTTGTGTATATGCTCCTTATGCTTTAACTACATCAAGAATAGAATTGAAAATGGTTTCATGTTAAATAAAATCTCGGTTAATAACAATGCTATGACAATTTAAATCCTTACACTATAGACACACCTGGATTTATGCTTTGATTTCACATACAGATGCCAGCGGAGACATTGTGCTGACTCAGACTCCAGAATCCCTGGCAGTGTCTCCAGGAGACAGAGTCACTATCAACTGCAAAGCCAGTTCCAGTGTTAGTAGCTCCATGGCCTGGTACCAACAGAAATCAGGACAAGCTCCTAAACTCCTTATCTACAGCGCTTCCACCCGTCCCTCTGGGATCCCAGACCGGTTCAGTGGCAGTGGATCTGGCACTGATTTCACTTTGACAATCACCAGTTTTCAGGCTGATGATGCTGGCAGTTATTATTGTCAACAGCACTATGACTGGCCTCTCACACAGTGATTCAGGCCAGTACAAAAACCTCCCTCAGTGCTGGTTCATCACTTCTATTGCAACTCTGTGTTTCAGTTACTCTGTCAGAGTCTTTCCAGTTTTCACTGCCCATCAGTGTAGAACAACATTAAATACATTGACTTATACATAAATGATTATACAATATACCAATTTTGCTTAAAAGAATTCAGATAGATCAGGTTAGAAAGCATCTCCGTAAACCAGGAGACACCAGGTTGGAGGTTTTGGAAACATTCTACATTTTGTTCCATTTATGGTAAACACCACATCAGAAGTTGGTCTAATGCATCAGTTAGAAACTTCTGCAGAACTGTGGAAACTGGTAACCACTGAGTTGACTTCCTTCCAGCTTAGAAATATAGTCTTGTCTCACCCAAAAATTACTGATAAAAATGAAGACGGCAGGTCCCTTGCTTTCTATCTAGTCCGTCTGTCCATCTATGCATCCACCCATCCTCTGGAGGCTTTCTGGAGCACCTCTTGCCAGGGTTTCTAAGCATATACTATCCTACCTATGCCATTAGAACTGTACGAAGTAGGGAAAACAAAAAATTGTGATCACTTATAGATGGCATCGAACATGGGCTTAGGAAATCCTGTACCATTTTAGCAGCACTCATCTGGGATCTATTCTTCTAGTTGCTGATGGGATTTTTTCATATCCCCTTGGGTCTCTGGAGGAGCTGGCAGGTAATACTGAGAGTTAGGAAAGGGATGATAGAGTCTTTGACTATTGTTTGTGTTCCTAATTTCTGTGTGCATCTAAACTATTACTGGCAAATAAAAAAAAATAAAAAATAGGCCCAGCTCCCCTTCCTCATGTGCAGTTTATTATCTAAGTTAATGAAGACGTCATTTTAAAAGCTAAGCAAGTAATTAAAAAAAAACAGCTGCATATACTCCCAATAACACCCCAAAGAATACTAATTAAAAGCAACCTTAACTACCTCGTAATTAACAGCTCCAATGTAACACAGCAAAATCCAAAAACTTGTATAAAAACTTTATTACTATAAAAAAAGAGTATTGCCATAAAACTTTGGGTTCATTCTGCATCAACATCAAAGTTTCAAATGAGTTCAGCAAAGGCCCAGGTCCCCTCCCTTCTATGCAGTTTCAGCTGGCCACTGAAACTGACCAAGCAACACCAAAAACTGGTAACTATAAAATCCAGCTGCCAAACCTTTTAGTATGTATGTATGCATGTAAATAAAAGCATATGCTAATTTCAATACTTAAAATTATACTCTCAATAAACACGTCGTATTGCCGTATCCCCTTTAAAAAACTTTCGTGTGCTTCTTATAAGCATAACAAGGTGCGGGGCATAAATCAAATTTTTTGAAATATTTACCCTCCCCCCAATTGTCCCTCACCTTTTGCACCAGAGAATCCTCCCCAGCTGCTTTCAGGCCCCCCAAATTAGAGAGAAGAACCTGCCTTCTTCGAGCCCTGTAGAAGGTGGGAAGGATGGCCCAATGGTTAGGGCACTGTGCAGGATGTGGGAGACATAGATTCAATTCCCTGCTCTGCCATAGACTTCCTGTGTGACCTTGGGTAAGTCACTTAGCCTCTCCGTGCCTCCCTCTCCCAGCTGTAAAACAGGGATGAGAACAATGCTCCCCTACCACACAGGGGTGTTGTGAGGGCGAACACATATAAGATTGCAAAGTGCTTTGAGATCTACGGATGGAAAGGGCTGAATAAGAAATAGGCATTATTATTAGAGGGCAAGCTTGGACCCAAGGCTTAATCACTCAGTCCTTGAATTCTGGGCAGCAGAGAGGGGCTCAGTGCTCCTTATACACAAGAAGGCAACAAAATACAGAAAAACCCGCCCCAAAATCCCACCACCAGCATTCCACAGTGTCACTATTTGGTTGTTACAAATTAAATGTTTGCCAACGGGAATTCAGATTTATTGGCAATCTTATCCGAGAGTCTCCACATCTTTTTGATTGACAGGTCTGAGCCAAATCCTACTGAAGTCAGTGGAGACCCCCACAGACTTCAGTGGGCTTTGGATCAGGCCCTAAATTTCTATCTCTAGCTACCGTTACAGTTGCTTTGTAAGCCGGGGACTAATTTGAAGACATTTGTCAGGACAGGACATGAGAACAATGCAGCTGTCTCAGGTTGGTGGATGCAGGAAATTTGGCTACACACAGAGAGCTGGGATTTTCAAAGGACACGTTTTTGCGCCGTTCGGCTACATTTGACATTCCCTCTCTAATTCTCTCTTGCGCACACACTTTTGGCCCACATGTTGGTTCTTCCAGTGCACACATTGCTGATTTTAAAACCAGCCCTAGGGAATTGATGAGTAGAGACCCTCGCCCAAGAATTTGTTCTGCAGAGGCAAAATGGTTCGAAAAGCCTCCACTCAGCCACTACAGCTCTAAGTCTCCTCCTTCAGAGCATTGAGGGGACATCAGAGAGCTCTCCTCCCTCAGGCCATAGAGTGGCAGCAAATAAGCTCTGTGGTGTCTACACCAGCCTCCGGTTTAATGCAAAGTCTGTGATCTTAATATCCCCCTACATGGTGGGCAACGACTGGTGGATCCACGCCACTTCTGTCCAGAGCCACTAACCCATCGAGTTTCTGCAGCATTTTTCCCTTCACAGTGCACGAGACTATGTATCCCAAGATTCTTCTGTCCCAGAGTAGTAGAGCCACGGACGGGAAGCCCTGAGTCTTGGCAGCCTCCTGCAGGGCTTGAGCTGCGAGTGCCAGCTTGCCTCACTGTAGGGGGAAACCCTGAGTCAGCGCCTCCCTCCCCACCTGGGCGGGTGAGTTGAATGTATGTGGCCCATGAATTTTCCTGAGGGTCAACGGCCCAGGATAGAAAAAAGCGTTCCCCACCTCTGATGTAGGGGATGGCGGGATTTGCTTTTCAATGAAGAGCTGTGCAAACAATGTATCTGAAACACCAGCCTCCATGTGACTAACCATGTGGGCCAGAAAGGGAGCCTCCCTTGGACAGGTGCACAGGAGGCATAGGCTGTGCAGGGAGCATTCCCTGCTAAGGAAGCCTGCACAAAGGCCACTCCCATGTGCAGGGACTGCTTGCCTCATCCAGCCCCAGGAGTGCTGAGGGATGACACACCAGGGCAGTTGTCATGGTAGAATTCCCCACTCTGAACCTTAGCATCCAAAAGATGGGGTACCAGCATGAATTCCTCTAAGATCAATTACCAGCTTAGTACTTGTAGCACTGCCACCAACCAGGAATTCCAGTGCCTGGTACACTCTGGTCCCCCCAAAACCTTGCCCGGGGACTCCCAAGACCCAGTCCCTCTGGATCTTAACATAAGGAAAGAAAACCCTTTCCCCCACCATTGCCCCTCCCAGGCTTCCCCTCCCTGGGTTACCCTGGAAGATCACTGTGATTCAAACTCCTTGAATCACAAAACAGAGAGGAAAATCCACCTTCCCCCCTCCTTCTCTCTTCCCCTCCCAGACTCTCCCTGAGAGAGAAAGTAATCCTAACACAGAGAAAATTAACCTCTCTCTCCCCCTTCCCTCCTTTCTCCCACCAATTCCCTGGTGGCTCCAGACCCAGTCCCCTGGGGTCTCACCAGAATAAAAAACAATCAGGTTCTTAAACAAGAAAAGCTTTTAATTAAAGAGGGAAAAACAGTAAAAATTATCTTTGTAAATTTACGATGGAATATGTTACAGGGTCTTTCAGCTATAGGCACTGGGAATACCCTCCCAGCCTAAGTATACAAGTACAAATTAAAATCCTTTCAGCAAAATACAAATTTGAACTCCTTCCCGCCAAATACACATTTGCAAATAAAGAAAACAAACATAAGCCTAACTCACCTTATCTACCTAGTACTCACTATTCTGGACATATAAGAGACTGTATCAAAGAGATTGGAGAGACAACTGGTTGCACGTCTGCTCCCTCTGAGCCCCCAGAGTGAACAACAACCAAACTAACAGCACACACAAAAACTTCCCTCCCTCAAGGTTTGAAAGTATCCTGTCCCCTGATTGGTCCTCTGGTCAGGTGACAGCCAGGCTCATTGATCTTGTTAACCCTTTACAGGCAAAAGAGATGTGAAGTACTTCTGTTCTATTTACTCTTACTTATCTGTTTATGACAGCAGTTATCTGCTTCATCATATAGCATGGAGGAAAGAGTGTCCCCTCTAGATGCACTGAGCAGCCCCTCCACAGGCTCCCTCTTAAGGCTCCTGCAGGCGCTGTGTGGCTCCACAGTGCCCCCTACAGAGGATGCACAACCCAGCCCTGGCTGTATATCGGATGTCTGTATTTATATTCAAACATGTTCTTAAATCTCTGTATACATTGTATTGCATTGCATTGCATTCAATACTCTGCACAGCACACTCAGACTAATGGAGCTGAACCTCCCCCAGTGACAGCAGGTGGCAGCACTGACACGTATCACTCTGAACACACTGCAGATGCTAAAATTCTGATTAGGATCAGTGCTTTGTAATAAAAGTGACAGCAATAAAAATGATAGAACTTCTGAAACGATGCAAACCAATCAGACCTCCATCTCTAGGCTCTGAGCCTGTGACACGGGCCTGAGGCAAGATGCTTTGCATATTCACATCTACTTCATTTCCCTGCTGCTCTGAGCAGTTATATAAGGAGTCACTTTTTACAGTTTCTATTGGTTTATTGATCAGCTACAGTCAATCCAGACATAGCAAGATGACCTCCCAGGCTCAGCTCATCTGGCTGTTAGTGCTCTGGATCCAAGGTAAGAATCAAACAGAGATAACACTGATTTTGTTGGAGAGATCAAGCCCTAGACATCTCCCAGTCATATATATACACACAATCTACTGCTCAATCCCAAATTTAGGATAAAAAGTTTAAAATATGATGCAAATGTAACAAGTGATTTACTGACCTACTCGTTGTGTTAATTTATATTACATTTTATGTTCAGACTCCAGTGGGCAGATTGTGATGACTCAGACTCCAGAATCCCTGGCAGTGTCTCTAGGAGACAGAGTCACCATCAAGTGCAAAGCCAGTTCCAGCACAGAAAACTATTTAAACTGGTACCAACAGAAATCAGGACAAGCTCCTAAGCTTCTTATTTATCACGGCTCTACCCTCGCCTCTGGAGTCCCAGTCCGGTTTAGTGGCAGTCAGTCTGGGAGTGGCCTCACTGATTACACTTTCACCATCAGCAGTGCTAAAACTGAAGATGCAGGAGATTACTATTATCAGTACAGTTATAGCTCCCCTCTCACAATGATACAGACTCATACAAAAACCTGCCTGCCCTTTTTGGTTTCAGTTTCTCTCATGTAACAAATGTTTCCTAGAGATAAAAACAGTTTGGACATAACCGCTATGTTACACAGTGTCCCACTGTGATGGGGTGAAGGGTCTCTACATTGTAGATAGGGCCTGATCCAATGGCCACTGAGGTCAACAAGAATTCTTCTACTGCACTGGGTCAAGCCTTTTATAAGGAAGGGGTTGAAATCTGCTTTGCACAGCTGGATGCTATTGCATAAAATGCTGAGATTACAGAAGAAGGCTGTCCCTGTGACACAGGAGCTGCTAATAACCCAGGAACACTTCCTGTCCTTTTTATCATACATATATTTGGAGCATAATTGGTCAGCAGATATCCAGTGAGGTATGCTATCAAACCTGAAAGGCAGTGATTGTGTGATTCCTTGGTAATACAAACAGATACCACAATGAAAGTCTACTGGAAAATGTTGATTTTTTTGTATGCTCACCTTTGTCTCTATTCTTCCTAATTGCATCTATCGCTATAATTCCAACTAGAGGAAACCCTGTCCTTGTCTGTATGAATTTTGATCTGAGGGAAGCCTGCCCTTTCGGCTGCCACAAACCTTATCCTTTTTGTTTGGGTCTGTGGGATGCCTTTTCCTTTCTCCCCATGGGGATGTGAAATAAATTGCATGTGGAATGAAACCAAACTCTGCAGCTTCAATATATTCTATCTTCCACTGTTGTGGCCAGACTGTTATTCTTGGAAAGTATGATAAACCTTCAAGCACTGCTGTCCCCCTCTGCCTCTCTATAAAGATCAACTAAATTAGGATATAATCATCTGCAGGAGAATTTCAAAACATCCTTTTTTTGCTTTTATGGCTAAAGCATGGACTGAGTGCCCCATTTACTGGAAATACAAAACCAATATGGCTGAGAGAGTGTAATGTTCCACTGTCATCCTTAGAACCCTGAAATCAAATTCCTCACTGATATAACTGCAGTGATTTCAAGTGATTTACACCTGGGATCAGTTTTTACATTCAATTAAAAGAACGGGCACACTGTATATGATTCTGCACAGAAATTCCTTTTACTGGTAAGTCTTTATCCATATATTCTTTTCTATTCAGAGTCCAGCAGTTGGATTGTGATGACTGTCTCCAAAATCCTCCCCTAAGTGTTTAAAGAGAAAGTAAAATTGTGTTCTTCAAAGGCAGTTCCAGCCCTCTGCATTCTATAGCCAGGTATCAGCAGAAATTGGGGCAAAGCACAAACTTCCCATCTACACTGCATCTGTCAACCCTGCGGATGCTCCAGGCCAGATCAATAGAACTGAGAATGGCTACACTGACCAGATTCTCAGGATCCATGGGTCTGAAGCAGATGATGCTGGAGATTATTACAGTCAACAAGATGAAGGGCCATCAGTACAAAAATCTTCTCATTTGATAGAGTTTCTTTCACTCTTGTCACAGATGGAGCTTTATGGCTATGACACTGGAACCAGAGAGCTGTGAAATCCTTCCAAATACAGCAGCTATTCACAATGCTCCCCCCTCTCCCTTGCCTTTTTGCTGCAGAGTTATTCACCCATCAGGGTGAAAAATCTGAGCCATCCTGAGCTCATGTTCTGGAGAATTGAGTCTTAACCAGCATCCTGAGCTTGGATTACCGCCCCAAGCTGTATTTCAGTTCCATGAATGCCTGGTCTCAGGACTAGAGAAGCTTAGTGTCTAAAAGTGTTTCCAGCTGGATTCCATCTCCTCCTGCTCTTTACCCAGCAGCCGCTTCTCTGTCTCTTGTCATTTTAACTGGCAATATCTCCTCTGGCTCAGCTGCCTGTGCTGAGTGCACATCACTTGCCTGCATTTAAAGTTGACATAGGAGGCAGCTGGCAGCATGTTGCACATATACATCAGGTGCAGCCTTGAGAGGATTCAGGGAGCTAGAAATCAGATAAATCAGAAAGGGCACGAGAGAGAATCTGTAAGAGTTTGGAGGAAGATCTGGATGAGGGAAGTTATAGGTTGGGAAAAAGGAAAACCCAAGTCCCTTCAGGGTCCTCTGTAAACCTGCCCTGGTGTGTTATGCCAAACCAGAAAGCAAAAGATCCATGTCCCTCACAATCAATCCACCAACAATTATCTGCTGTCCTGGCCATATATAAATGCACTACAATGTAAGCTGAATGATAGTATGCTGTGGGGAAGGGGGGAGTAGGGAGGTTGCCAGTTGTGGAGAAAGCAGGCAGCCAAACAACGTAAGAGTGGAGCATGGCACAACTTTAAATGAGCATGTTCTCAAATTGATCAGCAACTTAACAATGAAACAACGTTAACCGGGATGACTTAAAGTGAGGAGTTACTGTAATAAGTCAGAAATGTCTCTGCTGGAGTCTGAATGTAAAAATAGATATAAACAAAATTTTTAAATATAGAAGTTTTCACACATTAGTTATATCCTTCTTTATGTCCCTTGTCCCAATGCCACTTCTTCAAGTCCCCATATACTATCACACTAATTCCATTGACAGAATTCCAAGAAAGAAACTAGCAACCTACATGACACGTGCACTAGCCTCATAAGTAACCATATAATCCTCCCCGTCACCCTGCCCCTTCCTCATCCGTTTCCTGTGTTGTCTCCTCTTTGTTGCTTGAGTGCTTTAGACCCCTATTCTGTAAGCATGTGTGCACATGTGTACAGTTGGGTACAAGGGGAGAGCCACTGAATTCCAGGCATAGGACACTGATGGACTCAATGGGGCCTGCATAAAGCAGTGTTGTGAACTCTAGCCATTGATTTATGAGTCTGATGGCATCTGATGTTAATTTAAAGCCTTCCCAAATCCTGAAGTCCTGCTGGTCACAGTGAAAAGCTTGACCCAAGTATGCCCAGAATGCTCCAAACCAAAAGACAATGAAAACACTGACATTCTATTTCTAACTAATGTGTGAAAACACAAAAGCTTCTACATTTAATAATTCTGTTTATATTTATTTTTACATTCATATTCCAGCAGGGACTCTGCTGACTCAGACTCCAGAATCTGTGGCAATGTCTCCAGGAGACACAATCATTATCAACTGCAAAGCCAGTTCCAGAATGATGGGCCTACTTACCTGGTACCAACAGAAACCTGGGCAAGCTCCACCTTGCTGCCTGGGGTTGCAGCCCAGATCCATGGCAGTCAGGCTGGGAGCAGTGTCACTGATTACAGTCTCTCAGTCAGCACCGTTCAAACCGAGATGAAGGAGCTCATTATTGTCAACCTTTTTACGGTACCCCTTTCACACAGTGATGCAAGCAAATATAAAAACCTCCCTGCTCCATGTTTTAGTTACTTTCATACAGTGTAACAGCTGCTTCCTCTCATGCGTCTCCATATCAGGGTAATTGCAATGTGGGAACCATGGACAGCGACCAGGTGTCAGATTCATTCCTTGTGCCCCCTCTACCAGCCACCGGCTCAGATCTGTTCACCCAGCACAGAACAAAGTCCAAGGTTTATGCTGAGCTGAGAAGACTCCAGGCCACAACCTGTTAGTGTCACTCTTGGTGACAAATTGAGGTTTTTATTAATGGTGGATTTTCACTTTTTTGATGGCTCAAAGGGCTAATTAGACATCAAGAGGCTCTCTGGATACACTGGAAAAAAGCAATGGATAAAACAACATAAACCTCTTAGCCACATTGAGACAATACAGCTCTCATTGCTGGTGAACTAAATCACACAAAACCAGCTCGCCTCAGATTCCTGCCCTTCGTGCTCCTCATGTGCTACCTGACCAGTATTAGAGCTCTTCACTGGCTCCTCCCAACCCTCCATCCACCCCCTCCTCTTTCCTTGGCTACCTGCCTCCCCTGAAGGACTTGGAAGCTCAGCTCTCCCTGTTAAGCCATGGTGGTTGTGCAGCTCCATGGGAGTAGGAGTGGACACCATCTCAAAAGAAATATTAGAAATGGAAAAGGTACAGAGAAGGGCAACAATAATGATTAAGGGTATGGAACAGCTTCCGTATGAGGAGACATTAAAAAGACTAGAACTTTCTATCTTGGAAATGAAATGACTAAGAGGAGATATGATAGTCATCTACTACATAAAACTCTGACTGTTGTGGAGAAATAGAGAATAGAGAAGTGTTATTTGCCAATTCACATAACACAAGAACCAGGGGTCACCCCATGAAATAAATAGGCAGCAGGTTTAAAACAAACATAAGGAAGTACTTCCTCACACAGTGCACAGTCAACCTGCAGAACTCTTTGTCAGAGGATTTTCTGAAGGCCAAAACTATAACGGGTTCAAATAAGAACCAGACCAGTTTGTGGAGGATAGGTATGTTGGTGGCTATTAGACAATATGGTCAGGGATGCAACCTCATGCTCTGAGTGTCTGTAGCCTCTGATTCCCAGAGGGGAATGGAGTGGACAACAGGGGATTGATCACACAATGGCTGCCTGTTCTGTTCGCTCCTTCTGAAGCACCTGGCACTGGCTACTATCAGAAGACAGGATACTGGGCTAAATGGACCATTGGTCTGACCCACTATGGCCATTCTTATTTCTTAAGATATACAAACACACTGGGAGGCAGCAGAGTGCCATGTGGTTCAGCGGAGGCAACTGGGCAATCAGATCCTCAGTGTTAGAGTGGGGCAGTGCCAGAGCTGCAGGAAAATCTGGGACTGGATAAACAGGAGGAGGGGCAGACTGATGGGAAGCCAAGGACAGACAGACATTTTTGGAGATGTGGGACACGTGGAACCACCTACCCCTGGCTACCAACAGCCTCTATGTTTAGGTCTTGCCATGCTCCTTCACTCCCCAATTCTCCTCCTGTGGGAACACCGTACAACTAGAAACACCAGCTCTGCCCCACAGAAAGGAGCCTTCAATGCCTTCTAGGTCTTCCCTCAGGGGCCTTACAGCTACATTTGCTGCCACTCTGCACGAAGTGCCCACAGCAAAGTCAGCCCCCACCACCTCTTCAGACAAGGCCCAATCGTTCAAATATTTACACACGAGTAACTTCACTTGCAAGAGGAGCACACAAGGGGTAGATCAGATGATGTCATGAAATGCAGCACAAAGGAAAATTCATGACAAAACTGAGAAGTAAAACAAAGACGACTTTCCACCCACAAAAGCCAAGGTCAGGACTGTTGGAGCAGGCTGAGGGCTCACTGCCTGTAAAGGAGAAGGGATGGAAAGGAGTTTCTGTAGGCATCTGGATGGCTGAGTGCCTCTTGGCAATGATTATTTTAATGCTTCTGGGCTCTCATTGTATTGTATAATTAATGAAGGTGTTAGGGTGCCTAGGGCCTTGGATAGGTGTCTATCATTTTAAATCTAAATATATAAAAATGAAAATAATAGAAGAATGAACAAGATCATAGTGCAAAGGGTCTAACAGTTTGTGTTACTAACAGTGACCTCTGTTTAACAGGTGCCTTTTGTAATACTGGTGTGTGCGTAAAGCATTTCACCTGTGTATCTTACTCTCCATATTGCGTGAGTAATACGGCAGACCACAGTGACATTCGCCCCTGTGTGAGAGCCGGCATGAGGCCTATTAATTACTGAAGTGAAAGTCCTACTTAAGCCCAGAGAACGATAATATAGCTGCAGGGGGGTAAATTTCAACTCATGTTAACACTGATGTTGATTCTCCTTGTCTTTCCGCCGGATGGCAGCACCTGAGCACAAAACTCATAAGAACGTACATAAGAATAGCCATACTGGGTCAGAACAAAGGTCCATCTAGCCCAGTATCCTGTCTTCTGAAAATGGCCAATGACCGATGCTTTAGAGGAATGAGCTCCCAGATCCTTTTGCAGCATTCGAGATGTGGGCGTATAATACTCAACCAAACTGCTGTAATATTTGAAATGTTGTGTATAAATCTTAAATGGCTTCTACAACTCTAATGTAACAACCACTGACATTCTAACAAATTGTACACAAATCGATTCTCCAAGTCAAAACTCCGATCCTCTGACAAACCCACTTCTCTTTCTGTTCAACTTCCCAGCAACATCAGCTCCCAATATCCCAAAGGAGAATGTGCTCAAGACTTCCACAAACAGCAGCAAAAACCAAAGTGACTCCAGTGCAACACATATATGATGGATGATTACGTTAATGCCGGTATATACAGACATATAACAAAGGGTTTTCCAGTCCATGTGTATAAAAGGAATAAATCAGATGGGAGATGACTCCTCCACTGATTCATAGGGGAGAATGACATAAGGAAAATCTCTCTTCTAACACACCCATTGCTGTTCAGTACCTGAGACCAACACTTCCCAACCTGGGTGCCTGAAGTTAGGCTACTAAATCTTTATGGACACTTGATTTCCACAACTGTTGGACACTCACTAATTGCACTGAAGTTCAAGGGAGCTAAAGATACTCAGCCCCTCTGAAAAAAACCAGACCATTTTTACTTCGCTGCCAAAAATGTATTTAGCAGCCTAACTTTAGGCACCTGGGTATGATCATTTTAGCCCAAAAGAATATATGTTAAAATAATATCTTCCAAATATGCTCAGTAAAATACTAACCACAGCTTTATGTGGTTTAAATATTCAAGCCTTTGTCAACGTTGACCAAGAGATCTCATTGGCCCATTGGTGGACCCTGGAACAGACTGACAGAGATGTTCTTGAGCATCTATCCTTTCCTTTGTTTTATTTTCCACTCCACATTATGAGTCTAATGAATGTAAAGCCTATAGAACATCAGGCCGTGGCTTTTTCTCAGTTTAACAAACTACCTCAGATGATCCTGGATTTCTTTTTTGCCTGTTCCTCTGATGGTGTCTCCTCTTCACTTTGGGAGAGAGATGGAAATTTTATCCATCATCTCGATCACTCCTCCAGTCCAGTCTTCTCGCCTGACCTCAGATGGACCAGGGATTCTGCCTGCCTGAGGAAAGAGCTATAATTTTGCCCTAATTGCTCACCTACCACCTAACAAAGGAGCACCTCATTCTTTGTTTCCTTTAACCTTCTCCCCTCTTTTCTGTTATCCATGTCCCTTTGTATTTGACAGGCTTCAGAGTAGCAGCCGTGTTAGTCTGTATCTGCAAAAAGAACAAGAGTACTTGTGGCACCTTAGAGACTAACAAATTTATTTCAACATGATCTTTCGTGAGCTACAGCTCACTTATTCAGATGCACAGAATGGAACACACAGACAGGAGATATTCATACATACAGAGAACTTGAAAAGGCGGAAGTATGCATACCAACAGGAAGAGTCTAATCAGTTGAGATGAGCTATCATCAGCAGGGGAAAAAAACTTTTGAAGTGATAATTAAGATAACCCATAGAAGGTGTGAGGAGTACTTAACACAGGGAAATAGATTCAATTAGTGTAATGACCCAGCAATTCCCAGTCTCTGTTAAGGCCTGAGTTAATTGTGTCTAATTTGCATATTAATTCGAGTTCAGCAGTCTCTCTTTGGAGTCTGTTTTTGAAGGTTTTTTGTTGCAAAACTGCCACTTTCAAGTCTGTCACTGAGGGCTTGTCTACATCAGAAAGTTGCAGCGCTGGTGAGGGAGTTACAGCGCTGCAACTTTGAAGGTGTACACATCTGCAGGGCACCACCAGCGCTGCAACTCCCTGTTTGCAGCGCTGGCCGTACTCCCGTTTTGTCTCGGGTGTAGAGGATCCAGCGCTGGTGATCCAGCGCTGGTAATCCAATGTAGACACTTACCAGCGCTTTTCTTGACCTCCGTGGAAGGAGGAAGCCTCTGGTAATCAAGCTGGTCTCCTTTCCCGGTTTGCTCTCTCGTTCCCGGAGCCCAGAGCAAGCAGGTCTCCTTCCCTGCGGTTTGCTGGGTGGCTCCGGGAACGCGAGAGCAAACCGGGAAAGGAGACCCGCTTCGCCGCGGTTTGCTCTCTCGTTCCCGGAGCCACCCAGCAAACCGCAGGGAAGGAGTCCTGCTTGCTCTGGGCTCCGGGAACGAGAGAGCAAACCGGGAAAGGAGACCCGCTTCGCCGCGGTTTGCTCTCTCGTTCCCGGAGCCACCCAGCAAACCGCAGGGAAGGAGACCTGCTTGCTCGGGGCTCCGGGAACGAGAGAGCAAACCGCGGCGAAGCGGGTCTCCTTTCCCGGTTTGCTCTCTCGTTCCCAGAGCCCAGAGCAAGCAGGTCTCCTTCCCTGCGGTTTGCTGGGTGGCTCCGGGAACGAGAGAGCAAACCGCGGCGAAGCGGGTCTCCTTTCCCGGTTTGCTCTCTCGTTCCCGGAGCCCAGAGCAAGCAGGACTCCTTCCCTGCGGTTTGCTGGGTGGCTCCGGGAACGAGAGAGCAAACCGCGGCGAAGCTGGTCTCCTTTCCCGGTTTGCTCTCGCGTTCCCGGAACCCCCCTTGAAGCCGCCCAACAGCGCTGCAGTGTGGCCACATCTAACACCACTTGCAGCGCTGGTTGCTGTAAGTGTGGCCACTCTGCAGCGCTGGCCCTATACAGCTGTACTAATACAGCTGTAACAACCAGCGCTGCAAAACTTTAGATGTAGACATGGCCTGAGTGGTTAGAGTGATTGAAGTGTTCTCCCACTGGTTTTTGAATGTTATGATTCCTGATGTCAGATTTGTGTCCATTTATTCTTTTGTGAAGAGACTGTCCGGTTTGGCCAATGTACATGGCAGAGGGGCATTGCTGGCACATGATGGCATATATCACGTTGGTAGATGGACACAAATCTGACATCAGGAATCAGGTAAGAACACACGTCATTGTGTTGGTATCTGACTGTTCAGGACTGCATGTGATCCCCAACATGGGATCCCAGGAGATGGCATGGTCTGGTGGTTAATGCAAGAACTGAGAGTCAGGAGAATTGGGATCTAACCCTAGCCTGGTCTCTCACTCACTCACTAATGTTGGCCAAGACACAACTTCTATGTGCCTGGGTTTTCTATGAAAAACAGACACATTAATTTCCCTCCCTTAAATGGCATTGGAAGATGTGATTTGTTGATATTTTGAAAGCATTTTAAATTTTAGTGCAAGGGATTATTAAACGAAATAAAGCTTTTTATTTTATTTTATGTTGCTTCTTATGTATGAAACCATAACAACAACAATGTACTTCAATCGCTATTCTATAGAATTTATTGCCCTTGAGCTAAACTGGATCCGTCACTACCACTATTCAAAATTGGATTGGACGGAGAACTGGTGACAATGCAAAGGCACAGAGGAAGCTAAAATTCCTACTGCGATCTTCCACCTTTCATTCCTATGATTCTACTATCCTGGGGTTGCTGGTGGGAGTTCCATGTTTTGGCTTGTATAGTGTCTTTAATAACATGTACGTATTAAAGGATGAACGTGGCTGTTTGTAGAAGAGTGCTATCTGATTAGAAACATGCCAAGCTACATCTAAAAGGACTTCCATGTTCTTTTTGCACTATGGTTTTGTAATTTTTTCTGAGCTGTGGATGACAAAGTTTATTTTATAGCAACAGCCACTGGGAGGAGATAATCTAAGAAAAGGAAAAGTGCCAGACTCCACCCTGAAACTCAGAGGTCATTTAAATTGCCTGGCCTCTTTGCATTTCCTCACTGCTCTGAGCAGGGATTATAACTCCACCAGGTTGCATTTTACATTTCACTGCTGGGCTCTCAGCTTCTTGCCACCCAGAAGAGTCAAGATGATTTCACACACACACGGCTTTCCTTGATGATGATGGGGGTTTTTCTGGGTTCAGAGTAAGAAAGAACAAAGAGATAAGGTTTTTAAAAGGCTTGTGGGTGTATTTGGTGTGGGACATAATTCCTAGTATGTTTAATTCCTAGTACCAATAATCATGTGAAATTTACATTTTAAAAATGTTATGACATGAGCAGATTTTCTGTTTCTAGACACCAGTGGAGAGACTGTGCGACTCAGTCCCCAGCATCCCTTTCAGTTAGCGTAGGTAAAAGTGTTACTATCAGGTGCAAAGCCAGTTCGTGTGCTACTGCTGATGTAGCCTGGTACCAACAGTCATCTGGAAAAGCTCCTATGCCACTATCTCAAACTTCTTCTTGCCTTATGGAGGTTGCAGCCAGGTATAGTGGCAGTGGATATAGCACTGATATCTCATTCACCGTCACATTTGTGTAATATTGATACTACTATCTACCACAGCTCACAGCCCTTGGATAGCAGAGGAAAGATTATCGTGGAAAGAGAGAACATTTTGGTGGGGGCGGGGGAAGAAAAGGTAGGAGAGGAGAAGAAGAGCTGTCAAATCTAAAATGATTTGCACCTAGATCAGGAGCACTGGCAGCCTTTTTGGTGCCCTAGGCAGTGGAAGGTCCCGCCCCCAAAATGGCGCCCGACAGAGGCAGCGGAAGGACCCGCCCCCAAAATACCACCGACGACCGCGGCGGGCGGATGTTCGGCCACCACGGTTGCCACCCCCCAAATGTCAGCGCCCTAGGCGACCACCTAGGTTGCCTAATGGGTTGCGCTGGCCCTGACCTAGACTATTCATTCCATACTGGATTGAAGCTGCATGTATCTGACATAGAGCCTGATTATCCAGGGGGTGGGGGAGTATGACATAAGTTTATAAAATCATGAATTATGTGGAGAATGTGAGTGAGAAAGTGTTATTTACCCCTTCACATAACACAAGACCCAGGGGTCAGGCAATGAAATTAATAGACAGCAGGTTTAAAACAAACAAAAGGAAGTACTTCTTCACACAACGCACAGTCAACCTGTGGATCTTGTTGCCCAGGGATGTTGTGAAGGTCAAAACTATGGCGGGGTACAAAAAAAGATTTAGGTAAGTTAATGGAGGACAGGTCCATCAATGGCTATTAGTCAAGAAGGTCAGAGATGTAATCAGGTGATCTGGGTGTCCCTAAGCCTCTGACTGACAGATGCTGGGACTGGAAGGCAGTGGATGGATCACTCAATAAATTGCCAGTAAAATGAAGACCCATGCCCAGACTATGGTGTCACAGCCCAAGTGAATATTTAGGAGAGACATGTCAGATCTGGTCAAATATAATGCAAAGACATCTGTATATACACCATCTGAAACTAGGATAACACAATATAATTGCAAACTAGAAGAGCAGCAGGAAATAAGCCAAACATGAGCTTTTCACATCTCTGTGCTGAAACTAAAAGTGCAGTATATTTGCATGCATTTTGCGTAGGGGTGAGGTGTCATCAGTGAGCTGCTGAGCACATATAAACATTTCATTTTCCACTGCTCACTTATGAACGAGCTTTTCCAACCACGGTCAGGCAAGATGATTGCACACACGCCCCTTCTCTGGCTGCTGGTTCTCTGGATTCAGGGTAAGAAATCAATAAATAAAAAATGTAAAATGTCAGACATCAGTGTTAAAGAAGATAAGAAATGCTGCCATTCAGACTTATTTAATTAATATTCTACTGTTGTATTTAGTATAAATTCACATTGGAATATTCAAACTGTATTTCAGTATCTGAACACTGATCATCTCCAGCATTGTCTCGTTCATTCCCTACCCATCTTCTCTCTTTATCCAGACTCCTCTGGGCAAATTGTGATGACTCAGTCCCCGGAATCTCTGGCAGTGCCAGTGGGAGGGAGAGTCTCTATCAACTGCAAAGCCAGTACGAGCATTGGCACTTGCCTAAACTGGTATCAACAAAAACCTGGACAAGCTCCCAAATGTCTTATCTACGATGCCACCAATCTCCAGTCGGGGGTCCCAGCCCGGTTCAGCAGCAGAGGGTCTGGCACTGTTTTCACATTCACAATCAGCAGCGTAGAAGCTGATGATGATGGAGATTATTACTGCCAGCAGTGTGGCCAGGGCCGTCCTTAGGCATAGGCAACATAGGCAGCTGCGTAGGGCACCTGAAAATTTGGGGCACCACTGGGTCTTAGTGTCCACCTGCTTGTTTTCCTATCCCTGTTCTGACCCTTCCTACAGGCTCCCACAGATGGCTGCTCTAGCCTGGTGAGTCTTCCTTGGGAGGGAATCTAGTAGTTAAAAGTGAAAAAACCTCCAGCCTGCCAGACCTATTAGCACAACATTGAAACTGTTAAAGAGACATTCAAGGGGTAATAAAGCCATTTAATAGGCATTTGCCAACCCCAAGCTATATACTGACAGGTTTCAGAGTGGTAGTCCTGTTAGTCTGTATCAGCAAAAACAAGGACGAGTCCTTGTGTCACCTCAAAGACTAACAAATTATTTGGGCATAAGCTTTTGTGGACTAGAACCCATTTCATCAGATGTCCACGAAAGCTTATGCCCAAATAAATTTTTATACTGTCAGTTTCTGACTCTACTGACAAAAACAGTTGTGCTTTAATGTAATATTTACACAGAACATGTCAGTCTACAGGACCTCAGTTTAAAATTTGCTTTAAAAATATTTCATTAGTGAGCTGGTGAAGATTATAAAATCACATTTCTAAAAAATGCTTGCATAGAGTTTTAGATGCACAATCATCTTTAGCCTTAAATGTGTGGATCTTAACACATAGTTTTTTAAATAAATCCTTCAGAAGACCTCCCTTGTCTAAAATACACATTTTAATTACTATAGTTAAAAAAAAAGTGCTTCCAAGTCTTCCTGTCCTTTCTGTCCATCCCTTCACCACCTCTCCCCCCACTCCACACTGAAGAGAGCCCTTAAAGGGACAACAGTCCTTCCCTTCCAGATAGCTGGACAAAGAGTTCCCTTTCTTTACTTCTGACTATCCGACAAACTAGTTTTAAAAGAACCCTCCAGCAAAATCAGTACCTTAAGTAAGACAAAATCCTTGTTATACTTAAAATCTTTGGAAACATATTTTTTTAAAGTTGGTGAAATTTCATAACCATGTCTCTTGTTATGGAGATCACACAAAGTAAATTACTGTTCCCTTTTTCTAAAAGCAATGAACATTGTTCTGAACACACTAAACCTCTCTGATTAATTTAAAAGAATGTCTTTGTTTCAGTGAGTTAAATATGTAGCAATCTGGAATGCTGGCTTAAGATTTGAGTACATTTAAAATATAAATTCAATTTAGAAATACTGATGAAGAAAATGTAAAACAGAGAAGAGCTGCATCATGTATTCCATTATATGTAATGTTGTATTCAGCAGGACAGCTGACTCACCCTTACTATGAAGTTTTTGCAAATAAATCTCTGACAAACTTCAGGGCATATCAAAAAACCTGTGACTGACATTTTTTATTCCCAAATTTTAGTGCTTTTAATTAGGTACTTTCTTCATGTCCATTCTGCATGAGGGAGAGTGCATGGAAGTCTCTGCGGGGAACTGTGACTCTCCGCCACCATGAGGCAGGCTGGGCATCTCATTATCCTTTGCTGTCAAGTCCCTCCTCCCCCTCCTCCACCAGGCTGTGAGCTTGGGCTGCCATTCGGCATAGGGGCACCAGTTTAATAATACTGCGTAGGGCCCCATAAATCCTAAGGACGGCGCTGAGTGTGGCAGCTTCCCTCTCACAGTGATACAGACCAGTACAAAAACCTCCCTGCTCTCTGCAGCGTGCATTGCAGTTACCATTCGTTGCGGATGTAACTGCATTTCAAATGTTCTGTCAAACATGAAATTGGAGGGTGACTTATTCCATCTCCAAGCACACTATGAAAAGAGAACACCAGAAGACTCAAAGAGTTTGGCTACCGCAGACTCTAGGATATCCACAGAAACTTGACACTCACTACAGTTTTCTCTGCTTTATTCCCACTCTTGAATCCCAGGGCACCAGAGACAATTTCATTTGAGGAAAAAAAATCAAAGATTTTCATGTTAATAAGGTTGGTATGTTCATGTAAACTTTGTAAACTGAACTTCATAACACAACACCCAATGCAAAACACTAGAATAGTCAAAATGATAACATCGAAACAACCATTTTGACCGTACCGGAAGAAAATGTTGTGACCTTATCAAAACTTTCCCCTGAAACTTTCAACAGAATTCCTGTGTTCCCAGAGAACGTTTAGATTTTGTAAAATCTACATTTCCTTAGTGAAAGCTGTTCCTTTGGAAAAAATTCAACCACTCTGCCATTATCAATGCACTTCTACAATGGTCTCAAGGGCTCCTCTTATTTGAATAGATAATCAATAAAATCCCATAGGAAGGTCTCAGAATCATTATTCACAACAGAAAATTATACAAATTTAGGGATTTTTAAATGGTGGTGTTAAGATCAGATGCCTGTTTGCTCTGTTGTAGAGTACATTAAGACCACAGGGGCCAGATTCACAAAGGTCTGTATGGGAGCAAATCCCCAAACACACATGAACCCAGACGCACAAGCAGGTGATAGGCACATGCAGGATTTTCACAGGGACTGGGCAGATGCACCAGAAGAGAAGTGTGGCCCAAATGGGCAGGGAAGTGGGAGTGGCCATGCAGAAGGGTGCAGACCCCTTTATCCAGAAGGCATGGAGTGTGGACACATTCAGACTGGGTCTAGCTAGTAAGAGTCAGCAGGAGCCAATGGAAAAGGTGTTTAGTTAGCTTCCCAGTGACAGCTGGGCTGGCCACAACCAGGCAGAAGAGCCAGCAGGTGCAGAGAGGGGTAACTGCAGTGGAGTTTAGCAGGTTTGGAGGTCCTGCTGCTCCACTCACACAACCCTTTGTACTTCTCAGACTCTGGTGCCCCCATGTCATGGAAGTAGAAGGTGAAGGGGCACAGACACAATGGGCAGCGCTGGGGCCTGGCACACTGACACCACTGTTCAGCATTTCTGTGCTGTGCATACACCCAACATCTGAGCATGCTCAGACCTTGGATCTCCTCTTCCCAGACCTCACTTTCATCCTGCCTGTGTGCACCCTTCAAGCCTTTGAAAACAGCCTTCATTCTAGGCATGCAGAATGCATGCAACCACTGGGGCCTCTGCAGAGAACTATGCAGGTGTCAGTGCCGCTGCTTCCTTGAAAATCTGGCCCTATTAATATAATGAAAATGGATTAATTAAAAGAGACTAGGCTGATTGCATTTAAACCCCACACAGTAAATGACTGAATGATTTTAGCTTTTCTAACTTGGGTTTCAAGTTGCCACTTGCTTGGTTACTCATCATTAATCAAACAATTGTTGTTACCTCTATGTCCTGTAAAGCTAACTCCGGCTGCTTTACTATCTGGATCATGCAAATATGTTCCAGTTATTACAACCAATAACCACAAAACACCATCAAGTCAGATATTTCAAAGCTCCTCCCTGGCACTAATCTCTGGTCATTTACATCATTGGGCTCTTTTTGCATATTCACACATGGCTGATGTTTCCTCACTGAGATACTGAACACATAAATGGTTCCATTTCCACTACATACTTCACTGCTGAGCCTTTGCAACCACACAGAAGCAAGATGATCTCAAAGACTCCCCTTCTCTGGCTGCTGCTTTTCTGGTTTCAGGGTAAGAAACAGACGTGTGTCAAAAGTCTTGACAAGGAATGTGGCAAATCATAATAAATGACGGTGCTTTGTAGAGTTATATGCTGATTCCAGGTATAATTTTAGTTTATTTCTACTGTTCAGTTTACAAGTATTTCAATGTAGAGCTTTGAATAATGTTAATGTCATTGTCCCATTTACCCAACCCCAGCCCTGCCAATTTTTATTCTCTCTCTCCAGGTTCCAGTGGACAGACTGTGATGACTCAGACCCCAGAATCCCTGGCAGTGTCTCCAGGAGACAGAGTCACCATCAACTGCAAAGCCAGTTTAAGCATTGGTGGTGCTATAGCCTGGTACCAACAGAAATCAGGACAAACTCCTAAGCTCCTTATCTACGACGCTTCCACCCGTCCCTCTGGGATCCCAGACCGGTTCAGTGGCAGTGGGTCAGGCACTGACTACACATTCACAATCAGCAGGGTTGAAGCTGATGATGCTGGAGATTATTACTGTCAGCAGTATAACAACTTCCCTTTCACACAGTGATACAGACCAGTACAAAAACCTCCCTGCTCCATGAAGCATGAAGTCTAGTAGACACTAGTACATACAAGTAGCACAGCAAACTAGTTTTCAAATGTTCTGCCAAAAGAAAAAAGTGAGGATAACTAATCCCATCCACTAACATAACCTGAGACTCTAGCATTGTACAGTATTACTATCCCACGAGCTTAGCTATGCAGGGAAGATTTGGTATAGCATGAGCTGAACAACTGGGGGTCATCAGTGAAATCCCACAAAACATATTCTGTCTTTTTTTAAGTCTAATCTTAACCATGAATTTTCTGGGTTATGATCCTTGGTGTTTGGATCATGACAACATCCCTGTCACTGATTTTTATCCAAAATTACTAATATGCACTCGCAGCCTTAACTCCATCTTATTATTATTTATTGTTTGCTCTCTGGTAGCACCTACAAAACCCTAGCCATGGATCTCATTGCGCTAGGTGCTGTGCAAACACTGAGAAAACGATGGTCCCTGCCCTAAACAACTGCTACAGCAGTTTTTGTCTGGGGATGAATACGTTAATCTCGAAAGCAAATTTCATTAGCTGGAGGTTAAGGTTGTTTTCAGACAAAAGCATGGGAAATAGAGCTAATCTTCACTTATGCATACAGCACAGATCACATACAAATAAACTGTGACCACATGGTATACATTAAATCATTAATACATAGTTCTAGTTACAAACTATGCAGATCAAGTGGGGGCCATTAGGGAAGGCACCAGTAGTGCCTCATTCTGGGAATGAGACATAACACCCTTTCACGGGCTGGTTTATGGCAAACAGCTCCCTGATTGATCCTTTTCCCAGCTTTGCACCATAACTATCTTCAATGGGTTTAGACCTGTTGCTGATGGGCAATCCACTGGTGTCTTGCACTCCAGAACGTGGGCCTCTTCTTGGCCCATTTGAGAGGGGGCCACGTGCTGCTCGTTTTCACCAGGAAGCTGCAGGTTTGTGGCTAAGCAGGTAGACCACAGGGGCTGGCTGCACTTGGCATGCCTGGGACAACAACTTCAAGCTCCCTGCCTCACTCTGAAGAAGCCCACAGTGATTGCATCCTTGATAGATGTTGGAATTCTGCTACACTGGCCCTCACAGCCCAACATGTACAAAATAGGGCTTGTGTCTACAGTGCACAGGGGACTTTCTAAATATTTATTTATTTATTTTCACCCTGACCCTACAAAATTGAGAATTCTAGAAGTTTTGGCCCAAAACAGGCATTAAAAAAAATTCTAAAAGAATCCTTGTGATGCGGACACAGCCTCTGCCTATACTGTGACAATAATATTCTCCTCTCTGATATAAGTGTCTGTTTGTACATCCCCAGACAGAAATGATATTAAGATGGAATTCTGGTTGCAAGTACTACCACCACAGGAATTCTGCACCACTGCACATGCGCAGAATTCATGTGCTGTGCAGACATTCCCCACCCCCCCACGCAGAAAATACAGTTATGCTGCCCACCAGGGGCCACTGTGGCAAAACAGAGAGCAGCCACTCCCAGGCCAGCTACAGCTGCACATAGGGAAGAAAAGAGACTGCCTTCTTCACAGCACCCTGCCTGTGGGGCCCGGTCAGCAGGCACGGGATGTGGGAGGACAGACAGTATGGGGCACATGGGCTGCTGAGGGCGACACAGACTGCGGTTCATATTGGCTAGCGGCAGAGACAGAATAGGGTGGGGGCTGAATGTAAGTGGGGGTGCAGGGCCACATGGGAACAGAGGGGAGGCGGTGCTGGGACACATGGGGATGGGGGAGGAGGTGTGACTCAGTGGGGTTGCAAGGACAGATCAGGATGGGAGGTGCAGATACACATGGTGACAGGGGCAGATGTGCCTGACTGAATGAGAGAGGCTAGGTGGTCAGCCAGGATATGCATGGTAGGGAAGCTCCCTACCAATCCCTCCCTGCCCCCAAAAAAACCTGTTTCATATTTCTCCCACTCACATTCAACAACCCTCCAAGTTCAATCCAGGCTCCTTCCCAGAAATCACTTCCCTCTCTCTCAGCTCCTCCATTACCCCTGACTCTCCCAAGCCTTTGCACTGCTTCTGGAGCAGGAAATGCATTTCTGTATTGTAGTTTAAATGAATTATTACTCAGAGTTCTCTATTAACATGCCTAGAAAGGAATCTATTTGTCAAAACAAACATTTCCTGATTTTTTTGTTGTTGTTTGTATTGTTACAGACATACTTGTTGAGAGGTATTGTGAAACAGATTACCAAAATAATTAGACTGCTGTGCTTATATTGTGTGCTTTTGACAAATAAAATATGCTGAATTTTAAAATATTGTGTGCAGAATTTGTAATTTTTGGCTCACAATTTCCCCAAGAGTATTCATATTTGAGGTAAAATGCATTACAAGTGCGTTGCAGTTACACGAAAAACAAGTATAACAAACCTAGGAAAATCAGAGATAAATTTAAAACAAATTAATCATGTCGCAGTATGGAAATACACAGTGAGGGCACCCAAACAACCTAACTCCATCCTGTAATGATGCAGTGCCATTAATATATGATTCTGATTAAAGCATTTTAGTGTTAGAGGATCCCAGATCTGATTATAAAAAGATTTTTGAAGACACAATGGAGTTTTTCATATATTTCCCCCTATACTACAAAGTTAAGATTGTTTGGGTGTCTTAACAGAACTTCTTTTACATAAAAAAAATCTAAACACTTTAAAGTGTAAACATTCATTCTGAATATCCTTCATTTTACAGTGCTTGAGTCTAAGGTAAGTGCAACATCCTTGTAATATCATTACTCTTAAATTCTGGATAACTACTGACAACTTAACTCTATCCTAATATAGTTTTTTGTCCGGGAATTTCCTTATGTTTACTTATACACAGGTATACTTTCATACATGAACCCTAAAACAAATCCCATGAAAATGCTGCTTTACAACATTTCTAATGAGATGTAGATATGTAATATCAACCTTCCCTCTTCGTTTTATTTTCTTTAGATTCATCGATTTTTAAGGCCAGAAGGGACCATCATTATCATCTCGTTAGATCTCCTGCATAACACCGGCTATAGAACCCACCCAATACATTCTGCATCAAGCCCAGAACTTCAGTTTGAACAACAGCATGTTATCTAGAAGGCGCTGCAGTCTTGATTTCAGAGGGCAGATTTATTTGTACACCAAAACAGGCAGAGCACCCGGACAGTTTGCATCACCAGAACAGCTGAAGTGCACTGGTAAATCTGGTCCTTGATTTGTAATAGACTTTATGGGGCTGTGATGGAGACTGCCGCTGTGTCTCAGGCTCTGGAAAGATTCTATGGCTGCATTACCAGTGTGAGCAGCAGTGCTTGACAGGTTTCTCAGGGCGCTGCTTCCTCAAGTACATAGCACGCTGAAGTTGCACTGCTGAGGGGATCTAATCCAGGAGCATGCGGGGGGAGGGGGGACTGTAGGATGGTCTTGATTCAAAGCACAAAATTATTCACTGGGTGGCACGGGTTCCCCATGTCACAGACGGGGATCTGAAACAAAGCATAAGTGACTTGTCGCATGTCACACAAGGTGTCATAAACAAATAGTTAAGGGTTAATGTCTCTTTTACCTGTAAAGGGTTAAGAAGCTCAGTAAACCTGGCTGAGACCTGACCAGAGGATCAATAAAGGGACAAGATACTTTCAAATCTTGGTGGAGGGAAGTCTTTTGTTTGTGCTCTTTGTTTTTGAGGGTCGTTCGCTCTTGGGACTAAGAGGGACCAGACGTCAATCCAGGCTCTCCAAATCTTTCTGAATCAGTCTCTCATGTTTCCAACTTGTAAGTAATAGCCAGGCAAGGCGTGTTAGTCTTATTTTTGTTTTCTCAACTTGTAAATGTTCCTTTTTGCTGAGAGGATTTTACCTCTGTTTGCTGTAACTTTGAACCTAAGTCTAGAGGGGGTTCCTCTGGGCTATATGCATCTGATTACCCTGTAAAGTATTTTCCATCCTGATTTTACAGAGATGGTTTTTACTTTTCTGTCTCTAATTAAAAGCTTTCTTTTCAAGAACCTGATTGATTTTTCCTTGTTTTAAGATCCAAGGGGATTGGATCTGGACTCACCAGGAATTGGTGGGGGAAAGGAGGGGGGGAATGGTTAAATTCTCCTTATGTTAAGATCCAAGGGGTTGGATCAGTGTTCACCAGGGACTTGGTGAAAAAGCCTCTCAAGGCTGCCCAGGGAGGGGAAGGTTTTGCGGGGACAGGAAGTGATCCAGACACTGAAATTTCTGGATGGTGGAAGTGTTACCAGATCTAAGCTAGTAATTAAGCTTAGAAGTGTCCATGCAGGTCCCCACATCTGTACCCTAAAGTTCAGAGTTGGGGAGGAACCTTGACACAAGGAGACTAAGGCAGAGCCAGGAGCTGAACCCAGATTTCTTAAACACCAGTCCAGTACCTTAATAATAACACCATTCCTCCTTAATAAGACCCCATGTGCTACCTACTCACTACACAGGCTTTCTGATGCCTGATGAGATAATACCTCAGGGTGACAGGGATAACACAGAGGATACACCCTAGCCTAAATTCTGGCTATGGTGTAAATATCACTGTTACTGGCCCTACTGCTAAAGATTCAAAGGACTCATGTTTGAAAACTGGCTCCACAACGTCAATTACATCTTGAAATGTGTAACTGGGGTGGGGGGGAAGGGGAACCAGATATAAGAAGACAAAGAAGCATCAGGCCGTGTAGCAGCTCACTCCCTGGCGACCGCTAGGACATGTTTGGGCACTCCATTCACAGACTACAATCTATGGACAACTCTGCCATTGGCCAGTAGATGGCAGTATTTGGATACCACTTTGCAGAATTTGCAATTTCAGGACAAACAGGCCAGTTGGTTTCTGAAGGTTTCTTTACTGGTCTGATGAAAGAGGGAGAAGAATAATTGAGTGAATGGGCTTCACTGATCACCATCTTTAAAAAACCATAACTAACTGTGAGCCCCTTAAACCCACAGCTAAGTCCTCACTCCCATGAGCAGACTTTGTGAAAGACATGGGATTACTTATGAGAATAACTGCTCACCATGTGAATAATAGGAGCAGGATTGGCCCTATATATATATATATATAAGTTGTTATAGATGGTCTTGCATTTAAATGTATAGAAATCTGCAGCCTGCTCAGCTACCCATTGATAGAGTGTTCTTGTTAAATAATGAATCCACCAATGTAACCATCTTATGCCATGTGAGCCTCAGTCTGAGCACTTGAACACCCCACAAGTGAGTAACTATAAATAGTTATTATAGGCAACAGCAGCATGAAATAGACAAGCCAAATATTTCAGAACAGCTTTCCTAAGGCTATAATGCTGGTGACTTCCAGGATTTTATCTTTTTGCATGTTCACACAAGTGATTTTCCCCCTTCTGAGCACTTACAAATGTGTTGATTTCCACTGTGCGCTTATCAACCGATCACAGACTAGATCATATATACACACGCACACACACACAAAGCTGAAACCGTCCTCACTCACCAGGTTTCAAAACCTGGGCTCCAGCCCAAGTGGAAATGTCTATGCTGCCATCTTTAGACACACGGGGTCTGAGACTCGCCATTGTGGTTTTGGTTTGCTTTGCTTTTTTGCAGTGGAGACATACCTACTGATTACACTCACACCATCAGCAGCATTAAAGCTCATCATACTGGAGAATATGATTGTAAACTGGCCTTTCTCAGTGATACAGGCCAGTGCAAAAACCTCCTTTTTCTACACAGAGATACATGCTTAGAGATCCCTGAAGATATTTAGGTGCCTAATTTGTATTGAAATTAGTGGGAGTCAGGTATCAAAAAAGCTTTGCATGGCGGATCTTAGGAGAACAAGTGTGTCATGGAGACCAGCCACTAAAAGGGAACAAAGTCCCAGACTCTCCTTGGGGGGGAGGGGAGGAAGGAGGTACATTATCTTGCTTTCTCCAAATAAAGGGCTCATACAAAGCAATTTAGGCAAGTCTGCACTGGGAGCACAGCTGAGCAGAAGTAGTTCCACCAGGAATTACCTAACACGTCTCTGAACCCCACAGCAAGCAAGGAGAATGTAGCTGCTGCTCGGTTCCTGGAGTGGGCACTGCATACACACCACCTTCAAGCACTGGCCTTCTCTAAGGCCGGTGCAGGAGGTGGAGATCTTGGCTCACAGCCAGTTCTGGGGTGGTTAGTGATGCTGGCTACATACATTACTTCGGTTTGTGTGGGTGCAAAGATTCCACTGCACCTAGCCACTGCATGGAAGGGCTCCTAGCACAACCGCATCCTTGCACACCCATGGAGACACCAGCAGCATTTTCTCCCAAAGGAAGGCATTTACAGTCAGGAGAATCTGGACAGGACATCAGCCCAACTATTTCCTTGGACAAGGACACTAGGGACATTCATGAATATTTTCATGGCAAGGAGAATAAACAAGGTAAAGGGAGGTAAATGGATCTGAAAACTGCTGTAAAAATGGTTAGGAGATTTTAACCATTTAAATACAAGGTCACATACAAAATTCCTGATGCCCTCCCCATAGAGCCCTTCAGCTATTCCAGTCATAAAACTATTAGTGTTGCAACTTTACCTCATAAGTCACTATCACCAGGTTACAGAGACCAACACCATATAATAGTAACAGGAAATGTCCTTGGATTTAAAAAACAGCACATTTATATGAATGGGTCATTTGCATGTTCACTCAGGAAGGATGTTCCCTAGCTGAGCTGCTGGTCATTCATAAACGGTCCTGTTTGCCCTGTCTGGTGAGCTGCTCAGCATTCCCCACGGAGACCTTCTCCCAGGCCCAGCTTCTCTGGATACTAGTGCTTTGGATTCAGGGAGAGCATTACATCAACAGGGAACAGACTTCATAGGCAATAAAATACTAGTTAAGCTTAAAATAATATTGCTTACTTACTTTGCAATCTAGTGTTTCATGACTTCTTAAATGAAAAATGAATTTAAGTACCAAGCTTTAATTACTTTTAATAACATGTCAAGATTGCATGAATTTTCTTTCCATATCTAGACTCCTATGGCCAAATTGTTTTGACGCAGACTCCAGAATCTCTATCAGTGTCCCCTGGACAGAGAGTCACCATCAACTGCAAAGCCAGTACCAGCATTAGCAACTACTTAGGCTGGTACCAACAGAAACCAGGACAAGCACCTAAGCTACTTATCTATGATTCTACCAACCGTTACTCAGGAACCCCAGCCTGGTTCAGTGGCAGTGGGTCTGGGACTGATTTCACTCTCATAATCAGCAGCCTTGAAACTGAAGATGCTGGAGATTATTACTGTCATCAACGGCCTCAGTTACCCTGTCACAGTGACACAGACCATTACAAAAACATCCCTGTGAACAGAGAGTGCTCTTTGCTCATTGTTTGTCACAGCTGCGACCAAGATGGTGAATTTTGTGAATTAATGCAAATAAAAAACAGTGAGTGACTCCAAATACACCTGCCATTTTATACAGCACCAAACAACCCCAAACCATCAAAGAAATACAGGGATCAGATCACTCTTCGCTGAAGCTCAGCTCCAGTGAGGTGGCAGGAGAAATACTCTACAACTGGATCCCAAGATTACTCTATCCATTAAAACTGCAGGGAGTATTTGATAGGTCTATTCTTCCACAATTCTTGTGCTAATATTCATCCCTATTATTGGAAAATTTGCCATGGGTTGTCTGAAGACCCTAAGTAGTCATGGCTCTTGTCTGAGGTCTCATTCAAATGACCGCTCCTTGCAGTGCAGCTCCCCTAATGCCACCAGAGATCATGGGTTCAGTACAGGCTCAGAGGGAGGAGAGTCTCCTACTAAACCATCAACATCACTTTCTGCAGCAACTCCATTTTTCTAGCAGTCTCCCATCCAAGTATTTACTAGAGCCATCTCTGCTCTATGTTTGGCAGAAGATAGTATCTGAACCTGTATCTGCATGGTTGCAAGCGGACATACATTAACATTCTTTGTATCATCTCTCAAGGGCACAGAAGGTTTTGCAGGTGGAAAATTTCCCATTCGCCATTTTTTTTCTTCTGCATCCCTGCAGGGGTTTAAGAATCCCTCTGAGTTCCCTTCTCTTTAATCTCCTCCCTGGAGGATGCAATGTGTCAGGGACAGACTACTGTTATATCACAAACCACACCAACTATCTTGCTTCCCATCCTTTCTTCAACCCAAGTGACTTTGTTTGTGATGTTCTGTACCTGGGGTGAACACCCAGCACCCCCATGTTCATCCTCATAATATGATTGTGTGGTATCTAATGCAAAGTTTATCACATCAAATGTCTTTGGAAGGCGCATGATGTACTGAGCATTGTTGTTATGGTAATGTTATAATAATTGTTGTCATAGTAATGTTATAGGTTATAATTTCATGAATATAGTTATGAGGCTGAAAATGTGTCCTCATGGCTTAAGGCAAGCCCCGGCAAAAACTCTCGAGAAGCAGTGGGGCAGTTCACACCTCATCAAGGCATGTATGGGACAAACCCAGCCCAGCCTCGCAGGAACAAAGGACACTGACCTAGGCAACAGCAAAGGATCTGTTGGACTCTCAAGTGAGTCAGCCCCCTTCCCTTGGTCAGTTTGGGACTGTGATGAGGTAATGCTCACCTGACTCTGAAGGGGTGGTGGCAAAGACCAGAGGGAAGAAAGAACATGATAAAAGGGAGAGACATTTGCAATGTTCATCCTCTCTCTTCCACCTCCATCTACAGACATCACCACCAAGCGACAGAAGCGCTGATCAAAGGGGAGAGCCTGTCTAAAGAGCAACCAGCCAGCCTGTGGTGAGAAGCCTCTAAGTTTATAAGGGCATTGAAAGTGTTAAGATCAGCTTAGAACACGTTTTGCTTTTATTTCATTTGACCAAATCCAACTTGTTATGCTTTAACTTATAATAGCTTAAAATCTATCTTCGTAGTTAGTAAATCTGTTATTCTACCTGAAGCAGGGTGTTTGGTTTGAAGTGTGTCAGAGGCTCCCCTTGGGATAACAAGCCTGGTACATATAAATTTCTTTGTTAAATTGATGAACCCATATAAGCTTGCAGCGTCCAGCAGGCATAACTGGACACTGCAAGATGTAGATTCCTAGGGTTGTGTCTGAGACCAGAGATATTGGCTAGTGTCATGATTCAAGGAGCAGCTTACATGCCAGATGCTGTGCGTGACCAGCCCAGGAGTGGGGGTGTCATAAACAGATAGCTAAGGGTTAATGTCTCTTTCACCTGAAGCACCTGACCAGAGGACCAATCAGGAAACTGGATTTTTTGCAATTTTGGGTGGAGGGAATTTTGTGTCTGAGGTCTTTGTTTTCTGTCTGCCTGCTGTCTCTGAGCTTTGGAGAAGTAGTTTTACTTTCTAATCTTCTGTTTCTAAGTGTAAGGACAAAGAGATCAGATAGTAAGTTATATGGTTTCTTTTCTTTGGTATTTGCATGAATATAAGTGCTGGAGTGCTTTGATTTGTATTCTTTTTGAATAAGGCTGTTTATTCATATTTCTTTTAAGCAATTAACCCTGTATTTTGTCACCTTAATACAGAGAGACCATTTGTATGTATTTTTCTTTCTTTTTTATATAAAGCTTTCTTTTAAGACCTGTTGGAGTTTTTCTTTACTTCAGGGAAATTGAGTCTGTACTCACCAGGGAATTGGTGGGAGGAAGAAATCAGGGGGAGATCTGTGTGTGTTGGATTTGCTAGCCTGATTTTGCATTCCCTCTGGGTGAAGAGGAAAGTGCTTTTGTTTCCAGGACTGGGAACAGAGAGGGGGAGTCACTCTGTTTGGATTCACAGAGCTTGTGTCTGTGTATCTCTCCAGGAGCACCTGGAGGGGGGAAGGGAAAAAGGATTATTTCCCTTTGTTGTGAGACTCAAGGGATTTGGGTCTTGGGGTCCCCATGGAAGGTTTTTCAGGGGGACCAGAGTGCCCCAAAACACTCTAATTTTTTGGGTGGTGGCAGCAAGTACCAGGTCCAAGCTGGTAACTAAGCTTGGAGGTTTTCATGCTAACCCCCATAATTTGGATGCTAAGGTCCAAATCTGGGATAAGGTTTATGATAGGCGGTTCTCACAGCAGAGCAGGGTAAGGCTGACTCTCAGAGTGAAAGACTGGAGTGACCTATCAGATCATGGGTCCAGATAATACCAGGGGAACGTCACACCATCCCTGCAGGGCATTAAGAATCTCTCTGAGTTTCCCTCTCTTTAATCTCCTCCATGGAGGACCCATGTTTCAGACTTCTGTTATATCACAAACCACACCAGCTATCTGCTTCCGGTCCTTTTTGCAATCCAGGTGCCTTTGTTCTACCTAAACACACTCAGAGTAGGACTTTAAACTCTCTATTGATTTCAATGAGCCCTTTGGATTCAATTCTGTAGGGAAAGCTTCTCAGAAATAATTAGAATTAAATGAACCTACATCAGCTACCAAAGCATCAAGGTGATTTTTCATTACTATTGATAGATGAATTCCAGAAGATTTGCTTTCTTGTCATATAGTTCTAAAATTAATAAATGTGCATTAGTCACCATGACAATGAGGACAAATAGCAAATCACACATTTAAAGTAGGTGCAGCAAACCATGTTTCTTCCCATGCCAGGCTTTGCAGAGAGATGCACCAATGGGAACACCAAGGGATTCACTGTCATGTTTTGTGGAAGGAAAAGGGGAAAAAAAGTTAAATGTTTTCAGGGCTCTAATGATGGCAGGTTAAAATAAAATCATTCTACCTTCTCCTTGGTTGTTCCATGTGTTCAAATCCACTGCTCGCTTGGTGACCCAGGGAGAAAAACTGCAAAAGCACCTGCTTAAAACTGAGTAAGGGTCAAATGTGACCTCAGCTGGTTTCCAAAACAATTCAGTCCCTACAGCTCATCCCTGTTACACTTTGATGTCACTGAAGCCCCATTGCGGGTAGAGGGGTATCTGAATCACAAAGATATTACAACTAATTATAACCAGAGTGGGGCCCAAGCTGAGAAGTTCAGAACAGGATCTGGATCCTCTAAGCAGTAGAGGGTATCAGACCAGTGTTCTGGCTCATGCCCATCTCTAAAGAGACTGAGCACACGCAGCATGAAACATAGAACCCACCTGCAATCACTGTAAATCTCTGCCTGGAAGTAAAGCCCAGACCATTTCCAGACATTTTGCATATTCACACGTGTGACATTTCCCCTGTGAGCTGCTGAGAACTTATAAACTTTTCGTTTTCCAGTATAAGCCTCAGTGACAAGCATTTCCAGCCATTGCCTGCCAAGATGATCTCACAGAGTCACGTTCTCTGGCTGCTGGTTCTCTGAGTTCATGGTAAGATGCAGCACAAGAGTCTGCAGGGCTATTAACCAATGTAATAAAATACAGGAAATGCTGCAATATTTTATTTAAATCATTCTTACTTTCCGGCATGTGCTGCAATGTAAAGCCTTGACTCACATATGCTGCCCTTGGTCAATTACCCTCTTGCTGCTCTTATTACCACCAGCAATTTTCCATTTCTATCCATCTAGGTTCAAATGGGCTGACTGTGGCAACTCTGACTCAGACTCCAGAATCTCTGTCCGCGTCTGTGGGGGAAACAGTAACTATCACATGCCAAGCCAGTTTTAGTATTGCTACCCACATAAGCTGGTACCAACAGAAATCTGGGCAATCTCCAAAGCTTCTTATCTGGGATCCCCGCCCGGTTCAGTGGCAGTGGGTCTGACACCGATTTCACTCTCACCATCAGTGGAGTTGACACCAATGATGCTGGAGATTATTACTGTCAGCAGTCCAGCTACAGCGTCCCTAACACAGTGATACAGACCAATACAGAAACCTTCACAGTGTCCCCAGTGTGCAAAGCGGTTGGTTGCCTTTGTGTGAACAAAGCTTGCAAAGTTTCCTGTCAGCAGCACATGAAACAGGATGACGTCCCTTCTCAGCTCTTTCCATGAACAATATGATGTCAATACTTCCCAAAAGCTGAGATTTAAAATGAGCTTCTGTTACAGCCTCCTGGGTGGCAGAAGGTTATCAATCAGGGAGGAGGTGTGTGCAAAGTGGCTGGTCCATTCCACACCATCAGTAAATTTTTCAAACAAAAACTGAGTCTCACAAACTCTGAGCAAGAACCTGTTTTTTCAGAGTAACAGCTGAACTGTGGTAAGAAAGTGAGTCAGGGTTTGTACTTTCCCACTTAGTTCTCTGCTGTCCATCCATACAATTTCCCTGTCTGTTCCTCTGTACTAGTAAAACACCTGAGACTCTTCAGACCTCTCCTATGTTGTCTGAAGGGTGTTGTGCATCCCCTTCCAACCCATACTGGTCACTGATTAGACCCCATCAGCCTGCACTGGGTGGGGTCACCCCCTATTTCCAAAGCCACCATTTAGCCCACACTGAGATCTACCCTGAGGAAAACCTGCAGAAACCAGCTCAGCCAACCCTGAGCATCCACCGGCCCTGCCGCTCCCGTCTCACACCTTTGAAAATTCTCACCTGTGGGATTCCTCAGAGCTGGAGCTGTAATTACCCTCATCTCTTCTGTACCCTCACCAGCAGCCTTCTCCACATGATCTAAAAGCCCAAGGAGGTACCTGACAGCTGCTTAGAGCCAACCAAAGGAAGTCACACAATAAAGATCAAAACCTCTGGCACAATAGAGATTAAATTCATCCCTGAGGCAACTCTGCTCAATTCACTGTAGTTACATCAAGGATGGATTTGGCTTCATAAGTGTAGCTGGGCTGGTTCTACTCCATGAAAGTAGAAGAGACAGCTGAGATAATGATGCAGTCCAAAGGTTTTGGTGCCCCCTACAAGTGTTTGTTCAGATCTTCAGCAACCCATCCCCACTATTTCCATAGGAGGAAGCTGTGCTGTCAGCCACAGCATGGTTTGGTTTTGCTGTGTTGTGGGTTAGTTAGCGGTATTTTTACGGACTAGTAGGGAATAAATCCCCACCACTCTTTCAGCACCCCAGCTGGGAAGGACTCCCTGAGGAAAGGTAGTCAAGGTTTGGCCAGTCTGTGTCAAGCCCTTCAAACTGGAGCTAGCTATTCTCATGAGAAGCAGAGACAGGTTTTCTGGTCAGTCAAAGCAGGGAATGATGGCAACAGAGAAGTCTGCAGGGGGTATGTTATTTTGCTTGGGTTCATACTGCTGGGCTGCAGTTTCTAGGATACTGGGCTGCAGGAAAGGATGGGGGCAGAGTGTTGGCAGGTTTGGGGTTTATAGTTGAATACAACCTCTGCAAATGAATCAGAAACTGCAATAAATTTGGTTAGTTGCTTCACCTGGGCCACCCGTGAGCTTCCTTTCCTGATGCTCCCTAACCTCTGTTTGCCAGAAGCTGGGAATGGGATATATGGGATGGATCATTTGATAATTACCTTTTCTGTTCATTCCCTGTGGGACACCTGGCATTGGCCACTGTCAGAGAGAGGATACTGGGCTAGATGGTCCTCTGATCTGACCCACATCCTGGCTTGGCCACTGTCCTAATAAGCACCATAATGATAGTATCTGACCATTCAGGATAGGCAATAATGAAAGGTCATGTTGATTGGGAAGCAAACTGCATAAAGAGTAGAGCAGAAAACATTTAGCCAAGAATTTTTTTTTCCTTATAGGTAGAAAATAAATAAGAAATACAATTACAACAATGGGTTTCTATTATTGCACTTTGCAATAAAAGCTACACTTTAAAATAAAAGCCACCTTGATGATATTTTTTAATATACACACACACACACTCCAGGATATGCACCAGGCATTAATGCATATGTACAACATTTCCTCTATTGCTCCATTATCCAAGCTTTTGGAGCAATACAGAGCTGCAATGGTCAGGTTAAGCCATATAATTAAATGATCAAGATTAAAATTCAAAATAAAAACTGTTTAAAATGCCATAAACAGCCTCTGTTGAGCATCTTTTTTAGCATCTCTCCAGCCCAAAAGACACACCAGGAACATTCTCTGTGGACTCTCAGTTACTCAAAATCTCTCCCCCTCTCTGGTTCCTGCCCAAATCCCTTTGACCAATGGATACAAGTTAGAGGTGAGGTTCTGAAACACATCTCAGTACCTGGGGCTGAGTATGCCAACCAGAAACAGTGTGAGCCCAGGTGTTGCAGTGCTGTAGATCATGTAAGTTAGTTTGCTGTATTCTGACTCTCTATTAGAAAGCAGAGCCATAACTTCCCAAGGGTAACAACTTGGCAGATGGTCTTTAATTTCCTACATAAGGAGATATTGTCCTATTCGATTATATTTTCATGGGGAAGGAGGAAGCAGGCCAGGCTGCTAAAAACCTTCTAGAATATGGATGGATGGTTTGGCTACTTATATCTACTTGCAGCATATAAGATGTCACCTTGACCATCTTGCTACTGCATTCTCATAAACCAGACATGACCAACAATACAGTTCAGAATCCTGCTTTTGCCATTCAAGTGAGGTGTATTTACATGACTCGTTCTTTTTGCAAATTCACACGTGAGCGACACTCCCTTCCTGTCCTGCTGACTCATATAAATGGAGCTGTTTGCACTACACAGTGTCCTGGTTAGCATTGGCAGCTGAGAACGGTCACAATGATCTCCCACACTCAGCTTCTCTGCATACTAGTTTTTTGGATTTACGGTAAGAAAACACAATAAACCCAGCTTTAATGAGTGACAGCTGCAGAGACAATGCAAATATAATTATTTGTTATAACAGATATGATATTATTTTATTTATTGCTATTTAATAACCTAATAATTAAAAATGTATTCAATATAAGACTATATTTTCTTTTTACATCTAGACTCCACTGGGCAGAAAGTGCTGACACAGACTCCAGAATCTCTATCAGTCTCTCCAGGAAAGACAATTATTATCAAAAGCAAAGTCAGTGAAAGTGTTGGCAACCGCTTAGCCTGGTACCAACAGAAATCAGGACAAGCTCCTAAGCTCCTTATCTACTATGCTATCCTCTGGCAATCTGAGGTCCCAACTCGGTTCATTGGCAGTGGATCTGGGACTGATTTCACTCTCATAATCGATCAGGTGGAAGCTGATGATGCTGGAGATTATTACTGCCAACAAGGCTACATCCCTTTCACAGTGATACAGACCAATATAAAAACCTCCCTGAGCAAGGGCACAGTGCTGGGTGTTTGTCACAGCTGCATGTGCAACACCAGCTTCACAGATTTCATAACAAACAAGAAACAGGGAGTTAATTACACAACCCTCTGCCACTACTCCCACTGTCATTTCTAGTCTGGACACGGAGGGCGAAGAGAAAACCTAACTCCACATGGCTCTTTTAAGCAAATGCTATTAATAGAGGCAGAATGATCCTTTTACAACAGAAATTTCATGAGGGAGCAATGGGAAAAACACTATCTGTGGAGCACCTTGATCCATGGCTGGAGCCCCCAGGAGGCAAGACAGCAATACAAACAATGACAGGACTTAAGAAATATGAGCCAGTTTTTTCCAAAACAATTATCTCCCATTTAGGCACAAAATAAATATTCCACAGAGCTCAGCAGGTTGGATGTTGAGGTCTGTTGGAAACCTGCTGACAAATATCTCAATAGGAGTGGCTGGGTGGCTCGTATTTAGGTGCCTAAATGGGAGCAGAGCTTTTTTGGAAATCTGCTGCTTTGAGCCTGATCCGAGGCCCAGAGATATTAACGGAGTGTTGCCACTGATGACAATGGGTGTTAGATCCTTCAGGCACGTCCCCAAGCTGGAGCTTCCCCCACAGCTGCTGGAACTGGGGGAGCTGGGATGCTGCCGCATCCCCTTTCTTGGAGTGGTTCTATCATACACAGGGATTACAGTTTGGTTCAATGGCTCTCACTACCCCCATTATACAAATTGTACCAGCGCCCCTGGCCTCCCCCAGCTGAGTGGCAATGGGTCTGGGAGTAATATCCCACTCACAGTAAGTGCTGTTGAAGCGGTCAGTGCTGGAGATCATTCCTGTCAGCAAGGCTGGGACTGGTCACTGTCACAGTGATACAGACCAACACAATAACTTCCCCATTCTCCATGGAGTGCTTTGGGCTCACCACTGTATGTGTCACAGCCAGGTGTCCAGCCATTGCCACCTTCATGGCAAACCAAAACAGGAAGGTCACTGACTGATTTCGCAATTGAAAACAGCGACAAAGCATGACATGCTCTCAGAACAGTGTCACTGCTCAATGGGAAAAAGGGCAAAGTAAAGTCCTATAGTAGCCTGGCCTGCTGTGTGCGTAGATACAGCTGTCATAGTCAGACTCTATTCACATTAGTCATGAGGAATATTATTTATTGCAAATTTGGGATAAAATTCTCCCAGGCACAAGGCAGCATAAGCAGAATTTTCAGGGCTTAAGTGAAGCTTTAATGGTTCATAGGCCTTGGGCTGGACCAAAGCTTGGGCTGAATTTCACCCAGAGCCTGTTCATTTGTTCCTGTGCTGGCTTTTGTAAGTTATTCATTGTTCTTGAGCCTTCCAAATGATTTCTGCAGACAAGTTTTAACCTATGGATCATACAAAACTGTTCCCCTGCACTACTTTTTTCATGGTGAGTGGTCATGTGAATCATGGGGTATTTTCTCTGCTTGCTGTGTAGATGGCTGTATCCTTTGAACAGGAGATTAGTGAATGACAACTGACAATCAGCCAATGAGGAATAAGGCACTTACATGAGCCAATGTTCATGCTAAAAGTCTTATGAAACTTTCAGTATTTGCAAACATTCCCATGAATACCCAGGACCTATCCAGATTTTCACATGACCCCAGAAATTACAGCCACTCAATTTTCTGCTTTTAGACGTGACTCACAGTTTACATTATTCATTATTCTGGTTTTTACTCAGTCCTCATTTAGGCAAATGCCCATTGTCCAAAATTGACTCATAATTTAGCCCCTTATTCTGTTATTTATATAGAACTTTATAGCCAAGTTCCTGTCCCCAGGGAACTAATCCAGGGGCTACTGTCCTGCCTGCATTATTCATTTTTATTTTTACTACATTAAAAATCCCTTTTTTATTTCACCTGCCACGGAATTTCCACCAGCCACAGAATCCAGGGTTTTGCCTCAGAATTCAGGTAGACCTTACCACGGAGCACACAGGGCTCCATGCAGATGGCTCAGGGAGGAGAAAATGAGACTCATTTATTCAAACTGACTTTTTAACTGTAAATGTCACTTTCCTTAAAGAATCTTTTCAAGCATGTTTCCTTTTACATTCAGTGAGAAATGTCTCCACAGCCCCACTATGGAGCTTGAAAACAGTCCTCAGTTAGGGCCAGATTCTGACAGCCTGGCTCACGTTGAGTATTGAGTTACTCTTTGAACAGTCCCAATGATTTTGATAGGACAGTTTGAGGAGCAGGACTCTGTTCGTGACAAGTAAATCAGAATCTGCCCTCATTGTAAATGTAATACCACAGACATCAATTCCTTCAAGCACCCAAATCCAGCTAATGGAGCACACAGAGGGGATGTTTGCATAGCTATGGTTATTTTGCATATCCATGCATGAGTGGCATTTCCCTGTAGCTCAGAGGAGTTATAACAGCTCCGTGTCACATATCATGATGCACTGAGCAGCAGCTGTCAGTCCAGAGCTCTCAAGATGAGGTCACACACTCTGCTCATCTCTGCGCTAGTTTTCTTTATGAAGGGTAAGTGCATTTTATTAGAATTGTAGAAAAAATGTATAAAGAGATGGACAATAAGCTATAGAGTATCATCAGACAAAAATGAGGAATGATTTGTAAAATAGATGTCAATTCTAATTTATATACTTCCATATGTTCTGTCTATATAAACAGCAGAATTGAAATGGTTTCATATCAAATAAAATCCTGGCTGATACCCATGCTATGACAATTTAAATCCTCCCATGATCATGTACTAATACAGAAACATGGATTTATGCTTTAATCTCACATACAGATGCCAGTGGGCAGATTGTGATGACCCAGACTCTAGAATCCCTCTCAGTGTCTCCAGGAGACAGAGTCACCATCAACTGCAAAGCCAGTACAAGCATCAGCAGCAACATAGCCTGGTTCCAACAGAAATCAGGACAAGCTCCTAAGCTCCTGTTCTATGGTTCTTCCTCCCGTCCCTCTGGGGTCCCAGACCGATTCAGCGGCAGTGGCTCAGGCACTGACTACACATTCACAATCAGCAGGGTTGAAGCTGATGATGGTGCAGATTATTACTGTCAGCAGTATAGCAGCTTCCCTCTCACACAGTGATATAGACCAATACAAAAACCTCCCTGTTCTGTTTAGTTTTAGACTCTCACTCAATGTTTCAGCTGCTTCCTGTGCAGCATCCTTACAGCATTGCCTCTGTTGCCCTGCAGTGGGGTAGCTGAGTGAGTCAGAGACTTTGGTCACCTTCCCCCACACTCAAGAACTCCCAGTCCTTTCAAGAGCTCACACCAGGGGTCCAGCATTCTTTACTCACCAATTGCTCACCAACCTCTAACATGAATTTGCTCTTCTGAGTTGTATCCAACTTCCTACTGACAGCAGGTTACAATCCAAGCAACTGTCTACAGAGCTGACGAAATGGACGGAGAACTACACCCCGGCTTTGTAAAGCAGCCACACTGGAAAACTGCAACAGTCTAATCCAAACAAACTGTGTTCAGAGTAAAAGCCACTATCTGATCCAGCCTCTTCAGTTCAGTTAGTTGTGCTCATTAAAACATGTTTGGTATATGGAATCATCCAAATATCTGTTGCTCCTGCACTGGCATCATACTAGTGGACTAGAGCCCAACAGTTCAGAGAAGTGAGCTAGAACCTCAGTTCTTTTTTGAGTTCTACATAAAAGTGCAGCATATTTGATACAATTGATATAAAAATATTAAAGCAGTGCAGGGAAGTAAGATGGACTGTTTCCTAAGGGCCAGAAACAACATTTGATTCTAGAATTGAGTCCACACACTTTCAAACACTCTGGTATGTCCATAAAGTGAGCATTGCAGAGACAGCTGCAGGGAAAACAAGGAGAGAAAATTGAAAGGAGGGAGACCAGGAAGGTCAAGTTTAAATTGCACCCAGGATGTAGAGACAGAGCAGCTGATTTAAAGACTCCACAGAAGTGACATTCTAATCTGAACATACCACGTGGTTTACTGTCCAGATCCTCAGCTGGTGCAAATCAGCAGAGCTCTGCTGAGTGCAGTGGACATTCACTGACCTAAATCAATGGGTCTGGTGCTGTGTATTCATGAACAGTGACTGTCTGGAGCATCCTTTCCTTCCAGCATCTGAAGGTCTCTCACCAGTCAAACACAGAGGAACCCAATAACCCAGTTCACAAAATGCCTAGCTGTAAAAATATTCCATGAGTTGATGATTTCTTTTAGCTGACTTTTCTTGTAAACCCCACTAAAGAAGTTGCAGGCAAACTTCACACTGAGCAAGCCTGCAGAAGCAGCAAAAACCCCATTTTCCACAGCTGTGTGTGTGATTCATTCCACACAGTGGGGAGACCCAATCATATTATTTTTCAAAAATTAAGCAAACATCTGGCTCAGGGAACGTGTTGTTGATCTCATACAGACATCCCCCAAATAATCCCTGCTCCATGGCCAGCACCACCATGTCAGGTAAGAACACATGTCATTGTGGTGATATCTGATTATGGGCTGTTCAGGAATCCAGGAGATCCCCAAAATGGGATCTCAGGGAGCTGGCATGGTCTAGTGGTTAATGCAAGTAGTGAGTGTCAGGAGAATTGGAATCTAACCTCAGCCTGGTCTCTAACTCACTCACTAACCTTGGCCAAAATACAACTTCTACAGGCCTGGGTTTTCCATCTATCAAAAAAACGGATACATAAATTTTCCTCCCTTGTTAGAAGACTTGATTACTTGAAGTTTTTAAAGCATTTTTGAAATTTTAGTACACGATGCAAGGGATCATTAAATGAAATACAACTTTTTATTTTATTTTCTTTCTTCTTACGTATGAAATCATAACAACAACAACATACTTCAGCCCATTAATGGAGATATTCTACAGAGTTTACTGCCCTGGAGCTAACCGTATCCATTACTATCACCATTCAAAATTGAATTGGACAGACATAGAACAGGCTAAAATTCCTACTGGGGCTGCTAGCAGGGGTGGGGGGCAGGAGCTGAATATTTTGATGTGTACAGTGACTTTAATAACATGTACACATTAATGAATGAACTTGGCTGTTTGGAGGAGCCATCTGATTAGAAACATGCCAAGCTACATCTAAAAGGACTTCTATGTCCTTTCTCAGGATGGTGGTGTAATTTTTCTGGACTGTCAATGGCTGTGCTTCTCTTAAAGCAGCCACCCATGGGAGGGGATGATCTAAGAAAAGGAACATTTCCAGACTCTGGCTTGGCCTCTTTGCTTTTACACACCCCAGTCCCATTTCCTCACTGCTCTGAGCAGGGATTATAACTCTACCAGGTTGCATTTTACATTTCACTGCAGGGCTCTGAGCTTCTTGTCACCCAGAAGAGTCAAGATGATTTCACACACACATGGCTTTTCTCAATGATGTTTTTTTTTTCCCCTGGGTTCAGGGTAAGAACAAACAAAAAGATGAAGGTGGTTTATCTGGTATGGAACACAATTCCTAGTATGTTTAAATCCTAATACATTTAATCATGTGAAATGTACATTTTAAAAATGTTGTGGCATCCACAGAATTTTCTTTCTGTTTCTAGACACCAGTGCAGAGATTGTGATGACTGAGATTCTGATGACAGTCTCCAGCACCCCTACCAGTCAGTGTAGGAGAAAGCATTTCTATCAGTTCTGCGCCCATTCGGGGATTACCCATGACATAGGCTGGTGTCATAAACAGATAGCTAAGGGTTAATGTCTCTTCCACCTATAAAGGGTTAACAAACAGCAACCTGCAAACACCTGACCAGAGGACCAATCAGGAGACAAGATACTTTCAAATCTCGTGGAGGAAAGCCTTTGTTTGTGGGTTTTGGGTTTGGCTTTGTTCTCTCTGGGTCCTGGATGGGGCTAGAGGTGCAACCAGGTTTCTGCCAATCTCCCTGCTACAGTCTCTTATCTATTCAGAATTGTAAGTAAGAAAAGGCGGTCATAGTCTTTTAATTTGTTTTTTTTCCATTTGCATATGTGTACTTGCTGGAAGTAGCTTAAATTGTGTTTCTGCTGAAGAAAGTTTCTTTCTATTGTTTATAAGTTGAAAGACCCTGTAACTGTTTACTATCTAAAGTGCAGAGATAAACCTTTTACTTTTTTTCTTTCTTTTTTATTAAAAGTTTTGCTTTTAAGACCTGTTGATTTTTCTCTCCTAATTAAGGCTCAAAGAAATTGAGTCTGTATATACCAGGGAATTGGTGGGGAGAAGGGAAGGATAAATTTCCTCTTTGTGTTAGATTCATGCAGCTTGAATCTGTATTGCCTCTGGGTGAGGGGGAAGCAAGGAGGGAAAGGTAAATTTCCTCCTTGTGTTAGATTCAGGCAGCTTGAATCTGTATTGCCTCTGGGTGAGGGGGAGAGAGAAACTTGATCTCTCTGTGTTGTGTTTCAAGGAATTGATTCACAGTATCTCCTAGTGTACCCAGGCAGGAAAGATCTGGGAGGAGGTGAAGAGGTGGGAGGGAATGGTTTATTTCCCTTTGTTGTGAGACTCAAGGAATCTGGGTCTTGGGGTCCCCTGGGAAGGTTTTGGGGGGACCAGAGGGTATCAGGCCCTAAAAATTCCTGATTGGAGGCAGCGCTACAGAATCTAAGATGGTAATTAAGTTTAGAGGACTTTATGCTAGTACCAATATGACGCTAAGGTCCAGATTTGGGAATTATATGATGACAGCTGGTAACATCAGAAATCTGGGAAAGCTCCAAAACCCATTATATAAGAAGCTTCTTCTCAGCCTAATGGTGTCTCAGCCTGGTTCAGTGGCAGTGAATCTGGCACTGATTTCACATTCACCATCAGCAGTGTTGAGGCTAAAGATGATGGAGATTATTACTGTCAGAAGTATAACTGCTATCGTCTCACAGCAATACAGGCTAGAACAAACACCTCCCCATGCTGTGCAGGGTGGTTTGCTCCAGCCAGCTGTTCTACACTCATTCTGTGTAGGCCTCTCTACACCTGGAGGGCCCCTGTAGCTGTTGGAGCATATTCCCTGTTCAATTCTGTATGTGCAAGAAATAAAGCAACTTCTATCATTCCTTTAGTTTAGCCCATTTCTGCTGGTTACGTATATTCCCTCATATCTATGATGTTCCCATTCAAATGTCAGTACTAATTGGTTTGCTTATATTTAAAAAGATTTACACACAATCAAGATTTACATACAAATCAACTAGATTATATTGGAAATTATTAGAGCCATTATAATGCTATCTCATCTTGCTGAATCAGCCAATCTGAGGTTAGAAAGGTGATGCAGTTACTGACACATCCCTGTTCAATGGGGCTCACATCATCTCACCCTTCCTACTCCGTCAGCTGTGCCATTGAAATGAGGGGACAAGGCTGTGCCAGGCTGAATGTGAAGTGCTCTTCAAAGGGGCTCCCCTGTGGCTCTTCTAACACAGATTCCTCTTTTCCCTCAGAAAGGCTTCAGCTGTGACAGAGGCCTCACACACAAACACAAAAGGAGCGTACAAGGGTTAGGGCAAGATAGCTCCAGACACGTCCAGGCCCAAATTAAGAGACCTCATTTGAAAACGGGGCCTCGGTTAGACTCCCAAATTGCACATGTGTGTGCTTGTATCAACACATGGAAGCATAAATTCCCCTTTCCATGAGCCTAAATCCAAATCAAGCATCAGCCTGTGGCATTTGGACCAACACAGCTCTGTGGTGGAAAATTGGCCCCACAGTATCAATTGCATATTAAAATGTACAACTAGAGAATTAAAAGAGGAAACAGGCATCACTATAAAGATGACCGTACAATACAGCACTCTCCGTGGGCATGCACTAATATTTGCTTGGGTCGTCCTTTGATGGATTAAACTGTGAGGAATTCTGACACCAGTGACTAGATGGCACTAGAAAGACGGGACTGCTGGACCAGAGATTTCAGTCAATCAATAGGCTAGAGTTAGTCTGACATTAACTCAGCAGGATAATATTAAATTAATGGTGTCTAGTGAGAAAAGAAGCTGCTCCTGAAGCATTTGGGGTTGGAACAGTGTGATTTTCTCTCTTTCCTAAGAACTAGTTCAGTTCCTCTTTTGCAGTAATGTCCATGCCACTGATGCTGTGAGGGATTCAAACTTCATAGCAAGAGAGAGAGCACATTTTTCTTGTCTCTGGCCAAGGTGAATGGACCTTCTTCAAGGTTTGTTCTATCGTCTGTTAGTGAAAAAAAATGTGGGTCAGGAAAGGGCCCTTATGGCCAGTCTTTGGGGATCCCTGTCCCACACACCCTGGTCAGCAACACCCTCAGTGTCACTAATTATTTATGTAACTGACAACAAACAAATCACACAATTATCAGTGAAAACTCGGATTCCTTATTGATGAGACATAGCTCCCCTTGTGGCATGCATGTAACTTTTCCTTTAAATAATCAATGAGGGTTGTCGGCTGCCTGAATCAAAGCAGAGAGCTAAATCCCAGCCCCTGCATCAACTCATTTTCTGTAGGGATTTCTTTACAACTGAACCCACTCAGCACAGCTGCAGACCCACACACCCACTCACACTAAATAAGCCCACACTATTCCCAGAATAGGGAGATCTTAGTCTAACAGAGCAATTTCAGAAGTGAATATACCATCCAATGGGACAACAGCTGTGGAGCTGCGTAACAGCCTAGGCAGGACCTGTGATAGAATTGATCTCACTAGATCACAGGATAGTTGTGCCATATCTCTACAACATCTCTGCCTAACAATGAAAAGGTAGGAGCCTGGGAGGCACTTATAGGGCAAGGATTATTTGGTGAAGCCAGGTAAACTCTGTAGGAACTTGACCACAAAGCAGGATCCCCTGCTATTAATGCTTGTCGGCAGTATGTGACGCACAAGGCAGGCAGAACTGTAGGAAAGAGACCTTTGTTAAACATGCAGAGGCTAGTTTGTCCCTTAGCGGCCTGGCCTCTGTTTGCTTTCCCAAACGCCTGATCTCACTAAAAAGCCCCTGTCTTCAATTCCTGTCATCATACAACAATTAGGAACTCAGCTAAATATATATAGGTGAGGAAACCACCACACAGCGGAGAAGCGAGCACCTGGCTCATATCACATCCGGTGAACCTGCTCTCCTTGTCAAACTCCAGTCCTTGTGCCATGGCCAGCCCTGCCATGTCGGGTGGCCACAGGGCACATTTTCTGGCTCTCTACCCATATGCTGTCTCAGAGTCAGCCATTACACATTAGTAATTAAGAGTCTCCCTAGAGCTCCCAAGAGTCCACAAATGGAAACCCAGAAGAGGAGCATATCATATGGCTAATGGAACAACTGTGAGTCACAAGAACTGGGTTCTAATCCTGGCTCTGCTACTGGCTGATCGTGGGAGGGCCAGTAAACCTCTGTGCCTCACACTTTCTCATCTGCGTAATACAGATACTAGTAATTCCACAATGACCCTTGGGTAGAAGAGGAAAGATATTCATCGACAGAGACTACATTTTTAAAGGAAAAGATAGGAGAAGAGGGATTGTCATATCCAAATTGTCTAGCACCAAGGCTATTCAATCCATACTGGATCGAATGTGAATGCATCTGATATAGAGCCTGATTATCAGAGGGCGGCTATGATAGAGGTCTATAAAATCATGACTGGTGTGGAGAAAGTGAATAGGGAAGTGTTATTTACCCCTTCACATAACACAAGAACCAGGCGTCACCCAAAGAAATGAATAGGCAGCAGGTTTAAAGCAAACATAAGGAAGTACTTCATCACACAACACACAGCCAACCTGTGGAACTCATTGCTAGAGCCAAAACTGTAACTGGGTTAAAAATAGAATTAGCCAAGTTTCTGGAGGATGGGTTCAACAATGGTTATTAGCCAAGATGGTCAAGGATGCAACTCCATGCTCTGGGTGTCCCGAAACCTCTGACTGCCAGATGCTGGGACTGGATGACAGCAGATAGATAACTTGATAATTGATCTGTTCTGTTCAAAGCCACTGAAGCATCTGGCATTGGTCACTGTCGGAAGACAAGATACTGGGCTGGACGGACGGTTGGTCTGACCCCATATGGTCGTTCTTATGTAGGTGTCTTATGCATTTACATCTGTAAATGAGGCGCAAGCAAGTGCTCTCTGCCTAACAGACATACTATGGAGATGATGTTGTGGAGAATACTCTGATGGGAAGACCAGACATTTGGGAATCACTGCTTTGTCTAAGGAGAACAAGGTGCTTTTCAAGGGCTTGAAATCAGTGACATCCAGAGTGTGTTCAGATGACTAGGGTTGAAATAAAGGCTCATCTTAAGACACTGGTGGCACATCCAGAGTGAATATTTAGGGGAGACATGTCAGATCTGCTCAAATATATGTAAGATCTGCAAAGACATCTGTATATATAGCATCTGAATCTAAGATAACACAATATAATTGTAAAATAGAAGAGCAGCAGAAAATAAGCCAAATATGAGCATTTCACATCTCTAGACTGAAACTAAAAGTGCAGTAAATTTGCATGCATTTTGCATAGGGATGAGGTGTCCTCACTGCTCTGCTGAACACATATAAACATTTCATTTTCCACTGTTCTCTTATGAACAAGCTTTTCCAACCACGGTCAGGCAAGATGATTGCACGCACGCCCCTTTTCTGGCTGCTCGTTCTCTGGATTCAGGGTAAGAAATTAATAAATACAAAATGTAAAACGTCACACATCAGTGTGACAGAAGATAAGAAATGCTGCCATTCAGACTTATTTAATTAATATTCTAGTGTTGTATTTAGTATACATTTACACTGGAGAATTCCAACTGTGTTTCAGCATTTGAACACTTGTCATATCCAGCATTGTATTACTGTTCATTTCCTTCCCACCTTTTCTCTTTATCCAGACTCCTCCGGGCAAATTGTGATGACTCAGTCCCCGGAATCTCTGGCAGTGCCAGTGGGAGGGAGAGTCTCTATCAACTGCAAAGCCAGTACAAGCATTGGGAGTTACATAAACTGGTACCAACAGAAACCTGGACAAGCTCCCAAACTTCTTATCTATGGCGCTAGCAACCTCCAGTCTGGGGTCCCAGCCCGGTTCAGTGGCAGTGGATCTGGCACTGATTACACATTCACAATCAGCAGCGTAGAAGCTGAAGATGCTGGAGATTATTACTGCCAGCAGAGTTACAGCTACCCTCTCACAGTGATACAGACCAATACAAAAACCTCCCTGCACCACGAATTGCAGTTACTGCTTCCTGCAGATACAACTGTGTAGTTTTCATATGTTCTGTCAAATGCAAAAGAAGAGGGTAACATTTTCCATCTGTGAACATACAGTAGAAAAGAGAACACCGAAAGAGCTGAAGTGTTTCAATAATAACATAGATACTAGAACATACACAGAGGCCTGAGGCTCACTGCAGTTTTCTCTGCTTTATTCTCAATCCTGAATCCCAGTGCACCGGACACACTCACTTGTGTTTCAATACAAATCATTCCAAACAGTTGTTAAACATTCTAGGCTGAAAGACAGAAAGTGTATGTTGCATAAGAAACTGACTTAATTGCGTTACAGAGAGCTGATCAGAAAGAGGAATTCCCATATTGTGAGAAATTCCAAATGTAGGGAAGGTGAAGAGGGGCTTGTTGTGAATTAGTATGACAATTTGACATTTCAAAATTTCCCGTGATATGAAAATTTTCAAAAGCAACATTTCATTTTGATTTAAACTTAATCTACTTGACCTTTATGCTATAAATATAAAATATAATATGTCAAAACAATTACAAAACTAAACACTTCAACCGCATTCAAAGGAAATTATTAAAATGAATCACTGTGATGATTTTCCCTTGAACATTTCAACATAATTGATGTCTTCCCAGAGGATGTTTAGATTTTGTCAAATCCACATTTTCTGAAGTAAAGCTGTCCAACCAAAAAAATTTCAACCTGTTCTATTTTTATAAATACATTCCTAAAATGGCCTGGGTATCTCCTTTCACTGGAATAGAACTTCAACAAAATTCCACTAGGAAAGTCTCAGTCATTATTAATCTAGGAAAACTGTACTAATTTAGGAATTTGTAAATGGCTGTGTTAAGATCAAGTGCCTATTTGCAAAGTATCCAGATTTTGAAAGGTCTGTGTGGGAGCAAATCCCAAAATGCGCACGAACCCTGAGACATAAGCAGTTAATAGGCACACACAGGATTTTCAACAGGGTTGGAGTGGGGCAGAGGCTGGTTGTGAACGCACCAGAGAAGCTCTGTGCCCGAATAGACAGGGCAGGGGGGTGGCCACACAGCTGAGTGCTCACCACCTGTTCCAGAATAGCATGGAGTTCCAGAATAGCATGGAGTGCATGGGTCTGGCTAGTACAAGCCTGCAGGAGCTGATGGCGGAGGTGTTCAGTCAGCTTCCTGGGGGCTGCTAGGCTGGCCACACCCACCCAATACAGGCAGCCGCTGGCATGGTGGGGTAAACAAGGCTGAAGGGAGAGAGGTCTGGAGGTTCCCCTGCTATAGTCACACAACCCCCTGCGGCTCTCAGGCTTGGGCACCTTCCAGTGACAGAGGTCAAGGGAATGGGGCACTGACACAATGGGCCTGGCACACTGATGCCACTCTTCAACTTTTCAGTGCTGCGCATACACCCAATATCTGAGCATGCTCGGACCTTGGGTGAGCTCTTCCCAGACCTCATTTTCATTCTTCCTGTGTGCATCCTTCAAGCCTTCTAGATGAGCCGTCATTCTGGAGATGCAAAATGCATGCAGCCACCAGTGCCACTGCAGAGACACACGGAGCCCCTGGTAGTGCTGCTTCCTTAGAAACCTGGCCCTTAAATGAAAGGAAAAAGTGTCATAAAATGAATTCAAACAAATTCAGCTGATTGGATTTAACCCCCCTACACAATGACTGGATGATTTTAGCTCTTCTTACTTGTGTTTCAGTCTGCAGCCTGCTCGGTTACTCTTCATTAATCAAACAGCTGTTTTTACCCCCTCTGCTTGTAAAGCTAACTCTGGCTGTTTTACCATGGGAACCATGCAAATATGTTATAGGTAATGCAGCCAATGACAGACTGAAACCATCAATCCGACAGCTCAAAGCTTCTCCCTGGTATTAACATCTGGTCATTTACATAATTGGGCTCTTTTTGCTATTCACACATGGCTGATGGTCCCTCACTGAGCTGCTGAACACATAAATGGTTCCATTTCCACCACATGCTTCACTGACAAACATTTCCAGCCACACAGAAGCAAGATGATCTCAAAGACTCTCCTTCTCTGGCTGCTGCTTTTATGGATTCAGGGTAAGAAACAGACAATGTTCAAAGAGTTAATAAGGAATGAGACAAACCATCCAAAATGGCAGTGGTTTGTCTGTTGAAATACTAGTTCTTGGGGTATTTTCTAGTTCACTTCCACTCTTGAGTTTACAAGCCTTTTAATGTCTCACTTACCCAACCCTGCCAATTTTCATTTCTCTCTCCAGATTCCAGTGGGCAGATTGTCTTGACTCAGACTCCAGAATCTCTCTCAGTGTCTGTGGGAGAGACCATCACTATCAAATGCAAAGCCAGTACAAGCATTAGCAACAACATCGCTTGGTACCAACAGAAACCTGGACAGGCTCCCAAGCTTCTTATCTATTATGCCAGCAGCCGTCTCACAGGCATCCCAGACCGGTTCAGTGGCAGTGGATCGGGCACTGATTTCACCTTCACAATCAGCAGGGTTGAAGCTGATGATGCTGGAGATTATTACTGTCAGAAGCATTACAGCACCCCTCTCACACAGTGATACAGACCAATACAAAAACCTCCCTGCTCTATGAAATGTGCAGTGTAATAGACACTAGTACACCACAGTCAAGTAGTACCACAGTCAAGTTTTCAGATGTTCTGCCAAAAGACAACTAGAAGGAAAACTTCTCATATCCACTTACATAATCTAAAACTCTAGCACTGTATTGCCATCCTGAGAGCTTAGCTATGCAGGGAAGTTGGTTATAGCAAGAGCTGAGAGTCATTGGTGAAATCTCACATTGGTATTTCTAATTAGTTCCATCGTTTTTAGAAATCCAAACTTCTTTGTGAATTTTCTGGATTTATGATGCTTGAAATTTAGATAATGACAACATCCTTGTAATGGATTTTATCTTAAATTTCCAATATATACTCTCCGCATTAGCATCATCTTACTTTTTTTATATTTATAAAAACAAACATAGAAATTCCCAGACAATAACTACATTAAAATGGGTTGTTGAGAACCTTAACTCTAAGAGTAACAACATTACAAGGATGTTGTACTTATCCCAAAACCAAGCATTGGAAAACCAAGGAAATTCAGAATGAATTTAACATATACTTTAAAAAATATCCTAAACACTTTAAAATAAAAAAAAAATACTGCTAAGGTACCCAAACAACCTCCACACTCTCTCTCTCTCTCTCTCTCTCTCTCTCTCTCACACACACACACACACACACACTCTCTCTCTGTAAAAGTGTCACATATGAGCACTACCACAAACCCAAAGAGAATGCCACTGTACAACAGTACTAATGATATGCAGATAGGTAATATCTACCTTATGTCTTCATTTTATGTTATTTAAAATAATAGATTTTTTTAAGACCAGAAGGGTTCATTTTGATGATCTCGTCTATCTCCTGAATAACACCAGCTATAGAACCTACCTATATGTTCTTTTACTTGTACACCAAAGAAGGTAGAATACACCAGCCAGTTTGCATCACCAGAGCAGCCAAAACATCCTGGTAAACCTAGCCCTTGATTTGTAACTGACACTGGTTCAGGAAGCTGTTAGTGAGTCGGGGGCTGTATGAAAGAGGCAGAGAGAGCCCAATTTCTGCAGTCTCACCATCTGTGCTCTTCAGAGATTTCATGGCTGCATACCAGCGTGAGCAGCAGTGCTTGACAGGCTCCCCATGGTGTTGCTTCCTCAACTATACTGCGCAATGAAGTTGCACTCCCGGGGGACCTAATCCAATAGTGCCAGGGAATGTCTGTCTGCTGGGTAGGGCCCTACCAAATTCTCGGTCCATTTTGGTCAATTTCATGGTCATGGGATTTTAAAAATTGTAAATGTGATGATTTTGGCTATTTACATCTGCAATTTCACAGTGCTGTAATTGTAGGGGTCCTGACCCAAAATGGGGTTGTCATAAAGTTAGTGTAGGGAGGTTGCTAAACTTCTACCCTTACTTCTGCACTGCTACTGGGAGCAGTGCTGCCTTCAGAGTTGGGAGGTTGGAGAGCGGCAGCACAGAATTATGGGATGGTATTGCCATCCCTACTTCTGTGTTGCTGTCTGCAGAGCTGGGCCCTCGGCCAGCCGCCGCCACTCTCTGACTGCCCAGCTCTGAAGGCAACAGTGCAGAAGTAAGAGTGGCCTGGTATGGCATTGCCACCCTTACTTCTGCGCTGCTGCTGGTGGGGCGCTGCCTTCAGAGCTGGGTGCCTGGCCAACAACTGCCGCTTTCTCACCACCCAGCTCTAAAGTCAGGGTGGCAATACCGTGACGACCCTACAATAACCTTGCAACCCCCCTGTAGCTCCCTTTTGGGTCAGGACTCCCAGTTTGAGAAACGAGGGTCTCCCCTGTGAAATCTGTATAGTATCGGGTAAAATTACACAAAAGACAAGATTTCACAGTCCGTGACATGTTTTTCATGGCCGAGAATTTGGTAGGGCCCTAACGATGGTCTTGACTCAAAGCATAAAACTATTCACTGGGTGGCCTGGGTTCCCCATGTAACAAATGAGGAACTGAGACACAGAAACATTAAAGACTTGTCCCATGTTGCACAGGGAGACTATGGCAGAGCCAGGAACTGAACATTTATCTCTTAACCACCGATCCAGTACTTTAATAACTAGCCCATCCTTCCTTAATAAGGCCCATGTGCTATCTATACACTATACGGGTCCCCTGATGTAGGATAAGATAAAACCTCAGGATTACAGTGATTACACAGAAGATACAAATGCCGTCCTGGCCTGAACTCTGGCCATGGTGTAAATATCGCCAGGCCTGGCCGTAACGCCATAGTCTGAAAGCACAGCTTGTAACATGTGACTGGGGGGTGAAAAGCGGACACAGATATGAGAAGGGAAAAAAGCATCAGGCCGTGTAGCACCACACTCCCTGGGGAACACTCCAACATCTGCTCCTGCAGGCTGTTCATGCCCTAAATTCTGCGGACAATTTTTCCATTGGCCAGTAGGTGGCAGTATTATGACACAACATTGCAGAGCTGGAATTTTCAGGCCAAGCAGAGCATTTGAACTCTGAGGGATTCACTGGTACAATCTGATTAAAGAGGAAGGAGGATGAACGAGTGACTATACTTCCCTGAGCAAAATATTTTAAAAAGAAACAGCTTTAAGGCAAGACTGGGAGCCCTTATCCCCATAGCTGAGCACTCACACGAGCAGTCCCAGTGAAATGAATGGGATTATCTATGAGAATAACTGCTCACCGTGTGAGTAACAGGCTCAAGACTTGACCCTAAAAATAGTTATAGACGAACTTGTGTTTAAACCTATGGAAATTGGGAAATGAATGGACATCTGCATCCTGCTCTGCTACCCATTGATAGAGTCACCTCATTAAATAATAAATCCTCCACCGTACCCACTTTATGCCATGTAAGCTTCAGTCTGAGCACTCGAACACCAGAATAGTGCGTAACTATGAATAGTTATAACATGTAACGGCAGCATCAGACAGACAATTCAAATATTTCAGAACAGTTCTCCTGGATGTATTATCCTGTTAACCTCCAGCATTTGACCCTTTTGTGTATTCACACTAGAGTGGTTTTCCTTTTCTGAGCACTTACAAATGTGTTGAATTTCACTCACTGGAAATTGTGCTTCTTGACAAGCATTTCCAGTAATAGATAAGCAAGGCAGAGTCACTGACTCTCCTTCCTGGATGCTATTTGGTGTCTGGCTTCAAGGTTAGAAATGATACAAATGTAAGAATCACTGCATTCATGTGTTAAATCTATTGTATTGTAAGTTAATTTCTACTCTTTAAGTGAAATTTAAACAGTTTTTCAGTGTAAATCTTTGAATAATTGTCCATCATCCTGCTTACCCCATCCTATATCTGCCTCTCTTTTTTCTATATCTAGATTCCAATGGGCAGAAAGTGCTGACTCAGACTCCAGAATCCCTGTCAATGTTTCCAGGGGACACAGCCACTATCAACTGCAAAGTCAGGGTGAGCCTAGCAATCACTTAGCTTGGTTCCAAAAGCAACCAGGACAAGCTCCTGAGCTTCTCATTCATAGTGCTCTTACCCTGGCCTCTAGGCTCCCAGCCTGATTCAGTTCTTGTGGTGCTCGCAACGGACACACTGATTATACTCTCACTGTTAGCAGTGTGGAAGCTGGTGATTGTTATTATGAGCTGTACAATCATTGGCCTCTCCCAGTGAAACAGGCTAATGCAAAAACCTTTCGGTGCTACACAGAGTGTGACATGCCTGTCAGCCTGTGTAACTGCATCAGCTTTTCACTGTTATCTTTGGCTTCTCTTCTGTATTACTCTCCTATTGTAATTTCCAAATATTCATTTGTTGCATCTGGTAATTAAATAGGCCTAGAACTGCAAACTCTTACTCACACACATCATGTCATTCACAGGACTTCTCCCATTGATGTCAGTGGAACTACTCACATCAGTAAAGTGACATATGTCTGCAGGGGTTGGCAGGATCAGGTCCTTAGTGTGTAAACTCCTCAGGGCAGGGACTGTGTTTTCCCCTCTGGTTGTACAGCACCAAGCAAAATGGGTCCTGACTGGAGCCATGGGATGGCACTGTCTGTAATATAGCATGAAATTTAAAAAAATAGTAAAGGAGAGTGAGGCAGAGAGATATAAAACTTCCATACCAAACAAAAACAGGACATTCTCACTATAGTTAATAACTGATCTCTACAGACAATATTGTGGCACCTTTCAGCCACAGACTGCAAAACTCTCAACAAACTTAAGAAACGGCTGCAACATCACCAGGCATCCTCGTCTGGGTGGAATTCAGCATCCATTAGAGTGCAAAGTAACTGTTCAAAACAGAAAGAGAATCTTTATCAAATGAAACTATGTGGGGACCTAGAGGATTACTGTTCTCAGCTGTGACTTTACCAGAGCACTGGAGCTCAGATTTTTAGTGACAGTTATGTGTGGTTCCTCTCAGTTTGTGGTTCCTTAGCCTCATTTTCAGACATGATTTTGGCACTTAGGTATGTAAATAGCTTTGCTGATCTGGATCTATCTCCTGCTGAAATCAAAGGGAGTTAAGCATCTTTATGGTATAGTGGGACTCAGGAACACAAGTCTCTTACAGAGACCAATCACTGGAGGGGACAGAGATCCACACTCTCTAGTGGGATCTACACTCTATCCTGCTTTCCCAAAGAAGCCAGTTTGCACAGATCTGCACTGGGAGCAGGGCCAAGAAGCAGCAGCTTCACAAGGAATTACTCAATGTTTTTCTGAGCCGCTTGACAAGCAGGGGGAATGCAGCTACTGTTCTGCTCCTGAAGTGGGTGCTGCACACACCCTCTCTTCCACAGCTGGCCATCTCTATGGCTGGTGCAGGGGGGGTGGAGATCCTGGCTCACAGTCACTTCTTGGGTGTTAGTGATGCTAGCTCCATACATCCCTTGGGTTTATGTGGGTGCAAGGACAGCAATGTGTCTAGTCCCTGTATGGGAGGGCTCCTAGCACACCCCCATCCTTGCACCCCCATGGAGGCACCAGCAACAATCTGTCCCGAAGGAAGGGCCTTACTGTAAAAAGAATCTAGACAGGACATGGGCCCAACTATCTCCTTGGGCAAGGACACTGGAGAGAATCCATGAATATTTTAATGGCAGGGAGAATAACGCAAAGGTAAATTGAGGTAAATGGATATGAAAAATTCTGTAAAAATGACTGGAAGATTTTAATTGCTAAAATTCCAGGTCACATGCAATATTTCTGGTGCCCTAACCATAGAGCACCTTCTGTTATTACATTTATTAAACCTCCAGTCTTGCATTTTTACCTCATACATCACTATCACCAGGTTACAGAGACCACTGCACAAGAGTAACAGGAAACACCCCGTAGCTAAAATACGGCACATTTATATGAACAGGTCATTTGCATGTTCACTCAGGAGGAATGTTGCATGGCTGGGCTGCTGAGAGTTCATAAATGGTCCCATTTCCACTGCATGGTGAGCTGTTCAGCATTCCCCACGGAGACCTGTCAAGATGCTCTCCCAGGCCCAGCTTCTCTGGATACTAGTGCTTTGGATTCAGGGTGAGCATTACATCAACAGGGAACAGACTTCATAGGCAATAAAATGCAAGTTGGATTTAAAATAATACTATGTTACTTATTTAGCATACTAGTGTTAAATAAATTATCCAGTTTTAGTTACTTTTCATAAAATGCGATGACACTATGAATTTTCTTTCCACATCTAGGCTCCTATGGCGAAATTGTTTTGACTCAGACTCCAGAATCCCTGTCAGTGTCGCCTGGACAGAGAGTCACCATCAACTGCAAAGCCAGTACCAGCATTAGCAACTACTTAGGCTGGTACCAACAGAAATCGGGACAAGCACCTAAGCTCCTTATCTATGATTCTACCAACCGTGTCTCTGGGATCCCAGACCGGTTCAGCGGCAGTGGGTCTGGGACTGATTTCACTCTCACAATCAGCAGCGTTGAAGTTGAAGATGCTGGAGATTATTACTGTCAGCAACGCCAGAGCTTCCCTCTCACAGTGATACACACCATTACAAAAACCTCCCTGTAAACAGAGAGAGCTGATACTTATCATTTGTTACAGCTGTGACCAGGAGGGTGAATTTTATGATTTCATGCAAATAAAACACAGAAAGTAACTCAAAATACACCTGACACTTTTATAGCAGCAACAATCCCAAAGTCAAACAAAATACAGGGATCAGTTCATCCTCCACTGAAACCCAGCTCCATGGGGGTGGAAGGAGTAACACCAGGTACTTGAATCCAAAGTTCACTGTCTGCCATTAGAACTTCCAGGAGTAGTTTCATTGGGCCGCATTTATATTCTTCCACAACACTCGTACTAATCTTGAGCCCTGTTATTGCAAAACTTGCCTTGGGATGTCTGAAGATCCCAAGTGATCCTGGCTCTAGTTTGGTATCTCATCCAAAAGACCAGCCCCTGCAGTGCAGCCCCCTCATAACACAGGAGATTGTCGATTCAGTACAGACCCAGAGGATGAGCGCCTCCTAATAAACCATCAGCACCATTTCCATTTTCCTAGACAGTCTCCTATTCAGTTACTTACCAGACCCATCTCTGGTCCAGCTAGGACAGCACATGGTACTAGAACCTGTATCTGCATGGCCAGAGCAGGGAGCTAAGCCCAGCCAGCGATGCGGGAGAAGAACCACTTCAACCAGGACAGGTGGTTCGGGGAGTCAAAGCAGGACAGACCCGTAAAGCCAGGACTTGGTTACAGCTGTGTGAACAAAGCTCACCTAGGTTACAGTCAGCTAATCACACGTGATACGGGGCGCCAGCCCTTCTCAGTTCATTCCATGAACAATACGATGTTTCTTACTTCCAAAAGGCCTAGCAGTAAAATGAGCTCCTGATACAGCCTCCTGGATGGCAAAGGGTTATCCGGGAGGGGGTGGGTGCAGTGGCTGGACCTTTATAAACCATCAATCACTTTTGCAAACAAAAACTGAGTTTCACACACTCTGAGCAAGAACCTGTTATTTGAGAGTAACAACTGAACTGTGGTAAGAAAGGGAGTCCAGGCTGGAATCTTCCCACTTAATTCTGTGCTGTCCATCTGGAGGATTTCCTGTCTGTGTTTCTGTCCTAGTGGACAGGCCTGAGACTCTGCAGAGCTCTCCTGTGTTGTCTGAAGGGTGCGGTGCGTCCTCTTACAACCCACTGCTCTTTGCAGAATAGGGTTGCATGGAGGTAAAGATGAGGTCATGATGGAGGACAATTGATTTGGTGCCCCCTACGGGTGTTGATGCAAATCTGGAGCAACTCATCACCACCATTCCCATAGGAGGGGGCTCTGCTGCATCATCAGCCACAGCACGGTTTGGTTTTGTTGCGGGTTGGTTTGGGGGTATTTAGAAGTTGGCGGGCAGTAAATCTCCAGCACACTTTCTGTACCCCAGCTGGGAGGGCCTTGCTGAGGAAAGGTAATCAAGGTGCAGCCAGTCTATTTGGATCAAGCCCTTAAACAGGAGCTAGTTAGCCTCATGAGAAGTAGGAAGAGAGGTTCTCTCTTCACCAGCCAGAGTAGGGAATGATGGCAACAGAAAAGCCATGATCATGTGGCCTAGGAAGCAAATAGTATAAAGAGTAGAGCAGAAAATCTTCAGCACAAAAAAAAATAATTAAAATAGGTTTTCTTATAGGCAGAGAATAAATAAGAAATAAAATTTGAACAATGGGTTTCTACTATTGCACTTTACAATAAAAGCCACTCGGGTGATTTTCATTGTATTTACACGTATACCAAAATGTGCAAGATGCGTTATTGTACCTGTGCAACATTTCCTCTAACACTGCATTAACCAAGCTTTTGGAGCAGCATGGGGCTACCACGACCTTGTTCCCATACAGAATTCAATGATCTAGATTAAAGTTCAACATCAAAGTGTTTAAAATGCAATAAACAGCCCTGCAGAGAAGTTTTTATATCCTCCCTTCCAACCAAAAGACACACCAGGCGCATCAGTGGGACCAGTGGTGTTCAAGGCCTGCAATACAAGAGACTCCCAGTTACTCAAAATCTCTCCCCTCTCTATTTTCTGCCCAGATCCCTTTCTCACCCACAATGGACATAGGGCGAGGTTCTGAAACACGCTTCAGTGCCTGGGCTGAGTATGCTGGCCAGGAACACAGTGTGAGCCCAGCTGTGACATGCAGTAGTGTCACCGTTACCACAATTGGTTGCCAGCACTATAGATCGTGTTACTACTTTGCTGTATTGTGCTGGCTCAGCGTGGAAGGAAAGGCGTCACTTGTCACGGGGAACTGAAAGGCATCCAACCCACTTATCTCCTGCAGAAGGAAATACTGGGTAATTCAATTATATTTCCATGTGGTGGGAGAAAAACTGAACTAGAAAAAGGAAACAGGCTGAACTCTTCAAACTGCTGTTAAAAACCGTCTAGAAAATGGGCGGATAGCTTAGCCACTCTTATCCAGCTGCAGCACATATGGTGTCCTCTGCACCATCTTGCTGCTCCAGTCTTATAAACCAGACACACAAATGTTCAGAATCCTGCCCCCACCACTCACATGAAGTGAATTTGCATGGCTTGTTCCTTTTGCAAATTCACACATGAGCGACACTCCCTTCCTGCCCTGCTGAGCTCATATAGATGGAGCTGTCTGCACTGCAGAGTGACACAGTTAGCATTGCTGGCTCAGAACTGCCACAATGATCTTTCACACTCAGCTTCTCTGGATATTAGTTTTTTGGATTCAAGATAAGGAAATACAATAGACTCCGCTTTAATGAACAATAACATCAGTGACAATGTAAATATAATCTATTCATTGTTGTAACAGACAATATGATATTTTATTTAATGCTGTTTTAGAAGATAGCAGATTAAAAATGTGTTGCAAAATAAAGCTATAACTCGTTGATAAGTGTGTTACAAATTCTTCCATTTCCTTTCTACCTCTAGATTCCATTGGACAGAAAATACTGACTCAGACTCCAGAATCTCTATTGGTCTCTCCCGGAGACACAGTCACTATCAAATGCAGAGCCAGTGAAAGTGTTAGCACCCACCTGGCTTGGCACCAACAGAAATCAAGACAAGCTCCTAAGCAACTTATCTACGGTGCTACCACCCTGCAATCAGGCGTCCCAGCCCGGTTCAGCAGCAGGGGGTCAGGGACTGATTTCACTCTCACAATCAGCAGGGCTGAAGCTGAAGATGCTGGAGATTATTACTGTCAGCAGTATAACAGCTGGCCTCTCACAGTGATACAGCCCAATACAAAAACCTCCGTGTCAGTGCATAGTGTTGAGCATTTCTCACAGCTGCATGTGGACAGTCAGCTTCACAGACTCATAAGAAACAAGAAACAGGAAGTTAATGAAATCACTGTCTACCACAACAACGCAGCAAACTCCTTTCATTGTCATTTCCACTGTCCATGCAGAGAGCTCAGGGAAAACCTAAGGCTGCATGGCTCTGTTAAATAAGTTTGTTAATAAAGGCAGAGCAATCCCTTTAAAAGAAAAAATGCAAGAGGGAGGAACGAGAAAAGCAATGCTTGTGCAGCACCTAGCATAATGGATCCATCACAGGAGCCCTTAGGCACAACAGCAATACAAATAACAATGGTAATAATTAACAAATATGGGCCAGCGTTTCCAGAGAGATTGTCTCCTATTTGGGCACAAACTAAATGTTCCACAGAGCTCAGAAAGTTGTATACAGACGCACCCCGGGTTATGCAAGTCCCGACATATGCAAATTCTCACTTACGGAAAAAGTTCCATAAGCCAGAAATAGGATTTTTGAGTTGCGGAAATTTGTGCGTAACATATGGGTAAATGTTTCCGACTTATGCAAAATTCAAGTTATGCAAGGCTTTCCAGAATGGAAGACTGCGTAAGTCTGGGGGTTGTTGAAAATCTGCCCATACCTATCTTAACAGAAGCAGCTGAGGAGCCAATATTTAGATGCCTAAATGGGAGCTGAGCTCTTTTGAAAAATCCGTGTCTTGGAGCCTGGTCCTACGCCCAGTGAAGTTAACAGGAGTGTCCCCATTGACTTCTATGGGTGTAGGATCGGACCCACTACAGGCTCTCCAACAAGTTACCATGTTCCAAGGTTCTTCGGTTCATGCAGGAGCAAGTGGCTGGTTAGTTACTGGAGAGGCAGATAACAGATGAACAGCTGGGAAAGGGTGTGAATAAAACAGCCCACAAGGAGGAAAGCCTGGAGAACAAGAAGAAGCTGGTGTCACAAGGTCAGACCAAAAAGAAGTGGAGCCTTCTTGTAAATTCCTTTCCTTCTCCAATGCAGGCTGGGGTACCACAAGGTCAGGCCAGGAGAAAGAAGTGAAAGACAGTGACCACACTGGCCATGCCACAGTTATCCCAGGGACAGGGACAGTTATCCCAGGTGCCTCCTCCTAACCATCCTCTTCAGACAGATGCTGGGAGAGTTACTGGAAAGTAGCCAAATATCAAGATCTGACAACTGAATTGCAGCACAGCCATAGTTCACACAGAACCAGTCACAGACACATCGTCAATGGGGCATCCACAACAGCCACTGAATTGCAATCCATGGCAAACTGAGGATCTCCAAAGATTATCAAAGGGCTCTAATTCACAGTGAATACACAAGTGTTCCACAGAGTCTCTGTTCAGTTAGGGCACCTACTAACTAACCATCAGGTAATGAGAGTTCATGTTCATTGACAATCTTCACTAAGCGTCTCCACAGCTTTAATCAATTATGGGCTTCATCCAAAGCCCACTGGAGTCAGAGGAAAGTCTCCCACAGACTTCAATGAGCTTTGAAATCAGGCCCTTAAGGTTTTAGCTCCAGCATTCTTTCACAGCTGGTGTGTAAGTAGGGGAATAAATGAACAACCGTAATTTGAAGTCATTTTTTGTTTGTCCGGGACATGAAACAGTGTATCTGGAATGATACACATGGAAACACTCATCAGAAAGTCCCATATAGTAAGTGCTTTGAGGACTCAGATTGAAGCTATGGTGATGGGGGTTAGAACAGCAATACACATTATCAGTTCCAGAAATTCTGAGGGCAGCTTTCCATAAGTGGCCAATAGCAGAGCCTTTGTGAAAGAAACCAGTCTATACTCTACTGCAATACCCTGCCTGCTTGTGGCAATACATCTGAATCAAGCAGAAGCAGCAATTTTGCATGGCAGCCTGCCTGCTGCCCTCGTGGCGACTGGCAGAGTGCCCCCCGTGGCTTGCCACCCCAAGCACGCACTTGGTGTGCTGGTGCCTGGAGCGGCCGCTGGTCTGGACTCTACTGCAATACCCTGCCTGCCTGTGGTAATACATCTGAATCAAGCAGAAGCAGCAGTTTTGCAAAGATAAACCTCGAACAAGCATAGTTTGTAAAGTAAAGGACACCTATTTATATTTTTTATGGCAGGGAGAATAACAAAGGGAGGTAAATAGATCTGAAAACTGCTCTAAAATGGCTGGGAAGTATAAACGGTTTACATACAAGGTCACATACAACATTCCTGGTTCCCTCTCCATAGAGCACCTTCTGTTATTCCATTCATAAAACCATCACTGTTGCAAGTTTATCTCATAAGTCACTATCACTAGGTTACAGAGACCAACACCACACAAGAGTAACAGGAAATGCCCTTGGATCTAAAATGCAGCACATTTATATGAAGGGGTCATTTGCATATTCACTCAGGAAGGATGTTCCCTGGCTGGGCTGCTGAGCATTCATAAACGGTCCTGTTTGCACTGCTTGGTGAGCTGTTCAGCATTCCGCACGGAGACCTATCAAGATGTTCTCCCAGGCCCAGCTTCTCTGGATACTAGTGCTTTGGATTCAGGGTGAGCATTTTATCAACAAGGAACAGACTTCATTGGCAATAAAATACTAGCGAAGCTTAAAATAATATTGCAGTACTTATTTTGAAATCTAAATTCTTAAATGAAAAATGCATTTAAATACCAAGCTTTAATTACTTTTAATAACATGTCATGATTCCATGAATTTGCTTTCCATATCCAGAGTCCTATGGCCAAACTGTTTTGACACAGACTCTAGAATCCCTGTCAGTGTCTCCTGGAGAGCGAGTCATCATCAAATGCAAAGCCACTACCAGCATTAGCAACAACTTAGACTGGCACCGACAGAAACCAGGACAAGCACCTGAGTTCCTTATCTACGATTCTACCAACCGTTACTCTGGAATCCCAGCCTGGTTCAGCGGCAGTGGGTCTGGGGCTGATTTCACTCTCACAGTCAGCAGCATTGATGTGCTAGATGCTGGAGATTATTACTGTCAGCAACGCAACAGCTTCCCTGTCACGGTGATACAGACCATTACAAAAACCTCCCTGTGCACAGAGCACGCACGGTGCTTGTTTGTCACAACATGGTGAATTTTAATATTTAATGCAAATGAAAAAGAGGCAGTAACTCAAAATACACCTGACATTTTATACAGCACCAAACATCCCCAAACCATCAAAGAAACAAATACAGCGATCAGATCACACTCTGCTGAAGCTCAGCTCCAGCGGGGTGGCAGAAGCAATACTCTACAACTGGATCTCAAGATTATTGTATCCCATTAGAACTACAGGGAGTATTTGATAGGTCTATTCTTCCACAATACATGTGTAATATTCATCCCTATTATTGCAAAACTTACCATGAGGTAGCTGTAGACCCTAAACGGGGTCTAGTCTGTGGTCTCATCCAAATGACTGCTCTCTGCAGTGCAGCTCTCCTAATGCTACCGGACATCATGGGTTCACTACACACTCAGAGGGAGGAGGGTCTCCTAGTAAAACATCAACTTCCCTTCCTGTAGCAACTCAGCAGTCTCCCATCCAAGTATTTAACAGACCCATCTCTGGTCTATCTATGGCAGCAGATGTATGTAAACTTGTATGGCTGCAGGTGGAGGAATATTAACATTATTTGTATCGTCTCTCAAGAGCACACAAGTGGTTATAGGTAGAATATTCCCTGCTCTCCATTTTTTTTCTTCTCCATCCCTGCAGGGGGTTAAGTATCCCTCTGAGTCTCCCTCTCTTTTGTCTCCGCCCTGGAGGCCCCAGGTGTCAGAGACAGAACAGACTTCGGTTATATCACAAAACACACCAACTGTCTGCTTCCAATTCTTTCTTCAACCTACATGACTTTGTTCTGTCTAAACACAGTCAGAGTAGAACTTTAAACTCTCCATTAATTTCAATGAGCCCTTTGGATCATTCTGTATGGAAAGCTTCTCAAAAATAATTAGAATTAAATGAAACTAATCAAAGCATCCAGGTGACTTTTCATGGCTATTGACAGATGAAGAATACCAGAAGATGTCCCTCTCTGTCATATAGTTCTAAAATTAATAACTGAACATTAGTCACCATGATGATGAGATCACACATGGCAAATCACACATTTAAACTAAGTGCAGCAAAACACATTTCCTTCCGTGCCAGGCTTTGCAGAAAAATACACCAATGGGAACACCGAGAGATTCATTGTCATGTTTTGTGGAAGAAAAAGGGTGTGGGGGGGAGTTGAATGTTTTCAGGGCTCTAATGATGGCAGGTGAAAATAAAATCATTCTACCTTCCCAGTGGTCATTCCATGTGTTCAAATCCACTGCTCCCTTGATGACCCAGGGAGAGAAGCTGTGGAAGCATCTGCTTAAAACTGAGCAAGGGTCAAATGTGACCTTAGCTGGTTTCCAAAACAACTTTAGTCCCTGCAACTCATCCCTGTTACACTTTGACGTCACTGAAGCCCCAATCCAGGGATAGGAGTATCTGAATTACAAAGATATTACAACTAATTATAATGAGAGTGGGGCCCAAGTGGAGAAGTTCAGAACAGGATCTGGATCCTCTAAGCAGTAGAGGGTATCAGACCAGTGTTCTGGCTCATGCCCATCTCTAAAGAGACTGAGCACACACAGCATGAAACATAGAACCCACCTGCGATCACTGTAAATCTCTGCCTGGAAGTAAAGCTCAGAACATTTCCATACATTTTGCATATTCACTTGTGTGACATTTCCCCTGTCAGCTGCTGAGAACTTATAAACTTTTCGCTTTCCCCTACAAGGCTCAGTGACAAGCATTTCCAGCCACCGCCTGCCAAGATGATCTCACAGAGTCACTTTCTCTGGCTGCTGGTTCTCTGGGTTTATGGTAAGAAGCAGTACAAGGGTCTGCAGGGCTATTAACCAATGTATTAAAATGCAGGAAATGCTGGATTTTTCTTAAATGAATTCTTACTTGCTGGCCTGATTTTTGATTAAACAACATCTTTTACATTCCAATGTAAGACGTGCTTCAGTGTGAAGCTTTGACTCAGATGTTATGTCATTGGCCAATTATCCCTTGCTGCTCTTCTTACCACCACCAATTTTCCATTTAGGTTCAAATGGGCAGATTGTGATGACTCAGACTCCAGAATCTCTATCCGTGTCTGTGGGGGAAACAGTAACTATCAAATGCCAAGCCAGTTCAAGCATTGGTACCTACGCACACTGGTACCAACAGAAATCTGGTCAAACTCCAAAGCTTCTTATCTATAGTGCTAGCAGCCGCCCATCTGGGATTCCAGCTCGATTCAGTGGCAGTGGGTCTGGCACTGATTTCACTCTCACCATTAGTACAGTTGAAGCCGATGATGCTGGAGATTATTACTGTCTGCAGAGTGGCTACAGCACCCCTCTCACAGTGATACAGACCAATACAAAAACCTTCCTACTGTCCAGTGTGAATTGCGGTTGCCTTTGTTCCAGCTGTGTGAACAAAGCTTGCAAAGTTTCCTGTCAGTCACATGTGAAAGAGGATGCCCCTTCTCAGCTCTTTCCATGAGCAATATGATATCTATAATTCCCAAAGGCTGAGATTTAAAATGAGCTTCTGTTACAGCCTCCTGGATGGCTGAGGGTTATCAATCAGGGAAGGGGTGTGCTCAGTGGCGAGTCCATTCCACACCATCAATCAATTTTTCAAACAAAAACTGAGTGTCAAACTCTGGGCAAGAACTTGGTTTTTATTTTTTTTTTCAGAGTAACAATTGAATTGTGGTAAGAAACTAACCAGGGTTTAAAACCTTCCCACTTAATTGTGTGCTGTCCATCTGGATGATTGTGTACTAGTGGAAGGCTTGAGACTATGCGGAACTCTCCTATGTTGTCTGAAGGATGCGGTGAATCCTCTTACAACCCACACCAGCCACCGTGTGTTAGACCCCATCAGCCTGCACTGGGTGGGGTTACCATGTATTTCCAAAGCCACCATTCAGCCCACCCTCAGCTCTACCCCACTGAAAACCCTGCAGAAACCAGCTCAGCCAACTCTGAGCACCCACTGGCTCTGCTGCTCCCTGTCTCACCCCTCTGAAAATTCTCACTTATGGGATTCCTAACAGAGCTGGAGCTGTAACTACCTTCATCTCTCTTGTACCCTCACCAGCAGCCATCTCCTCATTATCTAAACACCCAAGGAGGAATCTATCAACTGCTTTGAGCCAACAAAAGGAAGTCACACAAACACACACCAGGAAACCTCTGGAACAATACAGATCAAATTCATCCCTCAAATAATTGCTCACTTCACTGTAGTTACACCAAGGATGGATTTGGCCCCAAATATCTAGCTGGGCTGATCCTTGCAGACCAGAGTACAGAAACAGCTGAGATCAAGATCGAATCCAAGTGACTTGGTGCCCCCTACAGGTGTTCATTCAGATCTGCAGGAACCCATTCCCACCATTCCCACAGGATGGGGCTTTGCTGAGTCAGCCACAGCATGGTTTGATTTGGGGTACTTTTAGGGGTTGAGGAAATAAATCCCCACCAGGCTTTCAGCACCCCAGCTGGGAGGACCTCCCTGAAGAAAGCTAATTGAGGTGTAGCCAGTCTATCTGCATCAAGCCCTTAAAACAGCAGTTATTCTCATGTGAAGTACAAACAGGTTTTCTGATCAGTCAAAGCAGGGAATGATGGCAACAGAGAAATCTCCAGATGCTATTTTGCTTGGGTTCATATTGCTGGGCTGCAGTTCCCAGGCTACAAAGCTGCAGGAAAGAATGGGAGCAGATTGTTGGCTTGTTTGGGGGTTACAGTTAAATACAAACCCTGCAAATAAACCAGAAACTACAAAGAGGTTGATTAGTTGGCTCACCTGGGCCTCTTGTGAGCTTCCTCTTCTGCCACTCACACCCTGGCATAGCCACTGTCCTAGTAAGCACCATAATGACAGCATCTGACCATTCAGAATGGGCAGTAAGGAAAGGCCATGTTGCTAAGGGAGCAAACAGCATAAAGAGGAGAGCAGAAAATATTTAGCCAAGAAAAAAGTTGTTTTCTTATAGCTAGAGAATAAATCAGAAATAAAATTATAGGGGTAGGTTTCTATTATTGAACTTACAATAAAAGCTACACTTTAAAATAAAAGCCACCTGGATGATTTTCATATATATTTCTATTTATACACACCCTATGATGTGCACCAGGCATGATTGCATATGCACAAATATCCTCTATTGCACCATTAACCAACTCTTTGGAGCAGTACAGAGCTGCAATGGTCAGGCTCAGCCATGTAATTAAGTGGTGAAGATTAAAATCCAACATAAAAACTGCTTAAAATGCCATAAACAGCTTCTGCTGAGCAGCTTTTCTAGCATCTCTCCAGCCCAAAAGACACACCAGGAACATTCTCTGTGGACTCTCGGTTACTCAAAATCTCTCCCCCTCTCTGGTTCCTGCCCAAATCCCTTTGAACAACGGACACAGGGTAGGAGGTGAGGTTCTGAAACACACCTCAGTACCAGGGGCTCAGTACGGCGGCCAGTAACACAGTGTGAGCTCAGCTGTCACATGGAGCAGTGTCATTGTTACCGGGGATCCTTTGTCGTGCTGTAGATCTTATTTAGTCTGCTGTATTCTGGCTCTCCGTGAGAAAGCAGAGCCATAACTTTCCAAGAGAATGTAGCAGATGCTTTTAGTTAATCTCCTGCCGAACGGAATACCGGGCTATTCCATCACAGGAACTCCTCACTTAACATTGTAGTTATGTTCCTGAAAAATGTGACTTTAAGAGAAACGATGTTAAGTGAATCCAATTTCCCCATAAGAATTCATGTAAATGAGGGGGGTAGGTTCCAGGGAATATTTTTTTTTTTGGCCAGACAAAAGGCATTATATACATTTCAAACAAGCAGTTTAATACAGGTATAAGTTTTAAATAATTTTAAAGAAACAATTTAATACTACGATCCTCACTGCTGAATATGAAGCTTGGTTGAGGTGGTGGAGTTAGAGAGTGGAAGAAGATGGATTGTCCGACTGCTTCTCTTGCTGTTCTTGCAAGCACAGGCATTGATTTTGCCGGGGTCAGGAGGCTCAACTCTTTGCCCATTCACTCCACCCCTTTCCCCAAACCCCCACCCTTGACCCACCTCTTCTCCCCCCCAATCTCCTCCCCCTTTACTTTGCACGCTGCGTCCTCACTCCCACCCCCCCTTCTGAGCACTGCAAGCCAGCTGATTGCAGGAGGCAGGGGAGGGAGGAGGAAGGCATGCCTAGTCCTCGCTCTTCCCCCCTTCCTCCTGCCTGGGGCAATCAGCTGGCTTGGCGAGGACATGGCACGCAGGCTCCTTCTCCCTCCCCCTCCCGGCCTTCTGCCCAGAGAAATCAGCTGATTTGCAGTGTTCAGGAGGGAGGGGGAGCCTGCGCACCAAGTCCTCGCTCCTCCCCCCTCCCTTCTGCCTCCTAAACACCACAAGCCAGCTGATTGCCGCAGGCAGGAGGAGCGAGAAGACGCTGATCTCCAAGGTCAGCTGGCGGGCAGGAGGTGCTGGAGGGTAGGGGGGTAGAGAGGCTGCCAGCTATGGAGAAAGCAGGCAGCCAAACAATGTACGAGTGGAGTATTGCACAACTTTAAATGAGCATGTTCCCCAATTGATCAGCAACATAACAACGAAATAACGTTAACCAGGATGACTTTAAGTGAAGAGTTACTGTATATTTACATGGGGAAGGAGAAAACTAGAAGATAAAATGATGACAGGCCGGTAGTAGTATAATTCCCAATTCTGGACCTTAGCGTCCAAAATATGGGTACTAGCATGAATTTCCCTAAGCTTAATTACCAGCTTAGATCTGATATGCTGCCACCAATCAGGAATTTTCCAGGGCCTGATACCCTCTGGTCCCCCCAAAACCTTCCCTGGGGACCCCAAGAACCCAGATCCCTTGGGTTCTTAAAACAAGGAGAAATAAGCCATTCCCTTCCCCCTCCCTTCTTCCTCCCAGCTCCTTCCCGCCCTGGGAACACTAGGAGATCGCCTGATTCAACTTCTTGAATCACCACACCGAGAGGAGTGTTACCTTCCCCCTCACCCAGAGGCAATACAAGCTGCGTGAATATAACACAAAGAGAAAATTTATCCTTTCCTTCTCCTCACCAATTTCCTGGTGAGTACAGACACAATTCCCTTGAAGCTTAACTGGGAGAAAAAAAATCAAACAGGTCTTAAAAAGCAAAACTTTTAATAAAAAAAGAAAGAAAAAAGTAAAAGGTTTATCTCTGCACTTTAGATGGCAAAAAGTTACAGGGTCTTTCAACTATAAACAATAGAAAGAAACTTTCTCCAGCAGAAACACAATTTAAGCTACTTCCAGCAAGTACACATATGTAAATGAAAAAAAACAAATTAAAAGACTATGACCACCTTTTCTTACTCACAATTCTGAATAGGTAAGAGACTGTAGCAGGGAGATTGGCAGAAACCTGGTTGCACCTCTAGCCCCATCCAGGACCCAGAGAGAACAAAGCCAAACCCCAAACCCACAAACAAAGGCTTCCGTCCACGAGATTTGAAAGTATCTTGTCTCCTGATTGGTCCTCTGGTCAGGTGTTTGCAGGTCACTGTTTGTTAACCCTTTATAGGTGAAAGAGACATTAACCCTTAGCTATCTGTTTATGACAAGGCCAGGCACCTAAAACCTTCTAGAATATGAGTGGTTAGTCTGGCTACTTATATCTAGTTGCAGCACATATGATGTCCCCTCAACCATCTTGCTACTCCATTCTTATAAACTAGAGATGAACAACAAGACAGTTCAGAATCCTGCCCCAGCCACTCACACGAAGTGAAGTTACATGGCTCCTTCCTTTTCCAAATTCACACATGAGCGACACTCCCTTCCTTCCTGCTGAGTTCCTATATATGGAGCTGTTTGCGCTGCACAGCGACCTGCTTAGCACTGCCAGCTGAGAACTGTCGCAATGATCTCCCACGCTTAGCTTCTCTGCATACTCATTTTTTGGATTCAGGGTAAGAAAAAACAATAGGCCCAGCTTTAATGAGTGACAGCAGCAGAGACAATGCAAATACAATGTATGTGTTCTGACACATATGATATCATTTTATGTATTGCTATTCAATAACCTAAAATTAAAAATGTATTCAGTATAAGACTGCATTTTCTTTGTACATCTAGATTCCACTGGACAGAAAGTGCTGATGCAGACTCCAGAATCTCTATCAGTCTCTCCAGGAGACACAGTCACTATCAAATGCAGAGCCAGTGAAAGTGTTGGCAGCTGGTTAGCCTGGTACCAACAGAAATCAGGAAAAGCTCCTAAGCTCCTTATCTACTATGCTACTGCCCAGTAATCTGGGGTCCCAGCCCAGTTCAGTGGCAGTGGATCTGGGACTGATTTCATTCTCACAATCAGTAAGGTTGAAGCTGAAGATGCTGGAGATTATTACTTCCAACAAGGCTACACCCCTCTCTCAGCGACACAGACCAAAACAGAAGTTAATTACACAACTCTGCCACTACTCCCACTGTCATTTCTAGTCTGGACACAAAGGGTGAAGAGAAAACCTAACTCCACATGGCTTTTTTAAGCAAAGACTATTGATAGAGGCAGAGTGATCCTTTTAAAAGAAGAAATTGCATGAGGGAGGAATGGGAAAAGCAATGTTTGTGCAGTACCTTGATCCAGGACAGGAGCCCTTAGGCACGACAGCAATACAAATAATGATAGTAATTAAGGAATAGGAGCAGATTTTCCAAAGAAATCATCCCTCATTTAGGCACAAAATCAGTGTTCAGCATTGCTCAGAATGTTAGCGGTTGAGGTCTGTTGGAAACCTGGCAGCACATTTCTCAAATATGGACCACCCAGGCACTTTTATTAGGTTCCTAAATGAGAACTGTGCTTTTTTGAAAATCTGCTTCTTCAAGCTCAATCCAAGGCCTAGAGACATTAACGAAGGATTGCCACTGACTTCAGTGGGTGTTGGATCAGACAGTACAGGCATGTCTCCAAACTGCAGCCTCCCTAGTTCAGTGGCAGTAGGTCTGGAACTAATTTCCCACTCACAGTAAGCGCTCTTGAAGCAATCAGCGCTGGAGATCATTACTGTCAGCAAGGCTGGGACTGACCACTGTCACAGTGATACAGATCAACACAAAAACCTCCCTGTTCTCCATGGACCACATTGAGCTCCTCCACTGCAGGTGTCACAGTCAGGTGTTCAGACATTGCCACCTTCATGGCAAATCAAATCAGGAAGGCTCTTGGGTCACTGACTGATTCCACAGTTGAAAACTGTGAGAGAGCAGGACATGCTCTCTGAACAATGACACAGCTTAATGGGAACAAGAGCAAAGTAAAATCCTACAGCAGCCTCACCTGCTATGAGTGTAGATACAGCTGTCGAAATCGGCATTTAAGGCCAGAAGGGACCACCAGATCTTCCAAACTGACCTTCTGATTATGACAAGCCACCAACCCCACCCAGCACCCACCCACTAAACCAACAACCAAATGAGATCAAAGTATTTTTAAGAGTAGGTTAGATAAATGTCTATCAGGGATGGTCTAGACAGTATTTGGTCCTGCCATGAGGGCAGGGACTGGACTCGATGACCTCTCGAGGTCTCTTCCAGTCCTAGAGTCTATGAATCTATGAATCTAGTACAGCCCGCAGCTGAGTATTACAGCTGAGCTGTTTGTAAGAAATTCTCATACACTTCCTAATGCTGGGCCAACTTCTCAGATTCTTCCTTCCCCAGCATTTATGAGAGCTAGTTACATTATTCATGGGGAATATTGTTTATTGCAAATTTGGGGTATAATTCTCCCAGGCACAAGGCAGCATAAGCAGCATTTTCAGGCTTTAAGTGAAGCTTCAGTGGTTCATAGGCCTTAGGCTGGCCCCTGCTGAGGGTGAATTTCACCAAGAGCTCTTCTGTTAGTTCCTGTGTTGGTTTTTTTGAGTTAGTCATTCTTTTTCAAAAGATTTCTGCAGACTAGTTTTAGCCTATATATAAGCTTTTCCCCTGCACTAATTGCTCTTTATGGTGATTGGTCACATGACTTATGGGGTATTTTCTCTGCTCTCCTTGCAGTGCTGCAGATCATGTTATATAGTTTGCTGTATTCTGAATCTCTGTTACAAAGCAGAGCCATAACTTCCAAAGGGTAACACCTTAGCAGATGGTCTTTAGTTTCCTACATAAGGAGATACTGGGTTATTCAATTATATTTACATGGGGAAGGAGAAAAACTAGCAGATAAAATGATGACAGGCCAGGCTGCTAAAAACCTTCTAGAATATGGATGGATGGTTTGGCTACGTATATATCGAGTTGCAGCACATAAGATGTCATCTTGACCATCTTGCTACTGCATTCTCATAAACCAGACATGACCAACAAGACAGTTCAGAATCCTGCTTCTGCCATTCAGGTGAGGTGTATTTACATGACTCGTTCCTTTTGCAAATTCACACGTGAGCGACACTCCCTTCCTGCCCTGCTGACTCCTATAAATGGAGCTGTTTGCACTGCACAGTGCCCTAGTTAGCACTGGCGACTGAGAACTGTCACAATGACCTCCCACACTCTGCTTCTCTGGATGCTAGTTTTTTGGATTCAGGGTAAGAAAACACAGTAGATCCAGTTTTAATGAACAGCAGCAGCAGCAGCAGCGACGATGAAAATATATTCTATTTGTTGTAACAAATATGTTATTTTGTTTGTTTCTATTTAATAACCTATAAAGTTAAAAATGTATTCAATATAAAGCTATAACTCTGATTAATATATCAAAAGATCCTCTATTTTCTTTTTACATCTAGACTCTGCTGGGCAGAAATTGCTGACACAGACTCCAGAATCTCTATCGGTCTCTCCAGGAGACACAGTCACTATTAAATGCAGAGCCAGTGAAAGCGTTAGCAGCTACCTAGCTTGGTATCAACAGAAATCAGGACAAGCTCCTAAGCTCCTTATCCACTCCGCTACCACCCGTCCCTCTGGGATCCCAGACCGGTTCAGTGGCAGTGGGTCAGGGACTGATTTCACTTTCACCATTAGTAAGTTTGAAGCCGAAGATGCTGGAGATTATTACTGTCAACAAGGCTACATCCCTCTCACAGTGATACAGACCAATACAAAAACCTCCCTGAGCGAGGGCACAGTGCTGAGCATCTGTCACAGCTGCATGTGCAACACCAGCTTCACAGATTTCATAACAAACAAGAAAGAGGAAGTTAATAACACAACCCTCTGCCACTACTCCCACTGCCATTTCTAGTCTGGACACGGAGGGTGAAGAGATAACCTAACTCCACACGGTTTTTTTTAAGCAAAGACTATTCATAGAGAAAGAGTGATCCTTTAAAAAGAAGCAAAGAATCCTGTGGCACCTTATAGACTAACAGACGTTTTGGAGCATGAGCTTTCACCCACGAAAGCTTTTTACAGATCCAGACTAACACGGCTACCCCTCTGATATTTTAAAAAGAAGAAACTGCATGGGCGAGGAGTGGGAAAAGCACTGTTTGTGCAGCACCTTGATCCCTGGCTGGAGCCCCAAGGAGGCACGACAGCTATAGAAACAATGACAGGAATTAAGAAACACGAGCCAGTTTTTTCCAAAGAAATCATCTCCCATTTAGGCACAAAATAAATATTCCACAGAGCTCAGCAGATTGGATGTTGACGTCTGTTGGAAACCTGGCCACACCTGTCTCAATAGGAGTGGCTGGGTGGCCCATATTTAGGTGCCTAAATGGGAGCTCAACTTTTTTGGAAATCTGCTTCTTTGAGCCTGATCCAAAACCTAGAGACATTAACGGAGCATTGCCATTGATGTCAATGGGTATTAGACCCTTCAGGCATGTCCCCAAGCTGCAGCTTCCCCCGCAGCTGCTGGAATTGGGGGACCTGGGATGCTGCCACAACCCCTGGCTTGGAGTGGTTCTATCCTCTACAGGGCTTACAGTTTGGTTCAATAGCTCTCACTACCCCCACTATACAAATTGTGCCAGTGCCCCTGGCCTCCCCCAGTTCAGTGGCACTGAGTCTGGGAGTAATTTCCCACTCACAGTAAACACTGTTGAAGCAGTCAGTGCTGGAGATCATTTAATGTCATCGAGACTGGCCACTGATACAGACCGATACAATAACTTGCTTGTTCTCCATGCAGCGCTTTTTGCTCACCACTGTATGTGTCGCAGCCAGGTTTCCAGCCATTGCCACCTTCATGGCAAATCAAAACAGGAAGGTCACTGACTGATTCCGCAACTGAAAACGGCAAGAAAGCAGGACAAGCTCTCTGAACAGTGTCACTGCTCAACGGGAACAACAGAAAAGTAAAGTCCTACCGCAGCGTAGTCTGCTGTGTGTGTAGATACAGCTGTCATAGTCAGAGTCTAAGTCCAGAAAGGACCACCAGATCCTCCAGTCTGACACCCACCGAGCACCCACACACTAAACCAACAACCAAATGAGATCAAAGTATTACAGCTCACTGCTGAATATTATAGCTGATCTCCTTGTAAGAAATTCTCATACACTTCCTAAAGCTGGGCCAGCTCCTCAGATCCTTCCTTCCCTGGCATTTACGAGAGCTAGTCACGTTAGTCATGGGGAATATTATTTATTGCAAATTTAGGGTAAAATTCTCCCAGGCATAAGGCAGCATAAGCAGCATTTTCAGGGCATAAGTCAGGGGTAGGCAACCTATGGCACGCAAGCTGATTTTCAGTGGCACTCTCAGTGCCTGGGTCCTGGCCACCGGTCCAGGAGGCTCTGCATTTTAATTTAATTTTAAATGAATCTTCTTAACCACTTTAAAAACATTATTTACTTTACATACAACAATAGTTTCGTTATATATTATAGACTTATAGAAAGAGACCTTCTAAAAACGTTAAAATGTATCACCGGCATGCAAAACCTTAAATTAGAGTGAATAAATAAAGACTCGGCACCCCATTTCTGAAAGGTTGCCGACCCCTGGCTTAAGTGAAGCATTAATGGTTCATAGGCCTTAGGCTGGACTCCAGCTCCAGCTCAGAGTGAATTTTACCCAGAGCTTGTTCATTTGTTCCTGTGCTGGCTTTTCTGAGTTATTCATTGTTCTTGAGCCTTCCAAATGATTTCTGCAGACAAGTTTTAGCCTATGGATCATACAAAACTGTTCCCCTGCACTACTCTTTTCATGGTGAGTGGTCGTGTGAATCATGGGGTATTTTCTCTGCTTGCTGTGTAGATGGCGGTATCCTTCGAACAGGAGATTAGTGAATGACAACTGACGATCAGCCATTGAGGAATAAGGCACTTTCAATTTTCATGCTAAAATCTATTAAACATTCAGGCTTTGCTAACATTTCCATGAACACCTAGCACCCGCCTAGAATCTCATATGCAACCGATGAAGTGACCCCACAGATTACAGCCAACCCAATGTGCTGCTTTTAGACGTGACTCACAGTTTACATTATTCTAGTTTTTACTCAGTCCTCATTCAGGTAAACTCCCATTCTCCAAAACTGACTCATGATTTGGCCCATTATCCTGTTATTTATATAGAACTTTATAGCCAAGTTCCTACCCCCAGGAAAGTATTCCAGGGGCTACTGTCCTGACCGCATTATTCATTTTTATTTTTAATACACCAAACGGCTCTTATTTCACCAGCCACCAGCAACAGCATGTCTACTAGAGTACCACAGAATCCAGGGATCTGCCTCAGAATTCAGGACGACCTTACCACAGAGTACAGAGGGCTCCATGCAAATGGCTCAGGGAGGAGAAAATGAGACACAGTTAAAAAGTCAGTTTGAACAAATGAAAATGTCACTTTCCTTAAAGAATCTTTTCAAGCATGTTTCCTTTTACATTCAGTGAGAAATGTCTCTGCATCACCACTAAAGAGCCTGAACACAGTCCTCAGTTAGGACCAGATTCTGACAGCCTGACTCACGTTGAGTAGTGAGCTACTCTTTGAACAGTCCCAATGATTTTGATAGGACTGTTTGAGGAGCAGGGCCCTATCCATGACAAATAAATCAGAATCTGCCGTCCTGGTAAATGTAGTACCACAGACATCAATGCTTTCAGGCACCCAAATCCAGCTACTCGGCCACACAGAGGGGATGTTTGCATAGCTATGGTTATTTTGTGTATCCATGCATGAGTGGCATTTCCCTGTAGCTCAGAGTTGTTATAACAGCTCCATGTCACAGATCATGGTGCACTGAGCAGCAGCTGTCAGTCCAGAGCTCTCAAGATGAGGTCACACACACTGCTCATCTGGGTGTTAATCCTCTTTATGAAGGGTAAGTGCATTAGATTAGAATCATAGAAAAATACATAAAAAGATGGACAATAAACAATAGAATATCAGAACAAAAATGAGGAAGGATTTGTCAAATAGATGCCAATTCTCATTTATATGTTTTCATAAGCTCTGTCCACATAAACAACAGAATTGCAATGATTTCATGTTAAATGGAATCCTAGCTGATACCAATGCTCTGACAATTTAAATCCTTGCACTGTCAGCTACTATCACAGAAACATGGATTTATGCTTTAATCTCACATACAGATGTCAGCGGAGACATTGTGGTCAACAACTTGCAGAGTTCACTTGACTTCGTCAAATAACCGATGCCCTCTAAGTGCTTCCCAAGCTCCTGCCTTTTCACTGTCATTTTCCCTTCAAAGCAGAGAGTCAGATCCGAGCCCCTGCATCAAGTCATGCTCTCCAAGGATATTCTTATCATTGAACCCACTCAGCACAGCTGAAGACCCACATACTCACTCACACTAAATAAACCAACACTATTCCCAGAATAGGGAAATCTTAGCCCAAACAAGCAGTTTGGGGAGAGAATATCCCATGGGATGGGATAACAGCTGGCAGGGTGCATAAGAGCCTAAGGCAGGACCTATGATAGACTCGCTTTCACTGGATGAGAGGATAGGTTTGTGCCATATTGCCACAACATCTCTGCCTCAGTGAAAAGGCAGGAGACTGAGAAGCACTGAGGCGCCCCGGGTTATTTGGTGAGGTCAAGTGAACTCTAAGCGGTTGACCCCAAAGCAGGATCCCCTGCTATTAATGCTCGTCGGCAGTATGTGATGCACCAGCCAGGCAGAGCTGTAGGAAAGAGACCTTTGCTAAACCTGCTGAGAGGCCAGTGTTACAAGCAGAGGCTCTGGAGTTTGTCCCTTAGTAGCCTTGCCTCTGTTTGCTTCCTCAAACCCCTGTCTCCAGTTCCACTCATCATACAACACTGAGGAGCTCTGTTTAACGGATGCTTTGATAAAGGTGAGGAAACATTGCAAAGCAAAGGAGCGAGCATCTGGCTCGCAGGCGCAGCACACTCTGTGAACCTGGTTACTCACTGTCGCACTCCAATGCCTGGGCCATGGCCAGCACCACAAGTAACCACCAAACACATTGTGTGGGTCTCTGCTCATGTGCTGTCTCGGAGTCAGCCATTTCACGTCAGTAATTAAGAGTCTCCCTAGAGTTCCCAAGAGACCACAGATGGAAAGCCAGTGGAGGCACATATCATGTGGTTAAAGGAAGAACGGAGAGTCAAAAGAGCTGGGTTCTAATGCTGGCTCTGCTCTTGGGTGATCTTGGGTCAGTCACTAAACCTTCGTGCCTCAGACTTCCTCATCCATGTAATATTGATACTACTAAGTACACAATGACCTTTGATAGAAGAGGAAAGATTATTAATTGATAGAGATGATATTTTTACAGGAAAGGTGAGGGAGGAAAAGATAGGAGAGGAGGAATTGCCAAGTCCAAATTGATTGACGCTATTCACTCCATACGGGAATGTACATTCATCTGACATAGAGCCTGGTTATCAGAGGGGGGATATGATAGAGGTCTATAAAATCATGCCTGGTGTGCAGGAAGTGAATAAAGAAGTACTATTTACCCCTTCACATAATACAAGAACAGGGCTCACCCTAGGAAATTAATAGGCATGGTTTAAAACAATCATAAGGAAGTACTTATGTAGTAAAGGCCAAAACTATAACTGGGTTCAACAAAGAATTAGTCATGGAAGATAGGTCCATGAATGGCTAATAGACAAGATGGTCAGGGATGCAACCCCATGTTCTGGGTGTCCCTAAACCTCTGACTGCCAGATGCTGTGTCATAACTCTCCTACTCAGATCTGAACCTTAGAGTTCAGAACATGAGAAGCTAGCATGAAACCTCCAAACTTAATTACCAGCTTGGATCTGATATCGCTGCCACCAGCCAGAGAATTCCAGTGTCTGGCTCACTCTGGTCTCCCCAAAACCTTTCCTGGGGAGCCCCAAGACTCAGATGCCCTGAGTCTCACCACAAAGGGAAATAACCCACTTCCCTTCCCCCTCTTTACCTCCTCCCAGATTTCCCCGCCCTGGGTACTCTAGGAGATTCCCTGCTTCAAGTCCTTGAAACACAAGTACCGAGAGATCAAATCTCTCCCTCCCCTCACCCAGAGAGTATGCAAAGTCAGGCTTAGTAAATCTAACACAAAGAGATTTCCCCCCTCCCTTCCTTTCTTAGCCTTAACCAGTGAAAAAACTCAAACAGGTCTTAAAAAGAAAGATTTATATAAAAAGAAAGAAAAAGACATAAAAATGGTCTCTGTATCAAGGTGACAATATACAGGGTCAATTGCTTAAAAGAAAAAAATGAATAAACAGCCTTATCCAAAAAGAATACAATTTAAAACACTCCAGCAACTACACACATGTAAATAGAAAAAAACATTATAAACCTATTGTCTTACTATCCTTGTACTTACAACTTGGAAACAGAAGATTAGAAAGCTTGGCGATAAAGAGATCACTCTCAGAGCCAAGAGAGTCACCGAACCGAGACAAAGAACAAAGAACTTACACCCAAAACTTCCCTCCACCCAGATTTGAAAAAGTCTTGTTTCCTGATTGGTCCTCTGGTCAGGTGTTTGCAGGTCACTGTTTGTTAACCCTTCATAGGTGAAAGAGACATTAACCCTTAGCTATCTGTTTATGACAGATGGTCAGGGATGCAACCCCATGTTCTGGGTGTCCCTAAACCTCTGACTGCCAGATGTTGGGACTGGATGACAGGGATCACTTGATAATTGCTCTGTTCTGTTCCTGACCACTGAAGCATCTGGCACCGTCCACGGTTGGAAGACAAGATACTGGTTTGGACGGACCATTGGTTTGATCCTATATGGCTATTATGTGGTGCCAAGCACTCACAGCATCTGTTCACTAGTACATCTGTAAATGAGGCCCAAGGTTTTTTAGCATGTTTATTGCTAGAGTTCTCAGGTGACTAGACAAATCTTGGGCGTGATTTTTGGGGAATTCTCTGATGCGGAGACCAGCCATTTGGAAATCACTGCTTTGTCTAAGACGGACAAAGCGCCTTCCCAGGACATGAAATCAGTGACATCCAGAGTGTGTTCAGATGAATAGGGCTGAAATGAAGACTCATGCTCAGACACTGGTGGCACATCCAGAGTGAATATTTAGGAGAGACATGTTAGATCTGCTCAAATATATGTAAGATCTGCAAAGACATCTGTATATACACCATCTGAAACTAGGAAATACACAACATCATTGTAATATACAAGAGTAGCAGGAAATAAACCAAATATGAATATTTCGTAATGCTATATTGAAACTAAAGGGCAGTAAATTTGCATGCATTTTGCATAGGGAGGAGGTTTCCTGACTGAGCTGCCGAGCACATATAAGTGTTTCATTTTCCACTACAGGTTTATGAACAAATCTTTCAAATCACAGTCAGGCAAGATGATCTCACACACGCCCCTTCTCTGGCTGCTGGTTCTCTGGATTCAGGGTAAGAAACTTAAAATATAAAATATTTGAAAATGTAATAATCCGTGAGACAGAATACAAGAAAAGTTGCCATTCATATATATTTAATTAAAATTCTTTGTGCTGTTATTTAGTATAAATTCATACTAGCAAATTTAAATGGTGTTTCAGCATCTGAACACGTGTCATATCCAGCCTTGTATCATTGTTCATTCCCTTCCCACCATCTCTCTTCATCCAGACTCCTCCGGGCAAATTGTGATGACTCAGTCCCCGGAATCTCTGGCAGTGCCAGTGGGAGGGAGAGTCTCTATCAACTGCAAAGCCAGTACAAGCATTAGCAATAACTTACACTGGTACCAACAGAAACCTGGACAAGCTCCCAAGCTTCTTATCTACTATGCCAGCAGCCTCCAGTCTGGGGTCCCGGCCCGGTTCAGCGGCAGTAGGTCTGGCACTGATTTCACATTCACAATCAGCAGCGTAGAAGCTGATGATGCTGGTGATTATTACTGCCAGCAGAGTAACAGCTACCCTCTCACAGTGATACAGACCAATACAAAAACCTCCCTGCTCTCTGCAGTGTGCATTGCAGTAACTGCTTCCTCCAGATACAACTGTCTAGTTTTCACATGTTCTGTCATAAGCGACAGAAGAGGGTAACATTTTCCATCTGTGAACATACAGTAAAAAGGAGAACACTGAAAGACCAAACGTGTTTGGATAATCACAGATACTAGAATATATTGAGAGACCTGAGGTTCACTACAGTTTTGTCTGATTTATTCCCAGTCATGAATGCCAGTGCAATGGACACAATTCCTTGAGTTTCAGTAGAAATCATTCCAAACAGCTGTTACACCTTCTATCTTTCAGTATAGAATGATTCTGTCATATAGCAAACTGACTTAGTTCTATTACAGAGAGCTGATGAGAAACAGAAATTCTCATATTGTGAGAAATTCCAAGTTGGAGGGGTGGGGAAAAAAGAGAGGCTTGTTCTGAATCAGCATGAAAACTTGAAATTTTTAAATTTCCTTTAATATGAAAATTTCAAAATTTCATTTTGGGAAAAATCAAAGCAATGTTTTATTTTGATAAGGTCAAAATGTTCATTTCAACTTCATCGACTTGAACTTTGTGTTATAAATATAAAATATAATATGTCAAAGTGATTACAGAGTCAAAACATTTCAACCACACTCAAAGGAAATTTCTGATCTTAACAAAATGAATCATTTTGTTCATTTTCCCCTGAACATTTCAACATCATTGATGCGTTCCCAGAGTATGTTTGGATTTTGTCAAATCCATTTTCTGAAGGAAAGCTGTTCCATCAGAAAAAATTCAACCTGCTCTACTATTGTAAATACATATCTACAATGGCCTGGGTGTTTCCTTTCATTGCAATAGATCCTCACTAAAACCCCATTGGGAAAGTCTCAATCATTATTAACCTAGGAAAATTATACTAACCTAGGGATTTGTAAATGGCTGTGTCTACTGCTTACAGATTAGGATAAGACTTCCTGGTCCAGATTTTCCAAGACCTGTGAGGGAGCAATTTCCCGAATGCAACCAATCCCTAAGACACATGCAGCTAATAGGCACACAAAGGATTTTCAACAGAGTTGGGTCTGCGCAGAGGCCAGCTGTGGAAGCAACAGAGGAGGGGTGTGTCCCAATGGGAAGGGCTGCCAGGGTGGCCACACAGAGGGGTGTTCACCAGCTGTTCCAGAATGGCATGGGGTGCGCCCACACTCTGAGTGGATCTGGCTAGCACAAACCAGCAGGAGCTGATGGAGGAGGTGTTCACTCAGCTTCCGAGGGGGTTGCTGGGCTGGCCACACCCACCCAAAGGAGGGGTCAGGAGGTAAACAGAGCTGGAGGGGGAGAGGTCTGGAGGTTCCCCTGCTTCACTCACAGAACCCCCTGTGGCTCTAAGGCTTAGGCACCTACCAGGTCATGGAGGAAGAGGGGGTATGGGTAGAAACACAACAGACAGCACTGGAGCCTGGCACATTGAGGCCACTTTTCAACTTTTCTGTGCTGCATCTGCATCCAAAATCTGAGCATGCTCAGACTTTGGGTCTTCTCTCCGCTGTCAGCAGCAGCACAGAAATAAGGGTGGCATGGTACAGTATTGCCATCCTTACTTCTGCATCGCTGCTGGCAGCAGTGCTGCCTTCAGAGCTGAGCTGCTGAAGAGCAGTGGCTGCTGGCCGGAAGCTCAGCTCTGAAGGCAGAGCCGCTGCCAGCAGCAGCAGCAGCACAGAACTAAGGGTGGTGTGGTATTGCCACCCTTACTTCTGGCAGGGTGCTGCCTTCATAGCTGGGCACCCAGCCAACAGTCGCAGCTCTCCGACCACCCAGCTCAGAAGACAGTACATAAGTAAGAGGGGCAATACTGGGACCCCTCCCCTAAAATAACCTTGAGATCGCCCTGCAACTCCATTTTGGGTCAGGACCCTCAATTTTAGAAATGCTGATCTCCCCTGTGAAATCTGTATACTATAGGGTAAAAGACACAAAAGACCAGATTTTACAGGGGGAGACCAGATTTCATGGTCTGTGATGTGTGTTTCATGGCCGTGAATTTGGTAAGGCCCTAACTATACGGGTCTCCTGGTATATGATGAGATAATAACTCAGAGTTACAGCCATAACACAGAGGACAGAAATGTCACCATAGCCAGAACTCTGGCCATGGTATAAACATTACTGGGCCTCGCTGTACTGCCATAGTCTGAAAGGCCTCATGTTTGAAAACTGACTCCACAACATCAACCACAGCTTGAAGCATGTGACTAAAGGGCTAAATGGGGACACAGATACAAGAAGGGGAAGAAGCATCAGGCCATGTAGCACCAGACTGTCTCAGGAAAGCTACAACATCTGCTTGGGCATGCTATTTATAGACTGAATTCTGCACACAACCCTGCCCTTGGCCAGTAGGTGGCAGTATTCTGACACAACATTGCAGAGCTGGAGACTTCAGGTCAAACAGGGTGCTTGGACTCCACGTTCACTGGTGCAACCTGATTAAAATGGAAGGAGAACGAATGAGTGACTACACTTGCTTTAAGTGGTTTATTTTTAAAATGTTTTGCTCAGGGAAGACTGGGAGCCCTTATCCCCACAGTTGAGCACTCACACGAGCAGGCCCAGTGAAATGAATGGGATTATCTATGAGAATAACTGCTCACCATGTCATCTCGATTATCACTTCAAAGGTTTTTTCTCTCCTGCTGATGATAGCTCATCTCAATTGATTGGCCTCTTACAGTTGGTATGTGTACTTCCACCTTTTCATGTTCTCTGTATGTATAAATATCTCCTGTCTGTGTGTTCCATTCTATGCATCTGAAGAAGTGGGTTCTAGCCCACGAAAGCTCATGCTGAAATAAATTTGTTAGTCTCTAAGGTGCCACAAGTACTCCTGTTCGTAACAGGCTCAAGACTTGACCCTAACTCACCAAATTGTTATAGACGGGCTTGTGTTTAAACGTATGGAAATTGGGAAATGAATGGACATCTGCAGCCTGCTCTGCTACCCATTGATAGTGTTTCCTCATTATATAAATCCAGAACTGAACCCACTTTATGCCATGTAAGCCTTAGTCTGGGCAGTCGAATAGTGAGTAACTATGAATAGTTACTGCATGCAACAGCGGCATGAAACAGACAATTCAAAGATTTCAGAACAGTTCTCCTGGATGTATTATCCTGTTAACCTCCAGCATTTGACCCTTTTGTGTATTCACACTAGAGTGATTTTCCTTTTCTGAGCACTTATAAATGTGTTGAATTCCACTCATTGGAAATTGTGCTTCTTGACAAGCATTTCTAATAACAGACAATCAAGATGGTGTCAGAGACTCCTCTTTCCTGGATGCTAGTTGATTTCTGCTTTCAAGGTGAGAAATAATACAAATGTAAGAATTGTTGCACTGATGTATTAAATCTATTGTAGTGTAAGTTAATTTCCACTCTTCAGCTGAAAATTACACTGTGTTTCTGTGTAAAGTTTTGAATAATTGTGATGCCATCATCCTGCTTACCCCATCCCTATCTGCGCCTCTCTTTTCTCTATATTTTGATACCAATGGGCAGAAAGTGCTGACTCAGACTCCAGAATCCCTGTCAATGTTTCTAGGAGATACAGCCACTATCAAAGCCAGGGTGAGCCTAGCAACAACTTAGCCTCATACCAAAAGCAACCAGGACAAGCTCCTGAGCTTCTCATTCATAGGGCTCTTACCCTGGCCTTTAGGCTCCCAGCCTGGTTCAGGGGCAGTGGTCCTGGCAATGGACACACTGATTACATTCACAATGTCAGCAGTGTGGAAGCTGATGATGCTGGAGAATATCACTATAGAGCTGTACAATGACTGGCCTCCCCCAGTTGCACGGGACAATGCAAGTCCCCCCCTCACTCCCTGTCCTACAACGTTTGCTGCTCCTTTGTCTCCCCTGTTTTCACTCTCACAATCTCTCACCCCTCCCTCTGGAAATTCTGGCCTATGGGATTCCTCAGAGCTGGAGCTGTAATTACCCTCATCTCTCCTGTGCCCTCACCAGCAGCCTTCTCCACATGATCTAAATGTCCAAAGAGGTGCCGGACAGTTGCTTAGTGCAAACAAAAGGAAGTCACACAATAAAGATCAAAACCTCTGGCACAATATAGATTAAATTCATTCCTGAGGCAACTCTGCTCGTTTCATTGTAGTCACACCAAAATGCCTTTAGCCACACATGTCTAGCTGGCTGCTCTTCGTAGAGTAGGTTTCCTTGGAGGTAAAGATGACATCATGATGGAGGATAATTGATTTGGTGTTGATGCAGATCTGCGCAACCCATCCCCACCATTCCCATAGAAGGGGGCTCTGCTGAGTCAGCCACAGGACGGTTTAGTTTTGTTGTGGGTTGGTCTGGGGGTATTTAGGGGTTGGCAGGCAGTAAATCCCCACCACACTTTCAATACCCCAGCTGGGAGGGCCTTGCTGAGGAAAGGTAATCAAGATGCAGCCAGTCTATTTGGATCAAGCCCTTAAACAGGAGCTAGTTAGTCTCATGAGTAGTAGAGAGAGAGGTTCTCTCTTCACAAGCCAGAGCAGGGAATGATGGCAACACAAAAGCCTCCGCGATCATGTTGCTTAGGAAGCAAACAAAGAGTAGAGCAGAAAATCTTCAGCACAAAAAAATAAAAAATAAAATCTGTTTTCTTATAGGCAGAGAATAAATAAGAAATAAAATTAGAACAGTGGGTTTCTACTATTGCACTTTACAATAAAAGCCACTGGGGTGATTTTCATTGTATTTACATGTATACCAAAATGTGCACCATGCGTTATTGTACCTGTGCAACATTTCCTCTAACGCTGCATTAACCAAGCCTTTGGAGTAGCATGGGGCTACCACAGCCTTATTCCCACATAGAATTCAATGATCTAGATTAAAGTTCAATATCAAAGTGTTTAAAATGCAATAAACAGCCCTGCAGAGAAGTTTTTTATATCCTCCCTTCCAGCCAAAAGACACACCAGGCGCATCAGTGGGACCAGTGGTGTTCAAGGTCTGCAATACAAGAGACTCCCAGTTATTCAAAATCTCTCCCCTCTCTAATTTCTGCCCAGATCCCTTTCTCACCCACAATGGACACAGGGCGAGGTTCTGAAACACGCTTCAGTGCCCAGGGCTCAGTATGCTGGCCAGGAATACAGTGTGAGCCCAGCTGTGACATGCAGTGTCATTGTTACCAGGTTTCAGAGGGGTAGCCATGTTAGTCTGTATCAGCAAAAACAACAAGGAGTACTTGTGGCAACTTAGAGACTAACAGATTTATTTGGCATTAGCTGCATCTGATGAAGTGGGTTTTATGCCATGCAAGCTTATGCCTGAATACATTTGTTAGTCTCTGCGGTGCCACAAGGACTCCTCCTTGTTTTTATTGGTACCAGAGTTCCTTTCTAGCACTTTAGGTCTTGTTAGTTAGTTTGCTCTATTCTGCTGGCTCAGTGTGAAAGGAATTACAAGACATCTGCTCAGTTAACTCCTGCAGAAGGAAATACTGGGTAATTCAATTGCATTTTTATGGGACTGGAAAAAAACTGAACTAGAAAAAGAAAGCAGACTGAGCTCTTCAAACTGCTGTTAAAAGCCTTCTAGAAAATGAGTGAATGGTTTGGCCGCTCGTATCTAGCTGCAGCACCATCTTGCTACTCCAGTCTTATAAATCAGACATGAATACAAGACAGTTGAAAATCCTGCCCCCGCCACTCACATGAAGTGAGTTTACATGACTCATTCTTTTTGCAACTTCACACATGAGCGACACTCCCCTCCTGCTCTGCTGAGCTCCTATAAATGGAGCTGTTTGCACTGCATAATGCCCTGGTTAGCGTTGCTGGCTCAGAACTGCCACAATGATCTCCCACACTCAGCTTCTCTGGATACTAGTTTTTTGGATTCAGGGTAAGAAAAAAAACAATAAACCCAGCTTTAAAGAACAATAACATCACTGACTATGTAAATATAATCTACTCGTAACAGATAATATAATGATGATTTATTTAATGCTCTTTAATAAGATATTAGATTAAAAATGTATTGCATGACAAAACGATAACTCTGAACAATATGTTACAATTTCCTTCATTTCCTCTTTACTTCTAGACTCCATCGGGCAGATTGTGCTGACTCAGACTCCAGAATCTCTCTCAGGCCTGGTCTACACTACGCCTTTAAACTGATTTTAGCAGCGTTAACCGATTTAACGCTGTACCCATCCACACTACGAGGTCATTTATATCGATATAAAGGGCTCTTTAAATCAGTTTCTGTACTCCTCCCCAACAAGAGGAGTAGCGCTAAAATCGGTATTACCATATCGGATTAGGGTTAGTGTGGCCGCAAAGCGACGGTATTGGCCTCCGGGCAGTATCCCACAGTACACCACTGTGACCGCTCTGGACAGCAATCTGAACTCGGATGCAGTGGCCAGGTAAACAGGAAAAGCCCTGCGAACTTTTGAATTTCATTTCCTGTTTGCCCAGCGTGGAGCTCTGATCAGCATGGGTGGAGATGCAGTCCCAAATCCAAAAAGAGCTCCAGCATGGACCGTACGGGAGATACTGGATCTGATTGCTGTATGGGGAGACAAATCTGTTCTATCACAGCTCCGTTACAGAAGACGAAATGCCAAAGCGTTTGAAAAAAATCTCCAGGCTACACAGTGCTGCGTGACAAGGGTAACGGAAAGCCAAAGAATCAAATGGACGCTCATGGAGGGAGGAAGGGGGTACTGAGGACTCCAGCTATCCCACAGTCCACAGCAGTCTCCGAAAAATATTTACATTCTTGGCTGAGCTCCCAGTGCCTGTAGGTTCAAACACATTGTCCGGCATGGTTCAGGGTATAGCTCGACAATTTACTCCCTGCCCCCCACCCCACGTGAAAGAAAAGGGAAAGAAATCATTCCTTGACTTCTTTCAGTGTCACCCTATGTCTACTGAATGCTGCTGGTAGACGTGATGCTGCGGCAGTGAAGACCAGTGTCCGCTTCTCTCCCCTCCCTGGTGGCAGATGGTGCAGTAGGACTGCTAGCCGTCCTTATCATCAGCCCGTGAGTGCTCCTGGCTGGCATCTGGGTAAAAATAGGAAGAATTCCCAGTCATTCCCAATAGATGGTACAGAACGGCTGGTAACCGTCCTCATCATAGCAACTGGGGGCTGAGCTCCATCAGCCCCCTCCCTTTCCTGTGTAAAGAAAAGATTCTGTACTGCCTGGACTATCATAGCAGTGGGATGCTGGGCTCCTCTCCCCCACACTACTTAATATCCTGCCTGGACTGTCATAGCAGCAGGATGCTGGGCTCCTCTCCCCCACACAGCTTAATGTTCTGCCTGGACTGTCATAGCACCGGGAGGCTGCCTCCCCCTCATTTTATCTCACTAACAAGTCACTGTTTCTTATTCCTGCATTCTTTATAACTTCATGACACAAATGGGGGGGACATTGCCACAGTAGCCCAGGAAGGTTGGGGGAGGAGGGAAGCAACGGGTGGGGTTGTTGCAGGGGTACCCCCTGTGAATGGCATGTAGCTTATCATTTCTGCAGGATCTGACACAGAGCAGCTGTGCTCTCTGATACACTGGTTTTCTAGTACACTTGCCCCATATTCTAGGCAGGACTGACTCTATTTTTAGAAACCATAAAGGAGGGATTGACTCGGGGAGTCATTCCCAGTTTTGCCTTTGCACCCCCGGCCAACCTCAGCCAGGGGCACCCATGATAGCAGCAGACAGTACAGAATGACAGATAACGGTCATCTTACTTCCAATTTACAATGGCAGCAGACGGTACAGAACAACTGATAACCATCTCTGCTATTAGGCAAAAGCAAAGGAATGCTGCTGTGTAGCGCTGCAGTAACGCCTCTGTTAGCAGCATCCAGTACACATACGGTGACAGTAAAAAAAAAGCTGAATGGGCTCCATGGTTGCCGTGCTATGACGTCTGCCAGAGCAATCCAGGGAAAAAGAGCGCGAAATGATTGTCTGCCGTTGTTTTCCCGGAGGAAGGAATGAGTGATGACATTTACCCAGAACCACCCGCGACAATGATTTTTGCCCCATCAGGCACTGGGATCTCAACCCAGAATTCCAAGGGGCGGGGGAGACTGCGGGAACTATGGGATAGCTGCAGAATAGCTACCCACAGTGCAACTCTCCGGAAATCGATGCTAGCCTCGGACCGTGGACGCATACCGCCGAATTAATGTGCTTAGTGTGACCGCGTGCACTCGACTTTATACAATCTGTTTTACAAACTGGTTTATGTAAAATTGGAATAATCCCATAGTGTAGACGTACCCTCAGTGCCTCCAGAAGACACAATCACTATCAACTGCAAAAGCCAGCTCAAGCCTCACCAGTAGCTCTTCAGGCAAAGATCTCTTAGCTTGGTTTCAACAGAAATCAGGACAAGTTCCTAAACTCCATATTTATCATGCTACCTCCCTGCAATCTGGTGTCCCAGCCCGGTTCAGTGGCGGTGGGTCTGGGACTGATTTCACTCTCACAATCAGCAGGGTTGAAGCTGAAGATGCTGGAGATTATTACTGCCAACAAGAGTACACCCCTGTCACAGTGATCCAGACCAATACAAAAACCTCCCTGAGCGAGGGCACAGTGCTGAGTGCTTCTAACAGCTGCATCTGGACATTCAGCATCACAAATTTCATAACAAAGAAGGAACAGGATGTTAATTAACTGTCTGCCAGAACAACACAGCAAACTCATCCCACTGTAACTTCTACTGTCCATACAGAGGGCTCAGAGAACACTTACCTCTAAATGGCTCTGTTAAGTAAAGTTTGTTGAGACAGGCCGAGTGGTCCTTTTAAAACAAAAACTGCATGAGGGAGGAGTGAGAAAAGCAATGCTTGTGCAGCACCTAGTGCAAAGGGCCTTGATCCATGACTGGGGTGCCGAGGCATTACAGCAATAACAATAATTAATAAATATGAGCCAGTTTTTTCCAAAGAGATCATCTCCTATTTAGGCACAAACTAAATGTTCCACAGAGCTCAGCAAGTTGTATGTTGAGGTCTGTTGAAAATCAGGCCACACGTGATTTGACGCAGTTGAGTAGCCAATATTTAGATGCCTAAATGAGAGCTGAGTTGTTTTGAAAAATCTGCTTCTTAGAGCCTGATCCTAGGCCCAGTGAAGTTAACAGGAGTGTTTCCATTTACTTCTATCGGTGCTGGATCGAACCCACTACAGACTCAACTGCATGCTACAGACTTCCAAAGTTCTTCGGTTAATTCAGGAGCAAGCAGCTGGTTTGTCACTGGACAGGCAGGTAAGAGAGGAACAGCTGCAAAAGGGTGTGAATAAAACATCCCACAAGGAGGAAGGCACAAGATGAATCGTGTGTGATGGGAAGGGACCAAAAAGAAGTGGAGCCTTCTTGTAAATTCCCATCATTCCCAAGCATGGCCTGGACCACCAAAATATGGCCAGGAAGAAGAAATATTATTATTATAATAAATGAAAGACAGTGACCACACTGGCCACAAGGACAGGCACGTGCCTTCTCCTACCCAACCACCTCAGACAGGTGCTGGAAGAGTTACTGGGAAGTAGCCAAATATCAGGTTTTGGCAGCTGAATTGCAGCACAGCCCTAGTTCAAATAGAACTAATCACAGACACATCGTCAATGAGGTGTCCACAACAGCCACTGAATTGTAATCCATGGCAAACCACAGATCTCCAAAGATCCTCAAAGTGCTCTAATTCATAGTGAATACACAAGTGTTCCACCGAGTCACTAATCAGTTAGGGCACCTACTAATTAAGTGTCAGCTAATCAGAGTTTATGTTCAATGACAATCTCCATTGACACTCTTCACAGCCTTATGAATTACAGGCTTGATCTAAAGCCCACTGGAATCAGAGGAAAGTCTCTCATAGACTTTAATGAGCTTTGAAATCAGGCCCTTAAGGTTTTAGCTCCAGCATTCCTTCACAGCTGGTGTGTAGGCAGGGGAATGAATGAGCAACCTTAATTTGAAGTCATTTTTTGTTTGTTTGTCCGGGACATGAAATAGTGTATCTGGAATGATACACATGGAAACACTCATCAGAAAGTCCCACACAGTAAGTGCTTTAGGGACTCAGATTGAAGCTATGGTGATGGGGGTTAGGACAGCAATACACATTATCAGTTCCAGAAATTCTAAGGGCAGCTTTCCATAAGTGGCCAATAGCAGAGCCCTTGTGAAAGAAATCAGTCTGTACTCTACTGCAATACCCTGGCTACAAGCATTATTCAATTTCTAAATCAAGCAGAAGCACCAGTTTTGCAAAGACACAAACCACTGTGTAAAGCCTCTAACAGGCATAGTTTGTAAAGTAAAGAATTTATGAATGTGCCTGCCTGGATCATGGATTGAGGTGAGACATTGCTGGGTAGGGTGACCAGCCAGCAAATGTGAAAAATTGGGATGGGTGGGGGGTAATAGGAGCCTACATAAGAAAAAGACCCAAAAATCGGGACTGTCCCTATAAAATCAGGACATATCTCGCCCTATCGGTGGGACCCCTTTATGTGTGTTGGCAGCATGTCCCTTGATAGTAATGTGCAGTAAGCTGGATCAAGAGTTGACTCTCTCTGCAAACAATTCCACAGCAAAATACTGCTGGCAAGAAGTCCCAGACTCATAGTCCTCTACCCACGGGACAGGCTGACTGCAGCACAGGCTCCTTAATACTGCTTTGACACGGAGGCTGGATTGTCCCTTCCAAGAATTCTTTATGGGCTGGAAGGCGGGCTATGTGTGAACTCTCTGGTCCCACCCACTCCTTACCTCCACCTGCCCAGCCTCCACCACCTTCTCCCATGCAGATTCCAGACCCTGAGCAAACCCTGTACAGAGTGCAGAGGAAATGGGGAGGGTGCCATGCAGGCAGCTGGATCACCCCTGCAGACAGCTATGAGGAGATCCATGCCTGGAGGGGATGCTGAGTGCACAGATCTCTGGGGTATGATCAAGGCTTGTAAAACTAAACGACCCAGTAAAGGTGAATGTTTTGAAACACCAGATATGAAGCGCATTTACAGGAACTTTGCATGTTCATATGCAAACGACATCTGTTCATTGTGCTACTGAGCTCTTATAAATGCATCTGTTAAGACCGCACAGGTAGCTGATCACTGTGCCAGCTCCAGAGCTGCTAAGATGATCTCACAAACTGTTTTTCTGGGTACCTGTATTGTGCATTCTAGATACAAAATAATTATGACCCAGGCTTTGAAGCAATGTAGCATCAGGAACAACATCTAAAATATGGAAAATAACATCTCAGTATTTAAGAATTACACTTTAATACATTCTTCACTTAAACGTGTTTCTAAAAACAGTCCTGAGCTTTTAGTCATTGTAACAACATGTCAAGTCTCTATGGATTTTCCTTCTACATCCAGACCCCTATGGAGAGATTGTGATGATGCAGACTCCAGAATCCCAAATAGTGTCTGTAGGAGACAAATTTGCTAGAAGCTGCAAAGCTAGTTCTAGCGCTGGCAGTAACAGGCCCAGGTACCAACAAAAATCAGGGTGAGCTCCAAAGCTCCTTATTTATCCTTCCAGGGATCCCGCCTGATTCAGTGACAGTGGGTCTGGGGCTGATTTCACTCTCACAGTAAATGCTGTTGAGGCAGATGATGCTGGAGATTACTATTGTCACCAAAGCTGGCACTGGCCATGCTCACAGTGATACAGACCAATAGAAAACCTCCCTCTTCCTCATGGAGCACACTGGGCTCACCAATGCACGTGTCTCAGTTGGGTGTCAAACCATCACAACATTCATTGACTTCCTGGTGAATCAAAACAGGAAGGATCTCAGGTCAACAACTTATTCCACAATTGAAAACTGCAACAGAACGTGAAACACTCTCTGAACAGTGTCACTGCTCAACAGTAACAAGAGCAAAGTAAAGTCCTACTGCAGCCTGGCCTGCTATGTGTGTAGATACAGCTGAGCTGTTTGTCAGAAATTCTAACACGCTTCCTATGGCTGGGCCAGAGCCTCAGCTCCTTCCTTACAGCTAGTCCCGCTATCCACAAGCATTCCAGAGAGTCACTATTTGGTTATTACAAATTAAACGTTTGCCAATGCACAGGACTTCCCATTGGTTATCTTATCTGAGAGTCTCCCGGTCTTTAGGAATTATGGCTCTGATCCAAATCCCACTGAAGTCAGTGAAAAGACATCCATAGACTTCAGGGAAGGCTATGTCAGTCCCATACATTTTTAGCTCCAGCGCTCTTCCACAGCAGATTTCTAAGGAGCAGAATAATTTGATGTTTGGGGGGTTTTGGGACCATGATGGGAACAATGCGGCTGCCTCAGCTTGTGGGAATGCAGGAAATGTGGCTGCACACAGAGAGCTGGAATCTTTCAAAGGACACATTATTGTGCCATGCAGGTAAATTTGGCAGTTCCTCTCTCTCTCTCTCGCCCCACCCCACAACATACAACCTTTTGCTCTATGTGCTGTTTCTTCCAGGGAAACGTGCTGCTCTTTTTAAAAGTAACCTTAGAGATCAATCACTCCTGAGTGCCTCCCCTCAAGAGTTTGCCTTATGCAAACAGAACAGTTCTAAAAATCTTGACTCAGCCACTACAGCTCCAATTCTCCTCCTTTAGGGCACATGGGAGCTCACCAAGGGTATGCCAGGGAGATAGACCCTCGTCTCAGGGTACAGAGTGACAGAAAATCTATGCTGAGAACTCTACACCAGCCTTAGGGTGTTGCAAGCTCTGTGGTCCTAGTATCTCTCTCCAAGAGCAACTAACAAATGGAGATCCTGCAATATTTCCCTCCACTGGGTACAGGGCTATATACCCTGAGACCCAGAGCAGCAGGCTCACAGCAGCCCTGAGTCTGGGGCTGTCCACACTGTGGAGGGAGTGGCAGAATTTACTCTCAGTGAAAGGCTGTTCAGACAACAGATCCGAAGTTCCAGCCCTTGTGTGGACTAGAATGAGAGTGGCCCTTCGACAGATGCACACAAGGGGTGGGCCATGTAGAGAGTAACTGCCACTGGGGCAGCCTGCACAGAGGCCAGTCACCTGACCAGGGACTGCTCACCTCCTTCATCCCCCAGTGACCAGTCACCTGGAAGGAGTGGGGAGGGGATGACATACTCAGGGGGAAAGATCGACTTCATTGTAGAGGATGGAGTAAGGGCGCCCCTCCAGGCCACTGATCAGCCCCAGCACAGATTCCCTCTCAGTGCTATGACGGAGGCAGTGCAGCTCCACAGCATCCCCTAGAGGATGCACAACTCAGCCCTGTTCTTAAATCTCCATACACACGTCTCACATTCATTACTATGCACAACGGGATCAAACTAACGGAGCTGAACATCCCCTAATTTCAACAAGTGGCAGCCCAGACACGTATCAAACTCACCCTGAACACACGGCAGATGCTAGAATTCTGAGTATGGGCAGTACTTCGTCATAAGGGATGGTAATAAAAACGACAAAACATCTGAAATAATGCAAATAAATCAGTTCTCCATTTTCAGGGCCTGAAGTGAGATGCTTTGCATATTTATGTCTGACTGATATTTCTCTGCTGCTCTGAGCAGTTATATATGGAGTCCCTTTTTACAGTCTTTAGGATTTATTGATCAGCACCGGTCAATCCAGACGTATTAAGATGATCTCACAGGCTCAGCTCCTCTGGCTGCTAGTGCTCTGGATCCAGGGAAAGATTCCATTTGAGATAAAATGGGTCTGGTGAGATAATGGGAGATTGAGCCCTGGAAACACCTCTCACACGTACATGTATACACACAATAGATTGCTCAATCTCAAATTTATTGCATTCTCTGTTTTTTAAATGCACTCATTTTTCATAATCTTTTAGTTAAATGAGAAAAAAAGATAAACTATGCTACAAACCTAAAGTGAAAACATGAATTTTCTGACTCATGCATTATGTTAATTTACATTTTCCTTTCAATTCAGACTCCAGTGGGCAGATTGTGATGACTCAGACTCCAGAATCCCTGGCAGTGTCTCCAGGAGACAGAGTCACCATCAACTGCAAAGCCAGTTCCAGCATTGGCAATGTTATAGCCTGGTACCAACAGAAACCAGGACAAGCTCCTAAGCTTCTCATCTATGCACTTCCACCCGTCCCTCTGGGATCCCAGCGGGGTTCAGTGGCAGTGGCTCTGGGAGTGGCTACACCGATTACACTCTCACTATCAGCAGTGCAGAAGCTGAAGACGCTGGAGATTACTATTGTCAGCAGGGTGCTAGCTTCCCTCTCACAATGATACAGACCCATAAAAAAACCTCCCTACTCTGTGTGGTTTCAGTTTCTTTCCTGTCACAGATGCTTTCTTAAGAGAATCACAGCTTGAACATAACCTGTGTGTTACACAGTGTCCTGCTGCAGTGGGGTATAGGGTCTCTGCGCTATAGATAAGGTCTCAACCAATGGCCGCTGAAATCAATGAGAGACCTTCCACTGCATTGGATCAAGCCTGTTGTAAGGAAGAGATTGAAATCTGCTTCATTCAGCTGGATACCACTGCTAAAGTGGCTTAAATTACAGAGGGAGGCTGCATGTTCAATATACTGGCTGCTAAATTTCTAGATGTACTTCCTGTCATTTTTAATATGCACATTCTTTGAGCATATTTTGTCAGCTGGTAATCAATGAGAGATGTTAACAAACCGCAATCATGTGGTTCCCTGGGAATGGGGAATAAAAACAGCAGAAGGGCAGAACCAGAAGCCACTTCAAAGGCTGGAGTCACTAATCAGACAAAATGGTCATCAGTGAAATGCCAATATCTGCTAACAGATCCAACACTCCAGAGTCTGCAGCACCATAACCACAGAATGGGGACTGTATCCTGGAGAGCAGTGACTCTGAAAAGGATTTAGGGTCAGAGAGGACAAGCAACTCAGGATGAGCTCTCAATGCAGTGCTGTGACAAAAAGGACTACTGTGACCCCTGATAAATAGGGGAGCAGGACTAGGGAGGGGATGTTATCTCTGCAAACATCATTGGTGAGACCCACACTGGGATACTGCATCCAGTTCCAGTGTCCATAGTTTTAAAAGGATGTGGAAAATTAGAGAGGGTGCATAAAAGAACCAAAATATGATCTCAGGCCTGGAGAAAATGCCTTGCAGTGAGAGACTTAAGGAGCTCCAGCTGTTTAGTTTATGAATAAGAAGATTGAGAGATTAGTTGGTTACATTGCACAAGTACCTTCCAGGGGAGAAAACACCAGATACTAAAAGACTCATTTTTTCTACAGAGAAAGGCATAACAAGAATCAGTAGCTGAATCCTGAAGCCAGACTACTTCCAATTAGAAATTAGGCACAACATTTTAACAGTGGGAATAATCCACTGATGGAAGAGTAATAGAATGCTAAACTGCATTATAATTATCTGCCATTAGGTGGAACTGTGTGTAACAAACCTTGTTTAAATGAACCTCAGCAATACCTGGCAGTACCTGGATTTTACAAACATATCCGGGATCTAAAAACAAACTCTGTGACCAGCCCCATATCTGGTACAGAAGAACACCACAGGAGCAAAGTGATGGATTCTCCATCTCTTCATGTCTCCACATCGAGCCTGGATGCCTTGAGACGTGCTTTACCAAAATTTTGGGAAACGGGGTGAAATTGAATGCTCTGTGATACAAAGCAGATGATCTCATAACCCTATAAGAACACTAAATGTACAGAAATATCTGACATTACTTCTGTGATAATTAGCATTTTGAATGGTAACCTAAAACTCTACGCACACTGAATGATGGAAACAAGTCAGCTCTCGGGCCCAAACCTGTGACACAAGGTCTGAGACTGGATATTTTACATAATTCCATTGGACTGAGATTTCCCTGCTGTTCAGAGCAGGTAAAAATACTATTTTATTCTTTAAGTTTCATTAACAATATGACTCAGACACACTAAGATGATCTCACAGGTTCAGCCCACCTGGTTATTAGTGCTCTGGACCCAGGGTCAGAACCAAACAAATAGAGCTCTGGCTTAAAGAAGCAACTTGAGACCCCAATCTGGAAGTGTCATTACATCACTTTAGCATTCTCTCAGTTCAGAGACACTGGTGATTTTTTCTTTATTTCCATTTTAGGGTCTTCTTGTGTTAATGTATAGTCAATTAGGAAAACAGCAGAAACACTGTTTACATCTACAGAATTAAATAATGACTCTATATAGAAACATTTTTATTGACAAAATATCAATATTTCCCTTTCTATTCAGCTTCCAGGGATCAGACTGGGCTGACTTGGTCTCCAAAGTCCTTCTCAGTGTTTCCAGAAAAAAGCATCACTATCCTCTGCAAACCATAGCCTGGTACTGGCACAAATCAGGATAAACTCCCAAACTTCTTATCTATACAGTTTCCATCAATCACAAGGATCCTCTAGACTGGATCAGTGGGAACAGATACTCTGAGCACATTCTCTCAATGCATGGGGTAGAAACAGATGATGCTGGACATTCATATTACCAGCAAGGTGGAAGGCCACCTTGCACAGTGCTGAAGAATAATACAAAAGCCTCCCTCTGACGTTTCTTTCATTCTCATATAACTAACACGTAACTGCTGTGCAATGCTATATTGGTAAGTACCATACTTTGCAAGCCTGTGCTAGATGGGTAAAAATTCCTAGCTCCTTACACATCATAGATACCCAATGTATTTCTATCTCTAATTACCACATTAGAGTGTTTAGCAATATATATGGACACAAGCAAGAAAATTACAGATCCAGTGCCCTTCCCATCCACCCTGCACCGCCTCTGTATTTTGCTCTGCAAACTGTGAGCAGTTTTTCTGAATCATTCCCCAAAATCTAGGATTTAATAATCTGGAAAGAACTAAAGTGGAAGAGAAAGAGGGGCGAGATCTGAGGTCAGAGTGCTTTGAAATGGACCTTTGTAAGGGTGACTGTTTGTCTTTGTGAATAAAGAGAACATTAAGTCTAAAAGAAGCTTATCATCTGCTGGGAGTTTCTCCCTAAAGAAACTAAATGTTCAAAGCCTAATCCCAGAGCTTTCACAGAGCCAATCTAAATTAAATTTGCAATCACCACACACTGAAACTTCAGAGACAATCACAAAATAAAAACAGACTTGCTGGAATCTACAAGAGTTCAAGTGCAAGAGAATTTGATGGCAGGTTAAGTGCACATCCTACCCGCAATAAACTTAATGGTAAATTTCACAGGAGCAATGGGAGCAGGATCTGGCCTTCCCCGCCCAAGAGGGTGCATGTAGCTTGGATGCAGATTTCTTTTTTTAAAAAATGAAAATTGTCACATACTTACTTGACTCTAGGAGCTGGAACTTTAAAAAATAACAAACCACTAAGTATGATGAGACTTACTCACCTTACTGTCTTGTATAAAAGGCCAATATCACCATTAACCTCTCCATGGTAGAGGGGGAGGGATTGGGCCCATGCTCACCCACTCTGCTAATCCAGCACCATCTTCCTGAGGATCTCCAAGCACTTTACAAACACTAATCAGTGATATCGCAGCACCCCTCAGGGGCACACCGAGGGGGCACCACCTTCCCCATATCACAGAAAGAGAGGATGAGGCACAGACAAATTTAATGCCCTATTCCTCTCCCACTGAAATTAATGGGAGTTTTGCCTTGACATCAGCAGGACCAGGATTGGGTGCATAGGGTCAGGTCCCACAGCCCTTATTCCCACAGGTTATCCCATTGATTTTAATGGGAATTGAGAGTGCTCAGTACTGCACAAGATCCAGCCCACAACGATAAGCCAAAGATCACACATGGGCAGAGGCAGAACCAGACCTCTGTGCCTGACCCACAAGAGTATTTCTCACCCACACACACGGAGGATAAGTGAGCATCACACACTGCGATGATGCACAGAAACCAGCTCTTTGTATAGTCACACCAGGGAGGCCAGGATCCCGCACACATGGGCTGCTTTGCATGTGAACTCTCCAGTGACGCCGCCCTGTTGCTCTGGGGGCTATAAAAGTTTTTGTTCCACTCTCTGCGGTTTATTGAGCAGCAACTGCCAGCTCAGACATACCAAAATGTTCTCCCAGGCTCAGCTGCTCTGGTTACTGGTGCTGTGGCTTCTGGGTAAGAATCAGAACTGGACGACACTGGCTTAAAAGTACAATGATCCATTTAAATTTTAAAAATTCAAAACATTGTTGCTAGATTGGATATTAAACAGTAGTTCATCAGAGTTATGGCTTGAATATAACAATTGTGAACATTTTGTATTATATGATGCATTTCATACATTTTCTAAAGATGCAAATATCAATCACTATAATTTATTGTTGCTCACTATCAGTTACCTTTTCTCTGTATTTATTTTGATTCCATATTTAATGCAGGATCCTATAGGCATGTCACAATGACTCAGTCTCCAGAATCCCTCTCAGTGTGTCCTGGAGAAAAAGTCACTATCATATGTACAGCCAGTTCTAGCCTTAGCAGCCAGTATGTATCCTGGTACCAACAGAAGCACGGACAAACTCCTAAGTTTCTTATCTACTGGGACTCCACACTTGTCTCTGGAGTTCCAGCCTGGTTCAGGCACTGATTACACTCTCGCAATCAGCAGCATTGAAGCTGATGATGCAGCAGATTACTACTGTTTGCAGAGGCATAGCTCACCTCTCACAGTGATACAGACCAATACAAAAACCTCCCCGCTCTGGGTGTCTGCAATAGCAGATTTCTGTGAAGATCATCACAGTGTCAGGCCTGGTCTACACTATGTGTTTAAACCGAATTTAGCAGCGTTAAACCGATTTAACCCTGAACCCGTCCACACAATGAGGCCCTTTATATCGATATAAAGGGCTCTTTAAACCGATTTCTGTACTCCTCCCCGACAAGAGGAGTAGCGCTGAAATCGGTTTTGCCATATCGGATTAGGGTTAGTGTGGCTGCAATTTGACGGTATTGGTCTCCGGGCGGTATCCCACAGTGCACCATTGTGACCGCTCTGGAAAGCAATCTGAACTTGGATGCACTGGCCAGGTAGATAGGAAAAGCCCCGCGAACTTTTGAATTTCATTTCCTGTTTGTCCAGCGTGGAGCTCTGATCAGCATGGGTGGCGATGCAGTCCCAAATCCAAAAAGAGCTCCAGCATGGACCGTACGGGAGATACTGGATCTGATCGCTGTATGGGGAGACAAATCTGTTCTATCAGAGCTCCGTTACAGAAGACGAAATAACAAAGCGTTTGAAAAAATCTCCAGGCTACGATAGACAGAGGCCACAGCACAGTGCTGTGGGACAAGCATAACAGAAAACCAAAGAATCAAATGGACGCTCATGGAGTGAGGGAGGGGGGACTGAGGACTCCAGCTATCCCACAGTCCCTGCAGTCTCCAAAAAGCATTTGCATTCTTGGCTGAGCTCCCAATGCCTAAAGGGTCAAAAACATTTTCCTGAGTGTTTCAGGGTATATCTCGTCAATTTACACCCTTCCCCCCCCCGAAAGAAAAGGGAAAAAAAACATTTCTCGCCCTATGTCTACTGCATGCTGCTGGTAGACAGGGTGCTGCAGCACTGAACACCAGCATCCCCTTCCTGGTGGCAGACAGTACAATATGACTGCTATCCACCATCATCATCAGCCCGTGAGTGCTCCTGGTTGGCCTCGGTGAGGTCGGCTGGGGGCGCCTGGGTAAAAATGGGAATGACTCCCGGTCATTCCCGGCAGATGGTACAGAACGGCTGGTAATCATCTTCATCATAGCAACTGGAGGCTGAGCTCTATCAGCCCTGCCCCTTTCATGTCTAAAGAAAAGATTCGGTACTGCCTGGACTATCATAGCAGTGGAAGGTTGGGCTCCTCTCCCCGCCACCTTTTAATGTCCTGCCTGGACTATCATAGCAGCTGGAGGCTTCCTCCCCCTCATTTTATCTTACTAAAAAGTCAGTGTTTCTTATTCATGCATTCTTTATTACTTCATCACACAAATGGGGGGACACCGCCACGGTAGCCCAGGAGGGTTGGGGGAGGAGGGAAGCAACGAGTGGGGTTGTTGCCGGGGCACCCCCTAGAATGGCATGCAGCTCATCATTTCTGTGGGATCTCTGGGGCTCTGACACGGAGCGGCTGTGCTCTCTGGTTCTCTAGTACACTTGCCCCATATTCTAGGCAGGACTGACTCTATAAAGAAGGGAATGACCCGGGGCGTCATTTCCATTTTTGTCCATGTGCCCCCGGCTGACCTCAGCGAGGCCAGCCAGGAGCATCCATGACAGCAGCAGATGGTACAGAATGACTGATAACCATCATCTCATCGCCAATTTACAATGGCAGATGGTGCAATAGGGATGGTAAGTGTCTCTGCTACCTTGCAAAGGCAAATTAATGCTGCTGTGTAGCACTGCAGTACCGTGTCTGTCAGCAGCATCCAGTACACATACGGTGACAGTGACAAAAGGCAAAACAGGCTCTATGGTTGCCATGCTATGGCATCTGCCAGGGCAAACCAGGGAAAAAGGGCGCGAAATGATTGTCTGCCGTTGCTTTCACGGAGGAAGGATTGAGTGACAACATTTACCTAGAATCACCCGCGACACTGTTTTTGCATTGGGATCTCAATCCAGAATTCCAATGGGCGGGGGGGGACTGAGGGAACTATGGGATAGCTACGGGATAGCTACCCACAGTGCAACGCTCCGGAAATCGACACTAGCCTCGGTACATGGACGTGCACCGCCCAATTAATGTGCTTAGTGTGGCCGCGTGCACTCGACTTTATACAATCTGTTTTACAAAACCGGTTTATGTAAAATCGGAATAATCCCATAGTGTAGACATAACCTCAGTGTAGCTGCTGTACTGTGACTTAGGGCTCAGGTGTTCCGTGTCAGCATCAGGGCTCCTCACTGCAACACCCTTCTGTGTACCTCCCCTATACTCCCCACCACCAACATACAAATAACCATTTTCCTTGGGAAACCCAGTTACCTCTGCTCTAATGGGAGCACAGAAGCCACCTGATGTCCAGGAAGAAAACCCCATCCTGTGCGGACTGAATCAGGCGCCGTTTGGCTGAGCATTAGCAGTTCAGAGAAAGCAATGTATACAAAACTTCCCTGCCAATGGGTGCTACTGGAAGTGGCAGCCAGCATGTCCCTGCAGCCCGCTCCACTGCCTGCAGCTCCGATTGCCCGTAAACGGCAAACCGTGGCCACTTGGAGCTGCAGGGGACTGAGAGTGCAGACAGTCAATGTAAACAAATTGTCTCACAGCCCGCCAACAGATTACCCAGATGGGCCGCATACAGCCAATGGGCTGCAGGTTGCCCACAACTGGTCTAACAGCTTTGGTAATGAACATTGACCTTTAACAGGTGCCTTTTGTAATATGGGTGTGTTCGTAAAGAGTTTCACCTGTGTATCTTACTCTCCATATTGTAAGAAAAATACAGCAAACCATGGTGGCATTTACCCCTTGTGAGGGCCGGCATGAGGCCTATGAATTACTAAAGTGAAAATAAAAACAATGAGAGTCCTTGTGGCATCTTAGAGACTAACATATTTATTTGGGCATAACCTTTGGAGGGCCATAACCCAGTTCATCAGCTGCATGGAGTGAAAAATACAGTAGTAAGGTATAAATATACGGCACATGAAAAGATGGGAGTTGTCTTAGCAGGTTGGGGGTCAGTGCTAATGAGGCCAATTCAATCAGGGTGGATGTGACCCATTCCCAACAGTTGACAAGAAGGTGTGAGTATCAATAGAGGGAAAATTACTTTTTTGTAATTGACAAAGCCAGAAGGATATCCAGAAATCACCTAGTACAGGACAGGTCCAATGAAGAAAGTAACAGAATGCCACCAGCCATCACCTACAGCCCCCAACAAAAACCTCTCTAGCGCATCATCAAGGATCTACAACCTATCCCAGAGGACGATCCCTCACTCTCACAGACCTTGGGAGACAGGCCAGTCCTCACTTACAGACAGCCACCCAACCTGAAGTAAATACTCACCAGCAACTACACACCGTACAACAGAAACACTAACCCAGGAACCAAGCCCAGCAACAAACCTCATTACCCACTCTGCATAGCTATTGAAGGGACATCATCATAAAACCTAACCACATCAGCCATACCATCAGGGGTTTGTTCACCTGCACATCTACCAATGTGATCTATGCCATCATGTGCCAGCAATGCCCTCTGCCATGTACATTGGGCAAACTGGACATTCTCTATGCAAAAGAATAAATGGACACAGATCAGACATCAAGAACTGTAACACTCAAAAAATGGTACGAGAACACTTCTACCTCACTGGACACTCAATAATAGATTTAAAAGAGCCATTCTTCAACAAAAAATCTTCAAAAACAGACTTCAACTAGAAACTGCAGAATTAGAATTAATTTGCAAACTGGACACCATCAAATTAGGCCTGAATAAAGACTGGGAGTGGCTGGGTCACTACAAAAAGTAGTTGATACTCACATCTTCTTGTCAACGGTTGCCAGCTGTTGGAGGGAGGGATAGCTCAGGGTTTGAGCATTGGCCTGCTAAACCCAGGATTGTGAGTTCAATCCTTCAGCGGGCCATTTGGGGAACTGGGGTAAAAACCTGGGGATTGGTCCTGCTTTGAGCAGGGGGTTGGACTAGATGACCTCCTGAGGTCCCTTCCAACCCTGATATTCTATGATTCTATGAACATGGCTACCCCTCTGAAGTGAAAGTCCCACCTTAACTGCAGAGTGTAAATTTCACCTCAAATTAACAATGATGTTGATTCTTCTAATCTTGCCAGCAGATGGCAGCACACCATCATAAAACTCAATCAAAATGCTGTAATATTTGAAATGTTATGTATAACCTTAAATGGCTTCCATAACCCTAATGTAACAACCATCAACATTCTAACTAATAGTACACAAATCAATTCTCCAGGTTGACACTCTGATCCTCTGACAAACTCTGTTCAACTTCAACATCAGCTCCAAATATCCCAAAGGGGAATGTACTCAAGACTTCCACAAACAGGAACAAAAACCAAAGTGACTCCAGTGCAATACATATATGATGGATGATGTTGTTAACGCCAGTATATACAGATATAGAACTAAGGGTTTTCCAGCTCATGCATATAAAAGGAATAAATCAGATGGGAGATGACTCCTCCACTGATTCATATGGGAGAATGACATAAGAAAAATCTCTCTTCTAACACACCCATTGCTATTCAACACCTGAGACCAACACTTCCCAACCTGGGTGCCTGAAGTTAGGCTACTAAATCTGTACGGACACTTGATTTTCCACAGCTGCTGAGCACCCACTAACTGCACTGAAGTCCAAGGGAGCTGAAGATACTCAGCCCCTCTGAATATCAGGCCATTTTTACTTCTGTACCAAATATGGATTTACAGGCCTTACTTTAGGCACCTACCAGGGTCTGATCATTTTGGCCCAAATGAAGATGTGTTAAAATAATAGCTCCCAAATAGAGAACATGCTCAGTAAACTAACCACAGCTCGATGTGGTTTTACATATTCAAGCCTTTGTCAATGCTGACCAAGAGATCTTGTTGGCACATGGGTGGATCTTGGCATAGACAGACAGTGTTGCTCTTGAGCAGTTGGTATTTTTTTTTCTGTTCTGCATCTATCCTTTACTTTTATTTTATTTTCCACTCCACATTACCGGTCTAATGAATGCAAAGGCTATAAAACATCAGGCCATGGTGTTTTTTCAGTTTAACAACCTACCTTATATAATCCCTGGCTTTCTTTTTCACATGTTCCTATGATGTTGTCTCCTCTCCACTTTGGCAAAGGGATGAGAATTTTATCCATCATCTCAACCACTCCTCCAATCCAGTTTTCCTGCCTCACCTCAGATGGACCAGGGATTCTGCCTGCCTGAGGAAAGAGCTATAATTTAGCCCTAAACCTGACAATAATAATCGCTTTCCAGTCCTACCACCTAACAAAGGAGCATCTCATTCTTTGATTTCTTTAACCTTCTCCTTTCTTTTCTGTTATCCATGTCCCTTTGTGTTTGGTTGAGGAAACTGTCTTTGTTACTAAACTCAGAACGCTTTGCTTGCAGCCTACTGTAATTAATATTTTCATAGGAAAAATATGAGCTTTACAATCAGCTCTACATAATACTGTCTGTGGGATGCAAAATGTAACATCACATTCTCCAAAATCCATGACACAGGCCAATTTCTTATCATTCTGACAGGACTCAATATTTTGCTGTTGCTCATCCTGCCTGGTGGGCTCTCTTATGCAAGATCTCACAGGGTTCAATGATGATGTCTTCTGGTATATTAATCTACTAGGAGAGAGCTGAGGTGCCTTCTGTGTATATATGACCATGACCAGAGGCTCGGGGGAGCCAGCTGAGGTCACTCAATTAGGGTGAACTGCAAAGAAGAGGGCAGGCAATCCCCAAAGCTGGTGGATATTCCAATACTTCGATTTATCCAGCCATCATAAAACAGCTTCTATTATATCTCACTCATTACTCAGCAGTCAACAAAACAGTTCCCTTAAAGAAACCCAGCCTCGGGCCTCCACCTAGACACTCAAGTCAAGTATGATGAGGATTTCTGAAAATCTTATTCATCGTATAAAAAAGTTCTACCAATTCCAAAGGATCGGACACATCCTGTCAAATTAACTTGGTGTCTTCTTTTTCTGTGATAATAAGTATGGTTGATAAATGTAATTATGTTGTAACATAACTGGACTTCTGTAAGGCATTTGACCAGGAACTGCAAAATATCTTGATTAAAAAAAATAGAACTGTATAACATTACCACGGCATACATTAAATGGATTAAAAATTGGCTAACTGATAGGTTTCAAAATGTAACAGTAAATTGAGGAATCAACACAGAATGGACATTTTTCCAGTGCGATCCCACAGGGCTCAGTTCTTGGTCCTTTGCTATTTTTAATTTTTATCAGTGATCTGGAAGAAAACATAAAATCATCACTGATAAAGGTTAGATGACACAAAAAATGGGGGAATGTAAATAATGTAGAGGACAGGCAACTGACACAGAGCGATCTGGATTGTTAAGTAAACTGGGCACAAGCAAACAATCCCCATTTTAATATGGCTAAATGTAAATGTATATATCTGGGAACAAACCATGTAGGCCATACTTACAGGACGGGAGACTCGATCCAGGGCATCAGTGACTCTGAAAAAGATTTGGGGGTCCTGGTGGATAATCAGTGTGACACTGGAACCAAAAAAGCTAAAGTAAATCTGGGATGTATTAACAGGGGAATCTGAAGTAGGAGTAGGGAGGTTATTTTACCTCCATATTTGGCCCAGGAGTGACCACTGCTGGACTAGTATCCAATTCTGGTAGCCACACTTCAGGAAGAACGTTGATCAGAGATGGTTCAGAGAACAGCCACTGGAACGATTTAAGAATTAGAAAATCTGCCTTATAATGACAGACTCAAAGAGCTCCATCTATTTAGCTCTACAAAGAAAAGGCTAAGGGGTGACCTATCACACTGTATAACAATTGACTCTGCAGTCTAATCCAGAAAGGTATAACGCGGAAGTTGAAGCTAGACGAACGTAGACTGGAAATAAAGTGCAAATGTTTAACGGTGACAGTACTTAACCATTGGAACAATTTACCAAGGGTCATGGCGGATTCTCCATCACTGACCATTTTAAAATCACACTTGAATGTTTTGTCTAGAAGCTCTGCTCTAGGAATTATTTTGAGGTAGTTCTATGACCTGCATTATGCAGGAGGTCAAACTAGGTGACCAAAATGGACCCTTCTGGCCTTGGAATCTATGCATGTATTACCTCCCTGTTTGTATTCAGTGACAAGGGAATCTGTCAATTAAAATAATATGTAGTCCTTAAACAGACCTGCAATTTTTCAAAGCACTGTGTAAAGATTAATGAATTAATGAACTAATTAACTAGCATCCTAATAATCAATGTGGGAAACTGTTCTCTGAGTGAACACTGGGATCAAAGAACTAAATAAGCCATGAGAGTTGGACATTACTAGTGACACAGACACCGGATGCTGCTGAGCTTATGAACAAACTGAGCCCAGTGCTGGACTCCTTGATCAGAAAAAGCTCCAGGATACTCTGGGCCCACTGATTAGAGAGACCTTTCCCTGCCTGACCCTTCTGGGCATCCCTCACTGACAGGAATGGGAGACGCGTTACCAGATTGAGGGGTGTACGTGGCCTTGGGTCTGGAGAGCGAATGGACATTTACACAGAGATGCTGCTTTTGCATATTTCCACCCAAGTGACAGTTCCTGGCTGTTCAGAGCAGATATAAATGTGTCACCTTCACACTTTGTGCTTCTGAACTTGGCATCTGTCACTCTACACGTATCAAGATGATCTCCCAGACTCTATTTCTCTGGCTTCTCGTGTTCTGGATTCAGGGTAAGAACAACCACACAGGAGGATTTGTTTAAAAGAAAAGTTATAGTATTTTACAAGGATTTAAATACTAAAATATTTCCCTTTCCAGCAATCATTCCTAGCAGCATTTACAGTGTTAGCAGAAAGAGAGCTCCAGGCTAAACTCCTAGATATGCAGCTTTGTAGTGTTAATTATTCTGATACTGGAGGATTTTACATTTCTTTTTATTCCAAATTTATTCTCCAATACAGATTCCAGTGGGCAGATCCTGCTGACTCAGACTCCAGAATCCCTGGCAGTGTCTCCAGGAGACAGAGTCACCATCAACTGCAAAGCCAGTTCCAGTGCTAGCAGCTGGATGTCCTGGTACCAACAGAAATCAGGACAAGCTCCTAAGCTCCTTATCTATAAAGCCTCTACTCGTCCCTCTGGGATTCCAGACCGGTTCAGTGGCAGTGGGTCTGGCACTGATTTTACATTCACAATCAGCAGGGTTGAAGCAGATGATGCTGGAGATTATTACTGTCAACAGTAGAACAGCTTCCCTCTCACACAGTGATACAGACCAGCACAAAAAGCTCCCTGCTGTTTAGATTCAGACTCTCACTCAGTATTTCAGGTGCTTCCTGGGCAATTACATTGTTATCTCTGCTCCCCTGCAGTGGGGTGGGTGGATGTGTCAGACTTCAGTCACCGCCCTCCACGCACGAACTTCTGGTCCTTACAGGTGCTCACACCATGGGTTCAGATTTGCTCTTATGGGCAGCATCCAACTTCCTATTGACAGCAGGTTACAATCCACGCACCTTTCTACTGAGCTGACAAAATACTTCAGCCTTGTAAATCACCCACGCTGGAAAACTGCAACAATCTAATCCCAAACTGTGCTCAGAGTACAAGCCACTATCTCATCCAGCATCTTCTGTTCAGTTAGTTTTGCTCATTAGAACATCTGCTTCATGTACAGAACCATCCAAACATCTGCTACTGCCACTTCAGTGTCAATAACTGCATCCACCTTTGATGCTTTCTCTCTTAGTTACTACTAGGTAGGCTAGAGCCTAAGAACATCAGTTCGTTTTTCAGTCCTACATAAAAGTGCAGCTTGTTTGATACAATTAATAGTAAAAAATAAGAAATCAGTGCAAGAAGACAAGACAGGCTCTTTCCTAAAGAACAGAAACAATATTTGATTCCAGAATAGAGCTCATAAACATGCAAATGCCCCAGTACACCCATAGTGTCCATCTCAGAGAGCAGAGGAAACAAGGAGAGAAAAATGAAAGGAGGAGAGAGAAGGGCAGCTTTAAAGTCCACACAGGATAAAGAGGCAGAGCAGCTGACTTAAAAAGTCCACAGAAGTGACATTCTAATCTGAATCAGGTGGTTTCCTGTTCAAGTCCCCAGATGGTGCAAATCAACAGAGCTCTATTGATTTCAGTGGAACTACACTAAACTAAACCAATGAGCATAACCTGTGTATTTATGAACAGTGAATCTCTTCAGAGATTATTGTCCTTCCAGCATCTGAAAGTCTCTCACCAGTCAGACACAGAGAGACCCAGTAAGCTAGTTCACAGAATGTCTAACTGTAAAATCCCATGTACTGAAGATTTCTTATAGCTGCCTTTTCCTGTAAACTCCACTAAAGAAATTACAGCCAATCTTCACACTGAACACACCAGTCCAAAACAGCAGAAGCAGCTGTAAAAAACAATTTTCCACAGCTGTGTGTGAGATTCAATTCACAGAGCGAGGCCAGAATCCTTGTTTCAATGGGCCACATCCTCTGCTGGTGTAGATCAACATAGCTCTATTCACTTTAACGGAGCTCCCTTTATATGAAACAGCACAATCAGCTCAATGGCTTTGCCATTTACTACTGTATAAGAGCATTTACCCTAAGACAGCTCTGTCAGCTGAGATATTTAACACTAGAGCGGAAGGTAACTTTGCAGAGGTCTTTACCTCTCTGATGTCTATGATATTATAAAGCTTGGGCTACAATGGGGATTTTAAAAGCTTGGCTGAAGTCAGTCATGAATGTCAATAGGCTCTGTTATAATTTTATTTTCCTTCCTGGACTCAAGGATGCATCACAGAAATAACTAAGCCGAGCTGTGGATGTTGTAGAAAGGAGCAGTATGACAGAGGATTTTAATGTCATTTGAAAGGGTCCATTTTCATTTTCTCTGGGCTGTGCTTGATTAAATTCTGCTCTAGATGCAAACCTCAGATTCTGATGATCCACAAATATCAGCATTTTCAGAATATACCCTACATCTCAGAGACAATTTACATCGCTAGGGTTCTGCATATTCACACCCGAATGTCATTTTATTCATGCTCTGAGCAGGGATTATAAATCTGTCCAGTTGTACTTCAGATTTCACTGCAGGGCTCTGATCTCCTGCACTCAGCATGGCCAATGTAATTCCATATGCAAAGCTTTTCTTGATGTTACTCTTCTGGGTTGGAGGTACAAGAATGAAAATATGAACACTGAGAACAGTCTGTTGGGTTATGCAATGTAACACACAATTACTGCTATCTTCAACTTCTAGTAGATTTAAAGTACATTTCACAATATTGTCAATGCTGTGTATTTTCTTTCTACTTCTAGCAATTTCAGGCTGGATGATTTCAGAATCAACAAGCTGGTTTGACTTTGATGTTATACCACCAAGCACATTTCTAATAAGGGGTCTCTTGGAGGGTTCAGTTTCAAAGGAGAGAGCTAGATCCCAGCCACTGCATAAACTCCTGAATTTTTTGAGTGTCACTGCACTTGGACTAGATGGACCCTGCTCATTTCTCTTCCAGATCCCAACCCAGACAAGATGGACTAACAAGGGCCACAGGAAAACAGACACAACTTCCTGCTTATCAGTCAGTTTGGCAAAGCAATAAATACTTGGTGACGTGGGGTAGACTCTATACACTGTAAGTGCCGGACCACTATCAGCCTGGAGACCATAGTTGAACAGACTCTTTCATTATACTTACATGCCAGCTGTGGAATAGTAAAGGTTGAGCTGTGCTTTCTGGTTAGTCAGCTCTTAGTGAATGAACAAACACATGGCTCAGGGGATGTGTTCTTGATCTGGTCTCACACTGCGCATCCCCCAAATAATCTTTGCCCCCTGGCCAGCACCAACATATCAAGTAGGACCACACGTCATTGTGTTGATATCTGACTATGGGTCATTCAAGAGTCCATGAGATCCCCAAAATGGGATCCCAGGTGATGGAATGGTCTAGTGGTTAATGCAAGAACTGAGAGTCAGGGGAATTTGGATCTAAGCCCAGCCTGGTCTCTCACTCACTCACTAACCTTGGCCAAGACAACTTCTGCATGCCTGGGTTTTCCATCTATAAAAAACAGATGTGGTAATTCCCCTCCCTTAACAGTTTTTGGAAGACATGATGTGTTAATGTTTTTAAAGCATTTTTAATTTTTAGTACATAGTGCAAGGGATTATTAAATGAAATACAACATTTTATTTTGCTTCTTACACATGAAAGCATAACAGCAATGGACTTCAATCCATTAATGGAGATGTTCTATACAGTTTATTGCCCTTGACGTAAACCAGACCCATCACTACCACTATTCAAAATTGGGTTGGACAGAGCACTGGAGACCATGCAAAGGCGTAGGAGAGGCTAAAATTCCTATTGGAATTTTCTACCTCTCTCTTCAATGATTCTACTATCCTGGAACTGCTGGGGGGAGCTGAATGTTTTGGCTTGTACAGAATCTTCAGTAACATGTACACATTAAAGAATGAACTTGGCTGTCTGTAGAAAGGAGCCCTCTGATTAGAAATATGCCAAGCTAAACCTAAAAAGACTTCCATGTCCTTTGTCAGGATTGTGTTGTAATTTTTCTGGGCTTATCTTAATATAACAGCCCCTGGGAGGGGGTGGTTTAACGAAAGAAACATTTCCTGACTACCCTGAAACTCAGAGGCAATTTACATAGCTTGGTGTCTCTGCATTTTCACACCCTGTCATAAACAGATAGCTAAGGGTTAATGTCTCTTACACCTGGAAAGAAGTAACCTGAAACACCTGACCAGAGGACCAATCAGGAAACCAGACTTTTTCAAATCTGGGTGGAGGGAAGTTTGTGTCTGAGTTTTTTGTCCTCTGCCTGTCTCTCTCTCGGCTATGGGAGGATTTCTGTTTCCTGCTTTCTAATCTTCTGTTTCCAAGTTTGAGTAAAGAGATCATAATACAATAGGGGTTATTGTTTTTTTCTTTTGTATTTACATGGTATAGTTGCTGGAATGTTTTGAATTGTATTCTTTTTGAATAAGGCTGTTTATTCATATTTCTTTTAAGCAATTGACCCTGTATTTGTCACCTTAATACAGAGAGACCATTTTTATGTATTTTTTTCTTTCTTTTTACATTAAGCTTTCTTTTAAGACCTGTTGGAGTTTTTCTTTAGTGGGGAACTCCAGGGAATTGAGTCTGTGCTCACCAGGGAATTGGTGGGAGGAAGAAGTCAGGGGGAAATCTGTGTGTGTTAGATTTACTAGCCTGACTTTGCATACCCTCTGGGTGAAGAGGGAAGTACTTCTGTTTCCAGGACTGGAAATAGAGAGGGTGGAATCCCTCTGTTTAGATTCACGGAGCTTGCTTCTGTATATCTCTCCAGGAACACCTGGAGGGGGGAAGGGAAAAGGTTTATTTCCCTTTGTTGTGAGACTCAAGGGATTTGGGTCTTGGGGTCCCCAGGGAAGGTTTTTGGGGGAACCAGAGTGCCCCAAAACAGTCTAATTTTTTGGGTGGTGGCAGCTTTACCAGGTCCAAGCTGGTAACTAAGCTTGGAGGTTTTCATGCTAACCCCCATATTTTGGACGCTAAGGTCCAAATCTGGGACTAGGATATGACACACTCAAATGCCATTTCCTCACTGCTCTGAGCAGAGATTATAACTCTACTGGGTTGAATTTTAGATTTCACTGCAGGGCTCTGACCTTCTCGTCATCCAGAGGAGTCAAGATGATTTCACACACACGGCTTTCCTTGATGATGAGAGGGTGTGTCTGGGTTCAGGGTAAGAAAGAACAAAAAGATGAAGTTTTTAAAAAGGCCTGTGGGTGTATTTAGTGTGGGACACAATTCCTAGTACATTTAATTCCTAATACCAATAATCATGTGAAATTTACATTTTAAAAACGTTGTGGCATCCACAGATGTTCTGCTTCCAGACACCACTGGAGAGATTGTGATGACTCAATCCCCAGCATCCCCTTTCAGTTAATGTAGGTGAAAGCATTTCTATCAATTGTAGAGCCAGTTTTTGTGTTACTGCTGATATAGCCTGGTACCAACAAACGTCTTAAAAAGCTCCATAACCCATGATCTATTAAGCTTCTTCTTGCCCTACGGCAGTTTCAGCTCAGTATTGGCAGAGGATATAGCATTGATTTCACATTCACCATCACATTTGTGTAATATTGATACTACCATCTGCCACGGCCCTTGGATAGAAGAGGAAAGATTATAATGGAAAGAGAACATTTTGAAGGAAGGGGAAAAAGGAAAAGATAGGAGAGGAGAGGAGGAATTATCAAGTCCAAAATGATTAGCACCCAGACTATTCGTTCCATACTGGATTGAAGCTGCATGCATCTGACATACAGCCTGATTATCTGAGGGGTGAGGGTAGGGAGATATGAAAGAGGTCTATAAAATCATGACTGGTGTGGAGAAAGTGAATGAGGAAGTGTTATTTACCCTTTCACACAACACAAGAACCAGGGGTCACCCAATGAAATTAATTGACAAAAGATTTAAAGCAAACAAAATGAAGTACTACTTCTCACAACGCACAGTCAACCTGTGGAACTCACTGCCAGGGGATGTTGTGAAGGCCAAAATAATACTGGGGTACAAAAAAGAATAAGATAAGTTCATGGAGGACAGCTCCATCAATGGCTATTAGTCAAGAAGGTCAGGGAGGCAAACTCGTGATTTGGGTGTCCCTAAGCCTCTAGCTGCCAGATGCTGGGACTGGAAGGCAGGGGATTGATCACTCAATAAATTACCCTATTCTGTTCCTGTCCTCTGAAGCATCTGGCATTGGCCACTGTTGGAAGCTAGGGTACTAGGATGGATGGACCACTGATCTCATCGAGTATGGCCATTCTTATATAGGTGTTAACCACCTACAGCTTCTATTCACTTGTCCTGGAGATGCTGGTACTCAGCACATCTGTAAATGAGGCCCTAGGTTATTTAGCTTTTCTAAAATGAGAGATCTCAGACTAATTGACACACCTTGGGAATGATGTTGTGGGAAAGGCCAGCAATTTGGGAATCGCTGCTTTATCTAAGAAAGACAGAATGACTTCCTAGTGCATGAAATCAGTGACATCCAGAGTGTGTTCAGATGGAGAGGGCTGAAATGAAGGCCCATCCCAGATTATGGTGGCACAGGCCAAGTGAATATTTAGGAGAGACGTGTCAGATCTGGTCAAATATACATAAGATCTGCAAAGACAGCTGTATATACTGCATCTGTATCTCAGAAACCACAATATCATTTCAACACAGAAGAGCAGCAGGAAATAAGCCAAATATGAGCATTTCACATCTCTGGGCTGAAACTAAAAGTGCAGTAAATTTGCATGCATTTTGCATAGGGGTGAGGTGTCCTCACTGAGCTGCTGAGCACATATAAACATTTCATTTTCCACTGCTCACTTATGAACAAGCTTTTCCAACCACGGTCAGGCAAGATGATCTCACACACACCCCTTCTCTGGCTGCTGGTTCTCTGGGTTCAGGGTAAGAAATTAATTAATATGCTTTTTGAAAATGTCACACATCAGTGTGACAGATCAGAAATGCTGCCAGTCTGACTTATTTAATTAATATTCTACTCTTGTACTTTAGTATAAATTCACATTGGAAAATTCAAACTGTGTTTCAGCATCTGAACACTTGTAAAATACAGTATAGTATCACTGTTCATTCCCTACCCATCTTCTCTCTTTATCCAGACTCCTCTGGGCAAATTGTGATGACTCAGTCCCCGGAATCTCTGGCAGTGCCAGTGGGAGGGAGAGTCTCTATCAACTGCAAAGCCAGTACAAGCATTGGCAGTTACATAAACTGGTACCAACAGAAACCTGGACAAGCTCCAAAACTTCTTATCTACTACGCCACCAACCTCCAGTCTGGGGTCCCAGCTCGGTTCAGCGGCAGTGGGTCTGGCACCGATTTCACATTCACGATCAGCAGTGTAGAAGCTGAAGATGCTGGTGATTATTACTGTCAGCAGGGTAGCAGCTTACCTCTCACAGTGATACAGACCGATACAAAAACCTCCCTGCTCTCTGCAGTGTGCATTGCAGTTACTGCTTCCTCCAGATAAAACTGTCAATTTTTCACATTCTATGAAGCGCGAAGGAAGAGGGTAACGTTTTTCATCTCTGAACATACAGTGAAAAGGAGAAAGCTGAAAGAGCTAAATTGTTTGAATAAGCACATAAATACTAGAATTTATACGTAGGTCTGAAATTTATTACAGTTTATGCTGCTTTATTCCCAGTCTTGAATCCCAGGGCAACAGACACACTTACTTGAGTTTCAATACAAGTAATTCGGAACAGCTGTTACATCTTCTATCTTTCAGTCTTGAATGTTTCTATCTTCTAGCAAAATGACTTAATTCCTTTATAGAGAGCTGATCAGAAACAGGAATTCTCATATTGTAAGAAATTCCAAATTTGGGGAAGAAGGAGGGGGGCTTGTTGTGAATTGGCATAATAATTTGAAATTTCAACATTTCCTGTGATATGGAAATTCCAAAATTTCTTTTTGTGAAAAATCAAAGCAATGTTTCATTTTTATTCATACTTCAGCTACTTGACCTTGAAGGGTGTTATATAATGTCAAAACGATTACAAAATCATTTTCCCATGAAAATTTCAGCATAATTGATGTGTTCCCAGAGAAGGTTTAGATTTGGAAAGCTGTTCCATCAAAAAATTCAACCTGCTCTACTATTGTAAATACATTTCTACCATGACCTGGGTGTCTCCTTTCATTGGAATAGATCCTCACTAAAATCCCACTGGGAAGGTCTCAATCATTATTAATCTAGGAAAATTATACTAACCTAGGGATTTGTAAATGGCTGTGTCTACTGTTTGCAGATTAGGGTAAGAATTCCTGGTCCAGAGTTTCCAAGACCAGTGAGGGAGCAATTCCCCAAACGTAACCGAACCCTGAGACAAAGCAGCTAATAGACACGCATAGGAATTTCAACAGAGTTCAGGGTGGAGGGAGGCTGGGTATGGAAGCTCCAGAGGAAGGATATGGCCCAATGGGCAGGGCAGTAGGGGCAGCCACACAGAGCATGCCCACCCCTGTTCCAGAATAGCATTGATTATGAACATATTCAGATGGGTTCTGGCTAGCACAAGCAGCAGGAACCAAGGGAGGTGGTGTTCAGTCAGCTTCCTGGGGGCTGCTGGGGCTGGCCACACGCACCCAAAAGAGGTAGCTGCTGGGGATGGAGTGGGTACGGTAAAAGGGCTAGAAGGAGAGAGGTCTGGAGGTCCCCCTGCTCCTCTCACACAATCCCCTGCAACTCTCAGGCTTGGGCACCTACCAGGTCACAGAGGTAGAGGGGATAGGGGCACGGACACAATGGGCAGTGCTGGAGGCTGGCACACTGCTGCTATTTTTCAACTTTTCTGTGCTGCACCTGCACTCAAAATCTGAGCATGCTTGGGTGACCTCATCCCAGACCTCATTTTCAGCCTGCTGATGTGCACCCTTCAAGCCGTCGAGAGCATCCATCATTCTGGAGATGCAAAGTGCACGCAGCCACTGGTGCGGATGCAGAGAAGCACGGAGCTGCTGGTGCCACTCCTTTTAGTAACCTGGCCCTTAAATAAAAGGAAAATGTGTTATAAGATGAATGAATTCAAACAGACTCAGCTGATTGGATGTAAACCCATACACAGTAAACGGTTGAATGACTTTAGCTCTTCTTACTTGTGTTACAACCTGCAGCCTGCTCCGTTACTCTTCATTAATCAAACAGCTGTTGTTACCCCTGTGCTTGTAAAGCTAACTCTGGCTGCTTTGCCATCTGAACCATGCAAATATGTTATAGTTAATACAGCCAATGACAGACTGAAACCATCAATCCAATAGCTCAAAGCTCCTCCCTGGTATTAACATTGGGTCATTTACATAGTTGGGCTCTTTTTGCCTATTCACACATGGCTGATGGTCCCTCACTGAGCTGCTGAACACATAAATGGTTCCATTTTCACTACATGCTTCACTGAGGAGCATTTCCAGCCACACAGAAGCAAGATGATCTCAAAAACTCCCCTTCTCTGGCTGCTGTTTTTTTGGATTCAGGGTAAGAAACAGACAATGTTCAAAGAGTTATTAAGGAATGAGACAATCCATCAAAAAAGGCAGTGATTTGTTTATTTAAATACTAGTTCCTGGGGTATTTTCTAATCCACTTCTACTGTTCAGTTTACAAATGTTTCAGTGTAAAGTTTTTTAATGTCATTGTCTTAGTCATGGTATCTAGCCCCAATCTGAACCTTAGAGTCCAAAAAAATGAGGTACCAGCTAAGTTCTTTTGAAAATCTGCTTCTTTGACCCTGATCCTAGGCCCAATGAAGTTAACAGGAGTGTCCCCATTGAATTCTATGGGAGCTGGATCAGACCCCCTACAGGCTTATCCGCAAGCTACAGTCTTCCAGGGTTCTTGGGTTCACTCAGCAGCAAGCAGCTGCTTTGTCGCTGGAGAGGCAGGTAAGAGAGGAACAGCTAGAAAAGGGTATGAATAAAACAGCCCACAAGCAGAGGAGCACAAGAAAAAGCTGGTGTCATGGGGCCAGACTAAAAAGAAGTGGTACCTTCTCATAAATTCCCTTCTTTCTCCAATGCAGGCTGAGCAAACACAAGGTCAGGCCAGAAGGAAGAAGTGAAAGACAGACAATGACCACACTGTCCGTGCCACAGTTATCCCAGGGACAGGCAGGTGCCTTCTACCCATCCACCTCAGACAGGTGCTGGAATAGTTACTGGGAAGTAGACAAATATCAAGATCTGGCAGCTGAATTGCAGCACAGCCCTAGTTCCAACAGAACTAATCACAGACACATCATCAATAAGGAAGCCACAACAACCTCTGAATTGCAATCCATGGCAACCGCAGATCTTCAAAGATCATCAAAGTGCTCTAATTCATAGTGAATACACAAGTGTTCCACAGAGTCTTTAATCAGTTAGGACATCTACTAATTAACTGGTAGCTAATGACAATTCATGTTCATTGACAATCTTCAGAGAGTCTCCACAGCTATATGAATTATGGACTTGACCCAAAGCCCACTGGAGTCAGAGGAAAGACTCCCATAGACTCCAATGAGCTTTGAGATCAGGTCCTTAAGGTTTTACCTCCAGCATTCTTTCACAGCTGGTGTGTAAACTGGGGAATGAATGAGCAATCTTAAGTTAAAGTTGTTTTTTGTTTGTCCAGGACATGAAATAGTGTATCTATAATGTCGGGGTTATCTTTATCCCAGACTTTTCAGGTTCATTGTATGACTGCAAGAGAGACAGACAACCCAGCAAAGTCCGAAACCAAGTTCTTTATTGATGTATGCACACAAACAACAAAGAACAAGCCCATTTTCCGCACAGAACCAGCCCCCTTTGTGCAAATTCAAATAGCTTTTTATTAGCTACTCCGTCGCATCATCACTTACGTCACGTCATCACTGTACCTTTCCAGATATACTTTCCCAGCACACAAGAGAAAAACAAAGAGCAACTGTTATTTCTTGATAAGTTTCAAAAAGGTACAAGTTGTTTAACAAAGTGTGTGCAAGCATTTTTCCCAGACTCTGCAAGCATTCTCTTATCTAGCAAGGTCATAAATCTGGCCTGTCTACCCCAGCCAGTAAATTTTCGGTAGGCCTTGATCGGTTCTAAGCTGAACTGGGTTGCTAAGCAGAACAGGCCATCAAGGCAAACTCATCAATAACAATACACATGGAAACACTCATCAGAAAAGTCCCATCCAGTCAGTGCTTTAGGGACTCTTACTGAAGCAATTATGATGGGGATTAGGACAGCAGTAAACTTTCTTTTCTGTTCCAGAAATTATGAGGGCAGATTTTCATGAGTGACAGCCAATAGCAGTGCCTTTGTGAGAGAAATCTAACTGGATTCTACTGCAATACCCTGCCTGCCTGCTGGCAATAGTAAATGTCTAAATCAAGCAGAAGCAGCAGTTTTGCAAAGAAACAAACCACTGTGTAAACTCTCTAACAAGCATAGTTTGTAAAGTACAGGTTTATAAAGGTGCCTGCCTGGATCATGGATTGAAGCAGGACGTCTGAGATAGCCTTTTATACATGTTAGCAGCACGTCTCTATAGTAATGTGCACTAAGCTGGATGACGAGTTGAATCTCTCTGCAAACAGTTCCACAGTAAAATACTGCTGGTGGCAGGTGCTAGACTCAAAATCTACCCACAGAAGTGACTGCCTGCAGCACAGTCTCCTTTTCAGTGCCCCAACACTCAGGGGCAGCTCTAGGCACCAGCAAAGCAAGCACGTGCTTGGGGCAGCACATTTGCAGGGGCAGCAGGGATCCAGCATGGGAGCTGAGAACCAACAGGAGGCCCTGGGAGCTGTAGTTCCTTGGTTAGCTCCCTGCCTATAGAGCCAGCCCTCGAGCAGAGAAAGAACTACATTTCCCAGCATTCCCTTGGCTACCACCAACAGGAAAGGAAGGGGGAGGGAGTGAGGTAGCTGAGACCTCAGGCTGCAGCCTGCTGTGAATGGAAAGCTGCACCGTGAAGGGTCGAGATACCATATTTTAACATTCAAAAAACAGGACACTCCATGGGGAGGGAGGGTAACCCCACCCTGCCACCATACACTCTCTCCAACTGCCCCCCACAGAAACCCCAACCCATCTAACCCCCCCCCACTCCCTGTCCCCTGATCGCCCCCTCAGGGGACCCCTGCCCATAACTGCCCCCAGGACTCCACCCCTATCTAAGCACCACTGGTCCTTATCCCCTGATCACCCCCTCCTGGGATCTTTGCCCCTAACTGCCCCCAGGACTCCACCCCCTATCTAAGCACCACTGGTCTTACCCCTGATTGCCCCCTCCTGGGACCCCACTCCCTATCTAAGCCTCCCTTTTCCTTGTCCTTAACTGCCTCCTCCTGAGACCCCACCCCATACCTGTCCCCTGACAAACCCCTGGGACTCCTGTGCCTATCCAACCATTGCCTGTCCCCTGACTGTCCCCCCCCAAACCCCTGACCCATCTAACCCCCCTTCTCCCTGCCCCTGAATGACCCCCGAACCTCCTCCCCATCCAACCCCCCATACTCCCAGTCCCTTGACTGCCCCCCCCCCAGAATGCCCTACCCCTTCTCCAACCCCCCCAGCCCTCTTACCGTGCCATTCAGACCAGCGTGTCTGGCTCCGTGCAGCGCCTAACATGCTGCTGCATACATGCTGCTGTGCTCCCCCACGGAGCCACAGCCTCTCCCCTCCCACACACACACACAGCACCTGCCTTCCAGATTTGAACACTTCAGAATTCAGGAGTGCTCAAGCTCAGTTTAGGCAGCTGTTACTTCATTTCTCCCAAATCAAATATATTGATCCAGTGTAACTTGCTGTAGAGAAAGTAGGATAAAATTGAGCAAGAAATGCTTATTAGGACTGGAATTGCTATTTTCAAACAACCATTGCCTTGTTTGTTTGTTTGTTTATTTAAAAGGAAGACAGTGATATTGCACTGGAAAATTCCCCATAGAAAGAAAGAGTGAAACAAAAGAACAATAAAGGCACCTCAACTTTTCCTCATTTATGGAGGGCAGTCTTATAATATGGATCCAGAGATCCTCCAATCACACAAGCTGAAAATTGTTCCACTTTACTGCAGCTCTGTAACCATATGGGAACCAATCCTGTCTGTGTTCTGTGCACATCCAAAATTCCTGCTGAATGACTTGCCCTGGGAGCGAGTTACCAGTGACCTACTGCCGTGGCAGAAGGAGGGGGCGGGGGCGGGGACGGGGAGAGCCCAGCGCTGGGGCGGCAGGAGGTGTGGGGGGGCACTGGTGGGGAGGAAGGGGCTTGCCCAGAGCTGGGGTGGCAGAGGGTGTGGGGGGGGGGGAGAGAGCCCAGGGCTGGGGCAGCAGGGGGGCGCGGCAAGGAGCCCAGGTCTGGGACGGGGGGGCGGCAAAAAACCTAGAGTCAGCCCTGCCAACACTGTGTCTGGATTGTCCCTTCCTAGGATTCTCTATGGGCTGGAGATGTGAACTCTCTGGCCCAGTCCACTGCCCACCTACTCCTCCCCTCCATCTGCCCAGCTTCCACCTCCTGCTCCCATGCAGATTCCAGACCCAGAGCAAACCCTGCATACAGTACAGAGGAAAAGGGGAAGGTGCCATGGAGGCAGCTGGATCACCCCTGTGCACAGTCATGGGGAGATCCATGAATGGCGGGGATCCTGAGTGCACGGATCTCAGAGGTACAATCCAGGCTGATAAAACTAAACAAGCCAGTCAAAGGTGACAGTCTGAAAATACTGGATGAGAAGTGCACTTACAGGAGCTTTGCATGTTCACAAACAAACAACATCTGTTCAGTGTGGCACTGAGCTGTTACAAATGCATCTGCTAGTACTCTATGGGCAGGTGACCACTGTGCCGACTCCAGAGCAGCTAAGCTGGGCTCACAGACTGTTTCTCTGGGTACTCTGTATTTTGTATTCCAGATATGAAATAGTGATGATCCAGGCTTTGAGGCAATGTAGCATCAGGAAGAAAAATATTCTAAAAGATGGAAAATAGAGGTAAGCAGAGTCTGAATGAGCTGTCGCCTGACATCTAGTGATGAGCTGTGGAAAAGGACTTCAGGAGCTGATCTTGTTTGTAAGGGTGCACCCACCCTGCCTAGGTGCTCAGCATGATGGGATCGCTTGCCCAAATGGTCACTTTTGGCTGGTGTTGGATCCTCAAGTTTCCTCGTTATTGGGGCAGGAGTAATAAAGTGTTGTTATCCTTGTTGTGTGAACCCAGGGCAGCAGAACTGTACTTGGCATTTCCCGATTGAGGAACTCACCTATAACTAACAGCACTCGCTAGGCAGGGGACATGGGTTCCAAAACCCAGCGAGTTGAGAGAGAGTGGGCACAAACAATTGTACCTGGTGGTGTGGGCCTTGCCTAAGGGTCCCAGACACCATTTGACCCTTCCTCTCTCCACTGTGTAATATCAGAGCTAATTTAGATTCAACTGGGAGTCTTGTTACAGGCTGAAGAACTGAAATCTCTGATACCTAGGTCTAAGTATGCATTGGGACAGTGTCTCTATTGCGAGAGACTGCCCAGTGTGCACCAGCAGTGAAGGTCCCCCAATAACAGCTGAGAGCTGTGTTAAGTGTGGGGCCCTGAAGACATCTCGGCGAGTGGCCAGCAGGGTGGCTGGTGGAGAGACGCGGCGAGTGGTCAGTAGGGCAGCTGGCAGAGAGTGCCAGAGTAGAGTTCCTCAGAGTGGGGCAGTGAGAGCCCAAGCAGCAGAGCGAGTAAGGTGCCTCCTTACCTCCGCCCACCCTCACGGAGGTGAACTGTGCAGATACACCTCTGAACTCTGGGTCTGCACTGTCCAAGGACAGCATCTGTTAGTGGGGTGCAGAGAAGGGACTAGAAAATTAAATAGACTTTTGGGTGGCTGGACTTAAGAACCTGAGGGGAAAAGGACACTGTTCAACTTACTTGGTGGTGGGTCTTTTGCTCATGGCTTATGTTTATAAACCCTGTTTGCAGTGTTTCCCTAAATTTATGCCATGTTATTTCCCTCCTTTTATGAAAAGGTTTTTGCTACACAGACTCCGTGCTTGCGAGAGGGGCAGTATTGCCTCTCAGAGGCGCCCAGGGGTGGTGTGTAATTGTCACAGGTCACTGGGTGGGGGCTCGAGCTGGTTTTGTGTTGTATTGTTGAAAAGGAACCCCTAGATACGGAACCCTGCCCTTGTTGCTGCCAACTCTAACTTGCAGAAGGGTTTCATACAGCATCACAGTATTAGAAAACTTCAACAGGTCTTAAAAGAAAGCTTTATATAAAAAGAAAAAAATACATACAAATGGTCTCTCTGTATTAAGGTGACACAATACAGGGTTAATTGCTTAAAAGAATATTGAATAAACAGCCTTATTCAAAAAGAATACAAATCAAAGCACTCCAGCACTTATATTCATGCAAATACCAAAGAAAAGAAACCATATAACTTACTATCTGATCTCTTTGTCCTTACACTTAGAAACAAAAGATTAGAAAGCAGAACTACTTCTCCAAAGCTCAGAGAAAGCAGGCAGGCAGAAAACAAAGACTCAGACACAAACTTCCCTCCACCCAAAGTTGAAAAAATCCGGTTTCCTGATTGGTCCTCTGGTCAGGTGCTTCAGGTGAAAGAGACATTAACCCTTAGCTATCTGTTTATGACACGCCCCCCAAATTGCAGACAGTGGGGAAGCTCACTGGCGGCGATTTCCTTCTAGAACTTGAAAATAAACAGATTAATACAACACATGCACCTTTACATATACTCCTAAGTATATAACTAACAGACTTCTACATTTTAAGAACACTTTTTAACTACTGAACTCTGGGAAACTCTCACGGGAGAGTGCATCAGCTACTTTGTTAGAAGCTCCTGTGATGTGCTGAATTTCAAAATCAAAATCTTGGAGAGCTAAACTCCAACGAAGAAGTTTCTTGTTGTTCCCCTTGGCAGTATGAAGCCACTTTAGTGCAGCATGGTCAGTTTGTAGTTGGAACCGCCGTCCCCAAACATATGGGCGTAGCTTTTCCAGGGCGTACACAATGGCATAGCATTCCTTTTCACTGACTGACCAGTGACTTTCCCTCTCAGACAGTTTCTTGCTGAGAAACACGACAGGATGGAAGTTGTGATCTGTTGCTTCCTGCATGAGCACTGCTCCTATACCACGCTCAGATGCATCTGTGGTTACTAGGAATGGCTTGTCAAAGTCCGGGGCCCTGAGCACAGGGTCAGACATGAGCATCGCCTTAAGCTGGGTAAAGGCCTTTTGACACTCCTCAGTCCACTTAACTGCATTTGGCTGGGTCTTTTTGGTCAGGTCGGTCAGTGGGGCAGCGATTTGGCTGTAGTGGGGTACAAATCGCCTGTAGTATCCGGCCAAGCCTAAGAAGGATTGGACCTGCTTCTTGGACCGTGGGACAGGCCACTTTTGGATAGCATCCACCTTGGCCTGTAAGGGGTTTATGGTTCCTCGACCTACCTGGTGCCCCAGGTAAGTCACTCTGTTTTGGCCTATTTGACACTTTTTGGCCTTAACAGTTAGTCCGGCCTGCCTGATGCGCTCAAAGACCTTTTCCAGGTGTAGTAGGTGTTCAGGCCAGGAGTCTGAAAAAATGGCCACATCATCGAGGTAGGCAACTGCAAATTCTCCCAGTCCAGCTAGTAGACCATCTACCAGCCTCTGGAAGTTGGCGGGTGCATTTCGAAGGCCGAAAGGAAGGACATTGAATTCATACACCCCCGCATGGGTGACGAATGCTGACCTCTCCTTGGCAGGTTCATCTAGCGGTACTTGCCAGTACCCCTTGGTTAAGTCTATTGTAGAGATGAACTGGGCACGTCCCAACTTCTCCAATAGCTCATCGGTGCGTGGCATTGGATAGTTGTCCGGACGAGTTACCGCATTTAGCTTACGGTAGTCCACGCAAAAGCGTATTTCCCCATCTGGTTTGGGTACCAGAACCACTGGAGATGCCCATGCACTGGTAGATGAGCGGATTATACCCATCTGTAGCATGTTCTGGATCTCCCATTCTATAGCAGCTTGGGCATGAGGAGACACCCGGTAGGGTGGGGTTCTGATTGGGTGAGCATTACCTGTATCAATGGAGTGGTATGCCCGCTCAGTCCGTCCTGGGGTGGCTGAGAACAATGGGGCGAAGCTAGTGCACAGCTCCTTGATTTGTTGCCGCTGCAGACGTTCCAGGGTGGTTGAGAGGTTCACCACTTCCACGCCACCGTCTTTTTTCCCGTCGTAGTAGACACCGTCAGGCCACTCAGCCTCATCTCCCTGGACTGTAAACTGACAAACCTGTAAGTCTCTGGAATAGAAAGGCTTGAGAGAATTAACATGGTACACTTTAGGCTTTAGTGAGGAATTGGGAAATGCTATGAGGTAGTTTACAGTTCCCAGGCGCTCTTGGACCGTGAATGGCCCTTCCCATGATGCTTCCATCTTATGGGCCTGTTGCGCCTTCAAGACCATAACCTGGTCTCCTACCTTGAAGGAACGTTCTCTGGCATGTCTGTCATACCAGGCCTTTTGCTCTTCCTGAGCATTCTTTAGGTTTTCTCTAGCAAGGGCTAAAGAGTGTCGGAGGGTGCTTTGTAGGTTGCTTACAAAGTCCAGAATGTTAGTTTCTGGAGAAGGCGTAAACCCCTCCCATTGCTGCTTCACCAACTGTAATGGCCCCTTAACCTCGTGACCATACACAAGTTCAAATGGTGAAAACCCTAAACTGGGATGTGGTACAGCCCTGTAGGCAAACAGCAACTGCTGCAACACTAGGTCCCAATTATTGGAGAATTCGTTGATGAATTTTCGTATCATGGCCCCCAAAGTTCCATTGAACCTTTCCACCAGGCCATTGGTTTGATGGTGGTAGGGGGTGGCAACCAAGTGATTCACCCCATGAGTTTCCCACAGTTTTTCCATGGTCCCTGCCAGGAAATTAGACCCTGAATCTGTAAGGATGTCGGAGGGCCAACCTACCCTGGCAAAGATGTCTGTTAGGGCCAGGCACACAGTGTTAGCTCTGGTGTTGCCTAGAGCTACTGCTTCTGGCCATCGGGTAGCAAAGTCCACTAAGGTCAGTACGTACTGCTTTCCTCTGGGCGTCTTTTTTGGGAAAGGGCCCAGAATATCCACAGCTACTCGCTGAAATGGGACCTCAATTATGGGGAGTGGCTGGAGAGGGGCCTTGACCTGGTCTTGAGGCTTTCCCACTCTTTGGCATACCTCACAAGACCGGACATACTTGGCAACGTCCTTGCCCATCCCCTCCCAGTGGAAGGACTTCCCCAACCGGTCCTTGGTTCTGTTCACCCCAGCATGGCCACTGGGATGATCATGGGCTAAGCTTAAGAGCTTCCCCCGGTACTTAGTTGGAACCACCAACTGTTTTTGCGGCTGCCATTCTTCCCGGTGTCCACCAGAAAGAATTTCCTTGTATAAAAGTCCTTGGACTATAACAAACCGGGATCGATTACAAGAGCTGAGAGGCGGTGGGGTGCTCCGTGCCGCCGCCCAAGCTTTCTGAAGGCTGTCATCTGCTTCCTGCTCAGTCTGGAACTGTTCCCTTGAGGCTGGGGTCACCAGTTCTTCCTCAGACTGTGGACTTGGGCTTGGTCCTTCTGGAAGCGATGTAGGTGATGGGGTTGTTTCCGTTGCTGGTGAACCGCTCTCCGCGGGTGCACCTGAGGGTATTTCAGGCTCTGGTTGAGCCTTTTGGGTATGGCTGTCTGTTGCTTCTGCCAGTTGTGGCTCGCTGGCGCCCACTGGCGTTGAGTTTGAAGATGGGGTTGCAATTGCTGGTGCTGGTTGCTGTTCCAGTTCCAGGCCTGGGACTGGAGATGCTGTGGCTGTTTCAGTGGTAGGCATGGAATCCGGGTCCACTACCTCTGTCTGGGTCTCTGGTAACACAGACGGGGCCTCTGTGGACGGCTCAGGAACAGGAATGGGTCTGGAAGCTTGCCTGGTTTGGCTACGTGTAACCATTCCCACTCTCTTAGCCCGCCTCACCTGGTTGGCCAAGTCTTCCCCCAGTAGCATGGGGATAGGATAATTGTCATAGACTGCAAAAGTCCACATTCCTGACCAGCCTTTGTACTGGACAGGCAGTTGAGCTGTAGGCAAGTCTACAGCTTGTGACATGAAGGGGTAAATTGTAACTTTGGCCTTTGGGTTGATGAATTTGGGGTCAACGAAGGATTGGTGGATAGCTGACACTTGTGCCCCCGTGTCTCTCCACGCAGTAACCTTCTTTCCGCCCACTCTCAAATTTTCCCTTCGCTCCAAGGGTATTTGAGAGGCATCCGGGCCTGGGGATCTTTGGTGTGATGGTGGTGTAATGAATTGCACTCGCATGGTGTTCTTTGGACAGTTGGCCTTGATATGTCCCAGTTCATTACACTTAAAGCATCTTCCATCTGATGGGTCACTGGGCCGAGGTGAGTTACTGGAGACTGGTGAGGTGGAAGGGTAGGGTGTCTGTGGCTTTACTTGGGTGGTATGTGGGGTCTTTGGCTGTCCTCGGTTGTAGGGTTTATGGTCTGTATGCTCCCTGGGGTAATCGTTCCCCTTGACAGTAGCTTTCTTGCTTTCTGCCAGTTCCATCCATTTGGCTCCAATCTCCCCCGCCTCAGCGAGATCTTTGGGTTTTCCATCTTGTATGTACCGTGTGATGTCTTCAGGAACACCATCCAATAACTGCTCCATTTGTATGAGGAGGTGCAGTTCTTCCAATGTTTGAACGTTGTTTCCTGTTATCCAGGCCTCATAGTTTTTTGCAATGTAGTAGGCGTGTTTGGGAAATGACACCTCTGGTTTCCACTTTTGGGTTCTGAAGCGCCGACGGGCATGATCTGGGGTTATCCCCATTCTGTATCTGGCCTTGGTTTGAAAAAGTTTATAGTCATTCATTTGCTGCTTAGGCATTTCAGCTGCCACCTCTGCTAAAGGTCCACTGAGCTGTGGCCTTAATTCTACCATGTACTGGTGTTCGGGGATGCTGTACCCAAGACAGGCTCTTTCAAAATTTTCCAAGAAGGCCTCGGTGTCATCACCTGCCTTGTAGGTGGGAAATTTCCTGTGCTGTGGAGCAATAATGGGCGATGCGTTGTTAGGATTGGCTGGAGTCTGTTGCTTAGCCTTTTCTAATTCCATGGCCTGTTGGTGGGCTTCCCTCTGGAGTTCTATCTGTCTTCTGTGGGCTGCCTCTTCTTCTTCGTGCTTCCTTCTGTGGGCCAACTCTTCTTCTGCTTGTTTCCTTCGGTGGGCCACCTCTTCTTCTTCTAGTTTTCTTTTGTGTGCTGCCTCTTTCGCTGCCTGTTCTCTTTGGTAGGCTGCCAGTTTGATGCTTTCTTCCTTTTCTTTCAGCTCCACCTCTTTTTGTCTTTTTTCCAGTTGTCACCTGTGTTCAGCTTCTTTGATTTTTTCTTCGGCCTCCATTTTTGTCTTGGTAGACATGGTTCCTGTTTTCTTGTGTTGGGGTGCCCTCCGGTGTTTCTCTTCTGAACTGCAGGCTCTGTTGCCTCCTGAAGTCTGCCTAGCAACAGTGCCTTTAGCTAATCTTCAATGTTAAGTAAACCTGAAAAACCACTTTATTTGCATATATATAGTGCTGGTAATGACTCTCAATGGGAGTGCTATTGTGTGACAAAAGACTCTTAATAGCACCTTAATGATTTCTTGCTTATGTTGCAAGCCACAAACTGCCAGAGAGAGCAGAAAAAAAAATTCTCTCTGGTTCCCTTTTAAAACCAAACTGTTTCTCTCTGCTAAAAAGCCCTTAGCAGAGAAAAGAAAAATATAATATTCCTACTGGCTTCTGGATTCTGTCTATATCCCACCCGCTGCTACACCATGTCATAACCTTAGTCCCAGATTTGGACCTTAGCGTCCAAAATATGGGGGTTAGCATGAAAACCTCCAAGCTTAGCTACCAGCTTGGACCTGGTACTTGCTGCCACCACTCAAAAAATTAGAGTGTTTTGGGGCACTCTGGTCCCCCTGAAAAACCTTCCCTGGGGACCCCAAGACCCAAATCCCTTGAGTCTCACAACAAAGGGAAATAATCCTTTTTCCCTTCCCCCCTCCCGGTGCTCCTGGAGAGATACACAGACACAAGCTCTGTGAATCCAAACAGAGTGACTCCCCCTCTCCGTTCCCAGTCCTGGAAACAAAAAGTACTTTCCTATTCCCCCAGAGGGAATGCAAAATCAGGCTAGCAAATCCAACACACACAGATTTCCCCGATCTCTTCCTCCCACCAATTCCCTGGTGAGTACAGATTCAATTTTCCTGAAATTTCCCAGTAAAGAAAACTTCAACAGGTCTTAAAAGAAAGCTTTATATAAAAAGAAAGAAAAATACATACAAATGGTCTCTCTGTATTAAGGTGACACAATACAGGGTTAATTGCTTAAAAGAATATTGAATAAACAGCCTTATTCAAAAAGAATACAAATCAAAGCACTCCAGCACTTATATTCATGCAAATACCAAAAAAAAGAAACCATATAACTTACTATCTGATCTCTTTGTCCTTACACTTAGAAACAAAAGATTAGAAAGCAGAACTACTTCTCCAAAGCTCAGAGAAAGCAGGCAGACAGAAAACAAAGACTCAGACACAAACTTCCCTCCACCCAAAGTTGAAAAAATCCGGTTTCCTGATTGGTCCTCTGGTCAGGTGCTTCAGGTGAAAGAGACATTAACCCTTAGCTATCTGTTTATGACATATGTTCTTCACCTAGATGTGTCTATAAAAACAGTCATGAGCTTTTAATCATTGTAATAAGATGTCAGATCTCTATGGCTTTTCTTTGTGCATCTAGACCCCTGTGGAGAGATTGTGATGACGCAGACTCCAGAATCCCAAATGGTGTCTGCAAGAGACAGATTCAGTATAAGCTGCAAAGCTAGTTCCAGCGCTGGCAGTAACATGGCCAGGTACCAACAGAATTCAGGGCAAGCCCCAACGCTCTTTACTTATGTTGCTTCCTCCTGTCCTTCCAGGGTTCCCGCCTGGTTTAGTGTCAACAAACTGGACAGGCAGCAATCGTGTGATTCCCTGAGAATGGAGAATATAAACAGCAGAAGGGCAGAACCAGTGGTGACTTTAAAGCCTGGAGTCGCTAACCAGACAAAATGGTCACCGGTGAAATACCAATATTTGCTAACAGATCCCACACTCCAGTGTCTGCAGTACCACAATTACCTCCTATTTTCAGGAACAAGGAATGTCGGCCATAACTACAAAATGGGGGACTGTATCTTGGAGAGTAGTGACTCTGAAATTTAATTTAATAACCTGGAAACAACTAAAAAGGATGTGAAAGAGGGGTAAGATTTGAGGCTAGAGTGCTCTGAAATGGACCTTTGTAAGGGTGACTGTTTGTCTTTGTGAATAAAAAGAATATTGAGTCTAAAAGAAGTTACCATCTGTTGGGAGTTTCTCCCTAAAGAGACTGAATGTGCAGAGACTAATCCCAGAGCTTTCACAGAGACAATCTAAATCTTATTTGCAAACAACATCACACATTGAAAACTTCTGAGACTATCACAAAATAAAAACTGGCTTGCTGGAATCTACAAGAGCTCAAGTGTAAAAGAATTTGATGGCAGGTTAGGAGCAGGTCCTACCCACAGTGAAATTAATGGTAAATTTCACAGGAGCAATTGGAGCAGGATCTGCCCTTTGTTGCCCAAGAGGGTGCATGTAGCTATGTCATAAACATACAGCTTAGGGTAGCATAAAATCTCTTTTTACTCTGTAAAGGGTTAATTCTTCTTTTACCTGTAAAGAGTTAAGAAGCTCAGATAACCTGGTTGGCACCTGACCAAAAGGACCAATAAGGGGAGAAGATACTTTCAAATCTGTGGGGGAAGGTTTTTGTTTGTGTCTTTGTTTTGTTCTCAATGAGTCAGCAAAGGAACCAGGACAGTAGATACATCTCCCTAAGCCATATCTGGACTAAGCATCTAGGATTGCAGAAATAGTAAGTAATAGCAAAGAAATGTGTTAGATTATCTTTTGTTTTAGCTTGTGAATTTTCCCTATGCTAAGTGGCAGGTTTATCTCTGTTTTTGTAACTTTAAAGTTTTCCCTAGAGGGGAAATCCTCTGTGTTTGGAAACTTTTTGTTACTCTGTAAAGTTATCTTCCATCCTGATTTTACAGAGGTGATTCTTTATTTTTTTTTTAAATAAACTTCTTTTAAGAATCTGATTGTTTTTCAGTGTCCTAAAGACCCGGGGGAGGGGGTTGATCTGTGCTCACTTTATACCAATTGGTTAGGATATTATTCTCAAGCCTCCCCAGGAATAGGGTTGTAGGGCCTTGGAGGGATATTTTGGGGGAGGTAGGGCTCCAAGTGGCCTTCCCTAAATGTTTGTTTAAATCACTTGGTGGTGGCAGCGATCAAGGACAAGGTGGAACTTGTGCCTTGGGGAAAGTTTTAACCTAAGCTGGTAGAAATAAGCTTAAGGGATCTTTCATGCGGGTCCCCACATCTGTACCCCAGAGTTCAGAGTGGGGAAGAAACCCTGACAAGCTAGGGTACAGATTTCCATGCACTGCATCTTGAAATGTTAAGAATGGCACCTGTCTATCTGCTGGGAAACTGGGCTGAGAAGTATTTCAGGAGCAAGAGATACTCTCTGCCTTCTCTTCACTGAGATTTTATATCAGTTCGTTCTTTGCTCATTTCCTAAATCTAAAAGCCATACGGACAGAGGGCCTGATTCTCCAGTGCCGGCCTCTCATGTTGTCCTTTACACTTGGGCACAATGCATGTCAAAAGGTTAGTAGGAAGCATTTTACACTCCCTTTGCACAGGTGCAAGACACTAGACAGAGGCACAAGGCACTGGAGAATCTGCCTACTTCACACAGGTGTAAATGAGGAGAAGGTGCAGGGCCCTGGGAATCCAAACATGAGGCTGTCAACTTTTTGAATGAGAAAACAGAGAAAACAAAAACCTCCCGTATGGTAGAGAGGAAAATACAATGTAAGGGTGTCCTCTTTAAATATATAAAATCATACAATCAGAGAAGACTAGGGTTGGAAGGGACCCCAGGAGGTCATCTAGTTCAACCCTCTGCTCAAAACAGGACCAACCCCAACTAATCTGTAACTAATCATATAACTAATTTGTTTCTATCTAAGTCAGCTATTTCATGCAATCATAGCTAATTAACATCCACTACAATAAGAGAGCAAAGATTTTTTGTTTGTAACTAACAATTGGTTCTGCCAACATAACTCACATCAATTAGTACCTTAGTACCCCCTTGAAATCAATAGAGTTTAGGAACCTGAGTACCTATAAAAGTCTGTCTCATAACCCCAAAGTATTCTTACAGTGGGCTAATGTGGAGTAAAGGTGCTACAGATCATGAGTAACAGTGACAGATTTGTGCCTTTCACAGATGGTCTCTTGTATTTCAGAGATATTCTTAACTCATTTTAAATATGGGATTCTTCATATTTAGTACACTATTGTAACAAACCGATGAAGCTGAATTCTCTGCACGGCCACCAGATGGTGTTACCAACATATAAAATACTACAGCTCTGTCTAAAGTACTCTCCACAAATGGAAACCTCTGCCATTCACTCCATGAGATGATATTTATATTTAATCACCCCAAACATTCTGATTCAGACAAATCCCTTCTCATCTCTGAGCCTGTGACAAGGGCTGTGTCTAGGTATTTTGCATAGTTCTATTTAACTGATATTTCCCCACTGTTCAGAGCAGCTGTACGTGTTTTGTTTTACTCTTTAGGTTTCATTTATCAGCATCAGTCAACTGAAGGTGATCGCAAAGGCTCAGTTCATCTGGTTGTCAGTGCTCTGGATCCAGGGGAAGAGTCATAACAATGGGTCTCTGGCTTAAGGAAGTAAAGACAGATCCTGCTCTAGGAATGTCACAGGATATAGCTTAATGTGTGTCAAACCAGTTACATTCCTTGGTTATTTATTTTCATTTTCCATCTATCCATGGTCATTTAGAAAGCAAAAGGGTAACAAATTAACTGTATAAGTAAACAATGTACATAATGATTCTGGACAAAAACAATGTTAGCTGATGTATAGCTGTGTTCATATTTTATTTTATGTTCAGATTCCAGTGTGGAAATTATGAGGACTCAGGCTCCAAAATCCTTGTTAAAGTCTCCTGGAGACAGAGTCACCATCAATTGCAAAGCCAGTTCCAGTGTTAACAACTACATAGCCTCCAGGCACCAGCAGAAATCCAGAGAAGTTCCTAAGCTTCTTGTTTATGGTGCCTTCACCCATCCCTCTGGGATCCCAGACCCACTGAGTGGAACAGGGAATGAAAACCCGGACTACAGTTTCACAATCAGCAGGGTTCAAGGTGAAGATGCTGGAGTTTATTTCTGTCAAAACACCTATCACTTGCCTCTCCCAGTGACACAGACCCATGGAAAAACCTCTCTGTTCCCTGCTTGTGTTTAGTTTCCCTCACTCTAGTGTAACAGATGCTTCCTGTAGATAGGATCACTGTAATGATGGTATTAAAATCAAAAGGCAGTGATAACCTTACAGGCACTTCAGCTGCCCAAAATGCCTTTTCTTTATGTATTGGTTGATGCATGTAGCTGTACACCCACTGGGGGTAGAAATCCAAACCAGCCTGACCTTTTCCAATCACATTCCAGGCCAATAAATCTTAGCTCAAACTCAAAGTGGCTAAAGAGAATCCTGATTTTCCCTTCAAGCACTCCCTGTTCCTTCATTTCTCCACCACTATGGACAACATCACCATCTTGCCTGTCACTCAGGCCCATAACTTGGCCATCACTGTCAACCTGCCCATCTCTCTAGTCCTCACAAGCAGGTTATGTCTAAATCTGGCAGATTCTTTCTGCTAACATCTCTAAGAGAGGGCTTTTTGCATTCATCCACAGAGCCGAACCTCTCATCCAAGTTCTCATCATCAATCTGACCTACAACAAAGATTTTAAAAACTGGGTATGTTGAATCTTGAGTTAAGAAGACTGATGGTGGAGGGAGCTGATCACAGGCTTCAAATATATTAAGGGCTGTTATAAAGAGAACAGGCATCAATTATTCTCCAACTCCAATGGATGTAGGATGAGAAGTAACTGACTTAATCTGCAGCAGGGGAGATTTAGGTTAGGAATTAGGCAGAACATTGAAACTATGAAGATAGTTAAGTAGTGGTATATGTCACCAAGAGAGGTTGTAGAATTCCCATCATTGTATTAACCTCCCCATGGTGAATGGGGAACGGTAAGACCAAGAACACCCTCTGCACGAATGCAGCACCATTTAACTGAGGATCTCAAAGCATTTTACAGAAGCTAATCAGTGATATTTCAGCACAGCCCAGGGTCATACCCTACCCATTTTACACACTGGGAAGATGAGGCAGAGAGATTTCATGACCTTTTCCACTGGAGCAGGAATGTGTGTATAGGACTAGATGCTGCAGCACTTGTTCACATAGATTCATAGATTCTAGGACTGGAAGGGACCTTGAAAGGTCATTGAATCCAGTCTCTGCCCTCAAGGCAGGACCAAATACTGTCTAGACCATCCCTGATAGACATTTATCTAACCTACTCTTAAATATCTCCAGAGATGGAGATTCCACAACCTCCCTAGGCAATTTATTCCAGTGTTTAACCACCCTTACAGTTAGGAACTTTTTCCAAATGTCCAACCTAAACCTCCATTGCTTCAGTTTAAGCCCATTGCTTCCTGTTCTATCCTTAGAGGCTAAGGTGAACAAATTTTCTCCCTCCTCCTTATAACACCCTTTTAGAAACCTGAAAACTGCTATCATGTCCCCTCTCAGTCTTCTCTTTTCCAAACTAAACAAACCCAATTCTTTCATCCTTCATTTGTAGGTCATGTTCTCAAGACCTTTAATCATTTTTGTTGCTCTTCTCTGGACCCTCTCCAATTTCTCCACATCTTTCTTGAAATGCGGTGCCCAGAACTGGACACAATACTCCATTTGAGGCCTAACCAGCGCAGAGTAGAGCAGAAGAATGACTTCTCGTGTCTTGTTTACAACACACCTGTTAATGCATCCCAGAATCACGTTTGCTTTTTTTGCAACAGCATCACACTGTTGACTCATAGTTAGCTTGTGGTCCACTATAACCCCTAGATCTCTTTCTGCCGTACTCCTTCCTAGACAGTCTCTTCCCATTCTGTTCATATGAAACTGATTTTTCCTTCCTAAGTGGAGCACTTTGCATTTGTCTTAGTTAAACTTCATCCGGTTTACCTCAGACCATTTCTCCAATTTGTTCAGATCATTTTGAATTATGATCCTGTCCTCCAAAGCAGTTGCAATCCCTCCCAGTTTGGTATCATCTGCAAACTTAATAAGCGTACTTTCTATGCCAATATCTAAGTCGTTGATGAAGATATTGAACAGAGCTGGTCCCAAAACAGACCTCTGCGGAATCCCACTTGTTATACCTTTCCAGCAGGATTGGTAACCATTAATAACTTCTCTCTGAGTACGGTTATGCACCAGCCAGCCAGTTATGCACCCACCTTATAGTAGCCCCATCTAAATCGTATTTGCCTAATTTATCAATAAGAATATCATGTGAGACCGTATCAAATGTCTTCCTAAAATCTAGGTATACCACATCCACCGCTTTTCCCTTATCCACAAGACTCATTATCGTATCAAAGAAAGCTATCAGATTGGTTTGACATGATTTGTTCTTTACAAATCCATTCTGGCTATTCCCTATCACCTTACCACCTTCCAAGTGTTTGCAGATGATTTCCTTAATTACTTGCTCCATTATCTTCCCTGGCACAGAAGTTAAACTAACTGGTCTGCAGTTTCCTGGGTTGTTTTTATTTCCCTTTTTATAGATGGGCATTATATTTGCCCTTTTCCAGTCTTCTGGAATCTCTCCCGTCTCCCATGATTTTCCAAAGATAATAGCTTGAGGCTCAGATACCTCCTCTATTAGTTCCTTGAGCATTCTAGGATGCATTTCATCAGACCCTGGTGAATTGCAGGCATCTAACTTTTCTAAGTGATTTTTAACTTGTTCTTTTTTTATTTTATCTTCTAAATCTACCCCCTTCTCATTAGCATTCACTGTTAGGCATTCCTTCAGACTTCTCGCTGAAGACCGAAACAAAGAAGTCATTAAGCATCTCTGCCATTTCCAAGTTTTCTGTTACTGTTTCTCCCTCCTCACTGAGCAGTGGGCCTACCCTGTCCTTGGTCTTCCTCTTGCTTCTAATGTATTGATCAAAATGTATTGATCATCACATTGGTTTCAATGGCAGCTGAGGGTGCTCAGTACTTCACAAGATCGACCCCACAATGACAAGCCAGAAGTCACACACAAAGGGTGTAACAAAGGCAGAAGCAGAGCCAAACACTTCTGTGTCTGACCCAGCAGAGCATCCTTCCCCCTAGAGGATGAGTGACCATCACACACTGTGATGATGCACAGAAACCGGCCCTATGTCTAGTCTATGCAGAGAGGCTGGGACTCCGCATACATGGGCTGCTTTGCATGTGAACTCCCCAGTGACGCTGCTCTGTTGCTCTGGGGGCTATAAAAGATTTTGTTCCACTCTCCCCGGTTTATTGAGCAGCACCTGCCAACTCAGACGTACCAAGATGTTCTCCCAGACTCAGCTGCTCTGGCTACTGGCGCTGTGGCTTCCGGGTAAGAATCAGAACCAAACGACACTGGCTTAAAAGACAATGATCCACTGATATTTTAAAAATTCAAAACATTGTAGCTAGATTGGCTGTTAAATAAGTAATTCATCACACTTATGGCTTGAATATAATGATGGTGAATATCTTGTATTATACGATGCATTTGATACCATTGTCTAAAGATGCAAATGTTAATCACTTATTATTATTTATTCTTGCTCACTATCAATGACCTTTTCTCTGTGCTTATTTATATTTCATATTTAATGCAGATGCCTATGGGCAGGTCACTATGACTCAGTCTCCAGAATCCCTCTCAGTGTTTCCGGGAGAAAAAGTCACCATCAGATGTACAGCCAGTTCTAGCCTTAGCAGCTACGCTGTATCCTGGTACCAACAGAAACCCGGACAAGCTCCTAAGCTTCTTATCTATAGTGACACCTACCGTGCCTCTGGGGTCCCGGCCCGGGTCAGTGGCAGTGGATCTGGTACCGTTTACACTCTCTCAATCAGCAGCGTTGAAGCCGATGATGCAGCAGATTACTATTGTCTGCAGGCTGATAGCTCACCTCTCACAGTGATACAGACCAATACAAAAACTTCCCTCCTCTGCAGCAGTGTGAGTGCTGCTTCCGGTGAAGATCATCACAGTGTTAGTGCAGCTGCTATACCCTGAATTAGGGTGCAGTGTTACATGTTAGTGTCTGGGGCGCTCACTGCAAGGTCTTCTCCTTGCCTCCCCTTTGCTCCCCACCACCAACACACAATTAACCAAACATTTTCCTTGGGAAACCCAGGTCCCTCCATTCTAATGGGGACACAGAAAGTGCCCAATGGCCTGGAACAAACCCCGCCTCCTCCAGTTCAGACTGTGCCAACGGGATCAGGGTTCTGTTTGGGTCGGTGTTACCAACTCAGAGATAATGACATATGCAAAATCTCAGCCATTTGGGTTACATTGATTTATGGCCATGAGGTTCCAAGCATAACACAAGACATAAGAGAGCAGTTACACTCCCAATGTTCTATGGCCAAGCAGGGCCACTCCTGCCAGGTACTGAGAGGATCCTGTGAGGCAGGGAGTGACTGCAGCTCCCTTTGGAGACAAAGAGAGTTGAGAGCTCTCAGCACCTCTCAAGACCTGCCTGGAACCTTGTAGGAAGAGGTCCTAAGAGAAAAAGGGAAGGCCCTGTGTGGGTGAAGGGGAACTGGAATTCAAATAGTGCATGGAATGTACTATAGGGTGAATGGGCTGGGTACAGGGTTGTGTGATATGTGGGAGAAGTGGAAGACATGAGAGACAAGCAGAAGGAGAGAGATGGAAGGGGATGCATGAGAGAAAATAGGAAGAAATTCTGACTATAGAAAAAGGAAATGAATAAAAATAAAGTGTTATCTAAATGACAGGGTCAACAAGGGTTCCACTTTAGTTTCTCTAGTGATTCTTGTATCCCCGTTTCCATCTCCTCACACACAATCACTGTGGGGGAAATCCTGGCCTCACTGAAGTCAGAGTCAAAATCTAATTGGCTTCAAGGGTGCCAGGGCCCAACTTCTGTTCTCTTCTGTAGTCAGTCTGTATTTTGTGTGCATCTCACTTTGGTTTCTTTGCATCTGAGCGTGCAGGGGAAGGGTGGGGGGCAAACTGGAAAGTCAGAGCTGGAGGAAGCTTCTGGAAGTAAAAGAGAAGAAAATAACAAAACACCGGACATGAGAAGTTACTGGACACATTCTTTCTACTGTTATTTTGGCATTTGATCATAATAAATGTTTCCCAATAGATTTTACGCTAAAGAGCATTCTGAACAGAGCAGCTATACAAGAAATCAATGTCAGATTCATTTTTGCTGCATCTAATGAAGAATAAGGATGCACAGGGTTGTAAAAATAACCATTCGTTATTATTTTATGTAGAGAAACAAAACGAAGCATTTAAATATATTGAACATTTTTCAAGAGATCAAACAAATGAAAGCATAAACCTCCAGTGCCACAAAAGGGGGAAATGCAACTCCCAAAAACCTTTCAGTCAGCATATTTTCTGTTTATTAAATAAAAGCTATTTCACTAAGTCAGTGAAACTTCAGAGAAGAGACTATGAGGTGGATCTGTTTGTTCCACTAATAATCTGTGCTTAGTCGTTTCCTCTTGTGACAATAAAATGTTCTTGCATGTCGTTAGATGTGCGTATCCTCACATCAAAAGAGGGATACTATGAAACTAATTAATTGAACTGAATATTCCCCTACAACCAGCAGGTGGCAAAACACAAATGTGTCACATCTGCAGCAGAGACTGGAACATGTGAAATTCCAAACACAGAAAGCTGTGTAGACAGGAGCGGCTCCAGGCCCCAGCGGCCCAAGAGTGTGCCTGGGGCAGCAAGCCACGGGGGGCACTCTGCCAGTCGCCGTGAGGGCGGCAGGAAGGCTGCCTTCGGTGGCTTGCCTGCGGAGGGTCCGCTGGTTCCGTGGCTTCGGACCTCCCGCAGGCACGCTGAAGCCGCGGGACCAGCGGACCCTCTGCAGGCAAGCCGCCGAAGGCAGCCTGCCTGCCGTGCTTGGGGCGGCAAAATCCCTAGAGCCACCCCTGCGTGTAGCGTTACTGTTGGATGTGCTTGGCACTTCGCTGAACAAATGCAGACAGGAGCCCTGCTCTGAAGAGCTGACAGTCCCTGTTCCTGATCCTGTTAACACTACTATTCAACACTAATTTATCAGTAGTGCCCACCACAAACATTCAGAAGTCATGAAGTGAGCTTAAAAATCACAAGACTAAAATAATACCATTTGATTTCTTTGATTTCTCTTCTGATCTGGGGCATTCTGTGGGTGTTTGAGTCAAGCTTTGCTCTGCATCCAGTAGGGCTAGAAAATTGAACTCTTATTTTTGTTTTGTTTTGTTCTTTAAGCTGGGCCTCTCACATAATCAGTTGCCTCCAGGACTTTGGGGAGGCTGTAAGTAGATCATGACATGTCATGAGCCTCAGGATTAAATTGCTAGAGTTGGCAATGCTCTGTTATACATATGTGTCATCCCACTGAGTCCATCATGCACCCTATGCCTGGAATTCAATGGGTCTACTCATGTACACATGTGCACATATGCTTACATGATCAGGATTTGAAACACAAGAAAAACAAGAGGAGATTAAAGGGACAGGATGATAGGAAGGATTAAATGGTAATTTAGGAGGCTAATGCAAGTGACAAATGCCTTCTGGTTTCTTTCTTGGTTCGTATCTGATCTATGAGAATAGGTTAAAAACTGAGCATGTGTAGTCTTCAGATAAGACGACTAAGGTGGGACATGACAACAGTCTCCATGTTAAGGACTGTCATTAAGAGAACAGTGATCAAGTGTTCGTGTCCTCTGAAGGTAGGACAAGGAGTAATGAGATTTAAGGGAGATTTAAGGTTAGATGTTAGGAAAAAAACTTTCCAACTATAAGGATAGTTAAAAACTCAAATACATTCCCAAGGAAGGCTGTGGAAGTCACATCGCTGGAGGTTTGTACAAACAGGTTAGACAAACATCTGTCAGGATGGTCTAGGTATGCTTTGCCTGCTTCAGCCCTGGGTGGTGGGGGAGGGGAAGAGGGCTGCCCTAGATAACCTATCAACATCCCTTACAGCCCTACATTTCTATGATTCATTGGCCTTGATAAATGCTATCTTTCCTACTCACATCCATTCAGAATGCTGCTGCAAAGATCATTTGCCTAACCCATGTCACCTTCTCTTTGTATCTCTCCACTAACTCCCCGTTCTCTATCTCATCAAAATAAGCTACTTGTCTTCACTCTGAAGGCCCTTCTTTGCTTGTCTCCAGGCTACCTATCATCTCTCACTCAGTACTGGAGCACCAGTTCCCATCTCCCATCAGCTCATGCTGTCGCCCTACATCACCCACCTGTTCAATTGCAAACAAGGATCTTCATATTTTCTTCCATGCTGCCCCTCACATGTGGAAGGAACTTCCCATAAACATCTGCAAAACTATTGCATTTTTCTCCTTCAAATCCCCCCTGAAATTTCTCCTTTGTCATGAGACCTACAGACAACAGTCAGGTTTCTGTTGTGCTGAGACCACTGCCTGTCATGCTGACCAGTATGGTCTCATCATTTCCTTGTAGACTCTGTCTGGCTGGAGCCATCTGTTGTCTTTTTTCTTATTCTTAGATTGTCAACTCCTTGGGACAGAGGCCATCTATTTTGTACTGTGTTTGTACAGCACCTACCACAATGGGATCCCAGTGCATGGTCCCAATGGGCTCCTAGATGCGATGGTAACATAAATAAATAAGAAGACTATAATGAATAAGTCCGAGCTAGAGAACTGAGCTTGAGTTACGGCCCCTGACTGTCTAAATTCACTGTCTGCCAGGACTCAGGCATAGTAAGCGGAGTGGTGGGATAACAGGAAACACCCCTGAATGCTGTATTGCCGGCCCAGCCTTTCACAAATCACAGGTCAGGGGCCAACATATCACCAGATTTTCATAAATACTAAATTCTGGTTTCTTTTTACTTGCCTTCAGGATTTCCCTTTTTCAGACTTAGCTCCACAACCAAGTGGGCCGGAAACTCTCTTTAAAAAAAAAAAAAGCCAAGTTTCTCTTGACCCCAGGAATCAGGACTTAAAAAAAACACTCCAAAACCTTAGTATCACAAGACTTGCTCACCTTACTGTCTTGTATAAAAGGCTGATATCACCATTAACACCCTATAGTGGATGAGGAGGGGTTACGCCCATGAACACCCTCTGCACTGATCCAGTACCATTTACCTGAGGATCTCGAAGCACTTTACAAACACTAATCAGTGATATCCCAGCACCCCTCAGTGGCACATTGTGTAGGCATCACCTTTCCCATATTGCAAACAGGGAAGATGAAGGTGCAGAGAGATTTAAGGACCTATTCCATTGCCACTGAAATTAATGAGAGTTTTGCCTTTGACATCAGTGGGGGCAGGATTGGGTGTATAGGGTCATATCCTGCTGTCCTTGTTCGTTTAGGTTTCCCTATGGATTTCAGTGGGAGATGAGAGCACCCAGAACATCACAAGATCCAGCCCACAATGATAAGCCACAGGTCACAGATTGGCAGAGGCAGACCCAGACCCCAGGTTTCCTGTCCCTGACCCACAAGAGCATCCTTCCTCCTAGAGGGCTAGTGATCTCACACACTGCGATGATGCACAAAAACCAGCTCTATGTCTAGTCAGAGCAGGGGGGGCCAGGATCCTGCACACATAACCTGCTTTGCATATGAACTCCCCAGTGACGCTTCCCTGCTGCTCGGAAGGGCTATAAAAGATTGTGTTCCACACTCCACAGCTTATTGAGCAGCACCTGCCAGATCAGACGCACCAAGATGTTCGTCCAGACTCAGCTCCTCTGTCTACTGGTGCTGTGGATTCCGGGTAAGAATCAGAACCGGACGACACTGGCTTAAAAGACAACGATCCACTGATATTTTAAAAATTCAAGACATTGCGGCTAGATTGGCTATTAAATATGTAATTCATCACAAATGTGGCTTGAACGCAATTGTGAACATCTTGTGTTATGTGATTCATTTCATACCATGGTTGAAAGTTGCAAATATCACTTATCTATTGCTGCTCAGTATCAATGACCTTTTCTCTGTGTTTATTTACATTTCATATTTAATGCAGACTCTTATGGGCAGGTCGCTATGACTCAGTCTCCAGAATCCCTCTCAGTGTCTCCAGGAGAAAAAGTCACCATCAGGTGTACAGCCAGTTCTAGCCTTAGCAGCTATGCTGTATCCTGGTACCAACAGAAACCTGGACAAGCTCCTAAACTTCTTATCTATTGGGGATCTACACTTGCCTCTGGTGTCCCAGCCCGGTTCAGTGGCAGTGGGTCTGGCACTGATTACACTCTCTCAATCAGCAGCGTTGAAGCCAATGATGTAGCAGATTACTATTGTCTGCAGTCTCAGAGCTCAGCTCTCACAGTGATACAGACCAATACAAAAACCTCCCTGGTCTTTGTGTCTGCGAATGAAGATTTCTGTGAAGACAATCACACTGTCAGTGTAACTGCTGCCCTTCCCCACCTGCAGTTCAGATTGTGTCACCAGCTCAGTAATAGTAATAGATACAAAACCTCAGCCATGAGGGTGATGTTTATTTATGCCCGTGACCAAGGACACCAGAGACAGGCTGCATTCCCAATATTCTCTGGTCAAGAAGGGGCATTCCTGCAAAGGGTGAGGGGCTCCTGTGAGGCACCAAGTGACATCAGTGCCCAATGGAATCAAAGAGAGCTGAGGGCTGGCTGCACCTCTCAGGAATGCCTGGGAGATTGGAGAGTGGGTGTGGGAGGGAAGAAGAGATTGAGAGAGAGAGACACACACACAAAAACTGAGGTCTGTATAGAAGGCTGTGTGGGTAGAAAGGGCAATGGATTGTGAGCAGTGTGCATGGGATGGATAAGAGGTGCTTGGGCTGGGCCTAGGGCTCTTCACACACACTCATATCCTCACTTGGCAACAAGGATAGAAGTTAAAGAAATCATAGTACTGAATATCCCCACTGTTGCCAGCAGATGGCATCACACAAACTTGTCACTCCTCCAGCAGAGACTGGACCATCTGAAATGCCCAACACAGAAAGCTGTGTAGCGTTACTGTTGGATGTGCTTGGCACTTCACTGAACAAACACAGACAGGAACCCTGCTCTGAAGAGCTGACAGTCCCCGATCCTGCTAACACTTTTATATGTCACTAATTTATTGGTATTGCCAACCACAAACATTCAGAAATGATGAGATTAAAAACATACCATTTCAGTGAGTTCATTTGTCTTCTGTTTTAGAGCATTCTGGGCACACTTGGAGTTTAGGAACCTAAATACCTATACAAATTCTGTCCCGTAACCCCAAAGTATTCTTACAGTGGGCTAATGTGGAGTAAGGTGCTACAGATCATGAGTAACAGTGACAGATTTCTGCCTTGCACAGATGGTTTCTTGTATTTCAGACATATTCTTAACTCACTTTAAATATGGGATTCTTCATATTTACTACACTATTATAACGAACCGATGAAACTAAATTATCTGCACAACCATCAGATGGTGTTACCAACATATAAAATACTACAGCTCTGTCTAAAGTACTCTCCACAAACAGAAACCTCTGCCATTCTCTCCATGAGAAGATGTTTATATTTAATCACCCCAAACATTCTGAGTTTATTTTTAATCACCTCAAACAGATCCCTTCTCACCTCTGAGGCTGTGACAAGGGCTGTGTCTAGGTATTTTGCATAGTTCTATTCAATTGATATTTCCCTGCGCTTCAGAGCAGCTCTACGTGTTTTGTTTTACTCTTTAGGTTTCATTTATCAGCATCAGTCAGTTCAGAATCCAGTGGGGAAATGGTGAGGACTCAGGCTGCAGAATCCTTGTTAGTGTCTCCTAGAGACAGAGTCACCAAAGCGAATTCCAGTGTTAGCAACTTCATAGCTGCTCGGCACCAACAGAAATCCAGAGAAGCTCCGAAGCTTCTTGTTTATGGTCCCTTCACCCATCGCTCTGGGATCCCAGACCCATTCAGTAGAACAGGGAATGAAAACCCGGACTACAGTTTCACAATCAGCAGGGTTCAACGTGAAGATGCTGGACTTTATTTCTGTCAAAACACCTATCTTTTGCTTCTCCCAGTGACACAGAGCCATGGAAAACCCTCTCTGCTCCCTGCTTGTGCTTATTTTCCCTCACTCTAGTGTAACAGATGCTTCCTGTAGACAGTATCACTGTAATGATGGTATTAAAATCAAGAGGCAGTGATAACCTTACAGGCACTGCAGTGGCCAATAGTGCCTTTTATTTATCTATTGGTTGGTGCATGGAGCTGTACTCCCACTGGGGGTAGAAATCCAAACCAGCCTGAGCTTTTCCACTCACTTTCCAGACCAATAAATCTCAGCTCAAACTCAAAGTGAATAAACAGAATCCTTGATTTTCCCTTCAAGCACTCCCTGTTCCCTCCTTTCTCCATCACTACGGACAACAACACCATCTTGCCTGACACTCAGGCCCATAATTTGGCTATCATTGTCAACCTGGCCATATCTCTAGTCCTCACAAATAGGCTATGTCTAAATCTTGTAGATTCTTTCTGCATTACATCTCTAAGATAAGGCCGTTCGTATACATCCACACAGCCGAAACTATCATTCAGGTTCTCATCATCAACCTGACCTATAACAAAGGTTTAAAAAACTGAGTATGTTGAATCTTGAGTTAAGAAGACTGATGGTGGAGGGAGCTGATCACAGGCTTAAAATATAGTAAGGGCTGTTACAGAAAGAACAGGCATCAGTTGTTCTCCAACTCCACTGGAGGTAGGATGAGAAGTAACTGACTTAACTGCAGCTGGGGAGATTTAGGTTAAGTATTAGGCACAACATTGAAGCTATGAAGATAGTTAAGTAGTGGTATACGTCGTCAAGGCAGGATGGAGAATCCCCGTCACTGGAGGTTTTAAAGAACAGGTTAGACAGACATCTGTCAGGGATGGTCTATGTACGCTTGGTCTGGCCTCAGCACATGGGGAATGTGTGGGAAGCTGGACTAGAATACCTATCACGGGCCCTTCCAGCCTTACATATTTGTGATTCTATCTCATGTCTCAATTACTGCAGCATCTTTTTCATTGGCTTGATAACTGCAATTAAGTCCCATTCATATCCCTTTGGAAAGCTGCTGCAAAGATCACTTTCCTAGCCTGTCCCTTTGACCACATCACCCCTCTTTTTGTGTCCCTCCCTTACCTCCCCCTTCTCTCTCTCATCAAACCAAGACAACTTGTCTTCACTTTCCAGACCCTTCATGGCCTGTCTCCACACTATCTATAGTCTCTCAGTCACTACTGGGACATCAGTTCCCATCTCCCATCAGCCCAGGCTGCCACCCTCCATCACCCACTTGTTTAATTTGCAAAAAAGCATCTTCAAGTTTTCTCCCACGCTGCCCCTCAGACTTGGGAGAAGCTCCCAGAAAACATCTGCAAAACTATTGCATTGTTCTCCTTCAAATCCCTCCTGAAATGTCTCCTTTGCCATGAAGCCTGCGGAGAATGCCACAACAGTCAGGCTGCTGATGTGCTGAGACCATTGCCTGTCATGCTGACCAGTATTGTGTCATCAAGTCCATGCAATCCCCTATCTGCCTGAAGCCACTTGTTCTCCTTTGTAATATACTGAAATTGTCAACTCCCTGGGGAAGTGATCTGTTCTATGTTTGTACAGCACCTAGCACAATGGGGTCCAAGGCCATGACTGGGGTCCTAGGTACGATGGTAACACAAATAAATAAGAAGAATATAATGAATAAGAATAACCGTGAGGTAGAGAAATGAACTTCGCCCCCGAGCTTGTCTAGATTCACTATTCACCAGGACTCAGGCACAGTCAGTGGAGTGGGATAATAGGCATCACCCCTGAATGCTGCATTGCCAGCCCCAGCCATTCACAAATCACAAGTCAAGGCCCAACATATCACAGGATTTTTATAAACAAAAAATCTTGGCTTCTTTTTACTTGCCTTCAGGATTTCCCCTTTTCAGACTTCGCTCCACAACCAAGTGGGCCAGAAACTCCCTTCTTTTTTAAAAAAGCAGAGATTGACACCTATTTATTTGACCCCAGGAGCTGGAACTTAGAGAAAAACACCAAGCATCATGACACTTACCCACTTTATGGTCCATTAGAAAAGGCCGATATCACCATTAACTTCCTCATGGTGAACGGTAGGACCAAGCACACCCTATGCACTAATGCAGCACCCTTAACTGAGGATCTCAGGGCATTTTACAAAACTTAATCAGTGATATCTCAGCACAGCCCAGGATTATGCTCTACCCATTTTACAGACAAGGAAGATGAGGCACAGAGAGATTTCGTGACCTTTTCCATACTGCAGCCCTTGTTCACATAGATCATCCCATTGGTTTCAATGGCAGCTGAGGGTGCTCAGGACTTCACAAGATCAACCCTGCAATGACAAGCCAAAAGTCACACATCAAGTACATAGCAAAGGCAGGAGCAGAGTCCAACACTATATCAGACCCATCATAGCATCCTTTCCCCTAGAAGGGTGAGTGACCATCACACACTGTGATGATGCACAGAAACCACCTCTATGTCTAGTCAGAGCAGGAGACCAGGATCCTGCACACATGGGCTGCTTTGCATACAAACTCCCTAGTGACGCTGCCCTGTTGCTCTGAGGGGCTATAAAAGATTTTGTTCCACTCTCCGCGGTTTATTGAGCAGCACCTGCGAGCTCAGATCAAGATGTTCTCCCAGGCTCAGCTTCTCTGGTTACTAGCACTGTGGATTCCGGGTAAGAATGAGAACCAGAGGGCACTGACTGAAAAGACAATGATCCACTGATATTTTAAAAATTCATAACATTGTAGCTAAATTGGCTATTAAATAAGTAATTCATCACACTTATGGCTTGAATATAATGATTGTGAACATTTTATATTATATGATCCATTTGATACCATTTTCTAAAGATGCAAATGTCTATCACTTATTATTGTTTATTGCTGTTCGCTATCAATGACCTTTTCTCTGTGTTTATTTATCTTTCATATTTAATGCAGGTGCCTATGGACAGGTCACTATGACTCAGTCTCCAGAATCCCTCTCAGTTTCTCCAGGAGAAAAAGTCACCATCAGATGTACAGCCAGTTCTAGCCTTCGCAGCTACTATGTATCCTGGTACCAACAGAAACCCGGACAAGCTCCTAAGCTTCTTATCTATGATGACACTGACCGTGAGTCTGGGGTCCCAGCCCGGTTCAGTGGCAGTCGGTCAGGCACTGTTTACACTCTCTCAATCAGCAGCGTTGAAGCCAATGATGCAGCAGATTACTATTGTCTGCAGACTGATAGCTCACCTCTCACAGTGATACAGACCAATACAAAAACCTCCCTGCTCTGCGGCAGTGTGAGTGCTCCTTCCTGTGAAGATCATCACGGTGTTAGTGCAGCTGCTACACCCCCAATTAGGGTGCAGTGTTATATGTTAGTGTCCGGAATCCTCACTGCCATGGCCTTCTCCTTGTCTCCCCTTTGCTCCCCACCACCAACACACAATTAACCAAACATTAACCCAGGTCCCTCCATTTTAATGGGGAAACAGAAAGAGCCCAATAGCCTGGAACAAAACCACCTCCGCACCTCCAGTTCAGACTGTGCCAGTGGAATCAGGGTGCTGTTTGGGTCGGCGGTATGAACTCACAGATAGTGACAGATGCAAAATCTCAGCAATTTGGGTCACATTGATTTATGGCCATGAGGTTCCCAGCATAACACAAGACATCAGAGACCAGTTACACTCCCAATGTTCTATGGCCAAGCAGGGCCACTCCTGCCAGGTACCAAGAGGATCCTGTGAGGCAGGGAGGGACTGCAGCTCCCTTTACAGACAAAGAGAGTTGAGAGCTCTCAGCACCTCTCAAGACCTGCCTGGCACCTTGTGGAAAGAGGTCCTAGGAGAGAAAGGGAAGGCCCTGTGGCGGGGAAGGGGAACTGGAATGTGAACTGTGCATGGAATGTACTATAGGGTGAATGGCTGGGTACAGGCTTCTATGATATGTGAAGGAAGTGGAAGACATGAGACATAAGAAGAAGGAGAGAGATGGATGGGGATGCATGAGAGAAAATAGGAAAGAAGGTGAATTGTGACAATAGAAAATAGTGAATGCATAAATACAGCGTTATCTCAATAACAGGGTCCACAAGGGTTCCACTTTAGTTTCTTTAGGGATTCTTGTATCCCCGTTTCCATATCCTCACACACACTCGCAGTGGGGGAATTCCTGGCCCTACTGAAGTCACAGTCAAAATTCAATTGACTTCAAGTGGGTCAGGACCCAACCTGTGTTCTCTTGTGTAGTCAGCTTCTATTTTTGTTTGCATATAAATTTGGCTTCCTTGCAACAGTGAGCACATGGAGGAAAGCTGGGTGGCAGATTGGAAAGTCAGAGCTAGGAGAAAGCTTCTGCAGGAAAAGAAAATAGCAAAACACCTGACAAGAGAAGTCACTGTATAACCTTCCTACTGGTATGTTGGGATTTATTTGTAATAAGTGTTCCCCAATACATTTAACACTAAGGAGCGTTCTCAACAGAGCAGCTATACAAGAAATCAATGTCAGATTCATTTTTGCTGCATCTAACGAAGAACATGGATGCAAAGGTTTGTAAAAATAACCATTCGTTATTATTTTATGTAGAGAAACAAAATGAAGTATTTAAATATATTGAATATTGTTCCAGTACTCAAATAAGTGAAAGTATAAACCTCCAGTGCCACAAAAGAGGGAAATGCAACTCCGAAAAACCTTTCAATCAGCATATTTTCTGTTTTCTAAAAAAAAAAGCTATTTCACTAACCATAAACTCAGTGAATCTTTACAGAAGAGATTATGAGGTGGATCTGTTTGCTCCACTAACAATCTGTGCTTAGTCATTTCCTTTTGTGACAATAAAACGTTCTTGCATGTCATTAGATGTGTGTATCCTCACATCAAAAGAGGGATACTAGGAAACTAATTAATTGAACTGAATATCCCCCTATGTTCAGCAGGTGGCATCACACAAATGTGTCATATCTGCAACAGTGACTGGAACATGTGAAATACGAAACACAGAAAACCGTTTAGCGTTACTGTTAGATGTGCTTGGCACTTCACTGAACAAATGCAGACAGGAGCTCTGCTCTGAAGAGCTGACACTCCCTGTCCCTGATCCTGTTAACACTTCTGTTCAACACTGATTTACCAGTAGTGCCCACCACAAACATTCAGAAGTCATGAAGTGAGCTTAAAAATCACAAGATTAAAAAAATACCATTTGATTTCTTTCATTTCTCTTCTGACCCAGGGCATTCTGCTGGTGCTCAAGTCAAGCTTTGCTCTGCATCCAGTAGGGCTAGAAATTGAACTCTTATTTTTCTTTTGTTTTGTTTTTTTAAGCTGGGCCTCTCACAAGGAGTAACTAGATTTAAGGTTAGATGTTAGGGAAAAGCTTTTTAACTATAAGGGTAGTTAAGTACTGGAATATGTTTCCAAGGGAAGCTGTGGAATTCACATCACTGGAGGTTTGTAAAAACAGGTTAGACAAACATCTGTCAGGATGGTCTAGGTATGCTTGGTCCTGCCTCAGCCCTGGCTGGGAGCGGGGCGGGGAGGAAGGGCTTGCCTAGATAACCTATCAACGTCCTTTCCAGCCCTACATTTCTATGATTTTATCCCATGTCTCGATTATAGGAACATCTTTTTCATTGGCCTTGACAAATGCTAATCTTTCCAGCTCATATCCATTCAGAATGCTGCTGCAAAGACTGCTTTCCTAGCCCATCACTTGGCCCATATAACCCTCTCTTTGCGTCCCTCCACTAACTCCCTGTTCTCTCTCTCATCAAATTTAAGCTACTTGTTTTCACTTTGAAGGCCCTTCTTTGCTTGTCTCCAGGCTACCTAACATCTCTCACTCACTACTGGGACGTCAGTTCCCATTTCCCATCAGCCCATGCTGCCACCCTCCATCACCCACTTGTTTAATTTGCAAACACGTATATTCATGTTTTCTCCCATGCTGTCCCTCACACTTGGGAGGAGCTTCCCGTAAACATCTGCAAAACTATTGCATTGTTCTCTTTCAGTTCCCTCCTGATATGTCTTTTTTGTCATGAGACCTAAAGACAACTTGAGAAGAGTCAGGCCACTGTTGTGCTTAGACCACTGCCTGTCATGCTGACCAGTATTGACTCATCATTTCTGTGTAGTGCCCCATCTGCCTAGAGCCATTTGTTGTCTTTTGTCTTATTCTTAGATTGTCAACTCCTCAGGGAGAGGCCATGTATTTTGTACTGGGTTTGTACAGCACCTAGCACAATGGAGTCCCAGGGCATGACAAGGACTCCTAGATGTGATGGCAGCATAAATAAAGAAGGACAATATAATGAATAACTCCGAGCTAAAGAATTGAGCTTGAGTTACTGCCCTGACTGTCTGAATTCACTGTCGGCCAGGACTTAGGCATAGTCAATGGAGTGGGATAACAGGACACATCCCTGAATGCTGCATTGCCAGCCTAGCCATTCATAAATCACAAGTCAGGGCCCAACACATCCACAAGATTTTTATAAATACTAAATTCTGGCTTTTTTTTTACTTGTCTTTGGGATTTCCCCGTTTCAGACTCAGATTCCTAAACAAGTGGGCTGGAAATTATCTTTAAAAAAACAAAACAAAACAAAACAAAACAAAACACAAGATTTTCACCTAATTTCTTGATCCCAGGAGTTAGGACTTAAAAAAAATCACCCTAAAACCTAATTATCATGAGACTTGCCCACCTTACTGTCTTGTATAAAAAGCTGATTACACTTATGGATGGGGAGGAATTAGGCCCATGAACACTCTCTGCACTAATTCAGCACCATTTACCTTGCGATCTCCAAGGACTTTACAAACACTAATCAGTGATGTCCCAGCACTCATCAGCGGCATGACCTGTAGGCATCACCTTCCCCATATTCCAGACAGGGAAGATGAGGTGCAGAGAGATGGAAGGATATAGACGTAAGGACCTATTCTGCGGAAATTAATGGGAGTTTTGCCTTTGACATCAGTGGGGGCAGGACTGGGTGTATAGAGTCAGATTCTGCTGTCCTTGTTCATTTAGTTCATCCCATGGATTTCAGTGGGAGTTGAGAGCACCCAGAACTTCACAAGATCCTGCCCACAATGACAAGTCAGGCCTAACCCACAAAAGCATCCTTCCCTCCTGGAGGGCTAGTGACCATCACACACTGCAATAATGCACAGAAACCAGCTCTATATCTAGTCAGAGCAGGGAGACCAGGATCCTGCATACAGGGGCTGCTTTGCATGTGAACTCCCCAGTGACGCTGCCCTGTTGCTCTGGGGGCTATAAAAGATTTTGTTTCACCCACCGCGGTTCATTGAACAGCACCTGCCAGATCAGACATATCAAGATGTTCTCCCAGGCTCAGCTTCTCTGGTTACTGGCGCTGTGGATTCCAGGTAAGAACCAGAACCGGATGGCACTGGCTTAACAGTACAAAGATCCATTTAAATTTTAAAAATTCAAAAGATTGTAGCTAGATTGGCTATTAAATAAGTAATTCATCACAAATATGGCTTGAATATGATTGTGAACATCTTGTGTTATGTGATGTATTTCATACTATTGTTGAGAGTTGCAAATATCACTTATTTATTGTTGCTCACTGTCAATGCCTTTTCTCTATATTTATTTACTTTCATATTTAATCCAGGCTCCTATGGGCAGGTCACAATGACTCAGTCTCCAGAATCCCTCTCAGTGTCTCCGGGAGAAAAAGTCACCATCAGATGTACAGCCAGTTCTAGCATCAGTAGCAGCTATGTATCCTGGTACCAACAGAAACCCGGACAAGCTCCTAAACTTCTTATCTATCAAGCCTCCTCCCTTGCCTCTGGGGTCCCAGCCCGGTTCAGTGGCAGTGGGTCTGGCACCGATTACACTCTCTCAATCAGCAGCATTGAAGCCAATGATGCAGCAGATTACTATTGTTTTCAGCGGAGTAGCTCACCTCCCACAGTGATACAGACCAATACAAAAACCTCCCTGGTCTGGGTGTTTGCAAATGCAGATTTCTGTGAAGACAATCACACTGTCAGTGTAACTGATGCCCCTCTCCACCTGCAGTTCAGACTGTGCCAACAGGATCAGGGTGCTGTTTGTCTGGGTGTGACCAGCTCAGCGATAATAATAGATATAAAATCTCAGCCATGCAAATGATATTTATTTATGCCCATGCGGTTTCCACTGTGACAAATGACACCAGAGACAGGTTGCGTTCCCAATATTCTCTGCTCAAGAAGGGACATTCCTGCAAAGGGCTGGGGGACTCCTGTGAGGCACCGAGTAACTTCAGTGCCCAATGAAATCCAAGAGAGCTGAGGGCTGGCTGCACCTCTCAGGAACTGCCTGGGAGCTTGGGGAGTAGTGGGTGGATGAGAGAGAGAGGTGGTTCTGTATGGAAGGCTGTGTGGATAGAAAGGGGGCTGGAATGTGAGCAGTGTGCACGGGATGGATAATAGGTTACTTGGGCATAGGGCTCTGTGACAGTGGAACAGAGAAGACAGAAGAAGTGACAGAAGGAAAAGGGAAGGACGAGCGAACCGAGAGGAATGAGATTTCTGAGTATAAAAATGTTGCATTATGAAAAGTGACAGGATCAACAGGGTGTAATTCTAGTTTAGTTTCACTGGTGACTGGTGTATCCCCATTTCCATCTCTTCACACGCACATAACCTCACTTGACAACAGGGATAGAAGTGAAAGAAATCATAGTACTGAATATCCCCCCTATTGCCAGCAGATGGCATCACACAAACTTGTCACTCCTCCAGCAGAGACTGGACCATCTGAAATGCCCAACACAGAAAGCCGTGTAGCGTTACTGCTGGATGTGCTTGGCACTTCACTGAACAAATACAGACAGGAACCTGTTCTGAAGAGCTGACAGTCCCCGATCCTGCTAACACTTTTAATGTCACTAATTTATGAGTATTGCCAACCACAAACATTCAGAAATGATGAGATTAAAAAAATATCATTTTAGTGATTTCATTTGTCTTCTGTTTTGGAGCATTCTGGGTGCACTTGGAGTTTAGGAACCTAAATACCTATAAAAGTCTGTCCCGTAATCCCAAAGTATTCTTACAGTGGGCTAAAGTGGAATAAAGTGCTACAGATCATGAGTAACAGTGACAGATTTCTGCCTTTCACAGATGGTCTCTTGTATTTCAGACAAATTCAGACAAATTCTTAACTCACTTCAAATATGGGATTCTTCATATTTAGTACCATATTATAACAAACAGATGAAGCTGAATTCTCTGCACAGCCACCAGATGGTGTTACCAACATATAAAATACTACAGCTCTGTCTAAAGTACTCTCCACAAAAGGAAAATTTTGCCATTCTCTCCATGAGAAGATGTTTCTATTTAATCACCCCAAACATTCTGAGTCAGACAAATCCCTTCTCACCTCTGAGCCTGTGACAAGGGCTGTGTCTAGGTATTTTGCATAGTTCTAGTCAACTGATATTTCCCGGCTCTTCAAGCAGCTGTACATGTTTTGTTTTACTCTTTAGGTTTCATTTATCAGCATCAGTCAGTTCAAAATCCAGTGGGCAAATTGTGAGGATTCAGGCTCCAGAATCCTTGTTAGTGTCTCCTGGAGATAGAGTCACCAAAGCCAGTTCCAGTGTTAGCAACTTCATAGCCACTGGGCACCAGCAGAAATCCAGAGAAGCGCCTAAGCTTCTTGTTTATGGTCCCTTCACTCGACCCTCTGGGATCCCAGCCCCGTTCAGCAGAACAGGGAATGAAAACCCGGACTACAGTTTCACAATCAGCAGGGTTCAAGGTGAAGATGATGGAGTTTATTTCTGTCAAAACACCTATCGCTTGCTTCTCCCAGTGACACAGACCCATGGAAAAACATCGCTGCTCCCTGCTTGTGTTTATTTTTTCTCCACTCTAGTGTAACAGATGCTTCCTGTAGATGGTATAACAGTAATGATGGTACTCAAAACAAGAGGCAGTGATAACCTTACAGTCACTGCAGCTGCCTAAAATGCCTTTTATTTATCTATTAGATGGTGCGTGGAGCTGTGCATCCACTCAGGGCAGAAATCTGTGAGATTTACACTCAGATTCCAGGCCAATAAATCTCAGCTCAAACTCATCGTAGCTAAACAGAATCCTTGATTTTCCCTTCAAGCACTCCCTGTTCCCTCCTTTCTCCAGCACTATGGACAACACCACCATATTGCCTGTCACTCAGACCCATAACTTGGACATCATTGTCAACCTGGCCATCTCTATAGTCCTCACAAGCAGGCTATGTCTAAATCTTGCCAATTCTTTCTGCTTAACATCTCTAAGAGCGGGTTTTACGTATCCACACAACTGAAACTCTCCTACAGGTTCTCATCATCTAAAAGGTTTAGAAAACTTGATGTATAACAAAGATTAAAAAAACTGGGTATGTTAAATCTTGAGTTAAGAAGATGGATGTTGGAGGGACCTGATCACAGGCTTCAAATATATTAAGGCCTGTTATAAAGAGAACAGGGAACAATTGTTCTCCAACTCCACTGCAGGTAGGATGAGAAGTAACTGACTTAATCTGGAGCAGGGGAGATTTAGGTTAGGTATTAGGCAGAACATTGAAACTATGAAGATAGTTAAGTAGTGGTATACTTCACCAAGGGAGGTTGGAGAATCCCCATCAACGGAGGTTTTTAAGCACAGGTTAAAAAAACATATGTCAGGGATGGTCTAGTTACGCTTGGTCTCACCTCAGCACAGGGGAAATGTGTGGGAGGCTGGACTAGATGACCTATCACTGGCCCCTCCAGCCCAACATTTCTGTGATTCTATCTCATGTCTCAATTACTGCACCATATTTTTCACTTGCTTGATAACTGCAATTTTGTCCCATTCATATTCCTTTGGAATGCTGCTGCAAAGATCACTTCCCTAGCCTGTCCCTTTGACCACATCACCCCTCTTTTTGTGTCCCTCCCTTACCTCCCCTTTTTCTCTCTGATCAAACTAAGCCTACTTGTCTTCATTCTCCAGGTCCTTCATGGCCTGTCTCCACACTATCTATGATCTCTCAGTCACTACTGGGACATCAGTTCCCATCTCCCATCAGCCCAGGCTGCCACCCTCCATCACCCACTGGTTTAATTTGCATACAAGAGTCTTCATGTTTTCTCTCATGCTGCCCCTCACACTTGCATTGTTCTTCAAATCCCTCCTGAAATGTCTCCTTTGTCATGAGTCCTGCAGAGAATGCAACAAGAGTCAGGCTCTCATGCTGACCAATATTGTCTCATCAATTCCGTGCAATCCCTCACCTCCCTGAAGTCGCCTGATGTCCCTTGTTTTATGCTGCAATTGTCAACTCCTTGTGGCAGTGATCCTCTGTCTGTTCTATGTTTCTACAGCACCTAGCACAATGGGGTCTTAAAAAGAAAGCTTTATATAAAAAGAAAGAAAAAGACATTAAAAACAGTCTCTGTAATAAGGTGATAATATACAGGGTCAATTGCTTAAAGGAAAAAAATGAATAAATAGCCTTATTCAATAAGAATACAGTTTAAAACATTCCAGCAACTACACACATGTTAATACAAAAGAAGACAATATAAACCTATTGTCTTACTATTCTTGTACTTATAACTTGGAAACAGAAGATTAGAAAGCCAGGAGATAGAAAGATCACTCTCAGAGCCAAGAAAGAGAGCAGACTAAGAACAAAAGACTCACACCCAAAACTTCCCTCCACCCAGGTTTGAAAAAGTCTTGTTTCCTGATTGGTCCTCTGGTCAGGTGTTTGGTTCCCTGTGTTAACCCTTTACAGGTAAAAGAATATTAACCCTTAGCTATCTGTTTATGACATTTTCCCTGGAGGATGAGTGACCATCACACATTGTGATGATGCACAGAAACCGGCTCTATGTCTAGTCAGAGCAGAGAGGCCGAGACTCCGCACACATGGGCTGCTTTGCATGTGAACTCCTCAGTGACACTGTTCTGTTGCTCTGGCGGCTATAAAAGATTTTGTTCCACTCTCCACAGCTTATTGAGCAGCACCTTGTCATAAACAGAAAGCTAAGAGTTAATGTTCTTTTCCTGTAAAGGGGTAACAACAGTAACCTGAAACACCTGACCAGCGGACCAATCAGGAAACAAGATTTTTTCAAATCTGGGTGGAGGGAAGTTTTGGGTGTGAGTTCTTTGTCTTGGGTCTGTTCCTTCTCTCGGCTCTGAGAGTGATTTTTCTATCTCCTGGCTTTCTAATCTTCTGTTTCCAAGTTGTAAGTACAAGGATAGTAAGACAATAGGTTTATATTGTTTTTTTTGTATTTACATGTGTGTAGTTGCTGGAATGTGTTAAATTGTATTCTTTTGGAATAAGGCTGTTTATTCACTTTTTTTCTTAAGCAATTGACCCTGTATGTTGTCACCTTGATACAGAGATCCTTTTATGTCCTTTTTCATTCTTTTTATATAAAGCTTTATTTTTAAGACCTGTTGGAGTTTTTCTTTAGTGGGGACTCCAGGGAAGTGAGTCTGCAGCTCACCAGGGAATTGGTGGGAGGAAGAAGTCAGGGGGGAAAATCTCTTTGTGTTAGATTTACTAAGCCTAACTTTGCATACCCTCTGGGTGAGGGGGAAGAGAGATTAGATCTCTTGGTACTTGCGTTTCCAGGACTGGAAGCAGGGAATCTCCTAGGGTCGTCCCCGAGCCTGGGAGGAAGTAACAAGGAAACAAAGGGAGGGGGTTATTTCCCTTTGTTGTAAGACTCAAGGCATCTGAGCCTAGGGGTCCCCTAGGGAAGGTTTTGGGGAGACCACAGTGAGCTAGGCACTGTATAATCCCTAGCTGGTGGCAGCGATACCAGGTCCAAGCTGGTAACTAAGCTTGGAGGTTTTCATGCTAACACCCATATTTTGGACGCTAAGGTTGAGATCTGGGAAGAAATGTTATGACACACCTGCCAACTCAGACGAACCAAGATGTTCTCCCAAAATCAGCTGCTCTGGCTATTGGTGCTGTGGATTCCGGGTAAGAATCAGAACCGCAGGGCACTGGCTTAAAAGACAACGATCCACTGATATTTTAAAAATTGAAAACACTGCAGCTGGATTGGCAACCAGATAAGTAATTCATCACAGTTATGGCTTGAATATAATGATTGTGAAAATCTTGTATTATATGATGAATTTCATTCCATTTTCTAATGATACAAGTGGCAGTCACTTACAATTAGTTCTTGTTGCTCACTATCAATGACCTTTTCTTTATATTTATTTATATTTCATATTTAATACAGGCTCCTATGGGCAGGTCACTATGACTCAGTCTCCAGAATCCCTCTCAGCAACTCCTGGAGAAAAAGTCACCATCAGATGTACAGCCAGTTCTAGCCTTAGCAGCTACGCTGTACCCTGGTACCAACAGAAACCCAGACAAGCTCCTAAGCTGATTATCTATGATGACACTGATCATGCCTCTGGGGTCCCAGCCCTGTTCAGTGGCAGTGGATCTGGCACCGTTTACACTCTCTCAATAAGCAGCGTTGAAACCGATGATGCAGTGGATTACTATTGTCTGCAGGCTGATAGCTCGCATCTCACAGTGATACAGACCAATACAAAAACCTCCCTGCTCTGCAGCATTTTGAGTGTTGCTTCCTGTGAAGATCATTACAGTGTTACTGCAGCTGCTACACCCCGAATTAGGGTGCAGTGTTATATGTTAGTGTCCGGAATCTTCACTGCAATGGCCTTCTCCTTGCCTCCCCTTTGCTCCCTACCACCACCTGTCATAAACAGATAGTTAAGGGTTAATGTCTCTTCTACCTGTAAAGGGTTAACAAACAGGGAACCAAACACCTGACCAAGGGACCAATCAGGAGACAAGATACTTTCAAATCTCGGTGGAGGGAAAACTTTGTTTGTGTTTTTTGGGTTTTGCTATGTTCTCTCTGGGCTCTGAGAGTGACCACACGTACCTACAGGCTCTCTAATCTTCTCTTTCAATTTTGTAAGTACAAAGGTAGAAAGGCGGTATAGTCTTTTTATTTGTTTTTCTTTATTTGCAAATGTGTATTTGGCTGGAAGTATTTTAAATTGTATTTCTGCTGGAGGATGCTTTTTCTCCAGTTTCTATAAGCTGACAGACCCTGTAATATTCCATCTTGAATTTACAATGATTTTCTTTATTCTTTTCTTCTTTTATTAAAAGTTTTGCTTTTAAGACCTGTCTGATTTTTCCCCTTGTTGAGGCTCAAGGGAATTGAGTCTGTACTTAACAGGGAAGGAGAATGGAGGGGGAGAGAAAGTGGGGGAACCCATCTGATTTCTCTGTGTTGTGATTCAAGGAGTTTGAATCACGGTGATCTCCTAGTGTACCCAGGACGGGAAAGATCTGGGAGGAAGAAAGGAGAAGGGGGCATCCCTTTGTTTAGATTCACAGAGCTTGAATCTGTATATCTCTCCAGGAGCACAGGGAGGGAACACCTGGAGGGGAGGAGGGGGAAGGGAAATGGTTTATAACCCCTTTGTTGTGAGACTCAAGGAATTTGGGTCTTGGGGGTCCCCAGGGAAGGTTTTGGGGGAGACCAGAGTTTATCAGGCACTCTACTCTAAGTCCTGATTGGTGGCAGTACTACAGGATCTAAGCTGGTAATTAAGCTTAGGGGAATTCATGCTAGTACCCATATTTTGGATGCTAAGGTTCAGAATTGGGAATTATACTATGACATGGTGGCAGTGTGTGGGAAAGATGGAAAGCAAAAGCCAGTAGGAATATTATTTTTCTTTTTCTCTACTAGCTGCTTGTAAGCAGAGAGAAGGGGGTTTTAAAACTACAGCCAGAGAATTTTTTTTTCCTCGCTCTCTTCTGGTTGTGCAGAGATTGCCTCAGGGCACACACATTAAAGTTTAACAAGGGTCTTTTGTTAAACAAAGCAGGCTTAAGTGGTCAGCAACAGACACCAGCAGAACATATTTGCATATCAAAGGGTTTTCTTTTGTTTTAATTTAAACGCGAAATATTAGGTAGAAGAAGTTTAAAAAGGCACTGTTGCTAGGCAACCCCAAGCAGGCAGCAGAGGAGCAGCAGTTCAGACAGTAGACCAGCAGAGGGCGCCCCAACACAAGACATCAGAAACCATGAGTACCAAGGACATCCTGAAACAGGAACGGGCAAGGCAACAAGCCATAGAAAAAGAAAACGAACATAGGAGACGGATAGAACTAATTAATGCAGAAATAGCCCAGAGAGAACAAAGCAAAACCCAAAAAACACAAAGGCTTCCCTCCACAGAGATTTGAAAGTATCTTGTCTCCTGATTGGTCCCCTGGTCAGGTGTTTGGTTCCCTGTTTGTTAACCCTTTACAGGTAGAAGAGACATTAACCCTTAATTATCTGTTTATGACACCACCAAACAATTAATCAAACATTTTCCTAGGGAAACCCAAGTCCCTCCATTCTAATGGGGACACAGAAAGCTCCCAGTGGCCTGGAACAAAACCACCTCCGCACCTCCAGTTCAGACGGGGCCCAAGGTGTCAGGGTGCTATTTGGGTCGGCGTTATAAACTCACAGATGCAAAATCTCAGCCACTTGGGTCACACTGATTTATGGCCATGAGGTTCCCAGCATAACACAGAACATCAGAGATCAGTTAAACTCCCAACCTTCTATGGCCAAGCAGGGCCACTCCTGCCAGGTACTGAGAGGATCCTGTGAGGCAGGGAGTGACCACAGCTTCCTTTGGAGACAAAGAGAGTTGAGAGCTCTCAGCACCTCTCAAGACCTGCCTGGCACCTTGTGGGAAGGGGTCCTAAGAGAGAAAGGGAAGGCCTTGTGTGGGGGAAGGGGAACTGGAATGTGAACAATGCATGGAATGTACTACAGGGTGAATGGCTGCGTACAGGAGTGTGTGATATGTGGGGGAAGTGGAAGACATAAGCAGAAGGAGAGAGATGGAAGGGGATGCATGAGAGAAAACAGGAAAGAAGGTGAATTGTGACTATAGAAAATAGAGAATGAATAAATACAGCGTTATCTCAATGACAGGGTCTACAAGGGCTCCACTTTAGTTTCTTTAGTGATTCTTGTATCCCTGTTTCCATTTTCTCACACAACTCACTGTGAGGGAAATTCTGGCCCTACTGAAGTCAGAGTCAAAATCCAATTGACGTCAAGGGGGCCAGGACCCAACCTCTGTTCTCTTCTGTAGTCAGCTTCTATTTTTGTGCATATAGATTTGGTTTCTTTGCAACAGTGAGCACATGGAGGAAAGCTGGGTGGCAGATTGGAAAGTTAGAGCTAGGAGAAAACTTCTGCAGTAAAAGAAAAGAAAATAGCAAAACACCTGACAAGAGAAGTCACTCTACATCCTTCCCACTATCATTTTGGCATTTATTTGTAATGAGTGTTCCCCAATACATTTAAAGCTAGAGGAGCATTCTTAACAGAACAGCTATAGAAAAATTCAATGTCAGATTCATTTTTGCTGCATCTAATGAAGAACATAGATGAAAAGGGTTGTAAAAATAACCATTAATTATTATTTTATGTAGAGAAATAAAATGAAGCATTTAAATATATTGAACATTTTTCAAAAGATCAAATGAAAGTGTAAACCTCCAGCAACACAAAAAGGGAAATGCAACTCACAAAAATCTTTCAGTCAGCATATTTTCTGTTTACTAAATAAAAGCTATTTCACTAACCGTGAACTCAGTGAATCTTTACGGAAGAGACTATGAGGTGGATCTGTTTGCTCTACTAACAATCTGTGCTTATTCATTTTCTTTTGTGACAATATAATGTTCTTGCATGTCGTTAGATGTGCGTATCCTCACATCAAAAGAGGGATATAAGGAAAATAATTACTTGAACTGAATATCCTCCTATGGCCAGCAGGTGGCATCACACAAAAGTGTCCAAACACAGAAAGCCGTGTAGCGTTACCGTTGGATGTGCTTGGCACTTCGCTGAACAAATGCAGACAGGAGCTCTGCTCTGAAGAGCTGACACTCCCTGTCCCTGATCATGTTAACACTTCTGTTCAACACTGATTTACCAGTAGTGCCCACCACAAACATTCAGAAGTCATGAAGTGCGCTTAAAAACCACAAGATTTAAAAAATACCATTTGATTTCTTTCATTTCTCTTCTGATCTGGGGCATTCTGCCAGTGCTCAAGTCAAGCTTTGCTCTGCATCCAGTAGGGCTAGAAATTGAACTCTTATTTTTGTTTTGTTTTGTTCTTTAAGCTGGGCCTCTCGCATAATCAGTTGCCTCCAGGACTTGGGGAGGCTGTAAGTAGACCATGACATGTCATGAGCCTCAGGATTAAATTGCTAGAGTTGGCAATGCTCCGTTATACATATGTGTCATCCCACTGAGTCCATCATGCACCCTATGCCTGGAATTCAATGGGTCTACCCATGTACACATGTGCACACACGCTTACATGATCAGGGTTTGAAACACAAGAAAAGCAAGAGGAGATGAAAGGGACAGGGTGATAGGAAGGATTAAATGGTTATTTAGAAGGCTAATGCAAGCGACTAATGCTTTCTGGTTTCTTTCTCAGTTCAGATCTGATTTATGAGAATAGATTAAAAAAACCTGAGCATGTGTAGTCTAAAGAAAAGACTGAGGTGGGACCTGACAACAGTTTTCAGATACGTTAAGCATTGTCATTATGAGAACAGTGATCAAGTGTTCTTCACGTCCTCTGGTGGTAGGACAAGAAGTAACTAGATTTAACGTTAGATATCAGGAGAAAGCTTTCTAACTATAAGGGTAGTTAAGAACTGGAATATGTTTCCAAGAGAGGCTGTGGAATTCACATCACTGGAGGTTTCTAAAAACAGGTTAGACAAACATCTGTCAGGATGGTCTAGGTATGCTTGCTCCTGCCTCAACCCTGGCTGGGGGGAGAAGGGAACGGCTTGCCTAGATATCCTATCAACATCCCTTCCAACCCTACATTCCTATGATTTTATCCCATGTATCGATTATAGTAACATCCTTTTCATTGGCCTTGACAAATGCTAACTTTCCTCTTCATATCCATTTAGAATGCTGCTTCAAAGATTGCTTTCCTAGCCCATCACTTGGCCATGTAACCCTCTCTTTGTGTCCGTCCACTAACTCCCTGTTCTCTGTCTCATCAAACTTAAGCTACTTGATTTCACTTTGAAGGCTCTTCTTTGCTTGTCTCCAGGCTACCCATCATCTCTCACTCACTACGGGGACGTCAGTTCCCATTTCCCATCAGCCCATGCTGCCACCCTCCATCATCCACCTGTTTAATTTGCAAAGACACATCTTCATGTTTTCTCCCATGCTGTATCTCACACTTGGGAGAAGCTCCCAGAAAACATCTGCAAAACTATTGCATTGTTCTCCTTCAAATCCCTCCTGAAATGTCTCCTTTGTCATGAGACCTAGAGACAACTCGAGAAGAGTCAGGTCGCTGTTATGCTGAGATCACTGCCTCTCACGCTGACCAGTATTGACTCATCATTTCCTTGTAGTGTCCCATCTGCCTAGAGCCATCTGTTGTCTTTTGTCTTATTCTTAGATTGTCATCTCCTCAGGGAGAGGCCATGTATTTTGTACTAGGTTTGTACAGCACCTAGCACAATGGGGTCCTAAGGCATGACAAGGACTCCTAGATGTGATGGCAGCATAAATAAAGAAGGACAATATAATGAATAACTCCGAGCTAAAGAATTGAGCTTGAGTTACTGCCCTGACTGTCTAAATTCACTGTCGGCCAGGACTCAGGCATAGTCAGTGGAGTGGGATAACAGGACACATCCTTGAATGCTGCATTGCCAGCCCAGTCATTCATAAATCACAAGTCAGGGCCCAACACATCCACAAGATTTTTATAAATACTAAATTCTGGCTTCTTTTTACTTGTCTTTGGGATTTCCCCTTTTCAGACTCAGCTCCCTAAACAAGGTGGGCCGGAAAGTCTCTTTAAAAAACAAAACAAAAGAAAACACAAGTTTTTCACCTAATCACTTCATCTCAGGAGTTAGGACTTAAAACAATCACCCAAAAACATAACTATCATGAGATTTGCCCACCTTACTGTCTTGTATAAAAGGCTGATAACACCTATGGTGGATGGGGAGGAGTTAGGCCCATGAACACCCTCTGCACTAATTCAGCACCATTTACCTTGCAATCTCCAAGGACTTTACAAACACTAATCAGTGATATCCCACCACTCATCAGCGGCACGACCTGTAGGCATCATCTTCCCCATATTTCAGACAGGGAAGATGAGGTGCAGAGAGATGGAAGGATGTAGACGTAAGGACCTATTCTGTGGAAATTAATGGGAGTTTTGCCTTTGATATCAGCGGGGGTAGGACTGCGTGTATAGAGTCAGATTCTGCTGTCCTTGTTCATTTAGTTCATCCCATGGATTTCAGTGGGAGTTGAGAGCACCCAGAACTTCACAAGATCCTGCCCACAATGATAAGTCAAAGGTCACAGACTGGCAGAGGCAGACCCAGAACCGAGGTTCCCTGTGCCTAACCCACAAAAGCATCCTTCCCTCCTGGAGGGCTAGTGACCATCACAAACTGCATTGATGTACAGAACCCAGCTCTATATCTAGTCAGAGCAGGGAGACCAGGATCCCGCATACAGGGGCTGCTTTGCGTGTGAACTCCCCAGTGACGCTGCCCTGGTGCTCTGGGGGCTATAAAAGATTTTGTTTCACTCACCACGGTTCATTGAACAGCACCTGCCAGATCAGACATATCAAGATGTTCTCCCAGGCTCAGCTCCTCTGGTTACTGGCACTCTGGATTCCAGGTAAGAATCAGAACCTGATGGCACTGGCTTAACAGTACAAGGATCCATTTAAATTTTAGAAATTCAAAACATTGTAGCTAGAATGGCTATTAAATAACAAATATGGCTTGAATATGATTGTGAACATCTTGTATTATGTGATGCATAACATACTATTGTTGAGAGTTGCAAATATCACTTATTTATTGTTGCTCACTGTCAATGCCTTTTCTCTGTATTTATTTACATTTCATATTTAATCCAGCCTCCTATGGGCAGGTCACAATGATTCAGTCTCCAGAATCCCTCTCAGTGTCTCCAGGAGAAAAAGTCACCATCAGATGTACAGCCAGTTCTAGCATCAGTAGCAGCTATGTATCCTGGTACCAACAGAAACCTGGACAAGCTCCTAAGCTTCTTATCTATTGGGGCTCTACACTTGCCTCTGGTGTCCCAGCCCGGTTCAGTGGCAGTGGATCTGGCACCGTTTACACTCTCTCAATCAGCAGCGTTGAAGCCAATGATGCAGCAGATTACTATTGTCTACAGACTGATAGCTCGCCTCTCACAGTGATACAGACCAATACAAAAACCTCCCCGCTCTGTGGCAGTGTGAGTGCTGCTTCCTGTGAAGATCATCACGGTGTTAGTGCAGCTGCTACACTCCCAATTAGGGTGCAGTGTTATATGTTAGTGTCCAAAATCCTCACTGCCATGGCCTTCTCCTTGTCTCCCCTTTGCTCCAACACACAATTAACCAAACATTAGCTCAGGTCCCTCCATTTTAATGGGGAAACAGAAAGCTCCCAATGGTCTGGAACAAAACCACCTCCGCACCTCCAGTTCAGACTGTGCCAGTGGAATCAGGGTGCTGTTTGTGTCGGTGGTACGAACTCACAGATAGTGAGAGATGCAAAATCTCAGCCATTTGGGTCACATTGATTTATGGCCACGAGGTTCCCAGCATAACACAAGACATCAGAGACCAGTTACACTCCCAATGTTCTATGGCCAAGCAGGGCCACTCCTGCCAGGTACTGAGAGGATCCTGTGAGGCATGGAGCGACTGCAGCTCCCTTTACAGACAAAGAGAGTTGAGAGCTCTCAGCACTTCTCAAGACCTACCTGGCACCTTGTGGAAAGAGGTCCGAAGAGAGAAAGGGAAGGCCCTGTGTGGGGGAAGGGGAACTGGAATGTGAACTGTGCATGGAATGTACTATAGGGTGAATGGCTGGGTACAGGCTTCTGTGATACATGAGGGAAGTGGAAGACATGAGACATAAGAAGAAGGAGAGAGATGGATGGGGATGCATGAGAGAAAATAGGAAAAAAGGTGAATTGTGACTATAGAAAATATAGAATGCATAAATACAGCGTTATCTCAATAACAGAGTCCACAAGGGTTCCACTTTAGTTTCTTTAGGGATTCTTGTACCCCGTTTCCATATCCTCACACACACTCGCAGTGGGGGAAATCCTGGCCCTGCTGAAGTCACAGACAATATCCAATTGACTTCAAGGGGGTCAGAACCCAACCTGTGTTCTCTTCTGAAGTCAGCTTCTATTTTTGTGTGCATATAAATTTGGCTTCCTTGCAACAGTGAGCACATGGAGGAAAGCTGGGTGGCAGATTGGAAAGTCAGAGCTAGGAGAAAGCTTCTGCAGGAAAAGAAAATAGCAAAACACCTGACAAGAGAAGTCACTGTATATCCTTCCTACTGGTATGTTGGGATTTATTTGTAATAAGTGTTCCCCAATACATTTAACACTAAGGAGCGTTCTCAACAGAGCAGCTATACAAGAAATCAATGTCAGATTCATTTTTGCTATATCTAATGAAGAACATGGATGCAAGGGGTTGTAAAAATAACCATTCGTTATTATTTAATGTAGAGAAACAAAATGAAGCATTTAAATATATTGAACATTGTTCAAGAGCTAGAACAAGTGCAAGTGTAAACCTCCAGTGCCACAAAAGAGGGAAATGCAACTCCGAAAAACCTTTCAATCAGCATATTTTCTGTTTACTAAATAAAAGCTATTTCACTAAGTCGGTGAAACTTCAGAGAAGAGACTATGAGGTGGATCTGTTTGTTCCACTAACAATCTGTGCTTAGTCGTTTCCTCTTGTGACAATAAAATGTTCTTGCATGTTGTTAGATGTGCGTATCCTCACATCAAAAGAGGGATATAAGGAAACTAATTAATTGAACTGAATAGCCCCCTATGGTCAGGAGGTGGCATCACACAAATGTGTCATACTTGCAACAGTGACTGGAACATGTGAAATTCCAAACACAGAAAGCCGTGTAGCGTTACTGTTAGATGTGCTTGGCACCAGGGCCGCCCAGAGGATTCCTGGGCCTGGGGTCTTCGGCGGCGGGGGGCCCTGCTTCGGGGGTAATTTGGCGGAGGGGGAGGATGTTCTTCCATTCCGGGACCCACCGCCGAAGTGCCCCGAAGACCCGCGCGGGGGCCTCCCGCCAGCGAATTACCGCGAAAGCAGGACCCTCCGCCGAACTGCAGCCAGGTCTTCGGCGGTAATTCAGCGGCAGGGGGCCCTCGCAGCGGGTCTTCGAGGCTTTTCAGCGGAGGGTCCCAGAATGGAAGGACCCTAGCCTCCAAGTTACCACTGAAGACCCGGCTGCACTTCGGCGGCGGGTCCCGCTTCTGCTGTTATTTGGTGGCAGGGTGTCCTTCCGCCCCGGAGCGGAGGAACCCACAGCCAGCGAAGACAGGGAGCGGAAGAAGCTTCAGGGGCCCGGGACCCGCGAGAGTTTTCAGAGGCCCCCGGAGCAAGTGAAGGACCCCGCACCAGGGGTCCCAAAAAACTGTCATGGGGGCCCCTGCGGAGCCCAGGGGATGGCGCAAATTGCCCCTCTTGCCCTCCCCCGGGTGGTCCTGCTTGGCACTTCACTGAACAAATGCAGACAGGAGCTCTGCTCTGAAGAGCTGACACTCCCTGTCCCTGATCCTGTTAACACTTCTGTTCAACACTGATTTACCAGTAGTGCCCACCACAAACATCCAGAAGTCATGAAGTGAGCTTAAAAATCACAAGGTTAAAAAAATACCATTTGATTTCTTTCATTTCTTTTCTGACCCGGGGCATTCTGCTGGTGCTCAAGTCAAGTTTTGCTCTGCATCTAGTAGGGCTAGACATTGAACTCTTATTTTTGTTTTGTTTTGTTTGTTTAAGCTGGGCCTCTCACAAGGAGTAGCTAGAGTTTAGATTATATGATAGGGGAAAACTTTTTAACTATAAGGGTAGTTAAGAACTGGAATATGTTTCCAAGAGAGGCTGTGGAATTCACATCACTGGAGGTTTGTAAAAACAGGTTAGACAAACATCTGTCTGGATGGTCTAGGTATGCTTGGTCCTGCCTCAGCCCTGGCTGGGAGTTGGGGCTGGGGAAGGGGAGGGCTTGCCTAGATAACCTATCAACGTCCCTTCCAGCCCTACATTTCCATGATTTCATCTCATGTCTCAATTATAGTAACATCCTTTTCATTGGCGTTGACAAATGCTCTCTTTCCTGCTCATATCGATTCAGAATGCTGCTGCAAAGATTGCTTTCCTAGCCCGTCAGTGGGCCCATGTAACCCTCTCTTTGTGTCCCTCCATTAACTCCCTGTTCTCTCTCTCATCAAACTTAAGCTACTTGTCTTCACTTTGACGGCCCTTCTTTGCTTGTCTCCAGGCTACTCATCATCTCTCACTCACTACTGGGACGTCAATTCCCATCTCCCATCGCCCATGCTGCCACCCTCCATCACCCACCTGTTTAATTTGCAAATATGCATCTTCATGTTTTCTCCCATGCTGCACCTCACACTTGGGAGGAGCCTCCCGTAAATATCTGCAAAACTATTGCATTGTTCTCCTTCAAATCCCTTCTGAAATGTCTCCTTTGTCATGAGACCTCGTGAAGAGTCAGGCCGCTGTTGTGCTGAGACCACTGTCTCTCATGCTGACCAGTATTGACTCATCATTTCCTTGTAGTGTCCCATCTGCCTAGAGCCATCTGTTGTCTTTTGTCTCATTCTTAGATTGTCAACTCCTCGGGGAGAGGCCATGTATTTTGTACTGGGTTTGTACAGCACCTAGCACAATGGGGTCCCAGGGCATGACAAGGACTCCTAGATGTGATGGCAACACAAATAAAGAAGGACAATATAATGAATAACTCTGAGCTAAAGAATTGAGCTTGAGTTACTGTCCTGACTGTCTAAATTCACTGTCGGCCAGGACTCAGGCATAGTCAGTGGAGTGGGATAACAGGACACATCCCTGAATGCTGCATTGCCAGCCCAGCCATTCATAAATCACAAGTCAGGGCCCAACACATCCACAAGATTTTTATAAATACTAAATTCTGGCTTCTTTTTATTTGTCTTTGGGATTTCCCCTTTTCAGACTCAGCTCCCTAAACAAGTGGGCTGGAAACTCTCTTTAAAAAACAAAACAAAACACAAGTTTTTCACCTAATCACTTGATCCCAGGAGTTAGGACTTAAAAAAATCACTCCAAAACCTAACTATCATAAGACTTGCCCATCTTACTGTCTTGTATAAAAGGTTGATAACGCCTATGGTAGATGGGGAGGGGTTAGGCCTATGAACACCCTCTGCACTAATTCAGCACCATTTACCTTGCGATCTCCAAGGACTTTACAAACACTAATCAGTGATATCCCACCACTCATCAGCAGCACATCCTGTAGGAATCACCTTCCCCATATTCCAGACAGGGAAGATGAGGTGCAGAGAGATGGAAGGAGGTGGATGTAAGGACTTATTCCGCAGAAATTAATGGGGGTTTTGCCTTTGACATCAGTGAGGGCAGGACTGGGTGTATAGAGTCAGATTCTGCTGTCCTTGTTCATTTAGTTCATCCCATGGATTTCAGTGGGAGTTGAGAGCACCCAGAACTTCACAAGATCCTGCCCACAATGATAAGTCAAAGGTCACAGACTGGCAGAGGCAGACCCAGAACCGAGGTTCCCTGTGCCTAACCCACAAAAGCATCCTTCCCTCCTGGAGGGCTAGTGACCATCACAAACTGCAATGATGTACAGAACCCAGCTTTATATCTAGTCAGAGCAGGGAGACCAGGATCCCGCATACAGGGGCTGCTTTGCATGTGAACTCCCCAGTGATGCTGCCCTGGTGTTCTGAGAGGCTATAAAAGATTTTGTTTCACTCTCCGCGGTTCATTGAACAGCACCTGCCAGATCAGACATATCAAGATGTTCTCTCAGGCTCAGCTCCTCTGGTTACTGGCACTCTGGATTCCAGGTAAGAATCAGAACCGGATGGCACTGGCTTAACAGTACAAGGATCCATTTAAATTTTAGAAATTCAAAACATTGTAGCTAGAATGGCTATTAAATAAGTAATTCATCACAAATATGGCTTGAATATGATTGTGAACATCTTGTATTATGTGATGCATATCATACTATTGTTGAGAGTTGCAAATATCACTTATTTATTGTTGCTCACTGTCAATGCCTTTTCTCTGTATTTATTTACATTTCAAATTTAATCCAGGCTCCTGTGGGCAGGTCACAATGATTCAGTCTCCAGAATCCCTCTCAGTGTCTCCAGGAGAAAAAGTCACCATCAGATGTACAGCCAGTTCTAGCATCAGTAGCAGCTATGTATCCTGGTACCAACAGAAACCTGGACAAGCTCCTAAACCGATTATCTATCAAGCCTCCTCCCTTGCCTCCGGGGTCCCAGCCCGGTTCAGTGGCAGTGGATCTGGCACCGTTTACACTCTCTCAATCAGCAGCGTTGAAGCCAATGATGCAGCAGATTACTATTGTTTTCAGTGGAGTAGCTCACCTCCCACAGTGATACAGACCAATACAAAAACCTCTCTGGTCTGGGTGTTTGCAAATGCAGATTTCTGTGAAGACAATCACACTGTCAGTGTAACTGATGTCCCTCTCCACCTGCAGTTCAGACTGCACCAGCAGGATCAGGGTGCTGTTTGTCTGGGTGTGACCAGCTCAGCGATAATAATAGATATAAAACCTCAGTCATGCAGATGATATTTATTTATGCCCATGCGGTTTCCACTGTGATAAATGACACCAGAAACAGGTTGTTTTTCCAATATTCTCTGGTCAAGAAGGGACAATCCTGCAAAGGGCTGAAGGACTCCTCTGAGGCACCGATTAACTTCAATGCCCAATGAAATCCAAGAGAGCTGAGGGCTGGTTGCACCTCTCAGGAACTGCCTGGGAGCTTGGGGAGTAGGAGGTGGGTGAGAGAGAGAGGTGGCTCTGTATGGACGGCTGTGTGGATAGAAAGGGGGCTGGAATGTGAGCAGTGTGCACGGGATGGATAATAGGGTACTGGGGCACAGGGCTCTGTGACAGTGGAACAGAGAAGACAGAAGAAGTGACAGAAGGAAAAGGGAAGGACGAGAGAAACTAGAGGAATGAGATTTCTGAGTATTAAAATGTTGCATTATGAAAAGTGACAGGATCAACAGGATGTAATTCTAGTTTAGTTTCACTGGTGACTGGTGTATCTCCATTTCCTTCTCTTCACACACACTCATAGGCCTGGTCTGCACTACGCTTTTAAACCAATTTTAGGAGTGTTAAACCAATTTAATGGCGCACCTGTCCACACTACGAGGCCCTTTATATCGATATAAGGGGCTCTTTAAATCAGTTTCCGTACTCCTCCCCGACGAGAGGAGTAGCACTAAAATCAGTATTACCATATCGGATTAGGGTTAGTGTGGCCGCAAATCGACGGTATTGGCCTCTGCACGGTATCCCACAGTGCACCACTGTGACCGCTCTGGACAGTAATCTCAACTCGGATGCAGTGACCATGTAAACAGGAAAAGCCCCGCGAAATTTTGAATTACATTTCCTGTTTGCCCAGCGTGGAGCTCTGATCAGCACGGGTGGTGATGCAGTCCCAAATTCAAAATAAGCTCCAGCATGGACCGTACAGGAGATACTGGATCTGATCGCTGTATGGGGAGACAAATCTGTTCTATCACACCTCCGTTACAGAAGACGAAATGCCAAAGCATTTGAAAAAAATCTCTAGGCTACAAAGTGCTGTGTGACAAGCGTAACGGAAAGCCAAAGAATCAAATGGACGTTCATGGAGGGAGGGAGGGGGTACTGAGGACTCCAGCTATCCCACAGTCCACAGCACTCTCCGAAAAGTATCTGCATTCTTGGCTGAGCTCCCAGTGCCTGTAGGTTCAAACACATTGTCCAGCGTGGTTCAGGATATAGCTCGTCAATTTACTCCCTCCCCCCACCATGTGAAAGAAAAGGGAAAGAAATCGTTTCTTGACTTCTTTCAATGTCACCCTGTGTCTACTGAATGCTGGTGGTAGACGCGATGCTGCAGCAGTGAAGAGCAGTATCCGCTCTTCTCCCCTCCCCGGTGGCAGATGCTACAATATGACTACTATCTGTCGTCACCATCAGTCCGTGAGTGGTCCTGGCTGGCCTCATTCCTAGCTGGCCTCATTATTCCTGGGTAAAAATAGGAATGATTCCTGGTCATTCCCAGTAGATGGTACAGAACAGCTGGTAACCATCTTCATCATAGCAACTGGGGGCTGAGCTCCATCAGTCCCCTCCCTTTCATGTGTGAAGAAAAGATTCTGTACTGCCTGGACTATCATAGCAGCGGGATGCTGGGCTCCTCTCCCCCTCACCGTTTAATGCCCTGCCTGGACTATCATAGCAGCTGGAGGCTGCCTCCCCCTCATTGAATCTCAGTAACAAGTCACTGTTTCTTATTCCTGCATTCTTTATAACTTCATGACTCAAATGGGGGGGACACTGCCACGGTAGCCCAGGAAGGTTGCGGGAGGAGGGAAGCAATGGGTGTGGTTGTTGCAGAGGCACCCCCCGTGAATGGCATGCAGCTCATCATTTCTGCGGGATCTGACACGGAGCGGCTGTGCTCTCTGATACACTGGTTCTCTAGTACACTTGCAGGACTGACTCTATTTTTAGATACCATAAAGGAGGGATTGACTCGGGGAGTCATTCCCATTTTTGCCTTTGCGCCCCCGGCCGACCTCAGCCAGGGGCACCCATGATAGCAGCAGACAGTACAGAACAACTGATAACTGTCTCTGCTATCATGCAAAAGCAAACGAATGCGGCTGTGTAAAGCTGCAATAATGCCTCTGTCAGCGGCATCCAGTGTGCATACGGTGACAGTAAAAAAAAAAGCTGAATGGGCTCCATGGTTGCTGTGCTATGGCGTCTGCCAGGGCAATCCAGGGAAAAAGGGCGCGAAACGATTGTCTGCCGTTGTTTTCCCAGAGGAAGGAATGAGTGACGACATTTACCCAGAACCACCCGTGACAATGATTTTTGCCCCATCAGGCACTGGGCTCTCAACCCAGAATTCCAAGGGGCAGGGAAGACTGCGGGAACTATGGGATAGCTACGGAAAAGCTACCCACAGTGCAACGCTCCTGAAATCGACGCTAGCCTCGGACCATGGACGCACACGGCCGAATTAATGTGCTTAGTGTAGCCGCGTGCACTCGACTTTATACAATCTGTTTTACAAAACCGGTTTATGTAAAATCGGAACAATCTCGTAGTGTAGACATACCCATAGGCTCACTTGGCAACAGGGATAGAAGTTAAAGAAATCATAGTACTGAATATCGCCCCTATTGCCAGCAGATGGCATCACACAAACTTGTCACTCCTCCAGCAGAGACTGGACCATCTGAAATGCCCAACACAGAAAGCCGTGCAGCGTTACTGTTGGATGTGCTTGGCACTTCACTGAACAAACACAGATAGGAACCCTGCTCTGATGAGCTGACAGTCCCCGATCCTGCTAACACTTTTAATGTCACTAATTTATGAGTATTGCCAACCAATAACATTCAGAAATGATGAGATTAAAAAAGTATCATTTCAGTGATTTCATTTGTCTTCTGTTTTGGAGCATTCTGGGCACACTCGGAGTTTAGGAACCTAAATACCTATAAAAATTCTGTCCTGTAACCCCAAAGTATTCTTACAGTGGGCTAATGTGGAGTAAGGTGCTACAGATCATGAGTAACAGTGACAGATTTCTGCCTTGCACAGATGGTCTCTTGTATTTCAGACATATTCTTAACTCACTATAAATACGGGATTCTTCATATTTAGTACACTGTTGTAACAAACCGATGAAGCTGAATTCTCTGCACAGCCACCAGCTAGTGTTACCAACATATAAAATACTACAGTTCTGTCTAAAGTACTCTCCACAAACAGAAACCTCTGCCATTCTCTCCATGGGAAGATGTTTCTATTTAATCACCCCAAACATTCTGAGCCAGACAAATCCCTTCTCACCTCTTAGGCTGTGACAAGGGCTCTGTCTAGGTATTTTGCATAGTTCTATTCAACTGATATTTCCCTGCTCTTCAGAGCAGCTGTACATATTTTGTTTTACTCATTAGATTTCATTTACCAGCACCAGTCAGTTCAGAATCCAGTGGGGAAATTGTGAGGACTCAGGCTCCAGAATCCTTGTTAGTGTCTCCTGGAGACAGAGTCACCAAAGCCAGTTCCAGTGTTAGCAACTTCATAGCCACCGGGCACCAACAGAAATCCAGAGAAGTTCCTAAGCTTCTTGTTTATGGTTCCTTCACTCGTCCCTCTGGGATCCCAGCCCCGTTCAGCAGACCAGGGAATGAAAACCCGGACTATAGTTTCACAATCAGCAGGGTTCAAGGTGAAGATGCTGGACTTTATTTCTGCCAAAACACCTATCGCTTGCCTCTCCCAGTGACACAGACGCATGAAAAACCCTCTCTGTTCCCTGCTTGTGTTTTGTTTCCCTAACTCTAGTGTAACAGATGCTTCCTGTAGACAGTATCACTGTAATCATGGTATTAAAATCAAGAGGCAGTGATAACCTTACAGGCACTGCAGTGGCCTAAAATGCCTTTTATTTATCTATTGGTTGGTGCATGGAGCTCTGCACCCACTGCGGGTAGAAATCCAAACCAGTCTGAGCTTTTCCACTCACATTCCAGGCCAATAAATCTCAGCTCAAACTCAAAGTGGCTAAACAGAATCCTTGATTTTCCCTTCTAGCACTCCCTGTTCCCTCCTTTCTCCACCACTATGGACAACACCACCATTTTGCCTGTCATTGTCAACCTGGCCATCTCTCTAGTCCTCAAAAGTAGGCTATGTCTAAATCTGGCAGATTCTTTCTGCTAACATCTTTAAGAAAGAGCTTTTTGTAGCCATCCACACAGCCGAAACTCTCATCCAGGTTCTCATCATCAGCCTGACCTACAACAAAGGTTTAAAAAACTGGGTATGTTGAATCTTGAGTTAAGAAGACTGATGGTGGAGGGACCTGATCATAGGCTTCTGTCCTAACTTTCCTACTCAGATCTGAACCTTAGATTTCAGAACATGAGAAGCTAGCATGAAACCTCCAAACTTAATTACCAGCTTGGATCTGATATCGCTGCCACCAGCCAGAAAATTCCAGTGGCTGGCTCACTCTGGTCTCCCCAAAACCTTCCCTGGGGGACCCCAAGACTCAGATGTCCTGAGTTCACCACAAAGGGTAATAACCCACTTCCCTTCCCCCTCTTTACCTCCTCCCAGATTTCCCCACCCTGGGTACTCTAGGATATTCCCTGCTTCAAGTCCTTGAAACAAAAGTACCGAGACATCAAATCTCTCTCTCCCCTCACCCAGAGAGTATTGAAAGTCAGGCTTAGTAAATCTAACACAAAGAGATTTTCCCTCTCCCTTTGTTCCTTAGCCTTAACCAGTGAAAAAACTCAAACAGGTCTTAAAAAGAAAGCTTTATATAAAAAGAAAGAAAAAGACATAAAAATGGTCTCTGTATCAAGGTGACAATATATAGGGTCAATTTCTTAAAAGAAAAAATGAATAAACAGCCTTATCCAAAAAGAATATAATATAAAACATTCCAGCAAATACACACATGTAAATACAAAAAAACAGTATAAACCTATTGTCTTATTATCCTTGTACTTACAACTTGGAAACAGAAGATTAGAAAGCCTGGAGATAGAGAAAGATCACTCTCAGAGCAAGAGGGTCACCAAACCAAGACAAAGAACACCCACCCAACAACTTCCCTCCCTTGACATTTGAAAAATCTTGTTTTCTGATTGGTCCTCTGGTCAGGTGGTTGGTTCCCTTTGTTAACCCTTCACAGGTAAAAGAACATTAACCCTTAGCTATCTGATTATGACATTAAGAAGACTGAAGGTGGAGGGACCTGATCATAGGCTTCAAATATATTAAGGGCTGTTATAAAGAGAACAGGGATCAATTGTTCTCCAACTCCAATGGACGTAGGATGAGAAGTAACTGACTTAATCTGCACCAGTGGAGATTTAGGTTAGGAATTAGGTAGAACATTGAAACTATGAAGATAGTTAAGTAGTCGTATACTTCAACAAGGGAGGTTGTAAATACCTCCAATGATGGGGACTTTAACAACAGGTTAAAGAAACACGGTCAGGGATGGTCTAGGTACGCTTGGTCTCACCTCAGCTCACGGGGAATGTGTGGGAGGTTGGACTATATGACCTATCGCAGTCCCTTCTAGCCCTACATTTTTGTGATTCTATCTCAATTACTGCAGCATCTTTTTCACTTGCTTGATAACTGCAATTTAGTCCCATTCATATCCCTTTGGAAAGCTGCTGCAAAGATCACTTCCCTAGCCTGTCCCTTTGACCACACCACCCCTCTTTTTATGTCCCTCCCTTAGCTCTCCTTTCTCTCTCTCATCAAACCAAGGCTACTTGTCTTCACTCTCCAGACCCTTCATGGCCTGTCTCCACACTATCTATAGTCTCTCAGTCACTACTGGGACATCAGTTCCCATCTCCCATCAGTCCAGGCTGCCACCCTCCATCACCCACTTGTTTAATTTGCAAACAAGCATCTTCAAGTTTTCTCCCATGCTTCCCCTCATACTTGGGAGAATCTCTCAGAAAACATCTGCAAAACATTGTTCTCCTTCAAATCCCTCCTGAAATGTCTCCTTTGCCATGAGACCTACAGACAGCTCGACAACAGTCAGGCTGCTGTTGTGTGGAGACCACTGCCTCTCATGCTGACCAGTATTGTCTCATCAATTCCATGTAAACCCCCATTTGCTTGAAGACACCTCTTGTCCTTTGTATTATACTGAGATTGTCAACTCCTTGGGGCAGTGACCCTCCTTCTGTTCTCTGTTTGTACCGCACCTAGCACAGTGGGGTCGCAGGCCATGACTGGGGTCCTAGGTGCAATGGTAATATAAAGAAATAAGAATATAAGGAATAACTGCGAAGCAGAGAAATGAACTTCGCCCTCAAGCTTGTCTAGATTCACCAGCACTCAGGCACAGTCAGTGGAGTGGGATAAGAGGAATCACCCCTGAATGCTGCATTGCCAGCCCCAGCCATTCACAAATCACAAGTCAAGGCCCAACATATCACAAGACATTTTTATAAACAAAAAATGTTGGCTTCTTTTTACTTGCCTTCAGGATTACCCCTTTTCAGACTTTGCTCCTCAACCTCCTCGTTTTTAAAAAGCAGCTTGTCATCTACTTATTCGACCCCAGGAGTTGAGACTATAAGAAAAATACTGATAGGGAAACCCCCCCTGACCCCACCTTACCCTGATCAACTCAACTCGTTGGTGGTCATTTCCACGACAATACCAAGTATCATGACGCTTACCCACCTTATGGTCCATTATAAAAGGCCGATATCACAATTAACCTTCCCACAGTGACTGGGGAATGGTAGTAGAAAGCACACAATCTGCACCAATGCAGCACTATTTACCTGAGGATCTCAAAGCATTTTACAAAAGCTAACCAGTGATATCTCAGCACCGCCCAGGGTCACACCCTACCCATTTTACACACAGGGAAGATGAGGAACAGAGAGAATTAGTGATCTTTTCCACTGGAGCAGGAATGTGTGTACACGTAGATCATCACATTGGTTTCAATGGCAGCTGAGAGTGCTCAGTACTTCACAAGATCAACCCCATAATGACAAGCCAAAAGTCACACACAAAGGGTGTAGCAAAGGCAGGAGCAGAGCCCAACACTTCTATGCCAGACCCACCAGAGCTTCCTTCTCCCTGGAAGATGAGGGACCACCACACACTGTGATGATGCGCAGAAATTGGCTCTATGTCTAGTCTATGCAGAGAGGCTGGGATTCGACACACATGGGCTGCTTTGCATGTGAACTCCCCAGTGACACTGCTCTGTTGCTCTGGGGGCTATAAAAGATTTTGTTCCACTCTCCACAGCTTATTGAGCAGCACCTGCCAACTCAGACGTACCAAGATGTTCTCCCAGACTCAGCTGCTCTGGCTACTGGTGCTGTGGATTCCAGGTAAGAATCAGAACCGATCGGCACTGGCTTAAAAGACAACGATCCACTGATATTTTAAAAATTCAAAACACTGTAGTTAGATTGGCTACTAAATAAGTAATTCATCACAGTTATGGCTTGAATATAATGATTTTGAACATCTTGTATTATATGATAAATTTCATACCATTGTCTAATGATGCAAGTGTCAGTCACTTATAATTAGTTCTTGTTGCTCACTATCAATGACTTTTTCTCTGTATTTATTTATCTTTCATATTTAATGCAGGCTCCTATGGGCAGGTCACTATGACTCAGTCTCCAGAATCCCTCTCAGTGTTTCCGGGAGAAAAAGTCACCATCAGATGTACAGCCAGTTCTAGCCTTAGCAGCTACACTGTATCCTGGTACCAACAGAAACCCAGACAAGCTCCTAAACTTCTTATCTATCAAGACTCTGACCGTCCCTATGGGGTCCCAGCCCATTTCAGTGGCAGTCGGTCAGGCACCATTTACACTCTCTCAATTAGCAGTGTTGAAGCCAATGAAGCAGCAGATTATTATTGTCTGCAGACTCAGCACTCACCTCTCACAGTGTTACAGACCAATACAAAAACCTCCCCACTCTGGGAGTCTGAATGCAGATTTCTGTGAAGACAATCACAGTGTCAGTGTATCTGCTGCTCCCCCCACCTGCAGTTCAGACTGTGCCAACAGGGTCAGGGTGCTGTTTATCTGGGTGTGACCAGCTCAGCAGTAGTAATAGATACAAAACCTCAGCCATGTGGATGACATTTATTTATGCTCAGGCAGTTTCCACCATGACACCAGAGATAGGCTGCATTCCCAATATTCTGTGGTCGGGCAGGGCCAATCCTGAAAAAGGGCTGAGGGGCTCCTGAGAGGCACCAAGTGACATCAGTGCCCAATGGAATCAAAGAGAGCTGAGGGCTGTCTGCACCTCTCAGGAACTGCCTGGGAGCAGGGAGGTGAGGGGGAATGAGAGAGAGAGACAGAGAGACAGAGGTCTGTACAGAAGGCTGTGTGGGTAGAAAGGGGACTGGAATATGAGCAGTGTGCTTGAGATGGATAACAGGGTGCTTGGGCTGGACATAGGGCTCTGTGACAGTGGAACAGAGAAGACACAAGGAGAAGAGAGAAGGAAAAGGGAAGGATGAGAGAAACTAGGGGAAGAAGGAGCTTTCTGAGTAGAAAAAAAACAAATGTTGCATTATGAAAAGTGACAGGATCAACAGAGTGCAATTCTATTTTAGTTTCACTGGCGACTGGTGTTTCCCCATTTCCACCTCTTCACACACGCTCATATCCCCCCTATTGCCAGCAGATGGTATCACACAAACTTGTCACTCCTCCAGTAGAGACTGGACCATCTGAAATGCCCAACACAGAAAGACGTGTAGCATTACTGTTGGATGTGCTTGGCACTTCACTGAACAAACGCAGACAGGAACCCCTGCTCTGAAGAGCTGACAGTCCCTGATCCTGCTAACACTTTTAATGTCACTAATTTATGAGTACTGCTAACCACTAGCATTCAGAAATCACGACATTAAAAAAAAATACCATTTCAGTGAGTTCATTTGTCTTCTGGTTTGGAGCATCCTGGGTGCACTTGGGTCAAGCTTTTCACTGCAATCAGTATGGCTCCAGGAGCTGGGGAGGCTTTAAATAAACCATCACATGCCATGGGACTCATAATTTAATTACCAGAGGGGTAGCCATGTTAGTCTGGATCTGTAAAAGCAGCAAAGAGTCCTGTGGCACCTTATAGACTAGCAGACATATTGGAGCATGAGCTTTCGTGAGTGAATCCAAGGAATTGGGTACTCACCCACAAAAGCTCATGCTCCAATATGTCTGTTAGTCTATAAGGTGCCACAGGACTCTTTGCTGCTTTTACATAATTTAATTGTTAGCATTGGCAACACCACTTCATAAATGTATGAGGTATCATTGAGTCCATCAGTGTCCTATGCTTGGAATTCAATGCCTCTCCCCATGTACACAATGGTACACATGAGCACTCATGCTTACCGGATAGGGAATCTAAAGCACTTGAACAACAAAGAGGAGACAACACAGGAAAGGGAAGGGGAAGGGGCAGGGTGACAGGGAGGATTATATGGTTACTTATGAGGCTAGTGCATGTGTCCTGTAGGTTGCTAGTTTCTTTCTTGGTTAACACCAATTCTTTCAATGGAATTAGAGTGTACTGTATGGGGGCTTGAAGAAATGGGGTTTGGACAAGGGACACAAAAGAGGAGATGTGGTGTTTGTTGTTGGGTGGGCAGGGAGAGTTCCAGATTGATGGGAGAGCCTGAATAAATGGTAAAAGTGGGTGAGGAGGTGGTCTAGATGCCCTCTCCATGCTTCTCCATGCTATCAGCTTGGGCAGAGCAGAGAGTCCAAAATCAGGAGTAAGACGCTAACAGTGGATGGGTGAGAGGGGCAATAAATGACAGAGTTTGTAACACATTCATACATAAATATGCTTTCTAGACTAGCACAAACCAATCCATCCCCCATGACCCAGCTCCTCAACAGATACAAGTCACCATAGCTCCATTGACATCAGGGTAGCTACACTGTGTTACAGTAGATGGAGCTCTGACTCCATATCAGGGGCTGAGGGTAGATGTTTTGCTTATATGCAACCCACTGACCCTTCCCTGCTGCTTGGAGCAGTTATAAAGGTTTCACTTCACTCTTTGTGGTTTATTCACAACTGCTGGTCAGGACAGACACGTGAAGATGATCTCACAGGCTCAGCTCATCTGCTTCCTAGTGCTCTCGATCCAGGGTAAGAATCAGCCCAAAATCTAGAAGATGCACAAACTGGGTTTTCTGTATCACAACAGGACAGCCCTGCGCTCTTATTTAGGTGCACATTGGAATCCACTCAGGTTTTTTTCATTAAATCAAGAAAATACAATACAATACACAGAAAAACAAATGTGTGAAAACACTAGAGTGTCTATAGTTAATAATTTTGTTTGTATTTATCTTTACATTCAGATACCGGCCGGGACATTCTGCTGAATCTGACTCCAGAATCTGTGGCAGTTCCAGCGTTAAGGGCCTAGTAACCTGGTACCAACAGAAACGAGGACAAGTTCCTCAGGTCCTTATGTAAAGTGCCTCCACCTTGCTGCCAGGGTTCCCAACCCAGTTCAGTGGCAGACAGGCTGGGAGCAGTGTTGCTGATTACACTGTTCTACAGCCAAAATGCTTCTGAAATAAATGTAGTCCAACTTTACTAATTCTGGGTCACTGAGAACAAAAATGATGCTTAAAATTGTTGATTGGCTCTAGTTTTCAAGATATGCTATTGGGTCAGTATATACGACCCTTGACTTGGGAATGGCGGAGGATAAGTGAGTTATAAAGGGAAGGGATCTCAATTTAAACCAGAAATGACTACAATACATCTTTGACTGGATCTATGAATAAATCTATGACTGGGTTTGGACAGTACTTGCTTTTTAGGCAAAACAATGAATGATGCAATCTGAAGCTGGTATTGCGTCATACATGATATGAATTGCATCGTTATTCCTAGAAGTCATGGATGATGCAATCATAACGAAGCTTACATCATTCTGCTGAACAAATTGCCCTATATCAGCTCTAGAAATCATACAGTGTGGTGCTCTCTTATTTGTCAGTGTTTGATTTTGCAAAGGGACACATTTCTGTTTAGCCAAAGTGAGCAGAGATGCCTCGTACTTGTGTGAACAGTGCAGATAACTTCTGCTATGTTTGTGGTGAAGTGACTTTTGCATCACAAAAGCGCAGTATAACCACTATGGTTAAGAAAGCCTAACGCCTTTCTTTTGGCTGCAAAATTGGAGATCAGGACAAGAGGTGGGCCCCACACATATGCTGCAACACTTGTGCAACAAATCTTCACCAGTGGTTGAACAGAAAAGGAAATCTATGCCTTTTGCAGTGCCAATGATTTGGAGAGAGCCAACAGATCATACCAGCAATTGTTACTTCTGCATGGTGCCTCCAGTTGGGAAAGGTGTGTCAAAGAAGAAAAAATGGACTGTGCATTATCCAAACATTCCATCAGCTATACGCCCAGTACCCCACGGAGAAGGACTGCCGGTTTCTGATGCACCAGAATCATTCTCACTTGAGTCAGACGAGGAAGAGGAAGAGGATGAAACTTCTGGTCCTGAATCATCAATGTCACAGGAGCCACATTTTTTCCCATCCTCCTCCTCTGAATCACACCTCATAACATAAGGTGAACTGAATGACCTTGTCAGGGATTTGGAACTACCCAAGAGTAAGGCAGAGCTGTTGGGCTCCAGACTACAGCAGTGGAATCTCCTGGCAGGCTATCAGGGCAAATGGAGCCCATCAATGCTTGCAGACTATTGCTGGACAGTGACAAGAGATGCTCCATTTAATGAATACAAGAGACAAGCCAAGAAGCGCCGAGTAGACACTGAATAGGACTAAACTGTGTACATAATAGTTTTTTGCCTTGTGTTTCATAATAAATTTTATTTATATAACCCTTTTGCTGATTTTTAAAGTGTTACATAAACAGGACAGGCGAAATATTATCATGTAAAGCAACCATAAACACATGAAAAGACCTAGGTTTACAATTTATGATTAAAACTCTGCTATCTACACAATATACATAGACATAAAATGTAAAAACTTAAATATCTTAGAAACAGTAGCCAATCAGTTGTTTTAATTGTCATATTTGAGTTCAGCACATCAAAATACATAATAAATATCACATTTTATCTCTGAAGCAGACGACTTCTCAAAAATTGTAGACCAGTGTTACAGTATAACAATCAGCACCGTTCAAGGTGAAGATGAAGGAGATTATTATTGTCAACATATTTACACAACCCTTTTCACACAGTGACACTGGCCAATACAAAATCCTCCCTGCTCTGGCTATTAGTTACTTTCATGCAGTGTAACAGCTGCTTGCTCTCAGCTGTCTCGTAATCTGGGCAGCTGCAGTTTGGGAACCACGGACAGCCAGATTCATTTCTTAGCCCCTGTCTATCAGCCACTGAGTCAGATCTGTTCGCCTAGCACAGAACAAAGTCTAAGATACATTTCTAGTTCACCTCGAGCTGAAAAGACTCCTGGCCATGCCATGTCAGTTCACCTGTGGTGACACATTGATGTATTTATTAATGACAGGTGTTAATTTCTTTGATGGCTTAGAGGGTTAATGAGATATTGAGAGGCTCATTGGATGCATTGGAAAAAAAATAATGGATAAAACAACATAAACCTTTAGCCACACTGAGACGTGACAGCTCCCATTGCTAGTGAACTAAATCACCACAACCAGCTCACCTCAGATTCCAGCCCTTTGTGTGCTTCGTGTGCTACTAACCAGCATCAGAGCTCTCCACTGGCCTCATTTCAACCCTTCATTCTCTTTCCTTGGCCACTTGCCTCACCTGAGCGACCTGGGAGCTCAGCTCTCCCTGTTAGGCCTGGTGATCATTCAGCTCCTGTTGCCCGGGGTTATCATAACCCTTAACCGGGGCAACTTAACTCTCACTCCAGGCGGTGTAAGGAATAAATCAACAGGAACTCAGCAATTCTGTCTGACCAAGGAGAAATGCAGGTAAACATGCTTTTGTCTAACATGGCAGTTTATTAGATTTAAGCACACACAGACATAAGTGATAGGTTAGAACATCCCAGATGTTTACCGATATTCTGAGACAGTATTGAGTAATCAACAACAGGTCAGTGCTGGCCAGAGGCCTTCCTGCCAGGGAGTGAAGATGTCAGGAAAATGTCTCTTCCAGGATAGCTCCCGAGGACGGCTCCCAAAAAACACTCTATTATCTGAACTTTTTATAACTAACTTTTACTAAACACATAAGTCATAATGACCCCTACTGGATCATCACTTTTCCTAACATTCAATAAACCTACTATCAGAGGCATCTAGACTCAAGGCTGTCCATCCACATATCTTCTTTCACTCTCAGTTATTTACTTATTTTTCTCCTTTCCTCCCATACTGATTAGCAAAACTGCCAGTAGTTATGACCCTGCTTCAGAAAGCCTGTCTCCAAATTAACCCTCAAGTAGGTAGTGTTCTGTTTTCATAGATTCATAGACTCTAGGACTGGAAGGGACCTCGAGAGGTCATCGAGTCCAGTCCATGGCCCTCATGACAGGATCAAATACTGTCTATGCCATCCCTGATAAACATTAATTTGTATGCACATAATGTGATTGCAATTAGCTTGATCACATTCTGGGGTATATACACCCCTCAAATCCAGAGCAACATTCCCTCGGAGTAGGAGTGGACGTACAAACACACTGGGAGCAGCTGAGTGCCACAGGGTCCAGCAGAGGCAGCTGAGCAATGAGATCCTCGGTGTTAGGGTGGGGCACTGCAACAGCTGCAGGAAGATCTGAGTGCAGGGGGACTGGGCAAGCAGGAGAAGGGAGAGACGGATGGAAAGCCAAGAAGAGGAAGACATTTTTGGAGATTTAGGGGAGACATAAAACCACCTGCCCATGGCTGCCAGCAGCCCCTCTACTAATGCCCTGACCATGCTCCTTCATCTTCTCTGGGGACAGCATATAGCTAGGGGCACCGGCTCTGCTCATGTGAAAGAAGCTCCAACACCAAAAGTATCCCCCTTTGGGAGCTTACCGCTGCTTTTCTGCCACTCTGCACAAAATGACCACAACACAGGGGTCAGACCCCACCCCATATAGGGCTTGATCTTGTAAATATTTCCATGCATCAGTGGCTTTCCCCATATGAGGAGCAAACACAGTCCAAAGGGTAGATCAGATGAGAGCCTGAAATGCAGTACAAAGGAAATTTAATGAGAAAACTGAGGAATGAAAGGAAGATGATTTTCTACCAACAAAAAAACAAGTCAGGACTATTGGAGCCGGCTAAGATCTCACTCCCCATAATAGTGAAGGGGTGGAAAGGAGTTTCAGTTGGTGTCCAGCGACCTAAGTTCCTCTTGGAATCATTATTTTAATGCTGAAGGGATTTCACTGTATTGTGTAAGTGATGAAGGTGTTAGAGGCCTAGGGGCTTGGAGAGGCCACTTGCTATCATTTTAAATCTAAATCAATAAAATAATGAAAATAATAGAAGAATGAATAGAAACATTCAGCAAATGGTCTAACAGTCTGTGTAACTAACAGTGACCTCTGTTTAACAGGTGCCTTTTGTAATACTGGTGTGTGTGCAATCTCTTCACAGGTGTATTTTATGCTCAATATTGCATGAATAATAGAGCAATCAATGGTGTTCCTCACCACTGTGCGAGGGCTGGCTGGAAGCCTATGAGTGAATATCCCCCTTAAACTCTTAGCCCTTAAACACGCAGGAAAAGTAATCCAAATTAACTAAAGGTGAAGCAGTCAATTTAAAGTGGATCAAGTAAATTGTATCAAGCCCCTGTGCGGACACTCTCATTTGGAATTAAAGCTACCTTAATTTGGTTTAGCTTTATTCACCATTTGACATCACAGAGACAGCAATGTGCCTGGTGATTCGCCCATTGACTAGATACGTGTGTTGCTCTTTAAGGCTGGGCTCTCACTGCCGCTGCGATTCCTCCATAGCCCCTGCCCAGTCAGCGACAAGAGCTGTACTGCAGCCCCTACGGCATCCTGAGCCACAAGTCACTGCTCAAAGCCATTGGCCTGTCTGATCACTGTAGTACCAAACGGAGTCCAGCCCGCTGCTGTCCCTGTGCTCTGCCATCTCTGTGCTCTCACCGAGCTGGCTGCGAAACTAGCACAGCTGCTGCTGTCCCATGTGTGGCTAACCGGCATGGTGCTGGCCGTCCTTCCGGACACACACCTCGTCCTCATCGTCTCCAGCTCTCAGGGGGCATAACCCAACTCCTCACTCAGACCCCGCCATCCAAACACTCGCTGGCTGAGGGCAGAAAATACACCTGTCCCTCTCTCTGGCTCTGGACTGAGCACAGCCAGTTCCAGGCACCAGCCCAGCAAGCAGCTGCTTGGGACAACCAATGGAGAGGGGTGGCACGTCTGGCTCTTCAGTGGCAATTCGGAGGCAGGTCCTTCACTCTGTCTCAGAGCGAAGAACCAGCCACCGAATTGCCACGGAAGACTGAAGCAGCAGCGGTAGAGCTATCGCTGAAGTACCACAAATCACGATCGTGGGTTGTTGTTTTTCTTTTTGCTGCTTGAGGTGGCAAAAAGCCTGGAGCCAGTCCTGGGACTGAGCTATGCACCTTCTTACCCATCCCATAACTGTCTCTGCCGGGTTTGGGATCATTGTGCTGTGGTTATCAGACAGGCTCTCCATGATGAAGAGCTAGCTAGAAATCCTGTCCCCCATGGGCCTTGCATGGAGAGAGTGGAAATCACAGCTGATTGGACTGTGGGAGATTCACACTCAGAGTGGCACAAGAGAGGCAAGGCTGCTCATACTGCTCTCCAGTGATTTTAGTCTCCCTCCGCTCACCAGCCCAGTCCCTGCAGCTAGTGGGATGCCAAGTCTCCAAGCTCCTGGATACTTCAGTTCTTCAGACCTGACAAACCCAGTTCTCTCACTTCCCCCAGTGCTGTTTCCAATTATCCCGAAAAGGAATCTGCTCAAGGCTTCTCCAAACAGGAAAGAAAACCAAACTGACTCTAGTACAGTACTTTAGACAGACAGGACACACAAAATGCTTTCCTCCAACATGCTGATGTTATTTCCAAGTGTTATCTACATAAGGCTACACCCTGGTCACAACCATCACGGCATGAATGACCAGAGGCAGATGACACTTGCTAAACAAATCAACATGTTGGAGGAAAACATTTCTGAAATGCTGCTAAGAAATTAGTTCTCAAGTCTCTAGGTCTGAGTCTGTGACCCAGGGGCTGAGGCAAGATGCTTTGTATCTCTCCTTCTGATTCCAATTCCCCTCGTGCTCTTGGCAGTTATAAATATTACATTTTACACTTAGAGAGACAAGGTTGGTGAGATAACACCTGTGACTGGACAAATTTCTGTTGGGTCATACATAGCTCTTCCTCAGTTCTGGGAAAGGTAACTATAAAAACAAAAACAAAAAAGCCTGATGACAGCTATCCAACACAAAAGCAAGAAGTGGAACTAACTACAACTACTCCACAACCCACAGAACACCACATCTGGGAGAAACCATGGCACTGAATGGACACTGCACGACACCAAACATCATCAATTTATCAAGACTACTCTACACTGGAGCTTAATCATCCATTCCCTCCCACAGATACTTCTCTCAGACCTAAGGAAGAGCTCTGTGTAGATTGAAACCTTGTCACCAACAGTAGCTGGTTCAATAAGAGATATTACCTCACCCATCTTGTCACTCTAATATCCTGGACCCACACAGCTACAACAACACTGCATACCTTTTACATTTATCGGTTAATTGATCAGCACTGGACAGCTACAACAAAGCAAAAAGATCTTACAGCCTCAGCTTCTCTGGTTGTTAGTGCTCAGGATCCAGGGTAAAGGGGCAGAACGAGAGGACATTGGCTTGAACAAAGCAGATCTAGAAATGCTGCAGTATATTTTTTTATATTTCATCTCCATCCAGTGTCATCACTTTGGTATTATATATACACTTAGCTTAGAAATTACTTTAATTTTACATTAAATTAATAAAACTATGTAAATACAATGTAAAAGCATGGTGATGAATGTAAGGAGACAGATGATAAAAATAATACATCTTATTTTTATTTTTATATAGATCTAGTTTTTTATCTTATTTTTCATTGAGACTCCCAGTTATGACATTGTGATGACCAAGACTCCAGAAGAAAAAGTCACCAGCAATTGCAAAGCCAGTGCAAGTGCTAGCAACTATATAATCCGGTACCAACAGAAATGAAGACAAGCTCCCCATCTTATTATTCTGATTTTACCCAGCCTTCTGGGGTCCGAGCCTGGTTCAGGGGCAGTCAGTCAGGGAATGGTAACACTGATTTACAGTCTCACTATCAGTATGGTTGAAGCAGGTGATGAAGATCATCATCAAGAAAGTGTCAGCTTCCCTCTTACAGTGATGTAGCCCCACACCAAAATCTGCCTGGTCTCTTCAGTTCCTGTGATTCTAGAGGAACAGCTGCTTCCTGCAGAGAAGTCCAGGGTCAATATGGCTGTTGCAGTCTAGCCCCCTGCTATGTCTAGAACGATATGCAGAGGGTTTGACTGTGCTACAGTACAGCAAGAGACCCCTGTGCGGGATGCTGGGAACGGCGAGGGTGGCTGCAAGCAAAAGCATAGTTCATGTGTGGTAGGAAACACCAAAGCATGGAGGATGGAGTGGACAGACTAATGAGGATTTTCCATTTGGTTCTGCTATTGTTCTCTGCATTCAACCTCAACTGGACAGCTGGAGTTCTATGGGGTTATGCCAACAATATGATACTTCAGCAGATACAGGCAGATAGTGTTGTTATTAACAGCATATACAGAAATAAAATAAATGGACATATTAAATGAATCACTCAAATGGAAGATGAATCCTCCATTACACTAGAGGGGAAAATTTCATAAGAACTTAAGTCATAAGAGGAAGATGTTTTCTAGTTTACCCATTTCTATTTAACACATTTAACCAACATTTGCATACCTGGGATGTTCAAAGTTAGCCTAATAAATCTATATGGAAGCACCTAAAAAACGTGGCCTGATTTTCAGAGATGCTGAAATTGTACTAAAATCAATGGGGGATGAAGGTGCCCGAACCATCTGAAAATCAGGCTATTTTTATTAAGGTGCCTAAATGTGGATTTAGAATCCAGGTTTCCATATTTTCTTTCACAGCAATGCATGTTAAAATAGTAGCCCCCAAGTAGAGGACGTGCTCAGTATAATCCTAACCATAGCTCACATGGTATCCTTTTACATTCAACGCTTTGATAACGTTGACCATGAGGTCTTGTTGGCACATTGGCAGACAACAGCAGAGACAGTGGGAGTTGTTCCTAAGCAGCTGAAACGACAATAGAACCAAGAGACTTGGCCTTGTGTGGAAAAGAGACAGTTGAAGTTGAGGCCTTGTAAACTATTGAACTGTGACCTCAAATTCTAAGAGGCCCTGCCACTCTTAATCCCGTTGGAGAATCTGAACATTCTAACATGTCCTGAGACTCTGTTCAATGCTGCTTTGTTCAGGAGTTCAATTTGTTTGGGTTAAAAAGACTACTGAAAATCTGGAAAGGAAAGCCTAGGTAGCTTTCCATGAAACGAAAAAGTGTACGATACACAGTAACCCAAAAGAGGTGGGGTAGGGCTCTCTTTTTGTTTGTTCCTGTCATAACATTTTTCCCAGATTTGGACCTTAGCGTCCAAAATATGGGTGTTAGCATGAAAACCTCCAAGCTTAGTTACCAGCTTGGACGTGGTAAAGCTGCCACCACCCAAAAAATTAGAGTGTTTTGGGGCACTCTGGTCCCCCCCAAAACCTTCCCTAGGGACCCCAAGACCCAAATTCCTTGAGTCTCACAACAAAGGGGAATAAACCATTTCCCTTCCCTCTCCTCCTTCCCAGGTCTTCCCTCCCTGGGTTCCTGGAGAGATATACAGAAGCAAGCTCCGTGCATCTAAATAGAAGGACTCCACCCTCCCTGTTTCCAGTCCTGGAAAACACAAGTACCGAGAGGGCTAATCCCTCTTCCCCCCTCTTCACCCAGAGGGTATGCAAAGTCAGGTTTAGTAACTCTAACACAAAGAGATTTTCCCCCTGACTTCTTCCTCCCACCAGTTCCCTGGTGAGCTGCAGACTCAATTCCCTGGAGTTCCCACTAAAGAAAAACTCCAACAGGTCTTAAAAAGAAAGCTTTATAAAAAGAAAGAAAAATACATAAAAATGGTCTCTCTTTTTTAAGGTGACAAATACAGAGTCATTTGCTTAAAAGAAAAAAATGAATAAACAGCCTTATCCAAAAAGAATACAATTCAAAACACTCCAGCAACTACACACATGTAAATACAAAAAAAACCAATATAAATCTATTGTCTTATTATCTTTGTACTCACAACTTGGAAACAGAAGATTAGAAAGCCAGGAGACAGAAAAATCACTCTCATAGCCGAGAGGGTCAGACCCAAGACAAAGAACAAAGAACTCACACACAAACTTCCCTCCACCCAGATTTGAAAAAGTCTTGTTTCCTGATTGGTCCTCTGGTCAGGTGTTTCAGGTTACTCCTTTCCAGGTGAAAGAGACATCAACCCTTAGCTATCTGTTTATGACAGTTCCCCACCCCCAGCTTTTATCCTTTTCTTTATATTCCACTCACATTATGGGTTTAATGGGTGTAAAGCCTGTTCAACCTCATAGAATCATAGAATATCGGGGTTGGAAGGGACCTCAGGAGGTCATCTAGTCCAACCCCCTGCTCAAAGCAGGACCAATTCCCAACTAAATCATCCCAGCCAGGGCTTTGTCAAGCCTGACCTTAAAAACCTCTAAGGAAGGAGATTCCACCACCTCCCTAGGTAACCCATTCTAGTGCTTCACCACTCTCTGAATGAAAAAGTTTTTCCTAATATCCAACCTAAACCTCCCCCACTGCAACTTGAGACCATTACTCCTTGTTGTGTCATCAGGTACCACTGAGAACAGTCTAGATCCATCCTCTTTAGAACTCCCTTTCAGGTAGTTGAAAGCAGCTATCAAATCCCCCCTCATTCTTCTCTTCTGCAGACTAAACAATCCCAGTTCCCTCAGCCTCTCCTCAAAAGTCATGCGCTCCAGCCCCCTAATCATTTTTGTTGCCCTCTGCTGGACTCTTTCCAATTTTTCCACATCCTTCTTGTAGTGTGGGGCCCAAAACTGGACACACTACTCCAGATGAGGCCTCACCAATGTCGAATAGAGGGGAATGATCACATCCCTCGATCTGCTGGCAATGCCCCTACTTATACAGCCCAAAATCTCTTATGCAGGGTTGAATTATGCTATAGCATATGGTATATGACTCCATTGGGGAGGTAATAAAGGCAAGTGAGGGCCGAGGTGCCTTCTGTGAATGACACTCAATGTGATATGATTTAGTGTTTAGCCTCCACTTAATACCCACAGGCCCCCTCAGGATTGGGGTTCCTTCCTCTAGGCACTGTGGAAACACACACCCCTTGTATAAGAATAGGGGCAATGAGAAAGCCTGCAGGTTCCATTGACAGAATGAGAGAAGGGAGGACAATGACCAACCAAACTAGATGGTGTCAGAACAATAACTGAGATAGGAGGAGAACCAGGACAGGGTGACATCATGAGCACAAAGGAAGCACAAGACATCGACATGTGTGTGTGTGTGTGTGAGAGAGAGAGAGAGAGAGAGTGTGTGTGTGTGTATGTGTGTGATCAACAATGTCAGATGTAGTCAAGAAGGATGGGTGTGGAGACTGGGCCAGAAAGCAGCTGAGAGCAGTTTTGGTGAAGTAGAAAAGGCATAAAGCAGATCTGATGGGGGTGGAGAAGAGGAATTGGAGGAAACAGCTGTAAATGGCCTATTCATCAGCTTAGGAAGGAAGGGCAGGGGCAGTACTGCAACCAACCAAGCTTTACCTCTTAACGTTAATTCTCAGTGACAAATGTTACCATGGGATCTGCCACTAATATCATTAAAACCACAATATTTAGCCTTTAAACAGATCTGTAATTTTTCAAAGCACTGTGAAGACATGAACTAATTAACTAACTTCCTAAAAACCTACCCAGGAACTGCTCTCTGAATGAACACTGGAAACTAACCACTGTAAATAAGCCGTGGCCGCTAGAAGTGACCAGTGAGAAAGACACTGGATACTGCTGAGCTTAGGAATGGACTGAGCACAGACCTGGACTCTTTGATCAGGAAAACCTACAGAACACTCTGGGCCCATTGATTAGAGAGACCATCCCCTATCTGTTCCATCCAGGCATTGCTCACTGCAAGGAATGGGAGATATGTTACCAGACTGAGGGGTGTACGTGGCCCTGGGTCTGCAAAGGGAATGGATATTTACACAGAGATGCTGCTTTGCATATTTCCACCCAAGTGACAGTTCCCAGCTTTTCAAAGCAGATACAAATGTGCCACCTTCACACTTTGTGCTTCTGAGATCGGTGTTTGTCATTCTACACATATCAAGATGAGCTCCCACACTCAGCTACTCTGGCTCCTTGTGCTCTTCATTCAGGGTCAGAACAACAACAGGGGAAATTAGTTTAATATAAAGTTATAATATTTTAGCAGGCTGCAAATGCTCAGAATTTCCTTTTCAAGAAATCGTTCCCAATGGCATTTACAATGTTATTGAAGGAGGGATACAAGATAGTCACTTAAAGATGCAGCTTTGTAGGGAGTTCAAACTTACAAACTTTGAGTCATTTTATATTTTTTTTCCCATACAGACTCCAGCGGGCAGATCGTGCTGACTCAGACTCCAGAATCCCTGGCAGTGTCTCCAGGAGACAGAGTCACCATCAACTGCAAAGCAAGTTCCAGTGTTAGCTATAGCTACATGGCCTGGTACCAACAGAAATCAGGACAAGCTCCTAAGCTCCTTATCTATGATGCTTCCACCCATTCCTCTGGGATCCCAGACCGGTTCAGTGGCAGTGGGTCTGGCACAGACTTTACTTTTACAATCAGCAGAGTTGAACCAGATGATGCTGGAGATTATTACTGCCAGCAGTATAGCAGCTTCCCTTTCACACAGTGACACAGAGCAGCACAAAAACCTCCCTGCTCTGTTTAGTTTCAGACTCTCTCAGTATTTTAGCTGCTTCCTCTGCAGTTTCCTGGTGTTGGTGCTTCTACTGACCTGCTGTGGGACTCCTGGGTATGTCAGACTTGTGTCCCCTTCCTCCTCACTCCAGAATTTCTAGTCCTTTCAGGTGCTTCCTCCCACTATGTGGTTCAACACGCTTTACTCAGCAATTGCTCCCCTAACTCTAACATGGATTTGCTCTTATGGGCTGCATCCAACTTCCTACTGACAGCAGGTTACAATCCAATACCTTTGTACTGAGCTGAGACAATGGACAGAGAATTGTACTCCAGCTTTATAAAGCACCCACAGTGACAACTGCAATAGACTAATCCAAACAAGTCAGACTAAAAGCTGCTGTAGGATTCAGCTTCTTATCTAGCAAAGCACAATCACCGATGCAAATCCCCTTTCCCAGCAGAAACCCCTCGGCAGGGTTGGGACTCTCTGATACTGGCAAAAATGGAACCCAGAATTCCTCCCCAGTGCCCACGGAGCAGGGTTACATCACACGGTGGTAAAAACACCCGAGTCATTTTACACTGCAGCTTCCAGCAGTGCCGCTATCGCTGGAGCTGCACCCAGGATGATTTCTGGGTCCCAGTTTTGCCAGCACAGGTGAAGTCAGTGGGGTTATGGGTGCTAGGGCAGCAGGGGGGGACACAGCAATCGCGATACCTGACCTGTGGTCCAGTTAATCCAACATCGCTCTCCACCAAGGGCCAGTCCCTGCTGCTTCAGAGCCAAGAAACTCTTCAGTAGCAGTTAGGGGATAACCGGGCTCCACGGAAAGTTTCTTCTCCTATTCCTTATAAGAACAGTTGTCCAAGGCATCCTCCCCTCCACGGCCAAGAGGAAATGGGACCAAAATCATTACTGCAGGAAGCACTATGAACTCAAGCGCTATATCACCCCCTCTCCCACCACCTCCTGGATTATAAGATTGTAATTGACATTCAGAATCAGCCATGCAAAGATGCAAATACAAATATTTCCATTCTCTGTATTGCTCACTGGATGGAGGATCTCTAGGTACTGATTTCATTATAAGGTTTTCATACATTCAGACTCCGGGGGCAGATTGTGATGATTCACACTACAGGATTCCTGGCAGTCTCTCTCCAGTGAGGCTACCGCCGTTTCAGTGGCAGTGGATAGAGAACTGATTTCACCCTCAGAATCAACAGGGTTGAAGCTGAAGATACTGTTATCAGCCAGGCTACCATCTCCCTCTCACAGTGACACAGACCAACACAAACCTTACCTGGGCTGCTCTGCAGCCTTGCTCATTAAAACATCTTCCCTGACACAAAATTTTCTAAACACCTGCTGCTCCCGCACCAGGGTCAATGACCGTGTCAGCCCCAGACAGGTAACTAAAGGCTTTTGCCTTCTTCTCTGAATCACCATTAGGGGGAGCAAGGTCAAACAATTCAGAGCACAGAGCTTAATTTGGGCGGGGGCGGAGAGGAAGGGGAAGTGTGGGTTGGGAAGAAGGGAGTTCAGTTAAGTGACAGTGCGGCACATTTGACACAATTGATGGTAAAGAAGAAATTGGTGCAGGAAGGGAAGATGAGCTCTTTGCCAATGACCAGAAACAGCACTGGATTCCAGAACAGAGTCCATAAACACTGAACCACCATGCGACTCCCAGACAGCAGGCATCCTAGAGAAAGCAGGGAGGGGTGGAAGAAGGGATGGGGAAGAGAGAAAGAAAAGATAGGAGAAGAGGAGGGAAGGGCAACTTTACATTCCACTTGGGTCTCCAGAGGCAGAGCAGCAGATAGCCAAGCTCCACAGAATGACATTTCAATCAGAGCGCATCCAGATGATTTCTTGTCATTTTGTTTATGCTTCCTTTCAGCCTATAAACATGAGGGGGCAGAGTCTGTGCTGTGTTTCCCGAGAGATGCAGCCCACACGGAAGGGGCAAAGTTAAGATTCTGCTCATACCTGGGCTACTTCAGCACCCAATGTAAGTTAGAGCAGCCCCTGGGTCTCCTGTAATTTACAGCTGCCTCCTCAGAGACGACTGTCAAATCCACAATAGATCCCAGCTACACTGCCAGGCTCTGCAGGCCTGAAAAAACTGTTTCAAATTAACATTTAAAAGAGACTGCTGAAGCTGTTCCACGTTGTATAAATAATTAAATATTCCTTGGCCCAGGGAGAAACACTGGTTAGGGAACAATCTGGACTGTGGAAGACCCAAGTTCAAGTCTTTGCTTCGATGCCTATTTAATCAGTTACACAAAGTGAACAGCTCCAACAAGAGAGATTTAGAGACACCTGCCCCACAATAACTGATATCTCAGGTGACAATTCCTCACATCACAATGTCACCATCGTGAGGGTCTACTCCGATGTGGAGCCAGCCATTCAGGATCACTGCTATGTCTGAGAAGGGCAAGGCACCCTGAAGGAAATGACATTTGAAGAGTGACCATATGAAGAGGAGTAAAATGAAGGCTCATGCCTAAACACCGGCAGCACAGCTCAAGGGAATAACTAGGGGAGATATGGCAGATATGCTGAGATAAATGGATGAAACTTGTATGTATGTTAGCATGGGAATCTTGGAAATACAAAAGATAATTCTAAGAAGAAAGGAGCAGAAAATGAACATTTCAAAACTCTATTGAAAGTAAAGGGCAGTTAATTTACATGAAAGCTCCCCTTGTTGTTCTGGCTCTGCCCTACCCTACACTGAGGGGTGTACATGGCCCTTGGTCTGCAGAGGAATGGACATTTACACAGAGATGTCGCTTTGCATAGTTCCACCCAAGTGACAGTTCCTGGCTGTTCAGTGCAGATATAAACATGCCACCTACACACTTTGTGCTTCTGAGATCGGTGTTTGTCACTCTAGTCGTATCAAGATGATCACACAGACTCAGCTACTCTGGCTCCTTGTGCTCTGCATTCACGGTAACAACAACAGGGGAAATTAGTTTAAAATAAAGTTCTAATATTTTACTAGGCTGCAAACGCTCAGAATTTCCTTTTCAAGCAAGCATTCCCAATGGCATTTACAATGTTATTGAAGGAGGGATACAAGATAGTCACTTAAAAATGCAGCTTTGTAGTTAGTTAATAATTAAGTAGTTTGAGTAATTTTATACCTTTTTCTTTTAAATGTTTTTCTCCCATCCAGACTCCAGTGGGCAGATTGTGCTGACTCAGACTCCAGAATCCCTGGCAGTGTCTCCAGGAGACAGAGTCACCATCAACTGCAAAGCAAGTTCCAGTGTTAGCAGCTACATGGCCTGGTACCAACAGAAATCAGGACAAGCTCCTAAGCTCCTTATCTATTATGCTTCCACCCGTCCCTCTGGGATCCCAGACCGGTTCAGTGGCAGTGGGTCTGGCACAGACTTCACTTTTACAATCAGCCGAGTTGAAGCGGATGATGCTGGAGATTATTACTGCCAGCAGTATAGCAGCTCCCCTTTCACACAGTGATACAGACCAGCACAAAAACCTCCCTCCTCTGTTTAGTTTCAGACTCTCACTATTAGTATTTCAGCTGCTTCCTCTGCAGTTTCCTGGCGTTGGTCTTTCTACTGCCCTGCAGTGGGACACCTGGGTGTGTCAGGCTTATGTCCTCTCCCTCCTCACTCCAATTTTCTAGTCCTTTCAGGTGCTTCCTCCCACCATGTGGTTCAACACTCTTTACTCAGCAGTTGCTCCCCTAACACTAACATGGATTTGCTCTTATGGGCTGCATCCAACTTCCTACTGACAGCAGGCTACAATCCAATACCTTTGTACTCAGCTGAGACAATGGACAGAGAATTGTCCTCCAGCTTTATAAAGCACCCACAGTGACAACTGCAATAGACTAATCCAAACAAGTCAGACTAAAAGCTGCTGTAGGATTCAGCTTCTTACCTAGCAAAGCACAGTCACTGATGCAGATCCCCTTTCCCAGTAGAAACCCCTCGGCAGGGTGAGACTCTGTGATACTGGTGGTACTGGCAAAAATGGAACCCAGAATTCCTCCCCAGTGCCCACGGAGCAGGGTTACATCACACGGTGGTAAAAACACCCGAGTCATTTTACACTGCAGCTTCCAGCAGTGCCGCTATCGCTGGAGCTGCACCCAGGATGATTTCTGGGTCCCAGTTTTGCCAGCACAGGTGAAGTCATTGGGGTTATGGGTGCTAGGGCAGCAGGTGGAGGAACATAGCAATCGCGATTACTGAGCTGTGGTCCATCTAATTCAATATCACTCTCCACCAAGGGCCAGTCCCTGCTGCTTCAGATCCAAGAATCTCTTCAGGAGCAGTTACAATCCACTTGGGTCTCCATAGGCAGAGCAGCAGATGTCCAAGCTGCACAGAATGACATTTCAATCTGAGCGCATCCAGGCGGTTTCCTATCATTTTGTTTCCGCTTCCTATCAGCCTATAAACATGAAGGGACAGAGTCTGTGCTGTGTTTCCTGAGAGATGCAGCCCACAGGAAGGGGCAAAGTTAAGATTCTGCCCAGGCCTAGGCTACTTCAGCATCCAATGAAAGTTAGAGCAGTCCCGGGGTCGCCTATAATTTACAACTGCCTCCCCAGAGGGGCGGGGAGGGATAGCTCAGTGGTTTGAGCATTGGTCTGTTAAACTCAGGGTTGTGAGTTCCAGCCTTGAGGGAACCACTTAGGGATCGGGGGTAAAAATCTGTCTGGGGATTAGTCCTGCTCTAAGCAGGGGTTTGGACTAAATTACCTCCTGAGGTCCCTTCCAACCCTGATATTCTATGATCTGTCAAATCCACAATAGCTCCCAGCTACAACTCCAGGCTCTGCAAGCCTGAAAAGGTTGACACTTAAAAGTGACTTTTTAAGCTGTTCCATGTTGCAGTAAATAATTAAATATTCATTGACCCAGAGAGAGAGACTGGCTAGGACAGAACCTGGGACATGGAAGACCCAAGTTCAAGGCCCTGCTCCAATTCCTATTTATTTAGTTACACAAAGTGGACAGCTCCAACAAGAGAGATTTAGAGACACCTGCCCCACAATACTCTATAGCTTGGTGGTCAAGGAACTCATCTGAACTTTGGTTTCCCAAAGCCCAAGGCCCTACTCCAAAGCAGGCAGAGAAGGGATGTGAAAATAGGTCTTCCACATCCCAGGTGAGTGTCTTAACCACAGAGCTATTGGTATGATAGAGTGAGCTGTCACTCGGACTCTCTGTTTTTTGTTTCAGGAGAAAGGGCTGACCTGGCTGAGGTGCCCAAATCCAGGAATGGGTGTTGACAGCTGTGAATTCCAAGCAGAGATGGGAACCTCCTGCCTGCACAAATTTAGGTATCTAACTACTTTTGAGGGGCAGGACTTGAGACCTCACCTCTTTCCTCAGCATTTCCTACTGGCTAGCTTAGGACGCTCCCTGCTCAATGTGCTGGATTCTGTGATCAATTCCTAGGCATCAAAAACTTGCCCCGTGCTTGACATAGGGAGCCAGGTTTCTAATGCAGGCCTGAAGAGTCCACCGGATGGCAGAGAGCCTGATTGTCGAAGGTTCTGAGCACCCACTGCATTTATTCACTTGTATCTGAGAGGCAGGTGCTCAGCACATCTGATATGAGGCTGTTGTTTAGCTCTTTTATAGCTAGAGCTCTCAGGTGACTATTCCACACAATGTCACCATTGTGGGGATCTACTCCGATGGGGAGGCCAGCCATTCGGGATCACTGCTATGTCCGAGAAGGGCAAGGTGCTCTGAAGGAAGTGACATTTGAAGAGTGACCATATGGAGAGGGGTAAAAGGAAGGCTTATGCCTAGACATGGGCAGCACAGCCCAAGGGAATAACTAGGGGAGATATGGCAGCTATGTTAAGATACATGAATGATCTGTGTACATTAACATGGAATCTTGGAAATACAAAACATAAAAACATTAAATTGACATTTAAAAGAGACTGTTGAAGCTGGTCCATGTTGTATAAATAATTAAATATTCATTGGCCCAGGGAGAAACACTGGTAAGGGCACAACCTGGAATGTGAAGACCAAAGTTCAAGGATCTGCTTCGATGCATATTGAATTAGTTACACAAAGCGGACAGCTACAACAAGAGAGATTTAGAGACACCTGCCCCACAATGCCCCATAGCTCTTTAATAGCTAGGGCTCTCAGGTGACTATTCCTCACATCACCATGTCACCGTAGTGGGGGTCTACTCCGATGGGGAGGCCAGCCATTCGGGATCACTGCTATGTCTGAGAAGGGCAAGGTGCCCTGAAGAAAATGACATTTGAAGAATGACCATATGGAGAGGGGTAAAATGAAGGCTCAGGCCTAGACAAGGGCAGCACAGCCCAAGGGAATAACTAGGGGAGATATGGCAGATATGCTAAGTTACATAGATGACAGGCAGAGACTTGTATGTATGTTAACATGGGAATCTTGGAAATACAAAAGATAATTCTAAGAAGAAAGGAGCAGGAAATAAACCAAATATGAACATTTCAAAACTCTATTGAAACTAAAGGGCAGTAAATTTACACGCAAGTGTCTCCGGAACACAGGGTCACCTGAACTGGAAAGTCAGCTCAGAATCTCACAATTGCTTAGGCTGGGACCAACAGAAATTGAGGCAAGCATCTTATTTATTATGGGGCTTCCACCCTTGTCTCTGGGGCACCAGCGAGTTCAGTGGCAATGGACACAGAACTAATTTCACCCTCACAATAGGGTTGAAGTGGAAGGTGCTGGAGATTATCATCATCAGCCAGGCTACAACCTCCGTCTCCCAGTGATATAGATCAACACAGAACTCTCCTGTGCTGTTCTGTAGCTTTGCTCATTAAAACTTCACCTCCTACACAGAATCTTCTAAACAGCTGCTACAGGTGGTTTTCTGTCATTTTGTTTACACTTCCTTTCACCCTATAAACCTGAGGGGCCAGATTCTGTGCTGTGTTTCCCAAGAGATACAGCCCAAGGGGATGGGGGCAAAGTTAAGATTCTGCCCGTGCCGGGTCCACTGCAGCACCCAGTGCAAGTTAGAGCAGCCCCGGGGTCTGTTCTAACTTACAGCAGCCTCTTCGGTGCTGACTATGGGCTGCCCTGCAACCCAGAATACCTCTTAGTGTAGAGTGCTATGGGCATGTCCTCTCCTGCCCATAACTGTCACAACTCCTCCCTCCTTCCGTGAGCCCTGTGCTACTCCAGCACTGGGGGAATTGTCCTCTGCCATCTTGCAGCCCTTCCCTGGCTTCCAGACACCACAACAAAAAGGTGGTCCCTGCCCCAAAGAGCTTACAAACTAATAGGAAACTGTATATAAGAGAACCCAACAGTGCATGGATTGTATTCCTTTGTGACTACCTGCAGCCAACTCAAAATTCAAAACTGTCCATTTTCATTCAGAAAGGTGTCGAGACAATAAGGACAGGACTCAGATCCTCTGATTCCTAAGGCATAAACCTCAACAACTGAAGATAAAATAAAATCTCCATTAGCTCTTAGCAATATGGGGCCATTAACTATCAGTTGTGTACTTTTCATTCTAACCAGATGAGGGCATGTGCATCCTGCACCAGATCCAGTTCATTGCAACATTAATTTGTGGTTCATTTCACTTCTTTTGGGCAAATATGGAAAAAAAGAAAAAGTAAACAGAGAAGCACTGACCACACAGCTCCTCTGAATTACAAGGAACAAACACAGACTGAATTTGATGCAGAGGGGTATCTCTAAAGGATAAGAAAATCTGAATGGAATGGGATAGAATACTTGTACTGTTATGTCTCCTGATATTTTCATTTTCTTTACTTTCCCCCCATTTGCCGGGCCTCTGGATCTGCTCGTAAGTGATTCCCCTTGAGTGTCTCACAGACCAAGTCCATCAGAAAAGACTGTACAGCCAGAAACCCTGTTGCTCAGCTGCCTGCTCTGCATGTTTCTGTTCTCTGACGTCATCTTCACCAATAACGACTCACCATGATCCTGTCCAACAGTGAAACCAGATGTTATTCATAACAGGATTTCTGTAGACTACTAGGAAAATGGTGTAAAAGACATCAGCATGACATGCATTATACGGGGACAAATCCATAGCCACCTTGGAATTCAAAATTGTCACTACACTACATACTGTAACAACAGAAGTTAGCCGGTCAGAATGAACCCTAGGCTCCCTGCTACATTACAACTTTCCCTGTCTCCATGAGACTTGTAAAATGAGATCACTGACTTTCGTAAAACACACTTTTTATTGTTGTGTAGACAAGAGCTAAGAAATTCTAGCCATACAGCAAAGCCTCCCTGATCCCCCTGAAAATCTCTATGAACTGAAGAATGTAAACACTGAATATAAATCAAGATGGTTCCAAGTGATCAGTGACACAAATCCAGGACACTCAGCACACAGGTAAGCTAAAGCTGATTCTGATGGACACGAGTGCAGATCAGAACTGCATTGAAGGCAATCATGTTACATTGTTTAAAAACAGTACTAAGAGAGAAGACTCAGAGCCACAAAATGGAAGAGCCATGTACCGCCCTGATCCTTATCTGCAGCTCTCACTGCCATTAAATGGTATTTGTCCCTTCACTGAAGTCTCCGCACTGGGCCACAGGGAATGCATATTTACATAGAGATGTTTTGCATATTTCCACCAGAGTGACATTTCCCTGCTCTATGGAGCAGATATAAATATTACAGGTGAATGCTGTATGTTTCTCAGCTGAGTATCTTTCAGTCTAGAAGCATCAAGATGATCTCACAAATCCAACTTCTCTGCCTCTCTGTGCTCTGGATTCAGGGTAAGGAAAGCAACAGGGGAGAGGTTAACTTAAAATAAATTGTTACCAAGATACAGATGATGACAAGCATGGCTCTGAAATCCCTGACTGCCAGACATGTTCTAAATCATATTAAATAGATGAGTGGGTTTGTTTCTTGAGACCACAATAGCTCTTAATTACAACAATTGTCCAACAAGTGTCAGAAGGTATGAATATAGCTACACTTTAAAAAAGAGAAGAAGACACTAACATTGCATCATCTCTTTGTTACCTTGTATTTGATTTACACTGACTTTATGTTCCTTTATTTTAATGTTGTTCTCCATGCAGGATCCAGAGGGGACATTCTTGTGACTCAGACTCCAGAATTTCTCTCAGTGTCACTAGGAGACACAGTCACTATCAACTGCAAAGCCAGTTCCAGTGCTAGCAGCTACATGGCTTTGCACCAGCAGAAACTAGGCCAAGCTCCTAAACTTCTTATTTACAGCACCAACTCTCGTCCCTCTGGGATCCCAGACCGGTTCAGTGGCAGTGGATCTGGCACTGACTTCACTTTTAAAATCACCCGGGTTGAAGCTGATGATGCTGGAGATTATTACTGTCAGCAGCATTACAGCTACCCTCTCACACAGTGATACAGACCAGCACAAAAACCTCCCTGCTCTCCTCAGCCTCCATTCACTGTAATAAGTGGCTACACTGAAGCACTACAGTGGCACAGCTGCAGCATTTCTAGTGAAGACATAGCCTGAGTTTCTGCAGTTTCTGTTCCTCTGGTGTTCCAGCTGCATCCTGCACAGTCACACTATCTGTGCACCTAACACTGTCTATGCGGGGGGTTCGGTAGCCTTAACTATGTCTCTCCGGGATGTGGATTGTTCGCACCCCTCAGGGACTTAGCTATGCTGATATAACTTTTCAGTAAAGACCAGTCCTGTGAAACTGCTGCCCCCTACAGGGAAGATGGGGCTCTCTCACACTTCTCGCTCACCCTCACTCCTCCAACCAGTTCTTTCCTGTCATTCCTTGACCCCTCACCATTCAGTAGCCGTTGGGTTGGAATTTATGTTACTCCTGACATTACACTGTAATGTGATCACTCAGCCTCTTTTGAATGTGTCCTTGAGTTTGAGAACCTTACCAAGTGGCACAGTTAATTTCATTTTTCCTTCTGTTATTCTCTAACTTTTCTACAGTTGGAGATGTTCTGAAAAATTAGAGTGTGGAGAAAGGAAAATACCCTAAAGAGTGGGGGCGAGGGAGGGGAACCTACAATACATTATTTGTTCTACTCTATCACTAGGAGGGTGGTGAAGCACTGGAATGGATTGCCTAGGGAACTGGTGGAATCTCCATCCTTACAGATTTTTAAGGCCTCGCTTGACAAAGCCCTGGCTGGGATGATTTAACTGGGGTTTGTCCTGCTTTGAGCAGGGGGTTGGACTAGACGACCTACTGAGGTCTCTTCCAATCCTGATATTCTATGACTCTATTGCATTTGAAAGGGAGAAAGGGGAAAAAAAATTGGAAATTTCAGAATTTCAAAATTAAAATGTGCGGGGGAGGGAACATGAAAACCAAAACAAAATTTAAATTTAAATTCAAAGTGAATCCAAATCAACATTTTCTGGTTTTGTGTAAAAATCACTCACTGAAAAAAAAAACAAAAGCAACAGTTATCTTTCCAAAACAATTGTTTGACAGAACTAGGGTTTTCAATTTTGGTTGGGCATATTCCTAGAGGTTTCATCCCATGACATAATCTTTAATTAAAAATTAAATGTCTATTCCTGGAGACTCCAGAACAATCTGAAGGGTTGGCAACCCTAGACAGAACCTTAATTGTGTTGAAAAATTCCAACCAGCTCTACTTGGCTCATTGTTCAGATACCTTGCAGGATAACAGCCATGCCATCCTCCATTCTACCTCCTGGAGTTTAACAGGAGGTAGCAATTAGGAGATTGAAATAAACTGAGAACTCAATAGTGTGACATTAGCAGTGCTAAGTGGTTTTTCCATCCTTTAAAAAATGACACTCATAGGTACGTCTACACTGCAATCAAGAGGTGTGCAAGCTAGCTCGAGTAACAACAACAGTTTAGCTGTGGTAGCCAGGATGTTGGCACAGGGTAAACTTCCATGTTCAGTGCCGATCAGGACCTTTGGTACATACTTGTGACACTGATCATCCTGCCACAGTGTGACCCTAATAGTCCCTCAGTGTCTCCTGGCAAAGGGTTCACTGTCAGGTAACACCAACTCCTATCTAGACTGACCAGCTCACTACTCCACACATTGCTCTCCTGGTGTTTATCTACAAAGAATGTCCTATGAAGTATCGAATGAAAACTTGTATCATGCTAGTCACCATGATCAGTGTGTGATGTAAGGATGGACGGCAACTAAGAAGTTGTACGTTTATATTGAAAATAGGTTTAAACCAACTAACTAGGCAGGGTTGCTAAACAAAGGTTTCCCAGATAAAGGAATGTTGACTTGCCTGTCTGCCCAGGTCTTGAATGTAAACGGAGCTGGGCTAGCCAGAGATGATGGGAATTATATTTGCATAATGAGGCCACAGGAAAAGCAAATTTACATTAGGATTAGATAAAACAACATAGACAGCATGGGGAGCTGACACACAGATTAGCTCCAACAAACTTCTCTAACTGAGGCAGAGGGGTAACAAGGTGACCTACAGTTCTGGGTGCCCCGAGAAAGCATCACACACAACTACACTGCTATTGTTAATCAAGTTAGCTTTGATCTAACTCAGTGATTTTCAACCTTTTTTCATTTGTGGACCCGTAAAAAATTTCTATTGGAGGTGCTGACCCCTTTGGAAATTTTAGACAGAATCTGTGGACCCCTAAGGGTCCGCACACCACAGGTTGAAAACCACTGACCTAGCTACATCTAAGCTAGTTGTGGGTATAACTACATGTGCTGCAATCACACCTCCCAAATGCTGTATAGACACAGGTAAATGGCTGAACAAAGTTGCACCAGAACAGGAGGGAATTGAGTCCCTTATTGTCAACCTTCTTCCAAACCTGGCAATCCCTGTTCTTGCACAAATATGCAAAGTAGTCCAGCAGAGAAGTAAAACAGTCACATTTCACCCCTTGAAAACCTCTCAGAAGAAGCTAAAAGCCACATAAAATAGAGATGGCTACAAGTCACTAGTGACAGACAATGAGGACCTTATTTACCACTATGTAACTCTACTTCTTTGCCGGTGTAACTCTGTTAATTTCAAAGGAGATACACTGGCATAAACTGGTGTAAATTGCTTGGTGACTCAAGCAAGCCCTAAATAGTGAGTTAATGTACAAATTTAATGTTAAGGCTCCACAGTCCCTAAATGCAAGCATGCAATCATCACTGCTATTAAGGACGTGTACTCACAGGTTGTTATTTGTGAACAGTCCTAATCACAATGTGCTAGATCAGCTGTTCTCAACCCAATTAGCACATTCTGAATAGAAAAATGGAACAAATGTTGTGTTATGGAAAGTGGCAGGGTTAAAGTCTATTTTAGTTTCACTGGTGATTCTTATATCTCCATTTCCAACTCCTCACACACTGGGCCCACTGAAGTCAGAGGCAAAACCTCCACTGACTTCAAATGGGCCAAGAATCGCCCTCTGTGATTTTCTGGAGTCAGCCCATATTTTGCATGCATACAGACTGTGCTTCTTCATAGTGCTAGGCGGGGAGGGGAAGCTGGGTGGCAGATCGCTTAGCCAGACTTGGGGGGGAATTTGCTACTAAAAAATAATAGCAAAGCACATGACACGAGAAGGCAGTGGACACATTCTTCCTAATGTTATTTTGAAGGATAATTGTGATGGATTTTCCCCAGCATATGTTTAACACCAAGGAGAATTTGGCAAAGAGCAGCTGTACAAGAAATCAATGTGCTTATGAGATACACTTTTGCTGCATCTAATGAAGAACATGGACGAAAGGGGTTGTAAAAATATCCAATGATGCTGCATATACAGAAATACAATGAAGCATTTTAAAATAAATATTCAACCTGTCCAAGGAATCAAACAGATGAACCAAAAAAATCAAGTGCCACAGAAGGGGGGAAACAAAATACAATGTAAGATAAGTTAAAAAAAGCCATCTTTCAGCAGGCACATTACCAAAATTAAAGCTATTTCATTATCCACTAACTGAGTGAACTTTCTCAAAAGAGACCATGAGATGATCTGTTTGTACTACTAACAATTGTTTCTGCTTAATTATATTCTTTTGTGATGGTTAAATGTTCTTATATGTCGTTAGATGTGTATATCCTTGTATCAAAACAGGATATTGGCAACCTAAATCATAGTGCTGCATTTCCCCTGTACTGCCACCAGGTGGCACCAAACAAATGTTTCACTAATCCAGCAAAGACCTGGATAGCCAAAATTCTGAATACAGACAGCAGTGTATTAGTATTCTTAGGTGTGTGTGACACTTCTCAGCACACATGCAGATAGTTTTTGACCCTGAAGAGCTTACAAACTGTGACCTAGATCATGCTAACCATTATGTAGGTGAGTAACTATAGTAGGATGTATACTGGGTCTCCAAATGTTCAAAAATCATGGGATTCCCTCTAAAAACCATGAGATTTTTAAAAAATTATAAAATTTTAGTTTTTTTCATTTGACTTCCAGATTTGGGGCATTCAGGGTCAAACCTGTCTCTGAAACCAGTAGAGCTGGAAACTCAATTATTAAAAAAACAGGGACTCTCACTTAATCATTTGCCTCCAGGTGTTGGATCTTTAAGTTAAACATCAACTATCATGAGAAGTGTTCAGATTGCTAGAGTTGGACAACCTCCTTTATGCATGAGTGTGGTCCCTCCCAGTGAGCCCATGATGCACCTTAAATCTGGAATTTAATGAATCTACATGAGTGTAAAACTGAAAATTTGCACAAGAGTTTATAGGACCAGGGTCTAAAAGACCACCACCACAAGAGGAGATAACAAGGAGATGGGATGGGGAAAGGGCAGAGCAACGGAGAAGGTTATGTGGTTACTTGGGTAGCTAGTGATTGTGTCCTGGTGGTTACTAGTTTCTTTCTCGATGAGTATAAAATGCTCCAATGGAATTCGAGAGATAGTATATGGGGATTTGAAGAAGTGAGGTTTGGAGAAGGGACACTGAGGAGGAGGAGGAGTGGGGTTGAGGGGCAGTTCCAGGCTGATGTGGCAACCTGCATAAAGGAGCAGAAGTGGCTGTGGAGGTACCTATGGAGGCGTCCCAGCCCAGTGCAGGGCCCTGTTCAGGAGCAGCTACACTGATTACACCCACACTGTTAGTGCAGTTGAAGCAGATAATGCTGGAGATTATTGACAAGAAACTGTCAGCTTCCCTTTCACATTGTACAGCCCTGAAACGAAACCTCCCTGCGCTCTGCAGTGCCTGCTTGTCTAGTGGAACAGTTGCTCCATGCAGATAAGCTCAGTGTCAATATGACTGCTGCCTTCCTGCCAACTGCTCATTCCATGCTAAGAACCTTCTGTCTGGAACAAAATGTAGAGGGTTGGAAACCCCCTGCACCAGCTGCTGTGAATGCACAGGGAGACTGCAATCAAAAATGTAGCACATTTGCTGTAGGGAACACTCCAGCACAGAAGATGGAGTGGATGGACTAACAGGGGTTATCCATTTGGAACTGCTATTCTTTGCAGTCAGCCTTAACTGCTCAGCAGGAATGCTATGGAGAAATGCGAATAATACAATGCATCTGCTTATATATATGGATGGTGTTATTATTGCCACCATACAGAGAGATAACAAAGGGTTTTCCAATACAAGAGTATTAAAGGAATACGTCTGGTGGGAGATGAATCCTCCATTGATTCAAAGGAGAGAATGACATAAGAAAGAAAACATCTCTTCTCAAGCATCCATTTCTGTGTAACACCTGAGACCAACATCTTCAAACTTGGGTTCCTGAAGTTAGGCTCCTAAACTTAGATGGAGGTTTGGTTCTTACAGCTGCTGAGCACCCACTCACTGCACTGAAATCACTGGGAGATGAAGATGCTTTGCCCCTCTGAAAATCAGATCATTTTTACTTAGGTGCCAAATATGGTTTTAGGAGCCTAACTTCTGGCACCTGGGTTTGATCATTCAGGCCCAAAGGAATATATGTAAAATGATAACTTCCAACTAGAGGGCACGTTCAGTATAGTCCTAACCACAGCTCATGTGGTTTTACACCTTCAAGCCTCTGTTAACGTTGACCAGGAGGTCTTGTGGGCTGTTCTTTTTTCCTCTGCATTCATCTCTTGCTTTTATTTTCAACCTCACTGTATGCGTCTAACAGGTGTAAAGCCTGTAGAACCTCAGTCCATGATGTTTCTTGGGTTTAACAACCTCCCATAGACAATCAAGGAGTTCTTATTCATCCATTCCTCTGACTTTATCCATCATCTTTACCTGTCCTCCAATCCAGTTTTCTAACCAAACCTCGGATTCACCAGGGATTCTGCCTGCCTGAGGATAGAGCTACAATTTAGCACTGAAGTGACAATAAACATCACCCACCTACCATCTAACCATACAAAGAAGCATTTCATTCAGTTTCCTTTTAGCTTCTCCTCACCTCTCTTTTATCCATGTCTCTTTGTATTTGGGATAGTGTCATGTCAAACCCAGTTACTTTGTTACTTGCAGAATAGTTTGGCTGCAATCTACTGTAATTAATATTTTCATAGGAACAATGTGAGTTTTCCAATCAGCTCTATTTAATACTGAGTGTGGGGTGAAAAATCTAACATCATATTCCTCCAAAAACTACAACACATCACCTTTCTTAGCACTCTAACAGGACTCAGTACTGGGCAGTTGCTCATCTGGCCTGGTGGGCTTTCTTATGCAAGGTCCTACAGGGTTCAGTTATCATGTGTCACATTAGCCAAAACCATTAGCGGAGTTATAAGGCGTTAAAGATGGAAGCATCAGGGGTCCCTTGGCAGAGTGGGAGAGGGGAGAACAACCACCAACCAAACTAGATGCTGTAAGAACAATGCATGAGGTAGGAGGAGAACCAGGACAGGGCAACATCACAAAAACCAAGGGAGCACAAGACTTCTGCAATGAGTATGTGATTGACAACATCCAGTGCAGCTGAGAAATCAAGAAGGATGGGGATGGAGAGTGGTCCAGGAAACAGTAATGAGCAGTTTGGTGGAGTGAAAAGGGCAGAAACCAGAACAGATGGGAGGTGGGGAGGCAACTGCTGCAAATTGCCCATTCAATAAGCTAAGGGAGGAAGAGGATGGGCAGCGTTGCAACCATCCACATCAAACAAGTTTCATCTCGTCAAGCTTAAGTGCCTATTTCTATTCAGTGACAGATATTAGAAAGGAATCTGGCAATAAGGTAAAATATAGTATTAACTATATAATAAGAGTAATAATTAATGAGCCCTTAAGCAGCACTATATTTTTACAAAGCCCTGTGAAACAGTCAAGAACTCACTAACCCACATCCTGACAACCCATCTTGAAAACTTCTCTCTGAATAAGCAAACACTGTAAATAAGCCCAGGGAATTAGAAATTACTAACAATGCAGACACCGGATACCACTGAGCTTATGAACTCACTGAGCCCAGTTCTGGAACCTGGGCCCATTGATTATAGTGACAATTCCCTGCCAGACCCATCTGGGCATCCCTCACTGCCAGGAATGGGAGATGTGTTACCAGACTGAGGGGTGTATGTGGCCCTGGCTCTGCAGAGGGAACGGACATTTACACAGAGACGTTGCTTTGCATATTTCCACCCGAGTGACAGTACACAGCTGTTCAGAGTGGATATAAACGTGCCACCTTCACACTTTTTGCTTCTGAGCTTTGTATCTGTCCTTCTAGAGGTATCAAGATGATCTCCCAGACTCAGCTACTCTGGCTCCTCGTGCTCTGCATTCAGGGTAAGAACAACAAGGAAAAATTAGTTTAAATGAAAGTCAATCATTTATTAGGATTTAAATAGTAAGAATTTCCCATTGCAGCAATCACTCCTAGCAGCAATTACAGTGTTAATAGAATGACAGCTCCAGGCTAGACTCCTAGAGATGCAGCTTTGTAGTGTGTCAAATATTCTGATGTTGGAGGATTTTTATATTTCTTTTTATCTCAAATTTTTTCTCTAATCCAGACGCCAGTGGGCAGATTGTGCTGACTCAGACTCCAGAATCCCTGGAAGTGTTTCCTGGAGACAGAGTCACCATCAACTGCAAAGCCAGTTCAAGCATTGGTAGTGCCATAGCCTGGTACCAACAGAAAACAGGACAAGCTCCTAAGCTCCTTATCCACAGCGCTTCCACCCGTCCCTCTGGGATCCCAGACCGGTTCAGTGGCAGTGGGTCTGGCACTGATTTCACATTCACAATCAGCAGGATTGAAGCTGAAGATGCTGGAGATTATTACTGCCAACAACCCTACACCCGTCTTACACAGTGATACAGATCAGCACAAAAACCTCTCTACTGTTTAGTTTCGACTCTCACTCAGTATTTCAGGTGCTTCCTGTGCAGCTTAATTGCATCGCTGGCTCTGCTGTGTGGCTGGGTGTGTCAGACTTCTGTCACCTCCCTCCACACTGAAGAACTCCCAGTCCTTTCAGGAGCTCACACCAGGGGTTCAGCATTCTTTACTCAGCAATTGCTCCCCAACCACTAACATGGATTTGCTCTTATGGGGTACATCCAACTTCCTGCTGACAGCAGGTTACAATCCAAGCAACCTTCTATGGAGCTGATGAAATGGATGGAGAACTACACCTCGGCTTTGCAAAGCATCCACACTGGAAAACTGCAACAGTCTAACTCAAACAAACCGTTCTCAGAGTAAAAGCCACTATCTGATCCAGCCCCTTCAGTTCAGTTAGTTTTGCTCATCACACATCTGCTTCATAAATGGAACTATCCAAACATCTGCTACTCCTGCTTCAGCATCAATAATTGTCAACCTTTGATGCTCTCTTAATGGCTATAAGGTGCACTGGAGTCTCACAGTTCAGAGAAGAGAGCTAGAACCTCCATTCTTTTTTGAGTTCTACATAAAAATGCTACATGTTTGATACAATTGATGGTAAGATATGAAATTGGTACAGGAAAGAAGACTAGCTCTTTCCTAAGGCCCAGAAACAACATTTAATTCCAGAATAGAGTCCAAACACATTCAAACACCCTGGTATGTCCACAAAGTTGGCATCACAGAGAGCACTTGAGATGTAGAGACAGAGCAACTGACGAAAGACTCCATAGAAGTGACATTCTAATCTCAACATAGGCAGCTGGTTTCCTCTCCACATCCCCAGCTGGTGCAAATAGGTTTGATCCTGTGCATTTATGAACAGAGATTCTCACTGGAGCATCCTTGTCCTTCCAGCATCTGAAGATCGTTCACCAGTCAGACACAGAGAGATTCAGTAACTCAGTTCACAGAATGTCTAACCGTAATAATACCCCATATATAGAAGATTTCTTCTATCTGACTTTTCTTGTAAATCCCACTAAAGAAATTATAGCCAATCTCCACGCTGAGCAAGCCAGCCCAAAACCGCAGAAACATTTTCCACAGCTGTGTTTGTGATTCATTCCACAAAACGGGGACACAACCATATTATTTAAAAAAAAATAAACAGGGCTACAATTCCTGTTTCAATGGGCCACATCCTCAGCTGGTGTGGATCAAGACAACTCGACTCACTTTAATGGAGCTCCCTTTATTTACAGCAGCACAATCTGCTCAATGTCTGTGTCCATTACTTTTGTATAAGAGCATTTACCCTAAGACCTCTGTAGCTGCGATGTTTAACACTAGAGTGGAAGGTAACTCTGCAGAGGTCTTTACCTCTCTAATGGCTATATTATTATAAAGTTTGGGCTACGATGGAGATTTCAAAAGCTTGGCTCACGTCAGTCATGAATTTCAATGTACTCTGTCATATTTTTATTTTCCTTCCTAGACTCAAGAATGCAACACAAAAGTAACTATGCAGGAATGCGGGTGTTGTAGAAAGGAGCAGTGTGACAGATGTGAAAAGCTAACGTAATTTCAGTGTCATTTGAAAGGGTCCGTTTTTATTTTCCCTGGGCTGCACAGGATTAAATTCTGCTCTTGACAGACCCCTGGTTTCTGATGAGCCACGAATATCAACATTTTCAGATTACGCCCTGCATCTCAGAGATAATTTTCATCGCTCAGTCACTTTCCATAGCCACAGCTGAGTGTCATTTCCTAACTGCTCTGAGCAGGGATCATAAGTCTGTCAGGCAACACTTCAGATTTCACTGCAGGGCTCTGAATTCCTCGTAACTCACCATGGCCAAAAGGATTCCATATGCAAAACTTTTCTTGATCTTGTTTTTCTAAGTTTGAGGAAGAACATTGAAAAAGTGAAAACTGAGAATGATCTGTTGGGGTCTGCTCTGGAACACACAATTATCAGAATCTATAACTTTTACTACATTTAAAGTAAGCTTCAGAATATTGTCAATTATTTGCATTTTCTTTCTACTTTGAGCAATTTCAAGGCTAGATGATTTGAGACTCAACAAGCCAGTTTGACTCTGATGTTACACCGCTGAGCACATGTCTAATAAGGGGTCTCTTGGAGAATTCAGCTTCAAAGAAGAGAGTAAGATCCCAGGCCCTGCATAATCTCTTGCACTGTCTTGGTGTCACTGCACTTGGACCAGTTGGACCCTACCCATTTCCCATCCAGACCCCAACCCACAGGAGATGGACTAAAAACCTCCTGCATCTCAGTCAGTCTGGCAAAGCAATAAATACTTGATAGGGGGGACTCTATACACTAAGTGCCGGACTGTAGACACTATGGAGTAAGTAGTTTAATGGATTCTATGATTACAGTAGAGCACCAGCTCTGCTATATTAAGGTTGAGCTGTACTTTCTGGTTAAAGTTCAGCTCTTAGCGAATGAGCAAGCACCTGGCTCATGGAATGTGTTGGTGATCTGGTCTCATACTGCACATCCCCCAAATAGTCCTTGACCCAAGGCCAGCGCCACCATGTCAGGTAAGAACACATGTCACTGTGTTGATATCTAACTATGGGCTGTTCAGGAATCAGCTGTTCCTCAGTAAGAGCCATAAGAGAGTCCACATGATCCCCAACATGGAATATCAGGCGAACCACCTGGACTTAGTTCTATGCTGCTTCTTACGCAAGAAACCTCCTACCCTGTTTTGCTGAAATGGAATTGTCTCACCCATCAGGGCTCAGAAACGTGTTACTGACACACCCCTGTCCTATAAGACTCTCACTACCCCACCCCTCCCACTCCATCTGCTCTGCTGTAGTTGAAGTAAGAGGACAAGTCTGGGCCAGACTGAGCGTGAAGGGTTCTTCGGAGAGGCTGCTCTGTGGTTCTTTTAAACACTGGCTGCTCAACCCCTCAGAGGGGCTGCAGCTGTGACTGGGCCTCACACACAAACACAATAAGAATGTACAAGGCCTAGGGCCAGACTGTTCCAGACACGTCCTGGCCCAATCAGGAGCCCTCATTGTCAAACAATGGGGCCTCAGCGGGACTCCCAAACTGCACATCTTAGTGCTCAGATCAACATACAGGAGCATAAATTCCCCTTCCACGAGCCTACATCACAAATTGAGCATCAACATGTGGGGTTTCGACTAACACAGCTCTGTGGTGGAAAATTGGCCCCCAAAGTATCAACTTCATATTGAAATGTACCACTGGAGAACTAAGAGGGAAGACACATCTGACAATTAAGGGATGCAGCACTCCCCAGGGTACAGGCTTACAGCTGCTTTTGGGCAGTCTTTAGATTAGTTTCATTGTGTGGGCAACTCTGGCATTGGCCATGAGATGGCAACAGAAAGACAGCACAACTGGAACAGAGATTTCATGAACAGAATGGTGTTAGTTTAATATTGTCCTCCTGAGTTAATGTCACACTATGGGTGTCTGGTGAGACAAGAGGCTGCTCCTGAAGCACTTAGGGTTGGGACATTTTGATTTGCTCTCTTTCCTAAGAACATAAATATTGTCGTATTCCTGTTCCCCTTCTGTTTGGCCTCCATCAAAGCTGAATGGATCTGCCCCACGGTTCTCTCTCTTTTCTGTTGGTGAAAGTCTGAGGTCAATAACGGGCCAGTGCAGGTCAGTCACTGGGGATAGCTGTCCTGACGCCCATGGGCAACAACATTCTGATTGTGAAATATCATTTATAACTATCTGACAAAAAAGTACTCACAATTACCAGCAAAAATTCTGATCACTTACTGATTAGATGGGACTTTCGTTGTGTCATGAGCATAACTTTCCCTTTTAACAACCAGTGACAATTGCCTCATAAAAATCAGAGAGCTCTATCCCAGCCCCTGCATCAACTCATGCTCCGCAGGGATTTTCTTATAATTGAAAACACTCAGCACAGCAGCAGACACACACCCCATTCATACCAAACAGAAAATAATATTCTGAGAAAAACAGAGCTCTCTTTGCCCAGCACGGCAGTTTCAGGAGTGAATAAACCATCTCACAGGACAACAGCTGGGAAGGTGCATACTGGCCAAAGAAAGGACTTCTGCTAGAATAGGATAGTTTTTGTGCCATATTGCGACAATCTCTGGTAACAGTGGGTAGGCAGAAGAATGAGAGGCATTTAGAAAGCATGCATTATTCAGTGAAGTGAAGTGAACTCTAAGTCTCTGAAAACAAAGCAGGATCCCAGACTATTGATGATCACCAGCAATAAATCATGCAACAGGCAGATGCAACTGTGGGAAACAGAACTTTGAAAAACACGCAGAGACACGTGTCACATGCAGAGGCACTAGAGTTTGTCCCTTAGCAGCCTGGCCTCTACCTGTTTTCCAAGCCTCTGGTCTTCCCAAAAACAGTTCCCCCTCAAACCTGACCCGCTTTCTCCATTTCCACTCATCATGCTACAATTCAGAGCTTTGTTTAAACAGATGCTTTGATATAATAGGTGAGGAAGCCACCACAGAGTGGAGGGACAAGCACCTGGCTCATAGGCCCTACTGTTGACCTGCTCCCTTACTGCCACACTCCAGCCAGCCCTTGTGCCATGGCCAGTCCTGCCATGTCAGGTGCCCAGAGGAGATTGTACACTTGAAATCTGCAGAGAGGCCTGAGTATATTAGCACTTGAACTCTAGAAATACACAACCTCATTCTAACATCTAAAAGCAGCAGGAAATTTCACAAAACTAATGTGCAGTAAATTTACATGCATTTTGCATAAGGGTGAGGTTTCCTCACTGAGCACAAATAAATGTTTCGACTTCCACTCCAGGTTTACGAATAAGCTTTTCCAACCACAGTCTGGCAAGATGATCTCCCACACGCCCCTTCTCTGGCTGCTGGTTCTCTGGATTCAGGGTAAGAAATTAAATAATAAAGCATCTGAAAACTTAATAATCCATGTGACTGAACATAAAAAATGTTGCCACTTGGATTTATTTGATGTGAATTATTTGAATATTTAATATGTTGTATTTTAGTTTAAATTGCTATTGGCAAATTCAAACTGTGTTTCAATACTCATCATACGCAGCATTGTATCACTGTTCATTCCCTACCCATCTTCTCCCTTTATCCAGACTCCTCCGGGCAAATTGTGATGACTCAGTCCCCGGAATCTCTGGCAGTGCCAGTGGGAGGGAGAGTCTCTATCAACTGCAAAGCCAGTACAAGCGTTGGCAGTAGCATACACTGGTACCAACAGAAACCTGGACAAGCTCCCAAACTTCTCATCTATGGCGCTAGCAACCTCCAGTCTGGGGTCCCAGCCCGGTTCAGCGGCAGTGGGTCTGGCACTGATTTCACATTCACAATCAGCAGCGTAGAAGCTGAAGATGCTGGTGATTATTACTGCCAGCAGAGTAGCAGCTGGCCTCTCACAGTGATACAGACCAATACAAAAACCTCCCTGCTCTCTGCAGCGTGCATTTCAGTTACCATTTGCTGCAGATATAACTGAGGTTTTCAAATGTTCTGTCAAATGTGAAGGAAGAGGGTCACTTATTCTATATTTAAACACACAGTAACAAGGAGAACACCAAAAGACACAATGAGTTCATATAATCATATAGACTCTTGCATGAACGGAGACCTGAGAGCCACAAGATGTCAGTGGGATACTAGTAGCATGGTCTAGTGGTTAATGTAATAATGGAGAGTCATGAGACACAGGATCTAACCCCAGCCCAGTCTCTAACTCACTCACTTTCTTGGCCAAGACATTTAATTTCTCCGTGTCTTGGTTTACCATCTCTAAGAAGATATGTTCATTTTCTTCCTTTCAGGGTGCTGGGACACCTAATGTGTTAACGTTTTTAAAGCACCTTGAAATTCTAGGGTAGAGTGCAAGAGATTATTAAATGAAACGGAACATTTTTTTTAAATGTAGAAAATCAAAGGAACACAGTAGGAGAGGAGCAATGGTAAAATCCTCTTGTCAACATCCTGAACAACTCATTTGTCCACTTCTTTAGCAGCCACCTTGACTTAGTTCCATGCTGCTTCTTACACATGAAACTTCCTTCCTGAGCCACTCCACCAGGCCAACCCCTTCTCCTCACCCTTTTCCTCCCAAAGACCCACTTTTACTGTGATGCACAAAAGCCATTAATGGACTAACAATGGCATGAATGAGGGGTGGCAGATAGTGCACAGACCTCACAAATAATGTCATCAAAAGATGGTATTAGCAAGACAAGGCCAAGGGTTGACCCTTTTCTCCTTCTTCTCTCGCTTGTCTACTTTGTCTTTCAGATTGCAAACTCTTATGGGCAGGCCTGCATTATGCTTATGGAGTCCCTAGCAGAAGGGGGCATTACCAGAAAGGTTAACAATAAATAAAAACAACATCTTCCTTCAATCCATTAATGGAGATGTTCCATACAGTTTACTGCACTTGACCTAAACCAGATCCATCACTACTACTATTCAAAATTGGATTGGACAGAACACTGGAGACCATGCAAAGGTGTAGGAGAGGCTAAAATTCCTATTGGAATTATCCACCTTTCGCTCCTGTGATTCTGCTATCCTCAGGCTGCTGGGGGGAATTAAATGTTTTGGCTTGTAACAGTGTCTTTAAAAACATGCACACATCAAAGGATGAACACAGCTGCTTCTAGAAAGGAGCCCTCTGATTAGAAACATGCCAAGCTAAATCTAAAAGTACTTCCATGTCCTTTCTCAGGATGGTGAGGTAATATTTCTGGGCTGTGGATGGCCACGTTTCTCTTAAAACAACAGCCCCTGGAAGGTGATGATCTAAGAAAAGGATCATTTCCAGATTCTAGCCTGACAAGAGACAATTTACATAGCTTGGCCTCTCCCCATTTTCACACCGAGTGCCATTTCCTCACTGCTCTGAGCACGCATTATAAATCTACTGGGTTGCGTTTTACATTTCACTGTAGGGCTCTGAGCTTCTTGTCACCCAGAAGAGCCAAGTTGATTTCACACACACGGCTTTTCCTGATGATGATGATGATGATTTTTCCAGATTCAGGGTAAGAAAGAATAAAAATATGAAGTCTGAAAAAGCTTGGTAGTTAACCTGGCGTGAGACACAATTCCTAGTATGTTTAATTGTGGAAAGTACATTTAAAACATATTAGGACAACCACAGATTTTCCTTCTGTTTCTACACACTAGTGGAGAGATTGTTACAACTCGGTCCCTATCA